>NC_140573.1:19192893-20392893 GCF_057381845.1 Rhamphochromis longiceps | reverse complement strand
TCTTTACACAGCCTGCACCTGGGGTCTTGCCTGGTGTGATAGACCCCAGCCTCTATGGATCTTGTGCTCAGAGCTTGTTCTTGTGCTGCCATGATTAGTGCCTCTGTGCTGTCTTTCAGTCCAGCTTTGTCCAGCCACTGGTAGGATTTCTGGATATCAGCCACCTCCTCTATCTGCCGGTGGTACATACCGTGCAGGGGCCTGTCCTTCCATGATGGTTCCTCGTCTCCCTCCTCTTTCTTGGGTTTCTGCTGCCTGAGGTATTCACTGAGCACTCGGTCAGTTGGGGCCATCTTCCTAATGTATTCTTGGATGTTCGTTGTCTCATCCTGGACTGTGGTGCTGACACTCACCAGTCCCCGGCCCCCTTCCTTCCGCTTAGCGTACAGCCTCAGGGTGCTGGATTTGGGGTGAAACCCTCCATGCATGGTAAGGAGCTTTCTTGTCTTTATGTCAGTGGCTTCTATCTCCTCCTTTGGCCAGCCTATTACCCCAGCAGGGTACCTGATCACGGGCAGGGCGTACGTGTTGATGGCCCGGATCTTGTTCTTACCATTCAGCTGACTCCTCAGGACTTGCCTGACCCTCTGCAGGTACTTGGTGGTTGCAGCTTTTCTAGCGGCCTCTTCATGGTTCCCATTCGCCTGCGGGATCCCCAAGTACTTGTAACTGTCCTCTATGTCTGCAATGTTGCCTTCTGGTAGTTCAATCCCCTCAGTTCTGACTACCTTCCCTCTCTTTGTTACCATCCGACTACACTTCTCCAGTCCGAACGACATTCCAATGTCATTGCTGTATAGCCTGGTAGTGTGGATCAGTGAATCGATGTCTCGTTCACTCTTGGCATACAGCTTGATGTCATCCATGTACAGGAGGTGGCTGACAACTGCTCCGTTCTGTAGTCGGTATCCGTAGCCAGTCTTGTTAATGATCTCACTGAGGGGGTTCAGGCCTATGCAGAACAGCAGTGGGGACAGAGCATCTCCTTGGTAGATCCCGCACTTGATGGTGACTTGTGCTATGGGCTTGGAGTTGGCCTCTAGTGTTGTACGCCACATCCCCATTGAGTTCCTGATGAAGGCTCTTAGGGTCCCATTGATCTTGTACAATTCTAGACATTCCAGTATCCAGCTGTGGGGCATTGAGTCATAGGCCTTCTTGTAATCAATCCAGGCAGTGCACAGGTTGGTCAGTCTGGTCTTGCAGTCTCGGCTGATTGTTCTGTCTACCAGTAGCTGGTGTTTTGCGCCTCTGGTATTCTTGCCAATTCCTTTCTGTGTCCCGCTCATGTATTGACCCATGTGCCTGTTCATCTTAGCCGATATGATGCCTGACAGGAGCTTCCATGTAGTACTGAGGCAGGTTATTGGTCGGTAGTTGGAGGGGACCGGTCCCTTCTTGGGGTCCTTGGGGATCAGGACCGTCCGGCCTTCAGTTAGCCATTCCGGGTGTCTCTCGTTAACTAGCAGCTGGTTCATTTGTGCTGCCAGACGCTCGTGGAGTGCAGTCAGCTTCTTCAGCCAGTAGGCGTGAACCATGTCGGGCCCTGGTGCTGTCCAACTCTTCATACTGGAGACCCTTTCTTGGATATCTGCCACTGTGATGGTTACTGGACCCTGTTCAGGGAGGTCGCTGTGGTCTGCCCTCAGATCCTCTAGCCACTGAGCATTGCCGTTATGGGTTGCATCCTTCTCCCATATGCTCTTCCAGTATTGCTCCGTCTCCAGCCTTGGTGGTGCTGTTCTCTTATTGTTCCCTTGCCACTGAGAGTACACCTTTGCTGGTTCTGTGGAGAACAGCTGGTTTATTCTCCTGCCTTCTATCTCTCTGGTGTACCTCCTCAAGCGGCTGGCCAAGGCTGTGAGTCTTTGCTTGGCAGTTTCCAAGGCCTCAGGTATGGACAGCTTGCTGTATTTCTTAGGCACCTTATTTGTCGCACCTTTCTGCAACTCCGTTAGTTGGCTAACCTCCCTCCGTGCTACTTTGATCTTGCCCTCTAGCCTCCTTCTCCATGGAGGGTACTGCCCCTTGTCGCTGTTCAACTTGTAGCCAAGCATCTCACTGATCACTGTTGCCGTATTGTAGATCAGCTTGTTAGTGTCGGTAATCGTGGTTGTAGGTATTGCCCGTAGTGCTGCATTAACATCATCTAGCAGACCTTCTGAGGGAACTTCACGTAATCTTGGTAACCGGCTACGCGGGATCCAGGTTTCAAGCTTGGCCATGATCCTATTTTTCAGGTCAGTTCCTCTCGCACTCAACGATCCTTCTCCTATCGCACTTGGGGCTATGTACCCAATCTCGGGTGGGGGTGATGATATCTCCCCCCTGACCTGGCGTCCTGACTCCTCCTTGCCGTAGCATTTGTGTTGTACCTCGTCAATCTCTAGCTGTGAGAGCAGTCCCTTCTTTCGAATGTTGGAACACTGAGCTACTAGTTGTTTCGCCGTCATTGTGGATGTTGGGTATCGAAGAATCCATTTGTCCCTCATCCTATTCATGTAGCCCCTTCCGCCGGGGTTACTTGCATAGTAGCATTCCAACAACGCCCTGTTTTCGTCTCTTGCCCACCGATGCCTTCTTGTTCCAGTAGCCCACTTTTCGTCAGGGTGCCCTGGTTCCTCAACACCTGACGCGGACCTTGTTGATCCGGGCGACGTCCGAGCCGGCATGCCTTCATATTTATCTGTCTCGCTCATGTCTGCGGTAGGCTTGCTTAGCATAGGGGGTCTAGCCTTAGGACCCTTACTGGATACAGACGCCCCAGGCAGGAATCGAACTTGCGATCCTCTGTTCCAAAGGCGTGTAGTCTAACCACTACGCTATCCAGCTGCCATATATATATATATATATATATATATATATATATATATATATATATATATATATATATATATATATATATATATATATATATATATATATATATATATATATAAAATCATATTCTTTAACAGATGAATTAATTCAGCACTGAGCACACAGTTTTCTAACCCTGTAAACCACCTGAGCTGATATAATATGAAAATAATAGGGTTTTTATTTCCACGAGAGTTAGACAGTAGTTAGAAAAACCGATTTAATTATCAAACAATCAGTTTTACTGATGGTTTATAGATAATAATGCTTGTGTAAGAAGTTAGACTCAAGGCCCGAAAGTGAGTCACGTTATCTTGAAGTGAAGTTGTATTCTGAGAAAATGCTTCAGTTACTCATTGCAGGAATTTATTTTCTAGAACAGATTTCAAGCAAGCATGAGTTTCTCTTTCTTTGGGTCTGTTTTGCTGGGGTTAATCTCAGGGCTTGTCACACTGCCCTCATGTGATGCTAACATGAGGGGTGAGATTATGTATGGGCCCACTGCTTCTCAGATCTCAGGCTTCCCCCACCTCAAATCAAACCCAGTGGTTATTTAGCTGCCCCTGGAGTGTGTTTATGCTTATTAACTTGTAATTAAAGAAAGTTGATCCGGCCTTGCTACAGGCAGGAGGTGAGTGAAATACCATTACTCATATTACAGGACTGCTTTAAGTTGCTATGACAGAAGTCTTTTATTCTTCACACCGAACTCCATTCAGAGTTTGAGTGATTTAACTTAGCAGGGTGCTGAAATTATTACGGGAAAATTTTGCTTTTAAATATCCAATTTTTAAAAAATCGTTTTTGTTTACCTGAAATCGTTGTTTTTTTTTTAAAGAAATGTTTTGTATAAAATAATATATTTACCGGGTTAAACTGCAAAAAACTTAATTTAAAAAACAATTTGTTAAAATAGCGTGCCTATTAGTGGCCACTGTTACATTACTCTTACTTTTTTTTTAGACACGGCGCTTTTGGTTATAAACGGCCAGTTTTGTTTGTTTGTTTTGTTGGTTTTTATGGAGTTCGGCCTAAGCGTCGGCCCAACAATAATTCCACTCGCCTTTAACAACAGAGAGCTTTTAATGGAAACTGGAACTCCCGACATTTTGTGTTTGCTGTCTCTTAGAGGGCGCTCGTGAGCTAGTCCGCAATGGACGGCGACACAAAAATGTAAATGTTGCCTTGTTACAATTATCTTCTAAAAATTTTCATCGTATTTTTAAACAAATATGTTTTTACAATGACAAACATCATTCTACTTTAATTTTTCACAGATTTCAAGTGCAGTTAAAAAAGTATTTCTGTGCTTATTAGGGACGTCACAGCACCATTAGCAACTTTACGGCAGCTGCCATTTTGATTTCAGGCAAGAAGGCGGCAGCATCAGAGAATTTGTAGCAGCTACCTCTTTGTACCATTACGTTGACTCATCTCAGTCAACTAAATATTCCGAACACTTAAACGTTTCCACTATGTTTTATGTACGCATGTTTATCGTCCATAAATATGTGCCATCAAGAGTTGCCTACTGTCGTAAATACCTTACCAGGCAACTCAGCAAGTATTGGCAGAATAGGTAAATTTGTTTCACAGCGTGAAAAACTAAAACGTAGTGCCGTTTTATTTCAATTCAGACGCAGAATAAATACGGTGTTAGCGAATAATACAATAAAATGTGACCTTTTAAAGCTATAAGCAAGTCTAAGTAACTATTTTAGCCGTGTATCTACACTCACTCCTGCTCACTGAGGAGCGCCCCCTGTTGCGCTCCAGGGTGAAGTGCAGCCATTTTGAGTACAGTGGGACCGACAGGAAGTGGAATGGCTATCTTACAGATCGGCTGTGATAACAGCTCGATGCGGACCTGCCGGGCTTTAATTCCCTTTAACTGTGACCCTGATCGCTCTGAAGTTGATTCCAGTAGAGTCAACACAGAAGTGGGAGGCAGGTATGTTTCACTGGAAGATTTAGATTAGAGGAAGATTTTTTGGTAAATTTGTGGGCACTTCTCGAGCAGCCGGGGAGCAGTTGTTTGGAGTTAGCTTAGCTCAGATCACCCGCTTCGGTGCTGGCCCTATCACGGGTAAATCTCAGGTTAGCTTACACTACTGAAGGCAGCTTTAAGGTTACCGTCTTCTTTCCATTTCTATGCATGCTTAATAATATTAATGGCTAAGATACGAGCTCTTCTCCAGCGTTTTCTCCTCGTAGTGCTAACATATGGTCGTTAACCCTCAGGTGAAGCTACTGAGCTGTTTTGAGTGAACTTGAGCGATTACAGACACGATAAGCTATATACTGAGCCCGCAGAGTGCACAGCATCAATTTGAGTCAGACTATGTTTTCAAAGCAGATTAAAGCTCTTTAATTTCTCTGTGTTGGAGGACAGTTCAATGCTAAAGACTTTGAGATTTCTGGAAATTGGTATTTACTGAAACAATAATAATTACTAACAAGTTATTTTCAGTAATTCCCCGTGTTTTTATTTTTATGCAGCTTGTCTGTGGTTTTATGTCCCTGTAACTTGAAACCAACCATTACTGACAAGAGAGACGTTTTTGACCAAAACTGTGGTCCTGCTAACATTTCAGAGGTAAATAATCAAACCTTCATCACATGGGACTTCGCTGTCAGGCTGTTTGTGCTTAATGCTTTTTTCATTACAGTAACACACTGTTTACATTTATTAAGCTCTGAGCTCTGTAAAACGTGTAGCACTCTACAAACATTTGTCCAGGTTAAAGCTGATCGATCACAGCTGTGGGAACGTGGTTCCTATCGAGAGTGCTCCTTGGAACCTTTCTGCTGGTGCCACAGTTGCACAAGAGCGGGATGATTGAAGTGTGCACGACACAAGCAAAGAAAGGACATCAGATAACACCCGTGTGTTTGTACCGTGAAAACGCAGGCGCACTCAACTGTCGCGCCACATTTTGTCTGAGATCGACACAAGTGATCTCAGAAACGTGGCGTTTACAGTGGAATAGAGTTTAAAAATCAGTTTTAATCATGTTTGATGAGTTTAAAAACTTTCTAAAGTCAGAGGTTTGTGAGAAAATCGTACATATTAAAGCAGCACACATTTGACAAAGATTTTACAGTTTTTCTGCTCATAAATCTGATGTTATAGCCTTATGCTTTTTCCTGGCAAATTCTCGCTGTACTCTGAGAATGACCACTGCTTTATGACTACACAACCTCTCTCTCCTCCTTAGTTTTGCCTGTATCAGTCCTGGTGTGTCTTCATGTGTTTTAAAGTGCAGATTTCGATATTTTCCTCTGATTTGTGTTGGTATGAAGCTGCTGTGTTTGTATTCTTCCTTTATCTGGATTTATCGGGGTGTCATTTTTGTTTTTCGGTGCCTCTGTTCAGACTCAGGGTTTCTTGTTAAGCGGCCTAGTGAATCACAAGGCTTAGGAGGAATGTCGCCTTGGGCCGACCGTACGCTCGGTGATAAAAGAGCTGTTGTTTTGCACTCTTGTTTTTTCTGCTGAGAAAGCTCTGCTGAGGGTTTTATTTCCTTTCCTGCCGCCTTCTCACCCAGAAAAGAAGAAATGTCTGCAGCCGCCTTTATGAAAGTGGTGCTTGAATCTGCTGAGAGGATGCATCTGTGCCCGTGTGGCGATGTCGTCACCCTGCAGGCTCACATTTTGTAGCTTTAGTAAAGTTTAGCTCCACATTGCCAGTATTTCCTGTTAAGGCCCTCAGACTGCAGAGGAGTGACTCAGTGATCAGTGGGACAGCCACTGTGGGCACCACAGTCTAATGTCCACATCTGGCTTTTGTTCATTTTTCTAAAACCAGCTTTGATGTCGGTGTCTGAAGAAACTACACCGGATAAAATCTGTGACAGAAACGTGCGCTGGTGCCGCCGACCTTTGACACCAGACTCCTCTTCCAGGATTCAAGGAGCTTTATTGTCATTTCCATCACATGTTAACATGAGGTGGAACGAAATTATGTACACACGGTCCCGGAGCTAAAAGAAACAAAATAATGAAGAAACAGAATTTCTTTAAAAAAAAAGAAGTAATAAATAAGTAGTTGTTGTTATTTTTGTTTTTTAACAAACAGAATAACAAGTAATAAAACAATACGATAAATAAGTATTGCGACCTCTGAGTTCAAATAATTTCCTAATATGCTCATCCTTAAACACTCATGAACTATATTTGTGTTTTTTCTTTAGTCAGGAACTCTCCTGAGATGAAACTCTTTATTTTTGTAACGTTATCAAAGATAACAAAAACAAACAGGATAAAATTAAAATCCGAGCACGAAACGCCAAGCTGCTACGTGCTTTATAGATGGAATTCTCTAATAAACACTTTAAGTGTTTTTAAAGGCTTTACTAAGGTTCAACACAGGAAAATCTGCAGCCTGGGAGAGCCTGGAGGAGGCCACTGTGTCACCAGTGTAAAGATTTAGCGGTAAATGTGTCCTTATTGGTGTTTTTATAACAACAGAAAATCAAATGGAACGGGCAATGAGGCTGCAGGAGGGTTTATAAGTCGGGAGGCCCGAGGTTCCATTTTATTTATTTTATTTTTTGTTTTTATCACTGCATCCCTCACGGGGGTTTCAAGGCTTCTGTTATAGAGAACAGGCATTGCTGCTTCTGGGGGGATCAGGTGGAATCTTCTTCCAGATGTGGCTGGCTTCTCTGTGCCTCAGCCACAGCTGTCACTTTGTTTTCTATATAAAGTGAATTCTGCTGTGTATGAAATATTAATGGTGTTCATAAGAACTGTGCAGCAGCAGGTGTTTGTTTCAGTTTCACTGCAGAAGCAGAGCGATGTTTTCTGCTTCTCCTCCCGGTTTTCCGTCACACTGTAAAGTAGTGAGGTCAGCGTGTGAGCAAGCAGCGACAGGCTCATGATCTCACTGAGCGGCCTGTGAACCGCCAGACTAACGACACGCTGTAGCTCACAGCTCTTTAAAGGAGTCTGTGAGGTTTTGATTTGAGCTTCCTCTTTCTGTACCATTCACTGTATCGATATCAGCAGCTGTGGTTTGTTATCTATCCTAAACAAAGAGGAAGTGAAGCAAGAGGAACTACAGTGTAAATCTTTCTGACGTATCCTTTGATTGGCGGCAGCGGCTGACCACTACTGACAGACAATCATGTCGTTCCTCAGAGAAACTTTGACACTCTGATATTTAATGCTTTTCAGG
This sequence comes from Rhamphochromis longiceps, assembly GCF_057381845.1. Lineage (NCBI taxonomy): Eukaryota > Metazoa > Chordata > Actinopteri > Cichliformes > Cichlidae > Rhamphochromis > Rhamphochromis longiceps. The sequence goes on along the minus strand of NC_140573.1, from coordinate 20,384,855 downwards.
GAGCGCTGCCCACGCTGCCTCTTGTTAACAGTCTCTGTTTTCTGTCACTAAAGTGAAGGAGGAGCAGCAGCCTACCTGGTCCCTTTAGCCCACACCTCTATAATGTCCCCACGGCTCCGCCCACACTGACCGTCTTCTCCCCGGCGTGCAGAAAGACACGGCTAGTATGCAGCAGAACTGTCGCAGCTTTTCCATGAAGTGGCGCTGCTGAGAAACGATCAGTCGGGGCTGTACTGCCGGCGCCGCCATGGATGACTTCACTACAAGGACGTATGGCACGAGTGGCCTGGACAACAGACCGCTGTTTGGAGAGACGTCCGCTCGGGTATGATGTCAGCCATTACTGATGTTTCTGCAGGAGAGCGACTGGGCTGTGTATAAAGAGCAAAAGCTGCTGAGGACTACTTTCAGCAGCGGATTAATCTGAATATTTATTAACTGTTGCTTGTATTGAAGTAATTCATTAGAGTCGCTTTAGCTGAAAATGATCAGGTCTGATCAGCAGTGCGTAATCCTCAGGGTGATGCACTCATCTGATCTGTTTCTTGCAGGATCGAATCATCAACACGGCGGTGGGGGGATTTACGTCTGTGGTGGTTCTGGTGAGTTCTGCATCGTTCATACAGACCTAAAAAAATGTCACCACACCTGCTCTGGCACACAGGAAGAAGCCGCTCCTGAGTGGGCGGAGGTGAAACCAGCCAGTCTAGCAGCTGCTGCTCTTCTCCTCTCAGTGCAGTGTCTCAATCTTTTTTTTTTCTTTTTTTTTGTCCCTGAACACATCTGTCCATCAGCCAGAGACCTCTTTGATCTAAAACCCATGCTGCTGGTGTCCTGAGACAGAATTACAAAGCCTGACCTTGCCTGTCTGTCTGAAGCTCAGCGTAAGGAGTAGAATAAAGGAACTCAAACTTGGGATTATTTTCATAACTGTTAACAGCATCATTTAATATTTGTGCAGCTAAATTATCCACCAGGTAGCTGGATATCCTTACGGCTAATGATTTGTCAATCACAAGCTGTGAACCAATGAGCATACCTCAGGTAACCCTCCTTTCAACCAAACCAAACCAAAGTTCACCAGCTTTTATCTTTTCTTCAGTGTGCCTAAAAACGTGGGACTGAGCCAGTAAGTTTATCAGAAAAGTGTTTCCCGAGGGTCAGCGACATCTCGCCCTGGAGCTATCGGCCATATTGGATGTGATATTAAAAACAGGTCGTGAGGGGAGAATGTTGTTCCCAGACCTGGTGTTGCTAGGTGAAATCGCAGCTGTCTATGGTTTCCTGTAGGCTGCACACGAGACATCAGCATATCTGCAAACACTCACTGAGTGGAACGGCATTAAAACCCCAAAAAGTGGGGGGCAAACAGAAAATGGAACATTCACCTTCAAAGTAAAAGTTGCACATTTTGAAACATGAGCTCTGAGATGAAACCCTTACTTTGAAGGACAACGCTTTCAGTTTGTGTCGCATGACCAGAATGGACAAGTTCATGTCAGCTGACTGCAAAACGGTTGCACGACCAAAAGTGTTAGCAACCACAGCTATCAGAAGTCTTTACCATCTCTGGCTGCGACTGTCGCTTCATGCGGGTTGTGCTCAAAAGAACGTACAGAAGAGCGACGTATGTTCACTAGCATGTATTTTTATTCACGAGCATTTGTTTTGCAGGTGACTGTCATCTGTTCCTTTGTGTTTCCCACGATGCCTCCGCGGCCGCTGAACATCTTCTTCGCCGTGTGCATCCTGCTGACCTGCAGCTCTACGTTAGTGCTGGTAAACAAACATGGCCAAATGCTCACGCAAAGGTCGCCGGGTCACAGAAGGGAGCCTTTAAACGTCTGTTCTCTGTCTTGCAGATATTCTGGTACCGGCAGGGCAACCTGGAGCCCAAATTCAGGAATCTGATCTACTTCATGCTGGCGTCCATCGTGCTGCTGTGTATATGTGCCAACCTCTACTTCCATGACGTCAGGTAAAGGCAGGGCCAAGGAAGCGGGAACAAGGGAACACGTAGCCTTCATGAGCAGGACCAGCGTGAAGGAGTCACATGACCAAAATAATAACTGTTACATAAACTTGAACCTGGTGTGGAATCAGCACCAGTGGGAACTGTGCACAGAGACTTGACTCAGTGTGGGATGATGATGTACTGTAAGAGGTGACAAACTGCTGGAGCACAACACACAGTCGACTGTTTATACGCACAAAAAATCCACCTCTGATTCTCAGAGTCGCTTTAAATCTGACGTCTTTTACATTTATCTTTCCTTCACTCTCACGTTTGATCTGCAGTTCTTTAAAGATATGAGTTTTGATCATTAAACTCCAACAAAACGCCATCAAAGGTCCCATTAACAGGACAGCAGGAGGCAGGAATGCAGGCTGGATGTCAGAGAGCTCCTTTACTCACCAGCTTCGCTCTGTTTTTTCCCAGGGAGAAAGTGTCCAAAAACAAAACCTGTAGTTCCTCTAGTGGCCACTAGAGGCTGGCACCAGCAGTGAGTCGGTAGACTCCCTTGTTAAAACACAGAAATAAACATATTTTTATCCTGATACACTGTTCAAACCTTTAACAGCTGCAGCAGAGATGAACCATGGTGGTGCCCAATAAACCTGAGACGTCACAATGGCCATGTCCATCTTTTATATACAGACTGTGGACATTATGAAGGCATAAACATGTTTTATCCTAAATCTACTTCCAAAGTGGACTCTTCAGAACAATTCAAACATAGACAAGCTCACAAAGGGAACAAAGGACCAGGCCACTGTCATACCATAACCTCATCTTATCTGTTAGTCTGAGAATCTGCTAATTATGGATTATAGTATGCCATGCCACCACCACCCCTTCTCAGGAGAGAAAACGGAAGCTAATGGTGGTGTGTGTCGTCTGTTACCATTAACTAATATAAAAACCCATAGTGGTGCATTCAGGGGGCTTTCTGTCCTCAGCCCAAATTCAGATGTATTCTGCTGCTGTTACCTGCTCAGGTGAGAACCAGGTGGGCTTTTCCTTTAACCTGGATGCAGGCTGTGAGCATGGAGGGAAGCAGCAGTTCAGTACTGTAGACGTTAGCAGGCAGCTGTAGCAGCACATCGGAAATATGCAAACCTGTGTTTTCTCCGTCTGTCGGCTTCTGATAACCGTGTATATAATTACTGTCCACATGTGGCTGAGAGGATTTTAAGTTGGATTTAAATGCCGAATTACACAGACTGCCAATTCTTTGCACTAAGCATTTCTAAATCACACACACTCTCTCTCTACCCTTTTTCTCTCTCAGGCCAGCTGTAGCACCAGTGGAAATGAATGAAAGCTTTGTAAATGGCTTTACCCATAAAGCTGTGTCACTGTTATTAATCTGGCTGTTTCAGATCCATTCAGTCCTCAAGCATCCATTCCTCCTGCTGCTCCTGCTTTATGACCTGTTATTCATATAAGGTTTTCAGTTTTCCAATTTTCCAAAAAACACCATCGAGGGTTTAAAAGCCTTCAGATCCTCTTTTCAATAAAGTTTAAAAAAAAAAAAAAAAAACAGGAGCGGGAGGTTATTTTCCATCTAAAGATAATAAACCTGAGTCTAACAGAAAGAAGACAGAAAACTAACTAGTAGCGACGTTTGGTAGGTTGAATGATGATCAGGTAGAATCTGATACGTCCACAGCACGAGGCAGCATTAGCAACCAGGGAACAATGGCAAGAAGAACCCTGGTGCTTAATTAGTTTGGAGTAAATCCTCCAACCAGCCTGTTTAAAGGGCCGGTTTGCCCAGAATTACCAAACCAGACTATAAACTGGATTCCGCATTAATCATGCAAGGCTGCTTATGTTTACACCAACCGTAAGAAATCACTGCCTCTGTGGGCAGCTATGACTTCTGACTAGTTCAAGCAAAACTCACAAAAAACATCAAAACCAGCAGCACTCCCATCTCTGCGCCATCTGTTGGAATGAATGCTCTCTGAGGGACTATTTTCAGCTGCGGATAAATCCAGCGGGTGTTACAGGCGTTACCAGCTATGAAACAATGGAAACAGAGCTGTGTGTTACAGAGGAACAGGATAAACCTCTTTAGGGCAAATAAGCCCAGCCTTTCACAATAAAAGCCAACCTGACCACAGCTTCAGGATTATGTTTTTTTTACTTTAAAATTTCACATAAGTTCCTGCTGAAAACAGCAGTTTACGATTTAAAGTCTTCAAAAATGAGCATAAATAAATAAAGGTGTACTTAAGTCATGAAAAAACAGGTGGAAAATGTGTAACATTGAACTATTCCTTTGAGTTCTGTTGATCATTGTCACCATCCCGACAAAACAACTTCATGTAAAATGAAAAAGGATGATTTTTCAGATCCAAGGGTCCATTCACATTAAAGTGTCCAGGCTTTAGAGTCTCTTTGGCACTGCGGTCATTTCATTCAGGGACTCCAAAAATGTTCCGTTTAGTTTTAAAGTGCTTGCATCCGTTAAAGAGGAAACGGGAAGCAGGAGAGGAGGGAGTATCACAGTCTGACATGCTGGGTCAAGCCCAAGGGTGGAGGTGTCGCCCTGAGCGACAGCTGCAGCGGGAAGTCCGACTCAGTCAGAGACTTCCTGGTTTTCCAAGATGGGATCTGATGAAAAACAAAGGAAGTGATGCTCAGGTGAAATTCGTGCAGCAGTATGAATACTCTGATTACACACTTGGAGAGAAACTTCAGGCTATATTTTTCATGTTAAACAATTCTTGTTTCTTTAATTTATTTTTCTATTTTTAATCATCAGAATTTCCAAGTGCACCACAGGGGTAGAGGGCATCAGATTTGGAAGCCTGGGTATTTTCACCACCCCGCCATACAGCTGGGCGGCGTGGACACTAAAGCACAACCTCATCATTTAAAAGACACGAAGGCTTGAAAACCCAATCAAACAGTGTGAATTTAAAGCAGCGCACGCAGCACACAGGGACTCGTCTCTGAGCAGTAAAGGAGATGCTGAGCCTCATGGGTCACGGTTGCCATAGTTTCACTGACAGGAGGCAGAGCATAGATTCGCAGTTACGTTCTACTTTAACTGTGTGTGCGTGTTACCCGTTAGTGTGCTACTGATGTTGGGAGGAGACACGATCAGCACGGCACTCCCAGACGTTATCCCAGAATGCACCATTGGAGCCTCCATCGGGGGGGAACGCAGGCCCTGACACACACACAAACACACACTGTTGTATTGTTCAGTCATCATTGTGTGCTCCCTCTGGGTACAAGGACAACACAGCTGACTTGGTTGTGTTGTGACCCCACCCTCCCCCCTTGTTTTTTCTCACTGTACAAATATATTTATTTGTTTTGTTTAAGTTAAAATTCTTACATATTCTGGTCATAAAAAAGTTTTAATCCACAAAACTGGCTTCTATTATTTTGTCCACCCCTTTATTTCTCAACAAAAACAGAACGATACTAACAGAAAGCTTTTCGAATTAAAAGCACGCAAACAACGTGTGAGGAAAAACTGAAGCTTCTACTTTGTCTGTGTCACTGAAGCCATTCGTCATTGGCTCCTGAGTTTCCGTGGCGACACTCTCCGACCCCTCCAACAGACTTGCGGCGTCGAGACGATCGTCCTGGCCCCGGGTCTCAGTCTCCACCACCAGCTGCTGCTGGCTGAGGGCTTCAGAGGAGGAGGAGGCGGGGTCAGAGGTGACAGTCTGGATGATGACGCCATCGCTGGAGCAGAGACTGTCGGCCTGGAGATGGAAAGCATGTGAAAAGACGCACACGCACACACACACGTTTACCCTCAGCAGGGCAATAAACTGACCGACAGACTGTGGAGGATAATGTGTTCATGAGATGAGGGCGAGGAGCTCGTCGTCAGGGTAACGGTGCTGTTATTGGCTAAGCTCAATGGAAGGCCCTGATTGGGTGTCGTCTGGAGGTAGTAGGTTCCTGGGGTGCCGGTGGGCTGCAGGTGGAACGACTGCACAAAGAAAAGGTTTTAAATTCATTCATATTCATGTGTTTTATTGTGAAAGGCGCTCGTGGTGCTTACCGGCAGGATCTCAAAGGTCTGCAGCGCTCCAGCATTCAGTGTGATGGTCTCGCTGTCGCTAGCTGCTGCCGCTGAATCTGACGCTAACACAGAAACACAAACAGAGCAACAGTCAGAGGTCTCGCTGTCAGGACAAGAACATCTTCAGCTGCAGGCAGCACACCTGTTACACGCTGTCCAACAGGTAAACCTCAGTCACCTTCTTCTCTTGATTCATCAGCGTAGTCTGGTTCTAATTCTTCTTCTTCTATGGTGGTTTAGTATCTCCATAAAAAAAAATAGTGTGGCCACAGCAGCAGCACACGCAGAGGAAGTGAACATGTGGGTGGTGTAGTGCAGGCGTGCGAGGCTCACCCAGGTGTGTGATCTGCAGCGGGATCTGTAAGGGAATCTGCAGTGCGGCCACAGAGCTAGGGGCGGGGCTGGCTCCGCCGCTGTTCTCGTCTAATCGGGTGAGTCGGATCTGAAGGGAGGAGGGGCTGCCCGGAACAGATGCTGACTGCGAGGAGGCCATGAGCTCCTGGAGGCCCTTCAGGAGGACTAGCGACGCAAACCACATCACGAGATTTTAATAATAGAAGAAGAGAATCAGAAACATGAGGAAATAAATGACGGTATTAATTTGTGTGTGTGTGTGTGTGTGTATCCATACCACTGAAGGGGATGTCCTTGTGATTGGCCACTTGTCTCTTGATGCTCCACCACTTTGATCGGAGCCACTGGGGTGATCGAACGCTGCTCCATCCGCCGGCGAGATCCTCCCACTTAATTTCATTCTCATCATCCACGTCAAGCTCTGATATCCTGAAACACGGTATCAAGCTTACACATGGTTTACTATGCTCGCTCACACACACGTGTGCACGCCCACACCGCCGTACCTGCGTACAAGATTCAAGTCATCTTCCTTCGTCCACTCAGTTCCTCCACTGTGCTTCCAGTTCAGGTAGTTCAGCCATTTAGACCGACACTGCTTTTCTGAGCGTGTGCGGACTCGATCAGCCACCGTCGCCCATGACACGCCTCCTGTGACCGCCGACCCCGGTGACACCCCTGCCATCTCGTATACGACCTCGGCAAGCCGTCGCTCCTCGTCCTCGCTCCATTTACCTGGTTTTTAAAAACAGAGCGAATTTCAAAATAAAAGCAAGCATTTAAATATCTCTACAAGTACAAACGGCTGCTGTGCAGTACCTGTGTTGCACGTGTCCTTCATCAGCCGGCAGCGATCTTTCACAGAGGATGCACTGCGACCTAGTGCAGCACCGATAGTCGCCCAGTCGTTCCCGTGTTTCTCCCTCAACCTAAACGCATCACATATAAACACGGGTTAGTGTGAAATCCATTTTACACCGTCATCAAGCGCTCGTTAAAACAAAGTTGTACTTACGCCTTCAGCTTCTCGATCTCATCAGGAGTGTACCTAAGACACAAACCACTCCTTAAACAAAAACCAACAAACTTGCACTGCCTTTCTTACACCATCTTTTCTCTGTGCACTCACTTGCCGACATGGTTGCGGTTGTCGTACATCCGGAGGACTCGTCTGTAGACGGCAAACAGCGGCCTGTTCAATCCCAACGCCACGGAGCGGTAGAAGTCCTTCCTCTCCTCTTTGGACATCTCAAAGATGATCTCTGCCGGGTCCTCGATGCCGCGGCCCTGAGATCGTGGCCACAAGAACAGTTTAACGTCATCAGACGTCACAGAGGCAGAAATTATGTCAGGGACCAACCCCACGTACCTTCACGTACTGGTCGATGTTCCTCATGAGGATGTCGATCTCCTCTTTAGACCACATGCCCTGTTTCCACTTATGACCTGAAAAGGAAGAGACATGAAAACCTGCATTGTTTCTAATGAACAGCAGGGGGTGACTCGTCTGGACTCCAGCCATATGAAAGTCTTTCCTGAGGAGTTCATGGTTCCAGTCGCTGGTTTGAGTAAAAAATTATGTTTATTTTATACATTCTGGTTTCATTTAAAGTCAAAAAGGAGAAGAAAAATCAGCTTTTAACCAGACTTTTTTTTTCCCTTTGTTAAGTTTGGCTTTATTAGAACTTTTTATTGTGTACTTTGCTGCTAACGGACTCCAACATCCATCGAGGCGGACTACGAGGTGTGCAGTAGGAGTCCTAAATAAACATCATGCTGTCTTCAACAGGACTCTAAACTAGAGTCTGACACCATGAAGTCATCAGGAAAGAGTTCACTGAGCTCATTTTCACACAGACTTCCAAACAGTCTGACTTCTTTTGGGCCGTGCTGTTTTCTCTAAGCCTCTCAGTGAGCTGCATTCACTGTCTGCTACAGAGGTTCTGGCCTCGTTGGTACCTTTATTAGCCAGCGTGTCTTTGTCTTCTTTAGTTGTGAACCAGGCCTGACTGACAGGCGACACCTCCGTCTTCTGATTGGCTGAGAGGGAGTCTTCATCTTCCTGTAGGATCTGCAAACACAAAGTGATCAAAATGAAAACCTCTGTTCAGTCACACCCCGTTCTCTTACATTTAATCCATTTCATATAAATAAAACTCCTTTTTGTTTTCCGTCACTTTGTTTTTATTAAAGCAGAAACAGCTCACTTTTAACTGGTGGCTCATCCTTACAGGAAACTATACAGAGCAAACACAGAACGCTTAGAATAAGAAAAAAGGAGCCTGAGCACCACCTGAATCTGAGTGACGCTGTCCTCAGAGAGCTCATCCGCCGTGGGCGTCATCGTCACCTCAAAGGTCTCCGCCTGAGTGTCCGACACTGAGAAACGACACGGAAAATCTTTTACCCTCGAACCTTATTATCCCGCCAGAAACCCAAACAACTTCACATATCTGAAGCTTTATTTGTGCCATTTAATGCAGACATTAACAGCAAACACCATAAACCAGCATGAGGATGATGACGTCACCAGCAGGTACTTTCTGGCTAAGGAGACCAGGATCTGAACAATCTGAGTTACCTCACTTGTATTTTCTGTTATTTTTGCTGGATTTGAGTAAATTTAGAGTTTGAGTAAATGAAAACCCTCTGATCAGGATGCAGCTGCAGCAGCTGTTAGCAGCAACCGTGTGAGGTGATTTCAGTGTGACTCACTGTAGTCATGAACGGGGAACGGTCCAGAGCTCGTCTGACCTGGCAACGTGACGACGGAGAACTGAGGCGTGTCCGAGTTTTCCTGCTCGTGTGTGGAGAGTCGCAGCTTCTTCTGGAGTGGCTCCGAGTCCTCGTCTGCACACACACACACACAGGGCGACCGTGGCTCAGGGGGTTGGGAATCGCATCTGTAACCGGAAGGTCGCCGGTTCGATCCCTGGGCTCTCTGTCCTGGTCGTTGTGTCCTTGGGCAAGACACTTTACCCTACTTGCCTACTGGTGTTGGCCAGAGGGGCCGATGGCGCGATATGGCAGCCTCGCTTCTGTCAGTCTGCCCGAGGGCAGCTGTGGCTACAACTGTAGTTTGCCTCCACCAGTGAGAGTGAATGAATAGTGGTATTGTAAAGCGCTTTGGGTGCCTTGAAAAGCGCTATATAAATCCAATCCATTACACACACAATTATTTCTATAGCCTTAATCTGACAAAAACATCATCTAAAGTTTTTGTTGTTATTTTTAGTTTCACTTTTATATTAATTGGGGTTTTTCTTACGTATACGTTTTAAGAAGTGTCACATTTATTAGAAAAAACAACAATTTTTTTTTTTTTAAATTGGGTAATTTCAAAACTTGGAAAATTATCAGGAGAAAAATTCATTTATGAGGAAAAAAAGACAAATTATCAGAAAAAATGACCAATTTACATGAATTTAAAAAATTCAAAAAAACTTAAAAACTGAAAAATATGAGGAAAACGCTCAAATTTATAGGAAAAATGACAAGAAAACATCACAAATTTGAACCCTGGCTGTTCTGTTTCCACTCAGGTGCAGTGTAAGAGAAACAAACACACAGGAGCAAAAAAGTAAATAAATAAATGTGACAATTAAAAAAACAAAAGTGTTTTAATTTAATCAAAATCACCACACAGAATGTTAAAATTAAAAACCCTGAACATACTTTAAGTGTACTGATTAGTTACTGATGGGATTTGTGTGTGTGTGTGTGTGTGTGTGTGTGTGTGTGTGTGTGTGTGTGTGTGTGTGTGTGTGTGTGTGTGTGTGGACCCACCAGAGGGAGGACAGTGCAGTATGATGCTTCCATCACTGTCCTGAGTGAGCGTGACAGATTTGACGTTTTCTAAAGCGCCGGCGTCGTCGTCCTCTGCTGCTAAACTCATCCTGCAGCTGCAGAGAGACACAAAGACGAACTCAGAGTGATTTCACAGCCACAGGTGTTCTCAGGTACTAATTTCTCTACGAACACACCAAATTATCACAATTTGGTGTGTTCATAGTAGGCTGCAAAGCGGCTTGTAGGTTAGAGGCGCCCTATATAGGATTATTCTCTTTTTTCTCGATCAGCGTCTGCTATACTCAATGATATAATAGAAGAAGTGCTGAAGCAGCTTCTTTGGTATTTACAGGGTTCAACCGGCTGTTATTTTGGCATCAAACACCTCAGGGTCACCTCAATCAGTTAGAAACCTTCATAAGAAAAACTATTTACAGCAAAGATCTGCAAGGACTGGGACGGATTTCGACTCTGTGGGTGCCTGAAGATGGGAAAATCAAGATTTCTACACACTAGATCTGACTAATGACTAATCTCAGTCCTGATTAAGCTTGTTAATTATTTGCTTCTTTAAAAAAATAGTAATAAAATGTCACTTTCCAAGTGAGTCATTTTTCTGTCCAACCATCAGGGTTTTTCTAGCTCCAAATGGGTCATTTGGGTGATTGATCACATAATTATATTTTTTAAATATGTACATATATTATATATAGAAAAAAAATCACACTAACTGCCTAAAACTCAAATTTCGCTGACAGTGATAAAATAATAACAACAACAATAATAATAATAAAAACAATGCACATGGCACAGTTAGCACCCTCTTAATAAAAAGAAGCACAACACGGTAAATAAAACATCATTTATTAATTTTAGGTGAGGTATAGAAGTGTTGCTTTTGTAATTTTTAAGACATGTTATGATGCTGAGTTTGCAAAAATGAAAGTATCAAATGTTTTAGCAGATGTTTTTTATAATGAAAAAGAGCTGATAGGCAACTAAACTAAAAATCACAGTCAGAACTCCCTTCTGAAATCTGACACTTTAAGCTAAGCGCCATCACTGTGACTCAGTTCCAGCAGTGTCACTGTAGATGTGTGATGCATGTGATCTTACACCGGTTTATGAAGACAATAAATACTGTAAACCATACAAGTTAACATGTGTTACTTTTATTGTGTACACGCCAAGCTGCTTTGAAAAACAGAAGGATTAAAAGAAAAATTGAATGCTCACAGACAGTTCTTTTCCCCAACAATAAAGTATAATAACATTTGTTATTATCAGATGCGGCCGGTAAATTCAGGGGAGTACCTATCATTTTTTACGTGATTTATAAAATGTAATAATTCTACCCTGCTCGCTGCCGCCCCCCACTGTTTTGAGGGGAAATATAACAAACAAAGAAAGGTGTAAATTATTTTCAAATATTCCGCATTTCTTTGACAGCGAGTTCACAGAATTTAAGTCTTTAATGTTTTCCTTCAATTTACGATCAATGATATGTTTACTGGCATTTAATTATCAAAACTCTATCAAATTTGGAGGTTTTTAAACGGAGTTTGGCGGACGCTGCTGTGCATCGTTATTTACACTGATGAAAAGATCGATTCTGCGCAGACTAACGCATCTTTAATGGTACGCTTACATGAATATTAGAAAAGAGACCAGCGCTGTTCTAACGCATAAGCTGTAATGTGATACGAACAAAGACCGGCATTCCCAACACTCAGTGACGCTGACTCCATGCTAACCGTTAGCCTGCTGAAAGCTAAGCAGCTGAATGAAAGACGAAAACTCTCCGGCGCCATGTTAGTCGACAAGCTGCAGCTTATGGCGTCTGTGCAGTTTGACACTGTTTTTGCGCTTTATTCTCGGCTTTGGTGCAGTTTTTATGGCTCCGAGTTTTCTCCGCACCTCTCACTGGCTTCGACTACCAAACAGACGGTGAATTTTACTTTTGATTTGGCTACTTACTTCCTGTTTTTAGTCCGGGAACTTGCAAGTTACCAGGATGAAGGTAAGTGCCAGGATGGAGGCTCGGCTGCGCGAAGGCCAGCGGGCTGCCAGGTCCGTACAGTATCCGTAAATTGTTCATGCCTATGTTAATTATATTTCATGGTTTTTAATAAACGACATCTACGACTGAAGCGCCATAAAAAGGTAAAAAGGAAAACACATTTTTGTTTGATTAAAACATGTAACAAATCAATAAAACTGAAAGTTGTAAGAGTAAAAAATATGAGGTTGTCTTTCCCCTCGTGAATTTTGCATTTTTCTCTGGCAAATGTGTGATGAGTTGTTGTTGTTTTTTTTTTTATTTAACAAGTTTTTTTTTCTCATTTGTGTTTTATTGGTTTTCTTATTTATACAACATGTACAACAATACAACTTAATCACAGTGTGTGTGTTGGGCGGGGGGGAACAAGACAAAAACAAACAAACCACAAAATACAACGAGATTATACAAAATCGGGCCTCCCATTTTGTACATAGTTCAACCATTTCGAGCAGTATTCGTCAAATGAGTCCGCCTGCAACTTTAGCCTAAAAGTTATTCTTTCCATAACAAAAATAGTATATATCACGTCAGTCCACTCATTTATAGTAGGAGTATCCTCATTAAGCCAACAACGGGTTATGGCCTTTTTGGAAGCTACCAACAGCACACTGAACAAATATTTATCCGCTTTACATAGTTTAAGACTCTAAGTTACCTAGGTACAATACTGCAAAATTAAATTGTATTTTCTTTTGGAAGATTGTTTCCAGGACCTTATGTATTTCCTTCAAAAATGGAGCCACACAAGGACATTCCCAAAAAATGTGGAAATGATTTGCTGCTGCATGTCCACACTGCCTCCAGCATGTTGTCTTATGGGAATAATTGGATTTTTGAGCCGGGGTATTAAAATAATGAATTACATTCTTCCAACTGAATTCCCTCCACGAGGAGGCGCTTGTTACCGACCATTGCTGCCTACAGATCCCATCCCATTCCTCTCCTGTTAGGGATAGATTACCCTCTGTTCCCATCTTGCTTTAACATATCTTGTATCATGACCCCAGGTTGGTCAGTGAACGATATAATATAGAAATAATTTGTTGATAGGGTGCATCTCTAAATGCATTCTCGAATATGTAAATAATTTCTTCATTCCCAGTCGATAACTGGTGATGTTTTAGCTTTTATTCAGGAAGTCCCTCAGTTGCAAATATCTAAAAAAAGTCTTGATTTTGCAACCCAAACTTATTCTTAAGGTCCTGGAAACTCATCACTTTTCCGTCTTTCAACAAGGTACTGTATGTGGTGAGACCTTTATTAGCCCACCACCTAAGAAATCCAGCTCTGTGATTTAATTGATACTTTTTAAGTACTCTTTTCCATGTCTGTATTGAGCTTACCATCCAATGGTTGCCCGGGGCTCCCAGGAGACGTAACTTTGAGGGATCTCCTATCAGTGCCCCGATAGGGAAGTTGCCTCCCAAGGAAAATTCCACTTCCTTCCATCTTGAACAATATCCAGGTTTACACCACCCCACCAGAGTCCTTATTTGGGTTGTCCTATAATAAGTCATGTAGGCAAGGGAGGCCCAGTCCTCCTCTATCCTTGGGAAGCTGAAGTGTTTTAAACTTAACTCTTGGCTTTTTACCCGCCCATATAAATCTGGAGAGGATCCTATCCCATTCTGCTATCTATCAGTATCTATCAGGGCTTTCTATAGAAACTACTGAGAACTTGTGTTTTTTGTACATTCAGTTTGTATCCCGAGTAGGACCCATACTCCAGTTAATTTAACTATTTAAAGTCTTAGAATTTTATTTTTATTTGCTTATTTTGTTAGTTAATGCTTGATTTTACCTCCCTGGTGAAGTCCTTTAATTCATTCATTCGTTAGTCTTCTGTCCCATTATTGATATGAATTATAAATAAAATAAACAAACACACTGCAGATTTAATAATTAAAACAGAGTAAAATCAGGATTACAGAGCTGAGTGGATTTAAGAACAGGTGTAAACTACAGAAAAAACAGAAACAACGTACTGAAACACGGCAGCTTCTTCAAACCACTCAAATCAAACCTGGCAACAACTATTTCCGCACTGAAATCTGTCCGGGTAGCCACATGGAATATTTCTTACTGTTTGAGCTACTTCTCTTGTAGTTTTTAGAAATTAAAATTATCATTTTTAATTTAATAAATGTTTGTCTTTCTTAGTGTGTCTCGCGCAGCCGCGTGTACTCCCGCTTCGTAAATTACAAATAGTTCCGCCTTTGTTTTAGTCGGACAGTTACTAGCGACGGGCGGTTAATGGAAGCTGCTAAAATCCAAATCCCACATTTTAAGATTTAGAGTAAAAATCTGCTCAGGGACATGGAGGAGCAGCCGCTCAGAGTGTAAGTCTGCTCAGTGAACACAGGACGCAGCGTCCGGTTAAATGTAGCTTCTGGTTAAATCGATGCTGTTTATGTTGTCCATGTTGATTATGTTGTTTCAGCTATGATGTTAGAGGATCTCCGTTTCTAATACAAACACGTTGGTAAAAGAAAAATATGAAAACCCTTCCGTTAACAGGCGTGTAAACCTCACCGGGTCAGGGTCTTGTAATTGTTGACTTTTTCGGAACTGTTTAGATGCAAAAATGTGACCACTCTCATCAGACTTAAAACAAATTTCAGAAATTTTAAGCGTTTCTTATTAACTTCAGATTTATATGTTATAAATACGCGTTTCACTGCTGAACGTCAGTGTTCATCCACCCCCAGGATGGGTTCTAAAGCCGTCCGCCTAATGTAAAATGTGTTTAAAGGTTTGAAAATATACGAGGTCATCACTTTTATTTCGGCATAATGTATTACACTGAAATATACAGAACCTCGTTAAAAACTTGCATGATTCAAGGTTGCATTAAACAGTCTCCAGACGTAGAGGCATGTTTGATATTTGCAGTTTGTGGTGAAAAATCTGCACTTTACCAGAATATATTAACGTCATTTTAATTAAACAGAATGATATCCACGAGTTCTGTTGATTTATTTTATTTTAATGTTATTTTAATACGAACTCTGCTGCTATTGGTCCAATCGAAGTATGCTACAAAAGAGCATAAAAAACCTTTTTCATATCACCATTGTCAAATTTTAGAAAAATACAAGTTTTTAAATTTTACTAATTTCAAATTATTTAAATCTGCCTGTCTAATATACAAAGTTATACATGGTCTGGCACCTCCACCATGAGTGATTTTATTAAACAAAAGTCTAGCAGGTCTCAACTGACTCGAGCCACTGTTAGAGGTGATTGTGAACTGGCATTCAGGCGGACCACCTTTTCACAGAATGCTCTGTCAGATCAAGTCTACCCATCTTTAAGAGTCACTTAAAAGGGCGGCTGAGGGACACGCAAACATGTGATCATGTTTAATAATCATGCTTTATATTGGATGGGAAAAAGAGTTAGTGTATTACAAAAAGGTAAAAACAACTGTTAGTGCAATGGGTGAACGCGATATCACGACAGTCAGGGCATGTGCAATACTGGGGTTTGTGCAATATAATTGATGTGTTTCCGTTATTGTTGTCTATACTGTCCTCTGTGTCCACTCTTCTTGTCATTGTTTGTTCTAGTATAATGTGATCACTGTTTTTGTCCTTGTCACATGACCTGTAAATAGTGTCTCTGTATGTTTTTACTAACTTGTGTTTAACACCAACCTGCCAGAGGGTCTGCAGATGGAAATTAGCCCAAGGCCATAATCTGGCATATTTACATTTGTTAAAATGTTCATTAATATGTATTGTTCCTCTTTCTAAAAATAAATAAATAAATAAAAATAAAAGAGGCACTTTGTGCTATTGATGTTTCAGTGTCCAACTTTACCAATGAGTAAGGCATCATTCAAGTCCCAAAAACACAACAGATGTTTGGAGACTGTCTGATGTTTTCCAGAGGAAATCATCTATGAATTGCCTTGATTGTTAAAATATTAAAACATGCGTGTTTCTAGTTTGGCGTGTGGGGACGTTGAAGGCCGTCTGAACGCTTTGTTCAACCGAGTCCAGGCCATCCAGAAGAAGACTGGGCAGTTTGATGTGAGTCAGATGCGTCACATTATCCAGTTATCATTTAATTTTTTTTAAATGATTTGTGGGGTTTTATATCTGTTTAGTTTTTTTTTAAATGTAAATTTGACAGTTTTTTCTTGTTATACTAGCTGTGATTTTAGCACGGTGGCACGGTGGTTAGCACTGTTGCCGCACAGCAAGAAGGTCCTGAGTTCAATTCCAACATCAGGCCGGGGTCTTTCTGTGTGGAGTTTGCATGTTCTCCCCGTGTCTGCGTGGGTTCTCTCCGGGTACTCCGGCTTCCTCCCACCGTCCAAACACATGCAGCTTGTGGGGATAGGTTAATTGGATAACCCAAATTGTCACTAGGTGTGAATGTGTGAATGAATGTGAGTGCGAATGGTTGTCTGTCCCTGTGTGTTGGCCTTGCGACAGACTGGCGACCTGTCCAGGTTGTACCCCGCCTCTCGCCCTATGACAGCTGAGATAGGCTCCAGCGCCCCCCGCGACCCTAAAAAGGATAAGCGGAAGTGAATGGATGGATGTTTTTCTTTTTTTAAAATTATTTTAATTTATTACATTTTTATCATAATTTGTTTTTCCTTTTTCCACATAGACTTGCCTTTTTTACAGTAAGCTTTTTCTTAGAAATTTGCCATTTTCTATTCTTTTACCAGTTTTCCTCTGTAAGTTTGTCAGTTGCTTTTACATGAATTTGTCAGCTGTTTCTCTTTTTTTCTGGCAATTTTGCGTTTTTTCTTCTAAATCAACCGGTTTATTTAGTTTCAACACACACTTGTTTACAGACTTTTTCTGGTAAATATCTCATTTTGTTTCTCATAAAACTTTTTATTCTTTTTTTTTCCATCTAAGTTTTCCCCCATCCATCCCCTTAAATGTTTTCTTGTTACCTTCAATGACCTGGTAGATCATTGTATAGAACTGTGTGTTAAGTTATCATATTAAAACACCTGTAATCGTCTTTAAGTTGTGGTGATTTTCACATCTGTTTTCCACCAGTTGCTGCTGTGTGTTGGAGAGTTTTTTGGAACGACGCCGGAAGCTGAAGCCGAGTGGCAGCTGTACAAAACCGGAGCCAAGAAAGGTGAAAAAATCTGGAACATCTGGGCAGATGCTCATCTTTATTGTTGCTTTTGACCACAGGGGGCGCTGTTACATTAATAGCATTGCATAAGAACTCAACAGCGCCTCCTATGTTCATGCTGAAAGCAAGCATGTTTTTTGGCTTTTTCTGAGGAAACTCAAAAGCCTCTTTTTTTTCTTTTTCTTTTTTTTCTCTGCGCCTCCTCAGCTCCCATCCACACTTACATCCTCGGAGCAGCAAGCCAGGAAACGGTAAAGAATTTCCCAAACGCCGATGGCTGTGAGCTTGCTGAAAACATCACATATCTCGGTAAGCGATCACACATATTCATGACCTTTTAATAAAAACATGAAACCAAAATGTGACACAGTGCTCTCATCTGTGCGTTACAGGCCGGCGTGGTGTGTTTACCGGCGTGTCGGGACTGCAGATCGCCTATGTCAGCGGTCAGGAAGCCCGGCAGGAACCAGCGCCGGCTCATTGCTTCACCTCCAAAGATCTGGTGGCCCTCATGACTCCTCTGACCAGCAGCTCGAAATTTAAAGGTGTTGACATCCTGCTGACATCGCAGTGGCCCCGAGGAGTGTGGCACTACGCAAACAACCCGGTAATGAAGATGTCTATGCTGCTTTAATTTTACTGCCTCTGACCCCACGAGATGCTGAATGGATTCTTCTGAACTCTGTTTGGCAGGAAGTGAACACAAAACTTTGTGGAAGCAACTCGATAGCCAGCCTCGCAGACAAACTGAAACCACGATACCACTTTGCAGCACTAGAGGGCGCTCACTATGAAAGACTCCCATACAGGTAAGCTGCAGAGTGGTGAGGGAGCTCACTGATGACCCTGTTAATTAATTTCTTCTGGATATCAAAGAGCCTTAAACCTGCATTATTTTGATTGGCCAGTAGGGGGTGACCCCCCTGGCAGAAGTCAGATTGATTCGAAGCAACTGTTTGGTTCTTGTTTTATGTTACTCCCATCTTTCACTGTGTCTATCGGCAGGAATCACATTGTTCTTCAAGAAAATGCTCAACACGTCAGCCGCTTCATTGCTCTGGCGGCCGTCAACAACCCCGCCAAGAAGAAGGTGCGTTTCCCTGCAAGACAAAGAATCAGTTACATGGAGATTATGTGCATAGCTGCATTTATTAAAACTTTGTGTCAAGGTTTTCTTAAAAGTTAGGAAAACATCAAAATCTGTGATTAATAAAGTCCTTAAAAAATGCTTAGAAACCACAGAGAAGTTAAAGTTTTCTTCACTGACCAATGTTTCCAGTGCAAACAGGAAGCCCTAATAGCCAATTCAGCTGAACTAAATTTAGACTCTCCCTGTTATTTTAAAACTCTAATTTAGACCCTGGTTCTCCTGCAGGAAATGCAGGTAACAGAGCAGATCTGTGCTAAAAGGTTCCTGCTGTGAAAAATTCTCCAGATGTGTCATGACAAGTGAAAACCTTCTGTCTGCAGTATCTGTACGCCTTCAACATAATCCCCATGAAGACCATGGACCCCGCAGAGCTTGTGAAGCAACCGCAAGACGTCACAGAAAACCCGTACAGATGCCCCACGAAAGACAAGATGGACACACAAAAGACGGCCTTCAGCGCCACAGAGGAGGAGGTTTGTTTGGAGTCCTCTGTGGAGATTCATAGTCACTAGAATTCACCTCGACTCTTATCTAAATCACCTTTGAATGTGTATTTGAGGTTTTAAAGTACAAAATGTTGTTATATGTGTGCCAGGAGCCAGCCAATCAGTACTTCTTCGACCTGAGCAAGAAGCAGGGTGGAGGCTTTCGGGGCCACGGCAGGAAGAGGCACTCTGATGGAGATGGGCGAGGGCGAGACCAGCAGCATCATCAGGGGCAGCCCAAGCAGCCCCGCCGGCACCGTGAGTCCAGCCACACTCTGTTTATATCTGGTTTAAGAAAGAACTCATTAGTTAGTGTGGTTTTGTGAGGTTACACAGATAATTTGTTTTTCTGTGTGCAGCTCAGCCCTCGGGTCCATGCTGGTTCTGTCTGGCCAGCCCTCAGGTGGAGAAGCACCTCGTCATCAGCATAGGAACACACGTGAGTTCATGCTGTTCATAAATCTACATCACAGAAGCTCCTTCGAGACTTCACGTAAAAGCGTTAGAGCCGAGTGAGGATGATTTGTTCTGCAGTGTTACCTCGCGCTGGCCAAAGGCGGTTTGACTCCTCGCCATGTGCTGATCCTCCCCATCGGACACTACCAGTCGGTGGTGGACTTGAGCTCGGAGGTGGTGGAGGAGATGGAGAAGTACAAGTCAGCCCTGAGGAAGTTCTACAAGAGCAAAGGAGAGCGCTGTGTGCTGTTTGAGAGGAACTACAGGAGCCAGCATCTGCAGCTGCAGGTAGAAACACGACCAAGAAAACATGTTTTAATTCAGTGTTATTCGTATTGTTTTTTAATGATACTGTAGGGTGAATATTTTCTAATTTTGACAGATGCAGTGTGTAGAAGTGTAAAAAGTCATATTTTTCACTTTAGAGTGCAAAATTTTACATATTTGGTTTTATCGTTTCAAAATTTGAGAAGAAAAGAATGATAAAAGTTGAGCGTTTCATTTGTGCCACTTTTAATCTAAAATAACTAGCTAAAGCTTCATAATTCTATTTTTTAATAAATTGTTTTTTGCTTTTGTATTTTAAATTTGATTATGGAGGTACACAAGATATTTCACTGTAATAAATGATGAAGTAACACAAACTAAAACAAAAAGGTCAACAAAGATGTGGTAAACTTGTGCACTTTATGCAAAGCTGCTAAAATAATTTGAGATTGAGCGTAGAATTAGATAAATATTTTTTTAAGTCTGCTATTGCTGACATACAAGAAGCCAGTTATTCACAAAGTAAGTCACACCTGGGCAATAAATTAGCACGTTTAAACTCCTTGTATCTTTATTTAGAGTGTGATTCCTGTGATCCAAGCGCAGGAAGAGAAACGTAAAATGATTTTTTATTTACTGCCACATTTGCTGATCACTTTATTTATCATCTTCTTGTTATTATTGTCATTCAGGTTGTGCCGGTGCCGTTGAACCGCTGTGCCACAGAGGACATCAAGGAGGCGTTCATGGTCCAGGCTCAGGAGCAACAGATGGAGATGATGGAGATTCCTGAACACACTGACCTCAAGCAGGTACCCGTAAACACACCTGGAGTACAGTGGTTTGGCTATTCTGGGATTTTTAACATCTATTTGAAAAGCTGAATTAAACGTGTGTGTTCAGATTGCTCCTCCAGGGACTCCATATTTCTATGTAGAGTTGGACTCGGGGGAGAAGCTCTTCTACCGCATTCAAAAACATTTTCCTCTGCAGTTTGGAAGGTGAGCATCAGTCCCCATTAAACACCCTTTGTTTGCCTGTAAATATAAAGAAGAGCCTCATAAAATTTCAGCACTGTCAGTGTCATCTTTTAAAGCTAAAATAAAACTGTTTCTTATGAAATGTTATGTATAAATGCAAATGTTGTCCAGATGCGTTTTTAATCACATTTGGATTAGATTATTAAAATAAAAAGAGAAAGCAGGTCATTCTGTTTATACCTGTGTTCTCTATAAAATAACAGAATTATCAAAACGTCATCAGAAAAATTACGTTATATCAGAAAGTGTAAAAACAAAAGCCTCCACAGGGGGCTCCAGAGAGCTGGACAGTCAGGACTTACCCATTATGTATACACAAACATACCTACAAACCTGTTTAAGTCAGGGAAAAGATGCTTTGGTTTGCAGAAAATTATTTTTTAGTCTCATGTTATTCAGTAATATTGGTAAATAATTATTACCAATAATTCTGCACACTGTTAATGTGTTTTGTTCACATAAATATGCACTGATCTAAAAATGACAAATTGCTGTTTCCAAAATGTCAGTCATGAAATTTTAGGGAAAAAAACTTGATGGGAGGTCAGAATTGCACTGTGGGAGAATAATGTCAGTGTCACAGAGTAACGGTGTGGGGGTTTTTGTGTGCGTGCGTAGGGAGGTTCTGGCCAGTGAGGCGGTGCTAAACATCCCGACTCGAGCCGACTGGAAAGAGTGTAAACAAAGCAAAGAGGAGGAGGAGGAGAGCTGCAAACAGCTGAGAGATGACTTCCAGCCATATGACTTCACCTGGGATGAATAATTTACACACACGTACTTGTACAGTTTGCTTTGTGGGGACCATGGATGATGCAATGCATTGTGAGGACAGTTGTTGGTATGATGCATTCCTCTTCATCTATCCTGAACATGAAAATTGAGTCAAACAGCATTTTTAATACGTCTTCTTGCTTTTGTTTCTACTTTTATGACATTCACTGTCATCTTAACTATATCAATCCACTGTTTCAGGTAGAATGAGATTGCATAGAGTTAAGTTTAACTTGGTACGGAGACTGGATACTAATTAACATCTCATTTGTACCGTGTGTTAGCATTAGTTGATTTTGTTACCTTTGGATAAAGCTGTGACCAGTCTTTATGCTAAGCTAACTGGGTTCAATTCTCTGGTGTAATGCTCAGTAAAAATTTGCATCATATCTCAAACAATTTTTTTTTTTTTTTTTTTTTTTTAAAATCAGATTTTGTTTTACAAAGCGTGTGTATTTCTTTTTAATAGTCACAGTGAGGAAATGGGAGTATAACTGTAAACCTCACTGCTGGGCTGTCTGTTTTTATTGGTGTTTGGGGAAAAAAAAAAAAAATTAAATTATGATTTCTAGCGTCTAAAATGTGAATAGTAACCTTTTGTTGCCACCCGTTTATAAACACGCGTGTTATGGTTTTCGAAAACAGTCTGTAGTGTAGTTTGGGTTCCCCCCCCCCCCCGCTAGGGGGAAAAAAAAAAAAAAAAAAAATTGACAAAAGAGCAGAAATCTTGAGATTGATGAAATATTTAAAATTATGAACCAGCTCAGAAATATTTTATTTCTACCACACATATGGGTAAAGTTACTTTTAATGCCTCTTTTTTGTAAATATAATCAAATTTAAAATGTAATTTTGGATTGATGGTCACATTTTCAGTATTACCATGTAGTTTAACACACCTCCCACTGTGCATTGCCCCTACAGAAATACAAAAATTCAAGTCCAGATAGTTTTATTCGTTATTTTTTTTAATGTAATTTTTTATTCAATTGTACACAAGTGTTGCCAAACCTTATATTACAAATAAATAAAAATTGAATAACCCATTAAGCTCATTTTTAATTTTTTAGAGTGTTAAAATTGCATTAAATGTTTTCCTAACATTTGTACATTTGACTGTATTGTACCCCTTTAGCACTCACAGCAAGCACTCCATTTAAGACAAATCTTTGTTTTAGTTCATTTATTTGACATCTTAAAGACATGAACTGCAATCATTAAATCATTTGCATAAAACTTATAAAATAAAAAATAATCAAAGCTTTTAATACGCAGCTTTAAAACAAAACATGGGTCATTAACATTCATTTAGCTGCAAAAACCCTGTTAGCTCAAACGTTTAGCAGATTTTGTAAACATAACTTAAAGGAAAGGATTTAAAGAAAATGGGGCGTCCACCAGGGGGCAGCAGAGTCGCAAAAGTCTCCTTTCACCTGCATATGCTCAAACCTGTCCTATTATGAAAAGTAGGTTTTTGATTTAAAAGATTGTATCAGTTATCACTTATCAGGTTACTTTGGGTATAAATAACTCGCTGCAGACCCCACAGAGTGGAGGAATTAAAGAGGCGTCATTGAAAAGGAGCCATACTCTCACAGGTCGACGAAGCCATCCTGTACGGACCCAAGCAGCACACAGAGGGACAAATGTTGTTATTCTTTCTTAAATGATTTGAAGCAGCAGCAGAGTTAAAGGTGGACGGCGTTTCATGGGTTTTTACACATAGTCCCTAGACCTTTTAATGGCACAGCAGAGCATCATGCTGAAGATCATCCCGAAGATCTGCAGAGAGTCACAGGACACAGGAATGTGGCATTAAGAAATAAACCACACTGTTTACAAAAGTGTCAAAGTTTCCATAATTTTGTATTTTGGTTATTTAAAATTTCACAATCTTGATAAGTTCATTTTAAATATTTTCTATGATAAAAATGGACCAACCCTGAAAAAAAAATATTACCAATTCCACCTTCTTGAATGTAAATATTTAATATTTTTCTTGTTCTTCTATGAAAGAAAATAGTCCTTGGGGATTGATTTTTTTGGTGGCATCAGGGCAGGCCAGTCAAATTTCAGGGGCCAAACCAAGTAGAATGTCTAGTTAGTGTGAAACTACCACACAGTTTGGTAGCTAGCCAATAAAAATCATAGCTAGTCATCATCAGACTTCATATTTAGCATTCTTTACTCATGACTGAGCCATAAACTCACCAGTAAAGTGTTTATTGATGTCATATATGAAGTAAGTAGTAATGTCGTTTTTCATAGATTTCTACACATATGAAAGTGTCTTTGCAACCACAGATGTCGCCCCTACTGGGGCCAGGTTTACAACATTTGTGAATTGGCTTTGTTTTTAATAAATAAATCACGAGCCCGACCCACTACTAGAACAATGAGACACTTGGCTTTTTCTAAACCATTTCTAAACCTGACACATTCTAGGCTTTGTGCCAGTTTAACAACCATATGATAGCTTTACTTAAGGTTTCAGTACATGTGCATTAGTGGCAGACTCACCATAATGACTCCAATGCCGATGCCAACTCCACCAATGATGTGCAGCTTGTTGTTAAACACCTCGTCAATAGCAGCGGGACAGCTCTGCAGGAGGGAAGCAGGACCGTGAAGCAAAAACAGCAAAAACAGGTGTGAGCTCCACATCTTATTTTAAACCAAATGTCTGATGCAAATCTGAGCTTGATTTCTACAAAGCCAGAATACCCTAGAGAAAAATGTTAGCTGTAGCACTTTTTAGTACAAATCTCTTAGATCTTAAAATGTTTAAGTAAAAATTTACATGATGTGACATGAGAGGTCATCTCCCTTTTGTTGCAGTCTGCCTTACCTTGGTGACGAGGATCTCCAGCCCCTCCTGCTTGGGGCAGATATCTCTGGCAGCATCGATCACCGTTCCTGTTGGACCGCAGCAGTCGAGCTGCAAGGGGGGGGGGGGGAAATAGCCCACACAGGTTAGGCAGTCATCTGTTCTGTTTCAAAATAAGGAAACAAGTTGCATAAAAGGTGTCCAGGTGTGTGTTCTCACTCCAAAGTGGATGAGGCGGAGGGTCTCCTTCAGCGCTGGTTGTTTGGTGTCCTTGTAGTTGGCGTAAGTCTGTTTATAAAACTCTGTGATGTCCTCCACCACCTGAAGACACACGGACAAAGTTAACACTCCTGTCAATCAACAAAGAATGTGTGCATACATGCGAGAGACAGAAGGGGAGAGTTAGTTACCCGGTCGCTGTTGGAAAGACCCCAGATCCCGGCAGCCACTTCTGCAGCGAAGATGAGAAGCAGGAAGAAGAAGAACTAAACCGGAAAACAAGAAGATTTGGAGTGTAGACATGATTTTGTTTGGTTATCAGTCCTGAAAGGAAACTGAGTGGGTTTTTACTTTTATGTCACTTTTGTCCAAAGTTTCCTCAACCAGTGGTAAAAAACCATAGATTTATGTGTGGTGAACATAACATCAACACTTTAAGTTGTTGTTGTGCACCAGCTCTGCTGTTCACCTTTTCTGTGCACAGAGCTCAAATAACAGATGACTAAGGAAGAGATGACCTGAAATGTAAGTTAAAACTAAAGCCATTTAATATTTAAAATGACGGCTCAGAGTAGATTGAAATTGGTGGATGTGATCACATCCACCAATTTCATATGACCATTTCAATCGCAGGACAAAAACATTTTGTAAAAACATAACAGCGAATCGCCACCAACAGTCACATCACACCGGAGCTGCAGCAGCCAACACGCTTGTGGTGAAATTGAGGAGTCTTTCCTGGTGATCGGTGTGATTACAGCCCAAACATCTCTGAAATGTGCCAACTGAAAAATCTGAGCATGAATTCATGATTCACAGCAAAGTCACCCGTCTTTAATGTAATGTGGAGAACTAAAACACAAAAGAAATCACTCACCAGTCCCAACATGCAAGGAGACTCTTTGATGGCTCCGCAGCATCCCAGGAAACCCACCACCATCATCAGAGCCCCTGCTGCGATCAGGATGTACACGCCTGCAACAAAACATTCAGATGGGCCAGAGGAAACAAGCATTCTGGGGTCACCTGTGCCTTTAAGTTCCCAAGGCCAGTTACAAACAAAGGAGACACGATTAAATTAAAATTTATGCACATAATCTCAACCTCAGTGATATCAGCACCACACTGTTCAAAACATTTAACAAAACATTTTTTTGTTTTGTTAAATGGGATGCGATTCACTCTGATGTTCAATTCAACAGTTTAACATTAGAACTTGATGCTCCATTCTTAGGTTTGTTGTTGACACAGATTTTAAAAAAATTAAAGGATTAAGAACAGGTTCAGTTATCCATGTGACAGTGTAATGCAAGCGTATCTGAGCGAGTGTGTCTGTCTGTGTGTGTGTGGCCCCTCGCCATACCATACAAGGCAGGACTTCTTATCAACCAGTCACACCCCGTACAGTTTGCGACCTTTCAACGGACTAACGTGTAAAAAGCAGAAGTGACGAGGCTGCTCACTCCATCGTAGAAGCATGAAACCTAATAACGAGAAACATTTTATCAGCACATACACAAGAAATTGTTGGTACCCTTCGGTCAATGAAAGAAAAACTCAATGGTCACAGACAAAAGTAATAATAAATAAAAATTCTATAAATGTTAACCAATGAAAGTCAGACATTGCATTTCAACCATGCTTCAATAGAATTATTTAAAAAAATAAATGCATGGAACAGGCCTGGACAAAAATGATGGTACCCACAAATTAATATTTTGTTGCACAACCTTTCGTTACGATTCCTGTAACTGTCAATGAGACTTCTGCACCACTCAGGAGGTATTATGGTCCACTCCTCATGAGCAAACTGCTCCAGTTGTTTCCGGTTTGAAGGGCGCCTTTTCTAGACAGCATGTTTCAGCTCCTTCCAAAGATGCTCAATAGGATTGGAGGTCAGAGCTCATAGAAGGCCACTTTAAAATAGTCCAATGTTTTCCTCTTAGCCATTCTTGGGTGTTTTTAGCTGTGTGTTTTGGGTCATTGTCCTGTTGCAAGACCCATGACTGTGACCGAGACCAAGCTTTCTGACACTGGCCAGCACATTTCTCTCTATAATCCTTGATAGTCTTGAGATTTCATTGCACCCTGCACAGATTCAAGACACTCTGTACCAGATGCAGCCCCAGAACATAACAAAGCCTCCTCCATGTTTCACAGTAGGGACAGTGTTCTCTTCTAGATATGCTTCATTTTTCTGTCTGTGAACATAGAGCTGATGTGCCTTGACAAAAAGTTCAAATTTTGTCTTATCTGTCCACAGGACATTCTCCCAGAAGCTTTGTGGCTTGTCAACATGTAGTTTGGCTTATTCCAGTCTGGCTTTTTTATGATTTGTTTTCAACAATGGGGTCTTCCTTGGTTGTCTCCCATGGAGTCCACGTTGGCTCGAACAACGACGCATGGTGCAATCTGACACCGATGTTCCTTGAGCATGAAGTTCAGCTTGGATCTCTTTAAAAGTCTTTCTGGGCTCTTTTGTTACCTTTCGGATTATCCGTCTCTTTGATCTGTCATCAATTTTCCTCCTGCGGCCATGTCCAGGGAGGTTGGCTACAGTCCCATGGATCTTAAATTCTGAATAACATGTGCAACTGTAGTAGGGTTGGGTTTTGATTATTGATTTATCAATTAAAATCAATTCTAGCTTGGATAACGATAATTTAAACTTTTTAAAATTATGCAAAATTGCAAAATGCTTAGCTGTGTCTCTAATAAAACCTCTGTAACTTTGCTTCACTTCAGCAGCATCAGGTAATGTTCATATGTTGACTAATGACTTTCTTTTGTTTTTGATCTACTGCAGAATATTTTTAAGGTTATCTGCTATAAAATCCCAGGCCAGGAAAATCACCTTCATGTTTTTCTGTTTTATCCTCAGTTACTTTGACACAAAGGCATCTGATGTGATGCTTACACCTTTGATAAAGTCTCAAGTGTCAGCTTTCTTTTTATAGATATAAAAATATGGATATTTGATACGTGATCAGAATTTTAATATTTCTGACTGAGGCAAATAGAATCGATTCGGGACCTTGTGAATCGGAATCGAATCGATTTTAGAAATCAGTGACAATACCCAGCCCTAAACTGTAGTCACAGGAACATCTAGCTGCTTGGAGATGGTCTTATAGCCTTTACCTTTAACATGCTTGTCTATGATTTTATTTCTAATCTCCTGAGACAACTCTTTCCTTCGCTTTCTCTGGTCCATGTTGAGTGTGGTACACACCATGTCACCAAACACAGTGACTACCTGGAGTCCCATATATAGGACCACTGACTGATTACAAGATTGTAGACACCTTGGATTAACATGTCCCTTTGGTCACATTATTTTCATTCTTTTCTAGGGGTACCATAATTTTTTCCAGACCAGTTTCATGCATTTATTTTTTTTAATAATTCAATTGAAGCATTGTTGAAAAGCAATGTCTGACTTTCATTGGTTTTAATTTATTATTACTTTTATCAGATTAAAGTTACTTCTGTGACCATTGTGAGTTTCTCTTTCATTGACCAAAGAGTACCAACAATTTTGTCCACGTCTATATATCTTAGCACAAATGACAATCTCAAAAGCATCAACTCTAACAGAACCCATGCTTTGTTTCTAATAAAGTGTCAGTGAGTGTACAAGTGCATGTGGAAGGCTGATTGGAAATCAGCCCTGATTTACCTGCTCAAGCCTTTTAAAAATGTAAATGTACATCAGTGATTTGCATTCTGGCTCATAGGGCTGCTGCCGCTCTGATTCGAACAGACACGAAGGCCTGAGAGGCACCAGAAGCTGTTTTTAATGAGTTATTTATCAAAAACACCTTCAGTCACGATCTGGTGAGTGGGAATCAGCTGCAGGGTGATTTAGAGCGATGATTCGACACTTCAACGGTGACTTCATGAGGATGAATCATAAACAGGCTGTCGGATAACAACAACAGTGAGCGCATGAGCCACACACACAAATACTCCTCCAAAGCCGTTATTAAGATGTTTGTCATGTCAGGCCCGTCCTCCGTCTCCTCTCTGCCCACTTCTCTTATCAGTTTGATGGATGCAACGCACAAAGACGGGAGGGTGGGGACAGTTCCTCCGGGAATACAGAAGTCTGAGAACAAAGGAGTCCCTGTGCGCCGGGAAGAATGAGCGCTATGTGTGGAGGGATCTGCTGGGTTGGACGAGCCGCCTCGCTGTGGACCAACTTTGGCCTCAGCTGCCCTCCGAGTGCCCCGCCTCTCTGAGGTCAGGTTATATCCACGTCCAGAGCCCGACAGAGCTAAATGCAGCTGTAGTGCATTTAATTTGAAATTATGACTTCCTCCACAAATATAAAGATTTCATTCTAGAAACAACGCTGTGGTTGTTAATAAACAGGACGAAGTGGTTACTGGGGACTATTTTCAGCTGCAGATTATTCGGCACGGTTTCTGCTGGTTGGAGTGAAATGAGCAGTGTCAGACTTTACATTGATAGGACAGCATGATAAAACGAACAGACTCGTAATGTGCGTCAAAGCTACACTACAGACACGTCAGCTGTAATTACAACAACACCCACCACCATCACTCCATGGCAGGTTCAAAGACCATGATAGTGGAGGAGGAGCTGATCATTCCCCGTCCTTCTGTGCAGTTTGAATCTTTGTATGTTCTTTTTGTTATTTTGTGGTTTATGGTTGTGAGATATCCAAAAATGTAAAAGTGAAGCTGCTGCGATTAAGATGCTTCACCTGTGCTCTATAAAGGGTTCTTGCCATCCTCAAGGTTATTCTCCTTCATGGTCTTTTGTTTCCATGTAAGTGTTTTGCATCCAGGGTTTAACCAGCAGGGGCCTTACCCGTAAAGAAGACAGAGGGCGACTCCTCCCCTTCGAACAGTCCTGCCGTCCTGGAGTCAAAACGCAGCCAGAGTCCCACAGCGAGCACGCCGGTTCCTGCCAGCTGCAAGACGAAAAACATGTTTACTGTCTCTGAAGGAGGTTTAATGTTCTCTCCGTGAGACTATATTCAAATACTAGTGTCATTTTGCACATTTGTCCTCATTTACAGATATTTACAGATAAACCACAGAGAAACTCATGTTAAGCAAAAAGATACAGAACTAGCAACTGAGCCAAGAAAAGGACTGAAGTCAGAGAGAAACTGAGCCTCTACACTTCTATCCAACCGCAAGGGTCGCCCCCTGGTGGGCATAAAAAAACCCCAATGCAGCTGTAAAGGCAGTTTGACGCAGACTTCATTTTTCATACAAGCAGAAGCTATGTCCATGTCTGTGGTCTGAACCTGCAGAAATGCTTCTAAAGCAGGCATTGCAGCACGTGTGACCTTGTTCCTGATGTTTGGAAGAACACTGTGCTCACAACAAGGTAAGTTAACAGAGCCAGCACCACCGGAGCACTTTTTCAAATTGTTATTGAGTTATTATCCACTCTTAAAATAATGAAGGCACATACAGCTCAAGTCTGTCGCATTAACAGACACTTTCATCAAATCCAACAACAGCTGTAGGCGCGGGTCGATAATTCCGGGGGTCTAAGACACAGGCAACACATTACCAGTTAGATACAGAGAGAAGAAGTGAAAAGCCCGAATGAGGCTGGATTTGAGAAGTATCACCTGACTGAAACCACAGGGCTCACCTGGACCTGCCTCACAGCACTCCACTGTCATTACACTGTATACTCGAACGATGACCGTAGAAAAAAATAAAGCACACAACAAAAGAACAAAGGAAAAGATGCTGCAGTGTACAGTACATCAGAGGCAACTTTATCCTAAACATCTGAGTTAACTCATAAGAACCAGACTATAACAGCACGATAATCTGAGACGTGCAGGAACAAGGAGAGTATTTGATGTGAACGTTATTTAGAGATTGGGGGTTAAACAACATGCAGAGACATGAAGAGGTGGACACCCACACAGTGGCAGCTGATCGAGTATAAAGCATCCTACCTTAGACAATAACCAGATTAATCCTGCTTTGCAGTGATTTACAACTGAGGTTGTGTTAAAAAAAAAAAAAAAAACACAGAAAACTACGGAGACCATGAACTCATCCCTGAACTTATGGACCCATCACAGTCATTTAGACAGGTGTTCAAAAACAGCTTCTCAGAGCAAAATGAAAGAACTGGCTTTTGTAAGGTATGATGATGTGATGCTTCACTGTTGCAAAACTATGTGCAGCTAGTATGGAATGCAATGGTTTCATATTCAAATCAAAGTATGTTAGTGTGGATGAATAAGAATCCCTTTCATTGAAGGTGAACATGAGGCTAACGTTTGAGGAATGAAGTTCGACTTGCTGCCCGGCTTATTCTCCTGAATCCAGACCAACCCAATCACAGAGGAGCCATCCAGGAAACATGACTTCAGTACATGTGGAGCCTCTGCACAACGGAGACTTAGATATGAAGGCATCCACAGATAAATAAATGACAGCCATACTTTGTCTCAAACAGTAATTACCCACTACCATGACTCAGAATCACCTCAGCAACCACAAAACAGTTTACATCAACTCTTTGTTGCCACCCAAATAACTCCCATAATGTCCTGCAGCATGACGCTGACGTCTGTTGTTGTGCAACAGGGAGTATATGAAGCACACCATAAAGCATTCAGGCCGAATGGCAACACTTTGCCCCAACATGTCCTCCGTCTGGTTCCTCCTACGGTCTGCTGACCATGATTCAGGATTTTGGTTTTTTGGGGTGGGGGTGCTATCTGTAAATCAAGGTCTTGAATTCTCTCTTGAAAGTTTGACTAACTCAAATATAACTCCAAATACAATTCCAAAATACTTGGCAAATTAAAATTTTGAGATATCAAAAAAAAAAAAAAAAATTTATAACAATATTAACTAAATAAAGAGTGAAATAGACTAAAAAAATAAATAATAATAATTCACGTGGAGTGTGAGGCATAAATTATGATCAGTTATTCTTTTAGGAATTCTAGAAATGGTTGCCAAATCATACAAAAACTCGCCAGTTTCCCCTTTCTATCAAATCTTATCTGCTCCACCCTGGCCACAGACCATCTCATTAAGCCACCTGTTAAAACACGGGGCCGAAGAAGACCGCCACTGTAAAAGAATAAGTTTCTTTGCAGCCAGCATACCCATTGTAATTATCTGTTTTTGTGAAAAGGAAAAAGATTCGACTGATGCAAATGATCCAAGTATAGCCAATGTACCATCACGTGGTATTTTTTTCCTAAATTGGTTTGAAAACCACATAAAAATCTGGCTCCAAAAAGCATTCAAAACAGGGCAATGCCAAAATAAATGTGCAAGGGAACCTTCACCAACTTTACATCTGTCACATAAGGGAGATACAGAATTATAGATCCGGTTAAGTTTGAGTTTAGAAAAGTGTAGTCTATGAATGACTTTAAACTGGATTAGTTTATATCTGGCATTTATTGAGCCTTTCTGAATATTGGACAAACAATTTGATCATTGCTCTTCAGACAGAGAGACCCCAAGGTCTTCAGCCCATGTTTTCCTAATTTGGTCGGAATCAACTGGGATTGTAAAGCACTTAACAAACTGAGATATCAAATGTTTAAAATTTGCTTTCCGAATTATATCAAAGTATGTATAACTTCGTGGCTTCAGTGGAAAGTCTGAAAAGTTTTGTTGAACAAAATTCCTTATTTGAAGATAACGAAAAAAAATGTGATTGAGGTAACTGAAACTTTTCTTGAAGTTGAAGGAAGGACATAAATTTGTCATCTGTATATAAGTCCTCAATGTATTTCAATCCCTTTCCCCCCCCCATTCTAAAAACACCCTATCCATTTTACCTGGTTTAAACACGTAGTTATGTATTATTGGCATTCCTACTGAAAAATCAGGTAGTTTGAGAGATTTCCTCATTTGACTTAATATCTTTAAGGAGTGTTTAACAACAAAATTACGACTGAGCGAATTATTACAAGAACCCGTGTTAGAAAACAATAAGACCGGTAATGAGGCTTCAGATACTGTTGTTGCCTCTACCTGGAGCCAGATCGGAAGCTTGTCATGACAATAATCAATAGGCGAACCCCACTGCCAGTACAATAGAGCTCTTGAATTTGCTGCCCAATAATAATGTCTAAACACAGGGAGACCTAACCCCCCGCAGGAAGTGTTTTTTTGAAGATGAGCCATGGATATCCGAGGGGGTTTTCCTGCCCAAATGAATGAGTGAATCAATGAATCAAGCTGCTTAAAAAATTTAAGTGGCAAATGAATAGGAAGGTTTTGAAAGTTGAAGGTCTTTTTCTTTTTTTCCCTTTTTTTTTTTCTCCTTTCATGCTTATAAGTTCACAAATGTTAAAGACAGTAATTGTTCTCGGTTGATTTGTATAAGCATGTTATGTTTAATTTAAATGCAGAAATAAAATTTAAGAAATTTTTTTTTTGAGATATCAACTCAAAATTTTAAATTACTTCTGACAATTCTACCCTGTTGGACAGCTTTATTTTTCTAGCCAGCGTTAGCTCACCAAGGCATACAAATAATATGACAACGAGCGTAGCAGCTTACCTTGTTTTTTAATGTCATTGGGAAAAATTCCCTTTCATTGTTAGTTTTGTATGCTAGCATTAGCTAGTGTGCCATCCTTTTATTGTTGTTAACCAGAATCCTTAACAAAGAAACACTTTAATATGGGCGTTAGAGGCAACAGAGGGTTAGAGTTAAATAACAATCTGTTAAAATGTTTCAAGTAGCAAATATTTAATTCATTAAAAAGTATTAGCTAACATGCTGAAGCACAGCTGTAAATTCCCAACCGAGTTGGAGGATCATCACGCCATTGTTTTCTGTAAAATACTAGACGTTCATTAAACCCGCAGCACAAGTTGACTGGCTGTACTGTGAACACTGTAGTGCCAGGTTATCAAATAAATGCTCCAACAGATAAAACATGAAGATGAATACTCGTAGGCGAGGCCTGTAGTCAATTGCAAGATAAACTTCCTACAGAGACTAAAACAGCATCAGGCTGTAAACATGTAGGAGAATTAGAGGCATCAGCTGCATAATTCATACACCTCTAAAAGCAAACACCATTGCTTTCATTCACTTTTATCACACAACTGTGCGTTTCAGGCTCCATGTCAGATTAACCTGTAAGTCAGTCATCCAAACTGGGATGCACAGACTTGCCTGAAACATCATAAGGAGGGTCATTTTATATAACGCCTTGGGCTGCTCGACTTAGTGTGACCTCAATGTGAGTAAACTGAAAGTAGAAATCTTCCAGCAATCAGAGCCACACCTGTAACTGTCAGCATGTGACATCATCCCATCGCTGGTTTGTCAGCGTTAAGTCAGCCAGGCACACCTTATGATCATCATCAGTAAATCTTTCCAAACGTAGCCTCGAGCTTAAAGAACGCAGGATCAGTTTGCTTTATTTGCCTTGCAGTCGTTGTCTGATCCAACCACTCGCTCTGTAAAGAATGGAGGTTTAAGCCTCTGCACCTTTCACTAGTGTCACTCAGTCTCAACACAACTTTCCACTTCATCTCTACACTGCGTTGCAATAAACAGGGCTAGAATAGCAGGAGTCCATGTTAACATGAAAATAGAGCATTTTAAAATATCCGTCATAGACAGCAGAAGTCAGAAATGACCCCATCATGTTGTGAAAGTAAAGTACCACATGTCTGTGAAGGTTCTCAGTCATCCAGGTCATCGTAGTCAAAGGAGCTTGCAAAGAAAAGCGTCTGGACTTCTTTAAGTTACTTGAAGATGTTTCACACCTTGGCTCAGGCGATTAGAGGATCATCAGGGGGTCCTTTTGTCCCTCTGTGGGGGGTCACTCCCACTAGGTTTATATCTGGGACTCTCCACCATTTGACCTTAGAACTGAAGAAGCTTCTCGGATGAGAGGTGAAACGTCTTCAAGCAACTTAAAGAAGTCCAGACGCTTTTCTTTGCAAGCTCCTTTGACTAAAGTACCACATCTTACCTGCTACTGTTTGAATGCAAGTATTAGTTAATGTATGATGGATAACTTTCCACTCATTCTTCATTTAATCATCCCTATCTAATTATATATAGTATATTGTCCAGACTAGTCAGCAGATATTCAAATGAATCTCTTCACAGATCAATAGATTTAAATTCCAGTATCTGTATATGAATATTGAGACATCATCAATGCGCTACCATTAACTGCAGTTCCTCTTGTCCACTTGAGTCGATCCCTGTCTACACTCAGGTTACAACATCCCGCTTTACTTAAAAAAAAAAAAAAAAAAAAAAGCAAAAACACAAACAAAACAAACAAAAAAAAAAAATCATGTTTACAGGCAGCTATGAAAACTATTTTAGTCTCTGTGGGTAGTTTCAGCTTTCATAACTGCAGGTGGCAACTTTATCACGAACCATGAGCCTCCTAGACACTAATCTGAGGGAGTAAACTCAATTTTCAGCCAAGTTTAGAAGAATGATCTTACAAATCATACGGCTTCATGTAGGGCACGCACAGTCCACTTCAGTTTCAGTAAATTAAAGTAAAGTGAAAATCGCTGGTTATGAACAATAGCAGAGTTAATGTGAGAAGCCTTCTCACATCGCTCTCACGCTTGTCTAGTGCACCATTACCAACATTTGCAGAATATTTAACATGAATTAACCCAAATAAACATTTGTCATTAATTTGTAACAATAAAAAAAAAAAAAAAAGGGATATAGAAAAAAGAAAGGAAAGGACGTCTGGCATCCTGAATGCTGGGGATGTTGGTATTAGTGAACCACAAACACTCTAGGGACTCGACTGTTGTGTGTGGAGGAGATGAAAACAGCATTTTCCCCTGAGGTTCATGTTGGCTCTCATTAACCACAGAGCTGCTCTGCAGCACTATTAGCCATGCAGAAACAACAATAACCATGACGAGGTTAGTTTGGGAGTTCTGGCGATGCACAGGCTGGTACCACCTAACAGCAAATCAAAAGTAGAATTTCTCCCATGTTTTGGAAAATAAAACTGCAGTTTTTGTGAATGGAGTCTGGTGAAGTGTAACTGCTTGTGAGGACAGGTGAAGCAAAACTGATTCCAGGTGTGATAAAAAAAAAAATTAGTGGTGCTGTTGAACCTACAGCTCTTCACACTGTGGGAAACTTCTTCAGGTTAATAATCAGAAACACTCGAGGCCGACTCAATGTAAAATCAGTCTAATCTCACGTTTGTGTTTGGAGGAGGGGGCCAATAGACGAACTTAAATTAGAGGGCAGGGTGGTCCACCAATGAGATGGAGTCCTACAGGACAAAAGACCATTTAACAGCCGGAGGTGACGCACTGCAGAGACACAGATACACATTTTCCAGTCGCCTGGAAGTTTATCACTCACTCCAGTCCTCTCATCAGTGCTGGCATAAATTTCTGACAGGTGCACATTGTAAAATAATGACCTGACATCCTAGCAGCGCAGCTTCAGCACACCTGAGTCATATGCAAATCATGTCTTTTCTTAATATATACACACCGTTTAAACTTAGTAGGTCAGACCTACACCTCGGGTTTTACCTCATGTCTAACCGGTTTTTATTTGCATTTATCAAAACCATTTAAAAAGCATTCCAGTTGAACTGTAGTGGTTGAAGCTTCTGTTACCGTCCCTGTATATTTCCCACCTCGTGGTCCACAACCCACAGTTTGAGAACTGTTTCTTTGCAAGCAGTTTTGCTTAAAATAGTTAATGCCATTTATTCACAGTCTGTTTAAAATCTGTGATTTTTAGACTTGATTCTGTAATTTCTGTAAAATCCCTCATCCTGGAGATGAATCAGGAGGCTTGGGGATCATTCACTCTCTCACCTGTATGTGTGTGACATCACCTTAACATAAAAGTGGCTCAAAGCTACCCGGCCAGTTCTCTTTGTTCTGTCCTGCATGCTGCATGCACTGCACCAAACCACCAAGTCAGGCTGTAATTTCATGCTGCCCTACAGTCACTGCAGTTCTTGAGCAAATTAGCCACTCGTTTATCTTGCTCTTTCATTTTGAGTCGCTCTGCACGTTTTCCAAGCATGTCCATCTGTCTGCAGTCAAGGAAATGACATTCTTCGGTCTCCTGCCCATCTTCATTCCTTCGCCTTAAACTGCATTAACTTTTGAATCAGTTTTAGCAAATATGTCAAAACTCAGATGTGCCGTGTCATTCCATGTCAGTTCCACCTGACCATCTACCTGACCATAAAGGGGAACATTTTTAGGAAATTCCATCTAGAAAATTCCTTAAGCTCCTGCAACAGTGAGTCATCAATCACTCATCCATCCATCTGACCACAATTCACAAGCCCCCCCCCCATCCTTCAGTATGACGTGATGATTTCACATATTTTAATGGCCGTGGTTGCCACAGACCATGTACTCATAATACTCCTGAAGTCAAATCCTTTTGCATCGGAGGTGACCGAGATTGTGACCATTTCAAAGGCACCAGAACTTCGACAGTCTTGTGATGGACTGTGAGGTTGATAAACTGTCACAGCACTGATGATTTAGTTTGCAGAAGCAACAAACTGCAGCATTTACAGAGATTAGTGTGGGACATAAAATAAAGACTGGAAGCGAATTAAAAGCAAAGATTTGTGAGCTGAAACTCCCCAGAAGGAAGTGCTACGTGGGTTTGCGTGAGGCCACTTTGATTCTTTCAAAGAGCCTCGATGACAAAAGCACAAATTTAATGATGGTTTTAGAGGTTTGAAGCTCCCAAAACATCAAAAATAGTCAAATTATTAAAGATTTTGTGGCTCCAGCCAAACATAAACTGCCTGTGTTTTAGATTGTGAGTCTTTCCTGAAATCTGATCCAGTCACAGAAACCATCAAACAATCAAACAAAGCAGCATAATCCAAAGCAACCAAACCACTTCAGTCCACTCACTAAACCAGGCTACGTACCCAGAAGAGAAAGTTGAAGATAAACACCAGGTACTTGATGCACTGTTGTCTCTTCATGGTGCTCGGATCTGTTTATATCTTCTTACGCAGAAAAATGGAAGAAAAAGCGCCCTGAGTGTCACACAGTGAGGAGGAGAAGGAGAATGAAGAGAGGTGACAGAGAGAGGCAGCTTTTGTTGTGAGCCACACCCTGCTGAGCACTCACCTGGCTGAGGGAGGAGCTAGAGGGGCACACATCCAATCGGATGTGTGCTGCATAACCCAGCTTGTCTAACACAGGTGAAGGCATTTAACACCTCTTGACTTTTCTAAATACTCATGAAAGGTGCCTCAGTACTTCTTGTATTACCTCCTTTAACACTTCCTTTATGAAACAAGATGTCAACTCCTAACTCACTGTGGACCACCATTAATTAAAAACCTTCATATACCTCACATGTGGCTCATAAATGTTAATCGACACTGTGTTTCCCAGTTTGATTGGCTGCTAGACTTGAGGCTGAGAGAAAATCTGCTTCCTGTGTGAAGAACAAAGATTTATATCAAATGATTCAGTTTAAAGTTTGATTATCTTTCATTTATGTGGCTTCAATAACAGCCTTTAAATCAAAGTGGCCACACCACTAATGTCAGTTTTCCATGGGGATGAATTATTACCCACAGTACAATTCATAGAAAGGTTTAAACCATCCATAGAGAGCACAGAGGCTGTAAACATGTTTATTTCTGCTTTTTTTTAGGTGACATCATGCAAATACTGTTCAAGAGCAGTCTGCCAATTTGGACATGATACAACCGCCGGTTGCTAGGGAAATAATGTGGCAGTAGTTCCTGGAGGTTTCTGCCTCTCTCTAAAGAAGCTGCTGCACCAAAAACCTCCTTCTGGTTTCTTTGGTTGTCTGCAGTTTGTCTGCAATTACTCTAAACTACTAAAGCAGTTAAAGCAGTAAAGGTTGGAAAATTGGAAATGGACAAGATTCGCCTTCAAAGTAAAAGCTGTGTCTGAGCGCTGCAGCCAATGTGTTACAAAGGGGACAACCTTTAATTTGAAGGGAAATCCTTTTTTCACTGTCTCACTACAGCTCAGAGAGTAGCTGGAGAGGAAATCTACATGCAAACTTCCAAAGCAACCACAAGGTTTTTGGCAACAGGTTGGGGAATACTTAATTTTCCCAAGCAACAGGTGGCTGCCAGGGTGGTTGTCACTGACTGGTCTCTAGGTCTGTGTAACCGAAGCTTTAACAATCACATTCTCAGCAACCACTGGTCAGGGAACCCAGTTTCCCCTCATGACACGTGGTCTCTAAGTCCGTTTGACTCGAGGTGTCCAAGTTAACATCAAGTGTCTGCAAAGCCTCATTAAAGTTAACCCTATATCATAGGGCGACCATATTTTGATTTCCAAAAAAGAGGACACTTGCGCCAGTCACAAAGAACTTTAATAATACAGTTTGCTTAAAGAAAACGTTAACATATTTAAACTATGCCTTCTCTGTGCGGTTAATGAATGGTGAAATAAAAATATGTCATATAAGCTTTTAGAAGTCAGCGTGTGCAAAAAAAGAGGACAGTTGGTCATCCTACTATATCATCACAATAATGTTGGTGACGCTGCAGCTAACCAATCACATTGTCTCAGCGTTCAATTACAATTAGCCCAGAATTTGGCTCATGCTATTAAAAACTATCTCTAGCAAACCAACATGAGTAACAAAAACCCCCCAAAAAAACCCAACTTGATAATATATTTATTATATTATATAAATCAATAAAGGAAACACTTGAAATGCTTAGCGTTTGTTTCAGAAGAGGTTTATGTAAACAAAGGCACTTCTTTCTCTCGTCCCTCACATTTCAAAGCTATAATATCACAGCAGTTTAATCACGTTATTGCAATGCAGGAATAATGCCAACATGGGGATCTCAGATAAGTTGGGCAGTTTAATACTGGAGTCTGTGGAAACTGCCTCACTCTATAGGGCCTCCAGTGGATGCTAGAGGACTGCAGTTTCTGGGACTTGCTTAGCCGTAACTGATTCTAATTGGAATAAAGCATTTTAAAAGTATGCTCTTTGATTGAAAAGAAACAAAGAGAAACAAACATGTTGAGTGCTGTTTTTAAGATAAAAACACTCTTCCAGTTTAACCTCTGTGCTGCACAGCTGGACTCATGCTGTCAGTTTTACCTCCATACTCCTGCGTTTGGCTTTAAAAACAGATAAAAAAAAAAAAAAAGACGAGCTGTTTCAGAGGAATCACAAACAAAAACTCCACAGGTGTATCCTCACACCTCTTGGGAGACTCATTGTTTGCTGCAGTAACTCAACGCTGCATCGGCTCCCAGTGGACCCAGTGAAACCAACAACGCCGGCTTTGTTGTCGGCCTCCGTTATCTCTCCCCGCCTGTCTTTTGTTCGTCACTCTCGTTCTCTCTAAGGATGTCTTTAGTGATAAGCTGCTGTTGTTTGTTGAGCTCAAACTCTGATGGCTTGACTGAACTCGATCATTCATCAGAGAAAGTGAGTGAGCAGCTCGACATAAATGAGTGAAAAAACTGGTACAAATAATTTAATCCTTAAAAAGATTTGTTCT
This sequence comes from Rhamphochromis longiceps, assembly GCF_057381845.1. Classification (NCBI taxonomy): domain Eukaryota; kingdom Metazoa; phylum Chordata; class Actinopteri; order Cichliformes; family Cichlidae; genus Rhamphochromis; species Rhamphochromis longiceps. Next base: position 20,344,762 of record NC_140573.1, on the reverse strand, counting down.
GCTCATTTTCAGCTCCATGTTTTTATTCGTAGACTCCATCAGAGGAGCTTTGGATGATTCACAGTTCAAAATAATCCCCATCTGTCCTGTGCTGAATGATATGAAGCTTATCAACAATAGCTTACCAGAGTCAATAAGGAAGCACTTAATATTCCACTTTAATGTCCCATATGGAACAAATCAGACATTTGATTCCCTTTAACTCAGTTCATATAGTCCAGGGTGTACCCTGCTTTTCAGACCCTGAGATGGATAGCTAGATTAGAAGATGGTTGATGGATGGTTGATTTATTTCAGATTTTTAACCTTTTCTTTTTTCATTTTCAATATGAGTTTGTAGTGTGGTAGTAAAAATACGTTTTAAAAAACGATAAGATTTGTGAGAGTTTTTTCATTTTAATAATAAAAAAGAAGTTATTTCTTTGAACTGATGGATGAATTTAAAATGTACATCAGGACTTTTAACATGTAAAGGAGTGTTTTACATTCCTGAGGTGGAGGTGTGGACCCGAGGCTGGCCCTTCGACCCTTTGACCTCTGCCCTGAGAAATCATTCAGACTTTTAAGGAGCCATCCTTCAGACTGCCTTAAGCTTCCTCGCTGCACAGGACACCTGAGTAGGAGGTGAAAGCACTGATTAGGCAACCGCTCTGTCTTTGAATGACGTGTTAGGCTCATCTACGCCCCCTACTGGATTTCTGAACTACTGCAAAACCAACGAAACTTTAAAGTCACCAGAAATGAACACCATCAACTAGCAGGCTGTTTAGTACTCTGAGGAACACCGAAGCTGTTCCGGTGGTTTGTCGTGTGTCTGCACTTTATTGACGCTTTCCGTGGGGTTTTCCTTTAATTTGTCAGCTGTCTACAGCTGCTGCAACAGCATCCCAGAATGTCAGAAACAAGAAAACAGAAAAATGCGAAGTGCGGTTTTAGTGGATAGTTACACAAACACAAAATTAATATTATCAGCTTCATATAAAAGAGCACACACAAACCGGAACGACTTTAAACAAAACACACTAGTGTTCAAAATGCCATAGGCTAAATCAAAACAAAACGCTCCTCGGTTCATCTCTGTTAAACACAAACCACATCACACAAAAATACATTTTCATCTTTCCAGGCTCAAATTTGAGAGATGAAGACTTATTTCTGTGCGCAAATGAATAAACACGGGCGGCTGGAGCTTTAAATATTTCATCCCGCGTGTTTAAACTTACCCAGAAGACGAAGTTGAAGATGAAGAGCGCGTACTTTACGCACAGCTCCCAGCTAGTTAGAGCCGTCATCCCTGCGGAGTGTTCAGCCGTGTTTGGACTAATTCAGTCTTGAAATTATCTCCTATTTCTCGCTCAGTGATGTTCGTGGTTCCTGCTGTCGACCTGTCGCCGTTTGCTCGGCTCTGCTCAGACAGCCTCCGATCAGATCAGCTGCTGCTGGGAGGAAACAGACCATCGACTGCTCGACACCCACAGAGAGAGAGAGAGAGAGAGATCTCTGTACGTCTTTGTCTTTTGTTTGGACTTTTGTTCATCACAGGACCAAACATCAAACTTCTGAATAAAACAATTCTCCAGATTTATTAAAAACGAAACCACAAGTCTAACAAAAATCCCGTTTCCGTCAAATCTACAGAGAACAGCCTCAGAAACTGAAATACCACAGTCAGAAATAAACACTGTGCTCTCTCATATTTATTAAAATCAAAATCAGAATCAGAGTTCAAACATTCAAATGTTTGACTGTAAGCCGTGTGAGTCTGTTTACACTTGCCTTTCGAAAAGCTACTCTGGGGTGTCTGTTAATGCTGCAACTGTAAAAATTTACATTTCTGAGCAATTTGGGCAATTTACTGGAGATCTGCAAACATCTAGAGAATACAGATGCAGATGAAACTTTGATCTGCAGCCGGAGTAAGGAGCAGGTGGAGGAGAACCTGGAGAAGTGGAAGGATGCTCTGCAGAGAAGAGGAATGAAAGTCACCATCCAAAGCAACAGAGTGCACAAGAAGAAGAGATTGCTGGCAGGGTGGAGGTGCTAACTAGTAGTTATTAATTAAACCTTAACCCTCTGCTGTGATGTTGGTTTGGAGGCCAAGCTGAACATGTTCAGATATTCACTGGAAGCAAGTGGAGGACAGGGGGACAGCTTGGAGTCAGAGAGCCTGAGATGGTTTGCACATATGCAGACGAGGGAGAGAAGACATACTGGAGGAAGGATGATGAAGATAGAACTGCCGGGCAGAAGAAGGATGCTGGGATAGGAGGAGATGGAGGCAGATCATCCGCTGTAACAACGCCAGAAGAAGAAGAAGACTGGAAGTAGTTTGAACGCAAGTGCAAATAACTAAACTGAACACATCAAGTACAAGTATCAGGATTACTGTAAGGTGACAGTAATTTGAATGTTGTGTATTAAGCAAGACTGAATTTAAATGACAAACACAAACTCATGAAACTCCAGCATCTCCTTTTGATTCAGTAAAAAGACTAGATGTTACAATCCTTGATACTTTCAAAATGCCACAAAGGTCATAACCAACCAAATCCAGTGTGTGTGTGTGTTTGTCATGAGGCTATATTCTCCCTCTGTCTGCTGGCAAAGTGTTTACTTCTTCTTCTGCAGAACAAAGACGGTAGTGTGCGCGGTCAGCCCACCGCTGCTCTTTGCAGCTGCACACAGACACAGTGATGGTGAGGAAGATGGTGCTGATGGTGATAAAGGAGTACAGTACTGATCGGCTCACAAGGACCAGTAAACTAAAACTGCAAGCAGTGACAGCTGTAACCCAACAAGAGAAAGGGCATAATTTTTATGATTTAGTCTTTATAAACATTCACTTTTTTGTGGTGTTTTGGAGTCTATTCAGAGTTGAGGATGCTGAAAACACAAAATTTAGAATTTTTTTAAGACAGAATCAAACAGCAGATTAAGATGAATTTGAATCTTTACCAAACCTCTTTGAGTGAAAAAGATTGACTCTGAAACAACACTGCAAGAACAACAACCTTCATGTTGTGTGTGTGTGTGTGTGTGTGTGTGTGTGTGTGTGTGTGTGTGTGTGTGTGTGTGTGTGTGTGTGTGTGTGTGTGTGTGTGTGTGTGTGGTCCTCCGTTAACATTTTCATCCCGTTACAAAACTTCCCTTCAAACCGCCTTTGCGCTTGAAACGGTCATCCCGAGGAAGATGAGGAGGACAAGGAGGATGAAGGAGACAATGCCACATTTTCAGCATTTTTCATGCTTCACACAGACGCAATCTGTCAGCAGCAGCACAAAGATTTATTCTTCACTGAACCGTGTTAGAGAGACAGGAAGAAACTGTGATAATCTGCAGTCTGCCGTCTCTTAGTGGTAAGAGTCAGAAAGTGCAACAACATCGAAATTAAAAGAAAAAATATTTTATTATCATTCAAAAGGTTTAACGCAGACTGTATGTTTTTATAATGCTATTAAATTACAACAATCTAATTTATAGGCTAATATCCATCACAAGAAATTCATAAAACTGCAACCTGTAATCTATTTTAAGCAAATAAAATATGAGAAATTAACAAATATTCCCCCAAAATATTATGAATAAACAGAATCATTTAATTAATAACTAATGTTAAATATAAAATGAGGTTTAATTCCATATCAAACCATTATTTGTATAAAACATGTAAAAAGAGGTACAGTGAGCAGGTTCGAGCCCCAGTAAGTTTCCATCCCTTCACTGGGAGCGACACGCTTCATGTGCATCATTATTTATTCACTCAGACGGCTCAGTAAAACATATATATATATATATATATATATATATATATATATATATATATATATATATATATATATATATATATATATATATATATTTAATCATGACATATATTATTTAAGTACAGTAATTACTACATAATTATTGCGTTTGGCCAATCAGCAATGTTCCGCTCCTCTTCGCTGACCAATCAGAGAGCAGACGCACTGACGGCTCGAGTCATTGGCGCTTTACCTACAGCTCACTGTCCAGAACCGGGACAGAACCAGCGGCGTGTGTTCATCTTAACTCGACTTTTCAAACGTACCGGATGGAGCTGGACCTGTGAGCACCTGCCTCGCGACAAAGCGGCGGTTGAAATCTCAGAGGCGTTACCGGCGGCTCCACGGAGCGGTCCCGTCATGGCCCACAGCGGCTCCGGGTCGCTGCTGTGCCGGCGGAACGCGCGGCTGGACTCGTTCCTGCAGCGGAAGCTGGAGCGGAGGGTGTACGAACGGATCCGGGCTTACGAGCCGTGCGTGGTGCTGTCCGAGTCCATCAACAAGGTGTACATGCACGTGGTGCTCAGCGACGAGTGCGTGTACCTCACCGAGTACTCGCCACGCACTCTCACGGCAGCCGTTAGCTTCAGGCGCGTGCGTTACATCGAGCTGGTGAGTTTGAACAGAAAAAGTGATTTAAAAAAGTATTTATTTTTGTTTCTACTGCATTAATCCCGCCCTAATTAACCGACACAAAATCCAAAAGCTGATTTTATTAAACGAAAAAACAAACAAAAAATCTGAACATGACCTGTTATAACCTGATTTTAATAAAGTAAGATACGATATTTTGAAAAAAAATTAGTATTTTGCCGATAGATATTTGTTATTATTGGAGAAAATAAGTGTAAATACTGTGAAGACCTAAGACGTCGGGTTTTTTCAATAAATGATAAAAAAATATATGTATTTTTAATATTGATATAAAATCAACAGAAAAACCTTCTACCATATTTATTGGATTTTCTATTAAATTGGCGTTTAAGGTAAGTTATTTTTAAGGTAAATAAAAGTAAACTTTTAAAAGAAACAGTACAGAGTTAAAGCACTCATTTCCAGTATTTTTATCTTAAATGATGACGTGACTGTTTTAATGTCTGTCATGGATATTGTTGTGCAGACCAAATATTTATCAATGAATCGAGAAAATAGGCATACTGTGAAGTGTTCATGTCTCATTTGTTCAGTAAAGGCTCGAAAACTTTAATAGTTAAATCCTAACATTGCATTTGGAAGCTGTGTTGTAATGAGTCTACAGGATGTGTTCAGAAGGGATTTGTGTCAAAACTGCAACGTGTATCACATCAGGTGAAAGAGGACAAGACAAGGCCTACATTTTGAAGTGGCTGTAGAAGAAAATATCTGTATTTCTTTTACAAATATTCACCAGATCTCCAATGGTTGATTCTGCTCATCCAAGTGATTTCTTCAGTCGACTGAAGAAGTCACTTGGATGAGTGACGAAACGTTTCTCCCACTGAAAACGCTACATCCAGATGAACAGAATCAACCTTTGGAGATTAATTTACCTGGATGATTGAGAATGCATCAAGACGAAATAATCTCCAGACTGACATCACAGAGTGGATGTTGAGTCAAGGAAAATCTCAGTTATCTTTGAAACCTAAACTGTGAACAAACCAGAGAAGACAGCAAAACAAAGCCCAAAGGGTTGTGACCTGTTTGCACTTTGGTTGATATTCCTGCAGTGAAGTTCGGCTGAGAGCTAGGGCTGAAGAAGCATCACACACATTTAAATGGCTCTGGCCTTTCGTCTAGCTTTTTTCTGACCAGAGCCGTAAAGATGAGAATTTACAGTCAGACTTTAAATCTAAACTTGATATTGACGTTTAAGTCTTCACGCTTAGGTTTAAAACCAAGCTCCAGATTTTTAAAGAACATTTAGAGATAAATATGGATGAAGTTTGCAGTTTATAATTAGGACCCCATAGATTTCTATTATTTTTGACTTGTGACATCTTTAAAGCTGAACCCAATGAGGTAATTAGTGGATCTTTAGAGCTAGTTCTATTAGCAGAATATGTTAAAGCTCAATTTTTTCTGTCTAATTTGACAGTAAACTGAATAAGTGTCACGGTCTGGGGGGCAGACCGTGGGGGATGTTGGAGAAAGGACCCAAACGCTGGACTTAATGAAATGAACAGTGGGTTTATTTACAGTGAGGTAAATATACACCACACATTAAATCTCCAAAAGTGCTCCCTCGACTCCCGTGACGTGTCTTCTCCCAAGTGCTGGTATCCCGTGCTCTCTGCCCCTGTGCCTTCACACACCCCGTGTGTCTTGCAGTCCTGTGTTCCACTCTCCTGAGGAAAAAAAACACAGACACAGCCGTTATGGCACCAACTCCAGCAGGCATACACTGACCAGCACTACAAACACTGACATGGAGTCTAACTCAACGATCCTGCGCCGGAGGAAGCTCCATCGCTCTGTTAAGTAGCTCCCCCGACGATCCTGATCAGAAGCAGGTGTGTGGTAAGCTAGGCGTGACCAGCAGCTGGCAGGGCCACACCCATCAGGCCTGCAGGTGGCTGTCCTTCATCCTCCAGCCTCACACACACACACACCAGCATGGAACACAAGAACACAGTGCAGCAAACATACATCCAATACACTAATAACAATAAAGGTCCACACTGTTCACGAACCCCGAGTCCCCGGCACCGGGTCCGTGACAATAAGTTTTTGGTTTTTGGAGACTTAACTGACATAACCTTGAGTGACAGCCAAACCACGACTAAAGCACGTTAGATTACATGCATGTCACATGATGCGTTCACTGACTAACCGGCTTCTGCTGATTAATCCCTGTTAAACTCTTCAGATTACACACGAGTTAGTTCGATTTATAGGTTTCACTTCTCACCTTTACTGCTGATGGCGAGAACAAGAGCGTAACACCTGCTCTGGTTTGCATATTTCATGTCTGCTCATACTGAGCTGCACTGAGCCTCAGAGCACCTGAGTTGCAGGAAGCCTGGAAACCAATCACGGAGCAGGACTCAGGTATGATTAACAGCTGTCAGTAATGTTGGTATGTACTTATTGTTAGGGCTGCCCATGTGACCGTTTCAAGTACTTCATGTATATCAACCTGCCAAAGAACAGCACAGACAAACCGTTAATGAGGAAGCTGTTATCCTCAGATTTTAATTAAACTTTAAAAGCTTAAAATAGTTCCAATGCCACATAATACAGAGCTGCAATACATGCAGCAAAAGTCACGCCGAGCCTCTAACTTCATCTCGTTATGTCAGAGGTTTAACTCGGCCCTAACAGAGTTAATCCCATCTGCATTAACTCTAAGATTACCACCTGATGACCTGTGCTGGCCTCTCCATGGCCTCAGCACCACCCTTTAGCCACTTTGTGGAGGATCTTCAGAGCACTGGGAGCTCATGGAAACTTACTGGGACTCGAACCTGCTCACTGTAACAAACAGAAATCAGGTCTTTTGTAACGCGATCTTTGGCAAACGCAAAATTAAAGCCGCTCAGAAGATGAGACGTGCTTTATTCAAGTTCCCGTGACAAAGCAGTCGCCAACATATTCAATGCAACATTGAAAAAGCAGTTAAATAAATTAGAGTCACTCAATAAAATAAAATCTGACAAAATACAATCCAGAAGTTTTTGATTTCTTTGTATTTTATAGATGTTTCTGCTGTTTTTTTAAGTGCTCTTTAGCAATACTTCTCCAGGCTTTCAAAGTAACTATGATCCAAGCATAAAAAAGGATCTTAACTCAGATGAACCAGTGTTGTCTCCACACATAACAGAATATTAGCAAAGAACCAGTTTACTATTTTATGACAACAGCAGTGTGTCATAAAAAACACAATCATTCTTTCTGTCATTAAGTTGCCAAAGATGACACAGTTTCACAGGCACAAAATAATATTTTTACAACAACAACATTATTCACAAAGATCTGTTAGCTGAAAACTTAGATTTAAAATCTATCTTTAGCAGATGATCAATATCCATGAAAAATATGAGAGGAGGACCTTCAGCTGATCAGCTGCTGATCACTGAAGCCTCATCAGAAAAGGTCTCAGTGGAAGAGCGGCTGTCAAGAAGCTGTTCTTAAGGAAGGGAAACAGAGAAAAGGTTGATTATTAAAATGACACAAGAACGACTGAAAATTGTTGAACCAGATCTGAGGGAGAGATGAGATGTTGTCAGGAGGGAAAAACACACAGTAGAGTGATATCAGTCATGGATCGGACCCCCCAGTGCCCGGACCTCAAGATTACTGAAGTAGTGTGGGATTATCCTACATCCTTTTATTACACACAGGATCAAAATCAGTCTACAGCAGATGATCAATATCCATGAAAGATGTGAGAATACCCACTATAAGTGCACAGTATATATGTTCAAAGGTTGTATATGGCACAAAATATAAACATTATCTTTATTTAATCTTGTTATTCTGTAAATATCCGATTTTTTTATTTTAAGGGCTGAAACTCATGATAATGTATAGATTCATCTTTTTATTAATAGTTTGATTAATAGTTTCTACAAAACCAAAATTTGCTTGAAAAATAGTCAATCATTAGAATCGATGCGCTAATGTCAGTTTTCTGTCGACTCGTTTCTGCACCGCTTGGTTTTGTCTTATTTCTGATTCTGCTCCCTCATATTGTCACATTTTATAATCTTTACAGCATTGTCTTTTTTTACAGGTGAACGACATCCCAGATTTCCTCAGTGGGAAGCATCAGGAACGCTGCCAACACATACGGATCGTCTACGTCACCAAAAAACCTGCAGCGAAGCAACGCAATTGGTTAAAGAGAGCCAAGAAAGAGGGCCTTCCTCCTGCAGCCCCGTCCTCTCGCCGAAACAGCCACTGTCCTGAAATAACAAGCACATTACAAGGTAACTGAGACAGTTTATGTAATTTGATGATGCTACGCAATGATATCAGACTGAAGTTTATGCTTTTTGTAAGACGAGTCAGAGACATGTGGAATGGTCTCTTCAGAGATTTGATCCTTTGGAAAGACACCAGTGAGGTTTATGTGTCGTCTTGTTTCTTTATCTGTAACTCTAGCCATCCTGTGTTTCCATTTCCTCCACAGGATTTTCCACAGAGAGGTGAGTAAAACACAGACACACTTCAGAAGCATGTTTTATTTGAGGATACTCACACATAAAGGCTTTTAAGTCCTCCCTGCAAACACATTACGTAATGCCAGTGTTGAATTTGGTTATAATCATTTTAGAAGCTCCCAGGAAGGAGTGAGGCAGACAGTGAAAGTTTATGTGTGGGATACTTCAACACTGTAATGTGGTTGTCTGTTGTGAACTTGTTAACAGCTGAGCCACTTTACCTGAGTATGTAATGACCACCCCAGTGTCTCAGGTAGCTCATGACTTATTTACTCCAGGGACTAGTTTACCTGCTGCTCATTAACATGTTCACAGAGTGACTCCAGTGTTGCTCCTCAATATCACACCTGCAGTGCTTCATCCACACACCAGGCAGCAGGTAACATCCACCTGGTACTGCTGGTCCATCATTTATCCTTTTTCAGCAGAATGTGCCCACTGATGATTGAAATGTAGAGATGTGTTTTCCAAACACGTTTTTATAAATTCCCACAGCAAGAGGACCTGCTGGTTCGCTGCTGGACAGTTTGCATTTTTACTTGGTTGCATGCGGGGCTCCGATCCTCCTTGAGTTCTTCTGTGAATGAGGCAGGAGATGGAGGGAGGAAGGAACAGATTTACTGTCATTGAACTGTTGCCTGGTAACGACGAAGCACTGTAAAACAGACGCAAACAGCATAAAATGTAAAAGCTGTCTCACGGTAATGTTCCCTGCTGCTCAGCTGTGCTCACCCCCGGTAGGTCATTAAACGTACACACTTTTCTTTCACTGCCACTCCCAAACCTTAGACTGCTTGTAAAGTTGAACCTAAGGATGAGCTGACAGCGTGAAGTCTCAGGAGCACGACTATCATGACTGTGTGAATCTACCTGAGAGCTCTTTCTGTTTTTAAGCTGCAACATTTGTGCAGAAAAACAATAAAGAAGTTCTGAAAAGCAAAGCATATTTTAGAGGCTTATTTGGCTCTAGTGTGACGTTAATTTACTACATGAACCTTGTGTTGTGTTCAGGTAGACTTCAAACTAGCAACCGAGACCATTAGCTGATCAGGAAAGTGTTTTTAATTGTTTTGTGCAGCTGGAATACGACATGAAACTCACACAGTTGATGATGCAGACACTTCACAGAAACCTGATGTCTGCGCTGTTTCTTCTCTCCAGCAGCCAATGGAGGAAGGAGGAGCTCCCCCCAGTGTTAAAGCACACCCGCTCAGCCTCGTGCCCGAACCCAGAGACTCTCGGCCTCACGAGAGTCCCGCAGCCTCCCCCCTTTTACTCCCCCTTAGTCTCACCTGCCTCATCGCCATTGCTCTCAGAGAAAAGCCTGAAGACCCTCGAGAGTGGTCAGGTATAAACGTGCGGCTGTTCCGATGAAGATCTACTCAAATTCAATTTGAAGTAACTTAGACAAGGGTCACACGTCTCTGTAAATTTGGTCGAGCTCTGTTGTGTGTGCTGTTACAGTTACAAAGGAGGATCGGTTCGGTCCTGTCACGTCTGCTGAGACGAGGCTGCGTGGACAGCGAGGAGGAGTGGGAGGCGGAGCTCCACCTGTACGCCGTCTCAGAGAAGTCCAGACTTTACCTCCACCTGCAGAGCTTGTGGAACAGCTTCAGTATTGTGAGTGAAGACTGTCTATGAATAGTATTTAACACATTGACTGTTAGCTTTAGAAATGTTGTGGTTATTTATATGAAAGTGGAGCTTAAAGGTGCCCTGTGGATTTTTGGAGTAGATAAGTAAATGTCACAGTGTGCAGGTTATACAGAGCGTGTCCTGTGTAATGATATGGACTTTAAATGCAGTCACAGAAAACAGGGATTAACTTTTGTATGTAACAAAAGGTAAGCTGTTTGTTACATACACACAGACACAGAAAGGTAATGAGGGAAGTGGAGATAGCTGGGAGAACAAAACACAGCTGAGCTAAATCACAGAGGATGAGACAAAAGAAGCAAAACTGAAAGCAAACACAAGGAACAACTATCAAAATGAAGCAGGAAGTGAGGCACAACTGAAAGGGGGGCGAGAAAGATAAAAGGACAGAATGGGAGCACTAAAGGGAACTAATCACCCTAAAGTAATCTGTAACTACACTGAGAACTAGTTTAGTTATAACGATAAAGAACTAATACCAAGAACCAGAAGATCAGAAAGGCTCATAAACACAAAGAAAATACAAAATAAGAAAAAACAGGAAGTATAAAATGAAAAAGTATAAAAGTATAAAACATGTGTCTGATGGTGTACTCGCTCAGATTTCTGAGGTGTGTGTGTGTGTGTGTTCAGAGGTCCACCCTTTTGTTAGATCCGCTCTACAGAAGGAGGAACTGCGTTTCATTGTCTGCTGCTGCCATCAGGTAATAAACTGTTCTGTGCAGACTGCAGACACACAACTTCCTGCTTGTCCAGTCAGAATAAAGGTCACAGGTCAGTTTGTTACTGTGGAAACAGAAATCATTCACTCATAGACTACACTGGACATAGCCACTGTGACGGCACCCACTGGTTTTGGACTCCACTCTACTGATTAGTGCTGTGGATACTCTCTGAGACTGAAGCCGAGGCGTCCTGGAGTAGCTGTAGATTACAGTATGGTAGCTCCCCACAAAGCTCCAGCTCAGTGACTGCAGTTAGCTGAGGTGAAGCCTATCAGACAGCTGGCAGCTACAGCCGCCTGCATCAGCCACGCATAATCATGCAGAAGTTCACATTCAGGAGAACTGCACCTCTTTTGCATCAGCTCCAGATGTTTCACTGCACATTTAATATTTGCAAACACGTACATTTGTTTAGTTTACATTTGAGTGGAGCTTAAATAATGAGACCATGAAATATTTTTAATGAACTGAAATATTATTTTATCTTGGCTGTGCTGTAGCGCTCATATTCCAATATAAAGATTTATATAAAAACATTTCCAGAGATTTCGACCTGCTCTGAGAAACCTCATCTGAGCCCTGAAGGTTCATCACAGCAGACTGTGACGAGTTTAGGCTCATTTAAACTTGTTATTGCTAACAGGCTCAAACGTCGGTATTAATGTTGATGTTATATTTAAGCTGGGAGCGGACGGCTCACCTGTTTGGCCAGCTGAGCTCCGAGCTCCTGCAGGACGGGAGCAGCGTGGAGAGTATGTACCTGCTGCTGCAGGAGCTGAGGACCGCCGCGCACCGCAGCGTTACCCTGCGCCGGCTCTTCTGGAGGGTAAAGTTTATAAAACCTGCTCGGCACTGTGTGTTTGACGTACAGAACGTGCCTGTGAGTTGCAGTGAATGACTCATTTTCTGTTTTCCAGTCCAGTGAGGTGTGTACTTTCCTGCTCTGCACTCTGGAGGGATGTCTTCACGGCCGCCAGAGCCTCGGTGGACTCTACACAGCAGATCAGCTCCTGTAAGCCCCTTAGCAGGTGTTCATAGCTCCACAGAGGCGAGATTTCAGATGTTTCTTTGACTGTATTCAGCGTGGCGATTACAGAGATGATGTGCATTATTTCACAGCTGTTTCCAGAAAGTGGGTTTTGTGAAAACTTCAGATTTTTGAAGCCTGAGATGAGGGAAACTGAGTTTTCTTTAAACAAGCTAACTTAAACTTAGTTTGCATTAACAGCATAACACACTGTGAACCTAACCTGCTCACTGGCAGGTTTCCTCTCTCTGCCTTCTCCTGTCGAGCCTGAAGCAGTTTCACCTCCTCATTCATAAAGTAGATAATAAAGAACATGTAAAGAGCTGAAGTTTACATTATAGTCCCATTAATGTTCGCACTTATCGGTACTGAGAACAGGTCCTGTTATTGTTGCGTGCGGTTATACCAACAACAGCAGTATTCACAGGATTCAGTTTGTTCAGGAACAAATCCAGAGTGAGTGGATGAAGACCGCAATATTACCTAAAACACTGAAAGAATCTGCGACTGTGATAATATTTATAGTAACAATATAATAACTAACTGCAGGTCATATCTTCCTTGCTGTGTGTTGCTATGACGATGATGATGAGCATGTGACTGAAGCTCTGCTGTTTGTGTTTCAGACTGAGCTCTCTGATCGTTGACACGCTCGCCATCATGTTCAGAGAGACGGAGGTCGAAGCTGCCAGACTCAGCCTGCTCTCTGCCAAAAAGTAAACAGAACACAGTGTATGTTTGTTCCTTTCATTAAACAGTCCTCATTTCAGGTATGTTGAAATATCTGTTGGCAGCTCCTGTAAAGGCCTAAAAGGAGCTTAGATTGGAATAAAGAGATTTTCTATGTATCTACAAGTGAGGGATCCACATCTAAGGAAGTCAATACACTAACTGACACAGTGATGATACACAATGACACAGAGGACTACAGAACTACTCGAAGGGTTTAGGATCAAAATGAAATGAATACTGGACACATTAAGTTAAATGGGAAGAGAACACTGGCATATCACACGAGGCTGAAGTTCAGGGTTGAGTTCATAACATCCACTAAAGAAGTGGCGAGTAAACATCAGTTGTTTTTTTTAATCATATATCAGGAGTAAATCATCCGAGTCATTGGAGGCAGTGCAGAAACCAAAGTACCTGAGGAAAAGTTAAAATGCCGAGATATGAGATTCCCCGTACTGCTGAAGTTTAGGATTTCTGCCTTTTTGAAGAGGATGTGGTTACAAAAGAAGACTGGTGTCTTTGTGAAATATTATAAAAGAAAAATTCTTGTAAAAACTGGTATAAATCTGAATCATACAGGCTTGAACGATAGATGGATAATGATGCCAGTGTGATGGCAAAAACTGAATTCAGTCTGAGCTCCAGAGGAGTCTTTACTTATTTTTTTTTCTGTATTAAAATGAGAGAAATGTACACAGATTCATGGCTTATAGACTGATGTGTCTCCAGTGTGTTTGTGAGGTTTATCTATTAACAATAGTAAATAAAAAGTGAGAAAATAATAAATGTGATTATTCTCAGGGAGATTTTCTATCATTTCTTTGGTTGCAGCTGGAGCTGCTTTCCTTTGTTGTAGTCTGGTGAAACCCAGAGAAGAGTTATAAAGCTCATTTCCAGATGTTAGCACACCTTCCCTTTTCTGCATTAACTGTTGTTTCCCTGCAGAGGTGCTCTGGCCTCCCGAATGCTGCTTGCCTTAATATGTGACCCTCAGCCACAAACTCACAGCGGAGGATTTCTGACGTACTCAGAGGTGAGCTGCTCTCTGCTCACATCAAGTGTCTTTCATGTGCCTTCGATGCATTAAACCTTGTGCCTCTTACAGCTTCAGGCCTTACTCCCTGAGTATCTGGACACCGCCGCCTCTCTGCTCTTTGAACTGCTGCTCGTAGGCCACGTGGTGAGTTTGATAAAGCGTACAACGGGGGCGCTTCTCAGCTGTGAGTAAAATGTGTTTATGCAACACCTCAGGCTCTCCTGGGAATTACAAAAACTAAACAACTGTAACACTGATGAAGCACTAATGAATTAATACACGTCAGGTATTAAGCAGAATATTATTAATCAGAAGATTAAAGAACGGCTACTGAAGCTGATGGTCAGTAATCAATAAATACACACAACACAGAACGCTATTGCAGGTACAATGTATTTAAACAAAACCAAGGAAAAATAACAAGGAAAGAAAAGGAAAAACTTAAATAATTACTCCTGGTGCAGTGGTGCCCGGTTTAAGGTGCACAAAGACAACTAAACAGTCTTGTAGCTTAGATCAAGCAATACAGTTTCTCAAGTTCAATAATATTCCCCATAAATAACACACCACCAATTCAAAAACACTGGTCCACACTGATGAGAGAAAGTCCATGATTTTTATCTGGGTGTCCATGAGAAATGTCCAAGCGCTATTGTCCATAAACGGGGGAAATGATGTGTTAAGAATCCTGCTCCCTGCCCTTTGTTGGCTCGCCATCCTTTTTAAACCAGAAAAGGGTCACCTGGCCTGCATTAAATAAACAGGGCCAATAAGAAATCACAAGAATAATATGAAAGTGTCAGCCAGTTTAGCTTAATACATTAAGTTATTCTTATTCTTGTGTACACAGTAGACTTATCTAAAAAGTTCAACTGCTATATACAGATTGCATAGCTTTAAAACATTTGTTATTTGCTATGATATGGTCCAAGAAAGCTCTGAATATCCACATAACAAGAAACAAACACAGTTTTTGTTCAACTCTTCGTGTTTCAGACCAGCAGGTGTGTCTCTGCTGAAAACTTCCTGTCTGTCGGTTGGATCCTCAGAGTCCTGCAGCCTCATCCCCACCTGGTAAAGGTCTCATCAGATTTAACTGTGATTTCTGTCAGAATGATAAGAATTACTCAAACGCTGACCCTCTCCGTCCCCGCAGCTCTCCTTCATTGGTTACCAGGTCCAGCAGGTGGTGTTGGTTCTGACGGGCCTGCAAGTGTCGGTCCCCAGTCCCGTTCAGTCCGTCCTGCTGTTCCAGCGCCTCAACCTCCTGCTGGCCTGTCTGCAGTACAACAGCCAGCTGGCTCAGCACCTGCGCTCGCATTTCAGAGAGGAGTTCAGGTATGCTCAAGACAGCCACAACAGTCACTAAGTACATACGTGCTCACGTTAACTTCTTATTATAAAGAAGAAATGTGTAAATGCTCCAAAGTCTGACAGCTCAGATCTGTTTTGGTCCTGCAGATACTCTGTGATGCCGTCGGGCTCTGAAGTGAAGCTGCCACCTCACTATCCTATCAGCCGACCCACTCTGAGACTTGTCGAGCACATTCGAACTCTTATGCTGCTCAGGTGACTGAACACCAGCGTGCTCCTAGCCTTCACTTTACACAAAGGCATCCTCAGGGAAGGAAGCAGGATTTGGAGTCCTCGGGATGCTCGGCTTAAAGTTTCTGGATTATTATATATCACAGACATCTTACTGTTAGACAGAGAGATGGAGATATATGCTTGGCCTGTAAAGACTGTTCAAATGATGTGCACTCCTAATAACCTGAAGCGGTTCTCTGACAGTCCATCAAGTGGTGCGGCTTCGTAGCTTAGCAAAGTCGGACTGAAACATTAGACAGATTTTCGAGCGCCATGTACCACATAAAATTGTTTCGAGGTCAGTAAATACAACCAGAATTAATAAATAAGGCGCACAGGATTATAAGGGACACTGTCGATTTTCAGATTTTAAGTGTGCCGTATTTTCCAAAAAACACGGTAATAACGACGGCCCGCTAGCATGCTCTACCAAAAATAGTGCTTTGTTGTGCATCTGACAGACGAAAGCTAAACCAGTTCCACACCACTGAAGTTGCAGCATTTTTACAAACCAGTTCTGGTTCATCTGTTTCATTCAACGATCCGCTTTTGCCCTTCTCATTCTTAGTCGCTGCCAGGCTTTTTCCGCCATGTGCGTATGAAAACAAAGGCTCTGCGCATGCGCGTTTACCCATATTCTATCGCGATATTTCATTTTCTTATCGTTGCCCAACATTATACCGGTGTTACCATGAACGGTATGATATGCATAGGATCTTTTCCTTCCATATGCATGACTGTAATAATTGCATCCAGCCATGATTTTGGCGTCTCTTGAGTTTAGTGTAGAGTTATATACTTTGCATAATATGGGGGGTTATTTATTGTTTTTAAATTTAGCATTGACTCTTTTATTTTATTTCAGCTTCTGTGATAGGTACTACTAATTTAGTTTATTCCATCATTGATATTTTAGCCAATTTAAGGGGTTTAAGGAACTCAATTTTTTTTGTTTCCGAGGTTTTTGTGCTTCCTCCTTTACAACTGTCTGTAATATTTTACATAAGTATTGAATATTTCTTTAGTTTGAGTTTCATTTCTTGATTTCTGATCTTAGGAACTGTGCTTTTCTGAGCTGAAAGGCCAATAACAGTTTTTATTAATATCTGAGACCCTCTTCTGCCTTGTATGGTAGTAGCTCATCTAATTGTTGTCTAGCTTCTTTTAGCTTTTTAAATGTATATTGTTGATGTTCTCTCTCTAGTCTTTTTACTTTGTCTTTAAATTGTCATTTGATCTTATATTCATTTTCATAACAACTGGGCTATGGTCAGAAACAATGATTGATTCAATTGTCATCTGTTTTATCCTATACATGTCGATTTTTGACATGAAAAGTCTATTGTTGGGAAATCAGTTTTACCCAGGTTCTTTTTCATTCTTCGAGCATCCAGAGATGCACTGGACTCAGTAGTTATTTCACAAAACCTTTATTCATCTTCATTTAAGCATGCATTCTTCTAGAAGGGAAGACTTGCCAGGCCGGTGTCCCTCTGCAAAATCTTCACTCCTTTGTTATTTACTGCCAGCTTTATAGAAGTGACCCCATCATAACACCCCCACGGTGTGCTGCAAACTCTTTGTCTGTGTGCACGAGCACGTGAGTGCCTGTGTGTGCGCGTACCCGTATGTCTATGTGAGTGCACGTGAGTGAGTGTATGTGCGTACCTGTGTGTATGTGTGAGTGCACGTGAGTGTGCATGTGGATGTGTGTGCGTAACAGTTAAAACACTATGTGCGTATATCTCTATGTACGTGCCTTCCTGAGGGTCATAAAAGTCCATCTCCCTTCCAAATCAAAGTTATTTAGTTACAAACTTTGAGACTCCCACCCAGTCATGCCCTGAGGAATTTCCACTCAACATTAACCTCTCCTTATCTCACTTTCACAGTTCAAACTGGGGGAGGGTCTCCTAGAAATCTACTCCTAAGTTTATGACACACTCAGGCCTTTATTACATCGAGGGCAGTGTCAGTGTCTCTACAATAATTCTACATTCTAACACATTTCTAAACTCTAAAATAGGTACGCATATCTTCACTATCCTTGTGTATCTTCCATGTATTTGGGACACGAATGTAAAATTTCTGTTGTTAGGATGAAAATGACACCAGACATCCACCAGTTCCAGTTCAGTCATCATGCCTAGTAGATCATTTTGGACTGAGGTTTTATCATTACCAGTAATATGTCTAGTTTAGTCTTCAGAGTACAAATTAAAATCTCCTCCCCTGAGTATAATTCCTCCTCCTTTATCTGCCACAAAAGGTGCAATCCCTTTTAAAAAGTGCAGTCTTCATTTTGGGCATACACATTTAAAATTTTTTTCTCTTGATTGGGTTAATGATTCTGCTTACATTATAATTTACAAAATGTAAATAAGTCATAATCTCTGTACAATAATATATGCTTCCCTTATTTAAACAATAAACATATTTAACTATCTAACAATGTGTTGACAGCTCCGTGCCCCTCTTTCTCTGCAGCGCATTTTGACTTCGAGCTCCTTCAGCAGCCTCTGTTAGTGTTGCAAAGGTCTTCTCTGTGGTATCCAATTTAATTTTCACTTCTGCCAGGTACAGACATTTCGCCTGCACTTTCTTTTTATTTTAGTTGTTTTATGATTTCGTGAACCTTAGCTCTTTTCTACATTGGGAGTGTAGTCTTGATTGAAGAAGATCCGTTTATCTTGGAAGAAGACCTGTCTCTGGCTCCATGCTTGCTCTATAATCTTATCTTTTATTGCTGCATTGAGGAACGTCACTATCATTCTTGAAGTAGCTGTTTCACAAACCTGACCGTATCCTTTCCTTCACTTCCTTTTGAGATCCATACATCTCAATCTGTTTTGGAGATCCTTGCACTTTGCTGAGAGATCCATATCGCGGTGAATCAAGTATTGCAAACCGCTTTCGTGTCACATGACTTTGAGCCATACTGACACTTTTCTTTTTATGTGTCTGGTTGGCTTGAGTTGCTAGCATTGGTGTTTAAGCTAGCTGGACTCTATGGTCTCTGTTTATCTTCTCTTCTTTTCCAGGTATCTTTAAGAGTTCTTTCTCTCACGGCTTTATGTATTTTGTTGTTTTCTTTATTTAACTGCCTATTACGTACAATAGCTACTTGTTTTCTCGTTGTCTGGCGGGCAACCATGACTTCACCTGAGGTTAATTAGTCAAACAATTACATTAAGACAATAATACACTGTCTTAAATAGAATAAAATTACTGAAAATATCAGTGAAAGTATGTATGTAGTGTATATAATAATATTTCTTAGCATTGAAAGTACTGTGTATGGATGAAAGGTGTTTTTAGGGTCTTAAAGCAACAGTTTAGACTAATGATATGGGGGGAAAACACGTACTCACTATGAGCTTACATAATCAAGCAAGGTTCATAATAAGAAATATGGTTATAAAATTATTATGGCTTCATGCCTGCATTGAAACAACAACACACTTTGAGCTTTTTTGACACAGAATCCTAGTGTTAACAAATACCTGCGTACGTGTGGACATAGCCTGACTCATCTAAGTAAAGCAGTTGCAGAATGAAACCATGGTCAGTATATCACACCAGTGATTCGACATCATGTGACTCTCACAGTTTTGCTTTAACACTCGGGCTATGGTACAAGTGAAGCTGCAGAAAACTCAAGATCTTCCTCCAGGAGTCTTCCTGAGCATCTGAATGAGCTTTAGTGTGTCCTCCCCACAGTAATATCACTGAAAAACACACAGTTACAGAGCTAACTAATAAAGCACAAAGCAGAAGATTTTAGCAACCTGGTGTGTAAACATATTTTTAAGGGACCTCAAAATTCAAACCCTTGATTTTCAGGTGTACCTAATACAGGGAGTGCAGAACTATTAGGCAAATGAGTATTTTGTCCACATCATCCTCTTCATGCATGTTGTCTTACTCCAAGCTGTATAGGCTCGAAAGCCTACTACCAATTAAGCATATTAGGTGATGTGCATCTCTGTAATGAGAAGGGGTGTGGTCTAATGACATCAACACCCTATATCAGGTGTGCATAATTATTAGGCAACATCCTTTCCTTTGGCAAAATGGGTCAAAAGAAGGACTTGACAGGCTCAGAAAAGTCAAAAATAGTGAGATATCTTGCAGAGGGATTGCAAAGCTTCTGAAGCGTGATCATCGAACAATCAAGCTTTTCATTCAAAATAGTCAACAGGGTCACAAGAAGCGTGTGGAAAAACCAAGGCGCAAAATAACTGCCCATGAACTGAGAAAAGTCAAGCGTGCAGCTGCCAAGATGCCACTTGCCACCAGTTTGGCCATATTTCAGAGCTGCAACATCACTGGAGTGCCCAAAAGCACAAGGTGTGCAATACTCAGAGACATGGCCAAGGTAAGAAAGGCTGAAAGACGACCACCACTGAACAAGACACACACAACAAGCTGAAACGTCAAGACTGGGCCAAGAAATATCTCAAGACTGGTTTTTCTAAGGTTTTATGGACTGATGAAATGAGAGTGAGTCTTGATGGGCCAGATGGATGGGCCCGTGGCTGGATTGGTAAAGGGCAGAGAGCTCCAGTCCGACTCAGACGCCAGCAAGGTGGAGGTGGAGTACTGGTTTGGGCTGGTATCATCAAAGATGAGCTTGTGGGGCCTTTTCGGGTTGAGGATGGAGTCAAGCTCAACTCCCAGTCCTACTGCCAGTTTCTGGAAGACACCTTCTTCAAGCAGTGGTACAGGAAGAAGTCTGCATCATTCAAGAAAAACATGATTTCCATGCAGGACAATGCTCCATCACACGCGTCCAAGTACTCCACAGCGTGGCTGGCAAGAAAGGGTATAAAAGAAGAAAAACTAATGACATGGCCTCCTTGTTCACCTGATCTGAACCCCATTGAGAACCTGTGGTCCATCATCAAATGTGAGATTTACAAGGAGGGAAAACAGTACACCTCTCTGAACAGTGTCGGGGAGGCTGTGGTTGCTGCTGCACGCAATGTTGATGGTGAACAGATCAAAACACTGACAGAATCCATGGATGGCAGGCTTTTGAGTGTCCTTGCAAAGAAAGGTGGCTATATTGGTCGCTGACTTGTTTTTGAATGTCAGAAATGTATATTTGTGAATGTGGAGATGTTATATTGGTTTCACTGGTAAAAATAAATAATTGAAATGGGTATATATTTGTTTTTTGTTAAGTTGCCTAATAATTATGCACAGTAATAGTCACCTGCACACACAGATATCCCCCTAAAATAGCTAAAACTACAAACAAACTAAAAACTACTTCCAAAAACATTCAGCTTTGATATTAATGAGTTTTTTGGGTTCATTGAGAACATGGTTGTTGTTCAATAATAAAATTATTCCTCAAAAATACAACTTGCCTAATAATTCTGCACTCCCTGTATAGTGGTTACAACCAGAAATTCTTCCTGGAAGTCAGGTTGAAGTGTGTGTGAGTATGTGAGAGAGAGAAAGAAACTGACCCTTCTTTTTACTGTTTAGTATGATAAACTTCGTAGCTCTAAAATGAGGAGAGAATGGCGGCTCAATCAGGTGTCCAGCACCCGGATACGCTAATCTGCTCAGCAGGTGTTCCTTTCCACCTTCACGCAACAACCTGGCCACCTGTGGGTCAGAGGTCAACTTTAATTTTATGCTGACATCATCATTTAACAAAGTTCATATTCTGAAATTTTTATTGTTTTTGGAGTGTGAATACATCTTTTAAACCAATGCTCTTAGAACAGGGGTCTCAAACTTAAATGAGCTGTGGTCCATTGCTGGCACTGTCATCTCATTGGAGGGCCACTTTGGTGTTCAAGTAGAAAACAAACTTAAAAAAAAAAAAAAAAAACAAGAAACCACGCACAAATTTTTTATTTTTTTTTAAATTTCAAATACTGTATAACAAACCATAAATTCGAATGTGAACGAAATATTCTTCCCCCCCCCTCACTCTTAACTAACTTTCATTAAACTACCAAATAAACAAACTGGTACTCTCTCTTAATGGCCAGACACGTGGCAGCACTTCTGCTATAATTTTGTTTGTATTTAACAAAATAAAAATGCGGAAATAAGTGTACGCATTAGTTTTGGACTACTAGTGAAAATAGTTTTCTTTACAAATAACTCTCTCACTGAACTAACACAGCCAGTCCCTCAACATGTTTGGGCTCTCTGCTCATATTGCCTTTATATTAAATAATGTTTTGCTTTTTAAAGAACCTTTTTTAATATTGCTTTCAACAAAAAACAAATTCTCCCTAACAAAAAAAAAAAGTAACTTCAAAGGCCAAATTGCATTATATTTCTTCATGTCAATATACGGCCTGCAAGCAGGGATGACGTGGGCCATAAGTGGACCCCAGGCCACGGGTTTGAGACCCGTGTCTTAGAGCATCACTAACCTCCTCCGCTGTCTCCACTGTAGGCCAGTTCTGATCGTCACAGCCATTAACCAGCAGCATCGGGCAGTTAATTCTCCCCACTTGTCAACAAAGCAGATTTAAAAATCCCACAGGAACTAAGAGGTCCAACTCAGGTTTGGAGAGGTCATTAGGTCTACTGGTAGTATAATGCAGTATAATACAGCACTCACTTCCACGTTGTTTGAGGGGTCAGCGATAAGATCCAGAGCAAAACTTCTCCAGCTCATATAGTTGTTCTCATCGAAATGTGCCTTGTGAAAATGCCTATGATACATATTAGTAACAATAATTTGTATTATCATTAAATTTTCATGACAAACAGTCAACAGTACGTACTTGCTTAGTATTTTAAACCCGGCCTTCAGGGTGGTCCCAGGTGGGTGATAGTGATTGCTGCTGATGCAAACAATGCAGCGAGGCTGGAACACAATGATAAATCAAAACATTTGATGTTGCACATTGAATTAAAAGACCCAAAGACCAGCTTCCAACTTAGTTTTCAACAAAACATGGAATGTTTAAACCTCCTGGAATTGCCATTTTGACCATCTGCATTGAAGGTCTCTTTTATGTGCTTATTTTTGTCATACTGAAAAATGTAAATGTACATCTTTTTTTCTCAATTGCACAAAGTTAGCAGAACCCATATAGACACATTAATGGAAAATACTAAGCTACACTTCAACCAAAAACTTTTCCACTCTTTTCCAACTGGGAACACAGCTGTGAACGGTCCCAGTGCAAGCTGGAGGTCATCAGGTGATGAAGCCAGAAGAACCACGTCACCTGCAAAAACCAGATGTGATCCTGACACCACTAAAAGGGAGTATGCCTGCCACTTGGTTCCACCTAGAATTTCTGTCCCATAAATTGAGACCAGAATTTGTGATAAAAGGCAGACCTGACTGACTTCAGGTCAAACTCTGAGTGAGTCCAACTTATTGTTGGAAAAAAAAACACCAAGCTCTCATTACAGTTGGGCAAGGACTGAACAGCCTGCAACAATCAGACAGAGATCCCAACCTCCTCAGGACATCCCAGGGCATATCCTCTCTAAGTCTACGAAACATGCAGACTGGTTGCGCAAACTCCCACAGACCCTCAAATGTCTTTAAGAGGATAAAGAGCTGGTCCACCCCAGGTTGACCTCTCCACGAGTTGTGAGCGAGTCGTCCCCCTCATTATCCGCCTCTGTTTTCTCTAAAGAAGGCGAGTAGGTGTGATTGAGATGACTGTTGAAATACTCCTTCGACTCCCGGACTGGGTCTCATGCATATTGTACACAGTGTGAGTACAGCATTGCTTCCCCTACTTGAGACACCTGATGGTTTTCTGGAACTGCTTCAAGACCAGTTGAAAGTTTTCCTCCATGGCTTCTAGGGCTGCACTCTGCTTGGCCTGCCAGCACTTGTCAGCTGCAGCAAGAGTTCTGGAAGATATCCAAGCTCGATAGCACTCTGTGGTGGTGCGTGGTCTGTGGTCCATGCGGATGGATGTAAAAATAAAGATGGCTCAAAACACGGATCTGTGGTCCTGTCGTGCCTTAACCCCACCACACTGGTGCCGAAACCCAGGATGCGGCATGACAGGCCCACAACAGAGCCAGGGAAGGGAGGAGCTGTCCCAGATGATCGCTGGCACGGCGGCTATCCAGCGGGAGCAGGCGGTGGAGGTGTGTCACCAGCAGGAAGAGCTGTGGGAACAGACCGAGCGCCACCTGAAAAGATGCCCCTGGGCACCACCTTGCGCGGAGCGGTGGAGCAGTGGAGCAGCTGCTCCAGCCAGAGACGATGGAGGAGCTGCGTGGGGAGACGGAGGTCCCCGTGTTAGGGGGACCTGCATGACCTGGGGCCGAGAGCGAGACACGGGCTGATGCCGGTCCAGCCGGCAGTGAGCAGGTGCTCACGGCTGTGCCTGCACGGTCATGCCAGTTCGCCAGGTGGCCGACCGCCGGGCCAGCGTTGCCGCTATAAGTGTGGCCGGCCTCCGGACCAGCATTGCCATCACCGCAGGAGACTTGGGCGGCCTCAGCAAAAGACACTGCCCTGTCGTTGGGTTGAGGCCGGTGGGGCGGGGGAAGTAGGTAGGTTCAGCTGGATGGCTCCCTGGCCTCAGTCGAGCGATGGGGTGTGTGGTGGGGCGTGGTCTGTGGTGCCTTGTGGACGCACCTGCAGATCACGCCTGCGGTGTTAAATCACGGAGAAGCAGGATTGAGAGGGTTGTTGTGGTGGTGGGACAAATGTAAAAATAAACATGGCTCAAAACACGGATCTGTGGTCCCGTCATGCCTTAATTCCACCACATACTCGTTCTCCAGCTCAATGGATTCCTTCCTCTCTGGTGTAAATCTGGTTCTGAGGAAACCACTATGACTGGTGCCAATGATTTTATGGGCAAAACTCTGTACAAATATCTTGGCAGTGACAATAAATGGAACATGGTCCACTCAGACTCTCTCAGACTCTGTATCCCCAGCCTCCCTCCTTAAGTTCTATCAGAGGTAGAAATTCAAGATCTTGAAGACTAGGGCCTTAGCTACATGCTTGCAACACACATTCAATATACAGGGAGCGCAGAATTATTAGGCAAGTTGTATTTTTGAGGAATAATTTTATTATTGAACAACAACCATGTTCTCAATGAACCCAAAAAACTCATTAATATCAAAGCTGAATGTTTTTGGAAGTAGTTTTTAGTTTTAGCTATTTTAGGGGGATATCTGTGTGTGCAGGTGACTATTACTGTGCATAATTATTAGGCAACTCAACAAAAAACAAATATATACCCATTTCAATTATTTATTTTTACCAGTGAAACCAATATAACATCTCCACATTCACAAATATACATTTCTGACATTCAAAAACAAGTCAGCGACCAATATAGCCACCTTTCTTTGCAAGGACACTCAAAAGCCTGCCATCCATGGATTCTGTTAGTGTTTTGATCTGTTCACCATCAACATTGCGTGCAGCAGCAACCACAGCCTCCCAGACACTGTTCAGAGAGGTGTACTGTTTTCCCTCCTTGTAAATCTCACATTTGATGATGGACCACAGGTTCTCAATGGGGTTCAGATCAGGTGAACAAGGAGGCCATGTCATTAGTTTTTCTTCTTTTATACCCTTTCTTGCCAGCCACGCTGTGGAGTACTTGGACGCGTGTGATAGAGCATTGTCCTGCATGAAAATCATGTTTTTCTTGAAGGATGCAGACTTCTTCCTGGACCACTGCTTGAAGAAGGTGTCTTCCAGAAACTGGCAGTAGGACTGGGAGTTGAGCTTGACTCCATCCTCAACCCGAAAAGGCCCCACAAGCTCATTTTTGATGATACCAGCCCAAACCAGTACTCCACCTCCACCTTGCTGGCGTCTGAGTCGGACTGGAGCTCTCTGCCCTTTACCAATCCAGCCACGGGCCCATCCATCTGGCCCATCAAGACTCACTCTCATTTCATCAGTCCATAAAACCTTAGAAAAACCAGTCTTGAGATATTTCTTGGCCCAGTCTTGACGTTTCAGCTTGTGTGTCTTGTTCAGTGGTGGTCGTCTTTCAGCCTTTCTTACCTTGGCCATGTCTCTGAGTATTGCACACCTTGTGCTTTTGGGCACTCCAGTGATGTTGCAGCTCTGAAATATGGCCAAACTGGTGGCAAGTGGCATCTTGGCAGCTGCACGCTTGACTTTTCTCAGTTCATGGGCAGTTATTTTGTGCCTTGGTTTTTCCACACGCTTCTTGCGACCCTGTTGACTATTTTGAACGAAACGCTTGATTGTTCGATGATCACGCTTCAGAAGCTTTGCAATTTTGAGACTGCTGCATCCCTCTGCAAGATATCTCACTATTTTTGACTTTTCTGAGCCTGTCAAGTCCTTCTTTTGACCCATTTTGCCAAAGGAAAGGACGTTGCCTAATAATTATGCACACCTGATATAGGGTGTTGATGTTATTAGACCACACCCCTTCTCATTACAGAGATGCACATCACTTAATATGCTTAATTGGTAGTAGGCTTTCGAGCCTATACAGCTTGGAGTAAGACAACATGCATGAAGAGGATGATGTGGACAAAATACTCATTTGCCTAATAATTCTGCACTCCCTGTATGTTTGGGCAGGCCAGGTCCATCAAGCATCGTCACTTTACACCTCATCTGCCCACATAAGTGCCAAATTCACCCAGTAGGACAATGGAGTGCCAAGATGGAGCACATTCCAGCACCTTATCCACCAGTCTAAGAAAAATTGTTATTAGGTGCAAACAGCAGTCAGGACCCACTAAACCGAGTAGAAAATAGTATACCCACACCTGCATGCTGCCTCTCACCAAGGGCAACTCCATAGTGAAAGAGTCGAGACCCTCTTCAGGATGCTAAAGACGGTCTCATTTCTGACTTTTCTGGTGGTTAAGAAGTTCAGGCTCCTTTCCTAACAGAGAAGCCACATCCTAAGTACCTACAGCCAGACTTTTCAAGTGGCGATCAGACCACCGGGGCCCTCACGCCTGACAGCCACCAAATCCACAGGACACCAAACTGTTACAAGAGACTGACAATCAGTTTCATCACTGTCAATCCACAATATCACTGCATCAAGAAGGAAGGAAATCTTACCCACCACGTTTACCTTAATAATGGTGCTGTAGGCTGTTAAGTTGAAGGCCACCATGGAGCCCAGGGAAATACCAAGAATTCCAACTCTGTCTGGTATCACTTGAGGATGGTTCCTAATAATGTTAAATGCTGTCTAATAGGAGAGTGATACTGGAAATTAATGAGATATTAAAACAAGGTTTTAATATGTATAAATTTACATTGTTTTAAAAAGTGTTACATGTCTAAAACGATAACTCAATATGAAGAATATGAATGAAATTGGAGTTAATTGAAAAAGGATCCGTTATTTTTTGCCTCATTTTATTCTATTTACTTATCTTTTCTCCTTGTTACTATGTGAAGTGGTATATTGCTGATTGTAAATTTGTTGTTTGGTTTGCGTTAGAACCGGAGATAAATGTTAGTTTGTTCCTTGATTTTTGGTGCCCACTTGTAATATAAATTGGATTGCAGATAGGGGGCAGGGTTTAAAAAGAATATTTTCTTCTTCCTGCTCCTTTTCAGGCATAGTTGCAGTGCTATACCGAGAGAAAGTGTGGTTGGTTTGTCTGAAAGAACTCTGTGGAAACTGTTGAACCAAGTGTGAAATAAATGAAATGTGTTAGATATTACGGCATTGAAGAAAAATTAGATTGAAAGATTTTTTTTTTATTATTATTTTTAATGATTTCACCCAGAGTTTAATTACTAATCATGTAAAACTGGAAGTGTAAGTAAAAAAAAAAAAAAAAAAAAAAGGAAAAGTATTATTTGTCCAAAAAGACAAAACAAAAAACCCCATAAAACACATTAGTATGTAAATCGCACAAACCTCGAAGTACTTAAACTCTACATCTGCTGACAGGTGTTCAGACCTTAGGTAATCCAGCGAGAAAGAAACGTAACCACGAGATGCCAATAAGGCAGAGCGATACTCCAGCAGCCCTACACCGCCTCCCCACATGTCTAGCAGCGTAGGGAAGGGTCCAGGACCTGAGGGGAAAAAACAGAATCAAACACAGTATTTTAGTCAGTTTTTTCTACTCTTAGTTCTGTTTGTGTCACGGCTGGGGCAGCAGTCGTGTTGTGGAGTGAAAGGAGGACCCAAAATGCAGGCAGCCGACTGATGATATGAGTGAGGGTTTATTTACAGGTGACAGTGGCAGAAGAGACAACGAAGCATGAGAAAACAACTGAAGAAACCTAAACTGGGAGAACTAAATGACAAACCTGAGAGCATACAAAAGGGGTGTGGGGCAGAGAGCCGCAGAGACGGGAACGGAACACCATAGAACGCAGACGAGCCGACAATGAACACAGACCGACACCCACTAAATATACACACACACACACACACACACACACACACACACACACACACGGTAATTGGGTAATCACACACAGGAGGGAAGAACAGCTGAACCCAATACACATGAGGACCGGAGGAGACAAGCTGAACACAATGACAACAGACACAGACTTTCAGAACAAAACAGGAAATCTAGAACCCTAACCGGACACAAGGGGGGAGGACACAGAATAACTAGAACAGAGGAAAATAATCACTAAACACAAAACGCCCAGGACCATGACAGTTTGATGTCAGGAAAAGAGGATATTCCTCATGTAGTAATTTCGGGGTCAGAAGTGTCACCCATCCATCACACAAAATCCAGATTATTTAAAAAAAAAAAAAAAAGAAGAAAAAAAGAAGTAGTAAATGTTTTATTTCCGGTGTACCTGGTGGTATAAACAGGGTCCCCTGCACTCCTTGCTTATTAATATCAATTCTCTTGACACCAGGAGCCATGTACCATCTCTCTGCGAGTGCTGATGCCAGAGGGGTCCGGTCCCTGAAGTCCTCGTGTCCACTGTGGACTGAGATGTTGACCAGCATTGGTGTGCACACGTTTATCTTCCTTAACCTGACCAGTAATGATACGAGTTATTGAACAGAATAAACAAAGGGTAGTCCACCCACACACACACACACACACACACACACACACACACACACACACACACACACACACACACACACACTAGTCATGGTGTTAGTTAGTCATATGTCCTTCAATGCACAAAATTAAACAAATATCTATTACTCCTTTCTTTTCCCTGTACAGTGTTGCCAAGATGAGTATTGTAATTCCTTATTATGACATTACAGGCTGCTGTTTTTTTTTATGGAGACAGGATTTTTCTTAAACAAAGACTTTCACCGTTGGCTTTATGCAGCCTAATTATGTCTGTTGTTACCTCCCGAAAGGCGTACAAGTCAGTCCTTGTCATGCCGAAACTGGTATAATCGACATAAATATTGATGTGATAACGTAAGCTCCTTTACACGCCACGAGCTCGGCAAGATGACCACCGAATCCTTACCTGAGGCCTTCGCGGCTGCCTGGGACCGGCCGCATGCTCCACAGCAAGCCCATGGGCTCTTTTCCCGTATACGTGCCTCCAAAACTCAAATCCTCTGTAACTATAAGAAAATAAAAACCATTTTATTCCATTTGACTTGGTTTCATTTTTATTTCATATCTTTTTACATTACCAGTCCATCTGATTGTATCATAATTAACTCTTTCTAGTGTTTTCTTTTACTGTTTTTCATTTAGAGTTTTACTTACTTACTTTACTGATTAATACCACAGTAAAAAGTCTGTGAGCAGAGCTCACACTGACAATAATCAGTTACCATCTTAATTTCTTTCCCACCCTTTTTTAAATTAACAAAACAGGACAGCATATCTGTGCCAAGGACACAGAAGACTGACAAGAACAACACAACCTGGAAAACAATCACTGTAACAGGAGGATATCAACATATGGGATATAAGAATGAGTGTGCTGTGTGAGTGGGTTTAACTATATTCTGCCAGTGATCAAATGGGACAAACTAAAATCTCAGAATCGCTTCCAAACCATATCACAGAAATAGGATCCGGAAGATGGCCTTTACCAAAAATCAAAAATAGCCCCCATATCCTGAGAAAGACCCTGTTTATTAGGTGGCCATCGGTAAATTAATTTTCAGTGTTGTATATAATGTAAACGAAGTCAGTAGTTTGATCATCTGCCCATAGTCCTGCCCTTCCACCTCCTGGGATTCACGAATAGGACTTGATCAAGGTCACCCAGTGACACTTGTTAAGAGACTAGCAGGTGATACTCACCTTGAAGAGACACAGACACACACATACATCAATGTTGTGTGAAGGTACAATAAATGGATTTAAATATTCCCACAGCAATGAAAGCATCATAATTTCAGCAATTATTAATACAGCTACTACTACTACTAATAATAATAAACTTAGTATTTTAGTAGTACTCCCTAATTATGATACATGAGCATGATATTTTGAGTAATTGAAATCAAGCAATGTAACAAGTTAGTTTATTGATTATTAAGGTCCAGATGTGGTTCGGTTTTCAGTGGTTTTTATCTAAATCAAGGCAGACAGGGAAGGAATCTTCCAGGGTGCACAAGACTGTATTTGATGTTCTGTCACGGTGAATGTGCTGTGTGAAGGCAGGCAGGAAAGGATCCAAACGCATTACTCACAGACGCGGTAACTTGAACAAACAAACAAACCAAAAAAAAAAAAACCCACAGCTCTATTTGCTGGCAGGGGAAAAGCATACAAAACAAAACTATACTGGGAGATCGAAGTTCAGGAGGAAACACCAGGAGCGTAACACAGCAATGAGGGATGACACAACGCTGAACACTGGAGGATACTGTAGGAATGTTTAGCTGATTTAGAGTTTAGAAATGTGTTAACATAGAATCTAGAATTATTGTAGAGACACTGACACTGCCCTCAATGTAATAAAGGCCTGATTGTGTCATGAACTTAGAAGTAGATTTCTAGGAGACCCTCCCCCACTTGAACTGTGAGATTAAGACAAAAAGGAGTTAATGTTGAGTGGAAATTCCTCAGGCCATGCCTGGGTGGGAGTCTCAAAGTTTGTAACTAAATATCTTTGGTTTGGGAGGGAGATGGACTTTTATGGCCCTCAAGAAGGCACATACATAGAAATATACGCACATAGTGTTTTAACTGTCACGCACACACATCCACACGCACACTCACTCACGTGCACTCACACATACACACAAGTACGCGCATACACTCACTCACATGCACTCACATAGACATACGGGTACGCACACACACAGGCACTCACAGGCTTGTGCATACACACAGACACAGAGTTTGCAGCTTACCATGGGGTATGCAATTTATCATGGGGTCACTTCTACAAAACTGAGGGAAACGGACAAAGGGGTTGAGATCTGCAGAGGAGTTCCGGGGTCCTGTACATCTCCCTTCTAGAAGGTGTAATCAATAAGTGTAATCAATGAGTGTGGATTAATAAAAGTGTTGTAGATTGACTACTGAGTCCCCGGTGTTCTTTCTGGAGGCCTGAGGAATCTACGAACCGGGTAAAACTGTATTAAGGTAACAATACACACTATAAATACACAGACAAGAACATGAGGGAATGAGAAACAGGTGGGAACACAGCCGGGAGAAATAAGACCTAACGAGACAGAAGAAGCGAAACGAGTAGCATTGCCATAAGACATGGACCTTCAAAATAAAACAGAGAACAAGAAACAATTTACAAAGATGCAGACTAGACACTGAACCTTACCTGCACTAAACACGAGGGCACAATAACAAAACCTAAGAAGTAGGAATACAACCCGTAATGCTAAATCAAACCAAAACATAAGAACTCAAAATGCTGAGTCACAATGAGACAGAACTGTGACATGTTCTTTAAACAGCAGACAATTCAAAGACTCTAAGTCACCTATCTCCGCATTGATCATTAATGTAAACAGACAATGAGTTACACATCAGAAAGCACACTCCAAATTCAACAGTGCCTTTTTTGTATTAAAGAAAATCTAATAAAGCAGTTTTAGTGAAGTCATCAGCATCAACCAAGAAACACAAACTGCCAAAACCCCAAACTAAAACATCAGGTAAGCGTTTTAAAGCTTACTGAGGTAAAAAGAGTGAGAATCTCTTTAACCCTTGTATGGTGTTCGGGTCTGTGAGACCCGTGTTCAGTTTTTTTCAAAAGAAAAATTAAACAATTAATTATTTTTTCACGTGTAAATGTGTTGTGTCTTTCCACTCACTCCACTTGATTATAACTGATTTATTTATAACATTTTATATAAAAGAAAAACGAGAAGCACATTAATTCATAAATGTGATCTAACAAAGGTAAAGGGAAAAAATTAACCATGTTTGCTGTTCATATGTCTTGTAATTGGGATGAAGTAAACATCTGTTGAGTAATTTAACATAAAATTGTTTGATAGTGTTAATTTGGAAAGCCAAAACTCTAGCGGGTCCACCAGACCCATGAACACTGGCTGAGTAACAAAAATACGAACACCACACAAGGGTTAAGCATGATGAGCAGGACAGGAAGTTGCTCACATAGGGAGTCGAGTTCACATTCCAATAAAAACTGTCCAATACAAACATTTTTAGCTTGTTCACCCTCCAAAGACCAGCTCTGAGACAGCATCCTAAGTCAGTGGTGACCCACCTGATACGACGCCTCTGTGGTCGCTGACGTAGTGACCATATGCCTCCCAGTCGTCCTTGTCCTCAGAGTGGTGGAGGGAGTGGAGGGTTACCGGACATCCTGGAGGAAGATTCTCCACCAACACTTGAAATTTCTCATCAACCAAAGCCCGACTCGGGGTGATGGAGAGGATCGGAGGAACCGCCTGTGTCATGGCTGAGAGCAGTCT
The DNA here is from genome assembly GCF_057381845.1 of Rhamphochromis longiceps. NCBI lineage: Eukaryota > Metazoa > Chordata > Actinopteri > Cichliformes > Cichlidae > Rhamphochromis > Rhamphochromis longiceps. The sequence continues at coordinate 20,312,241 of NC_140573.1, read as the reverse complement.
GTGGAGAGAAACCGTGACAGGTGAGTAACAGTGACAGGTCGGTCCGTCAGTGACGTTCAGGTCTAAGCTGAATTAAAAGCACAGATTTAGATGCAAACACACAGACAAAAAAGCCGTTTTATTTGGTTTTTAATCAGATGTTAATTTTATTTCTAGTTGTTTTGCATCAACTCACAATAAAGGCGTGTGTGTGTGTGTGTTATGAACAAAGTTAACTTTCTGGGATTTCTTAACATGGATAATAAGGCATGTATCGAGCCATTACACCTTGTTGTTTTGGATTATTTTAGCTTTCGTTTATAAATCATATGGCACACATTAGCAACCTTTGCTGTCATTTATACATGTATTTAAGTATTTGTGTATGTAGTAACTGTATCTCAAAAGAAGAAAGGACAACCCCTGCGTCTGTCCAGGAAAATGATTATGAATCTATAATGGTTAGTGCCATGTGAGGATGCAGCTGAAAGAAATATCTGGCTCAGGAGGCGGTCTACCACGTCAAATTGAGCTACCTGTAGCAGGCGAGTGTACACTCCTGTAGCAGTGGCCTGGTCACACTCCACATAATCCCTCTGATAAACCTCTCATTCGTATTATCTCAGTTCCTGGCAGGCAAAAATAAAAATGTCCAAACTTCAGCTGCAGCTGGTACTCAAGGTCAGCAGCCTGGCTCTGCCGCTGATGCAGTTACCCCCTTTAATAAACAGACATGAAACCACGCCTCCTTTCAGCAACTCTGATGATTTGTGATCTGGTGCTGTCTAAAAACCTCAGTGTCACTATCCTGCGTTTTTTTTGACCCAGCATTTTGAGTTTTAGTGTATTTTGATGTTTATGGTTTATGTTTAAGTCCATTAAGGTTTTCTAAGTCCATTTCTATTATGCCTAGGTTGCTGTTATAGTTCTTTGTTATTAGATTCCCCTTGTGTCTTCAACCCCTGTGTTAAGTCTTCCTCGCCCTTCATGTGTTTCATGTCTGCATGTCTTGTGTTGTCAAGTTCTTGTTGTCATGTCTGCGTCTCATTATGTTTCCTGTTTTATTTTGATGAGATCTTGTGTTTCTACGCTCAAATGTGTTTAGTTTTACTCTCCCCCTGTTCATTCATATCAGGTTTTTCCCCCATGTGTTTCCACTTCCGCTGATCACCTCATGTGTGCATTTAGTCTGTGTGTTTCCAGTCATTCGTCGTCAGGACGTCTGCCAAGTTCACGTCATGTTTCCAGTTTTTTTCCATGTATCCATGCCTGGTCCCATGTTCAAGGTTTCTTTGTTTTTCAGTCTTAGTTCACCCAGTTTAGGTTATTGTTTAGTTTGTCTTCTTTTTTAAATAAACGGCTCGTTTGCCACACTCAAGTTTTGTTTTGTCTCTTCGTGTGTTGCTGTTGGGTCCACCTCCTCAGTCCACACAGTCAGCTTTGCAGCTAGACTGTGACACAGAGGTCTCAGCCCCTCTGTGTACATGTATTCAGGATTCAGCTCATTTGCAGAATTTTGAATTTGTGTTCATGTTTGTTTTTTATTAATTTGTAGCCAAAAAAGACACATTTTGTGGATATTTATGGGCTCAAATTGCGGTCATAAATATTTTGTACTTCAGATGCATATTTGTGAACTGTGTTTTGTGACCTTGTAAACCAAAATATCTGAAAAAGTTATGTTTGTGCATTTATAGATGAGAATTTGTGTGTGTGTGTGTGTGTGTGTGTGTGTGTGTGTGTGTGTGTGTGTGTGTGTGTGTGTGTGTGTGTGTGTGTAGAAAGATTTGTTTGTAAAAAGTATTTATACAAGTTACAATTTTTTTTTTGTTAAGGTCTGGTTACAGATACAAAGCAAAAAACTGTGTAAAACTCTGTGCTCAGGTTTCCTGGTTGTGTGTGGATTTCAACTTGCACAGCAAATCTCTGGAGTTAAATATTTTGGAGTAAGGCATAAAAGTGCACAAGAGTTACATTCCAGGAGTTTATTTTTCACCTTATACTACAGTTAGTGTTGGGGAGTACTCTCAAGCGGTGTAATATTTAGGTGTTCATTCACTGAGTGCTAAGGAGTCTAATTCAACACATTGCTGGTGTTGTTTGTCTGTCGACCGTTACCCTGTCTATCTGTGCTTGTCTCTTGGACTCCGACATGTAGGAGGTAAAAATACTTTATTTATTTTGGAATTTTCTGTGAGTGTAGTAATGTTATTTATTTATATATATATATATATATATATATATATATATATATATATATATATATATATATATATATTCAGTTACATGGATGCATAAGTAAAATATAAAGTTAACTAACTAGCACTACACGTGTTTTCTGCATGTTACGCTGATTCATTGATAGCAGCTAGGCTAACATTAGTCAAAAGTTAGCTAACTAACTTATCTTACTGTATTTGAAGATACACATTTCACGTTGTCAATGAAAACGTTCATTTGTATTTCTTTTTTTTTAACACTAATGTTTCATTTAACGTTAGCTAACTACAGTAATATTATGTTTAGACTCATGGTAATGGCCGTATTTAACCAAAGAGAGGTGCAGCCTGCATTAATGAGATATCAAGGTACCATTAACATAAGTTAGTTAGTCCTGCTTCACAGATATGCACACAACCCTGTCGCCACTCGCCACACCTGAAAAGACAAGGACGCGGCAAACATGCGGTCACATTGTCTGCTAAACCTAGCCTAGCTAAATAGATTTTAAGCAGTAGCTAGTGTGGACAGGCTAGCGCAATGTTAGAAAGTGTTTATGGATTACGTTATACACAGTTCACATAAAGTTATCATAAACAGCCTCTTCTTCTTCCACATGTTATGTTTCATATTAGTAAAGGTTTTTTCCATAGGTGGCCAAGATGTTGATAAAAGTAAAACACAGAGAGACAAAGAAATATGTCAAATTGGAAGAAGTCAGCTTCACAGATTTTATGAGTGCAGGTAAGTTATACATGGTTTGTACCAAGTCATTAAAGAGGAAATGATAATGTTGTTATTAACTAAGTGATGATTTTACTTCAGTGCAGCAGAAGTTTCTCATACCAGAAAATGCAGCACTGAAAGTCACAGATGAGCAGGGTATAGAGGTGGATGAGGATGTCTTTCCTGAACTTGCAGGAGTCAAAGAGGTGTGTTTTGTCATCTATACAGCTGAAGGTAAGTAAATATATGCTCTGATAGATTTTGTGGGATTTGATTTCTACAGTTACTCTTAAATAAACCTTTTTTTAATTTGTCTAATATCCTGTGGTAACAATCACAAAATGCTGCTTTCATGGCTCAACAGTAAGTTGGATTTATCACATGCATTTCAGACATCCTGGAAACAGAATCATCCAAGAAGCTGCGTGACTGCTCAGACCTAACACACTATGTGACACTCACACCTTGTGGTATGTAAATTGTATATTACCATAATAAAATACAAAATAACCATCTGTTCTCCTGGGAGAAAGTATAATTTAATCAAAGCATACAATTTACGTATGTGCCTATGTGCGTAAATGGTAGCTTTGTTGTGGTTGATTTTTGATTGTATATGCCTTATATTGTAATATTTTTGTTTGTCACCCTCAGATTTGACTGTCCTGTAGCAACATGTGGAAGAGCCCTCCTCTCCAAGTCTAACAGATACATTGTCTGTCTCAACCACCAGCAGTCAGAGCAGTGACACAAGCGATGCCGGACTTCAAATGGTTCAGCCTCTATTGGACAGCATACATGCAAGAAATGTAGATACATTACTTAATAGACTTGTATTTGACTCTTTAGTTGTCATTACTTGAAAAAGCTTAAACACGAAGATAAAACAGATTAGAGAAAAATAATTTGATATAGTATTTCATGTAGTTCATATGTATAATCCACAGATTGAAATTGTTGTTTGGGTTAAAATAGTCTCATTTTTTGTCAATTTTTTTGTTCTTTGTATCAAATGTGTTTAGACAGTGGAGCAGATTCTGACTTCCAAACCAGCAGGGGTGACTGTCATCCATGAGTATGAAAAAACTGGGAGTTTGAAAGATTCCACCAGGCGATTAATGGTGAACATCATTGTAGCTCACATGCGTGAAAAGGAAGGGTAAGAGGAATGATGTTTATTCTATTCATTTTTAAAACTGGCAAGGATCTTATCAAAAAACACTTCTGCTTTTGCAGGAGAACTGTAAGTAAAGCAACGAAGGAGTTTCATGCACTTGGAATCGTGTCACTCTTCCCATCTTTGAAGGATCCGTACTCCAAAAAGGGATATGTGAGTTTGCTCTGCAACTGTAGTGTGTAATAAGACTTGCTCTCTTTCTCTCTCTCTCTCTCTGTCTCTCTCCCTACACATATATATAAATATATATACACACTCTACAATGTATGCAATTTCTTTCTTTCTGTAGGAGCATTTCTATGACATTCAGAGCAACAAAGGTTTTCTTGAGTGGCGTATCAAGACTGTGCAACGTCAATCCAAACCCCCCACTGCATCACAGAACAGGGTGGAACTGAAAGGAGGGCCCACATCACAAAGGAAGTTTGGTTTCACTAATGACCAGCAAACAAGAGATCAATGTATGGAAGCCATGTCTCTTCTTCATCACACCACTGACCAAGATATAGTCTTCCAGAAGATGAGAGAGACATTCTACTATCGTCAGCAGATACTCCATGACCCACAAGAATCAGCAAACATTCTTCAGATGTTTCCTCGGTTTTTGGACACTAAAGGACTGGTAGGTAAACAAATGGGGATCTGAAAAATACTTGACTTAAAAAAATTGATTTTAATGGACATACTTCTCCTTTGTTAGATTTTGCAGGACTTTGCAATGATGTTTGGAGTAGAGACTGCTTCCAGGTTCCTGGAAAAATGGAACACCAGTTTTAAAGACAAGGTTGCCAGGGAAGCCAGAGACCTTAAAGAGACTTGTCTTCTGAAAAGATTGCTGAAATCTGCTTTGAACGAAGAAATGGATGATGCTGATGAGCCAGGTAGTGTCCTAAAGTAACACTTTATTAGTGTAGTAATTTTAGTTTTCATTTTTAAAAGTTATCAAAAAAGCAGCAGTGTGGATAATGTGTGTATGGATCACTTATTTTCTGCTCATACCCTCAACCAGTTTTTATATGTTAGTGAAGTTCAGTTCTGTCTCCCCTTTCCAGCATTAGTATTTAACTCCTTAACACTGTCTGCAGAGTGGGACAGCGACATGGCTTCTCTTCTTGTTCTGCTGCACCTTCTCACGCCACAACCAGCTGGAAGGAAACAGCCAAAGAAGATGAGTGTTGGAGAGGCAATAGATCATCTGGTTAAATTTCACAAGGTTTGTCAAGATAATGTGATCCAGTTCCAGATACTGTGGTTCATGGAACACTTTTTCTTAACCTAAGGGTTTATAAAGTGATGCTTTTTATTGTGTTTCAGTCTTGCCAGAGCCTTGAGGATCACCTCATGAACAATGAAGGAAACCCTCAGCCATATCTCCTGGCCACAGGGACTTCAAAAGCACAGGTTTTCAGCTTCTACATAGTCTTGGATCGAAAGCTTCTTCCATGTCAGTCAGGCACATCACTGGGTGCATTTGATGAGCTGTTCAAGTGCCACTTTGTTTTCAGTGTGAAATATGAAGACGCTCTGTCCAGCCTGTACACATTTTTGCAGACCACTGTGTACAATATTGATGTAGGCACAACAGTGGAAAGTCCAAGAGTCAAAGAGTTGCGAGCAAAGCTGTTGAATAAGTAGTAACCAGGTTATGCATTCAAAATGTTGACCTGCTTTCTCTGTGCTTTATCCTTTGCTACAGCTTTACTTTTGTTCAGACATTTAAAACTAGTTCATGGAATGTATCCTGGCAAAAATTTGAAACTAAAATGTGGTCAGATAGGATGTTGTTTACAATTCTCAAGTTATTCTGGATTTAGAAGACATCTGAATAAGATACATGCTACTGTTAGCACATGTGTTCCTCATGAGACCCCTTCTGACCATGATACCCAACAGTTTAGTAGTTCTCAGTGCTTAAATGATGAAACACCATCCACATCATCTCAGTGCCAAAATTCTGAAGCAGGCCCTTCATTCTCAAATCAGAGCAAGGACATGTCTGCCTCCATTATTGCCAGACTTTTAGGAAGTGGTGTACCAAATACTGTAGTTCTTTCTACAGTTCAGAACTTAGAGGAATTTGTGGGAGATTGGCAATCTAATATTCAGGAACAATTATTGACCCTATTACCAAATGACAGTCCCTCCAGATCAGCCATTGCAGATTTATTTAAAAATTTGGACAATCCGTTTAGTCACTTGAATTCTGAAAGCAAATGTAAAAAATATTTTAGAGATAAGTGGGAAATGGTACAGCCAGTTGAATTGCACCTAGGAGTAAGATACGATACTAGACGATGTACCAAAACTAGAACCTATGAGCAAGTCCCAGTAAATGACAAATTCATATATATTCCCATATTGAAAACACTCCAGTTCATTTTTAAGAATGAAAGTATTTGTGAGATGATGCAAATATGCACCCAGTCTGACACATATCAGGACTTCTGTGATGGAAGCTACTTCAAAAGTCATCCTTTGTTTTCAGGTAGCAAGTTTGCTATCCAAGTCCAATTGTACTATGACGAATTTGAGTGTGCAAATCCTTTAGGTTCAAAAAAGGGTATACACAAAGTTGGCTGCCTTTACTTCATCCTTAGAAATCTTCCTCCCAGTCTGAATTCGGCTTTAATGAACATTCATCTGGTATCATTATTTTATGCACAAGACGCAAAAAAATATGGAATTGATGAAATCCTGAAGCCCCTAGTAAAGGACCTGAAAATATTAGAGACGAGTGGGATTGCTGTTCCATTTGCTAAATTTCCTGTATTTGGTACTCTGGCACAAATTACAGGTGATAACTTGGGGATGCATAGCATTCTTGGATTTTTGGAATCGTTTAGAGCTAATTATTTTTGTAGATTTTGCTTAATTGATCAGTCTTCAGCTCAATTAGTTTTCTCAGAGGACGACCCATGTTTAACTCTTAGATCACCAATTCTGAATAACCAACATTATAATAATTTGGTAGATGATCCAACATTAACATCTTCATTCGGCATAAAAAGAAAGAGCATACTTAATTCATTAAAATATTTCAATATTGCGGAAAATTATGCCGTTGACATCATGCATGATATTTTGGAAGGGGTTGGTCAATATGAAGTCAAGTTGCTATTTCAATATTTAATCGAATACTTCATCTCTAAAGATAGCTTGTTAAATAGGATATATGCTTTTAATTACGGCTATATGGAAAAGAAAAATAAACCAACGAATATTAACCTGGATCGTGCAGGGCATGGAATAGGTTTAAATGCATCACAAACACTTTGTTTGATCACAAACATACCTTTGATATTTGGTGACCTGGTACCAGAGGATGATTTGCACTGGCATTTGTTGCTTTTGTTGTTGCACATTCTAAACATAGTTTTCTCATACTCTATCACTGAAGGAATGACTGTGTATTTAAAGCACCTGATTATTGAACACCATAGACTCTTTAAGGAACTATACCCATCAAACAACTTAATTCCAAAACATCATTTCATGGTCCACTATCCAAGGTGCATTCGAAAGATTGGTCCTCTCATTCATATCTGGACCATGAGATTTGAAGCCAAACACAAATTTTTCAAAGACTGTGTTAAGAACTTTAAGAATTTGACTGTATCACTTGCAAGGAAACATCAGTTTGCATTAGCTTATCATTGGGAATGTATGAGTTTAAAAGAAGTTGAGTCTGGTCCAGTTAAAATGCGTTCACTTGAAACACAAGAATACTCAGAAATTATATCTCCATATCTTCATGTTGATTTACAGAACACTGTCAAACTCACAAACTGGGTAAAGTGTAGTGGAGTTGAATATCGTGTTGGGCTTTTTGTTTGCACAGGCACTTATGAAAACATGCCGGTTTTCAGCAAGATAACTTCAATCATTTTACATGATGGTAAAGCTGTTTTTGTTATGGTTGAGCATGAAACGTGTTTCCATTATCATTTTCATGCTTATCAGGTAAATGAAACCATTCCTAAGAAGATACTGGTCCTAGAAAGGGAGAAGTTAAGACATTTCAAAAGTTTTGATGGCCAAATGTCATATGGGTGTGATTCACAATTGTATGTCGTGTCAGACAGTTGCATTATTTAATTTGTTGGCTTAATGGAGACCTTATAGAGTCTTTTTCATGTTAACACTGCATTACAATAAGTGCTTATTCTGTAGTCTTTTTTTTTTTCTTTAATTCGTTTTTTTCCCCCAATATTAGGCCTATCTGACCACACAATGTCTCAACTGTTTAGCTGCCATAATTGTTGCTGTTTTAATGTCGAATGTTACACTATTATAGTGCTGTTACACAGAATGTATGTTAGTCCACTGAATTTTGAATATGATACTGTGGCGGACCACCAGGTGGCTCCACTCACACACAAGTTGAAGGGAAGTGTGGGGGTGGAGATTTTGGCGCTGACTATATGTGAAGTTCTGTCAGTTAATAAAGTTGTTGGAGTGAGACACTGAGACCTCTCCTGTCGTTGTTACATACCTCCACATTGGTGACCCCTGTAGTGAACATGCTAAGGCTCGACGACGAAGCCAGCTCTGGCCTGGAAGCATCGGCGGCCGCCGGACCTTCACCTCCGCCGATGGCTGCGTTTGTTGTGGCGCTTAAATTGCCGGATTTTTGGCTTCACGATCCTCCTTCATGGTTCATGCACGTAGAAGCTCAGTTTGCTCTTCGTGGAGTTTCAGCCGACGACACTAAATACCACCATGTGGTGGCCTCACTTGACCCGCTGTCAACCCGCCGTGTGATGACTCTCCTCCGGGATCCCCCAGCCCAGGGCAAGTACGCCGCCCTCAAGGGGCTGCTGCTGCGGCGTTACTCCCTCTCTGATGCTGAGCGGGCCGAGAAACTCCTTTCCATCGCGGGCCTAGGCGACGGCACCGCCCTCGAGCTCATGGAGAGCATGCTGTCCTTGCTGGGCGCGGAGGACGGAGGATTTCTCTTCACCCACCTCTTTCTTCGACAGCTGCCGGCTCCAGTGCGCGCTGGCCTTGCCAACTCCCCGCTATTGGCCACGAAGGATTACCGCTCCCTTGCGGAAGAGGCGGATCGCATCCTCCTGGCTACCAGGACTTTCGGCGTCCAGACGGTTATTCAGGACCCACCAGCGTTTTCCCCCTCCCCCTCACCGATGCTCCACGGGCCCTCCGACTCGTCCACTGTGGCCGGAATCGCTGCACGGCGGCACCGCGGAAAGGGGCTTTGTTTTTATCACCAGCGTTTTGGAGCGAAGGCACGGCGCTGCCTCCCGCCTTGCAGTTTCCAGACCCAGGGAAACGGGCATGTCAGCGCTCTGTAGCAGCCGCGACCGCTGGCAACAAGGAAAGGCTGCTTTTCTTAGAGGACTCACGCTCGGGGAGGCGTTTCCTGGTGGACTCCAGCTCACAGAAGAGCCTTCTTCCCCCGGCTGGCTCGGACAGGCTAGCTGAGGGTTGCGGGCCATTGCTAACAACGGCTAATGGCTCTCCCATCAAAACCTTCGGTGAAAGGTTGGTGACTGTTTGCTTTCACGACCGTGACTTTCAGTGGAACTTTGTTGTTGCTGCTAGCTCTGTGACTATAATAGGCGCTGATTTTCTTTGTGCTCATGGACTACTGGTTGATGTGGCTAACAGACGTTTAATTGATGTGTCCTTTTCCTCATTACCCTGTTTGACTCGGGGTGCTCAGCCCGTGGTGCATGCTAACTCAGTAGATTCGGGTGACGTTTTTCAGTGTTTGCTTTCTGAGTTTCCCTCACTCACTGTCCCCACTTTCTCGAGCACGGTGACGAAGCATGGGGTAGAGCATTACATAACTACAGTAGGGCCCCCGGTGTTCGCGCGCGCGCCGCCTCGACCCCGCCAAACTGGCTGTCGCTAGGGAAGAATTTGCCACCATGGAGCGTCTGGGCATCGTGCAGCGTTCGAACAGTGCCTGGGCTTCTCCGTTACACGTGGTGCCTAAATCTGATGGTCGGTGGCGACCTTGTGGGGATTTCCGCCGTCTTAATAATGTCACGGAGAACGATCGTTATCCCATTCCCCACATCCAAGATTTTTCCGCCCATCTTGCGGGGACCTCGGTTTTTTCTAAGATCGATTTGGTACGGGGATATCACCAGGTTCCCGTGCGCGCGGAGGATGTCCCCAAAACCGCCGTAATTACACCTTTCGGCCTTTTCGAGTTTCTGCGCATGCCGTTTGGCCTGAAAGGTGCCGCCCAAACCTTCCAGCGGTTGATGGACTCAGTCTTGCGCGGGCTGCCCTTTGTTTTTGTATATCTTGATGATATACTGGTGGCCAGCAGCTCGAAAGAGCAGCACATGTTCCATCTGCGTCAGGTTTTTCAGCGTTTGGCGGAGCATGGACTGATTATTAATCCGTCTAAATGCCAGTTTGGGTTGCCCGTTCTCGATTTCCTTGGGCACCGTGTTTCCGCCGAGGGCGCGGTTCCGTTGCCTGACAAAGTCCGAGCTGTTTCGGAATTTCCGCGTCCCACGACTGTTAAGGCACTGCAGGAATTTTTGGGGATGGTGAATTTTTACAACCGTTTTCTCCCCAGAGCGGCACATCTGCTGAAGCCCCTTTATGGGGCGTTAAAGGGTAAAAAAGCTAATGACCCCGTTGACTGGTTTCCGGACAGCATCCAAGCGTTTTCTGATGCTAAGTCAGCATTAGCTAATGCTGCCCTTCTGGCCCACCCATCCCCCTCAGCGCCGATTGCGTTGACCACTGATGCGTCGGACATAGCGGTGGGTGCGGTGCTGGAACAGCGAATCTCGGGTGTCTGGCAACCGCTCGCCTTTTTCAGCCGTACGCTACGTGACAGCGAACGCAATTACAGCGTTTTTGACAGGGAGCTACTGGCGCTCCACCTGGCGTCTCGTCATTTCCGGTTTTTTCTCGAGGGTCGTCACTTTACCGCATACGTGGACCACAAACCCTTGACGTTTGCCATATCCAAGGTTTCCGATCCATGGAGTGCACGCCAGCAGCGCCAGTTGGCAGCCATTTCTGAGTTTACCACGGACATTCGGCACGTGGCTGGTAAATCCAATCATGTGGCTGACTGTTTGTCCCGTGCGCTGGTTTCTCCCGTCTTTCTCGGCATAGACTACTCCGCCATGGCTGCCGATCAGAGCGGTGACCCTGACATCCTCGCGCTTAAATCCACCCAGACGGGCCTCATACTGGAGGACAGACCCGTGCAGGACGGTGGTCCCCTCCTCGTCTGTGACGTTGCCACCGGCCGCCCTCGCCCTGTGGTTCCCGCTTCCTGGCGTCGTCAAGTTTTTGACTCGGTACATGCTCTCTCTCATCCAGGGGTCCGGGCCTCTGTTAAACTGGTCAGCTCTAAATTTGTTTGGCCAGGCCTTCGCAAATCTGTTAAGGAATGGGCGTCGGCGTGCATTCCCTGCCAGCGCGCGAAGGTTCATAAACACACCAAGGCGCCCCTGGAGCCGTTCTTCATACCCGGCAAACGTTTCGATCATGTGCATGTCGATCTGGTGGGTCCCTTGCCGCAGTCACAAGGTTTTACGCACCTTTTGACTGTTGTTGACCGGACCACCAGGTGGCCGGAGGCGGTCCCCCTGGCGTCCACTACCGCAGCAGTGGTGGCCAAGGCATTTTTGTCGACCTGGGTCTCGCGTTTCGGCCCACCCGCGGACATTACGTCAGACAGAGGGCCCCAGTTCATTTCCGAGCTTTGGTCGGCCATGGCTGATGGACTGGGGGCTAAAGTCCACCGCACAACCGCATACAACCCGCAGGCTAATGGGATGTGTGAACGGTTCCACCGGTCGCTGAAGGCTGCCTTTCGCGCCTCCTTAAAGGATGGCAATTGGGTTGACCGCCTCCCGTGGGTTTTGCTTGGGCTGCGCTCTGCGGTTAAGGAGGATCTCGGCGCTTCCCCAGCTGAGCTAGTGTTTGGTCAGCCCCTCCGCGTGCCTGGAGAATTCTTGCCTGAAAATCCTCCTCCCTGCTTCGATCCATCGGTGCTCTCTCTCACCCCGCTTTTGCACTCGCTTCGGGTTCCTGGTCCGGTGCACCATTGCGTGCCTGACACCTTTGTTCCAAAGACTTTAGAGACTGCTAAGTTTGTTTTTGTCAGGCACGATGCCCACAGGACACCGCTGCGGCCGCTGTATGACGGCCCGTTCAGGGTTATTGAACCGGGCCAGAAACATTTTGTTTTGGATTTTGGGGGTCGAAGGGAGACTGTGTGTGTTGACAGACTTAAACCAGCACATGTTCTTCCGGACAGTGATGTAGTGCCGGCCCAGGCCCCTCGCCGTGGCAGACCTCCTGTGCTGGGGTTGACAGTCTCTGGTTTTCCCCCCAGGACTACCCCCGGACCACCAACGTTTGAGCCTCCTCCTGCCTTTCCTGCTCGCCTTCACCAGCCTCGTTCACAGGATGGACCTTCCTCTGCCTGTTCTCTCCCTCCCAGGTTCAGTCGTGCGGGTCGTTTGCTTAGACCCAGGGTCCTGGACTGAATGGAGACCTGACTGTGTGTTCTAGGGGGGGTATGTGTGGCGGACCACCAGGTGGCTCCACTCACACACAAGTTGAAGGGAAGTGTGGGGGTGGAGATTTTGGCGCTGACTATATGTGAAGTTCTGTCAGTTAATAAAGTTGTTGGAGTGAGACACTGAGACCTCTCCTGTCGTTGTTACATACCTCCACAATACTTTTGATAAATAAAATTCATACATTCATAATAATCAGTATTGTGTTTTTGTAGTAATTGTCACCCAAAACCTTTTTTCATTTGATGAGTAACACTATAAAAGAGTTAATATCAAAATGAACTCTAGTTATGAGTTACATTTTACTCTTTATGGTAGTAGAAATTTTACTCCATGAGAGTTTAGTTTTAACTCCTATAAAGAGTTGAAAAATCAACTCCCAGAAAAGAGTTACTCTAACTCTGCACTAGAGTTTATTCGATGGTCACGCATGTACACTCAAATGTAGTTAATCTGAACTCCCAGAGAGTTTATTCCAAAGACCAGAATTTGCTGTGTATGAGTACGAATTTTGACCTAATTGTGTGGATGCCCTCAAAGGCATCCACACAACTAGAAGTTAAGACATGAGGCTTGTGCCAATATATCTTCAGACACTCCTGATGCTCACAATTCAAGAATATATTTCTCACCTATTACCGTTCTGAGATGAGTTACACTTGTTTGAGGGTAGGAAATTTGTTCTTCGCTCAGATTTCATCAGATTTAAAACTCTGGAAATGAGGCACTTTTTTCTCTCATCATATCTTTTTGATGGATTTCCACAGAGCCCTGAAAATTTCCATGACTGTTTACCAAAGCCTGCTGTTTCTTACGGTGAAAGAATGATTTTGATGCTCCATAGAGATTTAGAGTTACAAAACATTGTTTGAGGGCATGTCAAGGCAGTTTTTGCTTCACCTCTACTTAGTTACAGTGTTTTACAAGTCATATATCTTTAACAATTTATATTTTATCTCTGAATTATGAAGACCTGAAGATTCCCCCCATCTCTTCTGAACAAAACGATGTCTAAATGTCCATTCTAGCCCCTACGGTTAGGAAATTATGGCCATTTGTTCGAGGGGAATCCTGAATGTCAGAAATACACTGAAGAAAACTCATACCTCTCTCTGTGTCTGTGTGTGTAAGGGCTGACTACAGCAGGTGCAGCTAATTCAACTGACCTACATATACCAAGCCCAGACTCTCAACAGCTCCTGTTCACTTTACGCTCTGTGTATGTGTGTCTGTGTATCAATATTTCTCCCATGTTAAAGTATTACTCCTCCATAATAGTATTTCTGCTAAATCAAAGTACTTCTACTACATTTTAGTACTTCTGCTCAATCATAGTATTTTTGCTAAATCATAGTATTTCCAGAAGAATTCTGGTAGCAGATCTAAGTGCTCGGACAGGAGTGTGTAACTTGAGAAGCTCATTGAGGTAGCTTGGTGCCAAGTTATTAATGGTTTTGTAGGTGAAAAGTAACATTTTAAATTGAATGCGGTATTTAATTGGAAGTCAGTGCAAGCCAGCGAGAACAGGAGTGATGGAAGAAAACTTCCTGCTACCTGTCAAAAGGCGTGCCGCCGCATTCTGGACAGTCTGCAATCTAACGAGAAGGGTGGAGGAAAGGCCAATGTAAAGAGAGTTGCAGTAGTCCAACCTGGAAGTCACGAATGCGTGAATGAGTTTTTCCAAGTCAGTGTGCGGAATATAGCGCTTAGCCTTAGAAATGAGGCGCAGCTGATTAAAACTAGACCTCACAACAGCAGACACTTGCTTGTCAAATTTAAGCGAGCTATCCAGTAGTATGCCCAAATTACTGGCATAATCAGAAGGAGAGCTAGCAAAAGGCATCAGAGCAGCGCACAGTTGGTCGCAGGGGATTTTACTATCAAACACCACGATCTCCGTTTTCTTTTCGTTCAGGACAAGAGAATTACTCTTGAACCAACCTTTAACCTCACGCATGCATTCATGAAAATAGTGAAAAGACATAGCAAGATCGTCAGTAATCTCAAAATAAATCTGTATATCATCAGCATAGCAATGAAAGGCAATATTATACTTCTCAAAAATTGCTCCAAGAGGGAGCAGATATAGCGAAAAGAGAATAGGGCCTAATACAGATCCTTGAGGCACACCACAGCGTACAGGTACCGAGGAAGATGAGAAGTTGCCCAAATTAACCGAAAAAGACCTGTCAGCAAGATAGGATTTAAACCAGTTGAGGGCAGTGCCTCTTATACCCACAGTATGCTCAAGTCTTAGTAGAAGAATGTTATGATCAACCATATATAAAGCAGAGGAAAGGTCCAATAAAACCAGGACCACAGAGCGTCCAGAGTCAGTGCTTACAAATAGGTCATTGAGAACTCTAAGCAAGGCCGTTTCAGTGCTGTGCCGTGGCTTAAAGGCAGACTGAAATTTCTCTGCAATGTTGTTCGCGTCTAAGTATGCCTGAAGCTGAGAAAGAACTAGTCGCTCCAGGATCTTGGACAGAAACGGAAGCTTAGAGATTGGTCGATAGTTCAAAAGATCATAACAATCAAGATTCTTCTTTTTCAGAATAGGCTGGACTACAGCATGCTTAAAGGCCAGTGGGACAGATCCAGAGAGTAGAGAAAAATTCATTAAGAACAGAATGCTCGGTCCAATTACATCAAAGCAGCCCTTAACAATGCGTGATGGGAGAATATCAAACACAGCATCGGTGTTTTTTAGTTGATCAACCAGCTGCTTCAGAGTCGAAAGCGACACAGGCTCAAATTGATGAAAAGTTGAATTACACTCAGAGGAAAAGACAGGATAAGATGTAGACGAAGAGGAAAGCTTAAGGGATGAAACCTTATCTAAAAAAAAGAATTTGAAAATGCTCACAAAGAGCTTGTGAATACAGTAAAGGCATATCAGGACCGGGATTAACAACAGAATTAAAAATTTTAAATAGCATACGGGGGTTGTGACAATTAGCCAAAATGACTTTGGAAAGAAAAGATGCCTTAGCCATTCTAGCAGCAGTTTGAAACTGTGAGCAGCTGGTCCGTAACATATCATAAGAAACCTGAAGTTTATCTTTTTTCCACCTCCTCTCATCACGGCGACAGACACGTCGTAAGGCACGTGTAGTATCGTTTAGCCAGCAATGAGAGTAGGTTCTAGGGCGCTTCATTTTGATGGGAGCAACAGAATCAAGAATAAAAGAACAAACAGATAACAGGATATTAGCACAACCATCAACCGAACAGAGAGAACAGTCGTCAGGTACAGTCAAATCAGAGGTAGATGAAAATAATGATAGCAAAATATCAGCATAACCATCAGATGAGCGAACTGAGCAGCAGTCAGGAATTATAGGTGCCAAATCTAAAAAAGACACAGCAAACTTTGACAAAGCTTCAGAGCTGAGTACGCGTTTATTTACCTCTTTTCAGCACATAGTTTTACTTCTTCTGCTCTTTTCAGCAGATTCCACTACAAGGCATCCACAGCATTTTCGCAGGAAATGCAAATTTTTCTAGTTTTTATTCCTTTCAGCTGATTGACCAATGTCATGTCAATCACAAATTTAACCGTCCAATCAGAGAACAGATGGGTTTGACCGTCGGAGGGGTGATTTTTCTGTCACACTTCACAGATTGTGTTGATTGCTGCACATCAACAGCTAAGCTGTGTGTCTCTGTGTTAATTTTGTTTCTCTTTATGGTATGTATTTGGCACTTTACTTTTGTTGCACTCTGGTACTCTGGCCGCGGCGCGGCAGTAGCACGCAGCGGCCACTCCGGAGCCAAAGTGGTGCTGCATTGTTTATTGTTTACGTTTTTGTGTGTAGCGTGTTTATTTTGCACTATGTATGGATATCGTCGCAATTGGTGTCGGTGTCCGTGCATACAACAGCCAGACACTTTTCAACCTAAATAACCCGGTTGACGACATCCAGGATGGGCTGCGGGAAACGCTGCGTGAACTCTGCTTGCTCCGCGAACCAGGCCTCGAAGCCTCGGCGTTGCCTGATGTCGGTGGCCGGAGGTGGGGACATCGGAAGCGTTGCGCGAGGAAGCGGAAGCGCGGCAAGCGGGCGGGAGTCTGTGATAGGCTAAAAACAAACCCTAGCCGGTGTTCCAGATCTACTGGCGTTTAGATCAACTGGCGTTGGTCGAACAGCTGTGTGGCAGTCTTGCGTTTCAGGAGCTGCTACCGACAAACCAGCAAAAAAACGCCAAATGTGGCATCTGTGACACTTGTGAGGTTATGTCAAACACACTCCGTCAGTCTTGATGCTGTTGAACAACAAAATGTTTAAAAATGTGGCGAGTTTACCTGGTGATATCCTCATGCGCGACGCGATCGCGAAAACAGCAAACAATTAACACCACGCCGATGTTGTTCACAGGACAGCAAGAGTAAACGATCGGGAGACTCTTGTCGTCGTTATCGTTCCCCTCGCACGGTTTATTTCTCCGAATTCAGCGTTTTTGCTTCACAACTACAGCGAGCAGTTTACTTTGTGCACTAACATGGACTCGAGTCAACCAGCGCCACCTCTGGCCAAGTGCCACAGCCTACAGCCAGATCAACCTGTGACACACATCTGCACCACGTTTGAATTCGTGTCATGCACATTTGTACCTTTCAATTGTGTCTGTTTGTGCGTCATGCAAATAAACCTTTGAAAAGAATGAAATGACACTAATATTTCACTAGTGTTGTAACATCACATGTTGTTAGTGTAGTCTGCCTGTGTCTTTTCTCTGCGAACAAACATTGTAGAGTTGGTTGTTATATACAGTATGGTTACTCCTAATGATCATTTGTAAGGAGATGGCAGTTACTGTGAATGTACAGCGGGTGATTAGTAATAAACAGTCAGACAATGACTCTGAAAATCTCATTCAGTCTTGCAGATTGAATGCACCTTCTGTGGAAAGTGGTACCACACAGTGTGTGTGGACTTCCCCTGTGCAGAAGGCGACTACAAATGTTGTGGGTGCTACATAAACAGAAACAAATGATCCCTGTTGTCTTTGCTTACTGATTGTTTTCAGTGTTGACAATCCACATTGCCGGGATTGTATCTGTCAACATGTTTGTGGGTAGATCTGGATGTACCAGGGGTTAGTGCAGCCACTCAGCCTCTACTCAATGTGATCATAGCAGCAGGTGCAGATGTGTCACAAATTAATCTAGTAGTAGGCTATGGTACTTGGCCACAGGTGGCAGCAGTGGACTCCATTGGAGACTGCTCCAGCTGCTGTGTGATAGTGGATCTGCTACAAATTGAAGATCATAAGCAAGTTTTGGAAATTAACCCTTGTATTAAGTTGAAGAACAAACAATTGACATTGATTTTGTTGCAGGTCATTTTGACCCGTACTGTGTAAATCCACTCAGAATTATCCAAAAACTGCAATAAAACAATAGCAACTTTATTTTCCATTAGATAAACATGTAGAACACAGACATACAACAGTTAGACTTTCCATAACTATTTTAGGAACAATTTGGTTTTTCGTTCTTACAAACACATTTCTTTTGAACTTGCCCAACGTTCTCAGTTTCTCAATGCTCAACATTTTCTATTTTGTCCACATGATGGACAGAATGTAACTGTGTGCTTTCTGCAGATGTACTTCTTGCATTTCTCACAAAAAGTGCTTGTTTTCAAACAGGAACCTTCCTAACTAAGATTTAAAACAAAGGATTTCTACGTCTCCTCCAGTCTCACAAACAGATGACAAACCAAGCGACACACCTGAGTCACTGACTTTCTTAAATCCACTCACTCTCACTGGCTGTTTATTACTAATGACCTGCGGTAGCGCTCTTTCCTAAACTGTGGGTGTAAAAGTCTATTGCGGAATGAGCTGCTCAGTACTCATACAGTGTCATGCAGGGGGTGGATGGTGTTGTCCATGATGGATGTTAGCTTAGATAACATGCTCTCCTCCCCAACCCGCTCAATGGACTTCAGCGGACAGTCCAGGACAGACTTAGCCCTCTTGACCAGTTTATTAAGTTTCCCCCTGCCCCTCTCTGCCATTCCAACACTCCAGCAGACCACAGCAGAAAAAATAAGAGATGCCACCACAGTGTCGTGAAACGTCCTTAGAAGAGTCCTGGATCTCAGCCGCCGTAGCAGGTGGAGACAACTTAGACCCTTACATCAAGAACATCTCTTTAAACAATGAAGCTTTAGTACTGCCTATAGGACACAATGCTGTTTGTGTCTCTTACAACACATAAAAACTGTAAAATAACTGTCCTATAAAATAGTAATTGTTTTTACTACACTGTAAAATGTAATATTGTGTTTAATTAAAAATATTAAATAGGCTGAACTCAATTTTTATCAATTTGTTATTAGAACTCGATTTAAATAAGTTACCAGTACTTTTTATGCAAAAATGCTGATAAACTCAATTTATTTGAGTTGTCTTAACTTAGAAAAACTAAGTAAGCTGGAAGTTTACTTTTAAGATATTTTCAGGCAAGAATGTAGCTGTGTAAAGTTCAAATATCTCCTCGATTTATCAAGACATCACATATTTGCAAAAATGCTCCGACGTTTTCAGAGACGTCCATTTTTTTCATGCTTTGTGGCAGCTTTTGAACATCTGTGGCATCTATTAATGCCAAATCTAGCCTTTATTTAACAACATAAGCAAACTCTATGTTACAATAATTGCACAGCCATTAAGGATCAAATCGGTTTCTGAAAAATGTTCTGTTTTTTCTCCCTCTGCTTGCTTCTTACTGTCTTTGAGGCTCGGGACCAGCACTCCTGTTGTTGGACAGAAAGACATCAACTCAGTGGTAAGTATTTTTGTTTTCCAATATATTAGCAACTGTCAGTGACATTTATATTAATCAGGCTGGACTTTAATCATACTTTAGATCAGCCTGTTTTACTTATTGTTTTATTTGTGCTTTGGTTTGGGGAAGTTGTTTCTTTACTGATCTTTTCCTGTCTTCTGTTATTAGACTTGAGATATGACTGCACTAGGCTGTTGCTGGTGACTCCAGTTAATTCTACAAGACATGCTGTGTAAGTAAACAAACAACAACAGTTTGGTCTGCATTTCTTGAAAGATCACATCCCCCAAACTTAGTTTAGAGGGTCAATCATTTTGCACATCATTAGAATGAAAGTTATTGGCCATGTTTGCATAGCCCTTTTTAAAATGATGCTTTCATGACATTATTGTTTGTTGGGTGGTGGTCACGGCTATCCAGACTGACAATTGGGACATTGAATGTCACCTCGCCGGTGGGGAGGGAGCCTGAGATTGTGTAAATTGGAGTCTGTTTTATACCAAATGCAGAAAAAAATGTTTTAAGAAAGCAATTAAGTTCATGTTCCAAAAAATATGATGGCTTGCTTGCAGGACAACAGGAGAGATGAGACCTCCGTCACAGATGGTGTGGTCACCATCTGTGACCTGTGCTGCAGGTTCAAGCTCATTGCATCTCCAACCCACATCCACTGCCACTGTACTTAAGGGAAGTTAAAGACTTTCTTCTGCACCTACATTTGGATCACCTCGATCCATGACAGTCACTCAGGCAGTAATGCCTGAACTGGAAACAAGCCATCCTTAAAATATTACAACATTCCAGCTCATGTGTTGGAATGAAAAACAAATGTGTTGTTTAAATCAGAGACTGCACTTGTGACAGAACAACAAATATTTTATTTTGATTATATAAGTAATGTAAGCACAAAACAAACTTGTGGTAGGCCTAAACTTATTTTCAGAATAATTACACCTGAGACTTTGTTCATTGTAAGATTATAACAGTGATGGCAATATAATTGTTTGTTGTTCAGCAGAACAGTGTCCAGTATGTTGGCTGTTATACTTTGTTGTGCTTGAAAATAAAAGTTGGGCTGATTTTAACATCATTACAAAAAGTTTTGTTAATTATTTTTAATCATATTCAGGTTACCACAAATTGTTTTTTCATTTAGTTGAACTTGAAATGTTTGTCAGTAGGTAAACAATTAGTATTGTACAGCCAGAAATATCAAGTTATTCTTAATACTGCAGACTTGCAATGTGTAAGTTGTTCTAACAGTCATCTTAAGTAAGCTTTACTTAGTTTTTTTGAGGCAACGAATTTCCTTAATTTTTTTGAGTTCTGGGAACTAACAAGGCTGTACAGTGTACTCAAAATGAGTAAGTTGCCCTAACTTGGTCATCTTACGTAACCTTGATCCAATTTTCTTGAGTTCTGGGAACAAATGAGCTTGTACAGAGTACTCAAATAAGTTGTCCTAATTTAGTCATTTTTAGCTAAGCTTTACTCAATTTTTTTGAGGCAACGAGTTTCCTCAATTTTTTTGAGTTCTGGGAACTAATTAGACACTCGAAAGAGTGACCTTTATCCTTAAGATGCAGATGGACTGCTGAGTCTTGTCCTGTGGAGGTGGCTCTTCTATGTTGTGCCATGCGCTTGTGAACCAGTTTTTGTCTGAGCGTGTTGCAGCGACGAATGCCCAGACCTCTACATTGGAGAGACCAAACAGCCACTTCACAAGCGCATGGCACAACATAGAAGAGCCACCTCCACAGGACAAGACTCAGCAGTCCATCTGCATCTTAAGGATAAAGGACACTCTTTCTAGGATGCCAATGTTCACATTTTGGACAGAGAGGACAGATGGTTTGAAAGAGGAGTGAAAGAAGCCATCTATGTCCACTGTGAGCGACCATCTTTGAACAGAGGCGGTGGTTTACGACACCAACTCTCTTCCATCTATAATCCAGTTTTGAGATCCCTTCCCAGACGCCTTAACTCACATCCTGGGCCATCTGATCTCAGGAATTCGCATGATAAGGTGAGGCCAGGTTTCACAATGAACTCACCCGAAACTCTGGCTGATTGGGACCCACACCCAGTTTCACACCTTGACTCAGGCGATTAGAGGATCATCAGGGGGTCCTTTTGTCCCTCTGTGGGGGGAAACTCCCACTAGGTTTATATCTGGAACTCTCCACCATTTGACCTTAGAACTGAAGAAGCTTCTCAGATGAGAGGTGAAACGTCTTCAAGTAACTTAAAGAAGTCCAGACGCTTTTCTTTGCAAGCTCCTTTGACTACGATGACCTGGATGACTGAGAACCTTCACAGACATATACAATAGGATAAAAATAGAATACAAATGCTATATACAACTGAGTAAAAATACAACTTTGTCAAAAAAGAGTATTGCACTTAGTCTTATTGCACATGTGTGGGTTTGTGTGTGTTTGATCAGCAGCAAAAGTCTTTGTTGTGGAGTCTGACAGCAGTGGGGAGGAAAGACCTGCAAAATCTCTCCGTCCCACACCGTGGGTGCAGCAGCCTGCCACTGAAGGAGCTCCTCAGTACTGTCAGAGTCTCCAGCATGGGGTGGGAGAGGTTGTCCAACAGGAATGACAGCTTAGCCACCATTCTCCTGTCACTCACCACCTCCACTGGGTCCAGAGCGCATCCTAGAACAGAGCTGGCCCTGCAGATCAGCCAGTTCAGTCTCTTCCTATCCCAGCAGAGATGTTGCCACCCCAGCAGACCACACCATAAAAGATGGCTGAGGCCACCACAGAGTCATAGAAGGTCTTCAGGAGTGGGCTCTTCACTCCAAAAGACCTGAGTCTCCGCAGCAGGTACAGCCTGCTCTGCCCTTACCTGTAGAGGGCGTCTGAATTATGAGTCCAGTCCAGTTTGTTGTTCAGATGAACACCAAGGTACCTGTAGCTGTCCACAGCCTCAATGTCCATACCTTAAAAGCCTAGATAAAAGCCTCTTATTCCCGTCATAGGGGGACACAAATATAACCCTGTTCTGATTAAAGAATGGTCATTGCACATGGAGAGTGCCCGCATGAGATATAAATTGAACATTAACTGCAGTTCTCAATCATTCCACAGGGTGACATTACAACATAAAGAAACAGTGATAAGCAGACACTTTGCAAGGGTTGACAGCCAACTAAGCTGCCTCTGCACTGTATACATGGTTGTAAATGCTGTTCTGTAAATGTCCTAAGCAGACATGATCTGTAGTTTAATTCTGGCTGCAGAATATCCGTGAATAAAAAGATGAAATAAAATACAGATTGAGTAGGTGCGTGAGTGTGAAACAGAAGGGGTGGAGGACTCTCTGTGTGTACAAGGACAGAACAGTTCAAATACACTAATGATCCAGAGGGACACACAGGGGTGATGCTGGACTCTACATCATGTCTGACAGTGGAGTTGTTCACAGAGCAGTTCACTCTGCAGCACTGAAAATCATCTGCACATCGTCCCATTCATCTGTCAGACACTGAAGAATGAGTCCTTCCACTATAACAGAATTGATATGTGAATCAAGTGTTTCCATAGGGACTCTTCATCAGCCGTCAGTCAGTAAGACAGCACATCCAGTGCAGAAAGCAGGAGAGGAGTCGGGGAGGAGCTGTGTAGTGTAGCCAGCTTCCTTTTCAGCTCTGAATGTTAAAAGGAAGTTCAGTCATGTTGGACTGAACTTAGTAAGCTAAATGCTCACACTTGCAGAGATTTTTAGCATCAAATCTGCAGATGTCATTCAAGTCCACAGTGGAAATAAATCACGAGACTCCTGAAACACTTTAGTGATGGATTATCTATGTTCACCTGAAAGAAACAGCTTCTGTGAGGTGATGACTCCTCTGTCAGTCACTTCTGGATGAAGCTCTGCTCTCCACTCAACCTCCCAGTAACATGGCCCAGTCAGAGCAATGCTACTTCAACATCATCAAGACACAGCTTATCCTCTCTTGGCACACACGCTGTCTTGTTTACCAAAATGACTTCACTCTGCAGAAAAAAACAACATATTTTCTAACTGATTGTTTACAGATATTGACAGTCATCACCATCTCCTGTCTGTCAGTAATGCAGAATGTCCAATATGAAGCAGGGACCTGATTAATGTTCAGAGCAAGAGTGGACCATTTCCTGTTGTTCCACTAAAACAGAGTCTTCATGTGTTCATAATAGGGCTGTCAACATTAATGCGGATTAATCCGTCATCACGATTAACGTGATTAAAATATTTAACACAATTAACCCATCTGGAATAACTCAAAATCCCTGAAATGTCTCTGTCAATGCATTTCGGGCAGTTTCTCCAAAGTTTGTCCATTCTGCACTCCAGATAGGTTAAACATGTTAAAATTTTAAGCTCATTAACCGTGATGATGCGTTAACGTTGACAGCCCTAGTTTATAAACATATCTGATTCTGAAATATCAGCTGACTAATAAACATGGATGCTGTTACTGAACTGAAAGCACTGACAAGACAGATGTATAAATATGTTTCCTGGAACTTGGCAGAACTTGTGCTCTCTATGAGTATTAAATGGTTACTAAATGCAATTTTGGTTCTCTGAAATAAGAGCCACTGATTTGCAGGCTTTAGTCAGAGTGATTCCAGAACTGTGACAGAGATGAAACTGACAAGTTGTATAGTGTTGAAAAAACAAGCAATGGCTTGGACATGTGCAGAGGATAGTGGATATATTGGAGGCTTCAGGTTTGCAGGAAACACTGGGTCTTTGCTTTCATAAAACTCTGTTTAGGAAAATATTACTGGAGCACCACTCCAACCTTTTACTGACCTCAGATCCTAAGATCCAGTCTACACTGTGGACTCTTCAGAAGCCCCAACAGCTGCTGCACATCTAAATTCTGCAACTTGTTGTAGCTCAGGTCAAGATGTTTCATATGAGAGGGGTTGGACTTGAGAGCAGAGACCAGAGCAGCACAGCTGATCACTGACAAACCGCAACGATACAATCTGAATAAAAAGTAAAACATATAAATAAAATCATTTATAATCTAATCAGATCTCCTGAGTCAACCTATAACCTGTATGCCCAGTTGTAAGTGGCTATTGTATAAGAATCCTCCCAAAACTCTGTAATTATTAAATTACCAAATGTATGGTGCATAGATGTGAAAACACTCTAAGTATGTTATCACTGCTGACGAAAAATTGAAGAGGGTGAGCAGAAGTCACATGCTTCTAATCAAATACGTTTGATTAACTGATTATCAGTTTGTGGTGTCATGAAGTACTGTGCTTCAAATTTTGGACCCAGTATATAGGACACAGGGGACACGGTTCAAATACATAGGCAGCTGTATTGCTGGAACTCAAAGGAACAAAATACCAAAATACAAAACTGGGGCAAGGCAAGAGCCGAGGAAATTCGAACACACAAGGCACACAGCATGAAGGAGGACACGACAATAAACTGAGGGAGACACGAGATAATGAGGGAGGATGAAATAGGTGGCAGGACAATTGGGATCAATCAGAAGACACTGGAAGTAAAACTGAATTTTAAAAAAGGGACAAAAAAAACTGTCAAAATAAAACAGGAAATAACTAACATGGAGACACAGACACAACCCTACAAACTTGACACAAGAACAGAAAGGTAAACAAGCATGGACCAGACCAGACCGACTTTACAAATGAGATACTAAGGACAAAACACAGAGACAAGACTAAGACAGAAAAGACACGTAAGGGAACAAACACCATAAAGCTAGCAAAAAAAAAAAAAAAAAAAAAAAAAAAATGGTCAACTCAGCTTTTACAGGTCAGTGTGTGTGTGTGTGTGTGTGTGTGTGTGTGTGTGTGTGTGTGTGTGTGTGTGTGTGCTGATCAATCAGTGTTAATGGGGGATGTGTTTTAAGATGGCGCCTGTGTGTTTGGCATGCCGTCAACCGCTCCTTTTTATTTGTTTGATTGTATTGTTTTTAGCGAATGTTGTGCAACATGTCAGTTCAACACTGTCGTATGATCGCCAGACTTTATTGGAAAGCGGCTTATCCACCAAAGTTTCAGTTTGGTTTGGTAAAGATAGCCAGGGTTTTCTGCCTCCCTACCTGGAAACAGTACCATTGCGCTGGCATCCCCTACCACTGCCACCAGATATGCGGAAATGACGCAGGAGACGGGGTACCCGTGGAGGTCGCCTTGTTAAGCTGAGAATCCAGATTTCTTAGCTTCCTCACGATCTACGCTCTGTTCGTCAATCTTTTCCACGACTCTTGGTACCATCGCGTACACTGGATCCTGTGGATTCCTGGTTGGTCTCCGTTGTCGGCTCTATCGGGAGCAGCCCTGTTAAATCATTCCCTCTTCGGCATCTGTGTTGGAGGGGAATGGACCGATCAAACCTTTGATTGGTGGATCTGGTTGTCACTGCCGCGGAGGTCTCCGAACCAGCTCCCCTCAGGTTGGGTTTAATAAATGCCAGATCGGTGGCGAATAAGACCTTCATCCTGAAGGATTTCTTTTCTTCCCATGCATTGGATTTCCTCTGTTTGACTGAAACCTGGAGTTCACCCGGTGAGTTAAGCATTTTTTCTGAACTGCTGCCCGCCAGCTGTGCTTATTTTAGCGCTCCGAGAGCTTCTGGTCATGGCGGGGGGTTAGCTGTTGTTTTTAAATCACACTTTGAGTTTAAGCAACTATCCTCATGGACACGCCACACCAGCTTTGAACTTTGCCTGTGTGAACTTGGCCACTCGCCTTCATTGCTGTGTGCAATAGTTTATCGGCCTCCTAAATATAACAAGGAGTTTTTATCTGAGTTTTCGGAGTTTCTCGCTGACTGTGCATCCCGGTATGACCAGGTCCTGCTACTCGGTGATTTTAATATACACGTCTGTTGCCCAGGGAAGCCCCTGGCTAAGGAATTCATGGACCTGGTGAATTCTTTTAATCTTGTTCAATCTGTTAAAGGTGCCACTCAAGAACGTGGTCACACATTGGATTTGGTGTTATCATATGGGTTATCTGTCTGTAACTTACATGTGGAGGATGCTGTATTCTCTGACCATATGCCCATTTTATTTGACGTTGTTCCTCTTAGTCCTGTTGTTAAACGGGTTGCACCTATGCAATGCTATCGTACCTTCGGCTCAGATACTGCTGAGGATTTTTCAACACTATTTGAACAACTTGTGTCCAGTCCCTCTGAGTCGTCCTCCGTAGATGGATTACTCTCTCATCTGGGCTCTGTTTGTAAATCTGCCCTTGATGTTGTTGCACCTCTAAGACTCAGGCAGTGTAAACCCAAGGCCAGCCCTTGGCTAACCGATTTTACTCGAGCCATTAGAAGAGAATGTAGGAGATGTGAAAGACGATGGAAAAAGGACAGGCTGTGCGTTTCTCTGGAAGCTCTTAAGACGAGTTGGAAAGCTTATCAGAGGGCAGTAAAGACCGCCAAAAACTCCTATTTTTCACAACTTATTGCTGTTAATTCACATAACCCTTGTGTTCTGTATAATACCATTAATTCTGTACTGAATGCAGAGGATCATGTTCTTTTGCAATCTTCAGAGGTTACGTGTAATAGGTTTCTTAATTTCTTTGTGGATAAGGTTGCCAGTTTGAGACCCTCCACTTTATCTTCTGTTGGCCCGGCTGTGCATGTTCCCTGTTTAAATTTGCTTATTGCTTTCCAACCGATTGTTCTACCTGAACTAGAGAAGCTTGTGTTAAGTGCTAAACCATGTGGTTCTCTGAATGATGTCGTTCCACCGCGTTTTCTGAAAGAGGTGTTTCCTACTGTTGGACCACATATTTTAAACATAATCAATACCAGCCTCTTGTCAGGTCAAGTACCAAGTGAGTTTAAGCATGCAGTTATTCATCCCTTACTTAAGAAGCCAGGCTCAGATATTTCAGTAATGTCAAATTTTAAACCCATCTCTAAACTTCCTTTTCTGAGTAAGATCTTGGAAAAGGTTGTTCACACTCAGCTGATGGATTATCCAAACAACTCTCATATGTTTGAAGTTTTTCAGTCCGGCTTTAGGACGTTTCATAGCACAGAGACAGCTCTCATAAAGGTTATGAACGATATTCTGGTAGCGACGGACTGTGGTAAACACGTAGTGCTTATACTACTAGATATGACTGCTGCATTTGACACAGTGGATCATGACCTGCTGATCTCTCGTTTACAGCATTGTGTGGGCATTTCTGGCTTTGCACTCCTGTGGATAAAATCATACCTCTCAAACAGGAGCTTCTTTTTTTTTTTTTTTTTTTTTAAATGACATCAGAAACAGCAGTATGCGACATTACGTGATGGCAGAGCTTCAGTTCATCCTTTGTCATTTTTTTTTTTTTAATAAATAGGACAGGGGGAATGAATGAGAGAAAGAGGGGGAGAGAAAGAAAGAAAACCAAAGGGGAGAAGAGACGGTGAGAAGGGGGGGGAAGAGAGAGAGAAAAAAAAAAAAAGAACTCCTGGGTCACCTGTATGGAGAAAAAAAAAACAAACAAACAAAAAAAACAGGAGCTTCTGTGTTAAGTTGGGCTCGTCATCATCCTCTGTGGCCCCTCTACCATGGGGTGTACCACAGGGATCTATTCTTGGACCATTACTGTTTTCATTGTATCTCCTGCCACTGGGTGCGATCTTTTGTAAACATAAAGTTTCATTTCATCTATATGCTGATGATTGCCAGCTTTATTTTCCTTTCAGTCATTCTGATAGCTCCCAAATTAGACTCCTGCTTGATTGCCTTAGTGATGTTAAGTCATGGATGGCTCAAAACTTTTTAAATTTTAACGAACGTAAAACGGAAGTAATTCTGTTTGGCCCGAATCGTTCCTCTGCTATCCCTGATGTTGACCTTGCTGCTCTGACCCCTCACCTGAAGAGCTCAATTACCAATCTTGGGTTAAAAATCGACTCTGCACTTACCCTTGATGGCCACATGAATGGGGTGGTGAAATCGTCATTCTATCAACTCAGGCGTCTGTCGAAGGTTAAACCTTTTCTTTCAAGGCGTGACTTGGAGACTGTTATCCACGCTTTTATAACCTCATGCTTGGATTATTGTAACTCCCTTTTAATAGGGGTTGGACCGGGCACTCTGACATGCCTGCAACTAGTACAGAATGCTGCGGCACGGTTTTTATCTGGTAAAAGGAAATTTGAGCACATTACTCCGGTTCTGGCCTCCCTGCACTGGCTTCCAATTGAATTTAGGATTCATTTTAAAGTTCTTTTATTGGTTTTTAAATCTTTAAATGGTCTGGCAATCTGTCTGATTTGCTGAAGCCCTATGTCCCCACTCGTTCGCTCCGGTCAGCTGAGCAGCTGTTGCTCTCAGTCCCCAAACCACGGTTGAAACTGAGAGGAGACCGAGCGTTCTCTATTGTGGCTCCTAAGCTTTGGAATAATCTTCCTCTTCACATTAGGCAATCGACATCAGTGATGGCTTTTAAATCCAGATTGAAAACGCATTTTCATTCACTGGCTTTTGATTCAGTGGTTGACTGACTTGTATCTTATTGTTTTTGCTATGTTTATTATTTTATCGTATTTATTATTCTTATGGTATCTATTATGTTTCTGTTGTTCAGCACTTTGGTCAGCCTTGTGTGTTTTAAAAGTGCTATATAAATAAACGATGATGATGATGATGATGATGATGATGATGATGATGATGATGATGAAATTATCAGACACTACTGTGATGTTGCACTGAATTAAATAAAATAAATGCTAGCATTTCACCGGACATCCTCAAAATATATTAGAATACATTGTGAAAAGAAAATTTTTTCAGATCATATATTGGGAGCGAAAGGGTGAGTGAGAGAGAGGTAAGTAAACTGACCTCAGAGTCTCCAATCTGCAGTGTGGACTCTGAAGAAAATCACATAAGTGTTTCACTCCTGAATCTTGCAGCTTGTTGAGACTCAAGTCCAAATATTTCAGATGGGAGTGGTTGGACTTGAGAGCGGACACCAAAGCAGCACAGCTGACGTCTGACAAACTGCAATCCCATAAACTGAATAAAGAATTATTTATAATCCAATCAGATGTGTTTAAGTGTTAAATGTGCATCTCAACATTAGTACGTGCTGATGAACAAACCTATCTCTAAAACGAGTAGTGACTTGGTCTGTGTTGTTAGTTCTATCATTGTGTATAATTATCGTCATGTCAGACTTCTACACACATCATCTAAATGTCAGTATAGTATTCAATAACCTGTTCATATCAACACAGTTACTATGCCTCCACTGCAGCTCAGAAGCAAAACGCTGTGTAAACACTAGGGATGGGTACCGGTGTCCGGTGCCATGATGGCACCGGTTCTGACATAAACGGTAGCAACCAGACCGAAAAGCAGCGCACATTTTGGTGCTTTATTTTGGTGCTTTTTTTTCCTGAGCTGTGATACACTTCTAGCCAATCATTTTACGTTTCCGAGGATAGTAGGCGGGCCCAGGTACGTACGTTCTTTTAGAGCAGAGCTACAGATTAAAAATGTCCAAGGCGAAGCGGTCAAAAGTCTGGCTGTACTTCACAGCAAAATATGCAAACTCAGCAGCCTGCAACAAGTGCTTTAAGCTGATACTGTGATACTGTCAAAGGAGGTAACACCTCAAATCCGATGAAACACCTGGCGACGCATAGCGGTTTTTTTAAAAGCCCAGAAATACGCCGTATTTGATAGCTTGCTGCGAGACCTCACACTGAGCACATCTACTGTGGGTGGGTTGCCTGTTATGCAACATCCCCCAAAAACACGAAGAGGAGAGTCCTGGCCCCTAGCCCTGCCAGTGTAGCAGAAATGATGACGGATGATGATGGCAGCAGCCGTTCTTCTCTGCATGAGTAGCTTAATGTTGTTCGTGTGTAATTTACGTTGAGTAGGCTAACCACGTTATTACATTAATGCATGTAAGGTGAACTAGCAAACATCATCATAGCTACATGCGGCTGTCCTCTTGTTTGATGGCAGATACTCCCTTCACCCTGGCCAAAAAGGCTAAAATGACCAAAGAAAAAGTGGAAAACAGTTAAACATGAGAGGTTTAGGACAAAGTTTGTGTTTTTTCCATTGTTTAAGCACTGCTTCCAGCCAAGAGCGATACCATATATGCCCTATAGCTGCAGAAAAAGCTAACATTGTTATCTTTTTACAAAAAACAGCTGAAAATGAGAGGTTTATGGACCAATTTTGTGTTCTCCATTCTTTAAGCACCGGTTTGAGCACCGGCACCGTTTCAAAAGTACCGATTTGGCACCGGTATCGGATAAAACCTAAACGATACCCATCCCTAGTAAACACCAAGAAAAAAAACACACATGATGAGCCAATTTTGAAGGTATTTCACATCTGCTACAGGAACAAGTGGTCTTCAGCTGTCTCTTGTCATTTTTTGTGTGTGTATGTGTGTGTGTGTCCTGGAATTGCAAAACTCAATTCAATTATGCACCTATGCACCTACATCCACTAAAATTCAAGTCCTGGACACCCAAACCTCAAGGCTCATATAATTGGCATTAATTATGGAGCTCCTCCTGGTTCTGTGATGGGACCAAATGTATTTGCATTATGCATTCTTCCCTTAGGCAGTATTATTAGAAGGCATAGAATACATTTGCATTGCTATGTTGGGGTGATACTCAACTTTATCTGTCTATCTGTCAACAAAAACAGACAAACACACCAATTAATTAAACTGAAGAAATGTAAAGGTATAAGGACCTGGATCACCTCCAATTTACTGCTTCTAAATTAAGATAAAACTGTGGTTATTGTATGTGGGCCTAAAAATCATAGGAACATGTTTTCAAGTTTTTCATTCAGTGGGAATGAAACACATATTGTGATGACTCTATGGGTCTTCATATTTTAATGTAAAGCAGCTTGAGTTCACTATTGTTGTGATCTGGCACTATGTGAATAAAACAGAATTGAAATTAAATTGAATATTGACATTCAAATTATTACAATATGTTCAAAATAAAAAACAGTCTTGATGAACTGACCTTAGAGTCTCCAGCCTACAGTTTGCACTCTCTAGGCCAGTAAACAGCTGCTTCAAAGCTGAATCAGGGAGTTTGGCTCCACTCAGGTCCAGCCCTGTTAGATGGGAGGGACTGGACTTCAGAGCTGATGCGACAATTTCACAGTGACTTTCTGAGAGTTCACAGCTAGAAAGCCTGTGATGGAAAATATATCACCACACATGTTATAAAGTGGACAAATGAGTTTTCCTCCATTTGATGAGAAACACTTGAAAAATTTCCAGCTTCATCTACATAAGTGGAACATTTAGAGTCTGTTGTCCAAACAGTATAGAAATTAAACTAAAATTAAACTAACTGAACATCATCAGATTCAATATTAGCACAATTTAAAATTGCTGTAACTGAACCATTACTTAAAATCAGTTACTTATTCCGCTTGTGGTAGCTAACTATAATTTGAATTTGAAAGACAGAGATCCTCTCTACTTTTAAGACTAGCCTTTAAAATGTACTTTTTGTATTGCAAGGGCTGGATGAGGTGGCCCTGAACCATCACTTTGTTATTCTTCTATCATCTCATGCTGGGAATTTTCCATAATGAACTCTTTTGCAAGCGCCTGGGTATGAGATAGGCCACCATGAACTACTCAGAGATGCAAGTAGGTCAGACAATGTAAGACTGACAGTGGCAATGTGGCTATTCTAGCAGGCAGGAAATCAGACAGAATGACCATGAGAAGCTAGAAAAGTACTGTCAAAAGATCTTGTCAATTTCTGCAGGATGAGTCTTTCTCTCATGTAATCGGTACTTTAGAACATAGATTTGAGCACAAATTATTTTTTGATGATAACTATATCTGGTCTTACCGTGCCTTTCTGCAGTTTCTTATAGCTGGAATAAGTCTTCGTTGTCCCTCCTTTGATGTATTATACTTATTCAGGTCCAGGTCATCCAGAACCTCCTCTGACATCTGGAGCATGTAGGCCAGAGCTGAGCAATGGATGTCAGATAGTTCCTTCTCTGATCTGTTTTCTGATTTCAGGAACTCTTGGATCTCCTGATGTACTGAGAAGTCATTCATCTCCATCAAACAATGAAAGATGTTGATACTTCTATCAGGAGAGATTTTATCACTCTTCATCTTCTTCAGATTATTGATGACTCTCTGGATAATTTCTGGACTGTACTCCATCTTATTGAGCAGACCTCCTAAGAGTCTCTGGTTGTAGTCTAGTGACAGGCCATGAAGAAAGCGGACAAATAGATCCAGTTGGCCATTCTTACTTTGGAGAGATTTCTGCATGACAGTGGAAAGAAAGTCCTCTTGAAAATAGATGGGCATACCATCATCAAAATCATCAGTAAATAAATCTGGAAAATCATTCCTCAGAAACTTCTCCAGCACCTCTTCCTTCCTGTTGCTGTAACAGTGGAACATGTAGACAGCAGCCAGAAACTCCTGAATGCTCAGATGAACAAAGCAGTAGACTGGTTTCTTGAAGATCGCACACTCTCTTTTTAAGATCTCTGTACAAATGCCTGAGTACACTGAGGCCTCTGTGACATTCAGACCACACTGCTCCAGGTCTTCTTGGTAAAATAGGATGTTTCCTTTCTCCAGATGTTCAAAGGCCAGCCGCCCCAGCTTCAGGAGAACATCCCTGTCAGCCTGCATCAGCTCCTGTGGACTCGTCTCATGTCCCTCGTGGTATTTGTGCTTCTTTCTCTTTGTCTGAACGAGCAGGAAGTGTGAGTACATGTCAGTCAGGGTCTTGGGCAGCTCTCCTCTCTCCTCTGTAGTCAACATGTGCTCCAGAACCGTAGCAGTGATCCAGCAGAACACAGGGATTCTACACATGATGTGGAGGCTCCTGGATGTCTTCATGTGGGAGATGATTCTGCTGGACAGCTCTTCATCACTGAATCTGCTCGTGAAGTACTCCTCCTTCTGGGCGTCAGTGAAACCTCGTACTTCTGTTACCCTGTCAACACATATAGTAGGGATCTGACTGGATGCTGCAGGTCGGGAAGTTATCCAGACGAGAGCCAAGGGAAGCAGATTCCCCTCGATGAGGTTTGTCAGCAGCTCGCTGACTGATGACTTCTGTGTGACATTAGACACAAGCTTCCTGTTGGTGAAATCCAATGAAAGTCTGGTTTCATCCAGGCCGTCAAATATGAACAAAAGTTTACAGACAGCGAGCTTCTCTGCTGTGACCTTCTGTAATGCTGGATGGAAAACATGGAGCAGCTCTAGAAGACTGTACTGCTCATCTGTGATCACGTTCAGCTCCCTGAATGAAAGCAGAATCACCACACTGATGTCTTGGTTCTCCAAACCTTCTCCCCAGTCCAGAGTGAACTTCTGTACTGAGAAGGTTTTTCCAATGCCGGCAATGCCATTTGTTAGAACAACTCTAATGGGTCTCTGTTGGTCAGCCAAAGCTTTAAAGATGTCCTGGCACCTGATTGGAGTGTCATTGATGGTCTTGGAAGCTGTCTCCAGCTGCCTCACCTCATGTTGGGTATGAACTTCTTCACTCTGTCCCTCTGTGATGTAAAGTTCAGTGTAGATCCTGTTGAGCAGAGTCCCACTTCCTGTTTCATCACTTCCTTCAGTCACATGTTCACATCTCCTCCTTAGACTGATTTTATGTTCATCTAATACCTCCTGCAGACCAACATCTGCTAAAAGAAAGAAAAACAATAATGCTAAATAGATAGAAAACTCTTTAATACCCATCACAATAAGAAGTCCAGGCTTTAGATGTTCAGTCGTACTTTGAGCACAACCTCTCTGACTGGCGGTCTGCAGTCTGGACCTGCATCCAAACTGTGGACACAAGGAGTCTCTCCCTTGTCTGCAGAACCAGTGTCTACAATTGGTAGAGACTGGATCCTTCAGGATGTCCTGACACAAAGCACAGTAGGACAGCTGCTCCTCCACACTAACATGACTCTTCTCTCTGTGGACATGAAGGAAAAAATATTCTGACCAGAAAAATACACAGTAAAGTCAGAAATATAAATATAATTAAAATATAAATATAATTATATAAATATAATTACTCAGTTCAGCAGAAACAGTCTCTTACTTTTTGTCTAAGGTTGCGGGTTCTTCACTGAAGTCTGGATTATGCTCTTTGGACCAATCACTCTTCGCAGACACACAGCTAGATTCTGCAGATGATGTGATGTGTATGTGGTGTTGATCTCTGGAAACACAAACAAAGCATAAACAAACTAAACCCCCCCCCCCCAAAACCCTTGTCATTCATGGACATAAAATGTTTTTTGTTGTTTGTTTTTTTTCATGGCAGCTTTTGAGACAGTTTTGGGTTTTGCCATGAAACTAGGCTGAGCAGTCAGGCCACTGTGATTAAGAGAGGATTTAAGAAGTGCTCACTTGTAACTTCCTGATTGCATCACATTCAAAAGCACAGACTATTGACTCAAACATGGGCTGCAGGTAGTCCAACTTTTCCAAAATGGCACATTATTACATCCCATTGCCATAAGGGTTGCTTAGTCTCCCAGCACAGTCTCAAGTGTATGAAGGTCCAGCAGACAGGCAATTAATCTAGGAGTAAGTTAAACAGAGCCGTAGAATGTCCTTACCAAACAATTGTCTCTAACCAAAAAATTAGAAACAGACTTTATGAGGGTGACCTGACGGCCTGACATCCTCTAGTGGGATCTGTGCTTCTTGCCCAGCACCATGAATGATGCTGGTGCAATGGCTGCTGGGTTCCTCCTGGTCTACAACAATGTCCAACCGCATGTGCCCAGGGTATGCAACTATTACTGGAGGAACTGGCTGACCCCCACGGTTGCCTGACCTGAATCTAATAAAATATCTCCTGGACATTGTCAGGGTTCCTGGGTCGGTGACCCAGTGTTTTCAGTTTTGTTCATGTTCAGTTTATTTTGCCACTTCCATGTGCTCACTTCCTGCTTTTCCTGCTTGTCTTGTGTCATTAGCCAGATTATGTTCAGCTGTGTACTCACCGGTCTCTCATTATCATCCTCATCAGTCTGTGTATTTAAGCCCTCTGTTTCTACTCGTTCACTGTCGTGTCATTGATGTTATGTTGTCCTTCCCGTGTGTTCCCTCAGTTCAGTCCGCCATTCAGTTGTCCAGCCAGTCAGTGTCCGTTCACCCACTCCTTATAATAAACCTCACCTACCTGCCAGTCCTGCGTTTGGGTTCTTTCTTCCTCGCCTCCACACAACGCCTGACAGAATGACACGACCCGTGCCACGAAGACACAATTGGAACCCAGCGGACTCGGACCTCTACGAGCGGCAGGAGGTAGCGCTCTCCTTGTGGGCGGAAAAGCTCAAGGAGAGACAGCGGCTCTTCGTGGAGCGAGAGCACGTCTTCGAGGGTACTCGCTTGGCTCTGGGCGGGCCTTGGAGACACCGCGTTCACCCACCTGCTACCTCCCATGCACCGGAGCATCTGCCGCGGAGTGTGGGCGTTTCACGCCGTGCTTCGGCCGCTCCCTCTCTCGCCACTTCGCTCCTCGCTCACACACCCGCCGCCTCATTCGCCGGACCTCCACCATCGCCACGGCACAGCGGCTACGCCTCACACCTCGGCTCAACGGAGGCTACCGCACCAGAGGCTCTGCTGTTTACCCCGGCCGCTTCCTCTTCCCGGAGAAAGCGGCGCACACGCCGCCATAAAACGGACTACTTTCAGCCACTCCCGATGGTGAGCTCCAGTGACTGTTTTTCGCACTCGCCATCTGATTATTCACTTAAAACGCACAATAGACTCACTTCTGATTCATGGGGAGTCTCCCTCCTAGACGAGGACGTGGACTGGGAAGAGTTTTTCTGCTCTGCTCCAAAGACTGTAAATAGTGGTGGCAGAAAAACCAGAACAATCCCCAATTAACCTGCCAGTAACACACACACACCGTCACTATTTCCACACCCGTTACTCAGCCATTTCCCACCAGCACGGCGGCCCAGATTCGGCCTTCCCCTTCAGCCGTTTCACCTCCTCTGATGGCTAGGGCCCAGTCTACACCCACACCAGTGCCAGCTCCCAGGAGGAGGGCAGCTGCGACCCAGTCTACCTCCACACCCGCTTCTGTTTCTCAGGTGGGGGTGACTGGTGTCCAGCCACCTCCCGTGCCTGTCCCAGCACCCAGGCTGAGGGCAGCCCGAATCCAACCTGACCATCCCAGAGGCCTAGCTGAGGCTCTCCAGCCAGTGCCCTCATGCTCCAGAGGCTCGGAAGAGCTAGCCTGCTTACTCATCAGCCCACCACTTCATCCACCACCTGATCCAGCCTTTCACGCACTAGCTTTATCCCTGGTTAGGCTGGCTGAAGTGTCCCCTGCTCAGGCACCAGCTTTACTAGCCCAGGCTGTAGCTTTATCTCCCTCATTTGTCATGGTCCTGGGCCATGTTGGCCCAGTGTTCTTAGTTTTCTTGTATGTTTGTATTTTGTTCCTTATTTAGGCCATGTTTTCTGAGTCATGTTTCCCCAGCCCGTTATGTCTGTGTTTTCCCCGTGCTCTCTCTCCTCCTGTCTGAACCTCTGTGCACTTCCTGTTTACTTTGTGACTCTCACGCCTGTACATGTCATGTTCAGTTCACCCCGCCCTGTCTCGTTATGATTATCAGTGTCACCTGTGTTCCCCATGTGTTCCCACTTTCCTCGTTAACCCTCTGTGTATTTCTGTCTGCGTCTCCCTCTGTTCGGCGTCGCGTTCTCCCTCATGTTGTGTGTTATTCTCCCCGTGGTTCGGTTCCTTGTACATCTCATGCTTTAGTTTTCCCAGTTTTAGTTTATTAGGGCCCGAGCACTGACAGTGCGAAGGCCCTATTGTAATTGCTCTGTTTATTAGGGCCCGAGCACTGACAGTGCGAAGGCCCTATTGTAATTGCTCTGTTTATTATTATTATTATTATTATTATTATTATTATTATTATTAGGGCCCGAGCACTGATAGTGCGAAGGCCCTATTGTAATTGCTCTGTTTATTATTATTATTATTATTAGGGCCCGAGCACTGACAGTGCGAAGGCCCTATTGTAATTGCTCTGTTTATTATTATTATTATTATTATTATTATTTCGGCAAATGAATTGGCCGTTTGAGGGCCTAAACATGCTCGAAAACTCATGAAATTTTGCACACGCGTCAGGTCTGGTGAAAATTTACGTATTTTAATGTTCTCAGACATGGCCAGGGAAAATTAGCTCAGTAGCGCCACCTAGAAAAATGAAAAACGCGAGCCCCCGGTATGGGTATGACCTACATGTTTGAAAGTTGGTACACCTATATAACGTTCAGAGTCGAACAAAAAAGTCTATTATGGCAATGTCCTAAACCCAACAGGAAGTCAGCCATTTTGGATTGAAGGTGACATTTTGGGTCTGATTTTACCGTTTCCATGCCTTGTACTTTAACGAACTCCTCCTTGGGATTTGGTCCTATAAACTTCAAATTTGGACAGTGTCAACTACACCCTTGTGCCATGTTAAATTGCGGAGCTTTTGAGTTTTCACAATACTATGAGGCCGTGGCGCCATGGCGAATTTTGATGACTCGCCATGAAAATCTTATTGCCTCTCATTCTGTCATACATGTTCCGATCTGGACCAAAGAGCACACATATGATAAGGCTCCACCCCTGAACATATTTCAACTGCCATATTTGACATCAAGGACAGCGCCACCTAGTGGGAACAGGAAATGTCATGTTTTACACTTTGGGGTACAGTATAGTGATGGGTGACATCTGCAGCCTCAAATTTCTCCAGGAAAGCCTTAAGGAGTTGGTCTTGGGTTACAGTGAAAACTGTGACTTTTCGCAAAAGGGTGTGACCCCAGCAGCATGGCGAACTTTGATGTCACGCCATGAAGAAACAAATTAGTATAACTCAATGAAATCCAGTCTGATCAGTACCAGACTTTACAGGCATGATGTCAGACCCGCCCTGAACAGATTGATGTGCCCATTGTCGGGAATACGGACAGCGCCACCTAGTGGCAACAGGAAATGTCATGGCTTTAATTTTGTTGTACTGATTTTCACAGGTTCATCGTGGCCACCTCAAAAGCGGTGAATATCACCATCAGTCCCTCGTGATGCTTCAGTGCAAAAATTGTGACTTTAAACTGAACGGCGCACCCTGGTGGCAACGCTGTTCACCATGAAAGATGAAGTGGCTTTTGAGGGTCTTGGCAAGTTTATAGAGGCTTGAAATTTGGCACACACCTCCAAATGGATGAAGGCTTTGTTGGCATGTGATCATTTTCATTGAATAGCGCGAAATGGCTCCACAGCGCCCCCTACAAAATTTCAAAACCACAGCCCCTGCTCTGTGTTCTATGTATGATTCTGAAACCTGGTAAGCTTATAGGAGATATCAAGATGTACAAAAAAGTCTCTTGGTGCAATATCCCAAATCCAACAGGAAGTCAGCCATTTTAAAATGAATGTGCAATTTTGGCAACATCTTCCCCTCTTTCCAGGCACCGTTCTTTGACGAACTCCTCCAAGGGATTTCATTATATTGAACCAATCTCCAGTGTGTGGAATCTAAAGACCTTTGTGATGTTAAATTGCGAACGTTTTTACGTTCAGGGAAACGGGTGGTCATGGCGGCACGTGGAGTTTCAGTCACTCGCCAAAAAGCAGTAATCTGCTGTCACTCAAAATCAAAATGTCCAATATGTCCCAAAGGTCGCAGGCGTGATGAGACTCGAGCTGGGAAATGTTTGTTATGCCATTTGTCAGTAATGGTTAGAGCGCCACCTAGTGGGACGACTATAATCATGATTGAATGAGATGAAATGTTAGCTGGTGGTTGAATGCATGAATTTCATCAATGTGACATCAGATCGGACGTGCTGGTTGTAGGTGTTGGGCGTAGCTCGACGCGATGGGGTGCGAGGGCCCTCATAACGCTGCTTGCAGCTTTAATTAGGGCCCGAGCACTGATAGTGCGAAGGCCCTATTGTAATTGCTCTGTTTATTATTATTATTATTATTATTATTATTTCGGCAAATGAATTGGCCATTTGAGGGCCTAAACATGCTCGAAAACTCATGAAATTTTGCACACGCGTCAGGTCTGGTGAAAATTTACGTATTTTAATGTTCTCAGACATGGCCAGGGAAAATTAGCTCAGTAGCGCCACCTAGAAAAATGAAAAACGCGAGCCCCCGGTATGGGTATTGCCTACAAGTTTGAAAGTCGGTACACCTATATAACGTTCAGAGTCGAACAAAAAAGTCTATTATGGCAATGTCCTAAACCCAACAGGAAGTCCGCCATTTTGGATTGAAGGTGACATTTTGGGTCTGATTTTACCGTTTCCATGCCTTGTACTTTAACGAACTCCTCCTTGGGATTTGGTCCTATAAACTTCAAATTTGGACAGTGTCAACTACACCCTTGTGCCATGTTAAATTGCGGAGCTTTTGAGTTTTCACAATACTATGAGGCCGTGGCGCCATGGCGAATTTCGATGACTCGCCATGAAAATCTTATTGCCTCTCATTCTGTCATACATGTTCCGATCTGGACCAAAGAGCACACATATGATAAGGCTCCAGCCCTGAACATATTTCAACTGCCATATTTGACATCAAGGACAGCGCCACCTAGTGGGAACAGGAAATGTCATGTTTTACACTTTGGGGTACAGTATAGTGATGGGTGACATCTGCAGCCTCAAATTTCTCCAGGAAAGCCTTAAGGAGTTGGTCTTGGGTTACAGTGAAAACTGTGACTTTTCGCAAAAGGGTGTGACCCCAGCAGCATGGCGAACTTTGATGTCACGCCATGAAGAAACAAATTAGTATAACTCAATGAAATCCAGTCTGATCAGTACCAGACTTTACAGGCATGATGTCAGACCCGCCCTGAACAGATTGATGTGCCCATTGTCGGAAATACGGACAGCGCCACCTAGTGGGAACAGGAAATGTCATGGCTTTAATTTTGTTGTACTGATTTTCACAGGTTCATCTTGGCCACCTCAAAA
This sequence comes from Rhamphochromis longiceps, assembly GCF_057381845.1. NCBI lineage: Eukaryota > Metazoa > Chordata > Actinopteri > Cichliformes > Cichlidae > Rhamphochromis > Rhamphochromis longiceps. Next base: position 20,271,798 of record NC_140573.1, on the reverse strand, counting down.
GCGGTGAATATCACCATCAGTCCCTCGTGATGCTTCAGTGCAAAAATTGTGAGTTTAAACTGAACGGTGCACCCTGGTGGCAACGCTGTTCAACATGAAAGATGAAGTGGCTTTTGAGGGTCTTGGCAAGTTTATAGAGGCTTGAAATTTGGCACACACCTCCAAATGGATGAACGCTTTGTTGGCATGTGATCATTTTCATTGAATAGCGCGAAGTGGCTCCACAGCGCCCCCTACAAAATTTCAAAACCACAGCCCCTGCTCTGTGTTCTATGTATGATTCTGAAACCTGGTAAGCTTATAGGAGATATCAAGATGTAGAAAAAAGTCTCTTGGTGCAATATCCCAAATCCAACAGGAAGTCAGCCATTTTAAAATTAATGTGTAATTTTGGCAACATTTTCCCCTCTTTCCAGGCACCGTTCTTTGACGAACTCCTCCAAGGGATTTCATCATATTGAACCAATCTCCAGTGTGTGGAATCTAAAGACCTTTGTGATGTTAAATTGCGAAGCTTTTTACGTTCAGTGAAACGGGGTGGTTATGGCGGCACGTAGAGTTTGAATCACTCGCCAAAAAGCAGTAATCTGCTGTCACTCAAAAACACAATGTCCAATCTCTCCCAAACGTCTCAGGTGTGATGAGACTCGAGCTCGGAAGTGATTGTTATGCCATTTGTACATAATGGTTAGAGCGCCACCTAGTGGAACAACTAACTAATCATGAATGAATGACTTGAAATGTTAGCTGGTGGTTAAATGCATGAATTCCATCAATGTGACATCAGATCGGAGGTGCTGGTTTTAGGTGTTGGGCTTGGCTCGACGCGCTGGGGGTGCGAGGGCCCTCGTAACGCTGCTTGCAGCTTTAATTATTATTATTATTATTATTTCGGCAAATGAATTGGCCGTTTGAGGGCCTAAACATGCTCGAAAACTCATGAAATTTTGCACACGCGTCAGGTCTGGTGAAAATTTACGTATTTTAATGTTCTCAGACATGGCCAGGGAAAATTAGCTCAGTAGCGCCACCTAGAAAAATGAAAAACGCGAGCCCCCGGTATGGGTATGGCCTACAAGTTTGAAAGTCGGTGCACCTATATAACGTTCAGAGTCGAACAAAAAAGTCTATTATGGCAATGTCCTAAACCCAACAGGAAGTCCGCCATTTTGGATTGAAGGTGACATTTTGGCTCTGATTTTACCGTTTCCATGCCTTGTACTTTAACGAACTCCTCCTTGGGATTTGGTCCTATGAACTTCAAATTTGGACAGTGTCAACTACACCCTTGTGCCATGTAAAATTGCGGAGCTTTTGAGTTTTCACAATACTATGAGGCCGTGGCGCCATGGCGAATTTCGATGACTCGCCATGAAAATCTTATTGCCTCTCATTTTGTCATACTTTTTCTGACCTTGACCAAAGTGAACACATATGATAAGGCTCCACCCCTGAACATATTTCAACTGCCATATTTGACATCAAGGACAGCGCCACCTAGTGGGAACAGGAAATGTCATGTTTTACACTTTGGGGTACAGTATAGTGATGGGTGACATCTGCAGCCTCAAATTTCTCCAGAAAAGCCTTAAGGAGTTGGTCTTGGGTTACAGTGAAAACTGTGAGTTTTCGCAAAAGGGTGTGACCCCAGCAGCATGGCGAACTTTGATGTCACGCCATGAAGAAACAAATTAGTATAACTCAATGAAATCCAGTCTGATCAGTACCAGACTTTACAGGCATGATGTCAGACCCGCCCTGAACAGATTGATGTGCCCATTGTCGGAAATACGGACAGCGCCACCTAGTGGCAACAGGAAATGTCATGGCTTTAATTTTGTTGTACTGATTTTCACAGGTTCATCGTGGCCACCTCAAAAGCGGTGAATATCAACATCAGTCCCTCGTGATGCTTCAGTGCAAAAATTGTGACTTTAAACTGAACGGCGCACCCTGGTGGCAACGCTGTTCACCATGAAAAATGAAGTGGCTTTTGAGGGGCTTGGAAAGAATATAGAGGCTTGAAATTTGGCGCACACCTCCATTGTGCTTAAGGCTTTGTTGTCATGTGATCATTTTCATTGAATAGCGCAAAATGGCTCCACAGCGCCCCCTACAATATTTCAAAACATCAGCCCCAGCTCTGTGTTTTATCTATGAGTCTGAAACCTGGTAAGCTTATAGGAGATATCAAGATGTACAAAAAAGTCTCTTGGAGCAATATCCCAAATCTAACAGGAAGTCAGCCATTTTAAAATTAATGTGTAATTTTTGTGATATTTTCCACTCTTTCCAGGCACCGTTCTTTGACGAACTCCTCCAAGGGATTTCATCATATTGAACCGATCTCCTGTGTGTGGAATCTAAAGACCTTTGTGATGTTAAATTGCGAAGCTTTTTACGTCCAGGGAAACGGGGTGGTCATGGCGGCATGTGGAGTTTCAGTCACTCGCCAAAAAGCAGTAATCTGCTGTCACTCAAAATCAAAATGTCCAATATGTCCCAAAGGTCGCAGGCGTGATGAGACTCGAGCTCGGAAATGTTTGTTATGCCATTTGTCAGTAATGGTTAGAGCGCCACCTACTGGGACGACTATAATCATGATTGAATGAGATGAAATGTTAGCTGGTGGTTGAATGCATGAATTTCATCAATGTGACATCAGATCGGAGGTGCTGGTTGTAGGTGTTGGGCGTAGCTCGACGCGATGGGGTGCGAGGGCCCTCATAACGCTGCTTGCAGCTTTAATTAGGGCCCGAGCACTGACAGTGCGAAGGCCCTATTGTAATTGCTCTGTTTATTATTATTATTATTATTATTATTATTATTATTATTATTATTCCGGCAAATGAATTGGCCGTTTGAGGGCCTAAACATGCTCGAAAACTCATGAAATTTTGCACACGCGTCAGGTCTGGTGAAAATTTACGTATTTTAATGTTCTCAGACATGGCCAGGGAAAATTAGCTCAGTAGCGCCACCTAGAAAAATGAAAAACGCGAGCCCCCGGTATGGGTATGACCTACACGTTTGAAAGTCGGTACACCTATATAACGTTCAGAGTCGAACAAAAAAGTCTATTATGGCAATGTCCTAAACCCAACAGGAAGTCCGCCATTTTGGATTGAAGGTGACATTTTGGCTCTGATTTTACCGTTTCCATGCCTTGTACTTTAACGAACTCCTCCTTGGGATTTGGTCCTATAAACTTCATATTTGGACAGTGTCAACTACACCCTTGTGCCATGTTAAATTGCGGAGCTTTTGAGTTTTCACAATACTATGAGGCCGTGGCGCCATGGCGAATTTCGATGACTCGCCATGAAAATCTTATTGGCTCTCATTCTGTCATACATGTTCCGATCTGGACCAAACAGCACACATATGATAAGGCTCCACCCCTGAACATATTTCAACTGCCATATTTGACATCAAGGACAGCGCCACCTAGTGGGAACAGGAAATGTCATGTTTTACACTTTGGGGTACAGTATTGTGATGGGTGACATCTGCAGCCTCAAATTTCTCCAGGAAAGCCTTAAGGAGTTGGTCTTGGGTTACAGTGAAAACTGTGACTTTTCGCAAAAGGGTGTGACCCCAGCAGCATGGCGAACTTTGATGTCACGCCATGAAGAAACAAATTAGTATAACTCAATGAAATCCAGTCTGATCAGTACCAGACTTTACAGGCATGATGTCAGACCCGCCCTGAACAGATTGATGTGCCCATTGTCGGAAATACGGACAGCGCCACCTAGTGGCAACAGGAAATGTCATGGCTTTAATTTTGTTGTACTGATTTTCACAGGTTCATCTTGGCCACCTCAAAAGCGGTGAATATCACCATCAGTCCCTCGTGATGCTTCAGTGCAAAAATTGTGAGTTTAAACTGAACGGCGCACCCTGGTGGCAACGCTGTTCAACATGAAAGATGAAGTGGCTTTTGAGGGTCTTGGCAAGTTTATAGAGGCTTGAAATTTGGCACACACCTCCAAATGGATGAAGGCTTTGTTGGCATGTGATCATTTTCATTGAATAGCGCGAAATTGCTCCACAGCGCCCCCTACAAAATTTCAAAACCACAGCCCCTGCTCTGTGTTCTATGTATGATTCTGAAACCTGGTAAGCTTATAGGAGATATCAAGATGTACAAAAAAGTCTCTTGGTGCAATATCCCAAATCCAACAGGAAGTCAGCCATTTTAAAATTAATGTGTAATTTTGGCAACATTTTCCCCTCTTTCCAGGCACCGTTCTTTGACGAACTCCTCCAAGGGATTTCATCATATTGAACCAATCTCCACTGTGTGGAATCTAAAGACCTTTGTGATGTTAAATTGCGAAGCTTTTTACGTTCAGTGAAACGGGGTGGTTATGGTGGCACTTAGAGTTTGAATCACTCGCCAAAAAGCAGTAATCTGCTGTCACTCAAAAACACAATATCCAATCTCTCCCAAACGTCTCAGGTGTGATAAGACTCGAGCTCGGAAGTGTTTGTTATGCCATTTGTACATAATGGTTAGAGCGCCACCTAGTGGAACGACTAACTAATCATGAATGAATGAGATGAAATGTTAGCTGGTGGTTAAATGCATGAATTCCATCAATGTGACATCAGATCGGAGGTGCTGGTTTTAGGTGTTGGGCTTGGCTCGACGCGCCGGGGGTGCGAGGGCCCTCGTAACGCTGCTTGCAGCTTTAATTATTATTATTATTATTATTCCGGCAAATGAATCGGCCTTTTGAGGGCCTAAACATGCTCGAAAACTCATGAAATTTTGCACACACGTCAGGTCTGGTGAAAATTTACGTATTTTAATGTTCTCAGACATGGCCAGGGAAAATTAGCTCAGTAGCGCCACCTAGAAAAATGAAAAAGGCGAGCCCCCGGTATGGGTATGACCTACACGTTTGAAAGTCGGTACACCTATATAACGTTCACAGTCGAACAAAAAAGTCTATTATGGCAATGTCCTAAACCCAACAGGAAGTCCGCCATTTTGGATTGAAGGTGACATTTTGGGTCTGATTTTACCGTTTCCATGCCTTGTACTTTAACGAACTCCTCCTTGGGATTTGGTCCTATAAACTTCAAATTTGGACAGTGTCAACTACACCCTTGTGCCATGTTAAATTGCGGAGCTTTTGAGTTTTCACAATACTATGGGGCCGTGGTGCCATGGCGAATTTCGATGACTCGCCATGAAAATCTTATTGCCTCTCATTCTGTCATACATGTTCCGATCTGGACCAAAGAGCACACATATGATAAGGCTCCACCCCTGAACATATTTCAACTGCCATATTTGACATCAAGGACAGCGCCACCTAGTGGGAACAGGAAATGTCATGTTTTACACTTTGGGGTACAGTATAGTGATGGGTGACATCTGCAGCCTCAAATTTCTCCAGGAAAGCCTTAAGGAGTTGGTCTTGGGTTACAGTGAAAACTGTGAGTTTTCACGAAAGGGTGTGACCCCAACAGCATGGCGAACTTTGATGTCACGCCATGAAGAAACAAATTAGTATAACTCAATGAAATCCAGTCTGATCAGTACCAGACTTTACAGGCATGATGTCAGACCCGCCCTGAACAGATTGATGTGCCCATTGTCGGGAATACGGACAGCGCCACCTAATGGCAACAGGACATGTCATGTCTTACACTTTGTTGTACTGATTTTCACAGGTTCATCGTGGCCACCTCAAAAGCGGTGAATATCATCATCAGTCCCTCGTGATGCTTCAGTGCAAAAATTGTGAGTTTAAACTGAACGGCGCACCCTGGTGGCAACGCTGTTCAACATGAAAGATGAAGTGGCTTTTGAGGGTCTTGGCAAGTTTATAGAGGCTTGAAATTTGGCACACACCTCCAAATGGATGAAGGCTTTGTTGGCATGTGATCATTTTCATTGAATAGCGCGAAATTGCTCCACAGCGCCCCCTACAATATTTCAAAACCACAGCCCCTGCTCTGTGTTCTATGTATGATTCTGAAACCTGGTAAGCTTATAGGAGATATCAAGATGTACAAAAAAGTCTCTTGGTGCAATATCCCAAATCCAACAGGAAGTCAGCCATTTTAAAATTAATGTGTAATTTTGGCAACATTTTCCCCTCTTTCCAGGCACCGTTCTTTGACGAACTCCTCCAAGGGATTTCATCAGATTGAACCAATCTCCAGTGTGTGGAATCTAAAGACCTTTGTGATGTTAAATTGCGAAGCTTTTTACGTTCAGGGAAACGGGGTGGTTATGGTGGCACTTAGAGTTTGAATCACTCGCCAAAAAGCAGTAATCTGCTGTCACTCAAAAACACAATGTCCAATCTCTCCCAAACGTCTCAGGTGTGATGAGACTCGAGCTCGGAAGTGTTTGTTATGCCATTTGTACATAATGGTTAGAGCGCCACCTAGTGGAACGACTAACTAATCATGAATGAATGAGTTGAAATGTTAGCTGGTGGTTAAATGCATGAATTCCATCAATGTGACATCAGATCGGAGGTGCTGGTTTTAGGTGTTGGGCTTGGCTCGACGCGCCGGGGGTGCGAGGGCCCTCGTAACGCTGCTTGCAGCTTTAATTAGGGCCCGAGCACTGACAGTGCGAAGGCCCTATTGTAATTGCTCTGTTTATTATTATTATTATTATTATTTCGGCAAATGAATCGGCCTTTTGAGGGCCTAAACATGCTCGAAAACTCTGGAAATTTTGCGCACGCGTCAGGTCTGGTGAAAATTTACGTATTTTAATGGTTTTACATATGAGCACTGGGAAATGGCTCTAGAGCGCCACCTATGCCTTGTTAAATGCAGCCCTACGACCACATCGTTTCAGCTACATGTATGAAATTTGGCACACATGTGTATCATGCCAAGACGAACAAAAAAGTCTGTGGGCCCATTGACGCAAACCCAACAGGAAGTCCGCCATTTTGGATTGAAGGTGACATTTTGGCTCTGATTTTACCGTTTCCATGCCTTGTACTTTAACGAACTCCTCCTTGGGATTTGGTCGTATAAGCTTCAAATTTGGACAGTGTCAACTACACCCTTGTGCCATGTTAAATTGCGGAGCTTTTGAGTTTTCACAATACTATGAGGCCGTGGCGCCATGGCGAATTTCGATGACTCGCCATGAAAATCTTATTGCCTCTCATTCTGTCATACATGTTCCAATCTGGACCAAAGAGCACACATATGATAAGGCTCCACCCCTGAACATATTTCAACTGCCATATTTGACCTCAAGGACAGCGCCACCTAGTGGGAACAGGAAATGTCATGTTTTACACTTTGGGGTACAGTATAGTGAAGGGTGACATCTGCAGCCTCAAATTTCTCCAGGAAAGCCTTAAGGAGTTGGTCTTGGGTAACAGTGAAAACTGTGAGTTTTCGCGAAAGGGTGTGACCCCAGCAGCATGGCGAACTTTGATGTCACGCCATGAAGAAACAAATTAGTATAACTCAATGAAATCCAGTCTGATCAGTACCAGACTTTACAGGCATGATGTCAGACCCGCCCTGAACAGATTGATGTGCCCATTGTCGGAAATACGGACAGCGCCACCTAGTGGCAACAGGAAATGTCATGGCTTTAATTTTGTTGTACTGATTTTCACAGGTTCATCTTGGCCACCTCAAAAGCGGTGAATATCACCATCAGTCCCTCGTGATGCTTCAGTGCAAAAATTGTGAGTTTAAACTGAACGGCGCACCCTGGTGGCAACGCTGTTCAACATGAAAGATGAAGTGGCTTTTGAGGGTCTTGGCAAGTTTATAGAGGCTTGAAATTTGGCACACACCTCCAAATGGATGAAGGCTTTGTTGGCATGTGATCATTTTCATTGAATAGCGCGAAATTGCTCCACAGCGCCCCCTACAAAATTTCAAAACCACAGCCCCTGCTCTGTGTTTTATGTATGAATCTGAAACCTGGTAGGCTTATAGGAGATATCAAGATGTACAAAAAAGTCTCTTGGAGCAATATCCCAAATCCAACAGGAAGTCAGCCATTTTAAAATTAATGTGTAATTTTGGCAACATTTTCCCCTCTTTTCAGGCTTCATACTTTGACGAACTCCTCCAAGGGATTTCATCATATTGAACCATTCTCCAGTGTGTGGAATCTAAAGACCTTTGTGATGTTAAATTGCGAAGCTTTTTACGTTCAAGGAAACGGGGTGGTCATGGCGGCACGTGGAGTTTCAATCACTCGCCAAAAAGCAGTAATATGCTGTCACTCAAAGACACAAAGTCCAATCTCTCCCAAAGGTCACAGGCGTGATGAGACTCGAGCTCGGAAATGTTTGTTATGCCCTTTGTCTATAATGGTTAGAGAGCCACCTAGTGGGACGACTATACTCATGGTTGAACCAAATGAAATGTTAACTGGTGGTTAAATGCATGAATTCCATCAATGTGACATCAGATCGGACATGCTGGTTTCAGGTGTTGGGCATGGCTCGACACGCCGGGGGTGCGAGGGCCCTCATAACGCTGCTTGCAGCTTTAATTATTATTATTATTATTATTATTCCGGCAAATGAATTGGCCTTTTGAGGGCCTAAACATGCTCGAAAACTCATGAAATTTTGCACACGCGTCAGGTCTGGTGAAAATTTACGTATTTTAATGTTCTCAGACATGGCCAGGGAAAATTAGCTCAGTAGCGCCACCTAGAAAAATGAAAAACGCGAGCCCCCGGTATGGGTATGACCTACATATTTGAAAGTCGGTACACCTATATAACGTTGAGAGTCGAACAAAAAAGTCTATTATGGCAATGTCCTAAACCCAACAGGAAGTCCGCCATTTTGGATTGAAGGTGACATTTTGGCTCTGATTTTACCGTTTCCATGCCTTGTACTTTAACGAACTCCTCCTTGGGATTTGGTCCTATAAACTTCAAATTTGGACAGTGTCAACTACACCCTTGTGCCATGTTAAATTGCGGAGCTTTTGAGTTTTCACAATACTATGAGGCCGTGGCGCCATGGCGAATTTTGATGACTCGCCATGAAAATCTTATTGGCTCTCATTCTGTCATACATGTTCCGATCTGGACCAAAGAGCACACATATGATAAGGCTCCACCCCTGAACATATTTCAACTGCCATATTTGACATCAAGGACAGCGCCACCTAGTGGGAACAAGAAATGTCATGTTTTACACTTTGGGGTACAGTATAGTGATGGGTGACATCTGCAGCCTCAAATTTCTCCAGGAAAGCCTTAAGGAGTTGGTCTTGGGTTACAGTGAAAACTGTGAGTTTTCGCAAAAGGGTGTGACCCCAGCAGCATGGCGAACTTTGATGTCACGCCATGAAGAAACAAATTAGTATAACTCAATGAAATCCAGTCTGATCAGTACCAGACTTTACAGGCATGATGTCAGACCCGCCCTGAACAGATTGATGTGCCCATTGTCGGAAATACGGACAGCGCCACCTAGTGGCAACAGGAAATGTCATGGCTTTAATTTTGTTGTACTGATTTTCACAGGTTCATCTTGGCCACCTCAAAAGCGGTGAATATCACCATCAGTCCCTCGTGATGCTTCAGTGCAAAAATTGTGAGTTTAAACTGAACGGCGCACCCTGGTGGCAACGCTGTTCAACATGAAAGATGAAGTGGCTTTTGAGGGTCTTGGCAAGTTTATAGAGGCTTGAAATTTGGCACACACCTCCAAATGGATGAAGGCTTTGTTGGCATGTGATCATTTTCATTGAATAGCGCGAAATTGCTCCACAGCGCCCCCTACAAAATTTCAAAACCACAGCCCCAGCTCTGTGTTCTATGTATGATTCTGAAACCTGGTAAGCTTATAGGAGATATCAAGATGTACAAAAAAGTCTCTTGGTGCAATATCCCAAATCCAACAGGAAGTCAGCCATTTTAAAATTAATGTTTAATTTTGGCAACATTTTCCCCTCTTTCCAGGCACCGTTCTTTGACGAACTCCTCCAAGGGATTTCATCAGATTGAACCAATCTCCAGTGTGTGGAATCTAAAGACCTTTGTGATGTTAAATTGCGAAGCTTTTTACGTTCAGTGAAACGGGGTGGTTATGGTGGCACTTAGAGTTTGAATCACTCGCCAAAAAGCAGTAATCTGCTGTCACTCAAAAACACAATGTCCAATCTCTCCCAAAGCTCATAGGCGTGATGAGACTCGAGCTCGGAAATGTTTGTTATGCCATTTGTACATAATGGTTAGAGCGCCACCTAGTGGAACGACTAACTAATCATGAATGAATGAGTTGAAATGTTAGCTGGTGGTTAAATGCATGAATTCCATCAATGTGACATCAGATCGGAGGTGCTGGTTTTAGGTGTTGGGCTTGGCTCGACGCGCCGGGGGTGCGAGGGCCCTCGTAACGCTGCTTGCAGCTTTAATTATTATTATTATTAGGGCCCGAGCACTGAGAGTGCGAAGGCCCTATTGTATCTGCTCCGTTTCTTATTATTATTATTATTATTATTATTATTATTATTATTATTATTCACCCCAAACAAGGGCCTTTTTGAGGGCCTAAACATGCTCAAAAACTCATGAAATTTTGCACACATGCCAGGTCTGGTGAAAAATTTTGTATTTTAATGGTTTTACTTATGAGCACTGGGAAATGGCTCTAGAGCGCCACCTATGGCTTGTTAAATGCAGCCCTACGACCACATGGTTTGAGCTACATGTATGAAATTTGGCACACATGTGTATCATTCCAAGACGAACAAAAAAGTCTGTGGGCCCATTGATGCAAACCCAACAGGAAGTCCGCCATTTGGAAGAGAAGGTGACATTTTGGCTCTAATTTTGCCATTTCCATGCCTCGAACTTTAACGAACTCCTCCTTGGGATTTGGTCCTATAAACTTCAAATTTTGACAGTGTCAACTACACCCTTGTGCCATGTTAAATTGCGGAGCTTTTGAGTTTTCACAATACTATGAGGCCGTGGCGCCATGGCGAATTTCGATGACTCGCCATGAAAATCTTATTGCCTCTCATTTTGTCATAGATTTTCTGACCTTGACCAAAGTGAACACATATGATAAGGCTCCACCCCTGAACATATTTCAACTGCCATATTTGACCTCAAGGACAGCGCCACCTAGTGGGAACAGGAAATGTCATGTTTTACACTTTGGGGTACAGTATAGTGATGGGTGACATCTGCAGCCTCAAATTTCTCCAGGAAAGCCTTAAGGAGTTGGTCTTGGGTTTCAGTGAAAACTGTGAGTTTTCGCGAAAGGGTGTGACCCCAGCAGCATGGCGAACTTTGATGTCACGCCATGAAGAAACAAATTAGTATAACTCAATGAAATCCAGTCTGATCAGTACCAGACTTTACAGGCATGATGTCAGACCCGCCCTGAACAGATTGATGTGCCCATTGTCGGAAATACGGACAGCGCCACCTAGTGGCAACAGGAAATGTCATGGCTTTAACTTTGTTGTACTGATTTTCACAGGTTCATCGTGGCCACCTCAAAAGCGGTGAATATCAACATCAGTCCCTCGTGATGCTTCAGTGCAAAAATTGTGACTTTAAACTGAACGGCGCACCCTGGTGGCAACGCGGTTCACCATGAAAGATGAAGTGGCTTTTGAGGGGCTTGGAAAGTTTATAGAGGCTTGAAATTTGGCACACACCTCCAAATGGATGTAGGCTTTGTTGTCATGTGATCATTTTCATTGAATAGCGCGAAATTGCTCCACAGCGCCCCCTTCAAAATTTCAAAACAACAGCCCCTGCTCTGTGTTTCATTTATGAGTCTGAAACCTGGTAAGCTTATGGAAAATATCAAGATGTACAAAAAAGTCTCTTGGAGCAATATCCCAAATCCAACAGGAAGTCAGCCATTTTAAAATTAATGTGTAATTTTGGCAACATTTTCCCCTCTTTCCAGGCACCGTTCTTTGACGAACTCCTCCAAGGGATTTCATCATATTGAACCAATCTCCAGTGTGTGGAATCTAAAGACCTTTGTGATGTTAAATTGCGAAGCTTTTTACGTTCAGTGAAACGGGGTGGTTATGGTGGCACTTAGAGTTTGAATCACTCGCCAAAAAGCAGTAATCTGCTGTCACTCAAAAACACAATGTCCAATCTCTCCCAAAGCTCATAGGCGTGATGAGACTCGAGCTCGGAAATGTTTGTTATGCCATTTGTCGGTAATAGTTAGAGCGCCACCTATTGGGATGACTATAATCATGGTTCAATGAGATGAAATGTTAGCTGGTGGTTAAATGCATGAATTCAATCAATGTGACATCAGATCGGATGTGCTGGTTTTACGTGTTGGGCGTGGCTCGACGCGCCGGGGGTGCGAGGGCCCTCATAACGCTGCTTGCAGCTTTAATTATTATTATTATTATTATTATTTCGGCAAATGAATTGGCCGTTTGAGAGCCTAAACATGCTCGAAAACTCATGAAATTTTGCACACGCGTCAGGTCTGGTGAAAATTTACGTATTTTAATGTTCTCAGACATGGCCAGGGAAAATTAGCTCAGTAGCGCCACCTAGAAAAATGAAAAACGCGAGCCCCCGGTATGGGTATGACCTACATGTTTGAAAGTCGGTACACCTATATAATGTTCAGAGTCGAACAAAAAAGTCTATTATGGCAATGTCCTAAACCCAACAGGAAGTCCGCCATTTTGGATTGAAGGTGACATTTTGGCTCTGATTTTACCATTTCCATGCCTCGAACTTTGACGAACTCCTCCTTGGGGTTTGATTTCATAACCTTCATATTTGGTCAGTGCCAACTACACCCTTATGCCATGTTAAATTGCGGAGCTTTTGAGTTTTCACAATACGGTGAGGCCGTGGCGCCATGGCGAATTTCGATGACTCGCCATGAAAATCTTATTGCCTCTCATTTTGTCATACATTTTCTGACCTTGACCAAAGTGAACACATATGATAAGGCTCCACCCCTGAACATATTTCAACTGCCATATTTGACATCAGCGACAGCGCCACCTAGTGGGAACAGGAAATGTCATGTTTTACACTTTGGGGTACAGTATTGTGATGGGTGACATCTGCAGCCTCAAATTTCTCCAGGAAAGCCTTAAGGAGTTGGTCTTGGGTTACAGTGAAAACTGTGACTTTTCGCCAAAGGGTGTGACCCCAGCAGCATGGCGAACTTTGATGTCTCGCCATGAAGAAACAAATTAGTATAACTCAATGAAATCCAGTCTGAACAGTACCAGACTTTACAGGCATGATGTCAGACCCGCCCTGAACAGATTGATGTGCCCATTGTCGGGAATACGGACAGCGCCACCTAGTGGCAACAGGAAATGTCATGGCTTTAATTTTGTTGTACTGATTTTCACAGGTTCATCGTGGCCACCTCAAAAGCGGTGAATATCACCATCAGTACCTCGTGATGCTTCAGTGAAAAAATTGTGACTTTAAACTGAACGGCGCACCCTGGTGGCAACGCTGTTCACCATGAAAGATGAAGTGGCTTTTGAGGGGCTTGGAAAGTTTATAGAGGCTTTAAATTTGGCCCACACCTCCCAATGTGATGAAGGCTTTCTAGTTATGTGACCATTTTCCTTGAATAGCGCAAAATGGCTCCACAGCGCCCCCTACAAAATTCCAAAATATCAGCCCCTGCTCTGTGTTTTATCTATGAGTCTGAAACTTGGTAAGCTCATGGAAGATATTAAGATGTACAAAAAAGTCTCTTGGAGCAATATCCCAAATCCAACAGGAAGTCAGCCATTTTAAAATTAATGTGTAATTTTGGCGACATTTTCCCCTCTTTTCAGGCTTCATACTTTGACGAACTCCTCCAAGAGATTTCATCAGATTGGACCGATCTGAAGTTTGTGGAATCTAAAGACCTTTGTGATGTTAAATTGCGAAGCTTTTTACGTCCAGGGAAACGGGGTGGTTATGGCGGCACTTAGAGTTTGAATCACTCGCCAAAACGCAGTAATCTGCTGTCACTCAAAAACACCATGTCCAATCTCTCCCAAACGTCTCAGGTGTGATGAGACTCGAGCTTGGAAGTGTTTGTTATGCCATTTGTACATAATGGTTAGAGCGCCACCTAGTGGAACGACTAACTAATCATGAATGAATGAGTTGAAATGTTAGCTGGTGGTTAAATGCATGAATTCCATCAATGTGACATCAGATCGGACGTGCTGGTTTTAGGTGTTGGGCGTGGCTCGACGCGCCGGGGGTGCGAGGGCCCTCATAACGCTGCTTGCAGCTTTAATTTTGTATTGCTTCTCGTGGCCAGCAATAAAGCTGTGTTTTTTGAGTTTATCCCCGTGTCTGTGAATCTGCATCTTGGGTCCTTCTCCTGCCTGCCACACAACGAACCATGACATCATTAGCTCAGTCTATAGCTCAGCCATCAGCTGTACCAACCTCAGCTCAGCCATTAGCCTCACCGACCTCTGTTTATCCGTTAGTCTCCTCAGTCCAGGCAGTTCACTCACCTGCCCTCCAGTCCCCTGTGGTTCAGTCTCCTCCTGCCCTCCAGTCTGCTCCTGTCCAGTCTGTAGTCCAGTCTGTAGTCCAGTCTGCTCCTGTCCAGTCTGTAGTCCAGTCTGCCCCTGTCCAGTCTGTAGTCCAGTCAGTCCAGTCTGCTCCTGTCCAGTCTGTAGTCCGTTCTGCTCCTGTCCAGTTTGTAGTCCATTCTGCCCCTGTCCAGTCTGTAGTCCAGTCAGTCCAGTCTGCTCCTGTTCAGTCTGTAGTCCAGTCGCCTCCTGTCTCCCAGTCGCCCGTCCACCATCCCGTTCAGTTCCCGGACCTGCAGCCACAGCACCCAGAGCCAGCTGTGAGCTCTCCTGCTCCTCAGCCAGGGGTTTCCGCACCCGCTGGCCCGGCCGCTCTTCAGCCAGGGGTTTCCGCACCCGCTGGCCCGGCCGCTCTTCAGCCAGGGGTTTCCGCACCCGCTGGCCCTGCCTGTCTCCAGCCAGAGGCTTCCGCGCCGCCTGGTCCGGCATCAGACTCAGCCGCTGCCTCGCCTGGTCCAGCCTCAGCCTCTGCTTCGCCTGGTCCAGCCTCAGCCTCAGCTTCAGCTTCGCCTGGTCTGGCCTCGGCTTCTGCTTCGCCTGGTCCAGCCTCAGCTTCGCCTGGTCCGGCCTCGGCTTCTGCTTCTGCTTCGCCTGGTCCAGCCTCAGCTTCGCCTGGTCCAGCCTCAGCTTTGCCTTTTCCTGTGTCAGCTCGTCTTGTGTCATTAGCCAGATTATGTTCAGCTGTGTACTCACCGGTCTCTCATTATCATCCTCATCAGTCTGTGTATTTAAGCCCTCTGTTTCTACTCGTTCACTGTCATGTCATTGATGTTATGTTGTCCTTCCCGTGTGTTCCCTCAGTTCAGTCCGCCATTCAGTTGTCCAGCCAGTCAGTGCCCCTTCACCCACTCCTTATAATAAACCTCACCTACCTGCCAGTCCTGCGTTTGGGTTCCTTCTTCCTCGCCTCCATACAACGCCTGACAGACATTATGTTTTGGTTCATCTTGGATCACCAGGTTGCACCTCAGACTGTCCAGGAGCTTAGTGATGCCCCAGTCTAAATCTGGGACCAGATTCTCAATGACAACATACATCATCTCATTAGGAGCATGCCCTTACGTTGGTATTTGGCCTGCATGAAGCACATGGGAGCCACATAAACTATTTAGTACCAGTTTTAGTTGCAGCAATGACATTTTGGTGAAATAAACAAGCCTGCCACAAAACATTTCACTTTAAATTTCAGGGTGTCTTTGAATTCAGCCCTCTGTATGTTGATCATTTCCATTTCCATCAAACAATGTTTCATTCCTAACATATTACCCAGTCCATAACAGTATACTGTAGATATCCAGCATCATTCTTTCCCTATTGAGATCTAATGTGTTTTCCAAGTGTTACTTTTATTGAGCAGTGAGCAGTGTGTACTTCTAACATCAGCATCTGTTTATCTAAAGTTCAGCTTTTGCCATTATATTGTGACCAGTTCTTTTCAGGGAGATGACTTCATGGTCTTTGGTGGGTAAACACATTAGAAAGCAGTTGGATATAGTAAAGAGCATCAGTAGGTTTGAATGACTTTGTTTGTTCAATAGAAAAAGGTTAAAAATCAGAAAGTGGGTTAATCTGACACAATTAAACAGCATTTAGTTTTGTCTTCCTATGAAATGAATTATCTTCAGTTTGATCTACAGACAGAAAGTATCTCTTACTTAGTGTCTGAGGGTCTAGGTTCAGTGTTGAACACTGGAGGCTGAGCTTTGGACCAGTCACTCTTTATAGATAGACAGCTGGATCCTGGATACTCTGCTCTGTAATCCTCTTGATGCAGATCCCTCATTTTCAGTGCATCTGAGAGAACCCGGCAACACTGAAAGACAAAAACTTCACACCTAGAACAGGAAGTAACACACACATACACACTGCAGACAGGAGTCTAGAGTGTAATAAACCAAGCTGACAATTCTCATAAATGAGCAGATCCTTATTTTCTCTTGCAGTCCACGGAGAAACAGCAGACTCCACGTTTATTTTCCTCCACCATGCTCCTGTGTATGTTATGTCACAAGCGTGTGTACCAAATGTGCTACAGGTACAAAGATGTTCAGAATTGAGGCACATCTTTTCATTCAAAAACAATTGTTTATGATTATTCTTACACCATATAAATGCACAATAACAATTACCTTCTTTCCCTCCTTGAGCTTCATTTCTGTAAAATGAAGTTTGAACTCTAAATACTTTCACTATTGAGCAGAAAACCACTTCCTGCCATCTCAATTTTCAGGAAATCACATGCATGCATTACTGTACACGAGAACTGTTTATTACCGAACAAAGCCACGCAGTTACAGCAAGTCTGCCACACAGAAAATGGATGAATATTTATCTTGGTTTTATGGAAACTCAGAACCTGTAGAGTTACTTGGAGATCCTGTGATACACCACCTAAATGGTTTTCTCACTTATCATTTGGAGATTTTCTTTGATCCCTCACTGACACTGAATCTTTTGTAAAAACAAACAAACAAACAAACAAAAAAAGCAATAATTGAAAAAAAATAGGAGTAGAAATGACATACACTATAGGTAAAATGTCAGCTATTCTGGTGGTTAACATGGAATAAGGTCAGTAAAGTGAAAACTGTTGCAGTTTTTAGCGCTACAGTCGTGGATGTTTATGCTGCTAGCAGTGTTGGGAAGGTTACTTTTAAAATGTATTCCATTACAGAATACAGAATACATGCCCCAAAATGTATTCTGTAACGTATTCCGTTACGTTACTCAATGACAGTAACGTATTCTGAATACTTTGGATTACTTAATATATTATCATGCTTTTTACAACAACGTGAATGTGCTATTGCTGTGTGATTTATTACTATTACTGAAGGTCCGCGACTCCGAACTGTAGTAAAGGGACCTCTGACTAATAAGGCGGGGTCCCTGTCGGCTCGTAGCCGAAAAATAGCTTTACTTTGTTGGGGGGGTCAACTTTTCTTGCGAGAGACAGAGAGAGGCGTTGAAAGGCTGCTCCAACGGAACTTATTGTTTTCGGAGGAAAACACGAACACAGTGTACAGTCGAGTCTTAATAGCTTACTTACAACTGGGCTCGTGAGACACTCTTCTTGGCTGAAGTGGTTATTATTATATTTACATGCTTCCAGCTCCCATTTTTCCTCGATGACAACTCCAACCTTTCCACTCCCCTTTTTCTCTCTCCCTCCTCGCGCTCACAGACCCATAACGTGTATGGCAGTCCATTCTCCCTGCAACACGGACTACACTGCCCATGATGCTACATTCTTTAGAGCTATGCTTGTAGCATTCTGCCTGTTAGCTTAGCACAACAACAACAACAACAACGAAAAGGCGCTCTCTCACCCAGGAAACACACAGTCGCAGAGAGAGAGAGAGAGCGTCGCCCTGTAACCATGGCAACCGTAGCGCTGCCGCCTGGAACAACAGAACATAGCTGTCAAACAAAACCCAAACAGTCCTGACCCGCGACAAAATGGAACAGGAAAGTACCGCAGTGTAATCCATTTATTTCAACAAAGTAACTATATTCTGAATACCACCTTTTTAAACGGTAACTGTAACGGAATACAGTTATTCATATTTTGTATTTTAAATACGTAACGGCGGTACATGTATTCCGTTACTCCCCAACACTGGCTGCTAGCCTGCTAGCCTAAAGTTCACATGAAGACTACACCTTTGAGTTGAGGGATAGTGGTGGGGCACCAATGTTAGCAATACCTGAGTGCGCTTAGAAGAAAGTTACCTGCTCTCTGTGAATCTAATGTGACTAAAAATTTACCTGTTTGGGGATTACATTCAACAATTTCCTAACATGTACAGTTCAGAGACTTGTTCAGAGAATGATACTTTTTATAAATGTTGTTATAAGTTTACAGTCCTAAACAGCCTGTCACTTATGGAATCTGAGCTGTCTGGGTTAGACGTTAACAACTTGATCAGTGATTGTTCTCCTGTCATGGTGATCTGTCCTCTAAGGCTGAAATGGTTCTGATTCTGGACTGAACTAAAAGCCTTTGAGGTCTTCCAGTGGCTTCGGGAAGTTGTGGTTCCTCTTCCCTTTTCTGCATCTGTGGCCACAGCAGCTGAGGGTTGAAGGTTTCCCGGAGAGTTTGAAATCTGCCCTGACAAGCTGGAAATTTATTCCCCTTCGGCGTTTTTGCAGTAAGGCTGAAGCAGCTGAAGGAGCATGTGAGACAGTATACATTCTCTCTGTATGGTGGCTAGATCATTCGGATCTCGTATTGTCTGAATATTTTTGTCATTTTCTTGTTCTGGCTCGACTGCATGAACTGTCCTATCTTGCGGACTGAGATAGGTCTAAATAAGGCTTAAGGAGACAGCTTGACCTATCACAGTCCCCCGCTCAGGGAGTGCCCCTTTCCCTCTGAAAGAGCAGGAAATTTCAGGCCAGGGCTTGGAGCTCTGAGCAGTTTGACATGCACACTTCCCTCTTCTCGTAAGAGTCAGCTGGGCACTTGTTAAACAGTGCTCTCTGGTGGCCAACTGCCTGCAGTACAAAGATATTCAATGAGAGTGGTTAAGAAAGGACACACATTTAAAGCTTATTTCCTTTTTGTTCCTCAGGCTGTGTAAAGAGTGACTGTTAACCATCAAAATGTTAGACCTAAAAAATTTATCAATTTGATGAAGTCATGGCTCAGACATCATAACAGGCCTCTGGATACTTACATGGAAATCTATCTACACATGAGCTTAAGCAGCCAGAAAGAAATAGAAATGACTGTGAACTCTACTTCTGTTTGTAGCTCGTCTTCTGTCTCGATATTTGCATGTTTCTGTCACTGAATGACAGACAATTAATCACAAAAACTGTCATCTCAAGGCACTTTATATTCTAAGCTGGAGACCTTACAATAATACAGAGAAAGCCCCAACAATCAGATGACCTCCTATGAACAAGCACTCGGTGACAGTGGGAAGTAAAAACCTTTAACCTTTTAACAGGAAGAAACCTCGGGCAGAAGCAGGCTCAGGGAGGGGCAACCATCTGAACAACCGGTTGGGCTTTAAGACAAGCAGAGACAGGACAAAAACACACTTTGGGAGAAAGAGCCAGCGATGATTAATTATTATTTATGATTAATAATTAAATGCAGTAATGGTGTGGAAAGAGCTGAGTGTCTGTGAAAACCAGGGGTGTCTGTGCTGCTCTTTTATTTTTGTAAGTCATTGATGTTTACATCAGAAAAATCAAACATGACAAAAACAAGAGACCCACAAGAAAATGTAGAATAAAAAAAATTCTCTTTCTAAATATTTAAAATGCTGTTTTATTTATTTGTGTGTGTGTGTGTGTGTGTGTGTGTGTGTGTGTGTGTGTGTACAAAAACACTGAGTGGAGTAAGATAAATGAGTCCACATTGTTTAAAAAAAAAAATAATTGCTTTATGAAAAAAAACAAAATGATTGCTGCAGCTTTTTTCAAGGCGACTTCAGGCTAAAATGAGTTGTTGGCATGTGTGAGTTTTCTTTTGAGTCCATGCTTGAATGCCACTGACTGCATAACCCTCATTTCTTTTCTTAAAAATGGGAGGAGCTTTTTTTCCTTAAAACATTTTTATAAAAGTTCTAAAAGTTTAGCGGGACTTTTAAAAATAAAAATAAGATAAAAGTGTTGGAAATATATATAGAAAACACATTTAAAACTCAAAATGTAAACTTTGAATTCAAATAATTAAACTTTTAATTTTTAGTAGTCCTGGCTGCACCAGTTCTCTTTTGGAGAGATTTGAGCTTCACTTTCACATCCCTTATCTTTTGTATGTAATGAACATGAACTTCTGCATTCTTAACATGTCACAAAAATAATGATTTCAGATAAAAGTTGATTCTAAATGAAAGCCACAAGTCAAATCTTGGAAAACTGAAAACATTTCTTAACTTCAAAGCAAGAACAACTAAGATAAATAAACAGTAGCATAAGAACAATGTTTATGTATCAGAAAAGCTGTGGCATTTTTCGGGTTTTCACTGATCTTAAAGGAACAAGTCAGAACTCCTTACAGAGCTGTAAGGCACTTTGGACACAAACCTCAAACTCACGTTAAAATTCAAGAAAAACAAAACTAACAGGACTCCTGGAACTTCCACGCAAAGCCAGCAATAAAGGAACAGTGCATCTTTCTGTGTCTAATATGGTGGAGGGTTGTACAGCTCCTCGTATTTTGGTGGCGATGTGGAGAGGACAGTGGGAACTGTGAGCAGGATGGGGGGTCTGTTGGGATAACGCATCTGGTGGATCATTGCCGAGGACAGAATTGTGCCGAGCAGCTGCAGGGGACACAGAAAGGAGAGTTAAAAATCAGCTGCTCTGCAGGCTTAAAAATCTTAAATTGATAACATGGAAATTCAACTCAGTTTTCTTTATATAGCACCAAATCACAACAACAGTCTCCTCAGGGTGTTTCATGTTGTCAGCTAAAGGCCCAACAATAATACAAAAAAATCAGATCATTCTGTACGAGCAAGAACTTCGAGACTGTAGAAAGGAAAAGGTCTCGAATTTAAAGAGAAATGAGAACTGAACTCAGAGTCAAGATTTTCAGCTAAAATAGATTCTGGCTCTGAGAAATATCAGATTTAGATTTATGGCGCTGGCACGGCTGGCAGCCTTAACCCAATTTCCCTCGGGATGAATAAAGTATTATCAATCAATCAATCAACACGTGCGCGCGCACACACAATGAAACAATTCTATTTTTATATCAAAATAATCATATTTATCTTTTTCTGGGACTTGGTGAAAGTTCATTCTCCAACTAACACAAACATTTCCTTCTGGTTTCTCGTTGCTTTTATTTGATTGGCTCCCCACCCACTCGTTCTTCAAACAGAAGCTTTGATGAACAACTTGGTTTGGCTTCTCTGCCTGAGATAATGATACAATATTTTATGTTATTATTTTATTGTTTCCTGCAAAGACCTGGATTGGTACACATGATTATAGGCTACTTGTGGCTTAGTCATGGGTCCTACAGTGTTTTATTGTTTCGCGTATCTTTCAGGTGACTCCATAATATGACTCGCATTCCAGAAAGTACAGAGTACTTACTGTGTACTTGCCTCATTGTTTCCTGCAAAACCTGACTTGTTGCCTGCAAATTGCATGCAAGTACAGGGTACTTGAGCCGTATTTGCAGGTTGTGTTATAAAGTGCTACCAAAAACTGAACAACTAGATGTATTATACACGCAATGACCTCATTATTTGAAACTTTTCCATGTTTACTATGAGCGGCCACCTCAGGAACAGGAATTCCAGGTGTATTTGGTTAGAATGAAACCGAACTGAGAACATTTTACTGAACTCACTTAAACTAAAAAATAGTTTTGACTGAAATTTCATCACAGAAATGTTTCTTTTTATTGTCACAGATCAAATGCTGATCTTCTGGAGCATGTGGCATTTTCAAGTATTTGAAACATGATTTTAGGACTTCATGATCATTTTTAAAGAGAAACAGTTTCGGTTATTATTTTGTAAATCAAAAATAACAGTGACTGATGTAAACGTGACACTCCCCATCAAGACAAAAGCTAAATGACTGGCCATTTGTTTTTTCAGTTTTAAAGGATCATTACAGATCACATGGTAAATAATAATGGATTGGATTTATATAGCGCTTTTCAAGGCACCCAAAGCACTTTACAATACCACTATTCATTCACTCTAACATTCACACACTGGTGGAGGCAGCTACAGTTGTAGCCACAGCTGCCCTCAGGCAGACTGACAGAAGCGAGGCTGCCATATTGCGCCATCGGCCCCTCTGGCCAACACCAGTAGGCAAGTAGGGTAAAGTGTCTTGCCCAAGGACACAACGACCAGGACAGAGAGCCCAGGGATCGAACCGGCAACCTTCCGGTTACAGATGCGATTCCCAACCCCCTGAGACACGGTCGCCCTATATAATGCATCATAAGTCTTACCTAAAGATCAAACCACTTTAGACAAACCACATCCTGCAATTTCACCATATTTAAAATCTAAAAAAATCCCCATCCACTACTCTGAATACTTTACTGCTATATTAAACTACTTTCTTAAAAAATGATATTGAATCAGATTTTTTTTTTGAGTGCTGCCATTAGTAACTGAAACAGGACATTTACTCTGTGGAAACCTTGTCTTTAAATAGCTAACAATACTCACTGCCAGAATAGCCAGAGTGAAGAAGACTCCGAGTACGATGTCAAAACCCAGCAGGAAGTAGTGCATTATTATGGGGAAGCAGGTCTAAACACAGACAAAAAATAAAGTTAGGGTTATAGTTTCTGTAAATCAGCTGATGAAATCAAGAAACATTTTTCAAAATAAAGCCGAGTCACTCACTTGGGTGTAGATGGATGTTGATCTCTCCATTAAAGACTGGAAAGATAGAAAAATTAAAAGATATGACTAACCGAGTTACATTTAATAGAAGTGAAGCTGTGTGTGTTGATACTCACTCTGTAGCCAACAGTCTGACACTTGCCCTCTTCCTCCTCCTCCAGGTTGCATTTACAGGATTCAGGAATGTTGTTCCAGTCTTTGTAGCTGAACAGACCACAGCAGTGAAACTAAAATAAACCAGAAGAAACAGGAGGGTTATAGTTGACTGGCACAGATGAGATGGAGAACGATTCTTTTAAAAGTGTGAGAGAGTGTTAAAAGACACTGTCCAGGACATTTCCATCTCCTGCTGTTATGATTAACTGTAATCTATACAACCCATATAATCCAGTCTATGTAATCTGGTCTGTTGGACAGCTCTGGAAAAAGTGAAGGGGGCAGAAATTCTGGACTTTTAATTGTCTCCTCCGTGGTCGTTCATATTTTTCAGCATCTACAGAAATCTCAGTTAAAACAGAAAATATATAAATCTATAACCAGTCGAGATGCGTTCATGAAACCGCACATCTTACAGTGAGACAGAGATGAAATGTGTCATTAAACTTCTTTACACTGACAGAAAGGATAGTTTCTTCAGACCAAAGCTTGCTGTATGTTGACCTCAATGCAAAAATATGTTTGGCACCTCTGATTTACATTGTGCCGCAAGAGAGGAAGTTGAAACTTCTGCTTTTTACCGAGATTCAAAGTAGAGCTATGGTTTTGATTCTAAAGGGAAGTCAGATACACATATCATTGTCACGGTCCTGGGTCTGTGACCCAGTGTTTTCTGTTTTGTATGGTTAATCTTTGATTTCATGATGTACAGTGGGGCAAAAAAGTATTTAGTCAGCCACCAATTTGTGCAAGTTCCCCCACTTAAAATGATGACAGAGGTCAGTAATTTGCACCAGAGGTACACTTCAACTGTGAGAGACAGAATGTGGGAAAAAAAAAAAAAAAAAAAAAAAAAAAAAAAAAAAAATCCATGAATCCACATGGTAGGATTTGTAAAGAATTTATTCGTAAATCAGGGTGGAAAATAAGTATTTGGTCAATAACAAAAATACAACTCAATACTTTGTAACATAACCTTTGTTGGCAATAACAGAGGTCAAACGTTTACTATAGGTCTTTACCAGGTTTGCACACACAGTAGCTGGTATTTTGGCCCATTCCTCCATGCAGATCTTCTCGAGAGCAGTGATGTTTTGGGGCTGTCGCCGAGCAACACGGACTTTCAACTCCCGCCACAGATTTTCTGTGGGGTTGAGGTCTGGAGACTGGCTAGGCCACTCCAGGACTTTCAAATGCTTCTTACGGAGCCACTCCTTTGTTGCCCGGGCGGTGTGTTTTGGATCATTGTCATGTTGGAAGACCCAGCCTCGTTTCATCTTCAAAGTTCTCACTGATGGAAGGAGGTTTTGGCTCAAAATCTCACGATACATGGCCCCATTCATTCTGTCCTTAACACGGATCAGTCGTCCTGTCCCCTTGGCAGAAAAACAGCCCCATAGCATGATGTTCCCACCCCCATGCTTCACAGTAGGTATGGTGTTCTTGGGATGCAACTCAGTATTCTTCTTCCTCCAAACACGACGAGTTGAGTTTATACCAAAAAGTTCTACTTTGGTTTCATCTGACCACATGACATTCTCCCAATCCTCTGCTGTATCATCCATGTGCTCTCTGGCAAACTTCAGACGGACCTGGACATGCACTGGCTTCGCAGCGGAACACGTCTGGCACTGCGGGATTTGATTCCCTGCCGTTGTAGTGTGTTACTGATGGTGACCTTTGTTACTTTGGTCCCAGCTCTCTGCAGGTCATTCACCAGGTCCACCCGTGTGGTTCTGGGATCTTTGCTCACCGTTCTCATGATCATTTTGACCCCACGGGATGAGATCTTGCGTGGAGCCCCAGATCGAGGGAGATTATCAGTGGTCTTGTATGTCTTCCATTTTCTGATGATTGCTCCCACAGTTGATTTTTTCACACCAAGCTGCTTGCCTATTGTAGATTCACTCTTCCCAGTCTGGTGCAGGTCTACAATACTTTTCCTGTTGTCCTTCGAAAGCTCTTTGGTCTTGGCCATGGCGGAGTTTGGAGTCTGACTGTTTGAGGCTGTGGACAGGTGTCTTTTATACAGATGATGAGTTCAAACAGGTGCCATTCATACAGGTAATGGGTGGGGGACAGAAAAGCTTCTTACAGAAGACGTTACAGGTCTGTGAGAGCCAGAGATTTTCCTTGTTTGAGGTGACCAAATACTTATTTTCCACCCTGATTTACGAATAAATTCTTTACAAATCCTACCATGTGAATTCATGGATTTTTTTTTTTTTTCCACATTCTGTCTCTCACAGTTGAAGTGTACCTCTGGTGCAAATTACTGACCTCTGTCATCATTTTAAGTGGGGGAACTTGCACAATCGGTGGCTGACTAAATACTTTTTTGCCCCACTGTATCTTTGTTTATTCCTACGTTTTGGTTCTGTGTTATATTATACCTCTAAGTTCAGTCTATGTATTTCCTGTTTTGTTGTGAAGGTCCGTGTCTCATGTCAGTGTGTTTAGTTTTGTTTCCTCTGTCTAGTCATGTCCGATTACTCCCAGCTGTGTCCTCCTTCTGTGTCTCATTCTCTTGTTATCCTTGTGTCTGCCTCTGTTAGTTGCTGGTTCGTCTGTGTAAAAGCCATCCGTCATTCTGTGTATTTCCCTGCGTTGCTGTTTCTGTTAGTTTTTACCAGTTTAGGTTATTCTTAGGTTTTGTTTCATGCCTGTTACATTCCTGTCTGTTTTACCTACCATGTCAATAAAGCTCGCTCACATCAGAAGCTGCCTGCATCTGGGGTCCTACTTTCAACCTCACCTCACTGCAGACGTGACAATCATAGTCCTACTAGTGTAAAAAGTTTAAAGATTCAGTTACACCATTTCGTGTGTTGCTTGCTTTTTTTTTTTTTTTTTAAATATAAAAACAGGACAGTAAAATAAAGGAACACAGTTTACTGTCTTGGTAAAAGCATTTCCTGGCTCTTCACTTTGCATATCTTGATTTGCACTTCTCTTTGAGAATGCATCTGACAGCCAATAAGCAGCCTAAACTCAACCGGATGCCCTGTGTGGAATTACGGGAATGGAAAAACAGGTCTGACAACAAATGTTTGTGAGCTGGAAAGTCAACGGCTGCAATCTGAATGTAGCGAGCAAGAGGAAGCTCTTTTGTCAAAGCAACCAACCATGACTTTTCATACTTGGCAGTTAGTGCGTGGCTGCACGGTGTCTTCATGAGTAACACTGTCACGTAAAAAGAATTTCAGGCTCCATACTGATACTCAAGAAAATACACAACATGAGGACAAAATGACAGAATGAAAGGACACAGTTCTTATTTTATGTTTTAAATAAATGTTCAAACACTTCTGACTCTTTGACTCCTTATCAAACAGAGCTGGTATGTTAGGCTGTCACAGTTTCTGGTTGCTGGTACTTACTTTACTTCCTTTTGCTTCAATATAGGAAAAAAACTTTATAATTATGCTTTGCTATTAAATTAACACTATTTATCTATCAAAACTGAACAGACCACAGGAGTGAAACTAAAAAACCCCAGAAGAAACAGGGTTATTGTTGACTGGCACAGATGAGATGGAGAACAGGATTGGCAGTCCTGACTGATGACAATGCCCCACAGTCAAACGATAACCTTTTATTATTTGCCATCACTTCTACACACTACCTTAACGATAACCTAATAGATAGCTAATGCGGCTAACTGCTAATAGCTAAAGTAGTTAAAGCTAATGCTAATGTTTAATAGCCGCTACAACGAGTCTTCAACCTCAGTCTGCGACTGGGGAGAGTGCCCGCCCTATGGAAGACATCCTGCATCGTCCCGGTCCCCAAAAGGAACCGGCCCAATGAGCTGAATGACTTCCGACCGGTGGCACTGACGTCACATCTTATGAAGACTCTAGAGCGGCTCTTCCTCAACCTCCTCCGACCACAGGTACAACATGCCCAGGACCCACTACAGTTTGCATACAAGGCGGGTGTCGGAGTGGAGGATGCCATCCTGTACCTCCTACACAGAGCCCACTCACACCTGGATGGGGGAAAAGGCACGGTCAGGATCCTGTTTCTTGACTTTTCCAGTGCCTTTAATACCATCCGGCCCTGTATGCTTCAAGAAAAACTGAACAGGATGGAGGTGGACCCCTGCCTGGTGGCTTGGATCTCCGACTACCTCACCGACAGACCACAGTACGTCAGGCTGAAGGACATCACGTCTGACACAGTGGTCAGCAGCACAGGAGCACCACAGGGAACTGTGCTGTCCCCTCTTCTCTTCACCCTGTACACCTCTGACTTCTGCTACAACTCTGAATTATGCCACATTCAGAAGTTTGCAGACGACACGGCCATCATGGGGTGTATCTGGGATGATCAGGAAGAGGAGTACAGAAGTCTGGTGAGGAACTTTGTCGCATGGAGTCACACAAACCACCTGCAACTCAACACCTCAAAGACTAAGGAACTGGTTGTGGACTTCGGGAGGTCCAGAGAAGGTCCACTGCCGGTTCAGATAGAGGGGGAGGAGGTGGAGGTGGTCAACAAGTACAAGTACCTCGGGCTGTGGGTGGACAATAAACTGGACTGGTCATGCAACACAGAGCACCTGTATAAAAAAGCCCAAAGCCGACTGTACTTCCTCAGGAGGCTGAGGTCTTTTAACATCTGCAGGAAGCTCCTGAGGATGTTTTACCAGTCGGTGGTTGCTGGAGTACTTTTCTATGCTGTGGTGTGCTGGGGGAGCAGCACAGCAAAGAAGGACTCATCCAGGCTGGAGAAACTGATCAGGAGGGCTAGCTCTGTGGTCGGCATGAAGCTGGACACTCTGGTGACAGTGGCAGAGAAAAGGACATTAAAGAAACTGATGGACATTATGGACAATGCTGGGCATCCTCTGCACACGGCCATTAACAACCAGAAGAGTCTGTTCAGTGACAGGTTGCTTCTCCCAAAGACAAGAACTAACAGACTTAAAAACTCCTTTGTCCCACACGCCATCAGACTGTTTAACTCCTCTCTGGAGGGGAGAGGGAGGGGAAACAGGAGGACAAAGGAGGGGGGAACAACTAAGCTGTAGTGCCTCTTCACCTCACTGTGCAATACCTTTGTAAATAGTCAACGGTGCAATAGACTCAATACTTGAAATGTGCAATTCACTTGTATTTTTATTTTTATTCCTATTTATTCTATTTATCCCCTTCGTATATTTTATTTATATTGTCTCTGTATTTATATATATGTGTGTGTGTATAACTCTGTAACTTCTGTCGGTGCTGTGCTTTTTTGGAAATCGAATTTCCCAGAGGAACCCACCCGAGGGATTAATAAAGTTCTATCTAATCTAATCTAATCTAATACTTCAGCTTAAAAATGCTGACCTGACAAAATTCCTCAGAAACACCGGGTTGTCAGCTTCACCAAGTTGGTTGTGTTGCTGTTATTTTTTTAATTTTAGTACCATTTAGTATTCACGATTTGGATTGTTTTCCCTTCTCAACAACCCTACTAGCATTTTCACAATTTTGGCATTGAAGGGTACCATTAAGTTTTAGTTTCATGGAAATCCCAACCCAGCCTTTAATGGCACTCAGCTGGTTTGGATGTAAGAATAAAACATTAAATTGAACAAAAGAGAAATCCACAAAGTACATGAAGTATAAAACACAAGGCAGAGCTGAATATCTCACAATTTTCTGCATGTTGTCAGCCATGTTCTTCATATCCCTTGAGTTTTCATCCAAAGGCAGAAACATCCGAAACTTGTTCTCCATTATACCTTCAATCTGCAAACAAAATCGTCATCCATATTAGATATCACTTTTTGAAAATAACGTTGTTCTACCATTTTTTTTAGCCAGTGATTATTTATCTTGGTGATTATTTTGATACATAAAGTGACTAAAAGGGTTTCCAGCAGAGATATTTGTGCAAAAAGAATTGAAGTAATAACTGAAATATTTTAATATTACAGTTTAGACCTTATTAAATTATTTAAGGAACAGTTTAAATAAGATGAAAACCCTCCAAAGCTTGAGAGGATTAAACTGATGAAACTCAGCTTTACGTCACTTTTAGGCCTCATTTATAGTAATTTCACTAAAAACTATGTTGACATTTGGATTATTAAACGATGTTATTTGTCACTGCTGTTGTAACGCTGTAGTTTGCAAGTACTTTTCCTTGAAAAACAAAGCTAAACACTCTGTAGAGCTGATGTGGCAACCAGACACTCATGCGGTTGCAGGCTGTGAAAATGTGGTTATTTCAACTTTTTCAGAGGAAGCTGAAATTCCACTATGTCTTTAGCCACAGTGAACTCTTACACTTTCAACTGATGAAGTTGTTAGTTAGGTTATCATCTACAGTATTTTACTGAAGTTAAACACTGTCATTAAATATATGTTTATTTTAACAACCTTCCACCTTAGCTACATATACCAGGTACAATAAAACCATGTACAATAAAAATGAAAACCGAATACCTGATTAAACTTCTCTGCTGCTGTCAGCTCATGTAAACCTCTTTACATGTACCAGACACTGGTGAATCTCTTTAGGGCTGGGGGCAAGCTTAGTGTTCAGTTCTATCAACCCCTTTGCATCAAATTTTTATCTATTTGGCACAACATATGGGGAATTTTTGCATGGAAAGCACTCTGAAAATGCTCTACTTTCTGAAACTACGCAACACAACAACTGCCAATAAATGAATTATTGGAAATTTGATGGCTTTTAATTGTGTTTACTGGTGAATTTAGCTTCATCATGTTCACAGCATAAATAAAGGAGTGCCTGTATTTACATTTCCTATCATTAGACTCCAAAGCAGTGACAGGTGGGCCTTTACCTGTGGACGCATGATGGCAACCGGGACTGCATATTTGAACATCACCAGACATCCAAGGACCATACACACCAGGAACTGTGGGGAAGAACATGAAAACACTTAATCTGATGTATTTGGGGATTACTGACATTTCTCAACCCTGACCAGTTTCACTGTGAGGAAGAAGAAAAAAGATCATTTGACTCTCCAGGTTAAATCATAGAATATTTCTAAGATGGTTAATTTTGTAACATGTAAAAAGGAAGTAATTTTTATTCTTTCACAACTGTGCATGTGATCTACTTCAAGCTTTTCAACTGTTCTCATTTTACCTAAAAGCAGTTTTGCACTTTAACAGCAGTGCCTCCAGAACATGCTTTCAGCTCCAGTGTGCTCTGCACAGCAAGTCTATACTCACAGGGGGACACTTTCTGAAACAGTGATCTGTGTGTGTGTTAGTTACTCCTTGGGGTCATATTGGGTACAAACAGCAGTCTTTGGGGCTTAAAAATTAAGGGCTGAAGTATCAAAAGTTACAGTACTTCCGATGCCCACCTAAGGCTCCAGCAGTAAGTCGACATTTGGAGTTTTTATTTTGAAGTTAGAGTATCCCAGAAGATCAGGTAATCTTTGTACTCACCACAATCAGGGCAACTCTGCTCTCTTTGTGGGCTCCATAGGCTCCCAGGATAGCCAGCACCATGATGATGGCGCCCATGATATAGAGGCTGAACAGACCACTGTCCCGACCCTCCAGCTACGGCCAAAAGCAGTAAATAAAAGTCAGATATGGCTTCAGAGTCACACCCATGAGTTA
The DNA here is from genome assembly GCF_057381845.1 of Rhamphochromis longiceps. NCBI lineage: Eukaryota > Metazoa > Chordata > Actinopteri > Cichliformes > Cichlidae > Rhamphochromis > Rhamphochromis longiceps. The sequence continues at coordinate 20,241,146 of NC_140573.1, read as the reverse complement.
AACCTGTGTTTCAACAGCTTTGTTCTCACATTTCCTCCTTCTTGAATGCTGGTGGAGAACTGAGCCAGCACAGCGAGGCTGATGATGACGCCGCCAACAATCTAAATACAAAATAAAACTGATTGGTTAGAACTTTATGGACCACGACAACCGAAACAGCTGTGAACCAAAACTTTAGACAATAAAACTGCAGTTAGAACAGCAGTTCAGCAGTTTAGCTTTTCAAAAGTCTAAGTACAGCATTAAATTATTGATTATTTGATGAATAAAAAGACACCGATTCATTAATTTTTGATTTATTTATGAATCACTGTTGTGCTGAGGTTCAGGTTCAGCCTCAGGCTTGGGTTCATTCTTTGTGCAGGTATGAACAGGTATGTACAATCTGTTTGGATCAAGTCATCCAGTGCATTCCACAGATGTGTTGTAATACAGCGACATGAACAAAAAGATAAAAACCAAAGAATTCACAAAGCTTAAAAACCGCCCAGAAAAACGGGAAACTAGGTCATAGCTTAGAATTACTCGAATATGAGCAGCTATTTTGAAATACAGGTAACCACAGCCTAGCTAACGATCAGCTGGCCTACTTCCAAACAAATAAAGACTAAAGTAACAGAACTAAACAGAACTGAAACCAGTAAAACAAAGTCCACCAACCACCAACCCCAAGTGAAACAGTGACGCCTTCGAAGCTTATGTTGTGAGATGTGACGGTGTTGTGCCAAAAAGTGATTGTCTGCCAAAAACTGATTTCTGGCATTTGCCAAAAACTGATTGGTTGTATTTAAACTGCTATAAATAACTTGTTGATCTACAATATGTGAAACATATGTCAAATATATCCCTCATGAATTATATCAAGTCATCTTGACCAACAAACAACATTCCTGTAACAAGGTAGAAGCACAATCACTTTTTGGCAGTGACTTTTATGTATCCTTTATTTATGCAGTTTAAAAAAAATCTTGTTTGCTTTAAAAATGTCTCTTTTAAGAGTATTCTGGCCAAGAGGACAGCTGAAATCGCAACAAATACAAAAATAGTTCTGTAAACATATTTTACGTGGACAAAAGGAAGCTGATTGATTATAATTAAGTACAATAACACAGCTACAAAGATAATTGAGAAACAGGTAATTTTTTTAAATTGTGTATTTAACCCCTTTGCAATACCTGTTCACCGAAGTCTATTTAGCAACATACGTAACGATATTACACATAAAAAACACACGGAAACGTTTTTGGCACAACAACCCGGCACTGCGCACTTTAAATTACTGCTGGGACCAAACACGTTTTAGCTGCTGTTTGAAAATGAAGCTCAACTCACCGCGAAGAAGATGTTGAAGATGATGAAGGTGCGTTTAAGGCAGGTGTTGATCTGAGCCATATTTGCAGCTTGAGAGGGAAGAACACTTTTGAAGAAAACAGTTCTGTTTGTGGAGTCCACAGGAGCACCGACTGCTGCGGAGGAAGTGAGAGGAGATGGGCGGGTTGAGTTGCTTTTAAACTACCCCAGACGACAGCGGGCGGGAGTTCCAGTAAACCACGGAGCAGCAAGATGATACTTAACAGGAAGAGTCCGGGGCATTCCGGTGTTTGCCAAGACGGATCGGATTTAAACTGCTGTAAAGATTTGATAAGAATCGAAGAACAAATATATCCCTCATAAATGATAGCAAGTTATATTGGGCCACAGAGCCAGCAGAGCTGTGTTGATCTGGGACTGTAGACATTAAAAAAGTCCCCATAGGAGAGATGGTAGCTCATGAGATGATACTAAAATGCAAAGATTGGTGACAGCGCTTGGAACCGTAAGGCAACAGGTTAAAAAGAACTGCGAGAAATAAACTAGGCTCTGCCTGGGAATCACATTTTGCCTCTCTTCCTTCTTCCATCTCCTCTATCACTCTCCACTTGCTGTTCACCTGAGAGCAAGGCACAATTTGCTATTGCATTAATCTATTATTTAATTATCCACACTTAACAACTCTTGCACCTAATCCTTAATAAAGTAATGATAGAAAATGGGGGACACTAGCATAGGGCTCCAAATCTGGGACTCTCCACCATTTGCTCTTGGAACTGAAGAAGCTTCTCGGATGAGAGTCGAAACGTCTTCAAGAAAACTAACGAAGTCCAGATGCTTTCTAAGCTCATTAGACGATAGAAAATGTTAGAATGAAAAGATTGCATTTCTTAAATAAAAATTTGCCTCAAGAAAAGGGCACTTGGGGCACCCATCAGGAAAGGGGCAGGCGCTCAAGCCCCTTCCGCCCCCCACCAGCACGTGCCTGATGTGGAACACAGGTTATGTACGACCGCAACCATCCCCTCGTGATTATAACTTGCGCACCTACAAGGTTTTTTACGGTTCAATATGCGTTCGCAGTTCGTCATGGTGCCTTTAGGTGAACCTCTTAAATTCTGTAATCCAAACTGCAAGATCGCTTACAAGGCTTTTCTGGGGGGTTTATTTCCCTTTGCTGGGATAAACATATCTATAACCATTTTGGTGTTCCTGTTGATAAAGTTTATTATAATTTAATGCTAAAATCAATAAGGTAGCTTCTAAATATTTCATTTTTACCACCAAATTTCATTTTTTTTATTTAACACATCAACAGGACTGTTTGTAATAACCTTCATTTTTTACAAAAAATAAAATGAAAATGCAAAGTACACACTAATATACAGACATAGTTACACACTTCAAAGGATCTAACAACCAAGCGGTTATCAGCCGCCATTAATTATTAACCTCATATTCTTGTTCAGTTTGTCACAGCAGGCAAGCTGACAGTGATCATTTACGGATTTTTACAACTGCAACATTTTGAAATGATTACATCCTAGAAATCACTGCAGCATGAGCACAAATTCAAAGAAAAAATTTAAAACTTGTTTTCTGCAAACACCACCACACTGTTATTAAAAATGTTTTTGGATACACGTGTGGTTGTTTTCAAGTTATATGGCTGCAGTATTCCTGAATTTACGAGGTGCCCTTAAAGGCACCATGATGAATTGCGCTGGTATATTGAACCGTATAGGTGCGCAAATTATTCTGGTGTGACTGCGTGACCGGTTAATAAGAGAGAGTCATAAAGATATTTAATATTTCTATTTCTTTATGTTATACTCTTATCTTAAATCCTGTTCACTACAAACTATTTATCAATACAAGCAAATATATTAGGCATAACACACACACACACACACACACACACACACACACACACACACACACACACACACACACACACACACACACACACACAAACGCAATGTTTTGGCACCAGGAGCAGCAGTGGAAAATTTCTGCTGCTGAGCCGGAGAGAAAAGCTGTATGGACGTTGTTGGGCTCACGTGCACGCAGTTTAAACATCCAGCTGTGACTCGTTTTGCTTCCAGGAGTTTTACTTTCGTTGGAAGAGAGAGAGAATTTATAAAAGCTTTCCCAGACCTTAAACATCAACAGCCGTATAGGCTGGTTTTTTTTTTTTTTTTGAGTGTGTAAAAACAGTGCAGAAAAAAATCCACTGAGTCTGTGGTCATTGTTACACAATATGCAGCTTTGAGGAAAACAGACCAGTAATGAGAAAAGGAAATGATAAGTATTCTTGTCATTTTTATATTCTTTTGCTCTCCTTTTTCAAAATAACTGTTTTACTAATTGGCTACTTTTTCATGTACAGTAGCCTAAACACTTTTATTAATACACCATACTTGGGAATAACACGAGTTGACACAAAGTGCTTTTGTGGTTGCTGGCAGTTCATCAGACTATGTCTCGCTGTAGCAAATGAACTGTTAATAGTAAGAAAATATGGGAAAGAGAGGGGAAACCTGGAACTAAATACCAGAGCTGTCCTGTGAAATGGAATGTGTGGGAGGACTCAACAGAGAAACTGACAAACACACACACTGAAACTAAGTCATGTGAACCTGACGCTGGGACTGGGGATAAAGAGATAACTAACACAACAAAACAAAAAATCAAGAACTATAAATAACAAACTAAGAAACTAGAACATTAATTATTTTAACCTTTCAAAGAAATAAATACCAAGTCCAGAACAAAACTCAAAATGCTGAGTCAAAGACTCAGAACCATGACAGCTCTCCCTTAACTCCAGCTCGCCCTCAAAGCGGTGAGGGGGCGGGAGATACGAAGCTCAGCACAGAGGAAAGATTACAAACAGATTGAATCTGCTTATCTGATATTTAATCATATATATATATTTTCTGTCACCAAACAACATCTGAAGGTTCCTTTTTTATTTATTTTTTTATTCCACAGATATGATATTACTGATATATGATATATTACCCTTCTATCCCCAGTGTATATGTAGCCTGTGTCCATTCCCTCTGTCTTTATCAGGTCATGTCCCATTAGATTAATTGATTGATTTAGTATAGGTGGTTTAGACTAACACCAGCTCTATAACTGAAAGTTGTGAGGAGGGTTTGAGGCTGAAGGCGTCTTCTCTGGCGTGTCGTCCAGCAGCTCGTAGGCAGGTGGCTGGTCCATCCACTGGCAGTTCAACCTGATGCTCGTGTTATACATCTGATAGATCAGCAGTGATGACAGCACCATGCCGAAGAGCTACACACAAACAACAGTTAATAAAGACTGACACGATGATGTTTGTCACTCATGCACTCTGTGTCACGATCCTGGGTCTTAGGACCCAGTGTTTTGAGTTCTAGTTCATTTTGATGTTTATAGTATGTTTAGCTCATTAGGCCTCCTATGTTCATTTGCTTATTAGTTCCCCCTTGTGTTTCAACCCATGTTAAGTCTCCCCTGCCCTTCATGTCTCTCTGTGCCCCCTCTGTTCTGTTTATTGTGTGTCTTTGCATGTTTGAGTTTCTTGTTTTGTCACCCTGCATTGTGCATTATGTTCTCATGGTTGGTCTTTTGTTACTCCCTCTAGTCTAGTCTCTTGTGTTCAAAGCTGAGTATTTCCCTCTGTGTATTTTGGTTCTTAGACCTCTGCCTTATGGTTTGTCTCTGTTTCTTAGTTGCTGTCTCCACTGTGTCTAGTTCGCGTCTCTGTGTGATACTTCCTGTTTTACTTTGAAGGTCCATGCCTCATGTGAGTGTTTCTAGTTTTGCGTCTCTGTCTCGTCCAGTCCTGATTACTCCCAGCTGTGCTCCCCTTCTGTGTCTCATTCCCTCCTTATCCCTCTGTGTATTTAAGCTCTGTGTTTCTCTTTGTCAGTGTCGTAGTCTCCCTCATAGCTGTGTGATTTTTCCCTGTGGCTCCTCGTGCTTTAGTCTCCCCAGTTTAAGTTTAGTACTGTTTTTTGTGTTTCACTTTATGCCAGCATTAAAGCTGTGTTTTTGAGTTTACGTTTCGTCTCCGTGAGTTTGCGTTTGGGTCCTTCTCCTGCCTGCCACACAGCTGAACCATGACACTCTGTGGTGAAGATGAGTTTACCCAAGCTAAAGGATCATAGCAGGAAAAAGTTTACTATTCCAGTGCTGAAAAGTTGGTGTATTTCCAAAGTTCTGAATCAGCTCTTTCTTTAAAAAAAAACATTCTCTGTAAATATTTCTAAGTATTTGTTAAGAGCACACATCATTCAGCATTACCTGGGCTGTCAGAGATGTGGACATAAATCATTTCAAAATGCTTTTTTACGTTTTTGGAGGAGATTTAAATACAAGGCAAGAAAACATTAAAAAAGCAGAGCTATGGTGACATAACACATTTTACTTTAATGAATAACTCACTGTTAGAACAAAGAGACCAAAGATCACGCCCAGGGTGATGTTGGCATTTCTTACAACCCTGCTGCTGATGATGGGAAAGCAGGGCTGAAGACAGAGAGACAAACACATATAAACTCTGACTGCAGTGACAGGAAAAGGAATTTTTTTCAGGGGATCAGGAAACAGATAACACTTACCTCCATTATTTCATAATCACATATCTGTTAAAACTTCTTTAAAATTGTCAGAGAGAGCATTGGCCTTGATGTGAACGTTGAAGGTATACACTTTTTATATGTTCACACCTGTGTATCAAGTGATAACTTTAATTTTAGCATTTAGCAGCTCTCACCTGTGTGAAGACAGACTTCTTCTGCCAGAAAAGGTTCAACAGGAAGTTCTAAAAACACAGGAAACAAACTCAGGAGTCATTTTGTTTGTCTTTCAGTTGGAACCATTTCAGAAAGCGTCAACACCTCACATGAAACTGAGTTAATACAATAACTCTGCAAGTTATTAGTGTCTCAGCTTCTTTTACTCACTGTGTAGCTGACTGTCTGACATTCCTCTACATCCTGTTTGCACAGGCAGGAATCAGGGATGCTGTTCTCCCAGTCTTTGTAGCCAAACAGACCACAGCAGTGCAACTAAACACGGACGGGAAGAAGAGCTACAAGCTGCAGTGTTATTTACACCACACAGTGCAGAACAAACCACACAGAACTCGGTGCTGGTGACTGCTGCCACATCAAAAATAATACTGAATAATACAGAGCATATCTTGTGGAAGTCAGAAATCTTAAAGCTCTGGCTTTCCTTTTGCTCCTGGACTCAAAGTATTGTGCTATACTGCCTGACAGTGTGATAGGTGCTTACTGATGTCTGTAGTCTTTCAACCTGATCCCTGATGTCACCTGAAGCCTGATCCAGTGGCAAAAGCAAACGAAACCTTTCCTCCATCACATGCCCCAACTGAAAAATCACACAGGAGTGTGTTTATTAGTTCATAATAATCTATAAAACATCAAACAACCTGCATTTGATGACATTTTACTCAAATTAAAATTGTGCATGTCTGCTCAAAACTAGTGGAAACAAAAGCAATCAATACTAGGGTAGACAAAGAAAAGAAATCAATGCTAAAATTACTATTGGTCTGGATACTCATTTGGATCAGTATCAGTGCCGCAGACAGACAGTTCATCCTGACCTCACCACCAGCTGAAGCTGACTTTCATAACAGCGAATAACTCTTTATGATGAATTTTAAGAGGTCAGTAAAGCTCCCATCTCAACAGCACTCAACAGTTATCAGTAACCAATGTTCCCTCTAAGCTGCGCGCATGCGCAATTGCGCACTGCTGGCACGGTCTCTGTGCACAGAAAATCTGCGTTGCGCACAAAAAAAAAACTATCCTGAACTGAAATTAAAATAAATACGTTAACAATTCATTCTGTTCTGCAGTGTTAGTCAGTAAGTGACTGGCTGCTCCAGTATGGGATTAGAATGATGCCACCTTATCCCATAGTCTAGCCAATGCATTCACATACGCAGCTAATCAACGTTGACAGGCTATGACAGCGTCCTTATGTTCCCACACCGGTGTTTTAGCGAGCAAAGCGGCGTGGCTGATGTGGAGTGAAGCCACGTTAATGACAACGTGTACAACCATTTTAGATGTGAGCAGGACAGACGGAACAATTGACGGAAAAAGTGTGGACTTTATACCAGTTTTTAAATTGTGTTGATAGGCCACGTAAAACCATAGTTATGATAAAAATATATGCAATGTTTGTTTTTTTTCTTGAATACTTTCGTTGTTTATATTTACTGCGGGAAGAAACGGTAAAAACAGTGTTTTATAAGGAAAGCGATCGAAAGCCCTCTCCGCCTGTGAGCAAAAACAAAACCACCCCCTTGCGCCCCTCGCTTTTCCTATTGGTAGAAAAATGTACCATGTCGACTAATCAAAAAATGATATGGCAACATGGCATTTAGATGTTTAGGAAGGGGGAAGTTTTAGGAGTGACGGCGGTGTTTTGAGATGTGAGAGATTTGTGATGTTTAGCGCAAATCTTGTGTAGTTAGTGTGTAGTGTAGTCAATAGTTCTGTTGTGTGTGTCAGAACAATGAGGCGACTGCTGAATGTTACAGGTGTTACAGGAGTGATACATGGCCTGCCTGCATTTGGTAAATGGCCTGCATTTGTATAGCGCTTTTCTAGTCCATAGGACCCCAAAGCGCTTTACACTACATTCAGTCATCCACCCATTCACACACACATTCACACACTGGCGATGGCAAGCTACATTGTAGCCACAGCTGCCCTGGGGCGCACTGACAGAGGTGAGGCTGCCGGACACAGGCGCCACCGGGCCCTCTGACCACCACCAGTAGGCAAACATGGGGTTAGTATCTTGCCCAAGGATATTTGGCATGCAGCCAGGATGCAGCCTGGGATCGAACCACCAACCTTCTGATTACATCTCCTGTTGTCAGGCCTGCAGGTATCAGGCTGCAGAGCATCCTGACCAACTGTATAACAGTCTGGTATGGGAACTGCTCTGCCTCGGACCGAAAGGCGTTGCAGAGGGTCGTGAAAACTGCCCAGCGCATCGCCAGAGCACCACTTCCTGCCATAAAAGACATCTACAGGAAGCGGTGTCTGAAAAGGGCTGGGAAAATCATCAAAGACCCCAGTCACCCATCACATGGACTCTTCACCCTCCTGCCCTCTGGGAGGCGCCACAGGAGCCTCTGGACTAAGACCACCAGGTACCGGAACAGCTTCTTCCCCACAGCTGTCAGACTCCTGAACTCTGCCTCCTGACATCTGACCCACGTTAAACTCATGGACTGAACATACACACACCCACAATGGACAACTGTACCCTCAAACACACAATAATAACATGGACTGAACCACCACTCACAACCACCAGCACTTTAGCCTCTGTAGAAACTATCCACATATCTCACTTATCTTAACTGCACTACTGTATAGCTCTGTGTAAATAATCATTCTGTACATTCGATAATCTTTAATCCTACAACTGTTTACAACTTGCACAGTTCCCATTTCTGTATAACTGTATATCCCAGATTCTGTAAAGTTATTTATTTCATATTCTGTATAGTTTTTCATATTTATATCCTGTTCATAGCCTGTACATAGCTTGTACTCACTACAGCCTGTACATACTTATAGTTATAGAATATTCACAACATACTTCATACCGTGTACATTATAACATACCATAATAGACCCATTTCTGTAATATACTCACATATCTATATTATTGCTAATATATGTTGTAATATATCTATATCACTAAAGCACTTCTGGATGGATGCAAACTGCATTTTGTTGCCCTGTACCTGTGCATGTGCAATGACAATAAAGTTGAATTCTATTCTATTCTATTCTATTCTATTCTATTCTATTCTATTCTATTCTATTCTGTTGTTCTCCTTTATCTTATAGTGGAGAGAAATTATGTTTTGGAGTGGCACAAATAATTTGTGTGGCATCAAATTTGATACAGAACACCTGATTGTTCTGTAAATAGTTTGACATTAAATAAATAGCTGCAAAACACTTTGTTTTTTGCAAAACTCACTGTTTTGAAGAAGTAATTATATAATTAATTGCCCAACATTGGTCTTTAAATAATGTATTTTGCAGACAGAGAGTTACAGGACTCTCTCCCAGACCACAGACTCATAATACAAGTCAGAGCTTCATAAAAACAAAACAAAACAAAGTTGTGTTTTTCTGGACTCTTCAGCTATCGTGTGCTTTGCTGCAAACTCTAGCCATCATTGTTTTTAAGATTTTGATGGAGCTTACCTCTCAGCCCCTTTGCATTTTCATTTGCAGAGGAAACGATAAAATCATTCAAATGTTTTGATCAGTAGAACACCAGGCTGTCTGAAGTAGAACAGAATATCTGAAACTCCCCTTTAAAACAAATAGCAGCTTAATGTGACTGTAGAACGTGAAATTATATCCCTGTGCCTCTGAACAGATCATGTTCTAGCTTCAGACTGTCATAAAATTTACATGTTCAGATTGTTTGTATTGATTTATTTACTAGCTCTGTAGAGATGTGAATGTCAATAACTCAAAAATCCCGACTCATTGTGTGTCTTTACTGTTCTCTCTCTCATACCTTTCATCTTCTTAGAAAGAAAACAGAACCATTTCCCCCTTTTAAAATCCAGTTACTCACCAAAAAGAAGACGTTGAAGCCGAAGAAGAAATGTCTGAGAGAAGGGCTGACCTGACTCATGCTGCTGTATGATGAAGCATAAATGCATCAACACGTACTGTGATTCTGCATCCAGCGGTGGTTGGAAAAAGTGATAGTGCAAATGAATCTTGGAAAGCAAGAGAGAAGGGCAGGGCTTCCTGTAGAAGCTTCCTGTAGATTAGAAAGCTAATGAATTATTTGTCATGATGTGCTGTGCAGGCAGACAGGATTGGACCCAAACGCAGGACTAATAGAGGCAAAATGTGAACTCAAAAGTAGCTTTATTGCTGACCATGGCAAACCAAACAGAAACCCAATCTGGGAAGCTAGAACGAAAACACACAAGTAAACACCAGGAGAGACACAGCGGGGGACTAATGTTAACAACATGACAAAGGGAATTGGAGACAGGAGGAAGAAATTAGAGCTGACGAAACAAGGACAAGTAAAACTAGACTCACTGCACATAGGACTGGGACTATCAAAATAAAACAGGAAACAAGAGATAATTTACAAAGACGCAGACTTGATACTATTTTTTTTTTTTTTTGCCTGTCCCGTTTGGCTCTTTTGCCATCAGAATTGTTGTCTAAAGGCAAAGAAAGATGCCCAACGGATTTACTTTACCAGATTGACCATCCCAGCCTTGCCGTAATGGTCCATTTGATTCACCTTTTATTGTTTATTTTATTTTCACTTACTGAATACGGGACAGACTTGACTGGGGGAAAGAAGGGGAGAAAGAAAGAGGGAAAGAGAAACAGCTGAGAAGAGGGACGGGGGAGAAGGGCAAAAAACAAAAACCAACAGAATGAGCAGGGGAAAAAAAAAGAAATAAAAAATGCATATATCAATCACCTGGATCACCTGCTGAGAAAGAAAAAAGAAAACAAGCAGAAGAGAACAAGAGTAATAGAATAAACAGCATCACAATGATATATGGGAATATGACAGTGAATACTAAATATTAAACATTATTGTGCAGCACATAAGATCAACAGAACACAGTGTGCTTTGAGGTAGGAGCCAAAAAGGGTGTAGTTTGTGGGTGTGATCACCCGTGTGTACACCTGTGAGCATGGACGCGCTTGTTTTTTTAAAAGGTTCCTTCATGTAATGATCTGCTAGAGGGTGTGGGGGGGCCACAGCCCCGTCCTCCAGGGCATGAAGCAGGTATGGAGGAGATCAAAACTCCAGACATCCAGAGGCCCCCAGAACACAAGAGACCAAGGAAGACCAACAGAGGGGCAGCCGCGCCACTGTCCCAGAAAGAGCTGAGGAGAGTCCCAGATGAGGGCTCACTCAGCAGCCGCGGAGCAGAAGCCAGGGTGAGTTGCAGTGATGCGCCCGTGAGCTCCGCCCGCAGCCAGCCGTGCCTGAGTGACCGAGCCCCAGGCCGAGAGGCCGGGGGCACCCCACCTCCGAAGTGGCCCGAGCGAGCCCCAGGCTCCAGGCCCCGATAAGCGGCCGCCAAGGAGTGAGCCGGTGTGTACCTGGACGCCCATCCCCGGACACAAAGAACCACCAACGCACCGACACCTGAGGGAGTCCGCCACTGGCAGGGGAAGTGGTGGTAGGGGGAGATAGGCCTCCAAACCTTGGAGGGCCTGAGATGTCCCCAGAGAGGTGGCGCCTGACACCCAACCTGACATATAGACACAGAAATACAGGCACACACATATACAAACATCCATTCCCACCCTCATGCTCTCATATGCACTTACTCCACACTCAACCAACGTGGAGACAGACATAAAGAGACGCTGTACACACGATCACACTCCCCAAGCGTACTCTACAAACCGGGTCTAGGTACCCTTACCCCTGGAGCAGACTTGATACTAAACTAAAAGGGACACATGGACAAAACCTACGAACTAGAAATCACCAAACAAAGAACTAGAGTGCTAGAATGACAGAGAAAGAAACCTAAACACTAATAGTGATAACAATGATAAAAATCAAAACATCAAATCAGAACACAAGTCATTTACAGCAAAGAAACCATAGAACAACAATAATAACAAACAAAACACTGGGTCACCGACCCAGGACCGTGACACTATTAAATATTAATAAAGAGACATCAGCACGGTCGAACAAAAACAAGAACAAAATTCATTGTGTTTTCTTAACATTCGTTTTTTTGAACAGGGTTTTTGTGATTGTGGTTTCTGAAATACTGAGTTTTCTTAAAATTTGGTGCATGAGCATAAATTTGATTTTCGAAAATGTTTTTTTTAAATGTACTTTACTTTTTTTTTTTTTTTTGCCTGTCCCGTTTGGCTCTTTTGCCATCAGAATTGTTGTCTAAAGGCAAAGAGAGATGCCCAACGGATTTACTTTACCAAATTGACCATCCCAGCCTTGCCGTAATGGTCCATTTGATTCACCTTTTATTGTTTATTTTATTTTCACTTACTGAATATGGGACAGACTTGACTGGGGAAAAGAAGGGGAGAAAGAAAGAGGGAAAGAGAAACAGCTGAGAAGAGGGACGGGGGAGAAGGGCAAAAGACAAAAACCAACAGAATGAGCAGAAAAAAAAAAGAAATAAAAAATGCATATATCAATCACCTGGATCACCTGCTGAGAAAGAAAAAAGAAAACAAGCAGAAGAGAACAAGAGTAATAGAATAAACAACATCACAATGATATATGGGAATATGACAGTAAATACTAAATATTAAACATTATTGTGCAGCACATAAGATCAACAGAACACAGTGTGCTTTGAGGTAGGAGCCAAAAAGGGTGTAGTTTGTGGGTGTGATCACCCGTGTGTACACCTGTGAGCATGGACGCGTTTGTTTTTTGTTTTTTAAAAGGTTCCTTCATGTAATGATCTGCTAGAGGGTGTGGGGGGGCCACAGCCCCGTCCTCCAGGGCGTGAAGCAGGTATGGAGGAGATCAAAACTCCAGACATCCAGAGGCCCCCAGAACACAAGAGACCAAGGAAGACCAACAGAGGGGCAGCCGCGCCACTGTCCCAGAAAGAGCTGAGGAGAGTCCCAGATGGGGGCTCACTCAGCAGCCGCGGAGCAGAAGCCAGGGGGAGTTGCAGTGACGCGCCCGTGAGCTCCGTCGGCAGCCAGCCGTGCCTGAGTGACCGAGCCCCAGGCCGAGAGGCCGGGGGCACCCCACCTCCGAAGTGGCCCGAGCAAGCCCCAGGCTCCAGGCCCCGATAAGCGGCCGCCAAGGAGTGAGCCGGTGTGTACCCGGACGCCCATCCCCGGACACAAAGAACCACCAACGCACCGATGTCTGAGGGAGTCCGCCACTGGCAAGGGAAGTGGTGGGAGGGGGAGATAGGCCTCCATACCTTGGAGGGCCTAAGATGTCCCCAGAGAGGTGGCGCCTGACACCCAACCTGACATATAGACACAGAAATACAGGCACACACATATACAAACATCCATTCCCACCCTCATGCTCTCATATACACTTACTCCACACTCAACCAACGTGGAGACAGACATAAAGAGACGCTGTACACACGATCACACTCCCCAAGCGTACTCTAAGCCCCGGGTCTAGGTACCCTTGCCCCTGGAGTGGCCTCCTCTGCACCCTGGTGACATACCCCTACTCCAAGGTCCTGCATGTGTGGGTGGTTGTGGTGGAGCGGGAAGAGGGAGGCAGCTGGAGATGGGGAGGGAAGGAAGGGAGGGGCAAGTGACCCCTCCCTGGGGCCAGCTCCCCCGCTGACCCCAGTAGGCACCCCCATACTCCGCGACCCACCAGGGAAAGGGGGCCCAGGCCCATCCAGACCGGGGCCCAGAAAGGCAGCGCCTCCCGGCCCCACAGAGCCCAGGACAGTCCACCCAACCCCACCACAGAGAAAACTGCACCCACCCCACCATCCACTCTTCTTCCAGACTACATAAGACAATAAACACCCAGGCTGAGATCTTCCTCCACCTCTCTTGTATCTCCCCCTCCTGTAGAGAGAGCCCCTGAGGAGAGGAAAGCTCCTGCAAGATGTGACAATCTTCCCCACCAGTTGAAGAGCCCCCCAGGTGGCTCGATGCACCGGCGGCACCCCGCTCCAGGGCTGGGCCCCCATGCACCCACCCGCCCACAACCCCGGCAACACACCAACCAGGACCCAAGCCCCCGAGGCCCGGCCTGGGCCCCAGCCCAGAGACGGAGCGCCCCCAGAACCTCACGCCCATCCCGGACCCACCCAGGGGCAGCCAGGCTACCAGGTCAGTAACCCACGTCCGTCAGCACAGACCATCCCCTAGTCCCGCTGCACGCAGCCGCGAGGAAACAGTCACCTGAGAGCCAACAGAGCCCCTAACCGGACATGACCGCTACCCCGGGTTGAGACCCCCAAGGAAAATGCCTCCGGGGAACCCCCCGACGCCCTAAGCCTGTCCCTACCCCCACACCAATCACAACAGTGAAGGCGGGACCAAACTATGACCCCCCACCCCCACTAGGTGATGGAGCTGATCAAAGGAGCCCAGAGCAATTGATCTGATGTGGTGGCAGAGACTGTATCAAGACTAATGTAATCTAATAGATAATTTCTATATTGGTTAGAATTAAGATTATTTTTATTTTTCCAGTTCATGAGGACTGTTTTCTTGGCTATGCATAGGGCAGTGAAAACCATATGGGCGATATTCTTTTCTGAAGTGACATTATCTAAGCTGCCCAACAAACACACTAAGGGGGAAGTTGGAATGTTACATTTCAGACACTTTGATAAGTCTTCACATATCTCGCGCCAAAACTTCTGAACTGGTGGACAGAACCAAAGAGCGTGGATATAATTGTCCGGTGAATTGGTTTGGCAGTGTGAGCAGTTGTTGGTAGACGTAAAGCCCATCTTGAACATCCGATGACCTGTATAGTGCACTCTATGTAATATTTTGTATTGAATTAATTGAAAACTGGGATTTCTAATTAGATGAAAGGTTTTTAAGCAAATCTGAGACCAGAAGTTTAGGGCTAAGTTAACTGATAAATCCGCTTCCCATTTTGCAATAGGAAGTGATATTGATTCATCTCTTTTATTGATTCATCTGTTTACTTTTTTTTATTGTTTTATGTCCAGAAATGTGGTTTTCTAATAATACATGTAAAATTAGAATTCCTGCTTCGTCTGCTGTCAGTTATCGTTTTGTAAATGATGACCACAGAAAGTAAAAAAATCTAGTTTTATCTTGCCTGTGCTGATGATGGAGTGGACAAAAGGATCTGCACAAATACATAGAAAATCAACATGAGGACTTTGGAATCATTTGTCTTTCACTCTGGCTGCTTTAGTTCTCTGTAGAGAAGTTTACAGCATCCAGATGGCTGTTATGGCTGTCTGACTGATCCATGACTTCACCTGAGTTTTTCAGCCTTGACCCTTTTCTACACCTTGATTATTGCATGTCAGTTTGTCCAGGAGAGAGCACCCCAGCAAACAGGTTTCCTATTTTCTTCCTGGGTTACTGAAAATAATGGACCATCTGCACAAAAGAGCATCAAGTCAGTTCAAAGCAAAAAAGCAGCACATGAGTGCTAAACTCCTCCACCACAGGAGGTACAATGATCTGGCAGCAACTAAGGCCAACCTTCAGCCTAAATAGTCCATCCATCCATCCATCCATCCATCCATCCATCCATCCATCTTCATCCGCTTTATCCGAGGCCGGGTCACGGGGGCAGCAGCCTAAGCAAAGAGGCCCAGACCTCCTTCTCCCCAGCCACCTCCTCCAGCTTATCCGGGGGAACACCAAGGCATTCCCAGGCCAGCCGAGAGATATAATCTCTCCAGCGTGTCCTGGGTCTGCCCCGGGGCCTCCTCCCGGTGGGACATGCCTGGAACACCTCACCCAGGAGGCGCCCAGGGGGCATCCTTCTCAGATGCCCGAACCACCTCAACTGGCTCCTTTCGATGTGGAGCAGCAGCTGCTCTACTCTGAGCCCCTCCCGGATGGCCGAACTTCTCACCCTATCTCTAAGGGAGAGGCCAGCCACCTTTCGGAGGAAGCTCATTTCTGCCGCTTGTATCCGCGATCTCGTTCTTTCGGTCACTACCCACAGCTCGTGGCCATAGGTGAGGGTAGGGACGTAGATCAACCGGTAAATTGAGAGCTTCGCTTTTACACTCAGCTCCCTCTTCACCACGATGGACCGGTGCAGCGTCTGCATTACTGCAGCTGCAGCCCCAATCCGTCTGTCGATCTCCGGCTCCCTTCTCCCATCACTCGCGAACAAGACCCCGAGATACTTGAACTCCTCCACTTGGGGCAGGAACTCATCCCCGACCCGGAGTGGGCACTCCACCCTTTTCCGGCTGAGAACCATGGCCTCAGATTTGGAGGTGCTGATCCTCATTCCCACTACTTCACACTCGGCTGCGAACCGTTCCAGTGCGAGCTGGAGGCCCTCACCCGATGAAGCCAACAGAACCACATCATCCGCAAAAATCAGAGATGAGATTCTGAGGCCACCAAAGCGAAAGCCCTCCGCCACTTGGCTGCGCATAGAAATCTTGTCCATAAAAATTATGAACAGAACCGGAGACAAAGGGCAGCCCTGGCGGAGCCCATCACCCACCGGGAACGAGCCCGACTTACTTGCAATGGTTGTATAGGGATCGAATGGCCCGTAGCAATGGGCCAGACACCCCATACTCCCGCAACACCTCCCACAGGACACCCCGAGGGACACGGTCGAATGCCTTCTCCAAGTCCACAAAACACATGTAGACTGGTTGGGCAAACTCCCATGCACCCTCAAGTATAAAGAGCTGGTCCAGTGTTCCATGACCAGGACGAAAACCGCATCGTTCCTCCTGTATCCGAGGTTCGACTAGCGGACGAACTCTCCTTTCCAGCACCCTGGCATAGACTTTCCCAGGGAGGCTGAGGAGTGTGATCCCCCTGTAGTTGGAACACACCCTCCGGTCCCCCTTCTTAAAGATGGGGACCACCACCCCGGTCTGCCAGTCCACAGGTACTGCCCCTGATCTCCACGCAACATTGCAGAGGCGTGTCAACCAATTTTCTCAGTCGACGTCAGCAGCGCTCCGCCAGCACTATACACAGTGCAGGTAGAGCACCGCTTTCCCCTCCTGAGACGCCTGACGGTTTGCCAGAATCTCTTCGAGGCAGTCCAAAAGTCTTTTTCCATGGCCTCTCCGAACTCCTCCCACACCTGAGTTTTTGCTTCAGCCACTGCCTAAATAGTAGCTAAGGTAATTATCACATTGCATACAGGTGAATGATTCTCCATCTGCTTCCAGGTATAAAGGAAAGAAATGTAGATGAGCCACGAGAAGGTTGCTAGAGACATGTCGACCCCACAGACAGAGGAGAGAAAGAGAGTAACAAATGTTAAACTTGGAAAAAACGAACTCAACTGAAATCTCTTTACTTTAATCTGAATTTGATCAAATTTTCCAACACAGCCAGACTTTGACGAGGAGGCTTTGATGCAGGGTTTCCACTCACCTGACAAACACTCTGTCCCACAGCAAGGCAGCTCAACTCACTAGGCAATATTTACTTTTAAGGGAATAGTATTATATTTGAAATTCATTTTGTTTTCTGTGTTCTTTTTAAATGTACTATAAGAAGTTTGTAGTGCAGTAAAAACATCATGGTCCTGGGTTTTGGGTTTTGGACTGAGGATGCCTTCTGATTTCTTATTTATTATTTGATGTTCTATTTTGTTCTTGCTTTGTTTCTTAGTTCATTGTTTCATATATCCCTATTTCAGTTAATATCCTGCTTAGGATTATTTGGCTTATTATGTTTGTTATTTAAACAAAGAGAGGCAGGCACTCCTATCTCTTTAAGAAGCTGATCCATTGCTTGCAGACAGGAAAGCTGCCATGTGATATCTGGGAAATTGCTCGGGGGAGTGTTACTGTGCGTTTATGTGGTGTGTCGACTGACCACTGTGTAACTGGCGCCATAACTCTGTGTGTAATCTAGGCAATCCAGCTGACTATCTAAGAAGAGGGACTGGTACTAAAAAAGTCCTCCAGTCTTCAGCAGTGAGGTGGACCCTCACACACAAAGTAAGTTCCTGTTTCTGCTGTAAAGTGAGATGAAACTGAGTCATGCACTAGGATGAAAAATACCATCTGTTAGATATGCTTCTCTGAACCATTTCATTTGCAGTAACACATCTAAAAAACTGCAGTCCTCACCTGCCTTAGTTAACGTCAAAACTCACGAATCAACAATAATGTCAAATAGAAAACCTTATTGTCCAAAAAGAACACATGGTTTCAAAGAAAGACAACCATTCGGCATCACAATGGGTCCAAGGGTTTCATCACCTAATGGTAGTGTTGGTGCCAGTGCCTAGCCTGGAGGGGTCTGCTTGTCCCTGAGTGGATATGCCTCTCCAGACTGACCCAAGACCAAACTGGTCATGAACGATGTAACAGGCAGCATAACATTCTCCAAAGCTTCTCCAGACCAGTCAGTTACATGTGCTCATGGTGAACATTCTCTCACCTCTGAAAAGCACAGGGCGCAAGTGGTAGACCTGGTGCTCTATTCTGGTCTTCTGTCAAAAATGCCAATCGATCTCCATGGTGCTGGGCAGTGAGCACAGGGGCCACTAGAGGACATCAGGCCCTCAGGTCACCCTCCTGACATCCTTTCCTGATTTTCTGGTGAGAGACAGTGACATAAGCGGCCTGTTGGAGGTGATTTTGCAGGGCCCTGTTACTACAATGCTAATCCTGTTATACCAATCATGCTGATGGGTTAAGGACCTTCTACGGCCCGTCCAGCTCTTCCAGTGTAACTTCCTATCTTCTGGACTCTCTTCCATGCTCTTGAGGCTGTGCCAGGAGACACAGTAAACCTTAAACAGTGCCATGTATTGATGTGGTATCTTGGCAGAGGTGGACTACCTGTGCAACTTCTGTATGGTCCAGATATAACCTCATGTTACCAGTAATGGGCCAACTGGGTCTTTACCTCACAATATAAAGCAGCTTGAGGCCAGTGTTGTTGTGATTTGGTGCTATATAAATAACACAGCCCAAATGTCAAACTATTGGAAAAACAGTCAGAAAAGATGAGGAGGGAAAAATGTCATGTTGCCTCCACCTGTTTTGGGGATTGACTCATTGTTGCTCCTCTAATGCACTTGTTAATTTCATAAACACCAAAGTAGCTGAAACTGATTAACAAGCTCCTCTGCTATCTAACTGACCACATCAATATCCCAGAAGTTTAACTTACTTGAAGCTGTACTTGGAGTAAAAAATATTCCTGTATTTCTTTTTCAGTAATTATATATCTGACCTGATATTTCAGGAGACAGATCACTCAAGGGAAGGAGGAGCTGTGTCTACTGTTGTGTCAGCACTTGACTCCGCCCATTTGTCTTGAAGCTCATACACAACCGTGAACATGATTTAGAATTCAAATATCAAATGTGATGATGTTCAGGGCCTCAGCCTCATAAACATGACACTGACAGAGCATCATCTCAGTGCCAAACAACAGGAATATACACAAGAACAATGGGGATTTATTCTGTGTTTGTGTTTCCAGACATCAGCAGCACAACCACAGAGCAGAGTCTCCAGGATGTCTATGTAGAGTTAAAATCCAGGTTTTAATATTGAACCTGAACCCTCAAACCCAATGTGAAAGACTGTTTGTCCTTAATCAATCTGATGCTCAGCTAGCAATAGGAAAAATATGTTTTCATAAAAAACAAACTTATTAGTGCACCAATATTTCACGGCAGGAAAGAATTTAGGAATCATTTAGAACCTGTCAGGTTAAATTGTGAATTATAGTCCCAACAGAGAAAACAGTGGTTGGAATTTTGATCTTGTTATCTTTATATGTAGGATATGTCTGCAATGACTTCTTATAATTATTGATTTCATCAATAATTATGTTTCATCCTGCATTGTGATTCTGACACTTACTAGCCCATGACCTCCGATTAGCATATAGTCTTAGGGTGCACAACGTGGAGTGAAACCAGGAGCTTGTGTTTTTCTTCTGTGGTGTTTGTGGGCTCCACTTATATATTGAGGGAGCTTTCCTTAATGAGCTGATGCAGGTTATTAGTCGGGGGCTGGATGGGACCAGTCCCTTCGGATTCTTGATGCTTGGAGATCAAGACTATCTGGCCTTCATTTAGCAGTTCTGGGTTCATCTCACCCATTAGTGAGCTCATTTATCTGTGCTGCCAGACGCTCATGGAGTGTCATCATGTCCCAGCATCTTCACTGATTTATCCATTAACTTTTTACAGTGTAACACCATCACCATTTTTAATTTTGTGATGAATTTTCAGTCAATGTACATCAATCAAATTGCATGGCACAATTCGGAGTGCATTGTTTTGTTATTTATTTTTTTTGGATGTCAATTTGTCATGTTTTAACAATGTGATCTTTTATGGTAACATGTTTTCATGTCATATTCAGCATCAACATTTTTCTTTGTTGTCTGTCTGGAGTATAATGTGTAATATTGTCAGTGCCCCTGGGATGTTCATGGCCAGTCGCCTAGCTTGAGACCTCAGAATTAGGGAGATATTCAAAAGGGCTGTTGGGGGGTGGGGGGTATACATATACATATATATACAAAAAACTTTTGTTTACAATGTTTATTTATTTGAAAAAAATGAGTTAAATGTCACCATTATTATTGTCTAGCCAGAACCAGCAGGGGTGTACAAATTCAGAGGCTTCGTCCACCTGAGGACCTTGCCTTCGCGGTCTAATTGGGACGGATTTTCGGGATTGGGACTGAAATTCGGGATTCTCCCCGAAAAATCGGGAGGGTTGGCATGTATGCTTGGGGGTCACTCTACCAAGTGCTCCGATTACCACTGGGACCACTGTTAACTTCACCCTTCATACATAGGGAGAGGAAACAAACAAGCAAAAGATGGCACAACAGATAGAAACGCAGGTTTGTCCTCTAACTCATCTGGATTGCCGAATATCAACATGCATTTGACTGTGCCAAGTCTCTCCTCTCTCCTCTCCAGCACCCCTGTACTGGCTGCTCCTGACTTCAGCAGGGCCTTCAGGCTGGAAGTGGATGCAAGCACTACTGGCACTGGGGCAGTACTGCTACAGGATGGAGTTGATGGCATCAGTCACCTAGTTTCCTACTTCTCAGCTGAGTTCAAACCTCACCAACTTAACTACTCCACCATTGAGAATTAAACACTAGCCATGTTGCTTACTTTGCAGCATTTTGACTTTTACATAGGGTCAACCACAACTCCTGTTATGGTATACCCATATGGAAAAGATATATATAAATTTTATAAAGTTTGTATCTGTCTTGTGTGAAACTTGTATAAAAAGCATATAAGTGTGAAAACAGATATAAGATCCCTTAAAAAATTATATAAAGAAACTTGTATGTTTTGGATACTTACTAAAACAATGTATGAAAGTAATGCGAAAGTGGCCACTTTCATGAGTAAATCATGTAAGCCTTATATGGTTTACTCATGAAAGTGGCCACTTTCATGAGTAATCACATATAAGTTTTTACTATTTCTTTTCTGTATGGGTATACCGAGCATAACCCTTTGATATTCCTGAAGCACATGTACAACCACAGCCAGAGATTGATGAGGTGGGCTTTGCTTGCTCAAGAATACAATCTAGACTTCAGACATAAGAGAGGTGTGGACAATGTAATAGTTGATGCACTTTCAGGGTGTAGCGTTAACCTCCCTGATGAACATGGTGGTATGTGTTAAAAGAATGTCTGTTTTACTTTATGTAAAATTTTATGTGGGGGTGTTGTGGTCACTGACCTCTGGTGGCTCTCCCTATGTGAGAGAGCTTTTTCTCATTTCTCCCTCTGCTGTATTCCAGCTCTGCCTCATGAGCCGCAGCTGACATGTGTTGCAGCTCATCAGCCATGGCATAAAGACTGCGTCTCTAACCGCCACACCCCTTCTTCTCCCTCCCCTTTTTGCCTGAGCTGTTAGCTGCAGTGGTTTAGGCAGCGGGCTGTAGCTGCGTGTGGGAATTTATGAAACTTGGCGTAACTTTGGTTTTTCTTTCAGTGAGTAATGGTATGCCTTTACTGAGATAATTGTGAACCACAGCAGATAGGGGTTCTTTGCCATTTTTGTTTTGACTGTTTCTCCTGTTTTGTGGCTAGACAAGGAGCACAGCCATTGTATTTTGTTTTCTGATAGAGAGATCTTGGTTTGTCTTTTAGTTAGAAAGGAGGTGTTTTGTTTGTTGTTTTGGCCTTGAAGACCCTGACGCGTAGAGCTTCCCTGTGTTTATTTTTGGGCCTAATTAGTTCTGTGAAATAAACCATGTTTTAATCACATCGACTTTGTGGTCGTAAATAGTTTTCATTACACTTTGTGTTGCCCCCAACCCAGTACTACTTCATTTCTAAGTGGGGTGTAACAATGAGAAGCAAGCTGAGTTTACCAAGTTAATAATAAAACCTTTACTACTTGTGTTCATATGTGTGCTATTTAAAAAAAAAAAAAAAAAAAAAAAAAGAGGTGATCATATCGCTTTAAGAAGCTCAATTATGACTTGCACACAACAATGTAGTCATGTGATGTGAGGGAGGAAAGAAGAGCTGCTCAATAGGAAACTGCTCAGTAAGTTCTGACTACATGCCATAGTCAACAGAACAGGAAGATTGTCTAAGAAGAATGACTGTTACAAAAACCATCCACTCTTCAGCAGTGTAAGGTCCTGCTTGCAATGAAAAGTTACATGAAGGTGAGTCATGTACAAGGAAGAAAGCACGCTGCTGTTTTTGTTAGATCAGCGTCACTAAAACTGTTAACAGTTATTAAAAGATTCACACATGGTTGTGGTAGTCTGACGGTCTGGGGAGGCTTTGCTGCTTCAGGAACTGCACAACTTGCTGTAACTGGGAGCAAAATTTATCATTCTACCATTTTTTTAAAATTCTGAAGTGCAGTGTTCAGCCATCAGTTCATGCCACCTCTAAAGGGCTACAAATTTAATGTCACCGAGTGAGATGCTTTGGCATGATCTTAAAGGGGCCATTCATCCTTAAAACTTTCCAATGATGCTGAAATAAAGAAAATCATAATTTAAAACCTGCAATTTATGTTTATTCTGGTTACATTTATATAATTATAAAATTTGTTGTAGCTGAAATAATTAAGTGTCACAAATATACCCCTCCCCACCCAGGAAGGGGCAAATAATTTTTCATGACACTGTTTCTATTCAAATGACTTTATGCTTAAATTCTTCAATAGGCATGATAACATCAGAATTGGTGTGATAGAGATTTTAGTATTGTCTAAGCACTTTACAGGTTCAGAGTTTAAATGTAGTATTTGCACAGTGAAGAATATCACTTGTTGAATAGTAAAATAAAACAGCTGTTTTTTCAAACACAGCAGCGTGTGTGTGTGCAGAAAGATCGGACAAGAGAACTGTGCCTTCTGCTCTGCCAGCACTTCATTTTGACTGCCCATCTTCAAAACACAAGTTCCTGCATAGCCATAATCAGGACTTAGGATTTAAATGCCACACTTGATCATGTTCAGAGCCTCAGCCTCATGAACCCAACCATGATAGAGTCATCTCAATGTCCAAGCAACAGGAACATATACAAGAACAATGTGGGATTTATTCAATGTTCCTGTTTCCAGAGGTGAGCAACAGAGACAGAGAGCAGAGTCTCCAGGATGTCTATGGAGAGTGAGCAGCCCAAAGATCCTAATCCACATTTGAGTACTGAACTTGAACCTTCAAACACAAGGTTAGAGACTTTTTGTTCTTAATGGATCTGATGGTCAGCTCACAATGGAGAGAACAATGTTTTCATTAAGGACAGCAATTGTGCACAGATCAGTTTAAATTATGAATTAGAGAAGTCAGAACTGGTACAACAGTGGTCGCAATGGGATCTTCTCACTTTTGTTTATAGGATATATTAATACTCTCCATCCAAGTTTGGGGTTTACTGCCCTGAGTGTTCCAGTTATGAGGACCTCTGGTGCCTTCACTTTTCACATCTTCTTTAGCTCATGTCTCAGCCTTTGCTGTTTCTCAAGCTTCTCATTCTCCTTCGTCTTGATGTTGCTATCACTCGGTATAGCTACATCTATCACTACAGGCTTCTTTCTCTGCTTGTCCATCTATGTGCGGTTGATTGCCGTCACCAGATTGCTTTTCTGTATCTGAAAGTCTCACAGGATCTTATTCATTCTCACCCACCATCTTAACCTTGGGACAAGCACATACTCTGCACAGATGTTCCTGTATACTCTGTATGTATGCACTACCTGCTAGCATCTTGCACTCAGCTGTTATGTGCTGGATTATCTCAAGGGCATCTCTATACAGCCTGCATTTGGGTTTTTTGCTGGTGTGGTAGACCACAGCCTCTATTGATCTCAGACCCAGAGCTCGTTCCTGTGCTGCCACAATTACTGCTTCTGTGCCATCTATGATAGTTTCTCTCCTTGCTCCTTTTATTTTACAGGTTCATGCTACCTGAGGTATTCACAAAATATGCGATAATTTGTGGCCATCTTTCTGATGTACTCATGGCTCTTTCTCGTTTCATCCTGGATAGTAGTTCTGACACTCACTAGTCGCTGGCCTCCTTCTTTCCACTTGGTGTATAGTCTCAGGGTGCTGGATTTTGCACGTAACCCTTCAGGGGCTTTCTAGTCTTATTGTCAGTGGTGTCTATTTTCTTCTATGGCCAGCTTATTGTCCAAGCAGGGCATCTGATAACCAGCAGGGTGTAGCTGTCCATTATTCTTCCCATTAAGCTAACGTCTCAGGACTTGCCTTACGCTTCAAAGGTATAGCCTGTGGGATTCCACGGTACTTATAACTATCCTCATTTTCTGCAATGTAATGCTTCTGGTAGTACAATCCTCTCAGTTCTGACTAACTTACTTCTCCTTATTACTACTTTAATGGTTTCTGATATTGTTGCTCCTAGTGGTGGGGATCAACAAATCAATGTCTCATTCACTCCTGGCAAACAGCTTGATGTCATCCATGTAGAGATGGTGGCTGATCCATGACCAGTCTTGTTAATGATCTGGCTGAGGGCTATCAGGACTATCCAGAACAGCAGTGGGGATAGAGCATATCTTTGTAAATGGTGATAACTAGTGATGGCCCGCTTGAAGCTGGCGCTCCGGAGCGTGTGTCGAAAAAAACAACACACTGGTTCAGAAGCACTGTGTCGAGACTTGCTTCGTTTGGCAAAAGTCACGTGACCAGTGACGTCCGAAGCTTCATTACGCACGTAACTGCTTCGGTACCTGATTCAAACGGATATAAGGAAGTGAATCATCCACGGGATTCGTGGAGTGTGTTGATGGTGACAGAGAGCAAAGAGGTGACCATTCCACTGACAGATATGGAACCAGCAAGGAAGAGAGGACGTTCTGGCGTGTGGGAATATTTTGAGTTGATTTCGGTCAATCGGGTAGGTTTGACAGCTTTGTGTTCTTGTTTGCCTCTGTTTTGCATTTGTTTATTTTGACTGAAAAGTTCACAAACCTTGTCTTTACACACATATACACACACACACACACACACACACACACACACACACACACACACACACATATATATATATATATATATATATATATATAGAGAGAGAGAGAGAGAGAGAGAGAGTGTTCTGAGTGTCCTCATTTTGTGAGTGTGTTATCATAAAATTGTCCTAAGATGTCACGAAAACAAGTACACACACACACACACACACACATATATATATATATATATATATATATATATATATATATATATATATATATATATAGAGAGAGAGAGAGAGAGAGATCTATCTGTGTGTGTGTGTGTGTGTGTGTGTGTGTGTGTGTGGGGGGGGGGGGGGGGGGGGGGGGTAGTGTGCATAAATAACACTAGGATCACTCCATGTACTACTTAGGTTCGGTGCTTGGTCTGTGACCAGCAGCTGGCCTACAACAACAACACCTCATCGATGCTGAGGCATCTCCGTGCTAAGCACAATGCGGTCTCATCTACGAGTACAATGACAGTGAATCCAAGCATTCATGGTATGGACATCAACCATTATTCAGTCATTCATTCATTCATGTCTCACATCACTAGCACAAAATGTCACTAATTGCGTTTGACTTCACTTTCTGGGTGAGAGGATGCACTGGTTGGTGGTTCTTCCGCTTCCTATGTAATGTCCGCAGGCTATTGGTAAGATGGGAGGCCCATTTACTTTATCCCACAACACATAATAACCATTGAACTACCTGTGAATACTGGCATTAAAGACTAATCAACTTATACAACACAGTTAAGCCTATTTCCATCCTCACATTCAAATGTTTTTGTGTATTGAAGGGATCATGCACACAAATCCCACTCAGACCAGACAGCAGGTGGTCGATGCTGCTTTGGTGAACATGATCGTGAAGGACTCGCAGCCCTTTTCCATTGTTGACGATGCTGGTTTCAGACAGTTTGTTGGTGTCTTGGACTCAACCTACACAATCCCCACCAGAAAGGCTCTAAAGGAAATGGTGGCGGAAAAGTTCAAGGAGGAAAAGGAGAGAGCAAAGAGAGAAGTGGAGAAGGCTACAGCTGTCAGTCTCACCAGTGACATGTGGACATCCATTCATATGGATGCCTACTTGGCTGTGACATGTCATTTTGTCAATGAACAAGATACACTATCCACAGTGTTGCTAGGAGTGGGACATTTCCCAAAGGCACATACAGCAGAAAATATTGCTGAGGTGAAAAAGGTTTTGATGGAGGAGTGGGGCATCCAAAATAAAGTCAGATGCCTCGTCACTGATGCAGCACCAAACATGATTGCCTCATCTAAAATATTGAAAGTGCGCCACACAAAGTGCATTGCACATACTCTGAACCTCATTGTGAGAAAATCAATTGACAACACGCCTGGGCTTGAGGAGATCAGAGGTAAGGCACGTAAATTGGTAAGCTATTTCCGATCTAGCACAACAGCAAAGGAGAAGCTCTGCCAAATGCAGCAGCAGATGGGCAGATCACATCTAAAGCTCCTTCAGGAGGTTGATACCAGGTGGAACAGCACATACACCATGCTGCAGCGTCTGTATGAGGAGAGAGAGCCAGTTAGTGCTGCCCTTGTCTCAATGAGAACAGATCTCACACCTGTCACTGCTGAGGAGTACCACTCAGTTAAAGAGTGCCTGGAGGTGCTTTCTCCTTTTTACACAGCCACTACTGAACTTTCTGGAGAGCAGAGAGTATCTGGGTCCAAAGTCATTCCACTTGTCTGCATGCTGCGGTATGCAATTGCTAAAAAACAACCTCAAGTTCTGGATGACAAAGCCCGCCAGCTGTGCATGAACCTCACAAGAATGCTGGGTGAATGTTCGTCTCACTTGGAAACAATGAGTGTCATGACCATTGCTACCCTGCTTGATCCAAGATTCAAGGCTGTGGGGTTTTGCAGTCAGACCAATGCTCAAGCTGCAGTGAGACGTCTGACTGCAGAATGTGCCACCATCATTGAAAATGAAAAAGACCAGATCATGCCCGTCCCTCCTATCCCATCTACCTCGTCACAGCCAGAGCCAGCAACCAGTTCTGCAACTCAGTCAGGTATGGCTTTTGTTGACCTGAAGTCCATAACACAATGACAGGGTTCCAGCATATTCTAAAAATGTCTCAATAGTAAGAATATGCTTTAATATCCCAAAGTTTCAATTCCGTTATTGGAAATATGTGACTATTAGACGTTTCTTAACAAAACGACAATCTGCTTGTCGAAATATAAATTTCATTAGATATCTTTAGTAACACTTACAGTTGAATATTCACATGTGATGTCATTTTAAAATACATCTGGAAATGTCAGTCTACAGAATGTGCAGCTATTTAATTCCATTAGTCTTTCAGGTGGTGGGCTGTGGGATTTGCTGGACAGCCATATGGTGGAGAGGCAGGTGAGGAATGCCACAGCAGATGCCACAGTGGAAGTACAGAGGTACATGGCAGATCCTTTGATTCCCCGGACAGAGGATCCGCTCCACTTCTGGGCAACCAGGAAGAATGTATACCCCCATCTTCATAAACTTGCTTTGCAGTTTATGTGCACCCCAGCATCATCCGTTCCATGTGAGAGGATCTTCTCTAAGGCAGGGGAAATCATATCCAAGAAAAGGAACAGACTCAGTCCTCGCACAGTGGAACAAATTCTTTTCTTGAATAGAAGCCACACAGGATAACCTTAAATGCATCATGTTATATGATTATTTGTATGTGACAAATAAAATTTGAATTTGAATTTGAATCTGAATTTTTGTATTTCACATGTTCGCAAGGATTCCCCCCACCCAGTTCACAATCAGTTCTTTCCCCAGTTTCAAAATATATCAGAGATGTAGCAAATATCATATGATCTATAAACAGATTTGTCCAGGTGTCCAGTGGTTAATTGCTAAGTACCTGGAGGCAGGACCTCACAGCAGAGGCATGCGCCATACTGTGTTGTATGTTATTATATGTATTTTGCATGTATTTTATTTACCAACATAAAGAAGTGACAGGCAAAGAAATACCACACCATGATGCATGTTTACATAAGAACGGTTTATTGATTACATCTACCCATTAGACTAATGATGGCCCGCTTGTGTACCCAAAAAACAACACACTGCAGAAGCACTGTGTCGTTTGGCCAGAGTCACGTGATCGGTGACGTCCGAAGCTTCATTCCCAACACAAGTGTTTCAGTGGTTTACAGGCAGGTGAATCATTCGCGGGATTTTGAGTTGATTTTGCTCAATTCATTTTATCTGCCGAAGTGAAAAACCTGACATGTCCAAAATCATGTTTTCATAATGGAAATGCCATTACAGCATATGACTTTAGGAACACTTCTATGTGAATTAAAGCTGATGAAGACTACAACAATGTATTTGACACTATACGTACATTACATTGCTACAGTTTAGACAATCATTTTGTTTATTGTTTTTAGGTGATAGTCTGCAGGACCCAGGAATACCTGCATATCTACCAACTTGCAGTGTGGTTCCTGCACTCCACAGCCTCTTCTGTTCCATGCAAGTGGATTTTCTCCAGGGCAGGAGAAACTATTTCTAAGAAAAGGAACAGACTCAGCCAGCGCACAGTAACACTAATCCTCTTTTTAAATGTAACTAACAAAAGGGCTACCTGACATAGATCATGTTTTTACTTTGCAAGTTCTTGATTAGGGGTGGGTTTTGATTATCGCCTTTCTGATTACAATCCATGCTAAATTGAATAAAGTGATATTGATTCATTACAATCCTGTGTCGATTTGTGAATTAACGTTATTATGCCTGAAACGCCAGCATCTCAGCTTAAACCTCCCAACATGTCGTCAAACACCATACAGCTAAAACAGTAACTGGGAGCAGGTTTACGGATTCTGCATACAAACGTGAACACAGAGCGCGGACCCGACGCGTCAGAATCAGATTTTGGTGTGTCGTCGGGTCCGCGCTGTGTTTGCCTCTTTTTTTTCCGCTGGCTTCTGCAGCTGCAGGTTTCATAACTCTCTGTTTACATCTCTAATTAAGTCTCACATGTGTCAGCTTTCTTTTAATAGATACAAAATTATGGATATATACTGTTAAATGATCAGAATTGTAATATTTCTGACTGGGGCAAAACTTTCCATATTCCAATCATATTGAATCGGATCCTGTATCGAATCAAAATGATTCTACAAATCAGTAACAATGCAGCCGTACTCAGCCCCCTAAGCATTTTCCCTTTCCAGTTCACAATCAATCCTACCCCTAGGTCAAAAATATGTATAGGACAATTGGCCTCATCTAATATTTTGTATGAACCTGTCCAGCTGTCCAGTGATTGAATGACAAGTAGATGGTGGAAGGACTTCACAGCAGGGGCATACTCCATAATGTGCTGTGCGTTATCATATGTATATTATATATATTGCTCACTTATTGTATTTACCAACATCAAGGAGTTATGAGCAAAGAAAGGCCACACCATAGTGCATGTTTAAATAGGGAAAGTTTATTGATCAACATGTATTACGCAAATACGCATTACATTTTTTCAGCCCCCCAATCGAGACAACAAAACCAATTACATGTTCAAAGCAACGGAACGGTGGCCCAATATCGGAGAGAACCCCACTCTTGAGTGAGCAGTGATGATTGAGCAGTCCGTTTTATTTTGCAGATTCAAGCTGCTCTTCAAAATATTCGCCACCAGATGTCACCGGAGAGGACTGTGTTGAAAAGCTTCGAGTAATGAACCATTTTTCGATACAAGCTTCAGTGCTTCGGAAAGCTTCATTTGGCCATCACTAGTGATAACTTCTGCAATTGGCTTGAAGTTGGTGTTTAGGGTTTGTTGGGAAGTGTTCATGTAACAAAGTGTTTTGCTGGTTACCTCTGTGGTGGCCATCTTGTTTTCCCAGTAAAGAAGAGGCCTGCCTCAATTGCAGCTCTTTTATAGGCCAGTCTGTATTAAGAAGGCGTGGTCTTTAGAGTATTTAAAGGGAGGAGGAAATGGATTGGGAGCCATTTTGAGAAGTTGCTGTCTGCGTGTGCATGATGTTGGCAAGAGACAATAAAACAATTACTTCAATTAAGATAGAGTGAAGTCTGATGTTTCCCTCACCGCTCCTCGCGGCGTAACAGGGTTGTTTGCCATATCTACATCTAATTCCCGATGAAGGCTCTGACTTTATTGTCTTTTGTACTGGTCATAATCAGAATAACCTTTATTTGACTAGTGAGTCAATTTCCTTGTTTGTGTGCACTATAATTTTTCTTCATTTCCACAGCCACAGACAGCAAGTTGGAGCAGCTGTATACAAAGTAAGACTGAATATCTGTCTGCTGAAGGGCTTATTTATGAAAACTATTTTTTGGTGTTTTGTTCAGATATTAAATCAATATTAAATTCTTTCTTTGTTCTTGATTGTTTTTCTTATCTTTCAGAAGATGCTGGCCTTCAGGAGCTTTTAGATGAACATAAGATCGATCTCAGGAAGAAATATAAATGTGTGACTGAAAGAGCTGATGAAACGGGCAGTGGAACTGTCTATCAGGGAATCTATGCAAAGTTCAATATCACAGAGAGACAAATTAAAACTGTTTATACCCAGCACGAGGTGAGGCAGCTAGAAATGGCTTCCAAGGAGAAACCCATGCATGACACTCAAATCAGGTGCCAAGACATTTTTGAAGCCTTACCTGAACAACAGAAACCCATCAGAGTGGTTCTGACGACTGGTGTTGCTGGAGTTGGAAAAACATTCTCAGTACAGAAGTTCGCTCTGGACTGGGCAGAAGGTTTGGAAAACCAAGACATTGATGTGGTGGTCTTGCTTTCATTCCGGGAGCTGAACGTGATCATAGATGACCGGTACAGTCTTCTGGAACTGCTTGATGTTTTTCATCCAATATTACGAAAGGTCACAGCAGAGCAACTCGCTGTTTGCAAACTTTTGTTTATCTTTGACGGCCTGGATGAAAGCAGACTTTCACTGAATTTCACTAAAGTGAAGCTCGTGTCTGATGTCACACAGAAGTCATCAGTTAGCGAGCTGCTGACAAATCTCATCAAGGGGAATCTGCTTCCCTCGGCTCTCATCTGGATAACTTCTCGACCCGCAGCAGCCAGTCAGATCCCTCCTACATGTGTTGACAGGGTTACAGAAGTACGAGGCTTCACTGACGCCCAGAAGGAGCAGTACTTCAGGAGGAGATTCAATGATGAAGAGCTGTCCAGCAGAATCATCTCCCACATGAAGACATTCAGCAGTCTCCACATCATGTCTAGAATCCCAGTCTTCTGCTGGATCACTGCTACAGTTCTGGAGCACATGTTGACTACAGGGAGTGCAGAATTATTAGGCAAGTTGTATTTTTGAGGAATAATTTTATTATTGAACAACAACAATGTTCTCAATGAACCCAAAAAACTCATTAATATCAAAGCTGAATGTTTTTGGAAGTAGTTTTTAGTTTGTTTTTAGTTTTAGCTATTTTAGGGGGATATCTGTGTGTGCAGGTGACTTTTACTGTGCATAATTATTAGGCAACTTAACAAAAAACAAATATATACAGTGGGGCAAAAAAGTATTTAGTCAGCCACCGATTGTGCAAGTTCCCCCACCTAAAATGATGACAGAGGTCAGTAATTTGCACCAGAGGTACACTTCAACTGTGAGAGACAGAATGTGAAAAAAAAAATCCATGAATCCACATGGTAGGATTTGTAAAGAATTTATTCGTAAATCAGGGTGGAAAATAAGTATTTGGTCAATAACAAAAATACAACTCAATACTTTGTAACATAACCTTTGTTGGCAATAACAGAGGTCAAACGTTTACTATAGGTCTTTACCAGGTTTGCACACACAGTAGCTGGTATTTTGGCCCATTCCTCCATGCAGATCTTCTCGAGAGAAGTGATGTTTTGGGGCTGTCGCCGAGCAACACGGACTTCCAACTCCCGCCACAGATTTTCTATGGGGTTGAGGTCTGGAGACTGGCTAGGCCACTCCAGGACTTTCAAATGCTTCTTACGGAGCCACTCCTTTGTTGCCCGGGCGGTGTGTTTTGGATCATTGTCATGTTGGAAGACCCAGCCTCGTTTCATTTTCAAAGTTCTCACTGATGGAAGGAGGTTTTGGCTCAAAAGCTCACGATACATGGCCCCATTCATTCTGTCCTTAACACGGATCAGTCGTCCTGTCCCCTTGGCAGAAAAACAGCCCCATAGCATGATGTTTCCACCCCCATGCTTCACAGTAGGTATGGTGTTCTTGGGATGCAACTCAGTATTCTTCTTCCTCCAAACACGACGAGTTGAGTTTATACCAAAAAGTTCTACTTTGGTTTCATCTGACCACATGACATTCTCCCAATCCTCTGCTGTATCATCCATGTGCTCTCTGGCAAACTTCAGACGGGCCCGGACATGCACTGGCTTCAGCAGCGGAACACGTCTGGCACTGCGGGATTTGATTCCCTGTCGTTGTAGTGTGTTACTGATGGTGACCTTTGTTACTTTGGTCCCAGCTCTCTGCAGGTCATTCACCAGGTCCCCCCGTGTGGTTCTGGGATCTTTGCTCACCGTTCTCATGATCATTTTGACCCCACGGGATGAGATCTTGCGTGGAGCCCCAGATCGAGGGAGATTATCAGTGGTCTTGTATGTCTTCCATTTTCTGATGATTGCTCCCACAGTTGATTTTTTTCACACCAAGCTGCTTGCCTATTGTAGATTCACTCTTCCCAGTCTGGTGCAGGTCTACAATACTTTTCCTGGTGTCCTTCGAAAGCTCTTTGGTCTTGGCCATGGCGGAGTTTGGAGTCTGACTGTTTGAGGCTGTCTTTTATACAGATAATGAGTTCAAACAGGTGCCATTCATACAGGTAACGAGTGGGGGACAGAAAAGCTTCTTACAGAAGACGTTACAGGTCTGTGAGAGCCAGAGCTTTTCCTTGTTTGAGGTGACCAAATACTTATTTTCCACCCTAATTTACGAATAAATTCTTTACAAATCCTACCATGTGAATTCATGGATTTTTTTTTCACATTCTGTCTCTCACAGTTGAAGTGTACCTCTGGTGCAAATTACTGACCTCTGTCATCATTTTAAGTGGGGGAACTTGCACAATCGGTGGCTGACTAAATACTTTTTTGCCCCACTGTACCCATTTCAATTATTTATTTTTACCAGTGAAACCAATATAACATCTCCACATTCACAAATATACATTTCTGACATTCAAAAACAAAACAAAAACAAATCAGCGACCAATATAGCCACCTTTCTTAGCAAGGACACTCAAAAGCCTGCCATCCATGGATCCTGTCAGTGTTTTGATCTGTTCACCATCAACATTGCGTGCAGCAGCAACCACAGCCTCCCAGACACTGTTCAGAGAGGTGTACTGTTTTCCCTCCTTGTAAATCTCACATTTGATGATGGACCACAGGTTCTCAATGGGGTTCAGATCAGGTGAACAAGGTGGCCATGTCATTAGTTTTTCTTCTTTTATACCCTTTCTTGCCAGCCACGCTGTGGAGTACTTGGACGTGTGTGATGGAGCATTGTCCTGCATGAAAATCATGTTTTTCTTGAAGGATGCAGACTTCTTCCTGTACCACTGCTTGAAGGTGTCTTCCAGAAACTGGCAGTAGGACTGGGAGTTGAGCTTGACTCCATCCTCAACCTGAAAAGGCCCCACAAGCTCATCTTTGATGATACCAGCCCAAACCAGTACTCCACCTCCACCTTGCTGGCGTCTGAGTTGGACTGGAGCTCTCTGCCCTTTACCAATCCAGCCACGGGCCCATCCATCTGGCCCATCAAGACTCATTTCTCATTTCATCAGTCCATAAAACCTTAGAAAAAGCAGTCTTGAGATATTTCTTGGCCCAGTCTTGACGTTTCAGCTTGTGTGTCTTGTTCAGTGGTGGTCGTCTTTCAGCCTTTCTTACCTTGGCCATGTCTCTGAGTATTGCACACCTTGTGCTTTTGGGTACTCCAGTGATGTTGCAGCTCTGAAATATGGCCAAACTGGTGGCAAGTGGCATCTTGGCAGCTGCACGCTTGACTTTTCTCAGTTCATGGGCAGTTATTTTGCGCCTTGGTTTTTCCACACGCTTCTTGCGACCCTGTTGACTATTTTGAATGAAACGCTTGATTGTTCGATGATCACGCTTCAGAAGCTTTGCAATTTTGAGACTGCTGCATCCCTCTGCAAGATATATCACTATTTTTGACTTTTCTGAGCCTGTCAAGTCCTTCTTTTGACCCATTTTGCCAAAGGAAAGGACGTTGCCTAATAATTATGCACACCTGATATAGGGTGTTGATGTCATTAGACCACACCCCTTCTCATTACAGAGATGCACATCACCTAATATGCTTAATTGGTAGTAGGCTTTCGAGCCTATACAGCTTGGAGTAAGACAACATGCATGAAGAGGATGATGTGGACAAAATACTCATTTGCCTAATAATTCTGCACTGCCTGTAGAGAGGAGAGCTGCCCAAGACCATGACTAACATGTACTTACATTTTCTACTAATTCAACCAAAAAAAATATGAGTACTATGAGGGACATAAAACACGTCCACAAAAACTGATGGAGACTGATGAGCAAGATATTCTGAAGCTGGGAAGCCTGGCATTTGAACATCTAGAGAAAGGAAACATTGTGTTTTACCGAGAAGACATGGAGCAACATGATATCAATGGTGTAGGGGTCTCTTTGTACTCAAGAGTCTGTACAAATGTCTTCAAAAGAGAATGTGGTATCTTTCAGAAACCAGTCTACTACTTTGTTCATCTGAGCTTTCAGGAGTTTCTGGCTGCAGTCTACATGTTTCACTGTTACACCAACCAGAAGACAGAAATGCTTCAGAAGTTCCTTAGAAATGGTCTTTGTATTTATCCTTAATCTTTAGTATCTTATTCATCATCATCCACAGATATATTCTTTTTGGATAAATTTTTGTGGAGAGTCATGCAGAAATCCCTCGAAAGTAAAAATGGCCACCTGGACCTGTTTGTTCGCTTCCTTCATGGTCTCTTTCTGGAGTCCAACCACAGACTCTTAGGAGATCTGCTTGGTCAGACAGAGACAAATACGCAAATAAATGACAGACTCATAGACCTTTTCAATTCAAAGAATTCAATTCAAACAATGACACTAAACAGCTATAGAAAATTCAGAGGCCTGTGGGGTCAAACAGAGGAAAGACCCAGAGCATTATCAATCACCCAGCGAGTCATCAACAATGTGACGAGAATGAACATTTACAACATGTCTCCGGACAGAAGCATCAACATCATCTACTGTCTGTTGGAGATGAATGACTGCACATTGCATCAGGAAATCCAAGAGTTCCTGAGGTCAAAGACCAAATTAGGGAGAGCCCTCTCGGAGTCACAGTGCACTTTTCTGGTCTTAATGCTGCAAACATTTGAAGAGGTTCTGGATGAGTTGGATCTGTGGAAGTTTAACACAACATTGGTGGGAAAATGGAAATTGATTCCAGCTGTGAGGAACTGCAGAAAGGCTTGGTGAGACAAGGTGTGATTAACATCTTAAATCAGTGTTAATTAAGCTGTTCTGTTTTTATTGTTTTGTTTTTTTTTGTGGTTGATTATTTTTCTGTGTGTGTGTGTTTTATCTTTTTTATTTATCTTTTGTAGTGATAAAAGAATGAGGGTATTGCATAATGTACAATGATATAAGGCTAAAGGTTGTCCTTGTTACAGAAATTATTGCTATTATTTACATTTATTTTGCCTAATCCATTATTTGAGAAAGAATACTGTTAGACCTGGCCGCTCCCTTAGATAGTGTGAGGTTTTCGGCCATTCTGGGTGGGCTCAGCATAAGTGGATGGATGCAGTAATAAAAAAATGTGACTGTGGTTGTCATTGTTGTGGTTGTTTGTTTTGTCTTTGCCTTGTTGTTGCCTTGAGTGTTATTGACTAAGTTTTTAGGTGCAATGTCATTTTGGGTGACTTAGCACCAGAAGGCCACCATTGCATCACTTTTTCATACCTAATTCAAATCTACATGATTATCATGTCTGCATTTGTACACCTTTGGGCCTTTAGGGCAAAGGACAAGGGAGTGAACTGATGAGGACATCTAGTGGGCAAATAATATAAGATAACCACAGATTTGTGCGTGAGCACCCCATTTCCACATGAAATGTATGAAAAACGTGCTATCTTTATAACAAATTTTTAAAAATGTATCTGTCATTGTAGACTTTCTGGATGTCAACTGTCACTGACTCACTATGAAACCATAGCCTCAGCTCTAAAGGCCAAGAACTCCCATGTGACAGAGCTGGACCTGAGCTTGAATGTGATGCAGGATTCAGGAGTGGATCTGCTGTCTGCTGCATTGAAGAGCCCAAATTGTAGACTGGAAACTCTGAGGTCAGTTTACTGAATGTGCCTTAGTTTGAAGTGTTAAGCAAGTCCCTTATAAACTGACACCTATGCTGTGTGATGAATGTAATGTTCCCTGTCTCTGCCCCCCTCCCCCGTGGTGATGCATTGGATATATTTGTGGCCTAGTGTGATATTTTATGTGTTAGTAATCTCTGTTTTCAGTACTTTCAGTACTGGTTTTCCTTTTAGATATGGCTACTGAAGATTACTTTTAGTTAGAATGCTCTGCCTCCAGTGTCTTTCACATTGGGTCCTTTACAATCCATACACCAAACCAGTAGTCGAGGATAAAATCAACAATTCTGTTTTCTAGGTTAAAAAAAGAAAAGAAAAAGGTTACCTCACAGTAATCTGAGATAGGAAAACCTGAGGGCCATATAGCTTTTGTTCTTCAGCATGTAGTCTGTGTTTGTGGCAATTGAAGTCTTCTTTCTGGTTAGAGGACTGTGTCAGATGTCTGAGAGTGATTTGATTTTGTTCTTTTTGATGAGCTTCTAATTTTTGTTGTCATCATTTTGTTTTTAATAACTTGATATTGGAAGTAGCTTTGCTTTCTCTTTAAGTTTAGTTTTTAATTGTAAACAGAACCTGCTTTTTCATGTGGACTTTTTAAACATTATTATTATTGTTACTTCCCCACATTACCGGGTCCCACGCTAACAAAAGACTCTTTTTTTTTCTTCCATATACAACTTAGTTGAGGTAAGTGTGTTTGTTTGTTTGTTTTTAATTCAGGTGTCCTATGGCTTCTTATTTTTATGGACAATTTTGCTGTGTTCAAAATTTGTCGTAGTTTAGGGTGAAGAATGTAGGTGTCTGTCACAAAACGGCTGTGTGTAGGCAGGAGAGGACCCAAATGCAAAACTCACCGAGATGGAACGTGAACTCAAAAGCACAGCTTTATTGCTGAAAACAAGGCCAAACGATACAAAACTAAACTTGGAAAACTAATAATAAATCGTACGGGGGGGGGGGGGGGGGAGGGGAGGCTAATCATACACAGCTATGAGGGAGGACGCAACACTAACAAAGAGAAACACAGGGCTTAAATACACTGAGGGATAACGATGGAAATGAGACACAGAAGGAGAGCACAGCTGGGAGTAATTGGACTGGATAAGACAAGGGAAGCAAAACTAGAAACAATGACATGAGACACATACCTTCAAAGTAGAACAGTAAACACACAAACTAAACTCTAGACATGTAAACTTGACTAGACTGGGGAGACAGAACATAGGGACCTGGAACATGGGAGAGAAAGGCACAGTAGACATAAGACAGAACACAGGGGAGCCATCACACAAAACCTAAGAACTAAACCCGTGACAGCCGTAATTGAAACCTAGGGAAATGACAATAATCAAAATGGTACAACCAAGGACTCAGAAAATTATATATATATATATATACACTGTAAAAACTGTGATTTTGGTTAATTAGTATCTAATAGGAAAGTAATAGTAACTATTACTCAGTAAAAACATGTATGTGGTGTTTTAATTAAATCTAAACAAAATTAAACATTTTTGAGATGTTCAGTTATTTAAATTTTCACAATTTTGTTTGGGGTCAATTAAGCAATAGTTTTGTTGAGCAGATTTAACAAAAATGTATGAGTACCGTGAAAAATGAAGAAATCTAATAGATTTAACTAATGAAAGCATTTTCATTTCAATCATTCTACACTTCCGCCCGTAGTCTGTTGTGCCATGTGCAGGACACACACGGTTCAGCAGTGGATGATCTCCATTTTGTCTGAGGTAAGATTATCTTAATTTGTATGAATATACAACACGTTTTAAACAATAACGTATAGCAGTTTTAAGTTAAAGTTCTAAACAGTATGATACGTCAAAATTAGATTAATAATGACCACTGTAATGACAGTATCGTATTTTTACGCAAAATAGCACGAAGTGGACTGTTAGCATAAGATCACTTTCCAAGCTTTTGTGGCTGTGTTACTTCAGAGCTTTGACTAACCACATGTTTTATCATATTAAAACATATATTAATGATGTATTTCGATGGGCTGTAACCTCCCTCATTTACATCACTCAGTGATGTAGTTAAAAAAAATTGTGCGGGATTTTGTCAGTCACAGTTTTTTGAAGCTTTTGTCTCCACGCAGTGTTTTTCAGTTGTGGTAATTAAGCTAAAGTGGCTCACTCCAGCAACATAACTGGTTTACATTTTCATGCTGTCGGAGCCCTGTGACTTTAGTGCAGGCACAGCTCACATAGAGGGATGATGCGAGTTTCCAGTTAAACTTGGTTGGTGTATCAGGCTACGTCCACACGTACCCGAGTATTTTTGAAAACTGAGATTTTTCTATGCGTTTGGACCTTTCGTTTTATATGTGAACCTCACCTTTAAAAATTTTAGTATTAATTCAAATTTGTCTTTAACAATTTGTGTGTGTAAAATTTTTACTTCAGAGAGTGTGATTGTTATTAATGTTGTCTGCTTTTCAGTTGCTGGAAGATCCCTCAACTTAAATTCAGCTGATCAGTATGTAGACTATGAATTTTAAATAGGTTGTGATGGATGATTGTATTGAATTAAACTACTAGTTTTGAAATTGAAGCAGAAGAAATTGACTAAGTTGACCCTATTTAATATAAGTTAACTCTGCCCATTTACATTTTATTCTAGGTTGAACGAGATAGAGCTCCATGTAATCACTGATGACCAAATCGAGAAGTTGGTTCTTCCATCAGGGATCCCACCAACAGAAAAGGAGCTGCAAAGTGTTGTGAAGGATACCTTTGGGATTTCAAACGACTTCAGTATTTTAAACCAAAATTTCAGGACTACTTCACTATTCGCAGAAGTGACCAGATAAAAGACAAAGACACTGATCAACTGTCAGCTGACTATGACTCATCATCCAATCCAGTTGTATCCAATGCAGACTCTGCTGCAACCACTTCTCGGGACACCATTATTCTCAAAAGGCAGAACTTTGTGAGACCTGGCCAAAGCTGTTCCCTATTCCACAGTCAGCATGCAAAACTGAAATGTAACTGGAAAGAGCCACTGAGGAGTATAAAAAGAATGGAAATCTTCTACTTTTCCAAAGTAAAGACGGACCTTCTTGAGGAGTTGGCTGAAACTGTATTTCTAAGTATGACCTATTCTTCCTATTATTATTATTATTATTATTATTATTATTATTATTATTATTATTATTCCAAGCACTAGTGAAGAATTTCAGTGCATGCAATCTAAATTAATCAGAAAAATGTTATATTATAAATTTTGTATACATTTTATATTCCACAATAAAAACAATTACTGTTTGAATGTTCTCTTTGTGAAATTGATTCATTTTACTCAGAAAAGTTAAATTAATTTGATTTTCTCTTACTATTCAGTCATTATTTATAAAGTTTAATTGGAAAATTATTGAATCCAATTTGAGTTTTACTTAAACACAAAAGGTTTTCATTTCTTTGTAATGGATATTTTAGTCATTTTTTTACTAAACCTTTGCCAGATTGTTAGTAAATTCAAAGTAATTTTTCCTCAGATATTAATTTAAAATGAATTAATTTTTTGTTACAATTATGCAATTTTAACCTTCAATTTGAGATTTTGTCCCTAAAGCCAACACATATTTACAAGTGAATGTATATATTGTAATATATCTATATCATGGTTAAAGCACTTCTGGATGGATGCAAACTGCATTTCATTGCCCTGTACCTGTGACATGTGCAATGACAATAAAGTTGAATTCTATTCTATTCTAAACTGAAGGATTCAGATGTGGAGCTGCTCTCTGATCTAGCCAAA
The DNA here is from genome assembly GCF_057381845.1 of Rhamphochromis longiceps. NCBI lineage: Eukaryota > Metazoa > Chordata > Actinopteri > Cichliformes > Cichlidae > Rhamphochromis > Rhamphochromis longiceps. The sequence goes on along the minus strand of NC_140573.1, from coordinate 20,200,415 downwards.
AATCCACACTGCAGACTAGAGTGTATGAGGTCAGTAGAGGGTGTACTCCATCTTTGCTTCAGAAGTATTGTGCTAAAGAAAGTTAGTATGAAAGCAAAACTCCTGTGTTTTCTGTAAAACTTTTCAGTGCCTGCTTGATTCATTGAAGATGTAAGAGGAGACAGACGACATTCGACCAGTCAGATGAGCCAAAAATCTTTTTGTGATCAGGTGTTTAAGTTCTGTGAAGATAATTAGTGTTGTGTTCATGTCTACAAGAAATAAAGCTGGATTCTAACTGACAGCCATACAATTTGAATCAAACTCTCCAATCTGATCTCACATATTTTTGTATTCATTTTAACACCAGATTAGCTTCATCTTCGTGACAGGTCTGAGATCAATTTGACTGAAGCAGAGAAATTAACTGGGTGCTATTTAAGAGTACATTTATTAGCATGCAGAACGGAAGCTCTGCTACTATTTTATATATATTTTATATATTAAAAAAATTATATATATTTTATATATATTTGTCCTTCTCTTAGGGGTTTCATCCAGATAACTTCAGGGACAGTCTCTGTTTATTAAAAAGTGATGCAGAAATAGATGAGATGTTCATGAAAACACAGAGAGCCATCACTAAAGTGTTGGTACAGTAATAAAGTAAGTATAAAGTATAAGTATAAAGTGTTTCTAGTTCTGCATATTAAGTCCAAAACTGAGAGGAAGGCACGCAGCTGCTCCACCACAACCAAGTCCCTGCTGCTCTTTTTGCTGGATTTCCTGCAACACTGACTGACAGCTGCTGAAGAGAGCCTCTGTAAACACTCATTTATCATCTCTGTTCTTTTATCCTTTGTTCTACAGCTGGAAGTGAAGTTACCAGGGCTAAGAAAGGACAGCAGCAGCTTGTGTTTGGGGAGATGTTCCAACTGGTCATTGTTACTGGGAAGTGGAGTGAAAAGCAGAGTTTAATCCAGCAGTGACTGACAGAGGAATGAGAAGCAGTTCAGATGACTGTTAGTGCTGCAGAGTGAACTGCTATGGGAACAGCTCTGCTGTCAGACACAGCAGAGTCCACCATCATTCCTGTGTCTCCCTCAGCAGTATGTCTGGACTGCTCTGCTGCTGCTCTGTCCTTCTACACACTCTCTGCAGACACACACTGACTCCACCCCCTCTGCTCCATATTCACCTGCATTTTATTTCATCTATTTTATTCATTTAAGTATTCTTTAAAAAAGTCTCTGCAGAATATTTCTGTTTATGACACAACACTGAGAATCAGTGTGCTTTGAACTAGTGTAGGCTGTGGTTGTGGTTGTAGTGTTTTGAGCTGCAGCTTCACCCTGTGGAATGATGGGGAACTGTGGGGAATATTCAGTTTATACTTCAGAGCTTGTACAGTGGTGTGAAAAAGTGTTTGCCATTGCTTTTTCACATGGGGCCGTGTAGATTTGAAAATTTTCCCCCCTTAATAATAAACACCTTCATTTAGAAACTCATTTTGTGTTTACTTGTGTTATCTCCATCCATCCATTCGCTTCCACTTATCCTTTTCAGGGTTGCGGGGGCGCTGGAGCCTATCCAAGCTGCCTTAGGGCGAGAGGCAGGGTACACCCTGGACAGGTTGCCAGTCTTTTGCAGGGCTAACACATGAACAGAGACAACCATTTGCACTCACATTCACCCCCACATTCACAATTTAGTGTTTCTAATTAACCCAACCCCACTGTTATGTTTGTCTAATATTTAAATTTGTTTAACAATCTGAAACATTTAAATGGACAAATATCCAAAAAGATTAGAAAATCAAATATGCAAACATTTGTTCATACTACTGAATTTGCAGATTGTCATTCCTGTCAGTGCAGGATTATTTCGATTTTCATTTTATTTTTCCAATTAGTTTTTATCTATAGTCTCTATAAATATGACGACAGCTCTACCAGCAAGTTGAGCAGTGAAACAGTAAGATTCACAGCAGAAGAAAAGGACAGTATGAAAGCTGGCTTTTTTCATATTTAAAAATTTATACGATGTCAACTGTTTTATAACAGGAAATAAATAGTTATAATATTGTCATGGTTACCTGTTGCCTCTTTACTCACAGTTTACTAACACATAATCAGATGTGCCCATTATATTTGTTCATCTTAATGTTTAATTTTTGTACCATCATCAGTTTTACTTGTAAATTCTGATGCTGTGATAATATGTATTAACAATATAATGCTAAGAAAAATGATTTAATTTTGAATAGTAATGATTATTTAATGATTTTCTTTTGGGAAACGTTATCAAAAATGACTCAACAGTCACTACTGCAAACCCTGAATCTGAATTTGAAAAAAAAAAGTGACATTATAAATATTTGTGACTTTGTTAAACACATCAATGTGAAAAAAGCCTGAGAGCCATAAATGTTTGTCAGAAGAAAATTGTATATAGTGTGATCAGCTTCATGAAATGTGTTCTTTTATTGATCACTAAGCAAATGTCTATGTGACTTTTGACATGAACTCTTGTGTGATAAACAACTAACAGCTTCCTCTTTTCTAAGAACATACAGTCTTAGAAAAGGGGAACCTCAGCTCTGAGTTCTTAGAATAACTCCTCTGTCAGGAATAATTGGTAGAGATGAATATTTACAGCTCCTGTGCCAAGTGCATAAATACACGTAGCTCTTTCACTTTGAAGTTGCAGATATTGACTATATGAAGCTTCGGGTGTTTCAGTAATTTTACAAACAACCTACACAGGTAAAAATCCTTTTGAGAAAACAAGATTACCAAATGTCATTAATAACCTCTTACAGACAGGTCTGACCTGTCTGTAAGAGGTTCCTATTTTTGTGGCTTTTATGAGCTGGAAGCCCAAATTATGTACAAATAAACAACTAAGTCCTTAAAATCATTTAAGTTGTGGGCCCTGAGTCTATAATCTATGAAAGTTTTTTTGAATGGAATTATGGAAATAAATATACTTTTCCATGATATTCTAATTTTTTGGAAAGGCTCTGTTATTCCATTGTCTTTGCGCATGCTGGTATTGTCTGTTGTCGACTGTGTTCTGAGAGCAAAGAAATAATTAGAGCCCAATTCCTTGTACTTGTGCACATAGTTGGTCAAAAAGTAATAATTGTATATATTAAGTAAGAAAATTTATGTTTTGCTAAATTATTTTATTATTGTAACAAAGCTTTTTGGCAATACCCCCTTTTTTATTCATTTATTTATTCTGTTTATTTCCCCTTAAATTGAGCCTTATTTGTAAGGAAAACACATTTCTGGGATGAGCAGCGGAGATGAGTATGTGGGCCGTGCCCATGAATGACTTGACAAATCTCTGCCAAACATCTTGTTTTAAGCTTCTGGCAGCTGACAATCAGGTGATTAGCATGGACTCGGCTACAACTGTCAGTTGTTGTCTCCTCTAAGCATCCCACGTTTGACTGATCTGGATTGAGCTGGAGCCACAGAGCAACTTCAAGCTGGTGTTCCACAGCAGCATCTCCAAACTGAAGGTATTATTTGTATTATTATTTCATACTTTACACTCCTGGTGATGAAGCAAAGTCCAGACAGCCAGAGCTAGAGTTACCTTGTAGTCTCTTATAGTCACCTATATTATATTATATTATATTATATTATATTATATTATCCATTTTCTTCTCCTTATCCAATTTAGGGTTGTGGGGAAACTGCCATAGGGCAAGAAGCGGGATACACTCTGCACAGGTCATCGGTCTGTAGCAGGGGAACACAGACCAACCATTCACACTTACATCTACAACACCTACAGCCAATTAAAATCACCAGTGAACCTAACAAGCGCGTGTTTGGACTGTTGGAGGAAACCAGAGTACCCGGAGAGGACCCAGCCAGACTCCACACAGAAATATCAGCCATGATGGTGGATTATATGATATAATATGATATGATAACTACATTCTGGGATCAGGCTAGTGACTGAAAAATTACAATTTTATTGCAGTCATTTAAAGTAAAACGATGTTCTGGGTAAACGATTTGTTGCATTATTGCTAACATAGGTTTTTATAAATGTAATTCTATTAATCGCTAAACAAAATAATGGCGAAGATGACTGAAATCATTCTAATAGTATTGAGATTAATTTGAGCGCTGATATTCTTAAGGACGAATCCTCGTCTCCTCTCCACGCCTTCTCTCCTCCCCTTCGTCTCTCTCTTCATCCTCGCCAGCCTTCATCCTCCACCTGAAGCTGATGTGGACACAAACACTATTCTTCCTTTGATGTCAGAGGGAGAGAGTCCTCTGCTTTTGCTCGCATCTAACGCGGTTGGAGAACGACTCTTCGTTTTTCGGCCAGGCCGCTTTAGGGCACGGCAGGGCGGAGAAGGAGCGACGCGGGGTTCGGTGCCGGAGCGGGTCTGCGGAGCTCTGGCAGCGGCTGCTTAATGAAGGAAAGAGCCGCGGGCTGATTACAGCACCGAGACAAGCTGCAGGAGGAAATCCGAGGAGCTGATTCTTTCAGAGTGAGCTGCAAAGGAGCATTCACCATGTTTCTGTCCGTGTGTCTAATATGGACACAGCTGCTGCTCACAGGTAAGCGCCTGCTGTGTGTTACTTCACAGTGATCCTGTTTCGGTGATTAAATATGTTTCTACAGTCCAGCCTGTAAACATGCGCGCAGATGGTGCTCACATCTCCTCTAATGTGCGGTTTGCTTGTTTGATAGCTGGCTGAAGGTCTTCCAGATAAAATAAGAAAGAAAAACTGCTAGCGTCCTTAATAGGATTTTACCCAGTGCAGGTGATGTTATATCAACTGCAAATACATAGTTTAAGTCCTTAAGCTGACATTCCTCAGAAGAAGTGCTTAAGTCTTCCACAGCATGTGTGCTGTACACATGTAGAGGAACAAAAACATAGAAAAGACTTTTAAATATTGTCTGTACAGAAGTGTTGAATATAGATGACTCTATTGCTGCAAATACTGCAAAAATAGGCTATGATAGAACCCATTTCCATTGCTGACTCATATAGTTTTCCAGTATTTTCTAGTGCAGATGCTATATCATTTTCACAGAGCAACATTTTAATAGTTTCTGTTTAATAATGTTAATCCCAGAATGACACACTGAAGTGGGGTACTGTGATTTTGAGCATAGCATTTTAAGACCTGTGCTTGAAAATTTGTTTTCCATTTAATAATTTCTGTATCAAAAGGATTGCATTTAAAAATATTCCATTTCTATAATCGAGTCATCTGAAGCTGCGGCAGAAGGTGCTGGCATCCTCACTGCACCTCCCCGGCTGTTTTAATGACGCAGTTCCTGAGCAAAGTCTCAAAATTGAATCTAGGTCAGAGTAAACCACCAGACTGTGTCCCTCAAACCTGGGCTCCTAATTGGCAGCTGGACAGCTGCTGTGTTTTACACATGAGGTTGTATAGAAATTCAAGAAGATCGATGGCTCCCACACTGCAGGGATTCACTTTTACCTGTGCACCACAGACAGATGCATTTCAGTATTGCTACATGATATGACTGGTAGAAGCAGGTGCTGGGCTGGAAACAAGCGCACAGCTGAAGAATAAGATCAGCTACTGGCTCACTGCAGGGCTCCATTTTTACCAGGCTGAGGTAAAACTGGAGCTCTGCAGTAAGTGAGCTGTGGAGCATTTTCCTCTGTTGTGAGGTTGTTTTGGCACAAATGCTGCCCTTTTTGGCATGCATATGTAAGTGCTTTTCTTTTTTGTAAACTAGAAACTTCTCGGTTCAGATTCCTCCAAGTACAGTTAGGTTCCTGCTGTTTAAAGACAAGTTTTTAATTTGGCTAAAAATGTATCATTGCTCCTTTGATTTGGCTCCATACGAGCATCCCTTTGACTTTTCTGTCTGACAACGGGCATGAAGCCTCCTGGGGGAAATGAAAGCTCCTAAACAGGAAGAAGATTGCACTTTTGTTTTCCTGGAAGCTGCTTTTAGATTTCCCCAGGCAGGTGAAATGGATGCTGCTGGAACGACTGGAATAACTCTAATAAAAGGTAGAGGGAAATGGGTTTGCTTTTTGAAGTAGTTTAAGAGTTTCATAGGAAAGGTTTGGTGTTCTTCGTTGGGTTTCTCCAAATTTGAGAATGGATTTAGGAAAGGTCTAACCAGAAGAAGGGGACTCAATCGGGATCCAGAAATTTCTGAAAGGATTCTTTACCAATACAAGAGAGTGGGCATGATTAAATAAGAATGACAGAAGAAGAAAATATTACAGACAAATCCAGATCCAGATATTCGTCTTGTTCCAGGGACTTAGCTCATTCATGTTCTGAAAAGAATTTTACTGCCTTAAAAATTGTAAAGAGTCCTGATTCTGCATCACTGCTTGGATGTAAACAGAGATGGCAATAACATTGATATCTCACACCTTGAATGGGATTACTATGAAGCTTTTAAGGCAAAGAAAACTAAAAGTAAGCACTTTTGAAACATCTTGACATAGGAACACTGAGATCTCCTGAGACGCTGGTATTGTGCGACCACGTTGGTTTGAGACTGATGGAGTTTTGACTATAGTGTGAGATCTGTAATCTTCATAATTTGATATTTGAGAGGTACATAGCTTTTTGCAGATTTGTGTACATCACCTGTTGGATGAGCACTTTTTTTGTCTTCCTTCTTTTGGCCCTTTCAGGGCAGATCAGTGTTTGGTGTCTGTTGATTTTGGCAGACTTTGTTGACCACAAACAGTTGTGGTCTCTAAAGCTAATTGGAGCCTGTTGTGGCCTTCTTACAAGTATCTGATCAACAATATGACCTATATGCAGTGAAATTGTAGAATTTTATTTGGATGTTTTCCAACCTTCTAACCAATTTTGCTCACTTCGCTGATAACCTTGCATGGCACTCATCACAGATATGGTGACTAGGTCCAATAAAACATGATGGAGGCCCAAATGCTAAAGGTAAGGCTTCAAAATGCGGAGCTCAGAAACAAAAGGGTGATGTCACAGTGGCTACATCCATCTTTTCTATACAATCTGTGTTATAGACCCCAAATGTTCCAGTGGGTACATTCCTACCCGCTGCAGTGGGAGATTCTTTTTTTTTTTTTTTTTTTTTTTTTTTTTTTTCAAGACAAACATTGGATGGAAATAAAGACAGAAGACAAACACGATACTTAACTTGAAACAGATTTATTTTACAGTAACAAGAAGTCAACATCCTTGTGTCCTTGTTTTTTCTCATTTAAACCTGTTAATGAATTTTAATAGTCATAACTTTAAACATCTCTCCTCCTCTCTCACACACGCGCATACTGAAGACTTTGCCCTTGCTCTAATTTGACCTGTGATTTGCTGGTAGTCTCATGGAAAAGAGGCAGAGCCGGCTCCTCTGTCCAATCTGAGCACAGCTCAACTCAGCATTGTGCATGGCAACCAGGAAGCTGTCACTAGGGAAAAAGATGCCAAACAGAGACGTGAAGAGCCATGTCAGCTTCCCGGACGCCTGAAAGGCCTGCTTCAGTTTTTCATTTCAGCTGAGACCTGATTTATTGTTGCAGCTTCCTGTTGCTGTTAATGTTTTACAGCAAAATTCAACATGTTTCTTTTATTTTTAATGAAACCTACTTTCAGACATGTATTTTCCAGATAAAATTGAGACTATATCAGGTCTCTGTTCCTGGTTTCTGTCTGCATTTGTTGACTCACAGAAAACAGGTTTTTGGCACCGATACAGCAGAGAAAAATAATGTTTGCAGACCGACAGCAGTCGGAGGACACCTTCTTTTCCGTGTCTTTGCTGCCAGAACAAACATTGGAGTCTAGCAGACGGCCGGACGAACAGTCTGTCAGCTCAGGCTGAAGCTGCAGGAGAAATTTCCAGCATCATCTGCTCACTCCTCCTCCTGCAGACAGTGAAAATAACATAAGTGATGCAAGCTAGCGTTATAGCTAGGCAGCAGAAAAACCTAACAAATTGACTTTAATAAATAAAAAGATGGACAATACACAAGTCTATCGCTGTGAATATACAGAGTTTCATGCACTTGGCCTCTTGTGTTGGTTAGACATGATTAGTCATATTAAAGTTTAATTCTTGAGACTGATGGTGAATTATGCAGTGTTCGTATTTATCACAGATGGGTGGGTTCAGTCAGTGCACAGGGGTTTCCTCTCAGCCTGCCTGCAGACTCATGAAAGTCTCTGTCCTGCCCAATGAGCTGGGATGGCAGAGGTAGACAGATGGGATCTCCTGCACTCATTTTGTCTGCTGCTTTCTCTTCATCTCTGTGAGAGATACTGAATGTGATGTGTTGGAGAACGACATGATGAAAGATAAGAGGCATGAGGAGGAGGACACAGCAGAGGATTTTTACAAGAAATAGATTTTTGAACTGTAAAGCCTTTGTGCACGTCTTCTTTCTCAAGTCTCGAGTGAAAAGCTTTGGATAAATGCCAGCTGATTTTATCCATCATAACAAATGTAAGGAGGTAATGTTTTTATAACTCACCTGTTTAAATCGCATTAACCTTTAAATTTGCATCATGGCAAAGTTGCATCGGGGCGATCGTGGCTCAAGAGTTGGGAGTTCGTCTTGTAATCGGAAGGTTGCCGGTTCGAGCCCCGGCTTGGACAATCTCGGTCGTTGTGTCCTTGGGCAAGACACTTCACCCGTTGCCTACTGGTGGTGGTCAAAGGGCCCGGTGGCGCCAGTGTCCGGCAGCCTCGCCTCTGTCAGTGCGCCCCAGGACAGCTGTGGCTACAATGTAGGTTGCCATCACCAGTGTGTGAATGTGTGTGTGAATGGGTGGATGACTGGATATGTAAAGCGCTTTGGGGTCCTTAGGGACTAGTAAAGCGCTATATAAATACAGGCCATTTACCATTTAAAGGCGTGGCTTTGTGACTGACAGGTGAAGTGTGACTCAGATGGCTGCTAGCTGAGTGCTAAGCTTTTCCAGCATTTTTAGTGCAATTATCTGACCAATAATATGTCTGCTGTCAGGTTAAATGCACTAACAGTCCATTCAAGAAGGTTGTGCTCCAGTTTATGTGAGTAAGGAGGATTTATTTTAGATGTTACTTAGTGCTACCTAGTAAGCTCTATTTGTGCATTGCACAGACCTGCTAGCATTAACGAATATGTTCGTTAATCTGGTCACTTCTGGCTCCAAAAAAAAAACAACATGGAAAAAAACAACATGGCGGGACCCAAAACACTAATGTTGAGGCTTCCAAACCAATGGATGAGGTATAGCTTTAGAAAAATACTTTAGTTTAAGACTATCCACCATCAGCCAGCAGGCCACAGCCAGGCTCCACCATCAGCCAGCAGGCCACAGCCAGGCTCCACCATCAGCCAGCAGGCCACAGCCAGGCTCCACCATCAGCCAGGCTCCACCATCAGCCAGCAGGCCCAGCCAGGCTCCACCATCAGCCAGCAGGCCTAGCCAGGCGCCATCATCAGAAATTCCGCTTCCGGGTCCCTCGTGGTGGCCGCCTCGTGCTCTCGCTTCAGTATGCCACCCAAGAAAAGCCCAACACCAGAGGAGGTTGAGGACATTAAAACCTCCCTCGGAGCGCTGTGCGGAGACGTGGCCGCAGTCAGGGCGCAGCAGGAGCTGCTTCTGGAGGAGGTAAAACAGCTACGCCTCCAAAATGCCGAGAAGGACAGACGGATCATGGATCTCGAGCGGCGGGTGGATGAGCTGGAGCAGTACACCCGTACGAACGACGTGGTCATCAGCGGTATTAAAATCAAGCCGCGCTCATACGCGCGCGCGGTGGCCGGGAACGTCGGGGAGCCCAGCGACGAGGAGACCCGCTTGGTGGAGCAACAGGTGGCGTCCTTCCTCCAAAGCAAGGGGATAGAGATGGACCTAGAGCACATAGAAGCATGTCACTCACTGCCCAGGAGGAGTGACAGACCGCCGGCCGCCATTATGAGATTTGTCAATCGGAAGAACAAGGTCGCACTGCTGAAACAAGGACGCAAACTGAAAGGCACGGACGTTTTCATTAATGAGCATCTGACACGAAAAAACGCAGACATCGCGAGGAAGGCAAGGCAACTGAAGAAGAACGGTAAAATACAACATACATGGGTAATAAATTGTAAGATTTTCATTAAGCTAAACGGGACACCAGAAGAGGCAAAAGTACTGATAGTGAGGAACATGGAGGATCTGGACAAGTATAACTGACACCAATGTATCAATTACACCAGGAAATGACATGGACACGTTGAAATCAATTCTTCAACAGAAAGTAATTGATCTAGATTGTGAATATAAGGAGCATAATATAATAGATCCAGAAATAGATTCTGAAAGTAACTTTCTCTCTTCTTTTGTTAAAAATTGTAATTATTTCACTCAGGAACAATATGAAAAAGAAATTAACCTAGACGGGAAGCTCTCATTAATTCACTTTAACAGCAGAAGTATGTACTCTAATTTTGATTTCATTAAGGACTATTTACAACAATTTTCTCGCCCCTTTAGTGTTATAGCCATCACTGAAACTTGGTTCAATGTCGATAAAGGAATAGATTTTTGTTTGAATGGATATGATTTAAAATACATGAATAGATTAAATAAGGCGGGCGGCGGGGTTGCTATATATATTCATAACTCTATAAACTATAATGTTGTAACAACTATGTCTATGGCTATTGATGGAATTTTGGAATGTTTGACTATTGAGATTATGAATGACAAAAAGAGAAATGTTATAATAAGTTGCATATATCGGACACCCAGTTCAAGTATTGACACTTTTAATGAATGGATAGAAAAAACGTTTGCTTCGGTGAACCAAAAATTACTATTTATCTGTGGTGATTTTAACATTGATTTGCTAAATCCAACAAGGTTAAAAGCCATTGATGACTTTACTGACACGATGTACAGCTTATCACTATATCCAACAATAACAAAGCCAAGCAGAATAACTTCACATAGCGCCACTATTATTGACAATATTTTTACTAATGTCATGGATTTCCAAATTAATAGTGGCCTGCTTGTCTGTGATATAACTGACCACTTACCAGTTTTTACTTTGTGTGACTGTGATTTAAAAAAAATAGATACCAAGATCATGATAGCAAAGTGAACAATAAATGAAGAAGCAATTCATGCCTTCAATTTCGATTTAGCACAACAAGATTGGAGTTCGGTGTATGAAGAGTCAGATGTGGACAAGGCTTATGATAATTTCCTAGATATTTTTACTATGTGGTACAATAAACATTGTCCTGTAAACGAACACATGACAAAGAAAAAAAAGATAAAAAGTCCTTGGCTCACAAAAGGAATTATTAATGCTTGCAAAAAGAAAAACAATTTGTATAAACAGTTCATCAAAGTAAAAACAAAAGAAGTGGAACAAAGATATAAAGCATATAGAAATAAATTGACTGATATTATAAGAACGAGCAAACAACTTTATTATAGAAGAAGATTATATGAAAATAAAAACAATATAAAAGGAACTTGGGATGTGTTAAACAACTTAATTAAACAAGGATCTTCTGGAACATCATATCCTGAATATTTTACTGATGCAAATGGTGAAAATCACAACATGAGTAATATTGTCGATGGGTTCAATAAATTCTTCATAAATGTTGGCCCTGAACTAGCAGCAGACATCCCGTGTCATAAAAATGAAAATATCAGTAATATAAAATCAAATCCCTTTTCACTGTTCCTCTCAGCTACAAATGAGCAAGAAGTAATAAATATCACATTAAAATGTAAAAGTAAGTCTTCAATGGATTATCATGACATAAATATGTCTGTAGTTAAACAGGTTATTCTGAATATTGCTAGTCCCTTAACATATATCTGTAATTTATCATTTCAGTCTGGTTGTTTTCCCAAAAAAATGAAAATTGCGAAAGTAATACCACTATATAAAAGTAATGACAAACACATTTTTACCAATTATAGGCCTATTTCTCTACTGCCTCAATTCTCAAAAATTCTAGAAAAACTTTTTAATTCAAGATTAGAAAAATTCCTTGAAAAACATCAAATAATAAATGTTGGTCAGTATGGTTTCAGAACGCAAAGAACCACTTCAATGGCGATAATTGAGGCAGTAGAAGAAATTACTGATACACTGGATTAAAATAAATATGCAGTTGGTATTTTTGTTGATCTCAAAAAGGCCTTCGACACAATCAATCACTCAATATTATTGGATAAATTGGAAAGATATGGTATTCGAGGGAAAGCTGGTAACTGGTTAAAAAGTTACCTAACGGGTCGGGAACAATATGTTAGCATAGGGCATTACCATTCAGAGAAACTTGGTATTACATGTGGTGTTCCCCAAGGGTCAGTGTTGGGACCAAAACTTTTCAATGTATACATAAATGATATTTTTGATGTTTCTCAAGTACTTAAACTCATACTGTTCGCAGATGACACCAACATATTTTTCAGTAGCGATGATTATACTGATCTTGTAATGACCGTAAACAGGGAGCTAAAATTAATAAAAAAATGGATGGACATAAATAAATTATCATTAAATATAAATAAAACTAAAGCAATGTTTTTTGGTAATTTAAAATATAATGTAGAAGTACCAATTATCATTGAAGGTGTACCAAATCAAATCACTTTTTATTGTCACATCACATGTGCAGGCACACTGGCACAGCACATGCGAGTGAAATTCTTGTGTGCGAGCCCCACAAGCAACAGAGATGTGCAAACACAACAACACAAACGAGCAAAATACAAGAATGGCCAACCTGAAACTAATAAATATATGTACAATATATAATAGTGTATGCATTTCTGGATGTGTATACTAAATATTTTCCTGTGTGTGTGTGTGTGTGTGTGTGTGTGTGTGTGTGTGTGTGTATACACATTTTTACAAATTAAATAGTAATAAAATAAAATAATAATAATAATAATAAAATATATAAAATATACAGAGTTGAATATGTGCAAAACAAGTGGCATTTATATACAGTGTGGAGTGCATAATGTTGAAGTTCCAGTAGTGAAGCTGAGGTGTCTATGACGTGTTCAGCAGTCTGATGGCCTGATGGAAAAAGCTGTCTCTCAGTCTGCTGGTACGGGACCGGATGCTGCAGAACCTCCTTCCTGATGGAAGCAGTCTGAACAGTTTGTGGCTGGGGTGACTGGAGTCCTTGATGATCCTCCCCGCTTTCCTCAGGCACCGCTTCCTGTAGATGTCTTGGAGGGAGGGAAGCTCACTTCCAATTATCCGTTCAGAGCACCGCACTACTCGCTGGAGAGCTTTGCAGTTGTAGGCGGTGCTGTTGCCATACCAGGTGGTGATGCATCCAGTGAGGATGCTCTCAATGGCACAGTGATAGAAGGTCCTGAGGATGCGGGGGCTCATGCCGAATCTTTTCAGTCTCCTGAGAAAGAAGAGGCGCTGCTGCGCCTTCTTCACTGTTTTGTTTGTGTGTACTGACCACGTAAGATCCTCAGCCAGGTGTACGCCAAGGAACCGGAAGCTGCTCACTCTCTCCACAGCAGCGCCGTTGATGGTGATGGGGGTGTGTACTTCTCTGCACCTCCGGAAGTCCACTATCAACTCCTTTGTCTTTGCGACGTTGAGGGTGAGATGGTTGTCTTGACACCAGTGGGTCAGGGCGCTGACCTCCTCCCTGTAAGCCGTCTCATCACCGTTGGTGATAAGACCCACCACTGTAGTGTCGTCCGCAAACTTCACAATGATGTTGGAGCTGTTAGTGGCTGTGCAGTCGTAGGTGTAGAGTGAGTACAGGAGAGGGCTCAGTACACACCCCTGTGGAGCACCAGTGTTCAGTGTGATGGGGGATGAGGTGATGCTGCCCAGTCTGACCACCTGGCGTCTGTCAGACAGGAAGCTAAGGATCCAGCTGCAGAGGGAGCTGCTCAGTCCTAGATCCTGCAGTTTCCTGTCCAGCTTCGAGGGAACGATGGTATTGAATGCTGAGCTGTAATCTACAAACAGCATCCTCACATACGTGTCTCTCTTCTCCAGGTGTGACAGGGCAGGCACAATTGATAATGTGAGTGAAAACAAATTTTTGGGAGTCGTAATTGATAATAAAATTTCATGGAAACCCCACGTCAGACACATAAAAACCAAAATTTCCAGAAGCCTCGCAGTTTTGAACAAAGTGAAACCATACCTTGATAAAGATGCACTTCGTACTCTGTACTGTACTCTGGTTCTTCCATATCTTACATATTGTGTGGAAGTGTGGGGAAACACATATAAAAATACAACTAATCCATTAGTCACAGTACAGAAACGAGCACTGCGTATTATTCACAAGGCTGGTTATCTAGATCATACTCACAAATTCTTTCTTCAGGCAAAGTTACTTAAATTCCAGGATCTGGTTAATTACAATACATCCATAATTTTGTATAAAGCTTTTACTAAACTTTTACCGGCAAATTTACAAACTAGATTTGAAATTCGAGAAAAGGTTTATAATGTGAGAGGCTTTGGAGAATTCAAATTACCCAGAACTCGAACAACCCGTAAAGGTTTTTGTGTGTCTGTATGTGGTGTGAAAATCTGGAACAGTCTGAGTTTACAATTGAAACAATGCAAAAATATTCATAGATTTAAATTTCTCTACAAACAGTTGGTCTGGTCACAGTATACTCAATGATGCTTTTAGTGTGCTGTGTAATGTCTGTTCTCTTACCATTGCTGGTATGGATTCCAAAAAAAAAAGAAAAAAAGTGTGCGTATGTATGTACATATATGTACATGTGTGTGTAGATATATATGTATGTGTGTTTGTTACTTGTAGTTATTACTGCCTGTTACCTGTGGTAATGCAATTTATAATTTATATATTCTGTATTCAGTTATGAAGGCTCTAATTGTTGTTTGCGAGCTGCCGTTTAGATGCTTGTATGTGCCCGGGGCTGTTGATAGGTCTGTATGCAATGATGGGCGTAGCTGCGGGAAGTTTGTTTTTTTTTTTTTGTTGATGAGTGAGTATAGGGGTGGGATTTAATAAGTTTTCTTCGTCCCACTCCTTTTTCAGGCAATTTTTTTTTTTTTGTTTTGTGCATTTTATGTTCAATATAGGTATTTGTTGTGCCTGAAAATGAACAAATAAATGAAATGAAATGTGGTGTGGTGCACCTCAGGGTTATGCACTGGGTCCACATCCACTAAGATTATCTCATACCACTTTCATAGAGATTATATTCAGTTGTATTGTATATGCTCGTATGTGAAATCACATACGCTGCTGCACTGAAAGTGCTTCCTCAGGGTTTTTTGTTCCTTTTGCCATGATAATTAAAGGGCGATGGTGAATTACGCAGTTCATATTTGTCACAGTTGGTTGGGTTTAGTTGGTGAGCAGGGGTTTCCTCTTGCACAGTCTATGGCTCCAACACTATACCATTGAGATTAAAAAGGTGCATCATTCATTAGAGCAGCTTCAGTCCGAGTCGATGCAGCAGCATAAACCTGCTCGTCTGACGGACTGTGGAAATTATCCACTGCAGGAATTCTAAACTAACTCTCCCCCCTTCTCTCCACAGAATCATCTTCCAATGAGGCCTCACCTTTCCGCCACTTGGGTCGTTTCCCTCCATCTCTGTATGGTCATCAGGATGTGAACAAACTGCCAGAGTTCCAGCACCACCTCCATCATCATCGTCACCATCAGCACCCTGCCAGATTAGCCAAAGACCTACCTGATGGTCTGTTTCCTCAGGAGCCCGCCGGCCAGCAAAGCCTTAACCTGCTGGCACGACCACATCATGAGGTGCAGCCGGAGCATGCCGCTATATCCGCACGACATTTGGTTACTGTGGTGAGTAACCAGCCATTTGACATCAGTGGAATTCTTAGGATACATGTTATGTTGACACAAACTGAGGAGTGAGCGAAGTGTGAAAGGGTCTCAGGCTGGACATGAACACAGTCATATTAACTGTCCGTTGGGTTTACAGCTTGTCACATTATGATTTTAGCATGTTATGATGTGTACTACCAAAACTGGGGATTAGAAGGGAATTTGGCTTTCTCTTATATCGATGCAGAAAAGTTCGTTTTTATAAATTCACCAGAATACAGAAAACTGAGTGTCTGTGCTGAAAAATGCATTCTTTCTATCAGAGGATGTTTGGTTTCTGAAATATATTTCAGACACAAATGTTCCTTGCTTTAAGCCCTGGAAGTAAATCCGACCAACAGGAATCCATAGTGATGAAATGTCAGTTTGACAGCTGGTGAAATTCCAGCAGCTGAAGGCTGCAGATAAGGAATTTCTGGATGGTGTGATTCAGTCGTCTTATTTTCCCACCGTTGATATGATTTGGATAAACGGGGTGAGGGAGGTTACAGGCAGCTCATGCTGAGAAGATCAGAGGTCGCAGTGAAGGGGCAGGAAGTGAATGATGGGTGAGACGTTGCTCTATCCACATCATGGGTGGAGGAGGAAGAGAGATGCTGCACTCACTGTTGCTATGGTAACCTTGATCGTGTGTGTGTGTGTGTGCATGAGAGACCCACTTTACCTTCACAATGGGGTGGTTGCGTAACTCAGGGACAAACAGCAGTGACCTTCACAGTGATACTGAGACAACGACACAGGTGGACGAATGAGGGAGATAGGCAGGTAAAAGATGGCAGTGCTAGACGACGGTATGATGACACCAACAAGCTCTCCTTATAAATAACGATGTTGGAAAGCCATAACATTTTTTTCTGTGACCCAGATTCTGACTGCAGGTTCAGCTGTGCTGTGTTCTCACACTGATGCTCAGGTGTGTTCCTCTCAGCAAAGAACACATCCATAAATCTTTTTTTGGACTATTTTTACTCTCATGAGGATTTTTTTTTCCAGCGGGTCTGTGGAGAAAAAAAAAAATTCTTTCATTTGCTTGTTGCTGTAACTGCATGAGTCATAGTATAAATGTGAATATTCATCCTGTGTCTGAAACAACTCGGGCAACTCTTCCTTTATAATAGCCGTCTTCTGATTGGCTGCGCTTCACTCTAGCAGAAGGTGGAACAACTACTTGTAAAGCTCATTTTTGCTGGGGTTTGATTGTAGTATTACTATTAGTAATTACCACTATTAGTGGTGTCCAGACTTCCTCACTATTGAACACAAGCAGCCACTTTTATTATATATGAGAAGCAGAGATCACCAGGGCGTGACTCTAGTTATAGGAGTTCATGTGTCATCATGTGAACACAGTAAAATATTTCCTGTACTATTTTTGTCTTCATTTACCATTTGCTTGCTCCCCACTGTACCACATATTGGATTTCATGATTGATTCCTTGTGTACGTCTTCAGAGCTGTGGTCAGTCATCTGATACTTGGTCTGATTCACAGCAGGCAGAGAGATTTATTTATAGGACAAACACTGCTGCTGATTCATTTAACTGAATCTCTACATGCCTGAAATGTGAAGTCTCGCTACCAACACTCCCACAATATTTCGCCAAGCAGTCAATGGTGTCATCGCCACAGATGCATTGTAGGAGTAGAGGCAATGTGGAGAAACCTCCAGTGGAAACTAAAAGACGGGCGAGGATGCTGAGAGCTTACAGATGGCTACCTGTCTGTCTCTGCAGCTCAGTCTGCAGGATGCGGGGTCCTTCCAGTGGGGCATAGGTCACCCTTCACAATGCACAATGAATAAAACACACACAGACCAAAACATAAGAACATTTGAAAGGACTGCTGTGAGAAAATAATATGAAATCTAAATTTGTAGTTAAGGAATTAACACATTCATGGGACCAGTTAATATGTATGTGTGTGTGTGTGTGTGTGTGTGTGTGTGTGTGTGTGTGTGTGTGTGTGTGTGTATGTATGTATACGTATATATGTGTGTATATATATACACATATATGTGTGTGTGTGTGTGTGTGTGTATATATATACACTCAACAAAAATATAAACGCAACACCTTTGTTACTGCTCCCATTCCCCATGGGATGGACGTAGAGACCTAAAATTCATTCCAGATACACAATATAACCATCCCTTCCAAACAGTGGTCACAAATCAGTCCAAATGTGTGGTAGTGGGCACATCTGCCATATTGAGATAATCCATCCCACCTCACAGGTGTGCCACATCAGGATGCTGATCTGACATCATGAGTAGTGCACAGGTGTACCTCAGACTGCCCACAACAAAAGGCCACCCTGGAATGTGCAGTTTTTTGCGCTATTGGGGGTCTGGGGACCCAGAACCGGTCAGTATCTGGTGTGACCACCATTTGCCTCATGCAGTGCAACACATCGTCGCATGGAGTCTATCAGATTGTCATTCATATATATATTCATATATATATATATATATATATATATATATTAAAAAAAAACAAAACACCCAGCACGCCCCTGCGGGCGGTTTATCCTTCAAGCTCGGGTCCTCTACCAGAGGCCTGGGAGCTTGAGGGTCCTGCGCAGTATCTTAGCTGTTCCCAGGACTGCGCTCTTCTGGACAGAGATCTCCGATGTTGTTCCTGGGATCTGCTGGAGCCACTCGCCTAGCTTGGGAGTCACCGCACCTAGTGCTCCGATTACCACGGGGACCACTGTTACCTTCACCCTCCACATCCTCTCGAGCTCTTCTCTGAGCCCTTGGTATTTCTCCAGCTTCTCGTGTTCCTTCTTCCTGATATTGCTGTCATTCGGAACCGCTACATCGATCACTACGGCCGTCTTCTTCTGTTTGTCTACCACCACTATGTCCGGTTGGTTAGCCACCACCATTTTGTCCGTCTGTATCTGGAAGTCCCACAGGATCTTAGCTCGGTCATTCTCCACCACCCTTGGGGGCATCTCCCATTTTGACCTCGGGACTTCCAGGTTATACTCGGCACAGATGTTCCTGTACACTATGCCGGCCACTTGGTTATGGCGTTCCATGTATGCCTTGCCTGCTAGCATCTTGCACCCTGCTGTTATGTGCTGGATTGTCTCTGGGGCATCTTTACACAGCCTGCACCTGGGGTCTTGCCTGGTGTGATAGACCCCAGCCTCTATGGATCTTGTGCTCAGAGCTTGTTCTTGTGCTGCCATGATTAGTGCCTCTGTGCTGTCTTTCAGTCCAGCTTTGTCCAGCCACTGGTAGGATTTCTGGATATCAGCCACCTCCTCTATCTGCCGGTGGTACATACCGTGCAGGGGCCTGTCCTTCCATGATGGTTCCTCGTCTCCCTCCTCTTTCTTGGGTTTCTGCTGCCTGAGGTATTCACTGAGCACTCGGTCAGTTGGGGCCATCTTCCTAATGTATTCTTGGATGTTCGTTGTCTCATCCTGGACTGTGGTGCTGACACTCACCAGTCCCCGGCCCCCTTCCTTCCGCTTAGCGTACAGCCTCAGGGTGCTGGATTTGGGGTGAAACCCTCCATGCATGGTAAGGAGCTTTCTTGTCTTTATGTCAGTGGCTTCTATCTCCTCCTTTGGCCAGCCTATTACCCCAGCAGGGTACCTGATCACGGGCAGGGCGTACGTGTTGATGGCCCGGATCTTGTTCTTACCATTCAGCTGACTCCTCAGGACTTGCCTGACCCTCTGCAGGTACTTGGTGGTTGCAACTTTTCTAGCGGCCTCTTCATGGTTCCCATTCGCCTGTGGGATCCCCAAGTACTTGTAACTGTCCTCTATGTCTGCAATGTTGCCTTCTGGTAGTTCAATCCCCTCAGTTCTGACTACCTTCCCTCTCTTTGTTACCATCCGACTACACTTCTCCAGTCCGAACGACATTCCAATGTCATTGCTGTATAGCCTGGTAGTGTGGATCAGTGAATCGATGTCTCGTTCACTCTTGGCATACAGCTTGATGTCATCCATGTACAGGAGGTGGCTGACAACTGCTCCGTTCTGTAGTCGGTATCCGTAGCCAGTCTTGTTAATGATCTCACTGAGGGGGTTCAGGCCTATGCAGAACAGCAGTGGGGACAGAGCATCTCCTTGGTAGATCCCGCACTTGATGGTGACTTGTGCTATGGGCTTGGAGTTGGCCTCTAGTGTTGTACGCCACATCCCCATTGAGTTCCTGATGAAGGCTCTTAGGGTCCCATTGATCTTGTACAATTCTAGGCATTCCAGTATCCAGCTGTGGGGCATTGAGTCATAGGCCTTCTTGTAATCAATCCAGGCAGTGCACAGGTTGGTCAGTCTGGTCTTGCAGTCTCGGCTGATTGTTCTGTCTACCAGTAGCTGGTGTTTTGCGCCTCTGGTATTCTTGCCAATTCCTTTCTGTGTCCCGCTCATGTATTGACCCATGTGCCTGTTCATCTTAGCTGATATGATGCCTGACAGGAGCTTCCATGTAGTACTGAGGCAGGTTATTGGTCGGTAGTTGGAGGGGACCGGTCCCTTCTTGGGGTCCTTGGGGATCAGGACCGTCCGGCCTTCAGTTAGCCATTCCGGGTGTCTCTCGTTAACTAGCAGCTGGTTCATTTGTGCTGCCAGACGCTCGTGGAGTGCAGTCAGCTTCTTCAGCCAGTAGGCGTGAACCATGTCGGGCCCTGGTGCTGTCCAACTCTTCATACTGGAGACCCTTTCTTGGATATCTGCCACTGTGATGGTTACTGGACCCTGTTCAGGGAGGTCGCTGTGGTCAGCCCTCAGATCCTCTAGCCACTGAGCATTGCCGTTATGGGTTGCATCCTTCTCCCATATGCTCTTCCAGTATTGCTCCGTCTCCAGCCTTGGTGGTGCTGTTCTCTTATTGTTCCCTTGCCACTGAGAGTACACCTTTGCTGGTTCTGTGGAGAACAGCTGGTTTATTCTCCTGCCTTCTATCTCTCTGGTGTACCTCCTCAAGCGGCTGGCCAAGGCTGTGAGTCTTTGCTTGGCAGTTTCCAAGGCCTCAGGTATGGACAGCTTGCTGTATTTCTTAGGCACCTTATTTGTCGCACCTTTCTGCAACTCCGTTAGTTGGCTAACCTCCCTCCGTGCTACTTTGATCTTGCCCTCTAGCCTCCTTCTCCATGGAGGGTACTGCCCCTTGTCGCTGTTCAACTTGTAGCCAAGCATCTCACTGATCACTGTTGCCGTATTGTAGATCAGCTTGTTAGTGTCGGTAATCGTGGTTGTAGGTATTGTCCGTAGTGCTGCATTAACATCATCTAGCAGACCTTCTGAGGGAACTTCACGTAATCTTGGTAACCGGCTACGGGGGATCCAGGTTTCAAGCTTGGCCATGATCCTATTTTTCAGGTCAGTTCCTCTCGCACTCAACTCTCCTATCGCACTTGGGGCTATGTACCCAATCTCGGGTGGGGGTGATGATATCTCTGACCTGGCGTCCTGACTCCTCCTTGCCGTAGCATTTGTGTTGTACCTCGTCAATCTCTAGCTGTGAGAGCAGTCCCTTTTTTCGAATGTTGGAACACTGAGCTACTAGTTGTTTCGCCGTCATTGTGGATGTTGGGTATCGAAGAATCCATAGGTCCCTCATCCTATTCATGTAGCCCCTTCCGCCGGGGTTACTTGCATAGTAGCATTCCAACAACGCCCTGTTTTCGTCTCTTGCCCACCGATGCCTTCTTGTTCCAGTAGCCCACTTTTCGTCAGGGTGCCCTGGTTCCTCAACACCTGACGCGGACCTTGTTGATCCGGGCGACGTCCGAGCCGGCATGCCTTCATATTTATCTGTCTCGCTCATGTCTGCGGTAGGCTTGCTTAGCATAGGGGGTCTAGCCTTAGGACCCTTACTGGATACAGACGCCCCAGGCAGGAATCGAACTTGCGATCCTCTGTTCCAAAGGCGTGTAGTTTAACCACTACGCTATCCAGCTGAGATAGATAGATATAGATATATATAGATAGATATAGATAGATATAGATAGAGATATATATATATATATATATATATATATATATATATATATATATATATATATATATATATATATATAATATAAACGAACAGATATAAATTAAGTATATAAAATAAACTCTTCAAATAGAATAAGGTGATTTGATGTCATGATACCACTCTGTGCTGATAAAAATACAACTGCAGTAATTTTTCTCAAAGGAAACAACACAAGCATGAATAATCTAACCTCATGTTATCCCACTCATTCAGCCGTGTGTGTCTGTGTGAGATCTCACTGAGCTTGAGGTCACGTGTCGCTCACGTTTTTCCCACCAGCGCTCTGCACAGAAGCTGCACAATGGAAGGAAAAAGAGACTGAGGCAGATTCCACACCGAGACGGTTATTTAAAGAAAAAACTCATAATGTGATTAAATTCACGGTACAGAAAATATTACCAGCTCTGACTGAAGTCGTATCAGTCTGAGTAATTAGGCGATGTCAAGCAGTCAAAATTAATTCTCCACTTGGATTATTGTTTTGTTATCTCTGTTATTAATGATATTGCATATTTCTGTTAAATACCCACCATTCTTGGCCTGACCTTTGTACTCAACCCTTTCTGTTGGTTTTTCCTTTAATTTGTCACCCGGCAAGGCAACGTTATCCATATGCAGAAGAGTTATATGCATTTCAGCTCAGTTGAGTTTTATTTTCATAATGCCAACATTTGCTCCATGATGTTTTATACTGTAAGGTAAAGACTAGTGGTGCAACGGATCACAGTTGATCCGTAATCCGAACCGATCCCACTCCACGGTTCGACGTGATCCGAAGATTCGAAAAAGAAGAAAAAAAAAAAAAAAGTATGTGTATGGTGCATGTGGTCAGTCTGTCAAGCGATAGTTATAGCCAGCGATAGCGGTCCAAGTGGAGGAGCAGAGGAGTTTGTGGCATTTAAGCAGCCCTTTGCTGCCCAATCCTACCGGGCTAAAGCTATTACAAAAGCTACTGGGGTGTTTAGCTGCAGATGGGAGGCCGTATTCCCTTGTGCAAAACAAGGGGTTTAAACTATGATGAACGTGCTTAGCCCCATATCCCGTTGCGCATCCACTTTAGTGACAAGATTGTACCCAGGCATGCATGAGCAGGAAAAGTTATGTATAAGTTATAAGTTATGGCTGAACTGTCCCAGGCATCTTCTGTTGCCCAACTACAAATGGGTCGACCTCCAGGGCAACGGAAAGCCACGTGACCGTGACCGCTCATTATATCACAGCGCAGTGGTAGATACAAAGCCCTGTACTGCCCTATATTGCACCTTAATTTGTTTTTATATAATTCTGTGGAATGAGTCTTGATTTTAATATTTTTAATAGGCAAAAAGTACTTAAATAAGTTAATAAGTCAATGTTAAAATTTTGTATTTTTTTTCTTTTCTTTGCTGATCCGAAAATTGATCCGATCTGTGACTTAAAACCGTGATCTGATCCGAACCGTGAGATTTTTTTGATCCGTTGCACCACTAGTAAAGACCCTACCATAATGCAGAGGAAAGCCCCCAAAATCAACCCCCCATAAACAAGCACTTGGCAACAGTGAGAAGCAAAAACTCCCTGTGATGAACCTCCGGAAAGGCTCAGATAAACGTAGACACTGTGACCAAGACTACACCTTGTTACTGGAACCAGAAGTACCACATTTGGAGGAGTAGTTGGCTCATGCTAGGTTGGCTATACTGTGTCGATGGTCTGTTACTACGATTTGCTGCCCAGCAGCCATATTATTGATCAGATAATCGCAAATAAAAGGGCTCCAACAGTACAAATGCAATCCACAGGTCTAGTACAGGGATTCCAGTTAGCTGAGCTGAAGCCTAGCATACAGCTAGCAGCTACATCCACTCAGGTATGTATCAGCTCACTCCCGGTAGCTACTTGGCAGGGCCTGGCGCCTGTTGCTCGGTCAGGCCTCTTCCGGGGCGTAGGGGGCCCTCGGGCCTCCGGCCTCTGGGCCTGCAGCTCGGTTCACTCTGGCACAGCTGGCTGCCGGCAGAGCCGACGGGCACGCCAGTGCAGTCCCCTCTAGCTTCTGCTCCGTGGCTGCTGGGTGACCCCTCGTCTGGGGCTCTCCTCAGCTCTTCCCAGGAGGGTGGCACAGATGCCCCTCCGGTGGTCCTCCTTGGGCTCTCGCACTCTGGGGCCTCTGGATGTCTGGGGCCTGAATCTCCTCCATGCCTGCTTCATGCCCTGGGGGACGGGGCTATGGCTCCCTACACCCTCTAGCAGACCTTTACATGGGGAAACCTTTTGAATACAAGCGCGCTGATCCACACAGGTTTGCGCACGGGTGTTCACTGTCCATAGACATAAACTACACCTTTCTTGGCTGCTACCTCAAAGCACATTGTGCGCTGTCAGTCCTGCGTGCTGCACCACAGCATTCAATATTTAGTATTTACTGCTGTTTACACTTAGCTAGATTAATGCGATGATGTTGTGTTTATTATGTTGCTCTCTTTTTTTTTGCTAGTTTTCTCGTCTTTTTCTCTCAACAAGTGATCCAGGAGATTTTGTTTCTTTTTTTTTTCTCTCGCTTTCTCTTTTTAAGTGCCCTTTCTCACTGTCCCTCTTCCCCTCTGTTTTTCTTTTCCTTCATCTTTCTTTCTGCCTTTCCTATCCCCCAGTCATGTCTGTCCCATCTGTAAATAAAATAAAATAAATAATAACAACAAAGGTCAATCAAATGGACCAATACGGTAAGAAAACAAATGCTACAGCTAAGCTACCAGTATTACAGCCAGTCATGAATGCACAAGTTGCTGATTATTTTCAGCGTGGCTTCACAAATGATGAAATCCTTGTGTAGCTGAATCACATAGCAGCAAACGTACTCTCGAAAGCGCCAATTTTGTTGTGAACCGGTTTTGAGTGGACATTCCATGTAGGTTACTGATTGGCAGAGCTAACTCGAACTTTTGAGTTTATTGTTCTCAAAATTTCGAGTTAATAAAACAAAATTGTGAGTTAATCAATCGAAATTTCAAGAAGGATAACTCAAAATTTCAGTGTGTGTGTGTGTGTGTGTGTGTGTGTGTATTTATATGATTTTTTTTTTTTTTTTTTTTTTAAGTGGCGGAAACAGGCTTCCATATATTTCACTGCTCAAGCCTCTGGTGGACATTGGGGGAACTGCAGTTTTTCGATAATTTCGTAATTCTACGTGCATTGAGGTTGCCACTTAATGATAAACCATTTGTTTAATGAAATGGTAACCTACTTATTTATAGGGCAGCAACCAATCATTCTCTTTATTGATTCACATCATGATTATTTTATATAATTAATAATAATTGATTCTTTATGTATCACATCAGATCCACTAATAAGATGTACAGTATATGATTCTGCAAAGTGTGTAATTTTACTTTACTCCAACTCTTAAATATTTTTATGTTTTTATTATTTATCTGCACTACTTTAGCCTCCCCCTCTTTCCGATTTTTCTCATTGAACCAAATTGGATTCCCTTCCCACCTGACCGGAGGATATTAGCTGTTATTAACGTGTGTGTGTGTGTGTGTGTGTGTGTGTGTGTGTGTGTGTGTGTGTGTGTGGGTGGTGGGGGGACAGAAATAGCACCTGATCTCGACAGGAAGCACAGCGGGATAATGGCATTACTGGGACAACGGCCAATCAGGTAGCAGGTTGAGCTCTCTCTTCCTCTAAGCCAATGAGAGATCAGGGAATGACAAGATCAGGAATTGGAGCAAAAAGTCCCTGAGCCCTGACTGCTAGGCGCATCGCCTGCCTCTGTGTATGTGTCTGTTCATTCAGTGAAAAGCTTCCTGTGGCAGTCGGCGAGGATCAACAATGTTTGCATGTTTGCTCGGTAAGGTTGTGTAGGTGTTGTTGGTGGTTTGCTTGTTTGTTTGTTTGTTTTTTCCTCTTTCACTGACATCCATTTAAGACTGCAGCTGCTTCTGAGGATGAACTTCGGTGAGCTTCTTTCTGTATTTGACAGTTTCTCTGTTTAACTTTCACTCAGCTGATGAGTCATTCTTCACATTGAAACAGTTTGTTAATAATCTGAAGGTATTTAGTTCACTGGGTGACCATTCCAGGCATTTTAAAGCACTGAGGAAAATGAAGTGGTTCTTATTGAGAACTTTTTAATTTGTTAATATCAAAACTTACAATTTTGAAGATTCATCTTTATCTTCTTTTTCTTTTTCTGGTTATTTGAGCCAGTAAGAGTTTTGAGATTTTCAGCCTGTGAAGCTAAGTCTCAGCAAACTGTTCAGAGAAACATTTTATTTTGATTACTGAAGAAGTTTAAACATCTTAAATCTGAGACTTTTCATTTTGTGTAGCTGTTCACGTCAGAAAACTGAGTACTTTGGTTTGTCAGCAGGTGAAGCTGATTTCTGAGGCATAAACATGATGGTTTCTTTGACATTTTTTAAACAAAGAGGTTTGTTTTGTATCGTTGATTCTCTGTTTTGTGGTGACTCGAGCTTCGTAGGTTTCTCATTTTCTTTATCATCTATGACTAAACATCTGGTTTGGTTTGTCAGTTGGTGAAAGTTAAATGAGTTTCTCAACAAACTGCTTTAATTTGAGCATTTTTTTTGGTATTTTTCAGTTTGCTCACCTTTATAGAGCAGACATCGGTTGGTTAGTGGCGTCCAGTTCTGCAGTAGTGGGTTACGCGTTTGTGTTTTTGTGTCTCTCGAGATGTTTGTTTAACAGAACGAGCTGCAACCAGACGCAGTTGGATAATAATATCAGCTGTGTGCCTCTGCTTTTTGTTCCTCATATTGAATTAAGTGGCAGCAGAACAGGTTGTTTTAGCCATTAGTAAACAACCTCCCACATGCGCGCACACACAAGCATGCACACGGGCGCACACACACAAGCATGCACACGGGCGCACACACACAAGCATGCACACGGGCGCGCACACACAAGCATGCGCACAC
Organism: Rhamphochromis longiceps; assembly: GCF_057381845.1. NCBI lineage: Eukaryota > Metazoa > Chordata > Actinopteri > Cichliformes > Cichlidae > Rhamphochromis > Rhamphochromis longiceps. The sequence goes on along the minus strand of NC_140573.1, from coordinate 20,173,651 downwards.
ACACGCGCACACACACACGCACGCACACACACGTGCACACATACACACGCACGCACACACACGTGCACACATACGCACGCACACACACGCGCACACATACACACGCACACACACACGCGCACGCACACACACGTACACGCACACACACACGCGCACGCACACACACGTGCACACATACACACAAGCATGCACACACACGCATGCACATACAAGCAAGCACATGCACACACATACACAAGCACGCACAGTGTGATGTTAGGGCAGCGGCAGCACTTATGAGTGTGTTCAGCTTGTCACTCTCTGTAGTGTCTCAGCACAGGTGTGAGATGACAAGGACAGCAGTATTTCTTTTGCCCGCATAGTCAAATTGATCCACAGCACACAAAGCCCCCGCTGGCCCCACCGTCCCTACTGAAGTAGCTCAGGTCTATAAACTGCTGTTAACTGAGCCAACTGCATCTATCTGTAATGTTTGCAAATGATTACAACTGGAGATGATCATTGAGGGATCTGGGAGGATTTGGATTTGATAAGTGGATTTAAAGTCAATACATCTGAACCTTCACTTCCCTTAAATATAAAGTTTACTTTGAAATGAGAGACTTAAACCAAACAGCTCTTTGTCTGTGTACTCGTCAGTCTTCATCCAAAGAAGCACTTCCTGTTGGCTCTCTCTGCACACAGATTGCAGTAAACTTCAGTGACTCATTAGCGTCTGTCATATCACTTTTTCTGGAAGCTGAGCAGCTTTTGGGAAAACCAGAAGAGCCAAACCGGAGGAGGAGGGTGAGAGCACAGAGAGATAAAATAACAGGATGGGCGATGGAGGGATGATTTGATCTGTTTGGTGATGAAGCCAAAGAACAAAAGTCTCTCCTCCTAAGGAGAGGCAGGAGATCCAGCATGGTGATTATTTAGGTTTTCTTTTCCAGTTTTATTTGTCGGAGTCGGGACTGATCTTCAGTTCAGAGCTGTCATTCATTTTTTTGCTTTTTTTTTGCTTTTTATTATTATTTTTGTTATTTTGGCCAGACCAAGGATAAAAAGAGAGTACAGTAAAGCACGACTGGCTGAATACTCTGTTTCTCCCCTTTAAACACACATTCACGATGCAATAATTTCAAATCTGAAAACATCACGAAAACGGTGCGCTGTATAATCAGGTGATGTCTGCAGGTGTTTTTCAGCTCGTGTCGGTGACCGCCTTCAGCTAATAATGTCCTGTTCTCGCATTCATAGTCCCGTCCATCATACTGCATCAAAGTTCAGATCAGCATAACTTTCCCATCTGCTTCACGGTGTCCTCCCATCAGTGCAAAACTGTCATGACATGTTTTTGGTCTCTTTGTATTAGACGGCTGCACCAGTGTTCTCAGAACCTGGGGTTACAGTATGTAATCGACAGGCTTCAGGCCTTGGACTGGTCGTGGACTCGCTGTAAAGCTCCAGTGTTGGCATTTTTGTTTTTTGCATGACTTTTTTGATATTTGCTGTTTGATATTTTTGGCTAGATTTAATATCCTAGCACGGCTGCATCAGTAGAGTTTTTTTTTGGCTGCTATGACTTTTGGGGTTATCGGGCAAATGCGTCCATAAAATATAGTTTTACAGTTTCTAGAATTTTACTCACCAAAACTAGATTCTTCAGATGGTTTGTTGGTACAATAATTATGCATCTAAGCGCAGGGCAGCTATGTTTGTTGTTGTTGTTGTTGTTGTGTTTTTTGTTTTTTTGGGGGGTTTTATTTGTTTTTTTTTGGGTGAGATGATTGCATTAAACGACACAAATGGGTCCGGTTTAGGCGGTCTGTGATTGCTGAGGTCTCTCTCTCTCTCTCTCTCTCTCTCTCTCTCTCTCTCTCTCTCTCTCTCTCTCTCTCTCTCTCTCTCTCTCTCTCTCTCTCTCTCTCTCTCTCTCTCTCTCTCTCTCTCTCTCTCTCTCTCTCTCTCTCTCAGTACCTGGCTGTGGATGTGAGAAGGCTGAACGTCAGTCTTCTTCGGTGGTTTCGGGAGGGTGTAGCGGCAGCGCTGGGCGTTCCTGTGGGGCACGTCCACATCAACCAGCTGAATGTAAGATGCCAGTCGATCACCCGCTGCTCACCCGCTGTTCACTTGACTGCCTGACTGACAGACATCTCTTACAGGAGAAGAAGAATGGCATCGAGCTGTTTGTGTCCTCCGATAGGCTGGGGATCTCCGAGCCCCGCCCCGCCGAGGAGGTCATCCAATCACTGAACGTCAGGGTGCTTCATCGCCACCTGGGACACTTTGGCATCACCGAGGTCTCCACTGAGGTGTGTGTTTCTTGTTAAGCATCCCCATTAGTTGCCATGGAGACAGGCAGGGAGGATGGATTGAGATTATTAGAGGGCAGAGCGCCGCTCTTGAAAGTTTAATAGAACTATTAAAGCGCCATCGATCAGCCAGATGAGGAGCGGAGCAGCTTTATACGTTAAGTTAATATTATCACTCACAGTCGCAGCTGTGACTAACACAGTTCTTCTTCTGTGGCGATATTACAGCAACAAATCAGAAACTTCCCACAGGTGTCAGTGAGAAGCAGATGCCCACAATCAGGCTGCGTTAAAGGAGTAATCCACCAAAAATCTGTTTTTGAATATTGAATGCTCTCAGACTTCTGACTGCAGTGACAACATTCAGTCAGAGGTTATTAATCTCTGACTGAATGGCAGCTCCTATAATATCTTCTTTATGGTGATCTTTAAAGTACTGTGCAAAAAATTTGGAGCCACTGTTTTGGAAAACGTGCTACCAAAAATAAACAAAACAAAACCAGAGTCTGTAAATCTAATAAACTTTAAAGTAAAGGTCAAGTATAAATGCAGCTTAAGGCTGTAAAATCACTGTGAAGAACAAAAACTGTGTTCACATATTCTGGACGAATAGCTTCAATAATTTTGTGGAAATTTTTTGAAATCAGATATTCTCAGGAAGTACGAGCTGACAGATGCAGGCCTGTTGGGAAATATTAGATCATGATGGACTGAACGTCTTCAGATCTGCCTCCCACCTTCACAGCCTAACACAGACCGTGAGGAGGTCATAAAGCAAATCCTGAACAGATGATCACAAACTGGATTTTAAATTTCGTTTCCTCTGTAGAAAAACGTCCTTCAGGGCGAGCAGAGGGACCACGTGTGGAGCAGAGAAAGCTTTTATGCTGTCGTCCTCTTCTTCACTGTATTCGTCATCGTCATCACCTGCTTGATGGTAAATGTGTGTTTTTTGTTTTTGTTTTTTGTTTGTTTGTTTGTTTTTTGTAAATATGCAAGACTGGACACTCACTCACTAATGTGTATAAAGTTAGCATAAAAACCTGTCCTATATCCCACAGTGAAAGAAGATAGAAGATTTGCTAATCTAATTAGTCGATGTTGGGTTCAAATCTGGGTTCACAATCCTCAGCTGCCACATCAGTAAATCCAATCAACCAGTTAACAAGAACTCCTTCAAGCACTTTGACTTACATGTAATTAGGTCAGAGAGTTACTGAAGAACATATGAAGCCTTCAAAGTAAATAAATGAATTCTCCAAGAAGAAAGAAAGAAAACAAATTCATGAATAATTCATTCTTAGAAATAATAAAAATCTGAAAAAATTACAAACAAAAGAGACAAACAAACCTTAATAAAAACATTAAATAAGATTACAAAGTCACTCCCCAAAATACAAAAAGAAAATAAAAAGTTATAAAAAACAAATGTAAATAAATAAATCTTTTTAGAATGACAAAAAAATATTAATGAACCCCAAATAGAAAGAAGAAACAAATAAAATCACATAATCATATGCATATGAACAACAAATAATTTTTAAAGCAAACACAAAATAGTCACTAATATTTAAAAGTTGCACGTCACATCTTGTCCACATGAAGGAGCACCTGCACACACAAACCTCTGCATGCCTCGGCCTTATATTCCCTTTTTTCTCCTCTTCCTTTTCTACAATGTTCCAATATTCACAGGTTTAGCAGATTTATGTCAGATCCAACAAACAGACCAAAAACAGAACAAAAACGGAATGAAAACCTGTTAAAATATTATATTTAAAAACAAAAAAGAAAGAAGTAAATTGTTTTTCCTCTGGACAAATTTTGTTGCTCTTCAAGCAGAAACTCACCAGTGAACCCTCAAAAGAAACAAAGCAATAAATACATTAAAATAAGAATAACATAAAAGGATGATAAAATAGAATAAAACTGTAATATATTAAAAATCTAAGAATACAAATGTCACTTTCCAGTATTTGAAAAAGAAATAGAGTGGGGGAAATAAAACAGCATTTGAATACAATAAATAGAAAATAAAAAATAATGAGAAGGAAATACACAAGTCAACCCAAATATATATTTAAAAAAATAATATTAATATAATAAAGAATATAAAAAAAATATATAGATGTAAGAAACTATATAAAATAAATTAAACACAGTAAACAGAGAATATATAAGAAAATCAGTCAACCAGCACAAAGCAAGAAGTTATTAAATACAGCTGATAGAAGACATAGAAAAAAGTCAGTGGAAAACTTGATAAAATAATTATGGCCCACAGGAAGGTAAAACAAAAAAAATTACTCCTAAAAACAAAATAGAAGAGACTAAAAATGCAATGTTAAAAAAAAAACAATAAATGACATCATCATTTATCCTTAAGTGTATTTTTTTTTCTAGAAGGTTCCTGTTGTTTTTTTTTGTTTTTTTCCAGCATGCAAATCCTGGATGTTCACATCTGGGATCAGAACATTTTCAGGTTCCTGATCTGAACGAGCTCCATCCTTCACGCTCTGCAGCAACGACCTCGATCTTTCTTTCTTTTTTCCCTCCAGGTTTTGTACCGAATGAAAGAGAAGGTGCAGGTTTCTGACAGACAGCTGAAAGCTCCACCCCCTGACCTCCATCTAACCCCGACAGTACCTCCAGACCCCACCCAGAGGTCAAAGGGCACCAAGGTCACCACCACACTCCCACTGCTTGTCTAATGCTGGGCATACACTGTGCGATTTTTGGTCCATTTTGAGTGGATTTTTCAGTCGTGCGACCGTTTTGGGGATCGGCCCGAGTTTCGCCTTTATCGTGTGTCGTACATCGTGTAGTATACATGGGGTGATGAGAAGTGATTAACACCTCACGACCAACTCCCGATCAACAATTGCAGGGTCGCAAGAAAATCAAACCTGGTTGAAATCCTGTCGGCACTCGTGAGGATGTCAATGCAGCCTCTCACAATGCGCACTCGCAAACAGAAATGGAAGCAGGAAGACAGAGCAGCACGGCAGTGCAGCGTGTGATCTGGACACAAGCGATGAAAGCACAACTTGTAGATCTTTGGCAAGCTCATCCGAGCCTTTTCGGTCTGGCCTCACAAATTTATCACGACTGCACCAACCGTGAAAAGAGTTGGATGGACATTACTGCTGAGTTGCAGCTGCCTGATCAATGTTTTTCTTTAGCAATTTAGCAAAGTGTGTGTGTGTGTGTGTGTGTGTGTGTGTGAGACAGAGGGAGACCAAGAGACAGATTTTGTGTTATAAGCTTCATGTTATGGACGCATAGTGTGAGCACTCCGGTCGCATCAGAGCATTGTGCTGTATAGTGTGAGACCACGCATCGTGACTGACGAACCCGAGCTGAATAACATGACTGAAAAAATTGCAGTGTATGCCCAGCTTATAACAGCCAGGTTAGCTCAGGAATGCAACTTAACGAGTGTGTGTGTGTTTCAGGTGATCGTTTCAGGAAGCATGGTCCAAGCTGAGCTCCTGCCTGCTGTAGCCACACCCATTCCCCAGCGACAGCCAATCACAGCCTGCCATCGCCTCGGTCCACCTGTCGTCCCCCTGCCAAGGTTATTTTATTTAGCCACAGACTTTTTCCCATGATGCTTTGGTAGTTTCTGTTTGAGTTTTAATAAAGTGATAATCTGATTAAAAGTCGGGACTTCTCAGCTGCATAACATCTGCAGATGTTCATAATGGGAATGATCTTATGAAGCTCCACAGCTTGCTGCTTTGATAGTTTTTAATCAGTCTAGGCTTAATTTGCTCTATTTTTTCCTCATAGCCCCGCCCCCACACCTGTACCAATTATTGGTAGCAACAACCACACACCCCCACCCAGCGTGACCCCAGTTACATCCAATAACGAGCTGAAGCCCTGCCCCTCCCCCTTCAGGATGAAACCAGCTGCAGGACTTCAAGAAAGGTAAGAATTTCTTCTGGATTGTCATGTTGAAAAAACACCGGTACCAAACATGAACATCACACTTTAAGACCTGAACTCTTCTGTTGTGCTGAATGTGGTTTGGACTGAAAAAAGAGAGCCTGTCCCTGAAAAAGACATCACCTTAAATAAAACCAGACTAGTAACTGTAGGACCCGGTCACACTGACGTGCGCCCAGTAGAGGTTCAGTACAGTTTCAGCTGTGTGGTAGCACACATATCTACAGTCTTATGTAAAAGCATCAAGAATCTGGATGAATTAAAATGGGAATTTTTTAATTATAAAATATTGTAAGATCAAAAAGCTACTGAATTTCAAATGGCAATGAAGCCTGTATGTTATTTATTTATTTATTTTTAATATTCAGATGGAAATGTATCTAATGAGCACTCAGTGTTTGTGAGAGGAAGAACGCGCTCCGTGTGTGTGTGTGTGTGTGGGTGGGTGGGTGGGTGTGTGGAGTAGCGTAACCTCTAACCTGTGATTGTTGGAGCAGGCAGGTGTTGAGCTGTGTACGTGCGCAATGAGCCTTTGAACAGATGTGCTTACACAAGGTGGAAAGTGTGGTGGAAACATTAAATCCATGATTAGTTTATTTTTTTCAGTCTCATTTCATGGAGTCTTAACATTTACTCTCGCTGTTACTAAAGACTTGGAAGCACGAGAAATGTGTTTGGCAAGTTCGACACAAACAGTGCAAAAAGAAGAAAAACCTCTTTGAAGCTGGGTACCGTCTATTTCCTGATTATAAAATGCAAACACTTTTGTAAGCTGTTGCTTTTGATGGTGTTAGCTGCTCTATAGCTGTGATGTTAAATTTGGGATTGAATTGGATTAAGATCTGTTGACTTTAAAGGCCATAGTGTTTGATTCGCATCATGTCCAGCCTCCTCAAACCACTCAGTGAGCCCTTGTAGCCTTTGGAGAGAAGCGTTATCATTCTGGAAGAGACCGCTCCCATCAGGATAGAAATGTTGTCGTAGGATAAAAGTGATTTGCAGCAACCCTTCCTTCTAAGGGTACAAGTGGCTTTGCAGGGCACCGCAGAGCGGAGCCAGGAGATCCCCCTCACTATAGGGGTGAAGGGTTCAGCTTTCCCTTTTAATATATTGTCTGCCTGTTTATCAGTACCGAAGGCTTGCATTTAGACAGTCACGTAAGTTTCCTCTGTAATCAGTCTGCAGAGTGTGTGTTCATATCTATCAGAGAGGACTCAGCAGGTCCTTAGGCTGGTGTTTATATGAATAGAGGGGTCCCGTCGGACACACTTCCACACTTGTCTCAGGCTTGGAGCTGTGAGGTGTGTATTGTTAGTTCAGGTTTCCACAGTCATAAACTGATTCTTATGAACGCATTTTTATTCTTGGTCTCGAGTTGAAAGTTTAAAACGACCCCTCTTTGTCCCCTCAGTCCATCCTGTGTGTGCGCTGAGACCTCGCTCCAGGAGCTGTCTGCGTCTGATGGAGTTGATAAAGGGCTAGTTCCTGATTATACAGGGCGTCTTTAACCCAAACTCTGATGTTTTCTTTCCTTAGACCTAATAAAGTCATTTTCAGCTTGCAGTGGAGATTCTTCTGGCTGACAAAGCTGTGATTAATGACCTCCAGCTTCATAATGCAGACTTCTCTCCCGAGTGGAGTGCAATATATTTGGCAAGGCAGAAGTAGGCTCTGGAGTTTTACTGGTTTCTTCTCCACTAAATCAGATTCTTTGGCCTGTCTGATGGGAAGTATCTGAAACTCTGAGCCTTGTAAACAAACTAATTGCTGTGGAGGTGAAGTTGGTGGATCCCGAATTACAGAATTTATCAACTCTGAGTGGGATCAAAGAGTCCTGCTGATTACCTCCTCAGCAGGAGCGTGGCATCCCTGCTAGCGGATAACCAACAGCTCGAAGCGTTCTCCAACAACTAAATCACTTTCTGTGTGGACAGGCGTTTAACATGAATCGCCTCGAGTGGAAAGAATTTGCCACCTTACCTTTGAATTATCAGATTACTAATAAATTTAAAGTGGTAGGATTGTGAATCCGTAGTCCTGGTGAAGTTTTGGTCTTCTTGTGTTCCCAACCTGTGCCATATAACGTGTACACTTACTTAAACTGACTCACTCTTTTCAACAATTTGTCCCTTTGTTAGATATCATAAATATCTTAATACAAACCTTAAAAGAGTAAAAGCTTGGCAAACATTGGCAGGTGTGCCTAAAGTTTATCTCACATCTTTGTAGGTTTTTATCATCATATCGTTTCAGTAATATGATGATGTTTTTGGCTTAAAAAGTCACCCTTCGGCACATTAGTGACATAAGACGCATTTAGTTGTGAGATGCTTGGATTTGGTTGAGTAAATTAGTTTGACCTCATTTTTCTAAGTCAGACGTGTTGAGAGAACGCCGACTTACATTTTCATACAGTTGCTGTCGCCTTCAAACTTGGCTGAGGCTCATTTCCCCCCTTAAGTAGTTTCATAACTGAAAAGAAAACATCTTTGTGCGCCTCGGCTTGACGTTGAGCACTTAGGGCTTTATCTGCTGCTCCTAAGTCTTCCGCTAAATCACACTCAGACCTCGGAGGCCATTTTGTTCTGGTTACATCAGAGCGAGGTAATTAAACGTACAGTGTTCCTTAAGGTAAGAAAAGGAAGGAAGATTTCGGGCTCTGAGTGAGAACAGGATGTTTTTCTCGGTGTCTGTGTCTCACTTGTGTGTCTGTGTGTGCGTTGTCCACTCTGGATGGCAGCCAATCGCCAATCAGACAAACTGGAAGTAGCAGCATCCTGGAGAGGAAACTGGCTGACACGTAGTCAGACGAAGAGAGTCCACCCACATGAACCCCATCAAAGCACACCTTGTCTTCTGTACCTCTCGGCCTTTTGTTCCGACACTTTTGTGACACAGAAAATGTCCGAGTTCAGCTCAGCAGTTCTGGTCTTTCAACATGAAGTTTGTGTTGGTTATTAATCTGCTGTCAATAAAGAATTTCCTTTGTTTATTTAGGGATTATCACGAGATTCTTGAATAATGTAAAATGCATTGGTTATTTAGCCAGATATGTCTGCACTGGACGGGATGGCAGCACCCCATGTTTTAGACAGAAGAATGCATGCAGCATGTAATTAATATCAAGGAGGCAACAACCAGAGATGTGCAAGTAAAACCAAAGTACACAAAGTATGAAAAGTTCCAGTTTGAATTGAAAATATTCATAAAATTATCATGAATTATTGAAAAATCATGTTTTAATGAGTCTTATAAAACCAGACTTTCATGTCAATAGGTGGATGTTTGTCTGTTCATCTGGATGCTGCATATTCATCCAGGAAGAAATATTTCATCACTCATCAAAGTAACTTTTTCAGTCAGCTGACTGCAGGTTTCCCTACATTATAAACCATAAAGCCGCATAACAACTGAAACCAGCTCCAGTGCCTAACCATGAGCCACAAGTGCCATTTCATAAGCAATTACCATGCAAACTGTGAGGGAGATGGCTGCACCCCAGCTTTTTTGGCTGCTGTGACCATTAGGTCCCCTCATTGGTTCAGAGATGTCCCCTTTTCATAAAAATGGGCGTCCTTGTCAGCCCAGTCAACCCAGTGCTCCTTCCAGTCCACCATGTGCACATCCTCATCTTGTAATAATTGACTTCTGAATCCTGTTGTGCCATCTGCTTAAGCAGAAGTTGTTTGGTTTCCCCAATGTATAATTCAGAGCTCTCTTGGCACTTGACTTGAATGTTAGCGAATAAGATAACATTTGTTAGCTAGCTGTTGATTAGCAAGACTGCAGGAATCTGTCATTGCATTACTTTGTAATTGGCAAATGGTCAGTCACCAGACAGATCAGATTCCCTGAACGTAAAATAATTGACTATATTTTTGTTATAATTTGAAGGTAACAATTCATCAAACAGACTGTCTGTGACCGGGTTTGAGCCCCAGAAGGGAATGAATCCTTCTTTGAACCATATACCCTGCTGAGGTTGGCGGTGGTTTCCCCTACATACGTAAAACCAGATTGTGTGGAGTCATGATGACGGTGAACAGCAGTTAATTATTTTAAAACAGAATTTTTGGTTTGAAGATGTACAGGAGGAATGAGACTGAGCTTTTAAAGTGAGTGATTTGTCAGATGGAGCAAACCATTTTGAACACGACAACTTCTTTGATGTTGGGTTCGGTGGTTTGTTATCAGCTGGAAGAGCGTTGTCTCCTTATGAAAGCAAGAGTTTGTCAGACCAAACAGAGTTTTTAGTAAGAGCCGAGGTTAAATCACTGCTGTTGTAAAATAAAGTAAACAAAAATTATTTTCAACCAGTTTTGGTTTTTCTTTGTGTTAAATTATTGTCTGAAGCATTAAGGGGGATTTTTGTTTATCAAATTGCAAACTCTGAGTCAGGAAAAACCTTAAAATTGACCAAGCCAAACTGAAACTCAACCAGCAAACCAGAGAAGTGCAATAAAAATGTAGGAAGGAAGGGAACTCGTTCGCGTGATCAGCCCTTCCATTTTTTAACAAAAGCTGTCTTTGCCTCTTCCCTCCCATCCTTCCTCTGCAGACGTGGCTCTAATGTCTCCCTGGTTTTGGACATGTCTGCTCTCGGCACTGTGGAGCCCCTTAACGTCGCCGTGGTAACCCCCAGGGAGGCAGTGGCCAGGGAGTACCTGCTGTCGGCTGGCCGGCCGCTCACCCGACAGCAGCTGCGCGACATCATTAACAACATCCACAGGCTGCACGCAGAGTTCGCTGTGAGCCCGAATTTCATGCTTTGGTTGGGTTTTTGATGGGACACACTGAAATGTTGAAGGGCTGATTTACATGCAGTGATGCAGTCTTTCATAATGCCCTCAAGTTCATAGCTGGAACAGCTTTATAATGGATTTTAGAGCTCTATGTGAGAAAATCAGCAGCAGTTTCTTGCAATGAGAAGAGAAAGGCATTGCATTTTCTTCATTTACAAAGATCATTAACTAACCAAGTCAAGTTGAAATAATACTCATGTAAAGTGCATTGTGTTTTAATCTGGGTAAGAAATGTGCCATAAAATTGAAACTTGTCTTCCTAAAATCTCAGGAAATCCCAATGAACTTCATAGATCCCAAGGAGCTGGATATTCCGAATCATGGGACCAAGAACAGATATAAGACCATATTGCCCAGTGAGTATTCTCAGTGTTGCTATGGAGTTAGAAATACTTCCAAAACAATCCCAGTCTCTGATTTCCTGATGAACCAGGAAGTTGTTTTATTATGTAGGCGGGACTTAGTGTCAAAGGCCAACAACCGCAAGGACAGCTATTATCGCACCTCCCTCTTCCCCATGAGCAGACGGAACAATACATTTTCCTCTGAGCACAGTTTGTTCTCACACTGTCGGCCAGGAACTTATCCTGATTAAGACATTATGTAACACACACACACACACACACACTTACTTTTTGGTTTGTGTAGCCGTGCTTTGGGAGGAGGGTGGGGTTATCAATACAGCACTGTTCCTTCCTTCCGACCAATCAAGAGAAAGGAATGCTCACCTAGAGCTGCTGTCAATCAGACTTTCCTCTGTTCCACATTCTGTGTTGTTCTTAAATGTGCTCCAAACGTTAAAACATAACCTGCAATAGGACTCTACCAACCCTAGATGTTATAGGTAGATATCCACTGTCATCATATATTGGCTTGTTTAGGACTACATTGAAGCCTCAGCTTTTACCTAAAAATAAGTTTTCAGCAGACATTTCAAACAAATAACAGAGTCAGATGACCTTATAGTCTGAAGAAGGCGGTTCCACAGTTTGGGAGCTACAGTTTAAAAGCACGGTCACCTCTGGTTTTAATATGATAGCGAGGGACTGTTAGATGACCCTGGTTAGGTGATTGGAGAGGTCAGCTGCATTGATAAGGTGTTAGAAGTGACACATATGAAAAGTGAATTGCAATAATCAAGATTAGAGAAAATTAAAGTGTGTACTAAAAGTTTAAGATGATTGACTGACAGTAAAAGTTTGATTTACACAATATTTCTCAGATAAAGAAAACAAGACTGGGTAAACTTTGAGACATGAGTTTCAAAATTCAGGTGCTGATTAAAAGTGATACTTTTCCTCAGAATGTTTTTGAGCTTAATTTAAACTATTCTCGTTAGTTTTCTCCTTTGTACCTTTCCTTGTGTCCTCATCTCCTGTCCTTGGTATGTTTCCTAGACCCTCATTCCAGAGTGATCCTAAAGTCAAAGAGCTCCAACGACCTGCTGAGCACCTACATCAATGCTAACTACATACGGGTGGGTAACGGCACAAACTGTCCTGCAGTCCAAGCAATCGATTTATGAACTAATACTTAACATACTTGTTGTTTTCATTTATTTTCCTTTTTCTATTCTGAAAAAAAAATTCTATTCATTATTTTCCAGACAATTAGCTTATTGTGTTTTCTTTGCTGTTTGTGTTGTTTTGATCGACTCATCTGTATTTTCATGTTCTGTCTGTAGATCAGTTGCATAACAACAAATTGTACTCTGAGTATTATTTATTTATTTTTGCCTGGCTTACTTGTATTTCCTGTTTTTTGTTCTAGCTCTCAGCTGCTGTGTTTAATCTGGGAGACATTTTCGTACTTACTCAGGTTTTGAAAAACTTTTCAGTCCAGTTAATGATGACATTTGTTTTGTTAAATCTTCTCTAAACCTTAGAAAAAACAGCAAGAAGGCTGTCATTATCACTCATCTGGAATGTAAACAGCCTTTTCTTTTTCTTCTGGCTCCTCGTCGACCTACACAGTGAAAGTATTTGCCTGTAGAAGTCTGTAATGTCGCTCTCAGACTTCCACACAATAGACTGTCTTCCTGTCAGGAAACACCACTGAAACAGTTTAAAGCGGCGGACCTCATGAGACAACCGAGGCTGTTTAATTTCTTTGTCCTACTACACGCACGCACACGCACACGCACCAAAAATCTTATTCATCCAGAATAAGTAAGCACTTCAATTACATGAAAATAACAGCGATTATGAAATGAAACACAGCACTTTTTTTTTTTTTTTTAATTTGAAGCTTAGAAATGAAATATGTTTTTGAAGTTCAGTTTGGCACGGTCTTACTGTTTGTTTTTGTTATGTCACCTGGAGTCATTAATGCACCGTTTTTTGCTCTCTGCACACATTTAGCTCAAGCTAGTTTGGAACTAGCCACATCCTGATCCAGTTATCAGTTATGTCGGTTAAAAACCGACAGCATGAGGAGCACCCTGAAATAAAACAAGTTTTTATTCACAAATGCCTTAAAGGCCATGCCAGCGAGAGAACACTGAATCACTGTTCAATTAAACTAGCTCATATACAGGCATGAAAGATTTAACCTGCTGTTTAACAGTGAATACGAGCGAATGGATCAGCTGAATAACCAAGTTAATGATGTTTTTCAGGTTCTTTAGACTAATCTACAGTTCTAACATTTTCTTGCCGTTTTTCTTTGTGTAAAAATGGTTTAAATGCAGACAAATGGGTTTTTCTACGTTTTTATTTTATTTATGTATTCCAAAATGTAACAGGTTCTTTCTTTGCACGTCTTCATGAAGTTTTGGGAAATCCCGGTATATTTTGTCTACTGCTGCTGATAGACCCTGGTGGAGGAATACATTCATCATTCTGTGAATGATGCTGACCCTGCTGTGTGATTGGTTCATTCTGCAGGGTTACTTGGGGGACGATAAGGCATACATCGCCACTCAGGGTCCTATGGTGAACACGGTGAATGACTTCTGGCAAATGGCCTGGCAAGAGGAGTCACCAGTTATTGTCATGATAACCAAACTGAAGGAGAAGAACGAGGTAAGAGTCTAAAAAGCAAAGACTGTGGAAGAAAGAGCGTCTTCTTAATGCCAGGGTAGATTTTAAGTGTTGTAGGCGCTGAGTGTATAGCAACAAAAATGGAGTGATCTGGAAAGTGCTCAGCAGGAGTGAAAGGTGAGCTGAAGTTAATGAATGCCGTCTTTGTGCTTGCCTCTGTAGAAGTGTGTTCTGTACTGGCCGGAGAAAAGAGGCATCTATGGGAAGGTTGAAGTGTTGGTGAACAGCATCAGAGAGTGCGAACACTACACCACTCGCAGCCTCACGCTCAAGGTACACGTTGCACAGCAGGGAACGTGTTCTCATCAGAGCTGAGAATCAGGACTAATATGTCATGTATGTTTTCATGTATGCAGTGTGGGAACCAAACCCGCTCTGTGCAGCATTACTGGTACACATCGTGGCCTGACCACAAAACCCCGGTCTCAGCACTGCCGCTGCTGCAGCTCATGACTGACGTAGAGACGGACAGACGGGCCGCCACCAACGTGGGACCAGTTATAGTCCACTGCAGGTACTGACAGACTGACCGACAGCGTGACAGTTCTGTTACTACTATATAATTATGAAATGACACCCTGCTCGTTTGATCGCAGTGCTGGGATTGGGCGAACGGGATGCTTCATCGCCACGACGATGGGCTGCCGGCAGCTACAGCTGGAAGGAGTGGTGGATGTACTGGGCATCACCTGCCAGCTCCGAGCCGACAGGTAACACACGTGTACTCCTGCAGGTTTTTACTGATGACCTGCAGGTCCTCACTTCCATGATTAAAACAATCTAAAGGGTGTTAAAAAGCTGACATTTAAACCTCTAACTGGCTCTTGTAAGAAAGTACCATTAGTCGCTGAGAAACATGGTTTTTGCATAAACTCTGAAGCTGCCTCGCTTGTCTTTGTGGTCATTTTAAGTCTCTGTGGTCTCTTGGTTTCCCTTTGAAGGCATTGAGTGTGTCCTTGCAGTTGTTTCAGACCTTTTGGTGATAGTCTTGTTTTAGTTTGTGGTCATTTTTTTTTTTTTTTTTATCTCTTTCTGGTTGTTTTTGTTTACAATTGTGTATATTATGTGTATCTGGACATTTATTTTTTTATTTTTTCCCCCCCTCATTTGTGGAAATTTAAGGTGTCCTGCAGTTGTTTTGTGTTGCATTGATTGTTTAAACTGGTTTTGGCAGTTTTCTTTCTGTGTGGTCGCTTTTTTCCTTGCCATTGATGATTATGTTCAGTGTTTAGTTGTTGTTGTTTTTTTGTCCTCTTTGTGGTTGCTAAAGCGCTCATTGAGGACCTTTTTTAAACATGTATCCAATACATATTAATTTAAATTAAATTATTAGTAATCATAACAAAGTTTGAATGATTGGACGAATATGACTTTGATTTGTTGAGTTCATCAGGAGTTGTTTTGGAGATTTGTAACATGTCGCCCAGCCTTGTTAAGTGACATAAGATACATAAATTGCAAATTTGACTTTGTCTGCACTTTAGAGTCAGATGGTGTGTTATGGTTTATTGCCAGCACTAAATTCATCCCTATTGCATGTTTTAAACAAATAGTTTTGCTTCTCATTCCTAACTCTGTCTCTCTCTTCCGTTATGTAGAGGAGGCATGATCCAGACAGGTGAACAGTATGAGTTTGTCCATCATGCCTTGAGCCTATATGAAGCCCGTCTATGTGCAGAAACTGGCCAGTGAGGTTTATCCACCTGACGAAGGTACAAGTTTAACCTGGAAGTGTGCTAAAACAGTCCTCTGCGGGTGTGAACTGTGGTTTGGGAAGTCTGGGAAATTCTGGAGGAGGCCTTGGAATTTGATGGACAGCATGGACAACCAAGCAGGACTGTTCTGGGAAGAATCTGCTCAAGGAAAAGGGAAAGGCAAATTATTAAGAATGGAATGTATCTTTTCATCTTTTCTTTTTCATCAAACTCTGTGGACCCGCCCATTTCACTTAACCAACCGATTGTTGGATCGAGTTTTAACTAACCAGACTCTCCCATAATGTCTCTTTTGTCATGGAGACTTAACAACTTCAATTTACTGAAACTGATGGTACATTGTTCAATAACACTGTTGTGTTTATGTCTTCTAGCATTTTCATTATTTTGTAATGTGGTGTTTTTATAAAAATGGCTACTGAAAAATGACTGTTAGCTGCACCATTGGTTAAACTATTCTAGTACTGTTGAACCAACACTTACCTGTTTGTGACCTCAGCATGCTATTCATTACTCTCTGATTTAGTCACAGTGCACTTCCTACACTTAGGCTAAGACAAGGTTCAAATGCTCCTTTTTTTTTTTAACCTGTTATTTATTGGTGGGTTTTCTTTTTTCATATTTTTTCACAATCTCATTGACTTATTAAACTATTGCACATCAAACTTCTCAGAGATGCCAAACACACAAACTAGATTGACATCAATAGGGCTAATGCTAGGTTCAGATACATTAACAACTGACATTGGTAGTTATGTAAGCTTGTAAGCTAATGGATAAACAGCTAACAAATAAATTATTTTATCAACGGTTGCCCATGGGGTAACAGCAACTTTTACATTCTTGTTTCTGTAAGTTTCCCAGCTTTTGCTGAGGTCCCAAATGGGGCTACCTTTAACAACATGCTAAAAGCTAACAAAGCAGATTGATGCTAATCTTCTGCTAAGCTATAGTTCTTGTAGTACAGCAAAGCAATTAGTGGCTAATTATAGCTCCAGTAGTTTTATTGCTTTAATGTTGATAAATATATACTAACCACTTAACTCATGCTATAACTAGTAGTGCATTATCCTAATACAGTATTTTTGTTAAACCAATTAAATCTAATATTCTGCTGCTAAGCGAAGCTTGTATAGTGGTGTTAACAGTTGTTTATGTAATATTCATCAAGTACAGCTCCAGAGAGGTTCTGGCAGCAATGCTAAGTCTGGGTAATATGGTAGCTGTAACTTACAATGCAAAAGAAATAATTTTTTTTTCTTTATCACCTTTATGTTAACACTTAAAAAGACCAATGAATAATACATTAAATAAATAAATAAATAAACAAATGAAAATACATAGGGAAATGGAAAATGGTGGCTTGCAAGGTATCTCACAAGTAGTGTTTTTAATTGTTAAATTAAAAGTCAAAACTTTGATTAGGGCTGTGCGATATGACCAAAATCTCATATCCCGATATAAGACATCTATCGTCCCGATAACGATATAAATCACAAAAATTTAACATTTTCTATAAACTCTTCGAATCTCGGGCAGCTCGACTTGCGTGAAGTGTTTCCAGCTGGGCGTCGTGTAACTGGAGTAGAGTGTTTTAATGCTGAATGAAACTATACATTTTTAGACATAAGTTGTAACGGCCGCCGTTTTCTTTGTAAGTATTTATTACACGGCGTGCTGCGGGGAAAAGCCTGTTCTAATGTTTGAGTCTAAGGTTTATTTTTTAACACCTGACGGCTCTTTTTTTGCTTCTCATCCGTAAATACTCTGCATACTCTTTCACGCGATTCAGTTTATTTTGAAAAGTCTAAACAGGATCTTGAGCTTTATTATGAAAGGTTTATGTGGAAAATAAACAAGCGGACACGCAATGGTTTTGTTGCTAACGACAACGCATTAAACAGGCGCTTGTCCGTCCGTAGTGTGGTTATATTAAATATAAGAGAAAGAGAGAACTTTAAGAAATTAATATAGCCACTACAGTGACCATCAAAATGACGAAAAAATATTGCCTTAAACAGTTTATTTTGTGACACCACGAAACAAACGATAGTATAAAATGAAATGATAGATGTTTTTATATTGTCATCCAATATATATCGTTATATCGAACAGCCCTATATTTGATCTATAATTAAATCAGGTTGTGATTGCTGAAGAGCACAGGGAGTGTAAAGAAACAAAACAAAAAAAATCATATTTTAGCTTTTGCCTAGAAATCCCCCCCACTATCCCCCCAGCAGTTTGAACCCTGCCTAACTGAAGGGGATTTGATATAGCTACTTCAAGCTCTATATTTTTATTTAAGGTCTTTGGTAACTTCGCATGATTCATAGTTCAAATGAACAGACTGTAGCAAAGGACAACAGTGGTCTTCTCTAAAATGAGTGTTACCATTTTAGTTTGGCTTTCTAAAACAGGGTCAAAAAATACAAGCCATTCCTGATGCCACAAATACGAAATTAGTGCTGCTCGGTCTCAGAGTTTACACTCCATCTAGTTAACCTTGTCTAGCAGTGACATGTTCCCTGTTGTGTGATATATTGCTTTATACCAAAAATGTGAAATATGGTGCAGTCATCACATCGATGTGCTGTTGTAAATTATGTTATTTAGTGAGTATGTTATTTTGGTGTATCTAGTGAGTATGTTATTTTGGTGTATCAAAGTAATAATAACTTTATTTTTATACAGTTTTTACATGTTTTTGATGTCTTTAGCAGTCCTCTGTCAACTGTAGCCATTTGGGCTACATATCTCATTATCATTAAATGTTTGACATTAATTAAAAATTGGCTTTTGGTCTGTTGGAGACAGAAAATCCAAGCTTGACACAACCTCAAACCTTAGTTTTGTTTAAGCCTCTCTCTGTGTTGGAGCAGTAATTTCTAAATTTCCTTAAACTAAATTACAGCTAAAGAAAAAGTATCGACTCTTATATTTGTCAGTAAATTATTTTTTTAAAGAACCAATAGACTACTTTTTTTTTTTTTGAACAAAATGTGAAACAAAAATAACAATATTGAGACATCTATTTCAGTTTTCTGTTAGAGATCAGAGGTTTCAACACTAATGTCAGTAATGAAGAACACTGGCATTATCATCTAATATTCTCTCTGTGTGAATGGGAAAACCATGTACAGTACATGTTAAAGTGCTATTAAACCCAATGTGGGCAGTTATCTTTTCAAAGTACACATCACAAAAACACAAATCTCGCTGCTATAACTGGGAGCATTGGGATCAGACCGTTAAGGGAAAATAAACAAGAGGAACTTTAAAGACTTTTTCTATGTAACAATATATTTTTATTTACTTCTTTACTTATGATACAATCATGGGACTTCGGACCAGAGTCTCTTTGTCTGCACGTCCAACGTGCCTCATGGGACCATCATCAACCCGCTGTTCACTTCAGCAAATTCAGGAACTGGATGACGAATCCGGATATTTCAGTAGTGATACAATTTTCTCTGTTTGAACTGACTGAAGTGAAAGTGGGTTCAGCCCAGCCTCCATGCCCTCTACAGCAGCGGGCACAACAATACACACTGCCTCTGACGTAGTATTGTGTACAGTAGGATGTGGTTCATGTTCTGTACTTGTATTGTTGTTGACTGTTGATGGAGCTTAAAGGGACCCTAAATGTTTAAAGAATTATCATACTGTAATCACATTGTATTGAAAACAATTTGGAGTGCATTTCATTTTTTTGACATGAAATTTACAGCTTCCGGACTCTTAGTGTTTATTGTAAGAATTCAACTTTCTGCTGAAGATCTTTAAATTTACTA
This sequence comes from Rhamphochromis longiceps, assembly GCF_057381845.1. Classification (NCBI taxonomy): domain Eukaryota; kingdom Metazoa; phylum Chordata; class Actinopteri; order Cichliformes; family Cichlidae; genus Rhamphochromis; species Rhamphochromis longiceps. The sequence goes on along the minus strand of NC_140573.1, from coordinate 20,154,054 downwards.
CTTTTTTTTTTTTTTTTTTTTAACTCAGATGCTAATGTATAGCCATTTAGAGAATGTTCTTCTTTCACTTCATTAGAAACTACTGCAAGCTTACGTTTTAATTTCTTGACTCAGAATGAATACAGAAACTACAGAGTGAAATTTGCAAAAGTCATCGGCACTGGATGATTATTCTGGCTCATTCCAGGAAATCAACAATAGAAACTATGAGCATGTGGACCAAACAAAACTAAAACTTCCAATCATTTAAAAGTGCTAAGGTGTGTATTTACATTATTATACAGGAGTCTAGCATTGTCTTGTACTTTTGAAATTTTAAACTTAATATAAAGCTAAATCTTAAGCACCTGAAAAGCTGTTTACCATTTTCACATGCATAGTTAACTATGTTGGCACAGAGACTATTTTTAAACTTGTGCTAATATATGAACCACTTTCAGCACATTAAAAAAATTAAGGTGGATGCTTCTCATCCAGCATTGACAGCTGAGTTAAACAGCAGGCAAACAGATTACACAATAGGGAAACTCTCCAAGCTGGATCCAGTCCAGAGTCACTTTGTTATCAGAGTACACTCTCTGTAGATCAATAGTGGCAAGAGTTTTTGGGGGTCTTCTGGGGTAAAAATGAAAAATACTGCAAAATATTTAAGTGACCATATCCATTTGTATTTAATGTCTATTATTCAAATATTGAAATATAGTGTATCCAAAAAGTATTTTTACACAAACAGTTCTTGAAACATGCCAGCTGCCCGCAGGTATTATGGGTTACAGTCTAAATTTAATCTGTCTAAACTCTTTTGGCTGACTAAAACTTGTTTGCCCTTTAACAGTCACTGTAGCTAGGATTTTGCACTTGATTGGCAGAGGTAAGAAAGCAGAACTCAGTGAACTGATATCTGTAATCTAGTGGTGGAAATTGTACACACTATAACTTTAAAGTTTTAAATCTTTCACTAGCCTTAGCTAGCCAAAGTCGATCAGCTTGTCAGTTATGTACGGATCTGTTCTTTAGTTCAGACATAAACCGGTCCCCAACCTTTTTGCACCATGGACCGGTTTATGTCTGACAATATTTTGACAGACCGGCTTTTAAGGTGTCGCCGATAAATGCAACAAAATAAAACCAGTACCAAAAATAAAAAGATTTGTTCATAACACGTGTGAAAAGACCCAGGGAAACGGAGTTAATGATAAAAAATAACGAAAAAAAAAAGATTAAAAACGCTGAAAACCATAAATTACACGCTCGAGCCTCAACTCTCGCGGCCCAGTACCAAACGACTCATGGACCGCTCCCAGTCCATGGCCCGGGGGTTGGGGACTGGCTGGTGTAGATTATACCTAATTAAAAAAATCTACTCATTTGCAAACATTACCCTATTGAGGAATTTTAGCTAATGAAAAGTTTCTAGCCCAGTGGTTCAAAGGTGTTTTAATTTAAATCTTCGGTCTCTCTTGCACATTGATTCATGTGGTATTAACTTCTTTTCATGAATACATGCATTGGAATACTACTTTCTTAAGCTTTACCAATTCTGCTATGAGTTGTACATGTGCATTTACTCAAAGATCATTTTTAATTGTACAGTTTAAAAAAAAAAAAAAAAAATATATATATATATATATATATATATATATATATATATATATATATATATATATATATATATATATAACATAAATAACATTACGGTCCTTTTTAAACTTCTTTTGTGTGGGCATTACAGATCAGTCAGAGTACACTTGATACTAATTAGTGTATGTACGGTCTAACTATTATACCTATGAAACATGGCTTTTTAATGTATTACTAACCAGCTTGAATGTTGTAATGGTTCAGAACATTAGCCACTGAGTAGTGCTGTAACCTTGTTATCTACTCTCTCTCTCTCTCTCTCTCTCTCTCTCTCTCTCTCTCTCTCTATATATATATATCTATATATATATCTATATATATATCTATATATATATATATATATATATATATATATATATATATACACATTATATATATATACACATTATATATATATATATATATATATATATATATATATATATATATGTGTGTATATGTTACCTGTAACCTGAGGATTAAAAACACTGGACATGAAAAATATGGATTCCTGTTTGCTTATCTTCATTGACTCTTTCCATGTTTGTGTTTATAATCCATCTAAATCCATAATTGAATGTTGCCAGAACTGGGGTGGCAGCATATAGGCAAATAAAAATAGAGGACCTAAATTTATTTTGTCCAAATAATATCCAAGGTTTTTACATGTGTATTGTACACTAACTTGAATAGAGGAATCAAACGTGGGAGTATTGCAGCAGCAAGGACTTGTATAAAAGTTGACAGATTATATTGTTGTCTAAACGTTTCTGTAGATCCATAAATATTTGGACAGTGAGACAATTTTTAAAGTTTTACATCAAACATTAATAACATGTTGGACGTGCAGACTTTCAGCTTAAATTCAGGGGATTTAACAACAGTGTTCGATGAATGGTGTTAGTTTTTTTCCATCTGTAAATACAATACTTCAAAGTTTTGTATGAATTCTGATAAAAGTTTGTAGGAGTGTAGAGTGGGCTCATGTTAACAGTCTATTCAAATTTAACTTACACCCACCAAGGTCTTCGGGATGAAGTGATTTAGTGATTTTTATAGTTACAAATTGACAAAAACAGACTACTTTAAAAATCTCAGAGGAAATTATGAGGGTACGGTTGCTCGAAGATAGTACAAACATAACTCACTAGTTAAAGTACTAATAATAAATCATACAAAAAATTAAAAAAAATAGCTCTATTGAATACAAATAGGTCTGATGTATAAATATTCCAAAGTCTTACATAAAATTGAATGAGATAAATTTGAAAGTGCCTGTCTTATCATACTGACTGTAATTTTCTCTGTGGAGGATGTGACAGTGTGCAGCTACTGCAGTGTGTACTTGTGCTTTAGATGGAGGAACTGTACAGAGACAGAGCCACAGGCACGAATGACTTCCTGTGTCATTCAATGGTGCCTAACTTATCAATTTCCTTACGAGTATGGTATATATTGTGTAGCTGACCTCTGACTTCTCCTTCAGGGTTAGTAGATCTGAAGGTCAAAATGATAATAAAAGGCCATATAGAACTGTTTTTAAACATTTTATTACTGCCACTGTTTGTATTGACAACACATAGACATATAGGATGATATGAGGATTCTAAATATTTGACTATGGACCTTAGACCTTTTCAAGCTCAAATTTTCATAAAATGTCTTTTGTTTTTATAACTTTGTTTAAAGTTTTGCTGCCTATGTTTATATTGGTAACATTTAGGAAATGGCACTGCTATGTGGGCATTCAAACTATCACGTTATAGTTTGCGTCTAAATATCGTGTCCCATTCGACCTCTGGCCTTGACCCCATTTTCAGAAGTAACTGGAAAAAATGCAAAAATAGTTTCCCTGAACATCTCAAACATATAATTTCAGTCCGTGATTATAAGCAGACTATAATTACATAAGTAATAATATTTTTGATTTTCATTTCACAAATGTTCTGCAGCAAAAATACTGCTTTATATTTACGATGTATATTAGCGGGGGTTTTTTTTCATGTGATATACCACAAAATATCTAAACCATGAAAATAACTTCAGTTACTTCTCTGTAAAGTCTTACATGGTGTAAAGCTGTCTGGGGTGCAGGATTGGAGCCTCTGGTTGCCAAATGTTGACATTTAAATGCTGAAGTTATGCGATGACATTAAATATTTTTATCTTATTATTTATTTTTTTACTTTTTATGTACTTTAATAAATCAAGAAGCAGTGATGACAACAACAAAATAAAGATATGCTGATAAAAATATTCAGCATGTAAATATCAAGAAACACAGGAAATATGTTTGGTACTGAAGGCCATAAAAACATGTTCATATAATACCTAGTCTGGTATAGCGAATGGAAATTTATATAAACAACCTAATATGACAATAATATTATAATCCAACAGTCAAAAGAACTTCAATTTACAAAGTGTATCTGAAAAGACAGACATAAATGGGAAAAAAATATTTATACTATTATTTAATAGTATATGTAGGGATTCTGGAAACATTGAGAAGTTACGATATTACAGCTGAGATACATTAATTTACTGTGGTTAAATTTAAAGTTTTAATCCCAGCATTTAATCAGCATCTTCTCAATAAACAGCAGCTAAAAAAAATTAAATAGGGAATTTTTAAAGGGAGTTGTCTCAGTTTCTAAATTAAGCATCATGTATTTGTATGTGCAAATGTTTTTGAGGTATGTGAGCAATGTGGCGTTACAAAAACACCTAAAAGTCACATTTGAACAGAGACTGGGAGAAGCGGTCAACATGACATGAAAAAGTGACACACATTTATAGAGCTTACTTTGGGAGAGAAACTTTTAGTATACAGTAAAATAATAAGAGTAACCCCTGCACAAACTGTTGCATTGAAATTTACCAGATTCCATAAAATGAAATGTTTAATGGTCAGAGTTACACTAAAGACTAACTTGTGTAGAGCTGAAAACTTTTGTTCCTAGAAACTATGATTAAGAGAGAGAGAGAGAGGAGGGGAACAGGAAGGAAGGAAAAAGGTGGGGATGACTAAATGTGGCTCAAACTAACTGAAACAAAAGGAGTTTGGCCTTTAACTTGTAACACTGCTTCATAAAGAAGTCGACTTTGACCTTTTCTGGCTCAGATTTGATCTTTGGCAGCCCTGGCCAAAAATCTACTGATCATTGTCTTGTTATTGTGGATAATTAAGTGTATATATTTTGGGAGGAAAGGGGAAACAGTAGAGAAATTCATAACACAAAACTGAATTAGAATTATTACGTTTTTTACAAAGATAATATAAACAAAACTCCATCATGCTAGAAAGCTAACCAGAGGCCTGAAAGCACAATTATAGCTAATTAGGCATTACAGACAAGAACCAACAAATCTGAATTTTCCAACATAACTTTCATGGTATTTATTATTTTGACTTGTATTTGTTGAAACTACAAGATAAAAGTTGTACAGTGAAAAGTGGAAAAGCTGAAATTTGATTTCCAGTATTTAGCAGTTTGTCACACATGTAAGGATGTGTTAGGCTTCTATGTTAAAATTCTGCTATGGAAAAAAAAAAAAAAACTGTGGTTGTTGGAAAACCACTTTGTCCATTACTGTGTCTCAGACACTGGTTAGTGGGCCCCCTTGGGGTCCTCACTAGGGAATGCTGTGTATTCCCTGAGGGTGGTGGACTTTGTTAGGCGATATTAGAAGATGATGCACCAAAATCTCCTTGTGAATGCTTTTATTGCTCGCAGATTGACACGGTTGTCTGTAGTTTGCATGGATGATGGAAACTCGCCTGTGAGCACTCGGCAGCTGATCGCTGGTAGTCGTAAAACTTCGAAAGAAGAAATGGAGCCCCCTTGCTGTCACGTTGCTCCTTTTGAGAAGTGTTGGTTGCATATATTTAATGCATATCCATTAAATAAACCATGGCTCTGTCTCGTTATACTGACCTATTAAACCATCAATCCATTTTCTGATGCTTATTTTGGTCCATGTCATGGTGACCACAGTGTAACCAGAAATGCCCAGACCTCCCCCTCCCTAAATGAGGCCTCTAATTCCACTGCAGGGACACCGAGCCAGCCAAGAAGCATAATCCAGCATGTCCTGGGTTGGCCTGCTCCTGGTAGTAATGCATGGAGTATATTATCTAGCTGGTGTCCAGGAAATGTCCATGGCCTCAGGCTTTGAGGTACTAACCCTTACTCCTTGATTTGCACTCAGCTGCAAACTGCTGCAGGGCAAGCCAGAGTTCATCACTCAGTGAAGCAATCCTTGGGCCACCTTAAATATACCACCTAACAGGAACCTTTTCACGAAAGGCTGCCGACAAATACCTAAAAAGAATTGTGGACAAAGGGCAGTGCTGGTGAAGTCCAGCACCTGTTGAGAATGACCTGTTGTTGTCAGTGCAAACAAAATTCTAGCCACTACATGGCTAGAAACGGAAATGTTTAATCAAGAAACTTTATGGATTATATCTTTTCTTAAGATAGAGTTTAGTCATACATATAAATTCTTATATGAATATAATCATCATTGATGTTGGCTCTATAAAAATAATTCCCCAGCTCTTTGATGCACTGGTTTTATGCTCTCTGAATATCCAGCAGGTCACTTGCCATTGAAGGGAGTAACAGTGGCTTGGCGTTTAGCTTGTAAACCTACTCAATAGAAGACTTGTTAGAGTTGAATATACAGCTGAGCCGAATATAGACCCACAGAAACAGCAAAGTTACTAATGGAGCGGCATCCAAAGACAAAGCTGTCACTAAAAAAGAGAGACGGAGCAAACTTTAAACTTCAGTCTCAGTGAGATTTAATCAAACACTCGTCTCTATTTTTAACATCTACCTCTGCTGTCAGTGCATCAAGGTGTGCTGCTATTGTAGTTGCAGGCCTATTTTTAGCCTCCATCCAGGCTGGGTTTGTAGTCGTGCCTTTGCAGTGACTCACAGGTCTGTTGGCCTGATTGAGGAAGTCCGCTACTGAGTCCCAACCTCAACACTATAGAGTGACAGACAGACAGGCAGGAAGAGAGACATACAGCTGGTGAGACAGGGAGCGCAAAGAGGGGAAAGGCTGTTTTACTTTGAGAGTTTTAAGGAGAGGATGAACACGAGGCAGAGCAGAGACGACGGATAAATAAAACCACATTTCCTGGGAAAATTTCAATTTTTTGTCTAAAAAAGGAATAATTTTTTAAAAGATATTAAAAAGGACATTTAACCACTTTTTCTCAACATTTTTCTTCGGTTTCCTATCAGGACTTGGATTCTTTGCTGAACACAAAAGAGACTAAAGAGAAGGATATTTTCTACCATCCACCTGAAACAGTGAATACAAACACACCTGTCCTACCTCAGGCTTAGGATTATGGTGGTGCATGGTCCACGTGGGGATCTGAGACAGGATCAAAATGCTGAAATGTAAAGTTTGCAGTTATTTCTGCTGTCTGCGGTTCACCTCGTTGCTGCTGCTGATGCTGCATCAGGTCAGTCTGACATTCATGATCTGTGTAGAAAAGGAGCACATACATAAGAAGCTTCAAATGTGATATCAACCTCGTGCGATCTGAGTTACTCTTTAGATTAACTTTGATCACTCTGCATGCTCCTGTAGTCCAGGGTCATCTCGGACACAATGCAAACTTTTTTTACTTTTCCAAATATGTAATTTTTTTTTTAGAAATTTAGTAATTATTATATATTTCATGGACTTTTACAAAAATGCAACAAGAAAAGAAACAAAGTGCTTTGTGAACAAGTCTCCACAACTCTGTTTTCAAAAGTGTGCCTAATACAAGATGAGCAAATATTAAATCATGGTTTCTTTCAGTTCTTTAAATTAAACTGCAAAATAAAACTGGCCCTTCTTTTTTTACATTTTAAATACCAAAGCAGTCAGGTGTGAATAAAATTACACGCAATGAGATAAATAAAATGAAATCCATGTGAGATGTTACATAGAGTAGATTCACTGTTTAGCCTAAAAAGATGAAACCAGGTTAATTTATGTTAATGTCAAGCTTTAAGGACCTTGTCATTCTTAGTTAGAAAACTTGAGATATAACAGCAAACTTTGTCTTAAACCAACCAAATATATATACATATACATATATATTTAGAACAATCTGTATTTTTCATCCTTTTAAGAAAGATTTGTCTTCATGACAAACAAATCTTGGTGTTAGCATCCATCAGGTCACCAGTGAACTATGCATAGTGTTTGATTTGATTAACATTCAACACTTTTCAAAGGCTTTTGACCTGTTCTAAACACCAAAACGGAAATGTTTAATCAAGAAAATTGCCAGAAATGTATGAGACTTTATTTGAAATGAACCCTTTAAAAATTATAATTTAGACTTTGAGTTCGATACAAACAAAAGTTTGTGCGATACAGTTTGTCTTCTTTGGTGACACCTGTTACTGCAAAGGGAAACCTCATAAAGTGCCATCTCTCTTTGTGTTGCTTTGAGCTCCAACATGTGATGGAGCATTTACACAATCTAAAACATTTTTCTATGTATAAAATGATTTCTTTTTGCACGGTTCACTTCATTAAATATACTTCCATCCACTTTAACCTCCTAAGACCTGAACTCTTCCATGTCATGCATTTTTAATTTCTCTTTGATATTTGGACATATTAGGACCTGATGAATGTAAAAACAAAGAATTACCAGATTTTTTTTTTACCCAATTTTTGTTTCTGAGAAAAATGAGATCCACAATTGAGAACATTTGTTTTAAATTTCGATAGAACAGTGGCGTATAATGTCCTTGTAAGTGGATATCAGGCCCTTGTAAAGCAAAATTTAGTATTTTGGTCTAGACAACCCAAAATGTGATGTCCACATATGTGGACCCGGCGGTTAAAACACTCAAACAAGCGAGTCACTTGTTTGGCGCTAAACCAGGGATGTGATTGCAGAAAAGCAGAGAAGAAACACATGCTCCTGATGAATGCATTTCTAGATTACAGTTCCAAATAATAAATATGTATTTTTTTTTCAGAAGTAAAAAAAATGGGATGTTCTTACTATCATTGCTTCAGTTTCATGTTTCTTTATGTTTGTTCAGTGAAAGAAACACTGAACAGAACATTTTACTTCTAGCCAGTGTCTTCAGGTTTACACTCTGATGATTGTTGGCTGAAACCAAAAACTGCACATCAGCAGGTTTACCCAAGTAGCAGTGAAGGTTTGGCTCCTGTACAGTTTTGCTTGGGCCATATTTGACTTTGACTGACTGCCTAAAATCTCCCAGAGGTTTAACGATGACGTGCCACATATGAGGTGTGCTATGACATGTGGGCCACATTTGGACATGTCATAGCACACATTTTCCAGTGCTTAACTTTTGCAAAATGAAGCCCAGACTAGTCTCACTGTCAGTTATCTGGGTAGGACAGGGTTAATGAGTCTGGCCTCACAGTAAGCCAAGGTTTAGCTCACATTAGTGTTTGGGGGCAGTTCAGGCGTTTCTTTATTAATAAAGAATTCCAACTATATCAAAGTATATCAAAGCCGATTGAAGGTTGATTTAACCATAACCTCATGCTGCTACTTCTGTGATTAGTAAGTTACACCAACATTTATACAGTCTCATTTTCCTCGGTCGCACTTCCTTCTCTTCCTGACTGTCGCCTCATTGCCGCATTGTTGTCTCTGAACTCCCTGAACTTCATTATCAGTGACAAATTGTTTTATTTTCTCTTGTGCTGGCCAAAATTTGAGGACAAAAAGCTCAGAAGCAACTATCTCCAACTTTATTATCATAGTACAGAGGAGGTCAGTTCAACAGTCAAACCCAAAACATGATAGAAACGCACAAACATGCAGTCGCAGCTCTTTAAATAGCACAGCTGAATAACTGTCCGTGCGGTGGATACTTCAGAAACTCTGCAGCTCTCAAAGCCTTAAAATCAGCCCTTTTACTAAAATAAACTCTTAATCTTTATACTTCGCAGCAGACGCTGACAGTAGTTGCTAAAAAGCTTGTTGGTTTGATCGGTCAGTTTCTGCCATTTCTGATTGGACCCTCATGAGGTGAACCAAATAAATTTGATTCTATTTTTGCTCATTTTGGGTGACACTTTGATAGCTTTGTGCACCTCAGTCTCATTAATTAATGCTGTTTTGTCAAAGCTGCACTGCTGGTATGACTAAGTCACACACAAAGTGTCCATTGGTGTGTAGCTTGACAGAGTGGGATATTACATTGGTGATAAAGGTGTGTGAATCTCAAAGGTTATTAATGTTGTTGGCCAAGTAGCAACATCTGGGGCCATTAGACAAAATCTGCTGTTCCACTGATGTCTACTTGAGGGTTCAAAAGCAAGTCAGTCCCTATAAACATTTTAAAATGCTCAACTTTAAAGCAGGAATTATGTATAAATACGTTCTCTGTAGCTAATTTAGTCTCTTCATAACAATTGTACAGAATATTTTTATAACTTACCTCTTTACATTGGCTTACAGTTGGCATTGTTGGGGGCCTGGTCTCTTTGACTGCTAAATGGACGGTGGCACAGGTGGCTGGAGCTGCTAGCTGTGTGCTAGGCTTCACCTCAGTTAACTGGAGTCACTGAACTGGACCTCTGGACTGTGTTTGTGCTGTTGGAGCGTTGTGGAGCATTTTTAATGACATTATCTGACCACTAATATGGCTGCTGTGAGGTTATTGTACTAACAGACCGTCCAAGATGTCTGAGCTGCAGTTTTGAGGAGTTATATTCTAGGATTTTATTTGGATGTTACAGAGCACTGATTAGCAGGAGTTTGTGTGATGCTCTGATACAGTCTATGGATGCAGCGTGCTAACTAATTTAGCTGGCATTAGCTGATAACTTAGCACTCTTCAAAATGCAACTGGTGGCATCACTGTGTCCATCTGTGATCCTTTCCTAAACCCAGTTGAGCTGTTTTTAGGGTCTGAACCTCAGTGAGTTAAATTGAAAGCCAAAAACAAGTAGGAAAAAACAAACTACAGAACAAGGTATAGAAAGGACTCTAAAAATAGCCGCTCAACTTACACCACCCCCCTTACTTCCCAGCGCCTACTTTGCAGGTCAAACTGGGCTCTTACCTCTCAGTGGTTGGAGCATCAACAACAAAATATGCCCCTATTCATGTGTGAGTCAAAATCAGAAAAATATTTGGAAAGCAGAAAATATTAAAGAAAAATGAAAAAAAAGTTTTTGTTTGCTGATCAAAATTAAGAAGGGTGGGGAAAATTTGGACTCATGATCTGAGTACTACTTACGTTTTGGCTCCTCTGTAGCCAGAACTTCAGAAATTTATCAGAACAATGGGATCAAAGTACAGCAACGCCCAACGTCTTCATTTTGGGAATGAACCTCCTGTAGACTTGAAAGCAGACTATAAAAGTCTGTTGTTTCCTCCCTTATGGAAAACAGGCTGCAGATTCCTGAACGCTCCAGCATCAACATGTCTGTAGAAACTGTTAACCATATTTGGACGATAGGGTGGTATTGGCTAACAGATACAGAGACCTGCTCATTAGTGCTCAGCAACATCCAAAATCAGTTCTCAGAATTTCAGTACGGTGGACCTGAGAGGTCAAATGCACTGCAACTCAAGGCAGAAAAGACAGCATCAGCTCACAAAAGACATCCTCACGAAACACAATGGAGACAGAAGTGACGAGCTAATGGTAAACGGCTAGAAGCGAACATATAATTACAATATTAAACAACTCATCCCATTAAAACACACTTTACCTGCATCCTGTAGCATAGTTTTTTTGTGAGATTTTCTTTTCCTTTATATATATGTATATATATATATATATATATATATATATATATATATATATATATATATATATATGTATATATGTATATATATATATATATATGTATATATGTATATATGTATATATATATATATATATATATATATATATATATGTATATATATATATATATATATATGTATATATATATATATATATATATATATATATATATATACATATATACATATATACATATATATATATATATATATATATATATACATATATACATATATATATATATATATATATATATATATATATACATATATATATATATATATATATATATGTATATATATATATATATATATACATATATATATATATATATATATATATATACATATATACATATATACATATATACATATATACATATATATATATATATATATATATATATATATATATATATATATATGTACATATATATATATATATATATGTACATATATATATATATATATATATATATATATATATATATATGTACATATATATATATATATACACACACATATGTATATGTATATATATATGTATATATATGTATATATATGTATATATATATATATATATATGTACATATATATATATATATATATACATATATATATATATATATATATGTATATATACATATACATATGTGTGTGTATATATATATATATATGTACATATATATATATATATATATATATATATATATATATATGTACATATATATATATATATATATATATATATATATGTATATATATGTACATATATATATATATATATATACATATATATATATATATGTACATATATAAAATAGTTAAAATTACATTCTGATATTTTGAACAATATCATAATCTTTTCTGACACTGTACGTCATGTTCAGTTATCTGAGAAAAACGTTCCACATTTTTACATGCCAAAATAAAATCAGTTGAACTGGTGTTCTTTCCTACGGTACTTCGTGGGGACCTGCAGTTTTACTCTCAGGGCCACCATGGCTCAAACTTTATAGACTGTTTGATACAATTAACTGCACAGGAGCCATATTATTGGTCAGGTGATTAGAAATGCACCAAAAGGTATGACTCCTGTAAAGCTCTAACAATGAAGTCTTTGAGGACTGACTCACTTTTGAAGCCTCAAGTGGAGAAATGCAGCTTTTGGTTTCCTTGCTCAGGCATTGCATTTTTTTCCCCAGTATTAACTGGTGTACCTTTTGGTCACAAACACCTGGAAAAAAAACTTATGTTATGCTTTTATTTCTAAAGTTTTCCTCTCAATGTTTCTTCTCACTGATGTCTGATCTCTTCTGTCAGAATGGAAGCAGCGCAGCTCCCGCAGAGGAAAATGTAGCTTCTTCACCATGTAGCATCTCCTTATCTGAATTGGTATCCAGTCTGGACTCCATATCACTGACTGTGAGCACACCTGGACAGAACTGCTCTTTCACTGTGACCTCTCCAGATACAGATGGCATCGAGTGTAGGCAAAAAACAAGAGAAGAGGAGGCGTTGGAGGGTTCAAGCAGAGCACATCATGTAGGAACCGACCAGCTAGGAGTTGAAGCAGGAGGAAACAAGAGCATGAGAGAAGTTTTCACCTGTGTTCTGGATCACCTGGAGCCTGGGACCACCTACCAGCTGCAGGTGCAGTCGAAGACCGATCAGGAGTCTGCAAACATCACCGCGCACACCAGTAAGTCCTGATCCCATCTAGATGTGTCAAAAATGTAAAATATTCAAAAAAGATACATACTGTTGACGGAAATATCAATATTAATGTGCATACTCATTACTTACTTAGAATACTCAGTAATTTTGATTACAAATGCACAATGAATTTATGTTGAACGTGTGACATTTCTGCTACTTCTTGTAGTTTTATTAGGGCAAGACAAATTTTTATTTTATTTGACACGGTGCTAAACACACCATACCTGCACCAGTTCACAGACTTAAACCCCATTCACTATAGTGGAGCTAATACTCTATTGTTTTCTGTTTCATTGCATTGTTTCCATCTCCTCTGCCCTCTCGCGTTTGAAGTGAACCAACAGGACTCGACCTCCATGTCTTTGTGTACCTCAGAGTTAATGTCATGCAGCTTCCCCTCTCTGCAGCTCTGTGATTAGCTACAGGAACCCCTGCCCTGCTGAGAGAGAGTGATAGAGCTGTTAAAGTAAATGCATGTGTGTGTGTTGTGTCTCTACGCTGGCGGGAGTCCAGAACAGAAGTTGGACCCTCAGTGTGTATTTCCATCGTGGGCAGAGCTCAGGGTTCAGCCATTTCCTGCCTCCATTGTTTCTTTGTTCTGTGGGAAGCACTGGGAAAGGGTGTGAAGGTGTGTATAAGTGTGTGTTTGTGTTCATGTGTGTGTTGAGTTTGGGGAAAACTGGGTGTTGCTGCACCCAATCGAGTCCCGACAGTAACCTTCTCAGAAATGCAAAACACTTCTACTGTGGCGTTTGTGATTTCTTATCTTCTGTGGCATGCCGACTGTTACATCCACTGACCTTTAGTGGACTGGTCAAATATTTTTACATCACATGTATTTATTTGGTTGCCAGCTTGGTTGGTTGGTTAGTTTGTTGAAAAATCTAACTATGAACCAGGCAACTGTCTCACGTCTCAAAGAATAATAGAAACTTAGTTTTGAAGATATTTGAAGATATCTTTAGATACAGAACCATCCACCTGTAGCTTACTAGATTATTCAAGCTTTCTTAATCCCGACTTTAGTTTTATATTTAACTAAGTTGTTGCGTGAAGGATCATGTCAGACACCGTGGTCTGAAGTTTGGTCTGTTTTTGGGATCTTCTTCCTGTCACATGAAGACGTTTGTCTGTTTGTCCTCAACATTAACTATTATTGAGAACAGTTTAACGCCCATCCTCCATATTCCTTGTGCAAGTGTTTTTATATTAGTCTTAGATCTGTAGCTAGTCACGAGGTAGGCTAAAACATATCAAATCATTATATAAACTAGCACAACTATACTGACCTTCCAAACATCACTATTTAGTTTTCATCTTTATTTTTGTCCAAATTTATGGCAAAGTTATAGCAGTACTCTACATTTAAGACTTTTTAGAAAGAAAGTCAGAACATGGTATATCCTCTCCAGATAAAAACTAAGTAGCTAATTTCTAACTTGGTTCAGTTAAGTTTTATTTATATACCACCAAGTCATAACAGCGGTTTTGCCAAGGTGCTTTATATTGTAAGATTCTACAATAAAACAGGGAAAACCCCGACCATCAAACTATGCTCAAGCACTTGGTGATAGTGGGAAGGAAAAACTCCCTTTCAATAGGAAGAAACCTCCAGCAGAACCAGGCTCAGGGAGGGGTGGCCATCTGCTGCGGCTGGCTGGGTGTAAGGGGAGGAAGACAGAAGAAAAGTACTAAGAGGTCTTTAAGATAAGACCTCATAGGATATTTCTAAAACTAAAACCTCATCAGTCCTGCTTGTCATAGAAGTTTGAACATCACACCTTATTATAGCTGCTGGAGAGAAGACACACTGATGATTTTATTGGAGCTGAAACAATTTTAACTCTGTGTTTATTTGATTTGAGAATGTGAACCTGAAAACGATTGACTTCAGACTTAAGCAGCAGATGTATGAATGCTAACAGTTTCTATAAAAAAAGCAACAGTTATCATTTTCTGACATTGATTTTTATCCCATATAGTAACAGAAAATGGTCAAATTTCATAAATCATGTTCAGGCTATTGGAAACAAATACAAGCTCTCTGCTCTGAACTATGGGTGGTGTCGAGGTTTCCTGCGCTTATTTCAGAGAGTTGGTTGGCAACAGAGGAAAAACTTAAATATTTAATGTTGGGTTCAGGTTATGAGAGAGTTCTTAAAGTGTTCATGTATGTCTGCCAGTTACAGAGTAAAGATACTTCTAATCATTTCACAGTGAAGGTCTATGTTGATGCCATGTCTTTACTTCTTTGTAGCCTTTAACCATTAGCATGGTGGCATTTCTTCACAGCAGTTTTAGGAAGAGGGCTGCAACTGGCTGCACGTACAGAACCAGTCCTAAATTCTTCAGACCAGTCGTAGCTTTGTGGGTCAGAAAAGCTTAAACAAAGAACAAAGAAATAACTGTGGATCCTAAACGGCCTCGAGCTGCACCATGTTCACATGTGCTGCGTTACAGCATTGTGTTTGTGTCCACTGATGTTGTGGTTGTCATCTAACCAAAGGATGTGTTGAGCTCGAACATGGTAGAGCTCCATGTTGTCTGAAACAGTGGGACTGTTCCTTTAAGGTAAATTATATATTTTGAACATGAAGGTCAGTCGGACTGCAGGGAGGTTTCAGCAGGAAAAGGATCCATCGCATCCATCTGTGGCCTTGTCATCAAAGTCTGAACATCGTGGGAGGCCTGCTGACACACACACACACACACACACACACACACACACACACACACACACACACACACACACACACACACACACACACACACACACATGCCTGTTTGAATTTCTCCCACATCGCCTCTCTGCAGCCTCACAGGGTTGTTAAAAAAGTACTCTTGTGTCACCAGCCACTCCAGTCTGAGGTCAAATACAGTCATCACAATCTCCACAAATAAACAGTTAAAGTTTCCGCAATTAGCTTTTCTTTAAAAACAAAAAAACAAAAACGACAGGGGTTGGTGGGAGTAAACAACAAAAATCAGAACAGCCAGCCTAAATGGGCATTTAAACGCTTGCAAGTCTTTGCACTTAATCTTACAAAAGCTGGAACAGGTACAAATGATTAAATGAAATAAGCATGCAAGGCAAAAGGTTAAAGCGGGCTGTAAATTGAATTATTTAGTTTAATGTTTAATTTGCTCTTGTCTCAGAGCCCTCGGCAGTGATTGGCCTGGCGGTGACATCCAGGACCTGCAGCAGTCTAAGCCTTTCCTGGCAGGCCGGAAACGGCAGGACGCAGCGCTTCAGGCTTCAGTTGTGGGAACAGTCTGAGAGTCCAGATCAGTCCGGTACGTCTGTGATGTTTCTAACTGCTTATGATCATCCATGTCCTCAAAAGAAACAGCCCTGATGCAATCATCCACTCTCAGCGTTTCCATACTTTTAATCCTGGACTCTACCAGAGTAGCTCTGCATGATTCACAGTTTAAATTAAGGCACCATGAGTGAGTTTACATTTCAGGTTCTTTCAGATTGAAGAACAGAAAAAAAAAAGTTTTTAGCTGATTGTTTCAAGCAGTCTGAAGCTTTCAGCCTCTCAACTTCTTCTCCACTGTCATGTCTGCAGGTCTGCTGAAGAACGAGACTTTAGGGAGCACAACAACACGACACACACTAAACGGCCTGGTGCCAGGTCGACTGTACAACATTACTGTGGTGACAGAGGGCGGCAAGCTGCAAAACAGCCGGACCATCGAGGCTCAGACAGGTGAGGGAGGAGAGCAAGAGGGGGAAAAGTAATGACAGGAGGAAAGAGGTAAATGAGTGAATGAATGAAGGGATAAAAAAGATGGAAAGGCAAAAAGGAAAGGAAAGCAAGAATAAAACAAGGAAACAAGACAGAAAGGAGTGAAAGCAGAAAAAGCGAAACAACAAAAAGCAAGAGAGAAAAAGAAATAAAATGAAGGAATTAAACAAAATTTAGGCAGTAGAAAGAAAAGAAGGAAAAAAAAAACAAGGACAGTCAGAAAAACAGAAACAAGGAAAGGTGAGAGAGTGAAACAGTAAAGGAAACAAATCAGGAAGACAGCAAAGTAAAATGGAAAAAAAGTAAATGTTACATTTGAGTCTCTTTTCTCTTTAGTGCCTTCTGCTGTTTTCAACCTCACCACTAACTACGAGAATAGCACCACCTTGCTGTTGTCGTGGCAAAAGCCTAAAGGTGACCTGGACGCTCTCATCGTCACGCTCACATACAATGGCACGAGGCTCTGGGAGACCACCCTGCCTGGGAACGTCACAGAAGTCACCATCCATCAGCTGACTCCTGGCTCAGCCTATCAGCTTACAGTGACTTCTAGGAGTGGCAGACTGACAAACCAATCAGAAATCACTGTCAGGACAGGTGAGATGATGAAATGAAGCTGCCCTTTATTTTATTTTATTTTATTTTTTGTTTCTCCCCTTTCCCCTCACCCTGGCATCTTCTTGTCTCCAGCTCCAGCTCCAGCATCCCTCCTCACCTTGTCTCCCTCTGCCTCTGGTGGCCTCTTCCTGGCTTGGTCGCCTCCAGCTGGTCACTGGGAGAACTACAGGCTGTTCCTATTTGATGGCTCTCAACAGGTAGTCAGCACATCTCTGGACCAGGAGGCAGTGAACTTCAGCATCCCCAGTGCAGGACTAACACCAGGGAGGGTGTACAGAGTTGTGTTGAGAGTGGAGAGTGGAGGACTGACAGCTGAGAGTAGCTGTGAGGGATCAACAGGTCAGAAATATATCAGCACAAATACATATGATAGTACATATCATACTTGTGAAGTTCAGCTTTGACCTGTCGTACTGACTAATCTGACCACTTCAAAGTAAGGGTTGAACTGGGCTCCTGTACTGGTGTGCCAGAATAACAACTTGCAGTAAAACTTGCTGCTTTTCCATCTGTCTCTGCAGCTCCTGCTCCGGTATTGGATCTCCACATTCGGCACTCTGATCAGACCTCACTCAGTGCTATGTGGAGCCACTCCCCCTTGGGGTTACGTGACAGCTACTTCCTCACCCTTTACCATGGTAATAACAGTACAGCCTACCAGTCTTTTTCTTTTTTTGTAAACTCTCTGAAATCAGCATTGCTATTTTCAAAAGTTTGACTCTTAAATGTTAGAAAAAGGTGATTTTTCTTCATTATACTTCCTGCTCTCACCTAGGTAACAACACAGAGGCTACCAGGACAGTGGAGCCAAATATGAGGGAGTGCACCTTCAATGTCCTCACACCTGGTAGACTGTACACCATTACCGTGACAACCAGAAGTGGAAAACTGAACACCTCTGTTTCTGTGGAGGGGAGAACAGGTGTGTGTTTTTATACTGCCCGTGTGTTGGTGGTAGTAAAACTGCAGGTCCCCACGAAGTACCGTAGGAAAGAACACCAGTTCAACTGATTTTATTTTGGCATGTAAAAATGTGGAACGTTTTTCTCAGATAACTGAACATGACGTACAGTGTCAGAAAAGATTATGATATTGTTCAAAATATCAGAATGTAATTTTAAATATTATATATATATATATATATATATATATATATATATATATATATATATATATATATATATATATATATATGTGTGTGTATGTGTGTATATATATGTATACATATATGTATATGTGTGTGTGTATGTGTGTATATATATGTATACATATATGTATATGTGTGTGTGTATGTGTGTATATATATGTATATATGTATATATATATATATATATATATATATATATATATATATATATATATATATATATATGTGTATGTATATGTGTATGTATATGAATGGCTTAAGGAATGTTTAAGTATTTTGGGAAGATTTTCATTTACTTTAAGTTTCTCATGTGTTTTTCTTTGTCTTCAGTTCCCATGGAATTGCATGCCTTCACTCTGAGAAACATGGGCGTCAACAATCTTGAGGCCTCATGGACAAAACCACCAGGAGATGTAGACTTGTACATGTTGACATTGCTACAGGATAGGTGTGTCTATAAGGAAACTATTACAGTAACTTCTGTTTGATCAGGGTATTTAAAACACTTGTAAAATCTACAGCATTACACGAGGTCTGAGATCATTCATCTTTCAGCCCACGTCTTAAAACAGATAGAAGTCAAACTGCAATCATGCAGTATGTGTAGCCAGCAACATCTACAGCTGCTTTTAAAGTCCCTCGTTATACATTTATCCACTCTGCTTTAACTTTTATTCATGTCAGTGTGAATATTAACATGTATTTTCCTTTTTAGTGTTGTGGTTCAGAACTACAGCGTTTCAGTTAGCTCTTCTTCTCTGCTGCTGGCTGGTTTGACACCTGGCACCCTCTACAGGCTGCAGGCTGTCACTGTCAGTGGGAGGCTACAGTCTAAACCCATCAGTCTGGAGGCACGCACAGGTGACATTTTATTAAACCTTTATATCTCTGCAGTCTATGATGAAAATGTATTTCTTGTTAATGGGTTATGTTAAGAGGTCTCTCCTTTCTAATAATTTCACATCATAAAAAAAAAAATACATATAGAAACTAAAAATAAAAATCATGTGAAAAATAAGGTCAAAACTCCCTACTTCCACAGAAATTAACTGGGTAAGTAGCAGCTAATCAATTTTACTTGATTGATTAATCATCAGTAAGTGCAAGCACCTCTATAAAGGATAATGTTTTGCCCATCTGGAATAGTCCATCATTCTTCTTCATCTTCCAGCTGCTCACTTTAGGGGTCACCACAGCAGATCATCTGCCTAACCCCAACCCTAACCCTCATCTCAATAAATCCCTGATATCCTCCTCTGTCACACCAACCCTCCACATGTCCTATTTTGAACATTAATTTTCTAAAATCAAATGCTAGATGACCTTTTCTAAAGCTAAAGCTTGGGTCGTGAAATAGGATAACAAGCCAATACAAAGAAGCAAATCGCCAACAGAGTGGCTGAAAAAGAAAAAAAAATCAGTGCTTGTATTTAAATAATGAACCTGAGGGCACAGCTGTGTTTGTACTCCCTCTGCACACGTGAATGTGACATTGTTTGGAATTCAATATTTATTTACACTCATTTTTTATTCTGTTTTCAGAGGGGGAAAAATCATGTTAACAAAAAAGCTCCAGTTTACAGTAACTGTTACTGTTCAGGAAGCCAGAGAAACTGTGAAATGTTTACAACACACAAACATGCAAACGCACGACAGCTTATGTAACACCGTTTGATTGCTGGGATCTTATTGTGTAGAGACAATATTGCTGTGTGTTCCCTTGTGGTGAACAGATTCGGCGTCTGTGAACAGGAAAAACTCAGTGACCCTCTCAACCAAACAGTCTGAACAGGAATGTCAGCAGACAGTTTACAGTAACTAAAAAATCTCCTGAGTCGACTTTGTGGACCGCTGTAAAATCAGGCTCGCTGGAAATATTAGAGTTTAGTCAAAAGAAAGAGTATGATTTCAACACAACAATTTTTTTCCTTACTTCTCTTCAGATGAATAATGTTGTAAAATAACTGCTTAAAAACCCAAAACAAAACATGTAAATGTTTTGGGTTTTTTCTTGTTTGTTTATTGAAAGCATGACATGTTGATGACTTGTCAGACATTATTTTTTTGAGAAGTTGGTTACCACCTGGTGTGGTTTCAGGTTGTGGTGGTTAAAGTTAGGTAAAGTGGTAAGTAAAAATATGTTATGTGACAACATCAGGTGGTTTCTAGAACAATGGCTGAAACACTAAAAAGAACGTTTGGAATGTTCCACACAAACCAAAATGCTCCTAATGGTCAAAGGCTTCCTGTACACACACACACACACACACACACATACACACACACACACACACACACTTGTTTACCTGTCTTCATGGGCACTATAGCAATAGACTTGTCGCTTTCTTGGGACCATTACCTTCTACCAAAACCTAAAATTCAATCTGAGCCATAACTAAGTCTGGACTCAGCAGTGACCCTTTAAAGGTCTGTTTAAATGTGAAGACAAAATTTGGCATTATTTGGTCTTTTAAATGTCCTCAGAAAGTCTAAGACTCATATTACATCTCACATAAACACTTATACAAGCAAACACACACTTCCTGTTCAGAGCACTTACTGTACTGTGTTCCCATAGAATGTTCCAGATACTTTCAGAATCCTCTGGATGTGAATGTCTGTATTGTTCTCCTGCTAACGAATCAGTATTTAGACTGTAGAGAAACAAAACCTGACTCCACCCTCAATCCCCTCAAATAACCTTCTATTGGTCAGTAAGTGGCATCATTGCTGTATCTGCAATGGCATACGCAATTTTCATTGTTTGTTTTTAAGAAAAGTTTGAGAAACAAAGGGGATAAAGGTTATTTATGTTTTTTTGAATTTACAATTTATGCACTTTTTTTTAAAGAGATACATTCATTTCATTCTCTATATTACAAATATTTAACACTGTAGTAAAAACGATACAATTATATTTTTATTTTCAGCCCCGGAGCCTGTCTCTGAGATAACTGTTTCAAATGGCGGCAAGTCTGATGCTCTGCAGGTGTCGTGGCGTCCTGTGTCAGGAGTCGTGGACAGCTACCTGGTCTGCCTTGAGGAGAGGAAGGGAATTTCTAAACATAAATTTGTTGTGTCCCACTCCTCACCACCTGAGTGCTCATTCAGGTCGCTGGAGGCTGGCCGGCTTTACTCGGTGGTCATAAAAACAAGGAGTGGCGACCTGGAGACTTCCGCCACCGTCCTAGCTCGAACACGTAAGAATCCAGTCCTTTTAAAGTCTTATATTTGTCTGAGTTTATGTTTATTTTACCATCTACCAGTTTTGTTTGTACTTAAGTTAAAACATCTCTGTTGCTTTGTCTTTTGTTCCATTTTGCAGAACCAGCCACTGTGCAAAATCCAATAGCTGTTCACTCTGGAAGAGACAACTTCCTCAAGGTATATCTGTGTAACAAGAATAACATTTAATTTAATGTGGTGTTACTGTTGCAGTTTTTTACTTGTTTTATTTGTTTTTTTAAAGCTCTCTTAGTGAAATGATCACCTAAGTGGTCTACATCTCAGAAAAAGACAACTTTCGGGGATATTTGAATGTTTGGGGGTTTTTTTTTTTGATAGTCCAAAAACGATTTTACTTCTGAACCTGTGTTGCGACTTCAGGCTCTGAGAGACTAAATTATGGATTTGTTAAGAGGAATTAAGTCGCAAAAGTGTCATTTTTTTGACAAGACACAAAAGTAGATTAAAAGGAAATTTCTCACTACTTTAAATTACCCTCAAATAATGTGTTGGGATTTCTGTATAAACTATATATTTTTAATTAAATGTTTCATGTTTTTAAGACACTTTAATCTTACACATAACAAAAGAGTCACAGCCAAAATTAATGTGGGGCTTATCTGTTTTAAGGCTGAATAATCATCAAAACAAATATTTCTAGGTGGCTTAATTGAGAACAAATTAGCACCCATTACACAAACCGTTACAGCTAAAACAGGAGTGGCTGTTGTCTGCAAAACAGGTGGCACACTTTATTCGTGTCGGGATTACAGCTGTAATAGATGTGGGTGTCATCTACATAACATTGATGATGTGCACTACTCTAACATGCCTGAGCACATATGTATTAAAAATAAAAATGAGCTAAGTACCAAGCCCTGAGGAACCCCACCATCAGCTTTGAACTAGAGCACCTGGTCTAGCCATAACTAGGTTTAGTTAACTTGGGTGAAGGAGTTATCAAACGTACAAATAAGAGTAAAGCTAGAACCAACAGAGAGTCATAAAGCTGATTGATTGATTCTTTAAATTTTTAAATATTACTATGTGATCATATTGTGTCATACTTTCAGGTGTACTGGCGCCAAGCGGCTGGGGTTCTCGACCGCTACGTGGTTCTGATCCGTTACAATCACACCGTGCTGCAGAATAAGAGTGTCTCAGCAGGACACAACGAGTGCGTCTTCTCATCTCTGACATCGGGTAGACTCTACACTGTCACTGTGGAAACCTGGAGTGGAGACTATGTCAGCAGCATCTCCACTGATGGACGCACCTGTGAGTGAGAGATAACATGAAAAATGACCTAACATGGTAATATTACAGAAAAGTTCTTTTTGTGTGTGTTATTTCTCCTGATTGGGATGAATTTTGTATTTTAGTTCCTGCAGCTGTTCAGAATCTGTTACTCAGCAATGCAGGAACCGACAAGTTGAACATCACCTGGAGCCCTGCCCCTGGAGACGTGGATTACTATGAGGTGTGCTTCACAAAACTTTGTTTAAAAAATATTTAGTAATTCATAGACAAACACCTGAACACCGGTCTAAATAATCAGTATCAGCTATAATGTGTTGTAATTCAGATATTACTGAGGGAATTTAAAAATATGATCGAGTAAGCAGGTACTTTAAGTATGTTTAATAGGGTTATGGTTAAAATAACTATACTATAATTACTTAAAAATTGCGGAGTAAGTGAAGTATTCTAAGTGCATTTTCCCACTGATATGATTTAACAATGTTAAAATGTATCATCAAACATGAATTGAACCCCTGTTTCCCAGAGGATGAACTCATCTCACTGCACCACTTCCTGTACCCCCAGGTCACTCTGCTCTTCAACGATTCTCGAGTATTCCCTCCGGTCACGCTGGGTGGTGAGGTGCGACAACACCGGCTGACCTCTTTGACGCCTGGGCGGCTTTATAAGATTGTGGTGGCGACATTCAGTGGATCATATCAGAGAGCAGAGTTCATTGAGGGGCGAACAGGTTAGAAATGCAGAGTATATGTTCACAGCTTCACTGCAAGCATCTTGGGTTGAAGTTTAGTAAATCCATCTCGTCTTCAGTTCCCAGAGCTGTAGGAAACCTCCACCTGGTTCCACAACCTGGTCTGACTGACTCTGTTGCTGGACTTTTGGCTTCCTGGATGCCTGGCGAAGGAGATCTGGACATGTACATTGTGTCCCTGTTGACCGTGGTAAGTTACTACCAAAGACACCTCACCACATGATTTGTTTAACCCCTTTTTTGATTCCAACTTCAACTGCAATTCATAAAAATGCATCTGATATGAAACACTGCAAGTTTCACACTTATCATAAACATATTAGTTTGAAATGTATACAGTTGGATGGAATAATAGGTTCAGTGTGATTTTGTACCTGTTCTGTATAAGTATAATATAATGGAAATGTTTTTATTTGTATAAAAAAACACAACAAAGCACGAGATGACAGTTCAGGGTGTGGTATATAACTCAGACAGGAAATCAACATTCTGCTGTAAAAATTGCTTTAATAACAAACATGGGCCTGGGTGTAGGGATAATTGTGCTAAAGGACAGTACGAGGCAAACATTCCCAGCATGAGTACACCCTAGTTTGAGCTCAAAACATTCAGCAGTCATATGAACTCATAATTTAAATTAAATGTATTAAAAATTAAAGACATCTAAAAATGTGTGTACTTTCAGTTCCACACCAACACGAGCAGCTCATGTACGCATTGGGTCAACTGATGAATGGGCAGTGTTGGGAAGGTTACTTTTAAAATGTATTCCATTACAGAATACAGAATACATGCCCCAAAATGTATTCTGTAACGTATTCCGTTACGTTACTCAATGACAGTAACGTATTCTGAATACTTTGGATTACAGTGTGTGAATGTGTGGATGACTGGATATGTAAAGCGCTTTGGGGTCCTTAGGGACTAGTAAAGCGCTATATAAATACAGGCCATTTACCATTTAATCTATTATCATGCTTTTTACAACAACATGAATGTACTATTGCTGTATGATTTATTACTATTACTGAAGGTCCGCGACTCCGAACTGTAGTAAAGGGACCTCTGACTAATACGGTGGGGTCCCTGTCGGCTCATAGCCGAAAAATAGCTTTACTTTGTTGTGTGGGTCAACTTTTCTTGCGAGAGACAAGAGAGAGGCGTTGAAAGACTGCTCCAATGGAACTTATTGTTTTCGGAGGAAAACACGAACACGGTGTACAGTCGAGTCCTAATAGCTTACTTACAACTGGGCTCGTCAGGCACTCTTCTTGGCTGAAGTGGTTATTATTATATTTACATGCTTCCAGCTCCCGTTTTTCCTCGATGATAACTCGTACCTTTCCACTCCCCTTTTTCTCCCTCCTCGTGCTCACAGACACATAACGTGTATGGCAGTCCATTCTCCCTGCAACACGGACTACACTGCCCATGATGCTACATTCTTTAGAGCTATGCTTGTAGCATTCTGCCTGTTAGCTTAGCACAACAACAACAACAACGAAAAGGCGCTCTCTCACCCAGGAAACACACAGTCGCAGAGAGAGAGAGAGCGTCGCACTGTAACCATGGCAACCGTAACGCTGCCGCCTGGAACAACAGAACGTAGCTGTCAAACAAAACCCAAACAGTCCTGACCCGTGACAAAAAGAAACAGGAAAGTACCGCAGTGTAATCCATTTATTTCAACAAAGTAACTGTATTCTGAATACCACCTTTTTAAACGCTAACTTTAACGGAATACAGTTACTCGTATTTTGTATTTTAAATACGTAACGGCGGTACATGTATTCCGTTACTCCCCAACACTGTGAATAGGTGATGTTCAGACCGTATAATGAAGGGATGCGGAGGTGGTGGAGTAACAGACGACTTAAGACTTCTCTCTCAACTTTCTGTCTTTAGGACAGAGTCATTATCGACACTCGTCTTGTTCCCAAACATGTCACCACCCTGGACTTTTTAGAGCTGACCCCAGGTCACCTTTACACCATCACTGTCCAATCGATGAGTGGGAAGCTAAGCAATAGCAACACAGCCACAGGCAGGACAGGTAAGGCACCTGACAGATTATTAGAGTTTTGTCATTTAGATCAGTGCAGACTGAACATAGGTAAATTCTCTCCTTCACCACAGCTCCAGCCAGAGTCACAGCCCTCCAGGCTGATAATGATCACACCACCCACAGCCTCACCGTCAGCTGGGAGCAACCAGTGGGCGCATATGACAGCTACAGCCTGCAGCTGCTGGACGAGGCCGGCATTGTGGTGATCAATAGAACGGTCGCAGCCGAGAGTCGAAGCAAGCTTCTGGAAGGTCTGACGTCAGGGAAGTGGTATCGCGTGAGGGTCGTAACGCTGAGTGGTGGCGTGCCGTCACTGGAGGCAAGCGCAGAGGGGCAAACACGTAAGTCGCAATTTAGAAGTTTTTACTAAGAGGACGGATCGTTAATGACATATAAAACTAGTTATGATACAACTATGACTCTTCTGCTACATGTTTTTTTTTTTTAAAAAGTGTTGAAACCCTGCAGTTTCTGTGACATCCACTAGAGGCTCCAGCAGTCATTCAGGCCCCATAGACTCCCATGTCAAAAGAAGTATTTTCACTAAAGAACCTCCTGAAAGAACCTCCTGTAAATGCACACTTTGACCCAAGGTGAATCCTTTCTTCTTCAGGTCCCGCTGCCGTCAGTAATCTATTGGTCATTTCAGCCAACACCTCCTCTCTCTCCTTCTCTTGGCGTCCATCCGATGGCCATGTTGACATCTATGACCTGACCCTGTACAGCATCTCTGAGGGGACCACCAATCACAGGCAGGGCTCTCCTGGGAGCAGGAGGGATCATCACACGGTGGGATCAACATTCACATGTTTCCTGATGTTCATGCTAAGCTAAGTTTCTAAGCTAAGTTCTTGCTAAGTTTCATCGTGTTAATGTGCGCTGTGTGTTCTTCAGAATGCAGATGAACAGGTGGACCTGCAGAAGGTGGGCTCGGCTGCAGACAGCTGTGTGTTCTCTGGGCTGAGAGCAGGCAGTCTGTACAAGCTGCAGGTGGTGAGCTGGAGCAGAGACATGAGCAGCGAATCATCTGTGCTGGCCAGAACCGGTCAGTCAGTGCTGTTGTATGGATACAAACATCACAGCCATCGCTTAGCCTTCATTTTATTCTGTCCTCATCTTTTCTCACCTTCAAGATATTTTTTCCACGTTCTCGGCATTTAGTCAGATAGTTTCTCCTCTTCCATCTTTCCTTGCTATTTTCTTAAATTTTTCTTCTTTCTGTTTCTTCTCATTTCACTTACCTCAGTCACATTGTTAAAATGTCTTCTTCCTTTTTGTCCCCCCTCTGCTCTGCAGTCCCATCTCCAGTCTCATCTCTACAGGTGGAGAGTTCAGGATGGACGGACAGACTGGGAGTCAGCTGGCACCATGGAGAGGGAAGCTTTAGCAGTTATGAGGTAAATGTATCTCTGTGATATCTGCAGTTAAACTGTTGCAAACATGACCTCCTCCTTCAGTCCACAAAAAAATAAATCCCACTAGCCATGTTTTGCAGAGTTCGGTCTTTATGGTTTAGAATTAAAATTCCTCCCCGTGACTCTCCGATTTTAAAACAGAAAAAATTTCAGTGGAGTTCTCAATTAGAATCTCATGCTGATTTGTTTGTTTCCCTGTTACGTAAGGTGGTGTTGTACGATGTTTCTGGATCCATCCTGGGAGCCCAGACTCTTGGTGCGGAGCACAAAAGTCACACCTTCACTGCGCTGGTCCCTGGTAGACTGTACCGTGCTGAGGTTATCACGCACAGTGGAGATTTGACCAATAATGTTTCAGCATTTGGGCGCACCTGTGAGTGAAATGAAAATACACACAAGCACATTTTTTGATGTAGTTTAAATGCCAAATTATTTTGATTACTTTTTTTTCCCCAGCTCCCCAACCGCCTGCCCACCTGTCCGTCAAACAAGGCCCAAGCAATGACACAATAGAGCTGTTGTGGGCTGTTCCCACCAAAGGAGACTACAGTAACTTCAGTCTGCAGTGGACTCCTCCTGATCAGCTGACGGTCACACAAACCCATCTGACCAGCTGCATTGTGGGCGGGATGTTTCCAGGGCGAGAGTACAACTTCACTCTGATGACTACTAGTGGGGGCGGAGCCAAAGGTGGACCAACAGTCAGGAGCCAGCCAATCCAGAGGAACATAAGAACAAGTAGGGGGAACCTAAAGGAAGAAAAATAAATCAATTACTACTGTGCGAGTATTTAATCAGACATATTTATACTGACCTTACTCTCTTAATATTTCCTGTTAGTGGAAAATTTTTCTGCATATTAATTTTGGCATGTTTCTTGCATTTTCTGTTAATCAGATCAGGATTAATCAACCTCTGACCGCACATTTGACAATCTTTATGGTTTTATTTATGTTTATAGATAATTTGAGCAAACATTAAAAAATACTATCAGCTTACAAGAAGAGGATCCAAAGCTTTAAAAGCATTTTACAAACCAGCTGCATTTATGATTTTATTCCACTTGATGGCAGCACAACAGAGGCTCTGAGTCTCTCTGTGGAGTTAAATCCATTTTTAATCCTATCCTGCTTGTCCAGAGGGTTTTTGGCTGCAGGGACTGAAACCATCAGGGAGAGGAATAAAAAATATCCAGGTCACATATATTTAAATAAATCTGACCCAGTTTCTCTTCACAGCTTCCTTTTTTAATTTCCAGCAGACGAAGTGATGACGTATTTAACACATTTATAAATACCCACAGAGAAGCCCTTATTTTGAGTTCACTCAGACAGGAAGTACAAAATTAAAAGCTAGATCTGTACATGGCCAAAAGTTCCCTGTGTATCATTAGAAGAGTAACGACGACTTAAAGGAAAAGGCTCAAAAAATCCCTCTGAAAAACAACTGAATGCAAGTAATGTCTGTTTATCAGAGGTATGTTGTATTCATTCTTCACTGAATACAGACCCAGGCGAGTGCACCCCAAAGCCCGAAAACTATTTTTACAACCAAAAAGCAGAGTATCAATCCATCTTTAAATGTTTAAAGATGATAACGGAACAGCTTGAAGCTTTTGTTATTACCTTTAATCGTTTGCCATTATTTTTAACATTTCAAAAAGGCTTGGAGGACATTGATAGACGCTGTCTCTACATGTAACCTGTGTACACTTTCACTGAATCATGGATTCATATTGATTTAAGTTATAATGACTATGTGGACAAGAGATATTTTATTTTGTATTCTTATGGTCACAGTTATAATCAGACCTATCATTGATTAATCATTTACCATTGTTGAATCAGTTGACAGAATAATCTATTGCAAGTTTTCTTCCCACACTGAAAGTGTGTAAAATAAAGATCACTATTTTTGACACCTACCCGGACTCAGCCTGCTTTCTTCTCTTACCCAAATCGAATGAATTTCAACAACTACTAACCGTTAAACTGCATGAAATAACCAATCAAAAACTGGTCAGCAGAAATGAGCACAAATGAAATAAGAATGAATTAATCTCAGCAAAATATTCACTTATTTGGTTTGGCTAATGTAAGAGGGGGCAGTCAGATTAGTGCTGATTTTATCTATTTATCTGTTGTACTCACAGGAGTTTTAATCCAAATAATTTTGTAGTACAATAATTATGTCATAATTAGCTTATGTTTACAGATCAAAGGCCCTTATTTTCACCTCTTGAATACAAAAGTTCCATCTTATTTTTCTATCTTCTGTCTGCTCCCAGCCCAAAAAATGACAAATGTGTTGTCCTTTGCCTCTGTCTTTGTCCTCAGGAACATTCATCATCTCTTAAAGAGTGATTTTATCATCTGATCAGGAAAAATAAATGGGGACTTTCGCAGCAGCAGACTTGTCGCTCTCTGTTTTGAAAAGATAAACACCACAGGGAATTTATTTTACTCATGAAGGTCAAACTTGAAAATAAGCAAAGTGAGAAACAGAAAGTTCATTGGACTTGTTCTTTTTGTCTCCTTTTGTCACTTTTCATTCATCATCTTTCTTCTCATCTTGTCTTCATTTTTTCTATACTTCTTTCCTCTCCTTGTGTCCTTATCTCCTCTTTTCTAGGTCCATCTTCTCTAAAGTCCATCCACTGCTTCCCTCTCTCCTCTTCCTCCCTCTCTTGCTCCTGGTCACCTCCACACGCTGACTTTGACTCTTACGAGGTTGAGTGTCGGCGCTACGATGACCGGGAGCTGATCTCAGCATTGAAGCTAGTGGGAGGCGTCACAGCGGTGACACTGGACCACTTGGAGCCATACAGGAAATACTCTGTGACGGTCAGAGTGTCATCAGCCGGACAGACGAGCCCGCCGGTGACACACACCACCGTCACTATGATCGACCGTGAGTTTAAGCACACACTTACAAGGATCTTCATTTACATAAGGCAGTCTCAGGCACCTAACCTGGACCTAATCCTTTTTGACCTGAGCCCTGAACTAAGACCCTTTAAGCATGTGAGGACTGACCCAGAACAGTCCTCACTTTTCATTAAATTTCATTGGTCCTCATATTGATAGATAGACAAGCATACATACACACACCAATATTCCCCTCAGGTAAAGTGTTGGATTTGGTTGTTTAAATAAAACCTCAGTTTAAGTAGGACTGCTCACCTGGGAAACAAAGAGGGAACTGAAGACTGACTTTACTCCAAGTTTGTGCATAGTCAGTTTTCTTTACCTGTTTCAGTGGCATTATACTATTCTATACTTTTCTGAACTAATTCCTTAAAAATGCCCAAATGTTTTTAACTTGTAGTTAAGCTTTATGTCCACTGCCATCTTGGGTTTCTGTAGCCAAACACAATCACATTTGGAGGAGCGGGTGGAATGCTAAGGCGGGATTCAGTGACTGATGTTTGACTTTACTGCTGTGATTGACACATCAACAATAACCAGTAATCACATGGCAAGCTAGAAATACTCAATTAGCAGTTACCATGAGTCAAACTAGCAGCCCATGACTAACTTAAAGCAACATAAAGCAGCTCTTGTGAACAGATTTCTCCTTACTTGAAAGTCCAAGAAAAGCGTCCAGCAGACATTTTTTTTTACATCACTGACTTTGGCACAGCTGCCCGTCAGCTGTCCACCCATAATTCACTCCCAGATTGTGGTTCACATTTTAGGGAACTCGCCATGAGTTTTTTCACTAATAACATTCAGGTTTAAGGTCACGTTTGTCATTTTACAAGCAAACTAAATTGTGATTGATTGTTCACTCACTCTAAAACCCAGCTCTTATTTGAATAAGCCAACTTCATGACTTCATGATCCTGTCATGGGTGCCAGAGAGAAACAGAAGGGATCTGACTCGACATCATCTGGTTTTCCGTGTTTGCTGTCAAACCCATTTGTTTCTGCTGTATATGTATGTAGCTATACCTTACACTGAATTGGAACTAAAAGGCGTTATCTTTAATTTATTACGGGTCTAAAACCTCTAAATAGCACACTTCCTCCTATGATTCTATCTAACTAGGCCGAGTTTGAACATCTGGTGCAGTCAACTCCTGCTACAATAAAAAATAAACAACAGAAGGGAACTTGTGTGTGTGTGTGTGTGTGTTCATAATGAAGGAAGGAGACACACACACAGGTTCTTAATCTTTGAAGTGTCACTTTATTTTTCTCTTTGCCCTTTTTGAAAAAGTCACCATGACCCCAAACACTCTGGAAACTTTTCTCCTCTGCTAAAACCTTTTCCTTTCTTCTCTTTGTCCCCCCTTAGTTCACGTCCATCTCTTCCTCCCTCTTTGTGCTTGTGTTGCATTATAAATCATCCTGACACAAGCGCACTGGAAACAGAAAGAGGCAGAAAATCCACAAGTTTTTTATAGGTGGCATTTCAGGAAGAGAGAAAGCTAAGGATGAAACTGGGAGAAAGAGCGAATGGAAACTGGAAAAGCCAGTTTCTTCAGAAACAACAAAACTATATTTTTATATACTTTTCACAGTGTTGTGGTATACTAGTAGTGATGATCACCATGTGATACTATTGTGCTGATTGTGGAAGCATAATATTGTTTTTCTCTTTTGAGAATTTTTGTTTTTATAAACTTTTGTACATTTCTTGTTTCAGAGTTTTCAGAAAAAACATTTCAATGTGCTGTTTATTTTGCAATTAATATTACAATATTTTTAAATGCCATGAATAATCATGTATGTCATATGATAATTTCACAGTTATAAAATAGTTTGAGCTTGATAAAATGTCCAAATCTTGATAAAATAAACAAAAATTCCAACTTAATTTTTACAATGATTACTGCAATTATTATGAGCTAAAAATATATTCAATAAAAAGTCAAAATGGCACTTATATTTGTTTAACCAGTCCTCTCTCCTTTCAGGCCCTCCTGTCCCACCTCAAAGTGTATGTGTCACCAAAAGGTCATCGAAGATCAAGTCATCCTCCATCCTGTTTCGCTTTAACTGCTCCTGGTTCAGCGACACCAACGGAGCCGTCCGATACTTCACCGTGATCGTGGCCGAGTCTGATGGTACAAACACACCAACACATGTTTACATTACTTTGACTTACATTCATTTCCAGACAGACAAACTGGAGGTAGACAAGTTTTTTTGTCTCTTCTGACAGCCAATGAAATGCTGCAGCCAGAACAGCGCCACCCACTGCCCTCATACCGCGACTACATCAGCAACTCATCCGTCAGAGCCTATCAGACTGCCTACTTCCCCAGCCGCTGTCCACAGGACACTGAGAGTTCTGCTGGGCAGGTAATCTGCAAATTACATGTTGAAATAGATCTTTTTCTAACTTTTCTAAAAATGCAAACAAAATATTTGTTTTCTGTAGACTTGACATAAACAACCAAACCTTTAGTCATTATAAAGGTGCTGATTAAACTCAAGATTCTGATCTTCACGAAGAACATTTTTATTTATTGTTTATTTGCATAATTAAAATTTAAGACATTAGAATTAAAATATTTAATTTTATTACATTTTTTAAGATAATTTTTAAAAAAGTGAAGAAGTTAAAAAAATGATCACAGTCACCCTCTGAATAAGAACTGTGCTGGTTGTATATCTGTCAATATATTAATGTGGTCAATCAATACCTGATCAGGTGGTGGAGGTGAACCTGGGCGCAGGAGGAGACCGGTTGGGGGGATCCTGTGATCATTACCATGACGGTGACCTCTATCTGAGTGACAGCTACGGTGCCTTCTGTGACGGGCCGCTGAAAGCCAAAACATCATACAGGTAATGAGAAACTGATGCTGCTGAAGTGCCACTGAGCACAGAAACACCTCCCCTCATCTACTGACCGTGTATGTGTGTGTGTGTCTGCTCGCGCAGGCTAAGCGTGCGAGCCTTCACCCGACTGTTTGACGAGAACCACAGAGAGTTTTCTCAGCCACTCTTCACTGACACTTACCTGTCAGAGCCACTCCGGACGCACGCAGGTGAGACGGCCGACCATTTTCACTGATGATTAAAGATTTTATTCTTTTTCTTTTAAAAATTTTACCTGAGTTTAACCAAACCTAACTTTTCCGTAAACTAAGGATAGCAATGAGTAGAATTAATGAATTTTTGGGACCATCTCATCTAAATTTTTAAAAATTTGTCTTTGAGTTTTGACTCATTAATATGACACAGATGTTTTATCTACACCTTCCACTCAAGGGCACATGAAGTAAAAGCTGAAACATCACAGCTGGTCTGTCTAACCTCAGCTATCTCCCAATATGTGTTGTTCTTTGTCAGAGCCTCTAGGTGGTGTGGTGGAGGGTCTGAGTGCTGGCATGTTCCTCATTGGTATGATGGTGGCAGTCGTCTCTCTGCTGGCCTACAGACAGAGGCTACGCAAAGTGTGAGTACACTAGGTGTTCTGCTTGTAGTTACCTCAAGGACGCTTGGAAGTGTAAGATCAGCCAAAACATGTGCTGCTCATTTCCTGCTCTTTAATCTGAAACTCCACTACGGGAGCTTTGAATGAGTCAGTGTTTGGGAGTTTAAAACACAGCTGTGTATTTGAATGATTTTCAAATTAAATCATCTAGGTTTTTTTCTCTTAGAGACTTATGAAGGTGTTGAACTCCAGTTGGTCATGTTAGCGCATCCTTTCCCTGCTCACAGTTTCACGTTGAGTGCACTTCCTCACACACGGAGTGGAGCAGAGATAGACACAGAGGGGAAATATTAATATAACAACAGATTACATAATCTTCAAAACAAATGTTAAACCGATCAGAACAAAGCGGGAAAGCCAGAGTTTGTAGTCAAGTTAAAAACAAAGTGAAATATAGGAAAAGTTGTTGATGAAGCCGGATTAGGCTGAGATCCAAACACTGGATTGCTGGCTTCTACCGTTTTCAAACACTTACTTCATTATTTGAACCTGTGGTCATGTGGGGCGATCGTGGCTCAAGAGTTGGGAGTTCGCCTTGTAATCGGAAGGTTGCCGGTTCGAGCCCCGGCTTGGACAGTCTTGGTCGTTGTGTCCTTGGGCAAGACACTTCACCCGTTGCCTACTGGTGGTGGTCAGAGGGCCCGGTGGCGCCAGTGTCCGGCAGCCTCGCCTCTGTCAGTGCGCCCCAGGGTGGCTGTGGCTACAATGTAGCTTGCCATCACCAGTGTGTGAATGGGTGGATGACTGGATATGTAAAGCGCTTTGGGGTCCTTAGGGACTAGTAAAGCGCTATATAAATACAGACCATTTACCATCATGTTTGTTTGGACCATATGACAGCAAAGAAAAAGGAGAATATAATTTGGCTAAGTTTAAAAGTTTTTCTATTTCAGACTAAGAACAGAATAGTAAACTTTTTTTTAACTACAGCTTAGAGTTTTTTACCTTTAAGTTGAATCTGTTCTTCTGTTTGCAGATTTCCTCTTGTATAAGTCAAAATGATGGACACTTTAACAGCTTTTTAAAGCATATCTGAGATAACACACATTTCTTTTTTAATACTACACCATCAATGCCACTAACTCTGGATGGGGCGTTGTCTCTGTGGCATCAGTGTGAAATTTCCGACTGGCTTCATGACTTTATGTAACATTTATGGCCCCACAACAGAGCCCTGAACAGAAAATTAGCTCCAAAATGTCACATCAGTTTTCTCACAGTCATTTAGCTGTTAAGCTAATTTACAGAGTTAATTAGTTGTGATTTGGTGAACATGTTTATTAGCGTAGAGGGCACGGCTCAAATGTTTTCATTGGTTTAACTCTTTGATCTTAATGTTCCTAATCAGTGCTGATATTTTCTGTGTAGGGCTGTGCAGGAGAACCCGGTGGTGAGGATGAGCATGTGGAAAGAAGTTCCAACTTCAGGGATGTATATGGGCGTCCGGAGGTAAGTTTGTGTGCGTGGCACATCTATAATTATTCTTCTTCAGTACGTGAGAGAGGGAGAGATTAGTTTCCAACACCTCCCACGTCCAATATGTGAGTGTGTGAAGAAGAATTAGTTTCCAATAAAGTGCTCGCTCCCTCTCTCAGATTACCTCATCATTCACCCACCACAGGCCGCAGCATCTGTTAATTAGTGTGTGTGTGTGTGTCTGCATACATTTGTATATTGGCCACAGCTCATCAACCACAAATGTAACAGAGAGTAGAAACAAAGCTTCTCTGTGCTTCATAAATGACCCCAGCTTACAGTTACAGCGTGTTTTTTAACTGGACATAAAGACGATGCTCTTCTGCGTTTGCTGGTAGCAGTGATTATCAGATCTCAAATTCACTTGGAAACAAATCGCAGATGAAAAATTCCTGCATTATTTAGGCCAGAACCGACCAGAGGGTCGATTCAGCTTACGGGACAGCTTTGCAAGGCGTGTAAATTGCAGTAATGTGATTAGACGCAAGTGTTTTAAACCCACCGAATGTGTAAAAATAGGCTGTTGTTGTGGTATCTTTCATATTACACGTCTGTCAGACATCTCAGCCTGTCCATCATTCTGTCACAGGATAGGCCAGCCCACCTCAGCTTGTGGGCCATGAATTAAAATGACTTTAAGGTCACAAATGTAAGGTTTTCTTTGACTGAGTATATGAGATGTTTTAAGTGTTGATTGAACCAGCTAAATTATAGATGATTAAATTAAACCCCACTTTTGCATAAAATCACAGTCAATGACATTTTAGAACAAGGGTGTCAAATGTAAGGCCCAGGGGCCAGAATTAGCACAACAAGGACTCCAATCCAGCTCGCTGGACTGTTTTA
The DNA here is from genome assembly GCF_057381845.1 of Rhamphochromis longiceps. Lineage (NCBI taxonomy): Eukaryota > Metazoa > Chordata > Actinopteri > Cichliformes > Cichlidae > Rhamphochromis > Rhamphochromis longiceps. The sequence goes on along the minus strand of NC_140573.1, from coordinate 20,117,896 downwards.
GAAAAAGAAAGCTCTAGGAGAGCATACATTTTGGACTGTTACATGCAGCTTTTTCTTTGATAAAGACTTCACCAACACAATTAAGTAATAGATAAAGAATTAAATAATAGAGATGTTTTGACTGTCTACTAGACTGGAAATATTGCTATAACAGAACCATATTGTATTCTTCTTACTGCATAATGTTACAAGAGGCGATAAAACTATACATAATGTATCATTTTCACTCCTGTATTATGTTTGTGTTACTGTCTAGTTGATTACCCACCTTTATAAACCAACCTATGTTTCACCACCTTATTGTACTGTCACATGAATTAATTCATTTTTTTAATCTTCTGTTGCAGTAACCGTCGGATCACCAGGTGAGAGTTTAGGCTTTATTTCTGAAACTTTGTATGTAATTAATTTGTTGAAATGGCTAAAAATCACCACTCTACCTCCAGTATATACCTTTTGCTGAGTATTTGTCTATCTTTCTCTGTTCAGTCCTATCAAAGCGGGCCATTTCGAGTCGCATCTGACCAAGCTGCAGGCCGACTCCAACTACTTGCTTTCTGAAGAGTTTGAGGTAAGTGTATGAAAATTATTACAAAAGTGTGTTCAAGAACCTGATCAATCATACTATTTGTTTGTTGGGCATGTCTTCAGTTTTCATTTGGAGTGTTAAATCTCAGGAAGACAGAAAGACACACTGTTTCTTTTACCAGAGGTTTTGCATATTAATAATATTAAATCACTGTTGTAGCAGCCCCTGGCATTAAGAATGACAGAAGAGTCTCTAACGGGTGCAGCCATTTATTTCCTCACCAAACACGGCTCACTCTCTTGACATCATTGAGCACCTTTAAAACTATAAAATAAGGAAAAATTAATACCCACACAGTCCCTTTGACTGTGTGGGTATTAATAACAACAAATGAACTTAAATTAAATCAGGTAAATTAAAAAAAACAAGTACTTCTGTGATATACAGTCACTGATAAAATAAAACAAAATAGGTCTTTTAAACTGCATCAAAGTGCTTCGCAGTTCAGTTGAATAACATCAGATCACTCTGTTGGAATAACTCTGGGTTTTGGACACCCATCTTACACTCAAAAACCTTGAAAGTCTTCCAATTGTGTACCAACTTCACAGCAAATCAAACTGCTTGTTCTGGGCTCATGCTTATGCCAGTTGGCTGTTGGTTTGACTTGCCCGCCTTTTCAGAACCATTTTGCTTTTCAATCATTGCTTCTCTGAAACTTAAAGGTCAAGTAATGTACCATGACTCTGATGAGGAATGGCACTGCTTTTCTTCAAAAGCAGATTTTGGCTGGTCTTGTTAGTCACAAAGTCCTGATGTTTATAACTGTACAAATGTAATTATTCTCATCTCTGTTCAGGATCTGAAGGATGTCGGCCGTAACCAGACGATGGATGTCGCCCGAGTGCCGGAAAACCGAGGAAAGAACCGCTACAACAACATCCTGCCATGTAAGTGCAGTTTTTAGCTTTAAAGCTTTTTTGCTTCTCAAAAAGTTAAAAAGAAAAAAGAAAAAAAAAACAGTCACTCCACATAACAGTTAGCTGACAACCCTTCAAGTCCCTCAGTGAGAAAGAAAAATAAATCAAAGTGGAAATCATGGCAATTATCACATCGTCAAGAGCTTTAATGAGGCAGCACCTGTTCCCTTGGTGACAAGGATGAACTCTGAGGCTTGAGGTGATAAAAGCCTTCATAATTACACAATACTACTGAAAATACAGCATCTATGTGGAATATTTACTCATTTAATTAGCTTTTTGTTTCCATTTCTTAGCCACCCAAGCAGATTGTCCTCTATATTATTTATTATCCACACGTCACAAAATAGTTTCGCATAGCATCTTTTTTCCAACCAGCAGATTAAAAACTATAAAATGGTATGTCCTCCAACCAGTTGATCAGCTGATACCAACAACTGGCCAAATTTAATTGATCTTAAAGTTTCAGCCCTCGTATCCGAGTCCAGTTTAATGAATTTGCATAACTGAATTTTTGCTCATTCAAAGGTAGTGTGATGATGGGCTGAAAAACAGCTAAATTATATTAAGGATGGATTGATTAAAAAAAAAGAAAGAAAGAAAAAGAAAGGAGCGGTTTTAAATAATGACACGGAATCTGAATTTCCTTGAATGACGCAATCTTTACTCAGGTAACAATAACATTTGCTTGAAATAGCACAAAAGAGTTGATTTTTTAATTGTTATTACTCAATTAATGAATCATCTGTGAAATGTAATGTTTAAAATTATGATACATCTGTGAAAATGTTTTCTGTCTGCGTCGTTGGGGATGATGCCAAATTAGTTTTAAATGTCTGAAATGTTAGTTCATTGATTTTTTGCTATGGGAGTGATATACAGACAGATTTCTAATCACATGAAGATTGTTTGGTACATCTGTTTTACGCAATTATAAATGTAATTTCCACATCCACAATTTGTCATTTTCAAAGTTTTTCCTTCTGAAGTATCCTCAGTTTAAAATAAAGTAATTAAGCATCCGTTATTTTTAACTGCAAAAAAATCAGATTTATGACTTGAGGTGCCACATTTACAACATCACCTCTATAATTAACTGTCAGAGAAGTAAACACACTTACACCACACACACACACACTCTCTCTCTCTCTCTCTCTCAGTGAAATGAGTCATTACTGAGTCTGTTTCGCATTCACACATCTTTCACATTCAATAATAAGAACCTCAGGAAAGCTGTGAGAGACGCTGTTTTCATTACTTATTCTGGAGTGGATGTGTTAGAATTTCACCATCAGACATAAACTGCATCCTTTACCCTATGGTGAAACATTAATGTGACCATATTGATTAAACTATAAGGAATCTGCGCTTATTGCTTTTACAAATATGCCCTCAGTAGCTCAAAATGATGGTTGCTTCTTCACTAAGTAGACTGATAGAAATTTAATTGGGCAATTTTCATAATTGTTCGTTTTTGGCTGGGTTAAGGTTAAATGTGCGAATCTGATGTTTAGTATTATTGCAAAGCTGCAATAAGATGATATAAATTTTCTTAAAATTGCAAGAAAAAAATAAGAATAACTGAATGACTGAGAGCATCAGTTAAACCTGTTTTAATCCAAAATGTTTAATGTTATCCAAAAACTGGCAAACAATTTTTAATAAATATTAATAAATATTAATTTATCCCTGATTTTTCCTCTCAAGACTACCACACTACCACTACCAAACTGATTGGCCTTTTTTCTATATACTGACAGTTTAATAAAGGTTAACTGATAAAAAAAATTTGAAAAAAGACATTTTAGTGAAACTTCTACAATGATGAAACACAGAAAACAAGAAACAAGAAAACTTTAGCAATACTTCAGAGTCAGAGTCTGGCTGTCGCCCTGTGGTGCTTTTATAGCCTTCACACTTTTAGTTCTGGGTGTTCAAACTGATTTTAGGTAAATGACTACTTAATAAATAACCTCTAAAAGTGCCCAGCTCAGCAGCAAACAGCAGACAGTTACAGCTTTTGAAGTAAGAGAAACCTTAAGAAGCTAAAAACCCAGAAATTATTTATAAGAACAGGTGGAGACCAAAAATGGAGCTAAAACGCCTTATGGTTACGTTGCTCTGTGGATGCTGGATGTAGTGGGAGGAATTCAGTCAACATTTATTAAACCAGTTCAGTACTCATTGCATTAGAGTTAGTTTAAACTACACGTTAAAGATAATGAAAGCCGCTGGTGACTTATTTCTTCATTTTTCTAGATGATTCTACCCGAGTGAAGCTGTCGTACCTGGAGGACGACCCCTGCTCCGATTACATCAACGCCAGCTACATACCTGTATGAGCACATGCTAAAAAGCACAAACTGAGCGCACTCACTGACAATGACACTAATACCGCCTCTCTTGCCTACATGTGCAGGGTAATAACTACCGCAGGGAGTACATTGCCACCCAGGGGCCGCTCCCGGGCACAAAAGATGATTTCTGGCGGATGGTGTGGGAGCACGGCGTCTACAACATCATCATGGTGACCCAGTGTGTGGAGAAAGGACGGGTGAGGCGTCCGCTTGATCAAAATGTCCACTTGAGTGGAACGATTATGAAACTGAAATTATGAGCTTTGATTGCAAGCTGAAAAGAGCTCCAGATTCTTCTCACAGGTTAGCAAAGGAAGATAAACTCAACCCTGAGAAGTAATTAAACTATATGAATGCTGTGTTTCCAGGTGAAGTGTGACCAGTACTGGCCTGCAGACAGAGAGCCTCTGTACTACGGTGATCTGGTCATTCAGATGCTGTCAGAGTCTGTCCTGCCTGAGTGGACCATCCGAGAGTTCAAGATCACCTCGGTATGTTTCTTTTTACTCTCGTTTTTTATTCCAGCGTAAAAATGTAGAAAAGCAGTAATATCTAAAGAATGAAGAAGGGATATACTTATTGTGAAGCTTTCATTTTCATAACTTCTCCAAATAAAGCTCATGTGATAAACATGGCCAACCAATGTCTGTAAAGTTGCAGAGATTTGAGGTTTTAAGGGGATATCCTTATACAGTATGTTTATCTCTGTGACAGAGAGTCCACCCACCTGCTGTACAAATATCTGTTAAAAGGGGAGGAGCTAACCTCCATGAAACCACCCTTGTTTCATGGAGAGGGTGAATCGAGAGGCTACAGAAGGATTATTCTGATTATTTCTGCATGTTTTTGGTGTGGCCATGAAAAAGTTGATTTCCACTATGTTATGTTGAAACGAACGTTATGTCGTTATGTTACATTATATCTAAAGCCTCAAAATCCAGACCTTGAATGTCGCTATGGGTGATAACAATCCTAATAAATCCATTATCGACCTGGACAGGAGAGCAGCTGCAGTTATCCTCGGGTACTGCGTCACTTCCACTACACGGTGTGGCCTGATCACGGCGTCCCTGAGAGCACCCAGTCCCTGATCCAGTTTGTCAGGACAGCCCGGGACTATGTGGACCGATCGCCCAGCACCGGAGCCACTGTCGTTCACTGCAGGTAGATGCTTGAGGCTGTCCTCAGGGAGAAATCTGATTGGCTGTGAGTTAACAGAATCCCGCCATTAGAAACCCCCCCCCCCCCAAAAAAAAAGTGAACTATTGAGTCCTTGAACCTTCTTTGATTCTCTGTTTAAGATCTTTGATAACTGGATGTTTTTGCTTGTTAGTGCTGGAGTCGGGCGCACAGGGACCTTCATCGCTTTGGATCGGGTTCTGCAGCAGCTGGACTCCAAAGGAACCATCGACCTTTACGGCTGCGTGTTCGACCTCCGCCTGCACCGCCAGCACATGGTCCAGACTGAGGTAAGAGCTACATTCAAATATTTAAGTATTTAGCTTTGAATTCTAGGACATTCGTTTGATTATTTGATTTCAACTTGTACACCAGACATTTCTCCCACTTAGACCAGTGATTGTAGCACTTCAGTTCATCTCATTATGTTTAGCAGGTATTTTAGTCATTATTTCAATTTTACTTATTAGAATATGATTAAGGATAGTCCCACATGGAAGCAAAGGCAAACAACAATAGACTTTGAAATAAACCAGTCGCAAAAAAACAAATAATTGGAAGAAAAGAAACCAGATTTTATTGGCTATTGATAAATCTGCATGGTTTATGGTAATACATCATTAAAACTGAAACTATTAGACAAGAAACATCAGGAAATATTGACCTAATCTAGAATTTAACTACCAATAAAGATTTAGAAATAGGATGTTATCCTCCTTTTTAGTAAATATTGAATGCAAATTGGTTTTGAAAAAACAGTTTATGATGACGTTACCACACCCAAACCAGTTTGTAGCAAATCAAAAAAAAATACTATTGTACTGTGGCGGAGGCGTGGCCCCGGGCGCAGCTGCAGGGGAGGAGTGGAGCGGAAGGCTCATCAGGGCGGCGCTGCGAGGCCGGTAAGAACAGCTGATGTTGTTTATGGACTGATGATGGTCTCCCTCCGCTGTGTTTATAGTGAGACGAGGAAGAGCGGCCAGCAGAGAGATCAGCTGGGCTCGTGAGCTGTCAGACTGTGTGACTGAGTCAGCTGTCAAAACAACAAACACTTGAATAAATGTGGAAGTTGGCTGTACCTACCTGTGTGTGCGTGTGTCTGTGCCTGGTGTATTCCACATGTACATAAAAAACAAGTTCAACTATTAATATTACAATGAGAATTTTAGACTAAACTGGAGCTACATCATTAAAACGTGAGAAAAAAATTAATAATGGAAGCTATCAAATATGGTAGTCTGAAAATTCTACCAATTACTGTCGTTATAATACTAAATTGTCAATCTTGATCAAACCTGGATCAAACAAATAAAGGCAAGGCAAGTTTATTTATATAGCACAATTCAACAACAAGGTGATTCAAAGTGCTTTACAGAGACATTAAAAACAAAAACAAATAAAAAGCATGATTTAAAATGTGTGTTGGCCCTGCGACAGACTGGCGACCTGTCCAGGGTGTACCCCGCCTCTCGCCCCATGACAGCTGGGATAGGCTCCAGCGCCCCCCCGCGACCCTGGAAAGGATAAGCGGAAGCGAATGGATGGATGGATGGATTTAAAATTAATTAAAAAAAACAAAAAAAAAGCAAAACAGTAGATAAAATCAGAACAGTAGATATCAGCAGTTAAAATTTAAGTTTTGAAATTTAAGCTTAAAAGTGTGGATTTGGTGTTTTATTCAAATGCAGTTGAGAACAGGTGAGTCTTCAACCTGGATTTAAATAAACTGAGTGTTTCAACTGATCTGAGGCTTTCTGGGAGTTTGTTCCAGATATAAGGAGCATAAAAGCTGAACGCAGCTTCTCCGTGTCTGGTTCTGACTGGGAACTGATAAAAAAAAACGGATCCAGATGACCTGAGGGAAAGGAAAGAAAAAAGAAAAAACAAAGCTGATTTAGTTTTAGATTTAGTCTTAATCATGTGTTTTTGTCAATTCAATTTTATTTGCTGACGAAAGGATCAATAGTATTTTGTCCTTTTGCATTAGTTTTTATTTTGTTATCGTCGTGTTTTTGTCAGAAATAAAAAAGGTTATTGATGGAAACTGACAAATTATTGGTTAGTGAAATTAATGTCTGTGTTTTCCATGGGACATGAATGAATTCTGCAGTGAATGCTCTAAAAGCACCGGAAGGTGTTTATTACAACATTATAACGGTCTTGTTGCATTGCAGTGCCAGTATGCCTTCCTGTATCAGTGTATTCGGGATGTCCTAAGAGCCAGAAAGCATCGCAGCGAACAGGAGAACCCTCTCTACCCCATCTATGAAAATTTCAACCCTGAGTACTGCAGAGGTGAGACTGTTTCTAACATTTGTCATCGGAGCCCAGAAATGAAACAGTCCACCTGTGGACGTGAACCGTCCCATTTCTGTGTTTGACAGTTGAACTGAAACTGCATTTATATATTTCAGTAGAAACTGTGTATTTGTCTGCAGCACACATAAATCATAGTCATTTTTTCCCTTTTTTGTCCCTTTGTTTTCTCAGATTTCATTTACACTGGACGCTAAAGAGATGACGATGTTCATGCGATCAAAACGAGGAAACATTCCAACACAAGAAACGGACAAAACAGGGAATATAAATAAATAAGTCCAAGATTGTAAAAACCTTTTTTCAGGGCTGTAGGTCTTGCACTCTGAATCACTGGTTTTACAGCAACAAATTCATTGAGGAAAAGTAGAAATTAAAGTGCAGATTTGGGATTAAATAAAAACAAAGCATAAGACAAGTCGGAGGTTCTGGGTTTGTTGGCGCTGCAGGGAAGACTTTCGTAGCTAGAGCTGGTGATCAGCTGGTGATCAGCACAATCTGAGAAAAGTTTTTAAAATTTAGCAAATAACACCTCACAGACTTTCCACTAAATCTACAGTCTGATTTTATTCAACACAAGAATCCAAAACCATTAAAACATCTGACACTTATTATTTTTAACCATACGTTTATATATTTTAAAAAAGGATTGAATGATAATTGTGCAGCATATTATTATAATTATATAGTCATTTCTGTAATTTTGAATAAATCATCTTCCGTAAAGCTGTTTAAGAACTGTGAGTACCTGTTAAATAATCTGCATCTGAGCTCAGATTGGCATGCAAATTGGATTTCTTTCTTTTTTTTTTTCTAAATCCACCTGACAGTCCAGCAAAGTCCACCAGCTAAACATACTGGAACAGCTCAATTTACAGGACTGCTTTGACTCAAACCTACAGAGAGAAGGCACAAATGATCGATCAAATTCAGCCCTATCTGAATCCTAAATGTTAAAAAAATATATAGTTTATTGTCAACAAAAACAACAAACTTTGAAAAATTAAATTGTTAAAAATGGATTTAAACTCATTGAAAAACATAGTGGAGTCCCTTTAATGTAGGCACTGGTTGATCTCAGGTTGTTGTGATCCAAATAATAACTGAGTGACAGCAGGGAAGGAAAGAGCCATCTATTTTTTATACCCTCCAGTATGTTCTCACTTACTGCTCCATATAAGCTGTTTATTTAAAAATTCTAAACACACATATTGCTGTATGTAAATATAGATGTAATACTCTTTTTTTTTTCTTTTTTACAATATGATGAATATATATGTCTGTCAACAACTGCCTGGTTGTGTAATACTTCTGTTTCTCTTTTATACCTGTTGAGTAGCTGCAAGCAAACATAACCTGCTGTATTCAGACTTTAAAGAGGCTTTATTCTCTGTCATATATTTTATAATACAGCATTAGACATTCATGTTAAACGTGGCCAAAGTTTTAAATACTGAGGTATGCAAATGTAATCCCTGTAAAGAAAAGTACTTTTAGTACAGATCACAAGCTCCAAGTGCCGCCCCTCAACTGGCTTCTGAAAGCTGGCTAATCATAAGATAAGTTTTAAGAGAGGGGAGGGGCCTTAAAGTGACAGTAGCCTGTTTCTCAGAGGATTAAAAAATAATAATAGTAAAAAATACTCGATATCACATTAAGCTACTTTACTAGCCTGAGAAGAAAGCTCTGGAGTTGGAAATGAGCGCACTGATCTCCTCTTTAATGTAATTAATGCTTGTAAACCATTTAAACTTTAAACATAAAAGACTGAAGTATGAATACAATGCAGAAACCTCATGTTTTCTTAATAAAACCATCATTATAAATATTGTGAAAGAATTTGACTTTTGTGATTGTATACGTTTCTAGAAAAAGCAGAGATTTTTTTTGCTGGAGGATTTTCATTTTAAATTACCTCTGCCCATGCAACATATTTTATTTTATAGTATTATGATATGGCATTTTACATTTACATTACATTTAAAATACTATGGCTAAATTAATTATTATGAAAGCTGGTCTGCACTTTTTCTTTTTTTTAAAGATTTTCTCTGATACATTCGACCTGCTGGATTGTTTTATGTAAACTTTATTATGTTTGTCATATCGTGATGGATTCATGAAAGTGAGTTGGATTTAAATAACCATGCCCTAAGAAAATGTGTAATTGAGTTTTAGAATTTGCTGTCCTGTTGTTGTAAACTTGATCATAAAGTGCTGAATAAAAATATCTGCCTCACTGTTTGTGGCCTTTTTTCTTTGGGTGAAAGGTTACAGTAGCTCATAAATATTATGCACACATTTTCAAATGCTGCTTAAATCATTCTCCATGTTTAACATTTTTAAGATAATGATATTTCAAATATATAGATATTTGAAATTTAAAATAAAAAAAACTTCATTAGAATTTCGAAATTCCTCTGAAGGGTGGCTGGCGTCTCCCTTAGAGATAGGGTGAGAAGTTCGGCCATTCGGGAGGGGCTCAGAGTAGAGCAGCTGCTGCTCCACATCGAAAGGAGCCTGTTGAGGTGGTTCGGGCATCTGAGAAGGATGCCCCCTGGGCGCCTCCTGGGTGAGGTTTTCCAGGCATGTCCCACCGGGAGGAGGCCCCAGGGCAGACCCAGGACACGCTGGAGAGATTATATCTCTCGGCTGGCCTGGAAACGCCTTGGTGTCCCCCCGCATAGGCTGGAGGAGGTGGCTGGGGAGAGGGAGGTCTGGGCTTCTCTGCTTGGGCTGCTGCCTCCACGACCCGGCCCCGAATAAGTGGAAAAATATGGTTGGATGGATAGAATTTTAGTTTTGCTTAAATTCAGTGATAATTTGTTTTTAGTAAATTCTTATGTGAATTTACTAAAAGCTGCTGTGAATTTTCTCCATGATAAAGATTATTTGTATCATTTGCAAATAAAATGAACCGCAATATATCTGATGATCTAGAGGTTTAGACCCCATATAACTCCACAAGCAAGGTTTAAAAGTTTGATTAATGTTCTCCCACCTTCATAAACTGTTGCCTGTTGTTTATGTAACTTTTCATCCAGTCCAACGCCACCCATCTAATACCATACATTTCCAATTTATCAATTAATATGTGATTGGCAAGTGTGTCAACAGCTTTCTTCAAGTCAATAAAGACTCCATGTGCATACGTTCTTTGACTGATACAATTTGTGATTTCTTCATTTAGTTCAATTAATGCATTAAACATTAATCAGTTTGACATAAATCCATGTCAACTCTCTATTAATAGTTTGTGTTCATTTAAATATTTATCCAGTCTATCAATAAAGTATTTCACTAGTGTTTGGGTGAATCGTGAGTGTAGAGAAACAGGCCTATTCATTTTGTTCGGAATTGTACCGCCTTATAATGACAGATTGCAGATGAAGGTTGGAGGTTTTTAAAATCATTCAATTACATTTTTAACAGTTTTCATATCAATACCATTTCAGTTAGTTGAGATTTTGTCCTGACATCTCTCTACAACATCAATTATTGTATTTTCCTCTTGTGCTGTTAGAAACATTTAATTAGGATTTTTCTTCTATTTGTTCCTCTGCTCTTTCTCAAAGCAGTAATTTTATCAGCTAGGTCTCATCTGAAACTTACAAAGAATTTATTAAAATCATCATTCACATTTCTTTAGGTCTGCACTTTATAAATTCTCTGTACAGGATATATTTCTTTTTACTGGCGTTTTGCAATATCTTTGGGATCCATGGACTATCTATATAATCCATTTTTTTGTTTTTGTTTTTGTTTGATGATGTAGAAGAATTTGTTCAAAACAGGTACCAGAAAAAACCAATAAAAAAAATAGCAGGAATCCAAAATTGTCTGAACACAATTACTAAGAAACATAAATGTAAGCAAACAGACAAAGGCCTGACTGGGGCCCAGGCTTAAATACACACAGCAGGGTGACTGGGGCACAATGGAGATGCGTGAGATACACAATTGAAACTAATCAGGGAAAAGAAGATAGTGGAAGTGAAACTAAACACAACACAAACGAGATAAGAAACCATCAAAATAAAACCAGAAATAACTAAATCATAAGAACAACTTGCACAGACTTAGACTTTATGAGATATGGGAGAAACAGGATAAGCGGAAATATAACTCACAAAATCAAAAGTGCCAGGATCATGATATTTCTCTAGGGCTGGAACACATACTGTGTCATTTTGCATGCCACCATTCTCACCTGTTTGTAGATTGTTTTGTTGTCCTGCTTTTCCTTCCTGTAATTACTGTAATTACCTCAAGGTGGTGTCGGACAGGCGGATGCTGTCCAAGATAAAGACAATGTTGGATAACACCTCCCACCCACTCCATGACATGCTGGTCAGTCACAGGAGCACGTTCAGTGAGAGACTGAGATTACCGAAAAGCACCACTGAACGACACAGGAAACCTTTCCTGTCTGTGGCCATCTCCCTGTACAACACATCCACTTAACACACTGGTTACCAGTGTTGGGACTAACGCGATATTAAGTAACGCATTACAGTAACTACGTTATTATTGTGGTAACGAGCACGGTAACTAGTTATTATGCCAAAACCGGGAACGCGTTACTCGTTACTGGGATTTAGATAGGCTCGTTATTCGTTACTTCGTGTGGTGGCTATCACGGAGCTTCCACAGATTCAATAACATTAGCAAGTGGTGGAAGCCAGCAGGTGGATGAAGGAAAAGGGAGGCAAGAGGAGAGACCCGAAGCGGCCGCTGGTCTGAGAGTGTCAGGTGAACTGAACTTCAGGTAAGAAGTTATAACCTGCAGTCCATCTGGGTCAGATATGAACCAAGTTTAGGTGGAGTTTATTTTCGTTATGCTAACTTTTTCGTACTGCGTGCTAGCTAGCATGACGGAGTTTCTATACAGCTGGGTGGTGCTATGATGTTACTGATGTTGAACTTTATTTTGTTCATAAGGTTAATTATTAGAGTTGCCAAGCGTCCCGCAAAAAACGGAATTGTCTCGTATTCAGAGAAAATATTACGCGTTTCGTATTGTGGTGAAAAGGAACACAGTTTGTCCCGGACTTCAGCTACAATGAAAAAGACTTTTGTTTTTTCAATAGGAAGAGGGCCATGTGACACATCACACTTATTGGTAATGTCACAAGAAAAACAATAGTGTGCTTGGTTTCACGTGTTAACGTGTTAACCTCTTCGACATGTCAATGGCTGTGAACAAAGAGAAACTTGTAAATAACTCATGAAAGAATAAAGTTACGTTGAAACCAAGCACACCATTGTTTTTCTTGTGACATTACCAATAAGTTTGATGTGTCACATGGCCCTCTTCCTATTGAAAAAACAAAAGTCGTATCCAAGATGGCCGACTTCTAAATGGCCACCATGGTCACCACCCATCTTGAGGAGTTTGCCCCCTCACATATACTAATGTGCCACAAACAGGACTTTAATATCACCAACCGTTCACATTTATTACGGTGTATCCATATAAATGGCCCACCCTGTACTTGACTCAGAGTAGTTGAGACTGAATCATCCTCTAAGACTGAGTATCACTGTCCAAAGTTTCACATCAGTTAAAGACGTTATACAATGTTAGAATCTGGATCGTCAGAAAACCTGAAAACTTTATACAAAAACAAGAACTGAACATGAACTTGAAGCACAGTCACACATAAGAAAACTTTCTTGTGTACTGCTCCAATCTGCATCTGTGAGGCTCATTTAAAACCTCTGATTTCCATATTGATCTAGGGCATGCTGAGGCCCGAACAGAACTGGGTAACCCAGATAGAGCAGCTATGGCATGCTTAAAGGAGAGCTGAGAAGGTCCTGTCAGAGGGGCCAAGCTGAACCCCATTCCCCCAGGACCAACATCCAGCTCAGCCTCCCCTCTGTGACCTGGCAGGAAAGTTAATGTCCAAATTCAGCTAACATAAACCTCAAAACAAACATGATACTCCACACAGACACACCGATTACCTGGATTAAGACTGTTTAATGTGCTGATTAATATATGAGTGTCTTTTGGATCAATGAAAACTAAACACAATTTCTGCATGTTATTTTCTAATCTGAGAGTGCTCAGGAGGAACAACCTGGAGGAGAGGCTGCTGGTGACATTTTACAGAGCCACCATAGAGAGCATCCTAACGTACGGCATAACAACATGGTATGCAGGGTGCTCAGCTGCAGACAGGAAAGTACTGCAGAGGGTCATCAACACAGCCCAGAAGATCACTGGCTGCTCTCTGCCCAGCCTGGAGGTCACTGCAAACTCTCGGTACCTCAGCAGAGCTGGCAATATCATCAAGGACCACTCTCACCCCAGCAACCAACTATTTGAACTATTACCGTCAGGCCGACGGTACAGGTCACATAAAACCAGGACAAACAGATTCAGGGATAGCTTCTTTCCCAGAGCTATCACCGTAGTAAATAAGCACAAAAACAATTGAACCTATTCCATACAGTCACTGTCATTATATTATGCTGCTATTCATACTGTCATTATATTAATGCTGCTATCCTGTATATATTGTACATACTATTGTTTGAGTACTTACGATTGTTTTTTTTTTTGTACTTTTTATATTTTACATTTATATTTATTATTGAAACTTGCACCAAGGGAGTGGCACTCCAATTTCGTTGTACTCTGTACAATGACAATAAAGGCTATTCTATTCTATTCTATTCTATTCTATTCTAATTCATTAACTTGTCAAAACCCTGAAATGTTTCTTTTAAAACAAGAATTTGAGGCCTAGTATTACCAGACAGAAAACGTCATCATGTGTAACAAAGGGTGAGCAGCAGCACAGGATTATGGTTTACTTAAATCTTTGTGGAGAAACGTCTGCTTTCTCAGAGCATCACTGAATTTAACATTTCTGCAGAAGAGTGGAGGGAAAGTGTTTTTAAGCTTCTGATCATCAGTTTGTATTAAAAGATGTGTGTGGAGGCCTTTTTTGGTTCGGTGCCAGTAGAGCGGGGGGAAGTGATGGACTGGTCTCAATTAGGTTCTCATTCTGCTGATCAGAGTGCTCCTTACATTGACGAGCTGAAAAGAAGGCACCTCGGGAAGAGTTGTGTTTCTGCCTGAACAGCAGAGGAGGTAAATGGCCACAGAGGGCCGAGCGTCTGCAGCTTTTTAATCCAGCCGAGCCCTCAGTGGCTGCACGCCCGCACTGATGAGTCTGCTAACCTCAAAGTAAGTAAGTAAGTAAAATTTTTATTTATATAGCACCTTTCTAGACAGAGAATCACAAAGTGCTGCACATAGAATAACAAGTTCTAAAACATAAAACAAACAACATAAGCAGGCAAAAATTAACCAAAAGAAATACTAAAAAGGTGAGTTTTGAGATGTTTTTTAGAAGTGACTACTGAGGTGCAGAGGGATAGACTTCTACAGTCTAGGGGCCACAGTGGCAAAAACTCTATCAACCTTAGTTCTCATCTTAGTGTGCTGTATAGCAAGCAGGCCCTAATCAGATGAGTTCACCTGCTAGGGACATAAGGCTGTAGAAGATCAGAGATGTAAGCTGGCGCCAGTCCATGCAAAGCTCTAAAATTCAAAACTAGGATTTTAAAATGGACTCTGAATTCAAAGCCAGTATAACTGAAATAGCAATGTGAATAGCATGTGAATATTTAGAGGATTTGGTCAGAAGCCTAGCTGCAGCATTTTGCACAACTTGCAGACGTTCCAGGGAGCCTTTGCTTAGACACATAAACAATGAGTTGCAGTAGTCCAAGTGTGCAGATATAAATGTTCAGAGTGAGACACAATAGGGCTTAACTTAACAACATTTCTTAAATGATAAAAGCAAGGCCGAACCAGAGATTTGACATGACCGTCCAATGTGAGAGTCCAGTCAAAAGTGACACCTAAATTCCTGATAGAGGATTTAACATAAACCGAAAGAGGACCAAGGGCTTTCATTATCTGAGGAAAAAATCTGTCAGGAGCGCATACAAGGACTTCAGTTTTCCCCTCATTAAGTTGTAGGAAGTTAACAGCTATCCAACGTTTGATTGAATCTAAGCAATCATTCACAAGCTGGAGCGCAGATAAATCTCTGGGCTTGAAATAAATGTATAACTGAATGGCATCAGCATAACAGTGATAGAAAATATCCTTGAAGGGGCTCATTATATGTTGGAGGGGAAGAAGATAAAAACATTAAAGGCACCGAAACTTAACCTTGAGGGACACTCTAAGTAAGGGAGGTAGAGGATGGTCTGAAATAAGAGACCTCCACAGAAAAACATTGATGATGTAAATATGAGGAGAACCACTCTAAGGCAGTTGGAGATACACCAACCCATCACTTCCCCCCGCTGTACTGGCACCGAACCAAAAAAGGCCTCCACACACATCTGCCTTTCAAGGAGAATGTGGTGGTCAACAGTTTCAAAAGGTCCAACATAAGCAGAACAGAACATTTTCCTTCATCATTACTCATCAAAAGTAATCCAAAAAGTACTGTGACAGTGCTGTGACAGTGCTGGGACACGCTGGCGGTTTATTGGAGAAAAAGCAACAGCACACTTTCTAAGACTGAAATCAATTATATTTATTTTTGTCAACAATGAGAAAAAGTTCTCATTCATTATGTGGAGAATTAAAATGTTTAGTTTTGTTCCAAACTTGAGTTCATATTTGATAGTAATCACATCTGAGAAGCTGGAATGGGTGCAGACACACAGCTTGGCAGGTCCTGTGCTTTTGCAAAAAAAAAAAAAACACCTAAAAAACAATCTAAAAACCCCTGAATCTTGACATCAACTTGTCTTTTTGTTTTTATACATTTTTATCTTCTGTGGAGTTCGACATGTCCAAGAAAGATGGATAACTATACCATTTTCCCAGCCAAATGGAGTCAACATCTTTTGTTCACAACATTCTTGGATTTTGGTCATGCTAGACCACCCACAGGTAAACATGAACAATTAAATACACCACAATTGTCCCTGGAGATTCTGAAACTTGTTCTGATGCTACTTTTGGCTGGTGATATAGAACTAAATCCTGGACCTATTTCAAACATCAGTGATTTAGACTGGCTACAACTAATTAGCCTAGTTAGCCTATGGGCACAGCTATCTCTGCATTGCTTTCCACCTCAACTAACTGTGCTCCAACCACCGTCTCAGTTAGTAAGGCTACAACTGCAACTAATAGTGTTTACGCCCCTGTTTTCCGGGCCTCCGCTTCTGCTGTTTGGGCCTCCACCTCGGCTGCCTGTGCCCCCACCTGCTGTACCTCAACTACAGTCTCCGGTAAAGGGTTTCTCATCATTAAACGCTCATAGCATTGTCAACAAAAGGACAAGAAATCCTGCTATTAAAAGTTACAGAGGAACAAAGATCTGCAAGACATTTAATCAGGCTAAAGTAATCTGGGACACTAAAAATAAACCAAAGGGGCTTCTATGTGGACACATTAACATTTGCAGTATGTGACCAAAGCATGAGCAACTGGAACATATTCTAAGCAATTCCAATATTTCTATTTTGGGTATCTCTGAATCTTGGCTCACAAGTTCTTCTCCTGAGTCTGCGGTTGTCTTTCCAGAGTACACAGTATTCAGAAGGGATAGAATTGGAAGAAGAGGAGGACGAATACTTGTGTATGTAAAAAAACACCTGGATTGCTGCTTACTTAGTTCACCAATAGATGTTGAAATAGAACATATTTCTGTTAAAATCACTCTTTCCCCAGAAATGTCATTTACGTTGATCTGATTATATCGCTCTCCTTCCGCAAAGAATATTTTTTATGAACAACTACAGATATTACTTAAATATCATACTATAAATAATAAGTCTAATGAAATAATTGTAATGGGAGATTTTAATGTCACCTGGGACTGTGAAAAGGACAGAAAAACACTCAAGGATTTAATGGAGACTTTAAACTATACTCAACACATTGAACAACCCACAAGAATAACGAAACTCTCTAGAACCCAATAAGCCCAAGCGAATTATTAAATCTTATAATTTTATCACTGGTATTTCAGACCACAATTTTATATTGTGGGCGATCGTGGCTCAAGAGTTGGGAGTTCGCCTTGTAATCGGAAGGTTGCCGGTTTGAGCCCCGGCTCGGACAGTCTCGGTCGTTGTGTCCTTGGGCAAGACACTTCACTTACCTACCTGTTGGCCAGAAGGGCCGATGGTGCGATATGGCAGCCTCGCTTCTGTCAGTCTGCCCCAGGGCAGCTGTGGCTACAACCGTAGCTTGCCTCCACCAGTGTGTGAATGGGTGGATGACCAGGTGTGTAAAGTGCTTTGGGGTCCCTAGGGGGGACTAGTAAAAGCACTATACAAATACAGGCCATTTACCATATATTATTTTCTAGAAAACTTGTAAAATCACGGCTTAAGAATCATTTTTATAGTTCATCTAATAGGAGATCCTTTTATGAATTTATACCAAGAAGTCAGCGACAAAATGTAGCAGAAGCATTAGCATCAGTTAACTGGGAGCCTTTATTGTGTAGTGATGATCCACAATTCTGTAGCAGTCACTTCACTGGCATTGTCAAGGTGTTATATCAACATACTCCTTTAGAGGTCGACAAAAAATAAAGACAACATCTAATCTGCCTTGGTTGAACAAAGAGTACAAGAATCTAATGAAAACAAGAGATCAATTACTAAAACAGTTCCTGAAAACAGGACTAACTCTGGATAGACAGAGATTTACTTCAATGCGGAACAAAGTAACAAGAAGTTTGAGAAAGGCCACAACAAATTTTTTTATAAATATAATTGAAAGAGCCAAAGGTAATGATAAAATTATCTGGCAACACCTAAATAAATTACTTGGCTGTCATTCAAACAAAAACAAAAATACAATTGAACTTTATGTAAATAACTCTATTGTTAGAGAGCCTCTATCTATTGCCAGTAACTTAAACACTTTCTTTATTTCATCTGTTAACCCTTTAAAGCCGGTCGGAGCGGACACGCTCCTATTTTAAAATCCCGGTAGCACTGCAACCACGTAAGCTAGCGCAATAATTTTTTTGCATATGAAAAAAAAATTTATTAATTAACTCGCGAGAAGTTGTACTTCCATCTTATGCCATCAGCTTGTCCTAGGTCACAGTTTCCTTCCACATATAGCTTTGCAAAAATTGCATTAAAAGCACTTGCAGCAACAAAAACATAATATTCCAGAAACACGCTTTGCCGATCCGATCAGCTGTTCCTAACACTTCCTACGTCCATCAGCGTGAACTGTCGCATGTCCGCCATGACCTGGCCGAAACCGGAAGTGACGTCATTTTGCGGAAATGTAGTTTTTTACCGTCAAGGCCTCATGAGCCTATACTGGTGTTTTTAAAAGTTATCTTTGACTTTATGACTTTCTGTGTCGTTTCTGGGATGCTTAGGACTCATATTGCACTGCTGGAAATAGTTTATTGTGATGCATATGCTGTTATTTTGCAAATTTGCATTATAATATTTATTTTCGTTTTTCCTGCAGTATATGAAAATCGGTGTATTTCAAAAATAAAACTATGAAGACACTCAAAATAAGTTTCCTGTGGTGGGAAACTAGTTTGTGCAACTTTTTTGTATTTACAGTTTTGAGGGATAAGCCTTTTAAATTTCTCTAACTAGAAATACATGTTAAAAAAACAAAAACGATTTTCAATTTTTTTGTAGTTTATTGCACTTTTTGCAATTTATGTCAGTACTATGCACTTAATGCATACATATTATTAAAATTTAGGCTGTAGTGGTTGTATTGATGTATAGCAACTTGAAATGCTCCCAAAAATGGCTCCACAGCATGTAAAAATATAATATAAGCTCTGGCGGACTTGGTTCTATGGTAGGTCTTAAAGGGTTAAGGAGATCAGTCAGAGCTTTGACTCAGTCGTATGCTCTGATAATGTGAATGATGCTGGTCAAAATTTGTTCACCATCACTCATATTTCAGACACTGAAGTTGCTAAACTAATTACAGGGTTAAAAAAATCAAAAGCACTTGATGTATATGGTATTAACACAAATTTCCTAAAGGAACATGGATTTGCTTGTAGGTCCAAAAACTCATGTTTTGAATATGTCATTCGAACACTCCATTGTTCCAACAGATTGGAAAATTGCAATTTTCAAAGCAGGTGTGAAAACTGACATGGCTAATTATCGCCCCATAAGCATACTCCCAGTCATATCTAAAATAGCTGAGAAGTGGGTGGTTAAACTCCTCACTGCTCACCTAGAAAACACCCAACCCTCATTACATCCATTGCAGTTTGGCTTTCGGGCCCATCACTCCACAGATACTGCCCTGTGTATGTTAGTGGAGAACTTGAAGAGCTTGCTGGACAAGAGTCCCTGTGTTGGAGCTGTATTTTTAGATTTGAAGAAGGCTTCCGACTCTGTAAACTATCAGATATTGTTGTCCATATTGACTCAGTTTAATATCTCCAGTCAGGCTCTTCAGTGGTTTGCCTCATATCTCTCACACAGAAAACAGTGTGTGGTGTTAGATGGGGTTAAATCTCCATATTTAGACTGTGATACAGGGGTTCCTCAAGGATCCGTTCTTGGACTCTTATTGTTCTCTCTTTTTATCAATAACTTACCTGAAGTCTGTCCAAATATATTTGCTCAAATGTATGCGGATGATGCAGTTATATATACGTAAGCCAAAAGTGTCAAGCAGGTGGCAAAAGATCTTACAGCTGCTTTAGCATTATTGCATAGCTGGCTGGAGGACTCATGCCTAATGTTGAACACCTCAAAAACTGTCTGCATGCATTTTTCAAAACACCCCTTAAACTTGAAGCAATCAAACATATTCCTGGATGGAGTAGAGCTTGAATTAATCATATACGTAGTAATTTAAATATGAATGTTGCAAAAACTTATTTTTACTCAATGATCATCTCTCATATAGACTATTGTTTGACGTCCTGGTCACTTGCTTGTCCAGCAACACTTAAAACTATTGAAAACATTTATAAAAGAAGTTTAAAACGACTTGACAAAAAACCGACTTCCCACCACCACTGTCATGTGTTTAAAAAAAACATAAATTACTGAACTTCAATAAGTTAGTGAAACTTAAAAGAGTGTGTTTAATATATAAAGTCTTACACTCCCTTGCTCCACCACCACTAAAGGAGTTCATTAGGTGTAAAGAAAGATCAGACAAGATGTCTAAAGTCAAATGTCTAAAGCGGCACGAAAAATCAGTTTTAATCTGCTGACAAAGTTTTGCAGGACATCTTATTAAAACCACCTTTAAATATCCTGTAAAACAAACTCATGTTTACACTGCAGTTTCTCAACAAAACTGCTTACTTGGTTTTTAGCTTTGAACACCAGCAAGGATGCAGAAATTAAACAACCAGTACTGCAGACTGAATCTGACCTAACTGGAAACAGATGAAACACAGCACATTAAAACAGCCTCTGTGTCTGCTCACTGAAACACACAATACAATACAATACAATACAATACAATACAATACAATACAATACAATACATAATACAATTTTACTCACACTGAGTGAAGATGGAGACCAGCATCGTTCCCTTCAGTGATGGCAGCTGTCAGAGCTCTGCTGACGTGGAGTTACATGAAAAGTTGTCCTCCATTAGCATTCAGCTTCTAACTGAATAGCATCCCAGTCATACAGCAGAGTCCAAATTAGAAATGTTCATACACAAAGCTGTTCAGATAATTCTTCTTAAACTTGAACTTAAACCTGAAGTGGGCTGATAATATCCCAGTTCAGCTGTGCTGGTTGCTGGCCAGTTCATGGCCCCAAAATGAGCTCCTACCCAATTTAGAAGGACTCAGGAAAAAAGGACTCTGGAGTGTTTGATAATGTTCTGGCAGATGTGAGACCCAGGGTCAGGCATGGATCTGATGTTATGAAACTACAAATTCCTGAAGATGGGCTGCAAAAAGATGATCTTAGGTACTTTACCACATGACTTCTTGGTGTGTTGTTCCATATGGAAGGTCATATAAAAGAGTATTAAGGAGTAAGAAATGCTACTGCATCACAAAGGTAAGCTTCAGTAAAACATAAAGTGACAACTTCATGTCTTTAATACCAAACTTAACTGATTTGACAATGAAATTAGGAGTTCTTATAAAAGTGCAGAACAATACTAATAATGACACACCATAAATAAGCTATAAAGCAGCAGCGCGAGTCAGTTGTCAGTGCATGTAAGTGACACAGTGTGAATCTACAGCTGTGTGTTCTGGCTGAAATATCACAGACTGACAATGGTACATTCACTGACCTCAAACAGAGTATGTAATCCTGAGCTTGACTTCAAATTAGCGCAATGACATTTGAAAATGTCTGTCATCCTCAGGAGGAACAACCCCCCCCCCCCCCCCAAAACAAGCAGGCGGTTCGTACTGGAGTATATTCCAACCATAGACTGTATTTAAAACATGGCTGTAGCTGACATTAGTGATCCTTAAGTTGAGGGTTGCCCTGGTAGAAACTAGATGTGATGAATGAGGGGTGGATGTGAATTAGAGACTGCACATTCATACTGAAGTGAGGTAAACCTGACCTTAAACCTCGCTGCTTATTTTTTTATCGTATTTGAGGGGTCGCCCCCTTCTGATGCTAGAAAAACTGCAGGTTTAAAACACTTCAACTCTAACTACAGTTTTCACAGCTAGACTCTACGTCCACCAGCCTGGTGTTTAAGCATTATTTCCCTGTACCCCAGTAGCACCTCCTAGTGGTTTTAGTAATTATGATGGGAACAAAAGTGGAAGCCCATGGCTTTGTTAGAATTCTAATATAACATACTGGTTAGGTTGGGGCACTTATGTTTAGAAAAACTAAAATTTCTGGGCTGCCTTGCCCATCGATAAACACTTTCACACAGATGCGTACATTCTGCAAGTGGGAAATATACTTCCCAATGAAATACATCAGTTACAAAGTCATGGTGGCAGTCACATAAACAAAAAAAGCTGCTTTATCCTGAGTGTTTACTGGTTTGCAGGCTGTGAGCTGTTCAAGTTATAAGGCAACAATGTCAGCATAGTGAGGAGGTTGGGGTGGATGGATGGGTTTCCAACAGAGTGAACTTCAGTCTGTTATTTGTATTCATGATGGCACTCTTTAAAAAGGGTCTTCTGCACCTGCTTGCCCTTATCTTCAGTCACATATCTCCTGCTACACTATTGATGTGCATCAATAACCAATCAGAAGGCTGTAATCTGAGGAGTGAGGATGAACTGAGGGTTAGAATAAGATAAAGAAGAATTATTATTGTGCTGTGAAACGTACAAAGATACTGTACAAGAGTCCAAAAATAAACATATGAAGCTGGAAGTGAGAAGAACAGGTCACCCTTAAACCCACCTGAGCTCATCTGGTGACTAAACATAGCTGAACCTTTACCGTAGCATTCTCACGTTTCATAAGGAGGGGTTTTATCAAACCACTCATGTGGTCGTTTAGGTTGAAGGACTCGCTTTAATGATCAGATGTGTTGAGTTAACAGTGATGACAAAGCGTGACATGGTAATATGGAGAGTGTGTGTCTCATCACAGCAGAGCCTCGAGGTAAGTGGTTTGGCATTAACAGTGCTGAGCAAGGTGAGCGAGGGTCAATATGTGTTTGTAAGCGAGTCATTGAATATTCATTGATTACAAAGAGCGAGTGCACTGACTCATGCAGTACAAGTGTATGTGTGTGTGTGTGCGTGTGTGTGCGCTCCTCTTGTCCGATAGGAAGCCATTCGTCTCCCTTCGTTTGGCTGGGGTTTATGAATGAAAGCGCATAAATGGAGGACATCGAATGAAAGGGAGGACACACGCACTCAAGCTCATTTTAATTCAGTGCATTGTTATCTGTAAGGAGCGTCTGTGGCTGTTTCACACTGTAAGGGAAAGGCCCTGCAGTGCTACACAAATCCACTGAACTGCTCTGAGCACTAGGCAGCAGCAGTGCGGAAGAAAGGCAAAACAAAGCTTTCTGTTGCACTTTAGCATCACAGAAACATATTTTTTTCACATTTTCAGTGTGTTGTTCTAATTCAGGCTTTGTTTTATACAATTTGTGTGGTTTCCCCCAGTGAAAAGTTTGGCTTTATTCTGGAGGTGTTGCCAGGGTTTCATCACTGCGTGGGTATTTGGAATATTTCATATTACATAACAATGCTCTGTGTAAACAATAGTATAATTTTGAGTAGGGGTGGGAGACTCCCGCACACTGAATAACTTGCAGAAATATTTCTATTTACATCAAAGCGCACTGCTGGACCTTCTTCACTGCCTGATATCTAATATTAAAACTTTGCAATTAGATATATTTTCCTCAGCTGAACAGTCGGTTTGTAACCCTGGAGATGTTTTCTGCTCTTCTTATGTACATATAATATGCAATATGTGTAAACAGTGCTAGTTTAGTCCGGAGAAAGGGAGGGCAAAAGGATTACAATTTACAGCATCTAATTTTTAAGGAGGAGTATGAGGTTGTTACTCTCTGAAAGAGACTGTTTTAAATTAATTAAACTGTAAAATCTGGTTTGATAAAGACTATTGTTTGGGGCAGGTACAGATGGATAATTAACTGGACTGGGTAAAAACATCACTGTACTCTACAGGAAGGGCCAGAGTCGTCTCTATTTTCTGAGGCAGCTGAGATTTTTTAACATCTGTCGGACATTGCTCAGGATTTTCTATAGGTCTGTTGTGGCCAGTGCCATCCTCTATGCTGTTGCATGCTGGGGCAGCAGGTTGAGGGTCGCAGATGCCAACAGACTCAATAAACACATCCTAAGGCCAGCAATGTTGTGGGGATGGAGCTGGACTGCCGTAAGGTGGTGTTGTAAGGACGATGCTTAGAGTAATTTGGTTATACTTTGTAATTTATTGTATTATTTGATTTATTTGATTGCTTCTAGTTAGTTATTGTTCTTACTGTGTGGAAGCAACTGTGACCACATCATTTCCTCAGTGATTAATAAAGTGTTCTGATTCTGATGCCCGTATAAGGCTGTCAACCCACCGTGACATCATACAAATCCAAGAGAAGAAAAAAACTGTGCGAAATGGCTTGTTAACCCTTTTTGACTCACAGCAAGCAATGACTGAGTTTTCATTTGATGGGCACACAAAATAAATAAATCAGCTCCTCTTTTTGTCCAATTACAAATTAAAGACAAGTCTAAGAGCACTGATTTCACTTTGACTAACGTGTAGAATAATAAGAGCTAAAATCATTTTAGTTTATTACAACACAAAAAAACATTTTCCACTTTCCAAACCTGTGGTAGAAGCATTAAAATCTTCCATCTCTTCCAAGGGAAGACTTTTCATGCTCACAGTATGATTGTTGTTGTCACTAAATATGTCTAATATTACTAATTAGGTTTATTTGATGGAGGGTAGTTGTGAGGTGGCAGGAAGTGAGGGGAAAGAGGGTGAAAATTAAATCCAACAAACATCCTTGACTGGTAATCAAACAGGAACATTGTGATTACACGGTCAACGCTGCCCACAGCATCAATGCTCATTTACCAACTACTTTCGTTTCATCACCATTTTTTTCTCATCATCTCCACTTCCCACAAAACATACCATTATCTTTTCTATCCTACTTATTTACTCAGTCTTAAATTAGGCTCAGAAGGATTTGAAACATCATGGTCAATCCTGAAACAAAGAAAAATTTGCGAAGATAAATATTCTTTATGCAACGTTCTTTCTTTATTTCATTTCAAACGATTAAAATGTCAACAAAACAATCAGGAAATGGAAAACATAAAAAACCAGAATAAAAACTATACATGATGGACCTAATCTCTTTATTTGTATACTCATCAAATATGTATTGCCTGTAGTTATTCCAAAAGCTGATGTGCACATGCTTTAACAAGTGCTGCGAACGCATAGCTGCTTTAAATTGCATTTTCCTCTCAGGTCGTACTTCTCTATTCTTAAATACATTTTGAACATTACTTGGAAGCATATTATTACTTGCTTTGAATACCACACATAAATTGCATGACTCGTGAGCAGTGTTGGTCAAGTTACTTGAAAAAAGTAATCAGTAACTAATTACTGATTACTTCCCCAAAAAAGTAATCCCGTTACTTTACTGATTACTGATTTTCAAAAGTAATTAATTACTTAGTTACTTAGTTACTTTTTAAAAACACGATTTACAACCTGAATAGTTGATAAAGGATAGCTCTTTCAGCCCAATTCTACTTTTTCTACATAATCCATCATGCAAAATGTAATCAAAAGGAAAGGTCCCTTTTAAAAACTTGTTTTATTAGTTTTGATCTTTTAACTTTATGCATCAAGCAAAAATTTAATTATATGCAACATTCTCTGACTGGAAGAAATTAGTTTAATATTTAAACCTATTTTCTGCACATTCCAGCACATAATTTTTTTTGTGTGTGTTTACACTCACTCTTTCAAATAGATGCAAGTAAAACACAGCAGAAAATAAATAAGATCAAAGACTAGCGCTCCTTTTGCTCTATTTTCACCTGTAAAGCAGGAGTTGGGTAGGCGGCAGGTGTGCCGCGGCGGTCAGTGGAAGAATCCGCGAGTTTCTCTGTGAGTTTCTCTGTGAGTTTCCCATTACGTCGTTGCGCACTCGGTGCTTGCTTGGAAGTTTAGGGGTTTTTTCGCTGTAAAAAGAAGTTTTCTTCCCACGCACAACGGACACTAATGTTTTTGTCACTTTTTATGGAATCAAACTCAAAGTAAGGTCAGTACTTCCACGCTTTAAACGCTGCACGCTCATACTCTCTCCGCACTCGATATATTATCCATTGTTGATCTGCACACAGCTGTTGTCACGAACGTGGCTGTCATGAGACATTCTCGCAAAAAAATCACGGTTTTAGTAACGCAGTAACGCAGCGTTTCTACGGGAAAGTAACGGGAATCTAATTACTGTTTTTGCAATAGTAATCCCTTACTTTAATCGTTACTTGAAAAAAGTAATCGGATTACAGTAACGTGTTACTGCCCATCTCTGCTCGTGAGAGTTGTGCAATTTATGTGTGGTATTTATATCTTTCCAGTTTTTGTAACAATATTTTGTGGTTAAATGTATCAAAGCCTTTATTCAAGTCAATAAATATCCCCACTGTATGTTTTCTGTTATCTATATATTCAGTTATATTTTCCATTAACTCCATATTGCCATAGATGTTAATCCAGTTGATATAAAGCCATACAGACTCCCCATTAAAATATTACAATTCTCAATGAAGTTGTTAAGTCTTGCAACAAATAGATGTTTAATTATCTTAGAGAATTGTGAAAATAAGGAAAATGGCCCGTAATTAGTAAAATTATGCTTATCACCAGCTTTATGTAATGGGATAACTTTGGCAATTTTCATTTTCTCTGGGAAAGTACCTGTTCTGAATGATAAATTACATATATATATATTGGTAGTGATAGAATTCCATCAATTACTTTCTTTACTATAGTCATATCAATGTCATCAATCAGTGTTGAAAATGTAGTTTTACATTTATTAACTATTTCTTCTAGAAAGAACTAGCGTAGTCCTCACGTACGTTGTTCTCCTTAGGCAGTGTATTTTTTATTTCCTTGGCTAGATTTGGACCACACTGACAGAGAACTCATTAAATCTGTTAATCACCTTATTCCTATTTGTAATAACCATGTTTTTTGAAATAGTCTGGGTAATTAGCTTTGGTTTGTTTATTTCTAAAAATACTTTTAATATATTCAATTTACCTTTAGTGTTATTCTTATTATCCTCTAGCGTTTTGTTATAATAATCGTTCTTACATTCTCTTCTAATTCTAGTTAATGCATTTTTATACATTTTTATATTTTTTATACTTCTGTCAGTTTCGTTCTGCAATTTCTACATTTTTGATACAGATTATTGTTTTTTTTACAAGCATTTTGTAAACCATTGGACATCCAGCGACTGAATACTTACTTTTAAAGCGGTATTGTTTTATGGGACAGTGTTTGCCATCCAAGGTTTTAAATGTGTGCAAGAACAAATGATATACTTTATTTACATTAGTTTGTTCATATACACTCTTCCAGTTATGGTTTAGTAAATCCATTCTAAGAGCATATATAGACTCTGTTCTCACTCTCCTATACTCCACTTCATTATGCCCTGTCTTCTCCCTGTAGGTAAATTGAAATAGTGGCAGAGTGGCACTATAAGATGGTTGGTGATGGTCTGCTTGGTTTTGTAATTGTTGGAAAAAAAAACTCATTCTGTACATTAGCTCAATAAAATCATCAGTCTTTTTATGTTTGGATTCAACAAATCTATATTGAAATCCTCACGGATGAAATTGGTCTTTGGAGTTGTTTTTGTGAACAGTTCTTCCATAATGTTGTTAAACATTTTACAGTGGGGCAAAAAAGTATTTAGTCAGCCACCGATTGTGCAAGTTCCCCCACTTAAAACGATGACAGAGGTCAGTAATTTGCACCAGAGGACACTTCAACTGTGAGAGACAGAATGTGAAAAAAAAATCCATGAATTCACATGGTAGGATTTGTAAAGAATTTATCTGGAAATTAGGGTGGAAAATAAGTATTTGGTCACCTCAAACAAGGAAAATCTCTGGCTCTCACAGACCTGTAACGTCTTCTGTAAGAAGCTTTTCTGTCCCCCACTCGTTACCTGTATGAATGGCACCTGTTTGAACTCATCATCTGTATAAAAGACACCTGTCCACTGCCTCAAACAGTCAGACTCCAAACTCCGCCATGGCCAAGACCAAAGAGCTTTCGAAGGACACCAGGAAAAGTATTGTAGACCTGCACCAGACTGGGAAGAGTGAATCTACAATAGGCAAGCAGCTTGGTGTGAAAAAATCAACTGTGGGAGCAATCATCAGAAAATGGAAGACATACAAGACCACTGATAATCTCCCTCGATCTGGGGCTCCACGCAAGATCTCATCCCGTGGGGTCAAAATGATCATGAGAACGGTGAGCAAAGATCCCAGAACCACACAGGGGGACCTGGTGAATGACCTGCAGAGAGCTGGGACCAAAGTAACAAAGGTCACCATCAGTAACACACTACAACGGCAGGGAATCAAATCCCGCAGTGCCAGACGTGTTCCGCTGCTGAAGCCAGTGCATGTCCAGGCCCGTCTGAAGTTTGCCAGAGAGCACATGGATGATACAGCAGAGGATTGGGAGAATGTCATGTGGTCAGATGAAACCAAAGTAGAACTTTTTGGTATAAACTCAACTCGTCGTGTTTGGAGGAAGAAGAATACTGAGTTGCATCCCAAGAACACTATACCTACTGTGAAGCATGGGGGTGGAAACATCATGCTATGGGGCTGTTTTTCTGCCAAGGGGACAGGACGACTGATCCGTGTTAAGTACAGAATGAATGGGGCCATGTATCGTGAGATTTTGAGCCAAAACCTCCTTCCATCAGTGAGAACTTTGAAGATGAACATGACAATGATCCAAAACACACCGCCCGGGCAACAAAGGAGTGGCTCCGTAAGAAGCATTTGAAAGTCCTGGAGTGGCCTAGCCAGTCTCCAGACCTCAACCCCATAGAAAATCTGTGGCGGGAGTTGAAAGTCCGTGTTGCTCGGCGACAGCCCCAAAACGTCACTGCTCTCGAGAAGATCTGCATGGAGGAATGGGCCAAAATACCAGCTACTGTGTGTGCAAACCTGGTAAAGACCTATAGTAAACGTTTGACCTCTGTTATTGCCAACAAAGGTTATGTTACAAAGTATTGAGTTGTATTTTTGTTATTGACCAAATACTTATTTTCCACCCTGATTTACGAATAAATTCTTTACAAATCCTACCATGTGGATTCATGGATTTTTTTTCACATTCTGTCTCTCACAGTTGAAGTGTACCTCTGGTGCAAATTACTGACCTCTGTCATCATTTTAGGTGGGGGAACTTGCACAATCGGTGGCTGACTAAATACTTTTTTGCCCCACTATATGTTTGATCCTGGTGGGTCATGGACCCGGCTCGGGAGGTCTCTGTGAGCAGTAGGGATTATTATTATTATTATGATTATTATTATTATTATTTGGGGATGTGTGTTTTTCTGCACTATGCTTCTGTGTTCCACTTATATGTATAGTCAGGGTGTGGGTGTGTACATGTGTGGCTGGAGGACAGCCACATGCAGGCCTGATGGGTGTGGCCCTGCAGGAGGACTGGCCACGCCTGAAGTTCCTGCCACCAGTGTTGGGGAGTAACGGAATACATGTACCGCCGTTACGTATTTAAAATACAAAATATGAGTAACTGTATTCCGTTACAGTTACCGTTTAAAAAGGTGGTATTCAGAATACAGTTACTTTGTTGAAATAAATGGATTACACTGCGGTACTTTCCTGTTTCATATTTTGGCGGGTCAGGACCATTTGGGTTTTGTTTGACAGCGATGTTCTGTCGTTCCAGGCGGCATCATTACAGTTGCCATAGGTACAGGGTGACACGCTCTCTCTCTCTGCGACTGTGTGTTTCCTGGCTGAGAGAGCGCCTTTTTGATGTTGTTGTTGTGCTAAGCTATGCCGAGCAGTTTGGTTAGCGGCAGTGTGTTTCTTTTGGAAAATAAACGGCTGTGCTCCCTGGAAACTCGGGGAAGCAAGACCAAACGACACCTCTGTCTCCTCCTTGTCTGAGCTCACCACAATTGGACCCGGTTTCCACGCCTAAAGAAAACACTGGGAGCCGCAAATACTTTTTGACGTCTAAAATGAAGATAACACTGTATATATTGTTTTTTACCTTTATGCTTTGTGTGAACAACTAAGGTGTGTTGCTTATGAAATCCATGAAGTGCTACAGAGAAAATTACATTTTATTTATGTAATTAACACATTTTGGTGAATGTGCAAATCGGGGCTGTACGAAGTCACTTTCATCTTTACGCAGGACTGTAAGCTGTCATCTGTGAGGCGTGAGCGGTGTTTGTTTTTAACATAGTTCACGGTGGAGAATAGCTGCTGACATAATGTGGATCCGAAGATCCATAATTGGCCTACCTCGGGTTGAAAGTCTCGATAAATGCACGGCGTTTCAGCGTGTACACCAGCTTCCGCGAGTATGACGCTTATTTTGAGCGATGAAAAAATAATAGAATATAATTTTATTTTTATATTTTAATATCACAATAATCTTCCAATTTAGAACTACAAGTTAAAAAAGAACTAACATAAATAAAATACACTTCAGCTAAATACTTCTAATTTATTTTCCCAAACCACGCAGAGCCGCACTAAAAGGACTAAAGAGCCGCAGTTTGCCAACCCCTGGCCTAAAGAATGTAGCCTCATGGGCAGTGTAGTCCATGCTGCAGGGAGAATGGACTGCCATACACATTATGTGTCTGTGAGCGTGAGGAGGGAGAAAAAAGTGAGTGGAAAAGTACGAGTTGTAATCGAGCAAAAACGGGAGCTGGAAGCATGTAAATATAATAATAACCACTGCAGCCAAGAAGAGTGCCTGACGAGCCCAGTTATAAGTAGCTATTAAGACTCGACTGTACAGTGTGTTCGTGTTTTCCTCCAAAACAATAAGTTCTGTTGGAGCAGCCTTTCAACGCCTCTCTCTGTCTCTCGCGTCTCTTGTAAGCAAAGTTGAGCCACACAACAAAGTAAAGCTATTTTTCGGCTACGAGCCGACACGGAATTAGACCTTTACTAAGGTCCCTTTACTACGGTTCGGAGCCGCGGACCTTCAGTAACAGTAATAAATCACACAGCAGTGGTACATTCATGTAGCTGTAAAAAGCATGATAATATATTAAGTAATCCAAAGTATTCAGAATACGTTACTCTCATTGGGTAACGTAACGGAATATGTTACAGAATACATGTTGGGGCATGTATTCTGTAATCTGTAGTGGAATACATTTTAAAAGTAACCTTCCCAACACTGCCTGCCACACACCTGTTCATGATCAGGGCTCGTCGGGGGAGCTACTTGGGAGAGTGTTGGAGCTCCCACCGGCGCGGGATCATTAAGCTAAGACTCCAAGTCAGTGTGTGTGTGTGTGTGTGTGTGCGTAGTATTAGGAAGTGCGGATTGTGTGTGCGCACGGGTTCAGTGTTTAACGGCTGCTTCTGTTATTGTCCTGCAGGTGGAACGAGGGACCAGAAGGGCAGCACGCACAGGGTGTGCAGAAACACAGCTGCCGGAAGCACGAGCATGGACGTCGGAGGGGAAGACACACATGGGAGTCTAGGGAGCAAACGGGATTTATTGTGCATCTGTTACCTCACTGTAAATAAACGCACTGTCTACACATAGAGCTCCGTGCCTGGGTCCTCCTTTTCCCCATACCCCCACGGTCTGCCAGCCAGACCGTGACAGGTGTTCTTTATACACAACTGACAACTATATCTCTCGGTTTTTTTCCATTCATATTCCAATATATTGTCTATAGACACTGTCATGCTGTCAACAATCTTATACACGAGGCTCTTTCCAACATATGGAGCCACACCTCCTCATGCAATTTAATTCATATCCATCCAGCTCAATATCGGTTACCTTATCTGCCATAAGCCATGTTTCAGAGATTGCAATTATAATGAATGTTTTTTAAACTGTGCCAAGTATTCTTTTATGTTCTGGAAATGTGCATATAAACTTCTGATGTTGAAATGAATAAGTGATATTCCTTGCACATGCTGAATTGTGTCATTAAACTGTTGTTCATTGTAATAGCAACAGTTAGTCTCCATTTTATTTAGTAAATTGTTGTCTGGATCAATCTCATTTTCAATTTCTAACATGTATATTGTGTTAGTTGCAATATATAACTGTCAACATCATTCACAGGACATCCTCTCTATAATAGCTGTAACATTTACTTTTTTACTGACTAGTACTTCTCCACTAGTACTACTTTTAGTTGCTTTCTCAAGTGTCAGCATTTTTCTTTGTTAGGTGTTCGTTAACATAGTTTTATCAGTTTTTGTCCCTGTTTAAGGAACTGTTTCTTTTGTTTTCTGTTAATAACATGAATTATGATGAGAGGTTTCTCAACTTTTCTCAAAAGTTTTTTCTTGGAAGAAAGTGATATACGTCAGTGTCCTTGCTTTCTAAATTTATACCCTTGTTTCAAAAAAGGCAAATACCTGTTGTTCTAAGGAGAGTTGTTCTTTCTCTGAAGGTTGCCTATTTTCTCCTGCAGTAACATTTGCACATGATCTGTGCATGGTTTCCAGCCCATTCACTATCAGGCCATTCATTCTGGAGTATTGTTCCAGCTCACAAACTCGAGAGAGCAATCCTTTTAACCCTCTCCTCGTTTTGCTTTTTAAGGTCTTTTATCTCTCCCATTAAGTCCAGAATCACTTTTTGGCTGTTTTGAGATTTTTGTCATTTCTTCAGACATGAAGTTAACTGACCTCTATATATCTTCCAGAATAACTGGAAGATATATAGAGAAAGCTCAGAGGACAGAGCCTTCTCTATCGCTGCTCCTAATCTCTGGAACAATCTGCCCCAGCACATTAGAGAGGCCCCTTCACTGTCCACTTTTAAAACATGTCTTATTAATACCCATTTTTACTCCTTGGCATATGACACAATATGACCCTGATTTTATTGTTTTAATCTAATGTGCTGATTTTATTGTTTTAAATGTAATTCTAATTATCATTTTTTACTATTTTATTTTTTGCTATTTGTGGTAATTTTATTATTTTTAAGATCATTTTAATTATCATCTTATTTTTTTAAATTTTATTTTTATTTATTTTTTCACTTATTCAATGTATCATTTCTGGCATGTCAAGTGTACAGCACTTTGTGTTCAGCTGGGAGTTGCTCTGAAAGTGCTATATGATTAAATTGCTTGCTTGCTTCTTCATTGACTACACTTTTTCTTGGTGGCATAATGCAAACAGTCTTACCTCTTCTGTACAAAGGCTAAATGCCTAAGCTACAACTGAAATTTCAGTCGGTTGTATTGCCTGGAGGCTAATAAGGATGTCTGGTCCTGGGCCATTGGAGCCTGATCCTAGCCTTGGTTGACTTTCCTGGTGGCTGATGGTGGAGCCTGGTTGTAGTCTGGTGACTGGGCCTAGAAACTGAACCTTGCCTGAAGACTGCTGATGAAGATTGCATCTGGTTGCTTCTGGTATAGCCTGGGCTTGCTTTTTTTTTTTAATGCATGAAGCCATTTTTATTGCCAGTGTGTGAACAGAACTTCCTATAGAAGAAAAAAATAAGCTCTGTCTGAGTTGTCCCCTTTGAGTCTAAAGGCCCGAGGAGTCGTTTCTGTTTCCCACAACAGGTTTTTTGAGTCAGTGCCTCTCATTGATAGTCCTAATGCGGAAAAAGAAAAAAAAAAACACCAGGTAACATTAGCTTAGAAATTAAGTCTTCAAATCATCAACTCCCGCGCAACACAGGGTTTTACGCTTCTGTTGTTTAGTTCACTTAGTTTAGTCCTACAGAGATTATGGGCTCAGTCACTCTAAACTCTGTTTCAAAATGAAGGATTATCCATGGTATGTTCATTGGCTATTGATTTGTGATTAACCAATGGCCAATTGGTTTCATAGTCAGACTTGCCCCTTCTCATCATATGTTTTTTTTTAAACCAACAATGGAAACACTAATCTCAAGGCTATTGTAAAATACTATCTTGAGTAGATACGTTTAGCCAATTCATGCAAACACCAGCAACATACCACCAGGTCAAGAAAAGCAAGTGTTTATCTTGTGAAATCTAAAAATAGACGTCATTTAAAATATGTCAAAGTGAAAGTGAACTCTCATTCTGTTAGTACCATCCTTTACATTACTGTCACCTTGTAATTCTGCTTGACTGTGAGCCACTAGAGTTTGTATTCTGAGCTTGAGCTTGTTAAGCTGAAAGACCAGCAGCCATTTCTGATTAATTGCATATTGTGCATAAATCTCTGGACTAGCATGCGGCTGCCAACTCTGAGATCAGTTAGGAACGGTGTGTTTTGTAACATAAACAGAGCTATCATTAGCAAGTAAACGCCTATATCTGGTATTGATAGATAACTGATATTCTCATATACACATTTAATTTGATTAGCCACAGTTGCTTCTGTGAAGCTAATATCAATAAATTAAAGTCACGAAGATCTGAAAATGAAAAAAGAATCTTCTATGGCGAGGCTTTGAAGACAAAAAGTTTGTTTTTATTTAAAGATTTCTATGAGGCACAATAGTTATCATTTTTATCGTGAAAACACGGGCGAAGCGGCTACCTGGGTCACATGATACAGTGCTGAGGTTCAAAAAAGATGGAGAGACGACAAGATACCTGCAGACAACACAGTTCTTAGTACAGAGGCATGATCCAAACACAAAAAACAGAAATGATTTGACAGTCATTAGAATAACACCGAGAATAATTATGGAGAAACAGTCAATGAAGAACTAAAACATTTAACCATCATCCACCTTTCAGTCACTGACTGTTACATTGTGGATTAAAACCGAAACATCTGTCAGAATGAAATGAAACGTTTGCTTGTGTTAAGAAGCTAAATACAGCGTTTAGTTGCTACTGCAGGTCACAGCTTAGCATATGGCTTTAGATAGAAAATCTAACATGGAGACCTCAAACAGAGACAATAAAACCTCATCAAGTCTCACGAAAATACACATAAATGCTACAAAAGCTACATTTTCTTTGGAGAGGACAAATGAAATTCATTGACGGCATGATGGCTTTTAAACAGCTGGATCCTGGATTATAAGGAAGTTTTAATGGTGTTAAAGAAGAAAAACAGGAGCTAACGGTAGAAACAGATTCAAAGTGTGCACAAATTTTCTTTCAGATAAACATCCCTTAGTTTTTGTTTTGTTTTTAGAAAGTTTTTATCCAACAGCATAATGGAAAGAGAAAATGTTGGAGAAAAGGGCAGAAAGAAAGTAGATGAGAGAATCAGAAGAATTAAAATGATAAAAGTGGCAAAAACAAGGCAAGCAAGCAAGCAAGGACAAGTATTAAAAGGAGCAGCTGTACAAATAGAAGAAAGGGTCCAAGAAGCAGAAAAGGTAAAGAATTGATGACTTTTGATTGACTCCTTCAGGCACTGATTATGTTTTAATGACGCTACATCACTCAGTCGTGTTTCTGCCTCTCTACATTCAGGGAGTCAAACTGTTCATTCTCACTGTGACTGGATCTGTGGTTATTCCCCCTACATGTTTAAATGACTGACACAATATCTTTGTAAACTGGTGTTTATGTTTCCCTAAACGGTCTGGAGAACATTAGCCCAGCCAAGCTCAGACTTTTTATCTTAATTAGGGGATTAGGATGGACCACTCTCCCTGAGGAAGCACTCCAGAGAAGTGCCCGTGGGAACCAGACATCCTGTGCTAGAAAGAAAGTGTGTTAGGGTCACGGGTGTCTCACACAGGACACCAGAAGACGAAAGCTTGTTTTTCTTCACAGGTTTCTGAAGAGCATCAGACAGACAGTATGCATCAGATGGTTCAACTCAATTTTGAAATGTGGTGGCACACTAAGGTGCTATATGTATAATCTTGTTTCTAGAACCAGAAGTACCATCTTTGGATATGTTATTAGCCAACGTGAGCTGGCTTTGTTGGCAGACTACATTAAGTAGCTTCTTTAGACAGTCTGTTAGTACAGTAATCACACAGCAGCCATGTTATTGGTCGGATAACATCATTAAAAGGCTCCAAACGGCTCCAACAGTACAAACAGAGGTCCAGTTCAGGGAGACCAGTTAGCGGAAGCGAAGCCTAGCAAACAGCTAGCAGCTATAGCCACCTGTGTCACTATCCACCTGTCAGTCAAAGAGGCCTCACCCCAGCAATGCAAACTTTAAACCTTAATACAATTTAAAAAGATGAGTTACAAACTAAAGGGTGAATACAGTATAAAGGCCAATTCAGTGATTGTATCAGGCTGTAAACATGTTTATTTCTGTTGTAAAGTGTTAATATGGGAGTCTATGGGTACTGACCAACTGCTGGCGCCCCTGCTGGACGTTAAAGGAACTGCAGCTTTTGGTACTTCCATGTTGGGTTTACTTTTCAGACCCATGTGTTGTCCCTTAAGCGATGACTTCCAATGAATTTTTGTTGAGAGAAAAGGTCTTTCTACAATTAAAATACAGAGAATAAACTGAATTCTTGCTTGGTATTAATTAATTTCAGGGGTAACCTTCTGATTTCTCATGGGTCAGCAGACTGAGAAGTCCCACCAATGTTCTCAGGTTTGTGGACTTTCAGCTTTTTCCACAGCTGTTCAGTTTCCTTAAGATCAGAAATTAAAGCCTCCCGTCATCATACACACATATTTGGGTCATTGCGCTGCAAGTGAGACAGACGCTCATTTTTGGAGCCTCAAGTGGACATTAGAGGAACGCCACTTGTGAATAAATTTGAATTTTGCACAAAGATCACTGATGAAGACAAAGAACAATCAGATATGAATCTGACGTATTAAACAAACAATACATTCATGCTCTCAGGCTTTTTTAAGGAATGGTTAAAAGGTGTCCAACAGTCAACACAAATCTAAGACAGGATGGACGTTCTCATGAAAAGTGATGTGAATAAAATGTGTTACAGCAGCAAAATTCAAGTTTACAACGAAACATGATGGCAGTCTCCTAGCTGAACCCGAGGAGGAGATGACAGGACAATAACAGCTCACTCGCTCAGAGAACAGCTTGGCAAAAATATTGCTTAAAGCAGGGTCGAATTTAGACTGCTGGGCATGTTTGAAAGGCGGTGGTAGACATTTGGAAACAACAGTTGATGATTAAAAACTCCCCCTGATACAAGATGAATCACACTTCGTGATTGCAGGTCTATTGTTAACTCTGCTACTTGGCAGAAAATTAAGTAATTTTACCCAGAGCGTTTCTGGAGATGAGCTTAAATATGTTTAAAGCACTTAATTTTTTGTCTAAACTCTTCCCTCAGCAACTGTCACGAATACCAGCAACACCAGGCAAACACAGCTGTGCAAACCAAACATCACATGTCCCAGCAGCTCTGCAGACTTCCTGAAACATGTTTCACATTGATCGTTCTTGAACAGATCCAGATTGAGAAGCTACTTCAATGTCTTCGCCAACATGTGGGAGCTGTGAAGATATTCAAATTAAAACTCCCTACAGCTTCTCCACCACCTGCTGTCTGCCGCTCAGCATCGTTACAGTTTGTAGACCGTTTAATGAGAAAAGCAGAGAGGCTTCAGCACCACCAAACATGGCTGCCTTTTCCACAGGACGTGACGTGGGGTGCCAACTGCTGCCATGGAGGAACGTCATCACGAATCAAAAGAGGAATTGCAGATGCCTTCAAAACAAGTGTTTGTGATTTCTTATTTAGCAAAATTTGAAACATAATTCTGCTTAAATATGATGCTGTATTAATATAGATCAGCCATTTCCAGACTTGCAAGTTCAAAGGCCAACTTTCAAGTCTCAAAATCTCCTGTGGCATATGAGGCTAAGACGTTTACTGCTCCCAAAATTTTTAAACTTCTGATTCTTTTGTTGACTCGAGAAATAAAAGATAAAAGAATAACACTTAATTAACTTACATACTTTGCTATACTCAGGTGGCCCTTCAAATTAACATAAATCATACCAAGTGCAAAATTAAAATTTTATACACACAAATAAATCCTTCCTTATGATCCAGTATTAGCATGTGTATGACACATAATAATATGATACATAATAACTTAAATATTTTTATTTAATTTAGATCCTGTTATGGACTGTTAAGGAGGATTAAAACTTTCACTGAAAAAGCCTCTAACTCTTGTTTCGCCAATTTGTAAAACTGTTATTTAAGATAAAACAATGTTTGAACGTTTGCCCGGTGCCTTTTTTTGTGTAATGTATCTCTGTTAGGGCACCGAGCTGCACACTAGTCTCTGACCCTGAGCTGGATAAGCGGAAGAGAATGGATAGCAGGATGAACGTTCATCGTCCAGGAAATCAAAAAAAGAAATAATTTGAGCTGGAATTTATTGTAGTGCTCCTTGGTACATTTGAATATTTCTAAATTTTCACAAGCTGATTATGACTGGGAACCAATAAGAAGATTTTGTGAGACATTTCTGTGGAAGCAGTACATACTGCCTCTGTGGGTACCTGTATAACGTACAAGCTATAAGCCTCCTGTCCCTTAGCTGTCAGCTCAGAGGTTTTTCCTGCCTGTACAATCAGGGTTGAAGCCGAGCGAAACCATCTGCAGCACAGAGAATCCCCCGAGCACCCGCACACTTTACTCACATGGTCTAGATTCTGTCCTCATTACTTCTGAAGGCAGCATGTGGAGGGAACCCCGGGCCATGGGCATGTGTCGTTTTTTTTTTTACCTTGGAGTGTTTACCAAGCAACAACGTGTCTGTTTAACATCCTACTACAACCTTGTTATTGTCCTCCTAATTAGACTTACTGACGCTTTGCTTTGTTTTGAAGCGTTGAAAAGTGAACAATGTGGCATAAATTAAAGTAGAATTCTACTTCTAAATACTTTAAAATGCAGTTTTTCCTTTGTCCCACACGCCATCAAACTGTTTAACTCCTCCCTGGAGGGGAGAGGGAGGGGAAACAGGAGGACAAAGGAGGGGGGAACAACTAAGCTGTAGTGCCTCTTCACCTCACGGTGCAATACCTTTTGTGCAATACTTTTGTAAATAGTCAACGGTGCAATAGACTCAATACTTGAAATGTGCAATTCACTTGTATTTTTATTCCTATTTATTCTATTTATCCCCTTCGTATATTTTATTTATATTGTCTCTGTATTTATATATATATATATGTGTGTGTGTGTGTATTATATATATATATATATATATATATATATATATATATATATATATATATATATAATATTCTGTAACTCTGTAACTTCTGTCGGTGCTGTGCTTTTTTGGAAATCGAATTTCCCAGAGGAACCCACCCGAGGGATTAATAAAGTTCTATCTAATCTAATCTAATCTAATCTTTTAATGGGCCAGAACCCCTATATTGACAACTGCAGTCCTGTAGATAACATTGGGATCTAAAGTTATCCATTTATGGATATTTTTCATAGAGTAATATTTAGTTATGGTGTTTAGCTTTAATGTCCATAGAAGGATTGAAGACTAAAAAACATTAAGAACTAGTAGTCTAATCCATAATCACCAAAATATGACAAAATTGGTGATGTTTCAATTAAAGAGACTTATGATGTACTTGAAACACCACTTCAATGTCCATAGAAGGATTGAAAACCTTAACAACAACAACAACAACAATAATAATAATAATAATAATAATAATAATAATAATAATAATAATAATAATAATAATAATAGCAAAAGTGTACTTTACATTTCCACCTTTTGAGCTTTTGCCTTGTGTCTTATTATTTTAATGGTACTGACCGGTAAGTTAAAGCCACGTGCAGTTTGATGAACCAACTCATGATTCATTCATGATTTGCTTTAGGTTTGGTTTCAACTGGATGGAAACCTGGCTTAGTGAAATGGGACAGCACGTTTAACATCTTTCTTTTGACATAATTAGGGCAGTTTCAGCCCAGTTAGAGGAAATAATAAATTGCCAAATTTAGACCACAGAATGTTCTACCTCCAACATTCACTTTTAATTATATAGTATCAGACAAAAGTAATCTGTCAGTTGCTTCAGGATGCTTTATATCTTAAAGTAAAAAAGTTATAACTGACTTGCAGGCGCCTGGTCTCTTTTACACTCTACTTTGAAGGGAAACTGTGGTGCAGCTGATTTTACTGAGCTGAATACATGAACTTTGTATTTCTTTGGGTGCGACTTGAAGGGTAACGTTGTCAGTAACATTAGCTGTGGTTGTTTCTGCTGAGCTCCCTGCTGTCTGCCAACACCTTCACGGTTCAAAGAGCTCTTGCATCGTCAACCCTATAGAGGATTCGAGTCCCTGAAGCAATAGGATCCACTAATGGGCACTCTGATGAGTCACCAGTGTATTTGAATACATAAATTAATAGTGCAGGTTTAATTATTTAAATTGAATTCCAAATATTGATTTAAAAATACCCGTCTATTTGCCTTTTACTGGCTCTTTATATTTTTCACCTCTTCACTTTTTACCTTAAAATCCAGTCACAGAGCTGAGCAGCCAAAATGTTAGAAAAACCCACACCAGTCGACCTTTCAAAAAGGTCTTTGGAAACTCTGACTCTGAAAGTATTTCCAGAATATTCCAAGACTGTTTTAACCAACTGGATTTAACCTTCTAATATCCACCAGGTACCTGGCAAACCTTTTAGTGTAAACTTTAGGGCAGGGGTCCCCAACTCGAGACCTCAAGGGCCGGTGTCCTGCAGTTTTTAGATGTGTCCGTGATCCAACACAGCTGATTCAAATGGCTAAATTACCTCCTCATGTCTTGAAGTTCTCCAGAGGCCTGGAAATGAACTAATCATTTGATTCAGGTGTATAGACCCAGGGTGAGATCTAAAACCTGCAGGACACCGGCCCTCAAGGCCTGGAGTTGGGGACCCCTACTTTAGGGTTATATGGGCTTCAAAAACTAGAGTTGTTAAATGAGAGTTAAATGTCAGTCTCACAGTCTTACAGTTCTTCAGTTATGTCCATTTGTGTATGCAAAACAGGTGAAAATTACAAGGAAAAGTTGATGTAAACCTAAACTAGTGATCTGGCAGATGTTACGAGGTTAAAAACATCTTGCACAACCCCCCCCCCCCCCCAGTAAACAACCAAGAGCACAAGAGACGACTAAACAATCCAGATATTTTCTATGACCATTGATACAAATCAAAGAGAAAACAACAGTTGTGACTGTGTGCTGGTAAAAACTTTTTTCATCAAAACAAAATCATTGCTAAGCTCCTATAGGGTTCAAATTGTACTATAAAAGTGCTGTAGTAGACAACTATTTATCTTCACATATGTAATATGTCTCATTTGTTAGAAGACTGATGAAAGAAATTCTCAGCAAAAGACTGCCTTGAGTTGCACAAGCTAGAACAGCAGAGACAATCCTGAAGGTAACATCAGGACTTTGCACCTCTGTTAAGAAACATTCATGGCTACTGGGACTTGAAGGGAAACTACATTAATAAGAGAGCTACAGAAGAGCAGTTACTTCCCAAGAGTCAGTCCTTATGCTTGTCTTGTCCTGACTGCATCATCAATCACAGC
This sequence comes from Rhamphochromis longiceps, assembly GCF_057381845.1. Lineage (NCBI taxonomy): Eukaryota > Metazoa > Chordata > Actinopteri > Cichliformes > Cichlidae > Rhamphochromis > Rhamphochromis longiceps. Next base: position 20,076,339 of record NC_140573.1, on the reverse strand, counting down.
GCGAGGGTTTGGGTTGGGCTTTGATAGCATCCTATTAAATCTAAATCTCTGATAGAATCTCAGCTTTCATGCTTTGTATAACAACTTAAAAACACAAGTCAAAGATCAGCACAAGGTGTCAAAAATTTCTAAGAATCAAAAACCCTACCTGATTCAAATTTGGCTGATCTCAATCATTTTCTTGCGACAGTGTATTTGCCAGACTCACCTCAATCCAACTTTGTCCACTTTTCTAAAATTGAAATTAAGATCAGTGTTTATCGTTTTGAGATTGGAGGAGATCCAGCTCTCATCGCTGAGGCAAAAGTAGGTCATAATGGGACTTCCAGTTCAATAATCTGAACTGGAGATGGTTAAATTTAAATAACTTTTAGCCCATTCCCAGAATATCTTGAACATATATTGTTCTATATGTGATTAGTTGCTGCTGGACGAAGCCAGAAACTGATGGATGATCACTGAAAGATCTCTGATGAATACAGATTTTTCCCATTTAATAGTTGGAACAAACTTATTTATATAGCTGGTCTATAACAAATTATATAATCCAAATATTGGAGCTCACAAGTAAGCTGAAATGACTGAACAAGTATAACAGATAAAGATACTTGATAAGAGACCCTTAAAACACCAGAACTTAATAAGTCTGGGTTTCTTGATGACTAGAAACCAGACCCAAAGTAGAATCAGCTATCAGTACCCAACACCAACTACCCTCATTTAAACAGCCTTTCATTGCTAGTCAGAAGATTTCCACTGATCCACTTTAAGCTAAAATCAGGAAAAAGTCTGAAGTTTTGTATAGTCTTCCTGCTGAAATCTATAGGCAACAGTGGATGTCCCCTCATCTTCACCTCATTCAAACATTCTGATCATACCAACCAGTCCGGACAGCAATGGGTTGTTGGTGGCGTCTTTAGCCATTAAGTCGACTTCGCCCACCGGCTCATTGGCATTCTTAGTGATTTCATGCTGAAGAAACATCTTTCTGCTCGCTCTAATGTTCCCGATCTCTGCGCCGCACTGGGACCGCAAACAGCGGCAGGGTCCTTGAGGGCGATGACAGCTCGGGGTCAGAGTTTGTCGTGAGTGGGTCTCTGGCCTTGCTGCCGCAGCGGTCAGGTGGCATGGCAGACAGGTCTTGGCAGACCTCATAGGAGCACTTCCTCTTCTGGAGGGCCTCGGCTCGAACAGCCAGGGAGCGAGCACATACCGTCAGGAGCACAATGAGTGTGCCCAGAAGGAGGGAAACCATTGGCCAAAGAACACAGTGTAACAGGACACTGGTGTCATGGGAACGGCGCCACAACACGTCATCAGGCCTGAAATAAAAAGAAGAAAAAGTAAAAGCACGAATTTAACATGGTGTTAAAACACTACTCTTGGGATTGACTGTTAATTCACTGACCTCCTGCAGGTCCTTCTGCTTTTACTCCTTTTTCATACCAAACCATCTCCTGTCACTAAAATTAAAGGCTTCCTACTAATATTTCATGTTACAGACAATGAAAGCAAGATAGAAGCAAGCACCCCCTTAATCACATCCCATCAGGAAAGCTTTGTTTGAAAGTGCCGAATCAGGTGAGCAGTAGAGTAATTTTTCCACAGTAATGACAATGATTTTTTTCTATAAGAGGAATTGCCCCCTGCTGGTCATTAGAAAGAATGCAGTTAAGGTCCATGGGCCTTACTCGGAGTATATTTAATGACTAGCTTGCTTAACTCAACAAGTGTTTATGTTGTTATTCATTTAGGTAGTATAGCTAATGTTACATTAGCTGGATATCGTTAACTGCAATCCAACATCGGCATACTCAAATAGACATCTTACTAAAGATAAACAAAATCTATCTCTCCTTTTGAAAAGTGGCATTGTCTCATTTCTGAATCTCAATCTTCACATGATTAAAATGAATTGTACACCTAACAATTTAACAAAGAAAGGCAAAGCTGCTTCTATGTAACAACAAAAACTAACAGCAAATTTCCCAAAAATAGAGTTAAGCTATCTGCAGTCTAACTGAGCACACATTCATCTCCACAGTTAGCTGTGGAGCATCTTTAATCATTTCAGGGTCCAAAAAAGTTAAAATGTACAGCACTGCTGTTACTTGTAAATGAAGACAGAAAATTAAATATCAGCAATGTTTGGGCGGCTGGTGAAGTCTTACTAGTTGACAGATAGTGGTGTGATAACTGGTGGCTAGCTATAGAGCTGTGGTTAGGCTAATACAAACACATTAGCGGAGGGAAAATGGAGGATGAGGGTTAAAAAGTGTTCAGTAAAGTTCATGCTGAAGTGAGCATCTAAATTCTGGGCCATTATGAGATCAGTAAGGATTTTGTGAACTGTGAATCATACCGATGCTCTAGTGGAATCCCAAAATAAAAATTAGGGAGTTGGAAGTGACCAGAAGAAAGATCTCCTCCAGCTGTGCACAGTCTAATTTAAGCTCTCATACTCTGACTGACACCACCAAAAAGTTTTGGGATATAACCTTCATGCCACCTCTGAAATAAGCCAGACATCTAGAGACTACATGCTTTTCTAAACTTAATGAAAAAAGAAACTTTGCGTGTTCCAGTTTGTTCTCTAAAACACCAAAGAAGAGCTGATGTGTAGCATCAATGAGCTCCCACTGGGGCCTCATTTATGAACCAGCATTTCCTCATTCGGATCTTTCTGGTGCAGAGATAAAAATAAAACTAACCAAGGTCACAGGTAAGCACTGACGGTGAATTATCGGAGGATTAAGCTGACACGCTAAAGCAGATCTCTGGCTTTTCTTTGTCTCATCAGTTTTTTGGACAGAGCCTGAATAAAAAGAGAGGAAAGAAGAGCTTCTTCAAACATCTCTCCTCCTGCTCTTATTATGTTTCACTGCAGTATTTATTTTCAGGTTGTAACCTCAGCATCCTTCTGCTGTTCTGCTCAGTATCTCCTGCTCACTTCTGATAATCCACCTTCATCATACTGTTGACCCACATTTTCACCTTTATGTCATCGGTAGTGTGATAAAGGAAATTCAGAAAGTCAAAATATCTTATTTTAGATGAACAGCAAAGTCATTTTTTTCTGCTGGTCTCTATTTGACTCTGCAGTCTTATTTTCACTCTGGAAGAAAAAATCATTCTGATTAGTGTGATAATCTAGTTTGAAGCATCATCTACTCGAATTCCTGACAACGTCACTGCTGACGGTACACGACTGATTTTTTTAGGTTTAATTTTGTACTTGTTCCATGTTCTATAGACTGAAATTATTCACTGGTTACAAGATATATTTTGAGAATTCAGGCTGGAGCCTGAATTGATGTTTCACATTTTTTAATTAAAATAACAATAATGTATAAGGCATTTAAAATCTGAATGAATGAAGTGGCTCTGGGATTTTAATTAAAGGTTATTTTTTATTCATTTAAACAATTTTTGGTCCAACGATTGAAAGACCAACGGTTTGAGGATTTTTGGCATTTGACAGGATTTTGTTTGAAAATGCAGTATAATCACTTTGTTTTTCATCATGTTTTATATGTATATTTTTTATGTATTTAAATATTCAAATAAGCATGAATGAACATTTCTTAAAAATGCATCAAAGTTAAAGAGCTAAGATACCACTTCTCATCTGAACCTGCAACATAAATTCACCCTGAAAGCAAAATGTAAATAGAAATCATGTATAATGCACACAGAGCACTAATGAAACCAGAAGAAAAGATGAATATTACAATAAAACTATAGTAAGATAAACCTTTAAATGAATAATATGATGGTATTATTAGACAGTAGGTAAAACATGGCATAAAAGAAATAAAAATTTGAATTTATATTAAAATTTTAAGTATAAGCATGAAGTTTGAATCCTTCTAGGGCACTGACAAAAAAATGACTTTAATTATAAGTTGAAGTGGAAAGACTATTAAAGTGAAGTCAGAGGTCACTTCTTGAGGGTCAAAGGTCAGGAACAGCAAATTTGAAAGTGGAAAGTGTGTCTGTCAGAAAGTCCGGTCATTCGTCTTCTGTGGTAACAATGATGTGACAGGATCACACTTTCTTTGATTTCCAATTTATCTGAATCGCACCTCCAAATAGACTGAGCTGTAAACGTGTGCGTGAGCCTCACCGCCGCTGCTGGTTGAAGAAGCAGATGAACGACTGGCTGTTGACCTCTTTGGTGAAGTAATCCTCCCACCACAGAACGCTGTCTCTGTTCTTCTGGTTGTCCCTCTCACACGGAGGCACAAACGAACACTGCGACAAAAAATTCAGCACAAATATTCAATTTAATTTACATGAAGTTTTACATCATATAAACATCATCAGCACACTTAGACATGTTTACAGCCGGATACAGAAACTGTTCTCTTTTCCTAACGCCTGTATTTAATAACACACCTGTTTAAAGTTTGCATTATTAGGGGCGTGGCTTCTTTGACTGACAGGTGAATGGCGACTGTTGTGGGATGAAATGCTTTCATGTTACTTAGTTTAGTACATCTGGTTCACACCTCATTCATGCCGGAAAACAGACGGTGAGAAACTGGTGAATGTCTTCCAGGAGACGAAAACCAGGAGACGGAACCTCACACAGGAAGACTTGACCCCAGAGGGGGGGAGATTCACACAGGTGATAGAGAGTCTTTCTGTTTAGAGCCAAGGTGTGAACTGCAACTGTAAAAGCCTTTTGTTCTGCGACTGTGTATAAAAGGAACCTGAACTGTTCATTGTGAGAGATGACTTTCAGTGCCCCCTGACTGACGTCCCTCCTTATGCATAAGATAGCTGAAATAAAGGTGTTGTTACAACTCATCGTGTCTGCAGGATTTGGTAATTAAAATTTCCACAACACGACACAGCCAGCTGTAGCTGATAGCTGCCTGCTAGGTTACACCTCAACTAACTGAAGTGGATCTCTGGACCATGTTTGTGCTGCTGAAGCCTTTTGGAGCATTTTAATGACATGATGTGACCAATATTATGGCTGCTGTGAGGTAACTGTACTAACAGCATCTAAACAAACTACTTCCTGTAGTTTGCCAACACTGCTAGCTAGGACTGGCTAATAACGTATCCAAATATAACACTTCTGGTTTTAGAAAAAAGATGGTGAAAACCACAATGGGGTTCAAAAAGCTGAGCCTGGTTCTGCTGGAGGTTTCTTCCTCTTAAAAGGGAGTTTTTCCTTCTTACTATCATGGAGCTTGCTCATGGTGGGTCTTCTGATTGTTGGGTTTCTCTGTATTATTGTAGGGTCTCTACCTTACAGTATAAAGTGACTTGAGGTGACTGTTGTTGTGATTTGGTGCTCTATATATATAAAAAAAAAAACTGAATTGAATTAAATTGAATATACAGTTTGTGATGCAAACAGGTGAAAACAAGATTCAAAATATACAACATATAAACTGTGCAGACAAAACTTAAAGGGTTTGACAGATTGTTTCAGTGTTTCATCACATTGATTTTGTGGCAGCTCTTAAATGAATAAATAAATGACAGTGATTACTCGGCAGGAGGTGCTCTAATGAGGTCACAATAATCTGAAAAGTTTAAAGGGGGGTCAGCATCGCGTTGTTTTTCTTCAGTTTTATTTTCAGCGAACAAAAATAACCTCTGTGACACACACACACACACACACTCAGATTCATGTAGCAGGAGGTTGATTGGTGTCTGGCTGGTTCCTGTGAATCGACTGGTTGCCATGATGATGACTTGATTGGTGCAGAGAAGGGGCAGGGGGTCGTCTCCATCAGTCATGGAAGCTGTGGACTCTGTGGAACTGTGGTGGATGTTTTTAACCGAATCAGAAGCTCAAAGGTCAAAAGCAGAACGGAGCATCTCTCGCCAGCATGGAGCCACACCTGAGTTTGTGGACAGTAGGTGGAACTAAATTAAAGATGACAGCCAGCTAAATGATTCCTCTGGAGGGGCAACAGCAGCTGCTTGGATTGGCTTCAGTCCCTCCCTGAGTATGTGTAGTCACCGTATGAAAGCAGAAAAAAATCTCTTTGAGCTAATTAATGCACATTTATTCCCAACAAAGCTCAAGAATAATCAACCACTCTTCTCCAGATGAGGTACCAGTGTGCACAGCTGTGGCCCCAGATGTGTTACTGCCGAAATACGTTACATTTATTCTTTAGTAGAGCAAAAAAATCACCTAAAAACCAAAACTAATGCAAATCTACGAACGAGGATTAGGGTCACTGGAAGAAAAAAAAAAGTGGGCACGTCTTTTTTTTTCTTCTTTTCCAGAATTCTGAAATTAAAGTCAGAATTCTGACTTTTTTCTCAGAATTCTGGAAAAGAAGAAAAAAGAAGAAGACGTTCACACTTTTTTTTCTTCCAGTGACCCTAATCTTCTTCCGTACAAATGTCATAGAAAAAATAGTCTGAAAAAATTAAAACATACAGCTCTGCTATCACTTCCAACATAAATGAGGACAGAAAACTAAACAGCAGTGATTTTTGTAGGGTTACTGAAGTTGGGCTAGCTGGTATATAATGATGTGCTACGTGATTGCTAGCTACACAGCTATGTAAGCATAACAAACACAGGGAAGCTGGAGGATGAATGCTAACTTTTTTCCACTCCATAAAATTTAATGGGAGCATTCCAGATGGTTAGAGACAAATGCAATCACATAGCAGGATGCTGTAAACGGACCAAACTTCAGTCAGGAGAACAACTGAGATAATCCATCCACAATAGGAGGTTAGTCATTAATATACTGAAACATGGGAATAAAGCAGCTGCAAGAGAATGAATCAATGGTACAGAAGTGGAGGAAGCAAGAAGAGTGGCTTGAGTAAAGTTTGACTTATCTGACTGTTTTGTTTCGCTTAACGTGCCTTATAATCCGGTGTGCCTTATGGTGCGAGAAATACAGTAGACCTTTGAACGGTGCTAGAAATTAAGCTCTTTTTTTGCAGCTTTGATTCACCGGAGGGGCTAATGGGGGTGTCCCTTATTATCTATCGAGAGTTTTTTTAATGTGGGAGTCTGTGGGGACTGACTTACTGAGGGAGCCTCTGCTGGATTTTAGAGGAACTGCAGGTTTTGATTTCACTACAATGGATTTATTTTTCAGACCCTGGGGTCATCGCTTCACTGTGGCCATGACTCCAAGTGCATGTTTAGTGGGGTAGGTCTGTCTACAGTTAAAATCCTGAGAACTTGATGAATTTTCATCTCGTTTGGTATTAATTAATTTCTGGGGCAGTTTTCTGATTTCCCGTGGGCCTCCCACTGAGAAATCCTGCCAGTGTTCTGAGGACTTTCAGATTTTTCCACAGCTGTTCACTTTAATTAAGATCAGGAAGTAAGGCCCTTCTCAGCACACTCCATGCTTTTTACATGCATATTATCCTGTAGCAGGATTGCTGAGCTGCGACCAAGTCAGACTCTCTCTGACACCAGGTGGTTTGTTTCCCTCCAGGTTTTACTGATAATCTTCTGATTATGAGTCCAGCGCAGGTTCAACACAGCCAAGCAGCCCAATAACACACCTGAGCCTCGTCCATGTTTCTCAGCAGGGATGCTGTTGTTTTCTTTTAAGGTTTATTCTTCTGTGAGCGCTGAGCTTGTGTGACTCACTGAACTGCTCTTATTCAGGCTTTTTCAGGCTGGCCTCTGAATGTGGGTCTTCCCTCATCGAACCACTTTCATTCAGAAATATTTTTATGGTTGTTTTCACACCTTTCAAATCAAAACAGTTTGATATGGCATCAGTTTTAGGAGTGATGGGGAGGATTATTTTCTAATTTCTCTGAGTTGCTTTGAGAGTCTTGCAAGATTACTGGCTTAGTGAGGTAACCTCATGTGTTATGAAGCAGGTGTTTCACTTATGTGACATAACAACTCAACATGTACATAACCAACACCTACTAACCAATCAGCTCCCTGGAAAATTATGTCATCATTCCTGCAAAAGCCCTGATGGCAGTAGAGTTCTTTTAGATATAAAGTTTCTCATGTTTGATGTCAGGAGCAACTTTCTCTCTGCTGAATGCGAGCAATGATTTTATTGATCTACAAGCCTCGATATGTTGTTAGGATGATGATGAGAGCTGCGGTTTTTCACTGTGCATAATTTTCATAGACAGAATTGTAAGTGCAGGTAAGAGGAGAAGGGAGATGGTTCAGGTGGTGTCAGGATCACCTCTCTGCTTTTCGCAGCTGATGTGGCTCTGCTGGCTTTGTTTTATGATGACCGTTAGCTCATACTGGGTGGTTTGCAGCAGAGTGGCTGGGAATTAGCACCTCCAAGTCTGAGGCCGTGGTTGTAAGATGATAACTGAACACACCCACTCCAGGACAGGGACGAGGTGCTGCTCACAGTGGGATGAACAGAAAGCTTGTCTCAAACGAGTGAGCATGAAACCAGGTAGTTGGTGTTTAAACATTCAGCTACAACCATGGGCTCTGGGTAACTGAAAGAATGAGACTGTGGATTTAAGTGGCAGAGATGAGCTTCCTCTGGAGGATGGCTCGGCCTTAGGCACTCAGAGCTGAGCCACCATTCCTCCACTTGGCAAAGAAGCAGCTGAGGTGGTTCAGCATGTGATTATGATGGCTCCTGGACTCCTGGGTGGTGCATTCACTGTCTGCCTGCAGAGTTGGAGGTGGAGTGAGCGGTCTGGGGGCTACTCCTGCTTGTGCTGCTGTTGGTCCGCCAGAAGGAAAAGACAGATGTTCTAAGTTTTTTGTGGTTCCCTCGTTCCCTATTTTTTCCTCACTTGTCAACCAATCCACATCTAGCAAATGCTAACTTTTACGCAGATGGACACATTTGAGGGACCTTGGGACCCTTTGCTTAACCTGAATTACACTTTAATCCTGGCCTGGAAATGCTTTTATGTCCCCAGAGAAGAGCTGCAGGTGACGTCTGAGGAGAGTGAGACCTGAACATCACTGCTGCCCTGACAGCCTGGACCCACATCAACTGCTGCAAAATGAATGGGCTGCTGCAGAAGGCTATTATGGATATCCAGTCCAAATACAGGAGAAATAGTTAACTAGATTTGATCTTAGATTATCTGAATGAGTGGACTTCGTGTCTGAAAGTGCCCACTGCTCACTTTCTAACCACAGGTGGTATTTTTTGGAGACCTTTGTCTTTTATCTAAAAACTTACACTTAAAATCTGAGCTCCTCAGCTCTCATTTGCTTGGGTGTGAAGTGGTCTGCCTGTGATATGTTGGACAGTTACTGAGAGTGCAGAGACGTCAGACTGTCGGGGGTTAGTTTCTGCCTGTCGTGCAGTCAGTGAGACCATCGCTCTGTCTCTGTGTTTCAGGTAAACGCCCGCTCATCAGCCCTCTCAGCTCAGCAGCCATTCATCACCCGTCCAATCACACTCGGCTCGCCTGATGACATCATAAGTGAGGCTCCCTGCCAGATGATTGCGGTTGCCATGCCAACAGGCTGAGGTTATAATTACGTGTGTGTGTGTGTTGTAGTGTGTGATAAGCGCCCTGAATGAGAGGAGTTTGGGTTTGAAGCAGCAGCGGCCTGCTGCTGACAGGATGAACCATCACGCGGCGATCAGCGAGCAGCAGCGCTCTGAACACGCAGCAGGTTTGCTCCACGCACAAGCTCGCTTCACTCCAGCCTCTGATTGCTGTTATCTCCCCTTCCTCACAGTCCAAGCATGGACTCGTTCAGGCATTTAACGGCACTTCTTTAGAATCAAACATCAGTCTGTGTTTGTTTCCTTTTAAATCAGGAAAAATCTAATTTATTTGACGATATACAGCAAAATTCATCTTAATTATTCACACTGACATTGGAAACAGTGAAACAGTTTTAAAATCAAAGACTAAAATCAATAAAAATGTACAAAATCTAGGGCTTGGAATATGGAATAGTGTTGTTAGAGCTAACAAGCTTGTTAAAGCTAACAACACTAAGAGAAATATGCATGTTCATCCTGATAAATAGGAATGTGACATTGTGTAAACACTTTAAACATTTTAACATGGGCGTCTATGGGGACTGACTCACTGCTGGAGCCTCTAGTGGACTTGCAGGCATTAGCATGACCTTTTTCAGGTCTTTGCCTAACTTATGCAAGGCTCTAGAGTGCGACCAAATTGGTCACATATGCAACTTAATTTCTCAGTGGTGTGACTAAAAAAAATCCTAGGTCGCACTGGTTTGACCAGCCGTTCGAGTACAAAAAAAAATCTCTGCAACTCTGAAAGTCTCTGTGTGATCAACAACAGACACACATTATGCCCATATCATGGTCTAAACCAATCAGAGATAGTCAGGGGCGGGGCCTCTCTGATTGGCCTGGTCCAGATATTCCTGTCAGCCTACGTGTATATAAGTTTGAAAGCGCAGGTGGATAGAGGGAGGTGAGTAGCAATATCGATTCATTAAATCCTGAATTGACTTTTAAATATAAATATATTTTGCCAGAAACGCCAGAATCTCAGGTTAAAGCTCATAAAACTATTTTAACAACAACCAAACAGTAAATGAGAGCAGGTAAACAGATTCTGCACAAAGACGTAAACACAGAGCACGACGCATCAGAATAAGCGAGATGTCGGCTTTCTCAACCGACAGCACATACTTGGTTAGCTGTCAGGGCTTAAAGCCGACAGCTCACTGATTCTGATGCGTCGGGTCCGCACTTTGTGTTTACGTCTTTTTTGCACAGATTCTGAAGCTGCAGGCTTTTTCTCTCTCCAACCAAAATTGACTGAACCAGCAGCAACAAAAGCAACCAAACTACACTTCACATTTGATAAACATCGTCATAAATTCCCTCTTTTGCTGTTTTACTTCCACCACAATTAAATTCCCACTTCCTGCACAGCTCTTTCTTTCTATCAGTGTAATTCTAGAACAGTTTCCCATCTCAAATCTCTGTTTTCTGCATTATTTGTTTGCTTATTACGCACAAGTCATGTACTGCACAGTTGGTCGCTGTTTTTCTTTTTCGTTCTCCCAAATATTACCTCCGACAAGAAAGCCTAATTTCTACTGTTTAATAGTGAAGAAATTTAAACTTTTTAAAATGATGGCAAATTGCAAAAGAGTTAGCTGTGTTTCTAATAAAACCCTCTGTAACTTTGCTCTCCTTCACTTCAACAGCATCAGGTAATGTTAAAATGTTGATTCATGGTTTTCTTCAGTTTTTGATCTGCTATAAAAAGCCAGGCCAGGAAAATCTGCTACATGTTTTTCTGTGTTTTATCTTCATTTACTTTGACACAAAGGCATCTGCTGTGATGCTCACACCTCAGATGAAGTCTCACAAGTGTCAGTACTGATAAATGATCAGAATTATAATTTTTCTGAATGTCTGAGTCAAAATTGAATCGAATCGAATTGGGACCTTGTGAATCGGAATCTAATGGATTATAGAAATCAGTGATGATACTCAGCCCTAGTGAGTAGCCTAGGCCCAACAGAAGTGGATGTAGCTGTGGGTAATAAGAAAAGATGAAAAGAACGATTGATAACTTTTTCGTTAAGTTAAGGCCTGATCTGTCTGAGATTCGTAGCCAGTGCTCTGACACGGAGCCATCAACCTATGAACACTGAAAAAGCGGTGAAAATGCGGTTTTAAGCGATACTTTTTCCACAGCTTCAACCACATGTTAGAAGAACTTGAGAGGTCCTGCTGCATTAGGAGCATTAAAAGAGTGAGACGGTGAATGATCTGTCACAAAGATACTCAGGTAAAAAGCTAGTTTGACGCAGTTTTGTACAAAATGTGTTGTTTTTTTTTCATTCAGTCTAAATTTCAGTACAAACTCAGCTTGAACAAACACTTGACCCAAATAACCAGGAAACGACTGGGACATGACAACACACAATTAGCTGTGAGTTGAAGAACATCAATCATGTTCTGACAGGCTGACAGCACAAACACCGTCTGTCTTGATTAGATCAGACAAGGAGAAATGTTTTTTGATTGGACGGTAATGAACATGTGACCTTTGTCCTGCAAAGATCAGCTAACTGCACTGAAGCTTCCAGGAGGGAATGAGGGAACTGTCATTTTCCTCATGTTGACATAGGACATCAACCTGGAAACTTGCTAGAAATTTAAAGAAACACAAAGACCCGCAGTTCCTCCAGCGTCCACCGGAGGCTCCAGTTAGCTATTAGCAGGTATCTGTGTCCGTGTGATACAGGCTAGCTTAGCCTTTGACACGCATTCATGGCAAATGCTAAAGCACCAAGAGGCCAGTGGATGATATCATAGTTGCTATGTCCATCTCAGTCTATGACTAAGACATGAAACAAGCTCAGTTTTTTTCTGTAATGGATTAACAGCACCAACTTTACCAACAGTGTCACCTGCTGTACCTGTGGAATTACTGCTCTTTGGTTTTTCTGTAAATTTGCTCTCACTTTAGGAAGCCTGGTTCATGTTTTACTCTCAGGTGGGTTTTTTTCAGGTGTTTGTTGTTGTGTCTTGTAAGACAAAGGTTCTCAGCAGGATTCTCAGCTCTAGCTGACGCTGCGGGGAGTTATCGATCTCTTCACTGATTTTTATATTTCTTATTGATCAGCCGCGTGGGGGCTCTCAGGAGGTCACATGTTCAGAGCTTTCTGTTCACTGCTGAGCGGCTGTCATTATTTGTTGTTGGAGAGGAAAAAAAATCAAAGAACTGCAAGGAAATTTAAATCAATCCAACAACCACAAAAGCCTTGAGACTACAACAACATGTGATCACCAGCATGTGATCACAATAGCTGCAAAACCACTAGGCAGCTAGTAGACAGCTCCCTGTCAGGGAGGCCACGCCTCCAATGATGCAAACAGTTAAAAACATGGAGTGGGGAATTATCTATAGAGATAAACCAGTGTTGGTATAAGGCTGGAAACATGTTTGTTTCTGATGTAACATTTTAACATGGGAGTCTGTGGGGACTAAGCCACTGCCGGAGCCCCTGCTGGACGTTAGAGGAACTGCAGCGGTTGGATTAACAGACAGGACGGTAGCACAGCGGCGTTTCTGTCCTGAATTGGAGCAGATAATCGGAAGCTCTGAGGTTTTTGGTCTTCTGTGACCTGCTGTCGCCTCTCAGTCTGACTCGGCTAAACAGATTAACATGAGGTCATGACGACCTGTCTGTCCACCTGTGTGCCTCTATGTGGATGAACAGTATGGTGATGAATGAGTGGCTCAGCAGTCTCTTTAACCCCTTCAGTTCTGCTCCTCATAGTCACAGTTTTTATTAAAATCTATACTGATGGGAATACAAACACACCTTTAGGGAGCGCTATGGAGCCTTTAATAATTTATATATTTGACTTTCTATGCCAAGTCTCAGGCAGTGTGTAAATGATGAAGAGATGCTTGGATCAAACACTGCAGCATCCACTCAAGCTTTCAGTGAGGAGACGAACATGTGGAGATCCTTCACTTGAAAGGTGGTCAGCCTCTCTGACGGCCAGCTGATACAACGACAGCCGTAAATCCAGCTGAATTTTTATTAGTGTCTTGTTGACGTCTCACTTTTAAATATTCATCGAGTACATTTAGAGAGCGCATTATTTCTCTGCATGCCCATCAGAGCGCAGCAGCAGCTTATAGATCCACTTGATGATGACTTCATACTTCTCAGCATGGATTACTGAACAGACCAGCTACAGTCTCACAGAGCAAAATGAATAAACCACAACCCCCCCCCTCCCCCCCCCTTTCCATATTTTTATAATTCATCTGTTTAACTTCAGTCTGTCATCTTGTCATCTGTAGTGGTTAAATAAAGTACCTGCTTTTGACCTGGAAACCAAAGAAATCCTATTTGTAGGAGCAGTGGCTGAAAATCACTTCATGTGTGATTTTAAAGAATATCACAATGTTCGGTTAAAGTTTGCACTAAATTCTGCGCTGGATCCAGATTCAATAATTAATGAAAACACTATTAAATAAAAATAAGCACCTCATTTTTTTTTTAATGTTGACTGATCATCAACATTCAACCTGATTCAGGTTCTTTGGAAACTTCGACACCTGCACAAGAACTTCAAATTAAATTACTTGAGACACGCTTAAGATTTCTCTAAAGCACCCAGAGACAAAACTGGCCATTTACCACTTGTCAAAGATCAGTTAAGGTCCAGGAATTGAGTAAAGTATAAACTAGTACAGTTTAGGTAGAGGTCGAACACACTTGTTAGCACACAAATGTCTGAACAGCCTCAGCTGAACATTTCCTCTGAGGCAGAGGAGAGGTGGAGAGAGGTAGCGTTTGTCCGCAGGGACAGTGCCTCCTGGCTGGGCAGGAAGATACTGACAACTGCCTCCCACCTCCACTGCGTCCAGGAGCTCCAGAAGCTGCCTCATCACAGTTAATTAGTTTAACTTAGCATGACACACACACACACACACACACACAAGTCATTATTGCTGTCGTCATTCTTCAGTGATTATATTAAATGTTTTTTTTCTGTCTCCATGAACCAAATATACTTTCATAAATTAATAGTTCGGCTTATTTCTGTTGACCTCTCCAGCTGCTCTGAGATTTGCTGTATTTGTAAGCTCCAAATGTCCTCATATGAACAGAAAAATGAAAAATGTTTGCTGCCTACTTCTTTGGGATTAAAGCATAAAAAGGTCAGTATTAAAACACAACACCTGCACTCTTTTAAAGCCCCGAGCAGCATAGATGTAATGCCTTCCATGAAACAGAGCAGACTGCTGAGTTATATCTGTATATCTCATGACTGATCAAAAAGCACAAGGTAAAAAAAAAGAAAAGAATCATATGTGTTTCAGTGTTATAAGTTTATGAGTAACCGCAGTACATTTATGTAGGGAGGACCAAAACTGGCCAAATAATAAATAAATTTTTATATACAGAAGATGAACCACCAAATTTTAAAAGAATAAATTAATACAAAATAAATGATAAAAACAAAAAAATTATATCATAAAAAGGTAAATCAATGCCAAACTAAATGAAACATGATAAAAGAAATGTAATATTTTGAGTATTTAATTGCATTCATTTTATAACTGGGTCATTTATTTCTTATTGTATTTATTTATATTTGAGTTTTTAAATTATATTATTTTGACATATTTGATCTGCCATATTTAAGTAGAGTCTAGTTCAAATCATTAGACTTCACACAGGCCTAGAGACCAGTTGGTGAACCCCTGGCAACCATCAATAATTAAAAATAATTTTAAAGAAATTTTTGACATTAAATAATTAGAAAAAATAAAAGTTTTAGACACCTTTTAAAAGATTCCAGTAAAATCTGTTTCCTTTGGCGTTGTGTTAAATGTCCTCATACTGATAGAAAAATGAGAAAACACAAAGTCTACAGAGCAACCTTTTTGCTGGTTATCTTTAGAAATTATTAGTTTGGGGTCAAAGTTCATTATTGATATTAAAATAATGCAAAAGGTAGGACTTTGGGTGGGGAGATTATTACAAAACATGCATGTATGTGTGTGCAGCTGCCCTCTGGTTACCTGCAGCTCTTGTCATTTACATTTATGACATAATTAAGTCACAGACGAGGAAATTACTCGGCGAGTAATTAGCTGAGTGAAACCGCCCACCTGCCTTCATCTCCTTGCTTCCTTCCTCTCTTTGCTGTCACACTGTGTTCATGTCATCGCTTTATTCAGCTGCCAAATCCTCATTTTACTGCTCAAAACACACGATTTAGAGCCGATTTGTTCGCTACATGACAGAAACCGGAGCAGAGAGGGAGTGTTAAATCAATCTGCCTAACAGGAGGGGAGAGTGAGACGTTTCTTCTGCTGCTTGTCACAGAGAAAAATCAGAGTAGATGTGCAGTAAACAGCTCAATGACTCCTTAATCACCAACACAGCACACACTTATTCTGCTAAATAAAACCCGCAGTTTCCAGTGGGTGCGTGCAGCAGCCTTCTGCGTAAACATATGTGACCAGAGCTGCAGCTCACCTTAATTCAGTCTGATTAACAGTTTAATCCAACAATACAAAAAATGGAGCGTTAGCTATTTACATCAGGATTAACATTTGTATTAAAGGAGAACGGGGTGAATTTAGTGGCATCTTGATTTGAAATGGAAACTTCAACTTCTGTGGGTGAAAAATAAAGACAACAGCCAAGAGCTGCTGTTCCTCTAACGTCCACTAGAGGCTCGATATGGGCTCAAAATGTGGTCATAAATATTTTGTACTTGTAAATCACCAAAGTTGATTCTGTCCATCTGGACGTAGCGTTTTCTGGGAGAAACGTTTCGTCACTCATCCAAGTGACTTCTTCAGTCTCAGCTGACTGCAGGTTTCCCCAATCTTATAAACAGTACATTTGCATAATGACTGAAACCAGCCCACTGAAGGAACAATGGGCTGTGAGGCCCATACTTAAGATAGGTACATAAGATACTTGTAAATCAGTTTTGTACTTGTAAATCGGGATTTGTATGTGTAAAAAGAATTTGTGTGTGCGTAAAAAAGACATGCAGCTTGTGGGGATAGGTTAATTGGATAATCCAAATTGTCACCTGGTGTGAATGTGTGAATGAATGTGAGTGCGAATGGTTGTCTGTCCCTGTGTGTTAGCCCTGTGACAGACTGGCGACCTGTCCAGGGTGTACCCCGCCTCTCGCCCTATGACAGGGCGCTGGGATAGGCTCCAGCGCCCCCCGCGACCCTGAAAAGCATAAGCAGAAGCGAATGGATGGATGGATGGATGGTAAAAAAGATTTGGGTGTGGACTTAGCCAAAAAAAACCCTGCAAGTTACAAGTACGAATTTTGACCCTATTTTTCTTCCTTTCATCTGATTGGAATGTCATGTCAATCACAAATGTAACAATCCAATCAGAGAGCAGATGGGTTTGGCTGTCGGAGGGGCGCTTTTTTGAACTGCAGGTCCTTGAAGGGTAATACAGTTTGAAGCTGGAGGATCTCTATATAAATATCCGATAGCAGCTAGGTCCCCTAACTTTCAGCAGCTGTTGAAAGGATAAAGTTGTGGTATATCAGTGGTTAGAAATACCATTATTACTTTAGGATTAGTTTAACACAAAGTCAGGGCTGACCCGGGACCATTGCTGTGAGTCACAGTGTGCAGCATAAAAGTCCTTTCACATCGGACACAGGATGTGCTGCTAATGCTAACTAAAAGCCAAGGATCCAGAATTTGTTGCGCTGGCTGTTGGGCTCTGTGGGTTTTTGCAGCAGCTCTACCTGTACTAGATGCACCTGCTCCTTGTCGTTTCTATCTCTGACTTTACTGCTTGTGGATTTTAATACAGATTTTACTTGCTGTCATCTTGTTTATTTGTGTTTTTTGTTTTTATTTGTTGTTTTCTGTATTTTAATGTATTAGATTCTATTTTATTTATGTCTTTTTCTCTTTGTAAGGTGACCTTTGGTTTTAGAAAGGCGCCTCAAATAAAATGTATTTTTATTATTAGAACATTACGCTACACAACATTTACAAAATATCGCCTCAGGACAGCGGGAGCCTTTAAGACTCTTTGTGAAAGCTCATAATGCCAAGTCACCAACAAAAGCGTACACTTCAACGCCAAGAAGGTGTTAGCAAGGAAGCCTCGGCGAAAGCTAATGATGTGCAGCCACCCTCACCTTCAAAGTCAAATACTACTCAAATTGCTACAACTGAACAAATAGCCAAGGACATTGCAAGTATTTACGCACACTTAAGGAAACCTCCGAGACACAAGAGAGCAAACCCAATGCAATTCAAACTGCTACGAGGGCAGTGGAGGCTAAGTTAGGGGATATTGGCTACTCGCTTAAGCAATGCCGAGTCTTGCCTGGATTTCCTTGAGGATGCCAGCAGAGCACTAAAGGAAAATTCTCCTGCAACTAGTGACGAAGTGAACGCTCTACGACAGGAATTACACCACCTCGAAAACAGAGGACGGAGAAACCACCTGCGCTTTGATTGCTTTCCAGAGGGCTGCAAGGGTATGGACGCACAAAAGAGCGGCATTTAATCCCTGTAAAAGGCTGTTACACAAAAGGAAGATCAAGTTCTCCCTACTGTTCCCAGCGTTGCTTGTGCTGAAAATGACGGAGGGCAGACGTGAGTTTATCGACCCAAAAAAAGTCCAGGACTACATTCTGTCTTTACCTTAAGGGAATTATTTACAGTCAAGGGCTTGGATTTAAAAACTGCCCTTTTTTGCCATAGCGTAATTAACATGCCATTGAATAACAGGCCTTGGCTGGTGCTCAGTTATAGTATTTAAAATTATTGATATATTTTGCACCTCCTAACTGTTTAAGTTTCAATATTATAGGGTCTCACGCTTTGATTTGATTTATTCACTTACTTTAGTTTTGAGAATACGACGCAATCTGCTTGGTAGAGAATCTCACTAAGACTATTAAAGACTGTCTTTCAAGGGACAGTTCTAACCAACCTGCACAGAGGTGTGTTCTGGGAGCTAAGTCCTGAAATGACTGCTCTGCTCACAATGCATTGACTTGGTATGCTGCTGCTGCAGGCAACGGGTCCTGTTTATTACTGTTTGACTGGTTAGAGTCACGGACCATAAAGTTTATGTTTTGCTTTTGGGGGCTCCTGGCCCACCTGAGGGTAGCTAGTGTTCTCTGTCACCCCAGACGTATTTGCTTAAATGTTTATCAGTTGTTATTTTTATTTACTTCCATATTTTATTTATAGCCTATTTTATTTATAGCCAGCCATCCATATATTGTCCACTCGGTGTTGAACTCCTGGTTTTAATAATATGTTACCCCACTGTTATATGTCCAATACAAAATGCATGATGGCGAATAAGCACCAAAGGCCCTTTACCTTATTGACCTGGAATGTAAAGGGCCTTAACCATCCAATTAAAAAAAAGAAAATCATTACATTTATCAAATCAAAAAAAGCTCACATTGCCTTTCTCCAAGAGACTCACTTGTCCCCCCAGGAGTTGGATAAACTTTGCCGTGATTAGGTGGGTCAGGTATTTTTTTCATGTCAGAGTCAGAGTAGGGGTGTAGCAATTTTGATTCATAAGCAGCTACAGTTTAAATGCACCCGGATGGTTAAGGATGCAGATGGGTGGACATTGCTACTCTTGGCTGAGATTCAAGATTTCAAGATTTTAATCAATATCTGTGCACCAAATGTTGACAACCCTACCTTTTTGGTAATTTGGAATGTATAATTAGCTATATGGGTGATTACCCAATCCTGATAGCAGGGGACTTCAATTTGGTAGTGGATGATAACTAGATCATAGCACTCCCTCACAGCGACACTCTAGATCAGCTTCAGTTGCTCTTAAAATGTGTAGGAACTTGGGTTTAGTAGATGCATGGAGAGTATTCAACCTATCCACAAGAGATTACACCTTTTATTCTGCCCCCCACAATGCTCCGTCGAGGATTGATTATTTTCTTATGTCAAATTTTATTATGCCCTGAGCAATGTCTTGTTCTATTGGAGGTATACACTTATTTGACCATGCCTCGGTGCTCCAGCATCTGACCTCATTTGGTAGCCGCTTCAAGTCTCCCAGATGGAGGCTAAACTCAAGCCTTTTGCATGATTCTAACTTTCTTCAATTCTCCACTAAAGGAGTGAAGAATGGAGAGCTTCCACCTGAAGCGGGATCTGTATCTGTTCAGAATAAAAGGATTAGGTTAAAACTTAGAGTGGGACAGACATTGGGGTCCTGACAAGCGCTGTCAGAGATCACAGAATACTGTTCTGCTGTTATGCTGAGGCAATTTTTACATGTTGTGATCTGTATTTAAAGTGGACTGTAGTGTTCTGGAAAATTCAATAAAATGTTAATCCCAAAAAGAAAAACCTTTCATACACGTATTGACTGAAACTCAGTTTACACTGACCTGGTTCATCAGTCATGCCTTTCCTTTCTCTCCGCTGAGCAACTAACTTTACCTCACGTGTCCCGTGTAACATGTGATTCAGGGCTGTGCGTTATCTCATCTGTTTCTTACAGTAATGCTAATTAAGTTGACTCCTAACTGTGGGCCCCCAAAAAACTGAGACAACTGTAAAATAGGCACACTCGATAGGCACACTTTAGAGAAACCACCATCAATTTCTTGGAGCGTGTCAGGCCTCTGCAGGTTGTGAGGCCTTTTAGTGATAAATTTTAGGACAGAAGGCAGAGTATTTAGAGACTTCTGATGGCTTTCCTGGATAATGAACTCAGGATGAAATGATTCTGGTATTTTTAGTGTCCAGTGAAGCAGCGGAGAGATTTCAGCCTACAAATTGACAACACAATCTCTTTTTAAGGGCTGACTAAAGTTTTCTTGATTCTTGACTATATGGAAAAATGTCCTCAATCTGTGTCTTTTCAACCACGATGGAGTGACCTTTGGCACAAGTGATTATCAAGAACCTTGGAGATCATCAAACTACACTTTAAATTCATGGCTATGAAACTCCCCAGATCACAGTCTGATCCAGAATCTATTTAAAAAGCCCACAAACCAATCACTTGATGAGACAGGAAGACATGTCCATCAATCAGTATCCAGCACACCACAGAGAGTCACAGTGACGAAGAAGTCACGAAGAAGTGCCATTGCTGTAAACACTGACTCTGTGCATATATTTGATTTATTCCCCCCCCCCAAAAAAAAAAAAAAATCTTTGAAACATTTATGATCGTTCTTCACTAAATCATACGTCATACGATGCAACATCTAACTGACCCGACACGTTTGGTTACAGATGTGGACATCAGTGGAAACATTTGCAGCAGGACCAGTCAGTGCCGAGAAGTAATCCTGCCATAACACCAACATCTGCAGAGCGCTGTGCTGAGATATTACCGAGCTGCAGCGAAGCCAAAGCTGCTTTAGTTTGTTGCTAAGACTTTAGAGTCGGATTTCTGCACTCATGAAATACTTTATGGGCTGGACACACACACACACACTCACTAATGTAACCAGCCTAGCTTGGATTGGCAAACTCCATTAAATTTGAACTGAACAGTGTGTGTGTTTGACAGAAAGCCAGAGGGACACTGTGAGTTTGGACTGATGAAGTGCACACAAAGAATAAAACAGAGCAGGACAGAGAAATTAATCAAACACATCAATCCATCACCATTATGACTTCATAACTTTCAGCTGGATAAACTTACAAAGACCAGGCAGAAACATTTTTTTATGTTATGCATTAAACACTCCCCTAAATTCAGGAGTGGCTCTGTAACTGAACAACCTTGAAGAATGTCTCTTTGTCCCTGCTGCGGCTTTAATCCAGATCCGTCTCACATTTAAACAGGTCTGAACATTACAGGCAGACGTCTGGGGTCATTTCTGTGAGAATCTGCTAATAATTGCTTGATTTCTTTCAGTAGCTCCTCCCATAACTGTGTTTATATCAGCATGTAATAGCAAAGCGTCAGCAGTTTGAGGTTTGGAGGTTTCTCATTTCTTCCCCACCTTCAACTTTTCTTTATATGCTTGTTAATGTTCTCCTGGTCCTGGATTTTTGGACCCAGAGATTTTGCTTTGTTGACTTTTGTTGAATTTTCATTCTAATGTTCTTTTTGCTTTTGAGTTTATTTATACTCATCCTCATGTCCTGCTTTGAGTTCATTCTGTTTAGCCTCTTGTTATTTCTGTCCTGTTTGTATGGTATCCCACTGGTGTTCACAACTTACAGCAAGCCCAAGAAGTGAAAATGGGACATAAGCAGAGATGTTATAAGAGACAGACATAGCACTCCTGAAATAAAAATTTAGGAAATGCAGGTCGAAGTAAAACTCCCAGGGGAAAAATGTTTTTCAAACATTTAATTTGGATCAAACCTTTTAAGTGTTTGTATTTTAAGATGAGACTTCCCTGGTGGTTCTATAGATTTAGTTTTATTTCCTGGTGACTACTCAAATAAAAATTAGCACTGGGAGGAATTTCAAGATGGCTGCCTATTTATGACATCTTGTTCTGGAAAGACTTTGACATAAACTACATGAAGAAAAGTACTGGGCTACTCTCACATTACACCCACAGGAGCTGCTCAACCATGGAAACCCACGCCATGAAGCTCCTAGTGCACAGTTTCTGTAATGATGATAATGACAGAAGAGGTTTGGAGATCTGCAGTTACTGAGTCAGTAGAACATTGGAAACCTTTACATTCTGCTAACCCACTGAGTACTTGTGGACCCCAAAGTGTATCACCATCACCAGAAAAAACAGGAAGAGTCAATATCCACACACTCTGCCCTGCAGATGACATTATATAGAGTTAGATTGCAGAAAGCTGATTGGTCGTTGGATGGTTTTCATGTTATTGTGCTATAGATCTGACTGGCAGCACAAATTTCTGTAAGAAATTAAAGAAAGTTAGGCGAAAAACTTGACATGGCATTGGATATAATCCAGACAGAACCAACAGGGAACCCATCTAAACAAATTCCATCTTTAAAAGCACCTCTGGTTCAGCTCATTTTCTTCATGACCTTTCAATGACAGACTGGGAACCTTAATTGCAGTTGTGTCTAAAATGGATGTTGTGGCTGTAAAACAGCTGAAGAGAGATAGAAGAAGAAGAAGACAGACACTCTGAGTTAATTGGTGTTGTGTCTATGGGGGGGGATTACTTAATGGAGCCACCTGTGGACCAAATGACTGACATGACATTAAGATCAACAGCAGCACAGGCCAACTGAATTTGTTCATGTAAAGCAAAGGCAGGAAAACTGAGGTGCTTTAAGAATAATGCAGTAAACAGAAGTCAAATCAATATCTGCACATCTGAGGATTACAGATAGCTATCATCAGGATTTTATCAATACTGGCTCCATTGATCTGTATCAGTACTTATCAGTATTCTTAATGTAATGGGACTAAAATGCAACAGTCTTCTCCAAGCTCTCCAACAACCTTCCTGCTGCACTTTTCATGTCACCTTCAGAGATTTAAATTAGGAAACGGAGAGCATATCCAGCCACATATTTGTTTTCACACCTGCTGAATCAAGTGAACACGGCGCTTGGATTTACGCAGTGATGCACGAACACACACACAGTAATGTAGGCACACACGTAAGAGATTGTCAGGTTTTAATTAAAGCTGCAGGTCTGAGTCGTTATCTGATCAGAAACACCAGCTTATCAGTTCGTGGTTAAACACAAGCTGAGAGCTAGACATGCCCAACACACATATTTCACTTCTGCTTTTGTGACAATTCTCAAACCACGTCATAACCAGAAGCAACCCAAAATCACAAATGGCCAAAATGACCTTTCTTTTACCCCACGGTCCTTACGAGGTCTGAAAATGACACGAGTCCTCATGAGAATAGCTGGGCGAGTACACTTAAATACACACGCTGAGTATAAAATCTCTTGCAGCTCATTTCTCTGCTCGTGTCATCACAGTTCATTTCTCCTCCAACAAAAATGAAATGAACTCCTGACCCCAATAAACATGAAGTGGTTCAGCAGGTGTGCGTCACTTTGTGTATCTGCAGCCGGTGTGTGCGTGTCGTCTACAATAACCTTCTGAGAGGTTACCAAACAGACATATCGATGCGTCTCGCCTGCTCGTCTGAGATCTGCTGTGGCCCTGAAGACACATTCTGCCGATATGTCATTTATTAAAATCATGATTGGCTAAAATCCCAGCGCTGTCTTTTTTTATACCCCTGCTAGCAGCACACAGCCTTTTATCGTTTCATCTGCCTTTACAATGAGCTGAAGTCCAAACAGCTTCAGAGAGGAAAAATATCACGACAAAGTTTCACAATCTTTGTCATCTGAGACCACATGAAAGCTGCTTAAGACAGCTGTGGTTCAAACCATCTATTACTGCACTGCCCCAAACCATATGCTCTATATAAAAGACACACCAGCACCCTGATCACCCATCTGCTGTGGACATTTGGCCATTTGAAGCCTAAACTTTAGCATTTTGAGCACCAGAAAGAGCCAGAAGTGACCGTATTTGAACAAGAAGCTGGAGTGCTAAGTTATCAGCTGATGTCAGCTGGATCTATCCATCGACTGCATGAATTACAGACACAGAACTGAAAAACTAAATACGTGTTTTTGTGTTGGTTGATTGTTTTTTTGTTTTTCTTGTGTTTTTACAAAATTAGAAATGTGAAAATTCCAATTTTTTGAATGTTTGTAATTTTGTAATTTCTACGTTTTATACATTTTTACAGTTCTTAAAAAAAATCCTTCAAATGTTATCAAACTTCCATTCAGGGTTTTAACCATGTTAAAATGTTCATAAAGACAGCTTGATAACACCTCCTTGAAGTTCTAATAATCTAGTCATGGGAGTTCCATACGCCTCCTGTTTATGAGGGACAGCCAGTCTGAGGAAATTTACAGCTCACTTCAGACTGAGGGCCTGCACCAGTG
The DNA here is from genome assembly GCF_057381845.1 of Rhamphochromis longiceps. NCBI lineage: Eukaryota > Metazoa > Chordata > Actinopteri > Cichliformes > Cichlidae > Rhamphochromis > Rhamphochromis longiceps. Next base: position 20,051,999 of record NC_140573.1, on the reverse strand, counting down.
TATGATAAAGAACGGTTATTTTGAACTGTGGATCAAGCAAAGCTGCTGTTTTAAAGTCCAAGAACAGAAATACAGAGCTGTTGTTGGTTTCTCCTTGTTGCTGAACATAGAGTAAAATTCAAATTTCAACCATACCCTTCTAACTGCAAATTTTCCACACAAACTCAGCACTCAAAGAGGTTTTTAATCACAAAACACTGTATTCTTTAAGTGCTTTCTAACTACTGCACTCAGACTCACACACTTAAACTTGTTCACTGGAGGAGCCCGGGATCAAACCACCACCCCACTGTTCCAATCACCGGCCCCATGTTAAGCCATGTGAAACATGGCGACCGTACAACCAGAACCCAGCACTGGTATTATATTCAAACAGCACTCTGTGTAGCACGTCTCTGAACACTCAGTTTCATGTTTTTTTTTTCCTCTTGGATCTTTCTGATGTCACACAAAGATATAACCCTAAGATGGTCATCTTGGGCACAGAAGCCCTGCCCACCTTCTGTGCTGTCTTATAGCTTATTTGAGACGAAGGAGCTGCTTGAGGCCCAGGATAAGATATGGCTTATTTTTAACTATGAATCATACAAAGCTGCTGTAAGAGAGTCTGAAAACAAACCCGTGGAGGAGGACGTGAGCACCAAATGAAATCATATTTCATTCGGTGCACCTGTCTGTTTATGATCGCTGTATACCTGTGTGTGTGTGATGCACACGCGCTTATTATTCCCGTTATGAATCTGGATGTTTACATTGAGGAATCTGTGAGGAGCTGATGACGCTGTGAGGCAGGCTGAGGACCCGCCAACAAGCTCATTTTTGTCTTTTTGCCAACATGTTAACGATGTTTTGGTCTTGAAGGAGACGGAGCAATAAAGGTTTTATATTTGAAGCAAGGAACCCTCCCCTCCAACCCTCGCCCACCCCTTTTTCAGTTACATGTAAAGGTCACCCAGCCGACGAGCGGTGCGACATCCGTCCTTTTCCAATTTTCAGCCTCTCTCTCTCGACATTAAAGGATTTCTGAATGAAGCGTGACTTCTCTCTCTCGCACTCTCTCCGTTTCTCCATCTCCACATCATGGGTTGCCATGGCGACTGAGCAGCATCGATGACGCCCCGTCTCTCCCCTCTATATTTACTCTGTTGCTGTAGCGACGACCCAGGCATGCACCAAAGAAGAAGAAGCAGCAGCAGCACAGACTTCTGTGTTTATCTCTGTTACTGTTTGATTATTTTGTTGCATATTGTCCTTTTGGCCCCTCGTGGGGGGTTTTCTGCACTATTTATCCAAATTTATGTGGACCCATCCAGATTATGCAAGCATGTCATTGCTATGAAAGATTCAGCTGTTTTGGTTTCACCAGATATTGAACCTGACTACATGGATGTGCTTTCTTTCATGACCCACACAGCTAAAGTGGAAACCCGGAGGGGTTCAAACTGTAAACAGCCAGCCCTCAGACCCGGAGTCACGCAGCTGTGCAGTGTTTACCATCAGCTGGTTGTTAATGGCGCTCTGAGTCCTTCATTCACACAGTGAGCGGATCTGTTTAGGTTCACCTCTGACTTTAGATGCTGCGATACAAAAACAATCAGACTGAAAATCTCCTGACACTCAGATGGAACTAAAACAGCAAAATATGGCAAGATCACTGCAACACTTCCATTTTTTCCTCATTTCAGCCATTTAACCTCTGACCCACTGAGGCATAGACCACCTTTTATCAGGGTACTCAAACTACTTACTTTAAATCTGCCCTAAATCTGCTGTTTCAGTGGTGACGTTCATATGAAACATGGCCAAAGATTTAAATAATGTGGCTACAGTTATACCCATTAGCTAAATGTTAAGTTTCACATCAAATTTCCAGTCTTGGGTCTGTATGATGTCACCAAGAGCAGATATCCCTAATATGGTGATTGCCTGATATGTTGTTGCTGCCATTAAAACTCAGACAGTTGTTTGTGTTCATCCGGAGGCGCCGTTCTCAGTGAACACAATCAGCTTTCCCGGATTATTGCATTTGCCTCAAGATATTACAACTTAGGGGTGTTCGTGCAGTACAAATACCACTGTAGAGTACTCAGAGTACTTCATTTCTGAGTAATTGGCAGCCTCACTGTTAATATTTTGTAGTTTGAGCTGCTGTAAATCTCCACATTTGGCAGCAGGAATTAAAGCTTTTCACTCTTCACTCATTGTGATGCTAAATGAAGGGTCAGTAATTAAGCTTGTAGTGAAATCTCTCACACCGTCGGTGAGGTGAGGTGTATTGTACTAAAATAAATGATCTGTGAAAAGAGAGACTGGTAAATCAAATTTTAAGCACTCGTATGAGCTTACGTGTTATTTCATGACACGATGATTATCGTCCATAATCATTCAGACATTTTGAATCCAACAGCCTTGGTTTTCAGGTCTGCCCCAATTCAGATGTGTAATAGCAACACTGATTCACAGTGCAAAGCTTATTAGTTTCATTTAAAGGCTGTAAAACTGGCCTTTAAAAGCCAGCCTTTAATACAAAGCTAGCACTGGCATCAGTCAAATATGAGACTTTGAGCCTGGAGATCTGGACAAACCAACGAATCCTGAAAAACACAAACAAACCGAAGAACAACTGTCCTGACTGCAAACTGTACAACTTTTTGACTGAAACCTGCTGTTTGGTCTCTGGGCTGTAGAAGAAGACCCAGTTCTAAACATTAGCAATAGCCCTCAACCAAGTGCACACAGTAAGTGAACAGGAAGTGATCTGAAAGTAGCAGCAATGCTTCCAAAGGTGAAGATGACGTTAAAGGTCGTGTGGGCAATCTGATCACAAACGTTCAAAAAGGCTGGCTGTTGATTTGTCTGATATAAGAGCTGGAACAGCTGATTTTTTAATAAACTATTTCATCCACAGAATGAGCTGTCATATGGGCTGAAAGGATTAATCAATGAATCAATTAGCTGACATTAAATGCTTCAAACTGGAGAATACAGCTTATCTGATGTGAGAGCTAATTTAAAAAGTAAATGAAGGAAATAAACAGGTTCAATAAAATCCTCTTTAGCGCTGAAACACGATGAGCGTCTCTGTTTTAATGACCAAACAGCGGATACAAAGTAGTTCGGACTATCAGGACAGCAGCTCAGCATCATCAGAGCCTAACTGATAAAGAAAAACATTATAAAAAACATGCCGCTCACGCCTTCACGTCACACAGTAAAACGAGGTGTCGTTACCTTTGGGTTGAGGACCAGCTGCTGCTCGTCAAAGTGCAGCAGAGCCACAGAGTTGGACTCGGAGTTGTTGACAAAGATCTGCAGGCAGGGGTAGAGCGACGTTCCCTTACAGTCTGCTCCACATGTGAACACGCACTCGAACATCTCTTCCGGACGCAACACCGACACCACCTGCAAGAGGGGGAGCACACGATTAGTGATGGATATGTTAGTGGACTGCGTCGATTCTGATAGCTGATTCGTTGAAAAATAACATCTTTTACTGGTAATTTTATTTGAAATATACATATTTGCTAATTGTCCAATTTTCTGTGAGGTAAATTTGAATGTTTTGTTTGGGTTTTTAACCGAAGGTTGGATTAAGGTAAAAATAACATGATTTGAATGTATCATGCTGATTTGAAGGCCTGGGAGGAAAAATGTGTTTAGGATGAGTTTTAAAAATGGACTGTTGAGGTGACTGTTTAACATGCAAAGACAGTTTATTCTATAACCTTTGGGCAGCGATAGAGAATCCTGTCCCCTCTGAGTTTCCACTTAGATTTCTGTATATGTAGCAGCAGTTGGTTAGATGACCTGAGAGCTCGGGGTAAATACCATTTAAGGATTTAAAAACAAATACAGGAACTCTGACTCAGTGGAGCTTATAGGACTTGATGGTGCAATCCTTTGAGTAATCAGCACTGCTTCCTGCCTGGGGTCCTTAGTGGGTGAGCAGTAACTGCTTCATTAGGGTCATCAGATGGGCATCTTCCATCCTCAGTATTTCATTGATTTTATTTCCACAATACCTCCAGAGGACTCAACATGACACCTGGCGTCCTTTTTCTTGATCCACAACCAGTCACTACTTCGCTCAGTGCCCTCGCACTCCCATCCTCTTCAGGAGTTTTGGTCTTGACAATAAGCCCTCTACACTCAACCTCCACAGCAAGATTCTGCCTGAGCTGCTATTATGACAAGCTTTCCCATTCATATGGCTCTTCAACTCCAGATTCCCAAAGTACCATTAGTTCCAGAATGTCTAATATCTTCTGCAAAGCTGATCGCAACATGAGGTCTGGCCTGAGATTAGTTATTGTTCCTATCAGAAAGACCAGTGTGATCAGGGTTGACCTGCATCTTCCAGGGTTATGCTTACTCTTGCCGATGACTTCACAAGAAGTTCTCCTGCTCTCATGAAGGGAATGAGGCTTGGTATTCAGACCACTGTAGGAGCGAGGGCATTGGCGTCAGTTTTCCTTCCTTATGAGATAATCACCATTTGTTGCAGGACCTGGTTGTGGAAGTTGTACATTTCTAGGTGTTGTGGCCTTGGGACAGGCTTTTTTTGCCTGAGAGTTGCTGGAGTTTGGCAGAGAGCATACATATGGTCGTCTCCACTTCACTAATGGACGTTTTGGGCTGTAGGGAGGATATTGTAGGTGACTCTGATTATAAAGCTGAGTCTGCTTCCTTCCATTTTCCAGAGATCCTTCCAGTTGAGCTTGTGATGTTTCAGTTTTTCCCAGCTGGTTCACTGGCCCAGCATCGGAGATGGACTTGTGCCACATTGCTCAACTTGTCCCAAATCCAAGTCCTGTCCTGTCCTGCTGAACGTGTCCAACTACATCTCCACGCTCGAGAGGAGACTGTGCTTTCTGCACAGCCTCTGACGGAGTCCACATCCTTGCAGTGGGAGCAGCAGCTCTCTTGAGGCTCAGTCAGCATCAGTTTTTAGTAAACACTTATATCTGTGGGAACTTTTGTTCATGCAGCTTTTAAAAATGTGTGGACACAGAGTACAGTCTAAATCTTTTATATGTCTGGATGTTAATGATGAGCGATGGCGGAAACTTGTCTACCGGCTCATTACTGGACTCAAACAACGACCTCGGGCATGAAAATAAATATCAATGTCCATGAGAAATAATCAGTCAGTCTTTGCAGATCTGATAAAAGTCAGACCGCTTCATCACTCAAGAGGTCACAAAGCTGCAATAATGTCGAACCATCGTGATTGATGTGTTATTAAGCAATGGATCAGTGAATGACAGAGCAGACGTGCTCTCTGCCACATGACTTTGGACTTCCAGTCTCCATAATGCATGAACATTATTCCAAAATGATGCAATAAGCTAAAAGCCAAATAAATCAGGCCGGTATGAATTCATCATCCACAGTAAACAGCTGGGAGTGCAGGCTGTGGCTGCCTGTAATTTATACCACGAGAAGTCCCAATGGCTTCAAAACGCTGTGCAAACACTTTTAACGATCCAGAGCGGAAAGTGATGCAGCACGAGCGAACCGAAACAGCTAAAGGTGGACGCTTTGTCCTGACCAGAGATGGGCAGTAACGCGTTACTTGTAACGCGTTACTGTAATCTGATTACTTTTTTCGAGTAACGAGTAAAGTAAGGGATTACTATTGCAAAAACGGTAATTAGATTACCGTTACTTTCCCGTAGGAACGCTGCGTTACTGCGTTACTAAGAATGTCTCACGACAGTGACGTAAGCGAGTGCGCCGTTAGTGACAACAGCTGTGTGCAGATCAACAATGGATCACATATCGATTGTGGGAGAGAGTATGAGCGTGCAGCGTGGAAGTACTGACCTTACTTTGAGTAGAAAATAGGTTTAAATGTTAAACTCATTTATTCAACTCAGAGAATGTTGCATATAATTAAATTTTTGCTTGATGCATAAAGTTAAAAGATTAAAACTGATAAAACAAGTTAAAAAAAAGAGACTTTTCCATTTGATTACATTTTGTATGATGGATTATGTAGAAAAAGTAGAATTGGGCTGAAAGATCTATCTATATTTATCACCTGTTCAGGTTGTAAATCGTGTTTTTAAAAAGTAACTAAGTAACTAAGTAATTAATTACTTTTGAAAATAAGTAATCAGTAAAGTAACGGGATTACTTTTTGGGGGAAGTAATCAGTAATTAGTTACTGATTACTTTTTTCAAGTAACTTGACCAACACTGGTCCTGACAACAAAAATCTAAATAAATGACTAACTCAATCATTAAAGGCCTCAGGCTGCTTGAGCTGTGATTTCAAACAATATGTTTTAGTTTCTGTCAAAACTAATGGTCATGTTTTTTTCTTCTGCCATGTACAGCAAGAAGAGGAATGTTTGAACCCAACGAGAAGTTATTTAAAGGGTAATTTTGTATTCTGAGAGCAGCAGGAGCTCTAAATGGAAATATTGATTCATTCAATCTAATTTATCCATTTTAAAGACGGAGAATCCGTGACCAGGATATCTGAAGAAACACTGAGATTTACGAGTTGTTATTTGGGAAATTCAACGTACAAAACCTGCACAGCTGTCTTGATCTCATTCAGGCTTGTTGCCATTTTTCTGTCACTGGTTCTCTGGCTCCGAAGCAGGAGAATGCTGATTGGCTTTACCAACTGGGGAAACAGCTGCCAGTGAGCAGAACTCCAGACCGACCTGCTGCATATGAATCGAAGAAAAAGTTTAAAAATGAAACAACTGAGATGTCTGGAAGGAGATTCAGAGACACCGTCTGTGACCAAAAAAGATTCCCCTGAAAATAATAGATGGATTCGCTACATGAACAAAAAGCTGAAACTAGAAAAACTGATTGGCTGCTTGTGTTTTCTCAATATGTTTCTGATGGCAGTGGAGTTTGTTAAGACTGAAGGTAATAGACGGAAGTTTGTCTCCCTTTCAGTAAAAATATCTCACAAAGTAATTATACTGCCTTCTTCTCACAGCAATCATCCCTCTGATTGCACAGTGGTGGCCTCCTATTCAGCAACAAGACAATGCAAAATAGCTTTAGAAGTTACCAAGATGCAGCTGCAGGTAAATTAGTCAGTTGAAGCATCAGAAAAGCAACAAAATGATGACGAACTTGTCAAAATGTTGACTCATTCAAGCTTGTCGTTTCAAATTCCTACTGGGTGTCTTCCTCTAGATAAAGGCTTAAAAGAATATGAACTTGCCCTTCTTTCAAAAGATATTCTGTGAAGCTCAAAATACTGTAAAACAGCATAAAGCACTCCAAGTTCCACCTTGAGCCCGGCCAATTTATAAGCAGGACGATATTATTGGCTACCAGCCGAAATTTAAAAAGGGAAAATAAAACACCCTTCAAAAACATTATACGTATCGCTGTCTTTGTCCACCAGAGGGCACTTAGGAACTTCCCTGCTAATAACACGTGTTGGAACTTAAATAAATATGTACACATAACAAATATCAGAGAAGCCTGTTTATGTTTTGTGTGTCATAAAGAAAAAAACAATACCGGACAATATTTGAGAACATCGGAATTTTAAATCACTGAATATCTGTTTGATTAACCTGTAGTTCCATTCTAAAAGTTCCTCTGCATCTGAAAGTCTTACTCCCTGAGAAATGGGTTTGGTGAAGATAAACAATCTCAAGAAACGTCATATGGAACGAAGTTCCTCTCTAGAAATAAAAGTAGATTCTTAAATGATTGTTAATATAAGCTTTTGTCAATCTAGCGTTTAAGCTTGTGATTTGGCATTATATAAATAAAATTGAATTGAATTGAACTGAACTGAATAGTTAACAGCAAGAAAAAGACGATGAGCTTAGGGAAATGTTAAGGTCAGCCTTCTTTCTCTGAGTAAAAGCTTAACAAGGCTTTAATTTTGGCCGTGGTCCATCAATCTGGCAGGAAAAATAACCATCATCACTGCAAGGTCCATCCAAAAACATGGATTCCCACAATGGAAGGATTAAAGAATCTTACAGAACTTTGTTTGTAACTGGTTGGATCCACTAGAAACATCGACATCAAAACAACACAATGACAAGGTCAACATAACATTACTAGAAATGTAGGTTGCACCTTAAAATGTTCTAATTCTGCAGAGACAGTCACTGAAATTGAAGTTCAACTAAGGTTGAGTTATGCTTTTCTTTCTGTGTCTACACTGCATGAACTGCATGAGAAAACTGCAGATTTTACAAGTGGTATATTAGGGTTTTTTCTAGAACTCCTTCTACTACAAATTAGGAACTTTCCAAGCATAAAGCAGGAGTAAAACTTCAGCTGTGAAGGTTACCTTTGAAAAAAAGAAAGAAAGATCAGTTTAAGTGCAATATTTGGCTTTTCTAATGCATTAATACGTATTTTCTTTGTAAAAAACACAAATATAACAATGTCATTCTTTCTCAATATCCCATGTGTAGGACTTTCTCTGTGATCTTCTTGTAATTTATAGCTAAATACCAACTAATACCAAGTAGTTTTAGAGAGTTATGAGGATGGTTTCCAGGAAATGGAAGAGAAAATACCGAAAGTTAAAAATAATCCTCTGGGGGATAAAAAATGTCTGACTGCTGGGTATCCAGTTAGCATTTTCCAAATTTGAGGCTTAAACTAGAACTACAGCATGTTACCTGTGAGGTTAAAGTTAGCAAAACCTCAGACTAACATAGAATCTGGACTACAGATGTTAGACTCAGCTGTCAGAATGACTTTAATTTAGAAACAACAGCGAGGGCCGCGTTCACTGACAGACGACTGACAGTTTGTGTCAGATCACCTCGGTCAGACCGGCGGGATCCCCCTCACTGTCCATCAAAGTCTGATAACTGATCTGCATTAGAGTTTGCCCTCAGTTATTACTGGACACTTCTCGAGTGGCTGAAGGAGATTAGCACAGATAATCTGAGTCAAACTCACAGAAATCCTTCAATATTGATCTCAACACCAGGAATTCTTCGACATGGTGCTTCTCGTCAGTGTGTCAGTGCAACATATACTAGAGTAAATATGTCAGTGACTTTCTAGTAAACAATTTGGACTTTCCTAAAAACTGCAGCATAACAAAAGAGGCAAGTGGATCCTTTCACCTATAAGTAAAGCTGCAGCTTTGTCCAGTTAATGCACAGAATTTCAAAAAGCTGTGAATTCATTAAGTTCACATGATTAAAAACAGAAAAAATGCAAATACTGGACCCAGATCCACAGGAATCAACATTATTTTCCCTTAAATACTTTTTTTTGTCTGAATCAACATTAATACTTTATAAAATCTCCAATCATGCCGACGTGTCCCGATCCTGACTCCAAAATCTGGATATTGAGTATCGATGGAAATGTTTACTCCACCATCAGCAACGGGAGACCTAACAGAGAGTTGGCAGCCTGGAGGTGTTTCTCACTTTTATTGAACTCATGGTGACATACGTACAGTGGTGAGTTGGCTTAATGTGTCTACTCCACTCCGTGTGTGAGGAGAAACTAAGGAGACTGTAAATAAGTGCAAAAAGACTCCCACACTGAGCTGAAAGCAGACGAGTGCACATATGAAGAAAATAATGTCAGTATTATGTTAAAAACTGCATTTATTTTGGTCCTGACTTCACTTATTATTTTACTAACACTGAAGCACTCCTCTCTTTATCAACCACTAATACCACAGCTGATAATAACACACTTACACAGTCACATCACTAATTTAGGCTCCAGGTAAAGCCACCCTGCTGCCGCTGAGTGTTAGTAGCCTTATAGCAACACTACAGCAGACATATGTTTACTATTTTTCAGTACTTGTGATTGATGTACTTTTAATGTGTGTAATTAATCAGTTAAAGTCCTGGTTGTGTCAGCAGTTCCTGCGAAATGCTGAAATCCTTAACAGCTCTCAGTATCCTGCAGTAGGCTGCAAGTTATTTTTTTTCTTTTTATAGAAGAACTATTAATAGGCTGTGTGCTAAAATAATATTTTAAAGTGAAGTACTATAGACAGTCAAAGCCTGCCCTAGAAATGTATTGTGTGATATCAAAAGTATTTAACTGCAGCGTGTACTGAGTGCAGTAGCAGTACTACAGTAAGTGTGGTAGCAGCAGTCCTCACTAAAACTACTTCCACATAAACACACCTCTGAAAACCAGCACAGCGTGAACCCCGACAACAAACGACAAGAAAAGTCGGGTTCAGTGTGTATTTTAACTAATACTACCACTAACCTGACTACTACTACTACATCTACTACACCTCCTTGTACGGCGGCGGCTCCGGCAGCAGCGGCGGTGGCAGCTCGGAGCTGGCAGCCGGGCTCACCGTGCAGTTGGCCGGCTTGCTCTGGAGGCTCTGCAGGGTCGGGCTGAGCCAGCAGAAGCCCAGGATGAAGAGGCTGAGGATCCCGCAGGCGATCAGGAACAAGCCCAGCCGGATGCTCTTGTCCTCGGCCTCGGAGTACTCGTACGACACCCGGATCTTCGCCATGGCAGCCCCGCGGAGACCTCCGCCGGCATGGAGAGGAGGAACGGAGGAGGAGGAGGAGGATGGATGCACGGAGGATGAAGGAGGGGAAAGAAGAGGAGGAGGCGCTGCTCGCTGTGTGCTGAGAAACTGTTGAGTTTAAACGCGACCGCTTTCGTTCTGTAAGCGCTTCATCTGTCCTCCCTCCTCCCCCTCTGCCTCTTTTATCGCCCACCTCACCCCAGCCTGCCCTCCTTCTCACCCTTCACCTCCCACTCTCCTCACTCTTCTCATCTTCACTGCAAAAGCCCAAACAACCCTGGAACTTTCTACGATAAAGGCTCAGCTCACCAAAATCACAACACACGCGCTCAGCGACGTGGCCAAAACTGTGTGGACACCTGTGTGGCCATCAGGTTAGACACTTCTGCACATAACTCTGTCAACAACAAGTCTGCTTTCAGCTGGTTTGGCGTCAGCAGCATGCACTGACGTCATAGCGAGTGATAACGTTATAAAGAGAAAGCAAAGACTGTATATAAACTATGGCCACTGTGTAGTTTTAATGTTAATGGAGCCAGATGTGACCACAGGGAAGAGGTCCAATCAGACCCAGACACCCACACTTCCCCCTCCAGCTCCTCAGAGAGGTCACAGGTCAGCTGAGAGTCTTTCCAGGGTGTCCTGTGTCAAACGAAGAGGTCTCCTCTTCGTTGGACCAATCCTGGTGAAGCACCTCAGCTGTCTCGTCTTGAGGTGGAGAAGCTCTGGGTTCTACTATGAGCTCCTCACCTCATCACATCTACAGAGGAAGCTACCCACAGCTGATGAAAGATCAAAGCTCCCTGCTCTTGAAAATCTAAAAGTTCAGATTTGTTTTAAATGGTTAGAGTTTCTTTATTGGTTATGTGTTTTTAAAACTGCATAAGACAGTCTTTGTTGTACTTGCACATAGTTTGGGATTGTATCTATGTCAGGTCTTAATGGGTCAGCAGTTCTTAACGGGTCAACAGCTTCTGGACAGGTGAACCTCCTTGGCTGGATTCTGTGGAGATGTGTGTGCCAAGATTCAGCAGCATTTCCAGAGCCCATCTCTGGAGATGGTGGAGAAACGTAGACGCGAGGTGCAGCAAAAGTGACACATTTGTGTGGACAGACTGCAGAAGCTTGATCCTTCTTAGCCATGAGTGTGGACAGTTTTAGCATGTGGTCGTCAGACTTTAGGGGTTTATTTGCAGAACTTGAGCTATAAGATTAGACGCATGTGTAATGGAGCCAAAGAGCGGCGCAAGGACGTCCAGCAGGAGTGTCGTGTCTGAGTTCAACCCTCCTGCTGAAAACCTTTCACTTTGGGAAACAGTTTGATGTCCTAACCTGAACTCTATCCAGCAGCGACTCAGGTGTCTACATACTTTTGGTCATGTGGTGCAGCCTGTGGCTACGTGGCATGTTTCTATGGTTTCATCTCTCTCTCTCTCTCTCTGCAGGTTGAGTGATGCTCGATCACTCCGGTGGCTTGATGATTCAATCCAGATCAGGTTTTATTTCGCCGCTGGCTCCTTGTTGTTCTCTCGCTGTTACATGCTGCATGAGATAAGCCTCTTAGCGGATCGAGAGAGCGCAACACTCTCAGAAACATCCTCTGTTTTTCTGGATGTCAGGTTTGCTTTCACACAGGAACTAATACCGGACTTATATCTATCTCAAATATCTGTCTCTCTCAGAAGTAGTGGAGCATCGCCAGTCTGGATTTAGAAATGCAGTAATTGAAAACATCCCACAGATGGTGAGACAGATGTGAGGATTTAGCTGAGATAACTGCGTATTCAGAGATGGAGTTAGTGTTTCCAGTTAGTTTCACTAGTTATGGCTTTGAGTGGCTGAGGCAAGCTTAATAAACACTCGTTTGGTCGGTTCACCATTATGACTCAGGCTGAAACAACTGGATTTCATGCCCATGGCAGACCTTCATGCCGTTGTTGCTCTGCTAACATGTAAAACGTAAAAGTATGACACGATTTACACATTTCACTTCATAGGAAAGTTTTTTTTGGTTGTGACTGAACAAAACCAAAACCTCAAAACAGAACACTGCATTTCCTGTGATGCCCACTAGGAGCTGGCTACAGTCTCGCTTGTTAAAATGTCTTTGCCATACAAATAAACATGAATTTTGGCCTTTGTGGATAGTTTTACCCTTCATAACCTTTTAAATAGGGAAAGAGGGTTGAGTTATAAGCTAATTCAAGATAATTTAGTCATTAATTACACGGTGCTCAGTAACATCCAAATAAAATCCCAGCATTTCACTCATGGACGTCTTGGACAGTCTGTTAGCACAGTAACCTCACAGCAGCCATATTATTGGTCAAATAGTGTCATTAAAACTGCTCCAACAGCACAAACACAGCTTAGAAGTCCAGCTCAGAGACTCTGTCCACGTGTTAGTCAAAGAGGCCACACCACTAATAATGCAAACTTTAAGCCTTAATACAACTCAAACAGGCAAGTTACATCATGCTATTTATCTCTGCTGTGAAGTTTTAACATTTTCTCTAGTGGTCTCTAGTGGATGCTAGAGGAACTGCAGGTTTTGCCTCTTACTTTTACGCGACAGATTAACATTTTCAGGTTGTTGTTCTCGTTAATGTTGGAGCCACATGCTTCTATCTGGACTTCTTCTCTCTGACCTGCTCAGTAAAGAGCTCTGATTAGATAAATTACTACATGCTGAAAGGTTATTATGGATTTTTTGTATCCAAGGAACCAAGCCTTTTTCCTATTTCTGTCTAAAAAACATTTAAAGATACTAACAGTAAAACCAGTTTTGCCCTCAGGGATGAAAAATAGGAAGAAGAGTCTGTGGGTAACCAGTCGTACTGTAAGTCATCACAGCGTTTATCATCATCTTGTTCCTGGCATTAAAAGATGGTGTTTGTGTGCTTTTAAACTGTCAGAACTTCATTAGTGTTGCTGTGATGACACAGTCTGCTCGTCCACACAGGCAGGAGAGATGAGTGTGGCGTAGACAGAGGTTGATTGTTGTTAAAGACCAAAACAGCCAACCACAGTAGTCTCCAAAGACCAAACGATCAATGAGCCAACTGAGATCTATTGATTTCCCTCTCTCTCAGCCAGAATGAGGAGCCCAGAGAGTGAAAAAAAAGGCACCCGTTGACACAGAGTCACCCCCTTCAAATACTCTGTTGGGTTTTTATGCAGAAGCTGTTTTGAATTTTTTTCCCAGTGGGTGAAGGAGCCTCAGCTCAAAATTCGACTACAGCAAAAAAGACTTAATCAGTCTTCAGATCACACTAATGACAGCAGATAAATCACATTTACCAACAGGAAACCAAAGCTTAAACACTACCTGCTTCAAAGATGCTTTATTTTTTCTAATGAAGTACAAGTAAACACAAGGACACTGATGATGTCACTTGGGGCTGTGGGGTTAGGAATAAAGCTTTTTACATATTCTAGACAAATTCAACAGTAGATTAAATTAGAAGATTAAAATGTCGGCTAGAGCCGTAAATATCTGACTGCTGTCACTGAGACGCTCACAAAGCAGCTTTCTTTATTTTCTTGTCATATGTTTCCTGTACTAAAGGTGGATGTTCACTGTAAACACAGATCAGGTTGGTGTATGAATAGAAATCCCTGTGAGCCAAAAGCTCAGACTGCTCAGAAATACTGGGTTTTTTTTTACTCTTGGATCTGTGATGTCACAGAGGGGTGATCTCCTTATATGGTCATCTCAGGTACACCCACCTGCTTGTCACACCCTGGCTGTAGTAGACTGCCAATCAGAAGAAACGTGTCTTAAAGGGGGTGGAGCTAAATCTGCTTTTTTTTCTATTAAACCCAGGGGCTAGGCCAGGGAACCACTTCCTTGACGAGTTCACGGCTCAGTCACTGATTTTGGGGTCATGCTGAATAAAAACACAGTTTTGGGGGTAATGCATTTTTCTGAGGACTTGTAATTGACAATTCTTTAGTCAGTGAGTATGCAGTTTTTTTTGCTCCTCAACAAACTGACAGCTGTAAATTCTCCACTTTGTTCACCAGTTGGTTTCTAAACCTGTCAAACAATAACTGCAGTAATGTTTGAACATATGACACATGTCAGCTGTAGGCTCCCAAACCAGCTCTTCATATCGTCAGTGACCTGGCCTTTAGAGAGACCTCAGTGCACCAGCTCAATGCCGCCCAGTATCCAATGATTGATCAGTCTCATATTTATTCAATCAGCTGCAGTAATTTTGTGCTGGATAAATGTGCAAAGCCAGTGTGATCCATGCCTTAAAGAATTAAAAACCAGTTTGTCACTTTTTACAATAAAGGTTTCTTAGTTTTTCTGGCACGAAACAAAATAAATTGAACAAATGTTACCCTCAGCAATCAGCTGAATTGTTTTTCACCATAAGCATTGGTCCAGAATTTACCACTTGAGGTACAAAACCTCAGTCTTCACCAAAGACACAAAATCAATCCTGGAGAGGCACAAAGGAACCAAGACCTGATGTGAAATGACTGCAAATTCACCAAGGTGAAAAGAAATGTTTTAAAACTTACATAAAACAACCAAATGACCACCATATTAAAAGAACAACTGCAAGCAGATTGAATAAAATTAAGAAAAATGACCAAAAATATACAGAAAACAATCCTGAAAAGACATGAAATGAACATAGAAACACTTAAAATGTCTAGAATTAGATGTAAAGGGACACAAAGAAATGCAAATTCAGTCTCTAAAACCTCCTCTGCTTCATTCCCTCTTTGACTCTAACAGGCCCAAAAAACCAGCAGCAGTCAGTGTTTGCTGAGGTCAGAGGTTAGGTGAGGAGTCGCCTCCTACTGGGCACTCCTTTAGGCAGCGCCTCACTGGATTTACTGTTCAGTGAGAAAAAAAAAAGACATCCATGTTTGATATCACAAATACAGTAACTGCCACAAAAACCAGAACACCCAATGTGGATTAATCCTTCTCTTAAGATAAACCCAAAATACTTGAAAACAGTTTCTTGCGGCTTGATAACAACATGCAGATGACTAGTGCTTTTCAGAGATCAAACTTTAAATTTCTGCTGCAGATATTAAGATTGAATCCTAATCTCCAGCTGTTTAAATGTAGTGACTTTTAGCGGTCTAAGCTGAGGCCAAGAGAAGTGATCAGTCGGGTCTTTAAAATATTTTTAGCCAGTGAAAAGCTGAGTGGGTCAGAAAAGACTAAACACTGGAAGGATTTTGTTGCTGGAAGCAGTGAAAGAAGAGCAGCTTCCTGCAGCTGCAGAGTAAAAATATCACCTTTTAAATAATGATATCCTTCAATCTGCAGTGGGTGTGCGGTTTTCTCTCTCTGCTTCGGCCTGTTGCATAAAACGCCAAGAGCTGAAAGGCTCCAGAATAAAGGCTCAGCATTATGCACTGGTAATCAGAGAGAGGCATGTGGCAGGATTATTATCATCTCTGCGGATCAAAAGATTACAAATAATAACGGACATCAGTGAGGAGGAACTGGGGCCGCTTGTCTCTGCAGATCCAGCAGCAGCAGGAGAAAGCAGCCACTGGAGAGGAACTCCCGACAGCTTCAACAAGTTTGAGGTTTACACTCAGTTTGCATGCATGAGCAAAGGAAAGTGAGGCAGCATTTCACTTTTGGCAGCCGGGAGCAACAGTTGGCATCCTCTGTGGATGGGATTTAGACTTTCATGAAATAAAACAAATAAAAATGGATAAAAAAAAGAAAGAAAGAAAAGAAAACAGGGCCATCCTGTGACCGAAATCAGCATTCAGATGATGCGATTAGGCTGCAGAGCATTTGCTCCGACTGTCCTGAAATAATATAGCAGCAGCGCAGCCGCTGCAGAGGCAACATTTGGCTAAAAATCCTTCCATCAACACAGTAACATCCCTCATCACGGAGCGACAGAGGCCTCCGACAGCATCGGGAGAGAGTCCGGTCTCAGTCTGCAGGTTTCAGGCAGCGTTAACACATCACTGCACCGCAGAGCGACAGACGGCCTTCTGCTGCTAGAATCGCCACATCAGAAATATTCATCTGAAAATCTGTCACGTATTACATTTCATTTCAGTCTGATGAGTTTCTTCTCCTGGAATCTGTAGCCAGAGCTCAAATGTATGCTCTGTGTGCAAAGTGGATTTAAACAGCAATAATGCAAAGGTGACTGATTGTGATCAATATGTGGACTGCTGGTAAAGGAAAGAAGAAATGATGTAAATTGTTAAGCACAAAGTTCTAAAAACAATCAAAAATCACCTAAAATTGATAGCAGCTTGCTGAGATTGCCTGTAGTTTGCATGGAAGACGCCAACCCTGCTGAAACTCACAAACCAGAATCAGCCAATGATCACCCTCAAAGTAAAAGTCGTACCATCACAACCAGCATGTTTCAAAAGGTGCAGCTTTTACTTTGGCGGTGAGTGGTCTCTGGTTCTGCTGAAATTTGTAGGCAAGTTGACATCTTCCATGCAAACTACAGGCGACCGCACCAGAACCAGAACAGATGTAGATTTGAATTTTGCATATCTGGGCAGCACGGTGGCACGGTGGTTAGCACTGCTGCCGCACAGCAAGAAGGTCCTGAGTTCAATTCCACCATCAGGCCGGGGTCTTTCTGTGTGGAGTTTGCATGTTCTCCCCGTGTCTGCGTGGGTTCCCTCCGGGTACTCCGGCTTCCTCCCACCGTCCAAAGACATGCAGCTTGTGGGGATAGGTTAATTGGATAATCCAAATTCACTAGGTGTGAATGTGCAAGTGAATGTGAGTGTGAATGGTTGTCTGTTCCTGTGTGTTGGCCCTGCGACAGACTGGCGACCTGTCCGGGGTGTACCCTGCCTCTCGCCCTATGACAGCTGGGATAGGCTCCAGCGCCTCCCGCGACCCTGAAAAGGAGAAGCGGAAGCGAATGGATGGATGGATAATCTACATCTGTAATTCCCAGCATGGCCTAAAACTCAAGACTTAATATTAAAAATGAGAATAAATGGCTGGTTGTTTGCAGACTTAATGAAACCAGCAAAATGGAGTGAGTTTCCCTCCATGCACGGCAGATTATTTCACAGTAACAGGACAAATAATCCAAGCTCTCGCCTTGGGAACGTGACGCTCATTAATGTCTCTACTCCTTCCAAACAGGTTAGTGTAGTTTGGATTTGTTTGAGGCAGCAAAGGTAGAGTCACGACGTCGTTCTCGGTTAATGTTGTGAGACTCTTTAAGGAAACTGTGTGATGGAATTTTTTTCCTGGCTTTAATAAAAAGAAACGAGCTAATTAACAAATAAAGTGAAGTTTTAACTTCTCACATTCACCCACTCGCTCTCACACTCTTTGTTTCACGTTAGATTAGTTTGTTGCTCGGTTACATAACTGTGTTTAGAGGGCAGTTACATAAAAATATGAAAACATATTTAACACAAGGAGAAGCAGCAGCAAAGGTTCACCTTTGTATTAGAGCACAGAGAGAAATGTTTAAAAGAAAAGTTTAAATGTTTAAACTGAGACTAAAATTCCAATTTTCCAAGCAAAACTATTGATCACAGAGATTGAAGATCTCTTCATCATCATGATCATTTCTCTAACACTCAGTGATTTGAATTAAATATCTGAGGTAATTTGTTTTCAGTGTTCACCTCAAATTTTCTCTTTATACTCATTGGTTTGTTACACCGCAGTTTTAATCTACCGCTGCACTACAATCCACTTTTCCTGTTCCTTTACTCATTTACAGTCTGTGTATTTACCTCTGGGATATAAACCTGTCTTCTTCCTGCAGGTTTATGTCTCCATTAAACTGTTTTTTTAAATCTCCCACAGTCAATGAAAAGTCACTTCACCGATTAGGTGAAAAAAGCTTTAAATTATTTAACATGAACCCTTTAACTCTGTGGAAGTACTCGATGACTGACTTTAGTTATATTTATTGATAATTTATAGATTAATTGATTTAGTGAACCTCACACGGTGAAGAGCAGCCTCCTACCGTTTATCGTCCTTTGACATGTGGCTCCCTCTGCTGGACAAACCCTGAAACAGCAGACAAAACAATTTTTATATTAATTTTGCAAGTTACACCTCTAGGACAGGTGAATGAGCATTCATAGCACGCCATTTCACATTTACTTGCAGCTGTTAAAGCCGAGCAGAACATCATGGTCCAAAGGTCCTTCAGTAAAGGACGAGGAAACTTTCCTAACCTGTTTACTGATTGTGAGTCTGAGAAAATGGTTCAAACTGAGCCTGATCTTTATACGATATTTACAACCGGGTTCTCAGTGGAGGAAAACGTTGCTTGCTGTTTGGATCCATTTGAGTCCAGTGAGGCTGAAATTTGAATAAAATCACAGTTTATTTTAATTATTGACTCCATAGTGGAGTTGAATCAAATTAAATGTGGAGTTGAAATTAGTCTCATTGTTGATCTTAAGCAGATAATGAAGCTGCAATAAACTGACTGTTAAACACAAATATTGAGCAGTAAGCTTTTGAGGACAAATTAATATAAAGACGAGGGTTCAAACAGATGAGACAGACCCAGTGAGACTGACTTGAATGGTTTCCACATTTAAACAAACCTCACTTTAAACTACAGCCATGACCAGAAGTATTTGAACTGACAAATTAAAGCTCTGATGTTCAGCTTTAATCAGAGGGTTTCATAAAAATGCTGCGTTAACTGTTTACGAATTAAAGCCATCTTCACACAAACTATAAATACTTCTATATAGGAATAATTTACAGAATTATGGACCTGACTGGAGGTTTGGCTCCTCGAAGATTGACACAAACAAAAATAAACACCCAGGAGTCATGTTTCAGTTTCATTACCAGAATATTTATTTTATTCTTTTTCTATTAAAACACTAGCTGCCATATTTAATAAAACAGCCAACGGCCAAGTGCCTCAGTCCTCATCCTCCAATCAAAACTCCTCAGACAGGTCACACAGGTCTGTGGGCGTGTCCTTGGCTTTGCTGCTGCAGTGCGAACTAGCTGGCCCCTCCCCTCCCCCAGTGATTGTTGTTGCTAGTAGGTGGGCGGAGTCGGGCGTGGTCCCCTGGAAACCATCTCCATGACAGGAAGTGGAGTATTGCATCGTTAAGTGACGGCCAGCTGAAGAGGGAGGAGTTTCTTTTCCGTTTTTACCCCTTTTTGTTTTCCATAAAAATACTGCCTCACTTTTATGTATACATATTTAAAATACATATACATAACTGGACACTGGTGTCTCCTGGCAGTTAAAGATATGAAAAATTCAAAGCCTTAAAATAAAAACTTTTTGGGATGATTTTTTGATTTTTGAAACTTTCTCAAGCTACAGCTATGAGCTAATTAGCTTAGCATAAAGATTGAATGGGCTTTAACAGGTAGCTTAGGTCTGCCCACAAGAAAAGCACCTCACGATTAGGATGGTATGTTTGTTTAAGCGGCTTTAAAAAGTGTAAAAATCAGAATTTCCCTGGAGTATAGTTTTAACTGGTCCCAACACAACAACGTGTATGTAGCAGATTAAACTAAACAGACCCATGAGAGCCGGGCTGCCAGTGTCCACTTCCAGTGTTTTTGCTAATGATGCTAATTATCTCCTGGCTGTAGCTTACAAGCAAGGTGGTGGTGGTGTCATGAGGATCCAATTGGTTTGACTGTTACCGGGCAGAAAACAGTTGGGACAAAATGTAATTTTAAAAAAAGAAAAAAAAAGAAAATAATGTTAAAGGTGAAGAAATAGGAAGTTTGAGAAGCAGAGAGCAGTGTTAACAAAAATTAACATAAAATAGGTGAAAAGCAGCAGGTGGAGCTTTCTACATGTGCTGATGGAGCACCTGGGGTTAAACCTGAAGCTACCTCACTAAACCCCAGGTTCTGCATTTCAGTACAGACCTCCGCTCAGTGGGAAACTGTGTGACTCACTGTGGGGGGCTTTCAGTGCAGCAAGTAACTGTAATCTTTAAAAGTGGATACAGGCAGCAGAGTTTGAGTTTTTGATCTCCAGGCAGAAGCCTTGCAAGAATAACAATTAAAATATCAAACAGATCGCAGGAGTAGAAATAGGTGCAGCTATCCAACAATAAATCCATCCTATTAAATATTATGGCCACTTATCCTCAGGATAAACTGACAGTGGGATAAGCTGGGAGATTAAACCCTGAACAGGCTAACAGAGAACAACAGACAACATTAGCATCACCAATCATCCCAATGTCTTTGTAGCTGTAAGGTCAGGGTAGTGATTGGTGCCTCCTGATCAGGTTTTAGCCAGAGCCAGGAGAATCTGATTTGGGGTTTTATTTACTTAAACATAGCAGACATTTTCTGATTATCTAATCAACGAGAACTTGAGAAAAGTGCGCTGATTTCTATTCAAATAAAGCAAGACAAACTGAGTCCCTTTGCTTTACCGAACAGCCATGTTTACTATGGTGAGAACCCCCAAGGGCCGATTATGAGGCAGCAAAACTCAAAATTATTTTTGATGTAACTGTTCTTATATGGCAAGTGTCAGTTATTTCACCAAACTAAAGCTGACTTCTGCATGGACTAACATATGATCCGACACAAAGGAGGAAAATCTAAAAAAAGAAAAAGAAACTATTTTCTTTTTTCTCCATCTTGAAAAAGCTGAAAACAAGATTTGTAGTAGATAAATCTGAAATGGCATTCACCAGATTTCCAATTTAACGCCATTATCATCCAGAAAGACAAATCGGTTTTCTTAAATGCCACCTCAGATTTCTGTCTTTCAAATGACAAAAAAACCCCAAAAACCTAATGTCTTTTTCATTTTTAAACAGGCTGCCACCTCAGGAGGATAAAATAACTGCAGATGGTGAAATATGTATAAAAAACGTAATTAAAAAAAAGAGAGAGATTTCCTGCCTTTTCCTCGAGGTATAAAGGGAACGTGTCCACCTGTGAAAGACCTCCCTGCAGTATGAAATCACCTGCTGCACTCTCACCTGTCTCTTTAAATTAAACCCGCTTTATAACACAAAGGAACCAAAGGGGGGAAAAAAGGATATTTTTTCCTCTTTTATTATGAAATAGTGCTACAATGTACATTGCATGTCCTCCTGACTGTCTGATGATGTGCTCTGGTTTGTAATGCTGGGGGATAAACCTGATAAAAGAGAGTGGGTTAAAGATATCGCCAGGTTTCAGAGAGGTGCGACACAGTGGGAAATAATTATCCATCCTGAAAGGTGATCACTTCCTGTGTTAAAATCTGGTTTCTCTTAAAAGCTTCTGGAGACAAAAATAGTCGATTCTTAAGACTGAGCAGAAACATGAGTCACTCAATCAGATGGACACTTTGCAGTGCTTGTGTCTGTGTATCGAGTCTGTGGTCCACTTCACAGACCAGCCAAATCAAACTGATGGAAAAGTGTGAAATTCAAAAAAAAAAAAAAAAAATAACGATAATGAGGTAAAGAAGGAACAAAAATATGAAAAAAATAAAAGGATGAAGTCTGTTCAGAGAGGAGGACAGGAGCCAGGATGTCCTCCCCGTTCAGTGTGTGCCGGTGGAAAAACCTAATGGGGTCAGGAGGGCCAATGGCAGGCAGGCAGTAGGAGAGACAGCCAATCAGAAGGCCTGCTGGGCAGGATTGTAGTTGAAGGTGGAGGGAACGTGAGGTCGCTCTTCTAGTTTGTCATATTCCAGATGAAATTCCTGAAAACGAGGAGGAAAGTGGTAAATTGTCATCGACTGTACACAGCGTTCATCATATTCTGTGTTTACTTTCAAAATGAAATTTTAGCTTTGGATTTAATGGGATACAAATGCATATTTTTATTTGATCCAATCACATTTTACTATTAAAACAGTTAGCTTTTTTTTCCAGAATATAATTGTTCTCAAATGTAGACTTGTTCAATAAAATCAAACAGAAGTTCTGAACCTCATTTCAAGCAGATCTACAGATCCAGGACAAACAACAAACATTCCTCGCAGAGATGAAGTCTCAAAAATACTTCAGTAATGATCAGTTCATCAGATCTCTGTATGTTGTTCCTCCCTTGGAGGGGAAAAAAGTAGTAGAACCTTCTTCTTCACTTAGTTTTTCACCTGAGGAGCTCTTTTAGAGGCTGAGACACGGATAGCAGCAGAAGGAGCTGCCCTTACCACCACACAGCTGTACGAATGCAGTCTTTAGTACTGAGTGTTCAAACACTCGGACCAGTTTCATGAAATCAAGATCTGAGAACTGTCAACCTGATCAAATGTAGGCAACACATCCTGGTGCTGATTTAAAGTGTGCGTGTGTGTGTGTGTGTGTGTGTGTGTGTGTGTGTGTGTGTGTGTGTGTGTGTGTGTGTTCGTTCACCTTGGCCACCTTCCTCCAGTTGAGGCAGTCGAAGAAGTAGTAGGTCCCTCTCTCATAGGCGTTGGTCTTCAGTGTGGGCTCCATCCCCGGAGCTCGAGTGATCCAAACCCGCTCCTCTTTATGATACCTCCAGTCCCTGTTAAACCTGGACACGCACACACACGCGGAAATGATCGCTTTAAACAGCTTGTACACCATCATAAACGCAGAGAGACATTTCAGACAGCCTGGGGTTCTTTTGGATGCTTTAATCTTTATTTGTAATGAAGATTAAAACATTTTAAAAAGATGAGAAGCTTCTGAAAAATAGATTCAATCATTAAAAAAAACATTTGCAGACTTATCTTAAAATGGAAGGATGTATTTTAGATCAGTATGGAAAAGTGGAGAGTTTGTTGGTGATGACAAGAAGCTGGTGAGCGGATTTCTTTAAAAAACTGATTGCACTGAACGCCAGCACAACAGGAAACTATGAAATCTTACTTTTATCTCAGTTTCAAGCAATTTTCTCATCCAAACATCAAAGTAATTTAGTTTCCACCCACGTGGTGACTGACTTAGTGTGATTAGGGTGCAGTAATGACCGGTCGCTCTTACAGTTCTACAGCAGCCAGCAGTTGTAGGAGGTCTCCTCCGTTCATATAGTAGAGATAAAACAGCAGATCTTCACCATACCGAGACAACTTGATAGCTGCTAACTGCACGTGAGAGAGAGAGACAGATTAATACGGACACATTTTTCAGGAGATCAGTCTCATAACAATCATGTAAAGGACCTTTGGGGTGTCTTGTGAAGGAGGTACCTTGTCCCTTATGTGGATATTGGTTAAATACTCTGAGGGGACGTGGAAGTCTGCAGGAAAAGAAAAGATAAAATCAACAAACAGGACAAAATGAAAAGCTTCATTAGAAAAACTGCACAACTGGTCTGCATGTAATTAATGCAATGAACAGGCGTAGAGCATTTTGATGTTATTTAAGCAACTAAAATTAAATAAATTTAAACTTCAGTAAATTCAGTCTCACATTATAAAAACTGATTGGAAAAAAAATCATGATGCATTAACTTGTTCAGACCACATGGAGGCAGAAAAACTCCAGATTTAAATTTCCTGCTGATGAAGGACTCAACGAGTCCTTATAAATATATATAAACGAGTTTGGCAAACACGCATTAAAAGCAAAGACTTTTTAAAATAAAACAGAATTAAGAATTAAAATCGTTTAAAAACTGTTTGAATCAGCCATGATGATTGTCCTCTGTTGGCCACCAAAACTTTTAACATACAGCAAAAACCCTGAAGAAGAATCTGTGTTCAAGAGTTAAAATTTCCAACTTTGGTGAAAATTTGCTTCACTGCACAGCGTGAAAACCAAGAAGCAATCAGAATGGAAGAGCTCATCGATGCTGTCTGGGGGCGGCTGGAGCCAAGCGGTTCTTCACTGTCAAAGAAAAAGATCTAACTCAGTGAGGGCTAACAGTCAAACTTCAGGGAAAGCCGTGAAAATGCGTCCAGAAATCGAGAGGACTCCTCCTCGCCCTGCTGGCTGTTTGGAGTGAGCAGGTTTCGAATGAAGCTGGTTTCTTACGTACGACCACATCAATACACTGATGTCGTTCACATATCAGGTCAATTTTGCTTGTCTATTTTAATTCACTCTGCAGGCTGATCTGTCACTTTACTGCTGCAATGACACTGACAGAAATGCCTCTGAAGTCCCAAAAAGAGTCAGACGCTCAGAGTTTCTGAGCCTGTAGAGGTTCCAGCACCTCTCTGAAGTCAGAGTAAACTTAGCATCAGCCTTCACATTTTTCACAAAGTATCGTTTCTAATGGTGAGCAAATGGCTCTTCTACAGGTCTGTGAGAAAATGAACACTTTCATGCTGACTTCAAGGTCTCAGGCTACACCCACACTAGCCCGGATAGATTTGAAAATGGCGGTTGTGTCTAAAAAACGCTCTGCGTCCACACTATCGCTTTCAGTATCAGTCGTTTTCCCAGAGTTCATACACTGAACAAAAATATAAACGCAACACTTTTGTTTTTGCTCCCATTCCCCATGGGATGGACGTAGAGACCTAAAATTCATTCCAGATACACAATATAACCATCCCTCCCAAACAGTGGTCACAAATCAGTCCAAATGTGTGGTAGTGGGCACATCTGCTATATTGAGATAATCCATCCCACCTCACAGGTGTGCCACATCAGGATGCTGATCTGACATCATGAGTAGTGCACAGGTGTACCTCAGACTGCCCACAACAAAAGGCCACCCTGGAATGTGCAGTTTTGTCTCACAGCAAAATGCCACAGATGCCACAAGCAATGAGGGAGCGTGCAATTGGCATGCTGACAGCAGGAATGTAAACCAGATCTGTCGCCCGTGCATTGAATGTTCATTTCTCAACCATAAGCCGTCTCCACAGGCGTTTCAGAGAATATGGCAGCACATCCAACCGGCCTTACAACCGCAGACCTCGTGTAACCACACCAGCCCAGGACCTCCACATCCAGCAGGTTCACCTCCAAGATCGTCTGAGACCAGCCACCCAGACAGCTGCTGGAACAATTGGTTTGCACAACCAAACAATTTCTGCACAAACTGTCAGAAACCGTCTCAGGGACGCTCAACTGCATGCCCGTCGTCCTCATCGG
Organism: Rhamphochromis longiceps; assembly: GCF_057381845.1. NCBI lineage: Eukaryota > Metazoa > Chordata > Actinopteri > Cichliformes > Cichlidae > Rhamphochromis > Rhamphochromis longiceps. The sequence continues at coordinate 20,026,552 of NC_140573.1, read as the reverse complement.
GGTCTTGACCTGACTCCAGCTCGTCGCCGTAACAGACTTGTGTGGGCAAATGCTCACATTCGATGGCGTCTGGCACGTTGGAGAGGTGTGCGCTTCACGGATGAATCATGGTTCACATTGTTCAGGGCAGATGGCAGCTGAGAATGTCCCAGTTCTTGCATGGCCAGCATACTCACCGGACATGTCACCCATTGAGCATGTTCGGGATGTGCTTGACCGGCGTATACGACAGCGTGTACCAGTTCCCACGAATATCCAACAACCTCGCACAGCCATTGAAGTGGAGTGGACCAACATTCCACAGGCCACAATTGACAATCTGATAGACTCCATGCGACGATGTGTTGCACTGCATGAGGCAAATGGTGGTCACACCAGATACTGACCGGTTCTGGGTCCCCAGACCCCCAATAGCGCAAAAAACTGCACATTCCAGGGTGGCCTTTTGTTGTGGGCAGTCTGAGGTACACCTGTGCACTACTCATGATGTCAGATCAGCATCCTGATGTGGCACACCTGTGAGGTGGGATGGATTATCTCAATATAGCAGATGTGCCCACTACCACACATTTGGACTGATTTGTGACCACTGTTTGGGAGGGATGGTTATATTGTGTATCTGGAATGAATTTTAGGTCTCTACGTCCATCCCATGGGGAATGGGAGCAAAAACAAAAGTGTTGCATTTATATTTTTGTTCAGTGTATATAGACAGCGTCCATATTGAAACGGCAGAAAACTCTTACGTTCCAGTACTGCGCATGCGTGAAACGCAAGAAGATTCGACCTGCCTCATTTCTGTCTGCCGCTTATTTACTTTCCGGCTCTTTGAAATGTCGCGGCAAAATGTCGAGGAAAATCACAGAGTTTTTTAAATAGACTAACAATGAGGTGGAGTTGTTGCTGCGAGTAACACAAAAGTACAAAGTTGCAAAAGCAATTGAGAATTAAAGAATTTGAAGAAAAGTTATCTGAAGCATGTACAAACTGATATTAATCTTTAATTTATTAATTTTAATCTTTAATTAATCTTTAAAATCTTTAAAATTGAGAGCAAACAAAACAACTGCTGTATAATGCCCTCCGTTTAGTTTAATTGGCCACTTGACTGCATCACACCGTTTTCAAATCTCTGCGTTTTCGAGAGCATTTTTAAAACGCTGTGTTTTCCTCGAGCGAAAAACGCGGTCTCAATGTGGACAGGAGGCCAAAACGGGGAGAAAACAAAAACGCATTTAGTGTGGACATAGCCTCAGTCACTACTTCCAGGTTGGTGTTAAACTCACCTATATCCTGCGGTCGACATGGAGCCGATGCCCACGGAGATGCAAACTTAGGATAGAGATTCCTGACAGAGAGAGGGAGAGAGAGAGGGTCTGAGTGTGAGAACAGTGACAGGTCATTCAGCTGCTGCTGCGGCCATTCAAAAAAAAACAAACTTTAAAGACGCCGCTCGTCTCCAACTATAAATCGCGTTTGCATGTGCGACTCGTACTCAGGCGAGTTGAGGTTGAGGCCAAGTGTGGTGAGGTCTGAGCCCAGCGCCAGGTGGACCATGCCGGGGTCGGTCTCCGCCGCCCGGATGAACGTCAGCAGGCCAATCATTCCAAACTGGTCTGTTACCATGCCACCAGGGATATTGGTCACTCGCCCTGGGACACAAAGACAACAGAGGATTACGGATTAGCTTAAAATCTCTCCTGCTTGTTTTTTTACCCAAACTCACTCAAAGATAAGAAAATCTCCGTCTAATGGTTTTGAGTTAATTAAATGAGACGAACAAAAGCAAAACAAAAAAAACAGTGCAAAGGAAGAGCTCCCTTTTAAGACAAAATCCACCTGCAGCATCAGGCTGAGGGTGGGGAAGCTATCTGCTGTGACAGACTGGGGATGATGAGGACGGAGGGGAAATAAGGAGGATGAAAGTGTTCGGAGGTTCTTTTAATACACAGATTAAATTCACATTAACGATTTTCAGTTCCGGCCTTTTTTAATTTGGTTAAACACGTCACAGCTGGGTATTCAGAAACCTATTAAACCCTTTCATAGCAACATAAAACTGCATTTGTTTGGCAGACTCATCATCTGATGACAACATTTATGATTTTACATGTTCCATTATAGTTTCAGCCGCTGAAACAAAAGTATTTCCCTACAGTAAGGACAAATTAAGCTTTTCTTATTTTATCTCGAGTCTGTGATAAACTAATAAAGCTCTTATGTCCCATTCATTTCCTTTCTCTTTAAATTCTCAAAGAGATGACTCTAAACATTTTCAGGGTTAACATTCAGAAACAAAGATCAGCTGATGTCTGGCTTTTGAGCGATTATCTGATTGAACTGTCTCACCGTCAGGAAGCACCTGAATCCCTTTCTTCTGCTGGTTGTTGTTGCTCGGTGCAGAGCTCTTATCGCCGGGGAACTTTGGACCATCTGAGTTAGAGGCTGGCTTTCCCGATGAGTTCAGATTCTGATTGGATGGAGACAGACGGGACAAATGAGGATGAGTTGGGAAGTTAAAGAAGCAGAAAGCGGATGACGGAGAGAGACAGAAATGTCACCGTTTTGCTGTCTTCGTTGGTGCTGGTGGGGTCTTTTGTTTGGTAGTTTGGCCCTGGGAGAGCTGGGAAATCTTCGTTGTGGATGGAGAAGTCCTGCGACTGCTCACTGGACGGCTTGGTTACCATGCCAACTGGAGAAAGTGACCAATTGCAGGACATTAACAAAACACACAACAGAAAGACACACTGATCAGCAGCAAATGTAAGACTTTTAAAGGTTTTTATTGAATATCTATTGTGTTTGACCAACGGTTGAAAATATTCAGTTTACTATAAAACAAGGAAGAAAATCCACTAAAATAAGCGTTCCGTATTTCTCATCACTGTCCCCCAGCATGCTTCAATTGAAGTTAAAGCAAATATTCTAACAGCTCCATAAATGGTTTTATTTTCTTTACATTTTATTGGCTGCTTGACTTTTGTAAAGTCTAGACCACTGCGTAGAATTAAAGGACAACTCTATATTAGACAAACGGACACAAACAGATAAATGTCCCTTCTGTATTACCGTAGGGAGCTCGACCGGTCAGCGGGTTGTGCAGTGGGGTGGGATTCGAACCTCCATCCCTCCGACTCCTGTCAGCTAATGCCGGGAAATCTGACAGGTCCAACCCCGTCACATTCTCACTGCCGTCTGAAACGAGTTCAGAGAGGTCACATTACAGCAGGTTGGGTAACAGCTGACAGATTTTTTAAAATTCTGATGTCACTCTGTTACCTGTGCCATTGAAGATGTTGTTGGATAGCGAGTTGTTCATGAAGCCTGGATTCCTGTTCACCCCGAACCCTGACATACTGACACACACACACAGGTTTTGCGTAAATTTCATACAGGTTTTTGCCATTATGAGCTCTTCCTCTCTATCATTTCAAATCATAAATAATCATAAACATTCCTGAACCCTCGTCTCCATCACACGGTCCAGATGTGCTGCTGAAAACCTTCCTTTCTAACAACACAGGTCAAAGGTCACATCTGGACCGCAGTGATGCGAGTTACCTGTTGATGGTAAACGGCTGCCGTGCTTGCTGCTGTTTGGGCATCCCGATGATGCTGGGTGACGACCGGCTGGGACTCCCCATACTGCCGCTCCTCCCTCCTCCACCTCCACGCTCTCCGCCTCCCATCCCACCTGACTGCCCCGTTGGACCCCCCACCTGCTGGTTGTGATTGAGCACACTCCGGCTGCTCATGGGCAGTATTCCCCTGCAGGAAGAAGTTTGTGGTTTGAAGAAGAAGCAGAGACACTGACAGAGAGTTCTTATAATGAGAGCACACAGTGTGAGGGGTACCTGCTGGGTGAGGGGGGCGTGTGCATCGAGCCGGCATTGGGCGTACTGGAGAGCTGACCGGCAGACTGGTTCAGCCCGCTGCGACTCAATGGAGGAGCTGCACTGCTGTTCATGCCTCGCATGGGAAACCCCAATGCACCTACAGAGAGAGCAAGCAGACAAGCGTGAAAAACGAGGTTGACTCTCCCACGTTTTCTCTGAGATAACATCACAGTAATGAGTCGACATTATTCAGCAGAAACAGGTCAGTGCCTGTCCGTCTTACTCTGCGGGCCGTACAGGCTGGCTCCGAGCTGTGACAGCTGACCCGTAGAGGAGGCAGAGGAAGACGCCAGCATCTGAGGAGGACAAACACACAATCACACAGATCAAAACACAGAAACACACACAGCAGCTGCAGATGCAGCAGCATGCTCTGTTACTGTCAACCACTCAGGTAAGCTGTGAAGGGCTCTGTGCTGCATCCCCGGGCAGTGAGGACAAAGTGAGGATGAATAGAAGAGGGCAGAGATGACAGGGAGACGAGCTGTGTGCTGTTTTTACAACAAGAGACTCATTTTTCTTTGTTTTTGCTCGAGTTGCTTCACACAGAGCTCTCACCCCCTTGGACAGCGGTATCAAATATAAGGCCTGGGGAGCAGGATTGGCCTGGCATAACCTGGCCTGGCCACTCAATGGGTTTGGAAAATGTGAAGGAGGGCTTAAATGTTTGCACTTTTAAATGTACTTTAATGCGCTTTTCCTGCTGATAGAAGCCTCCCCAACAGCCATTCATACTAAATTAAAGTAATTAATTAATAAATAAACAACTAAATGACTGGAAAGTTTCTGTTTTTTCAATACTAAGTATAGAAATTTCAGATTTTTTTAAATGACATTTTAAAACTGACATTTTCTGGACAGTCTAGCCAATGAGCTACAAGAAGATTTTTTTTCTGTAATTTTACACATTTTCTTCCTAATAAGAATTATGCTGACAGATTTCTTTTATTTATTGCAGCATATTTCTTTATCATTTGGAAAAATTGAGGCATACTTCTTTTTCTAGTGCATGAAGTACAACACCTGGAAAAAGTGACAAAAACGGCCCCAAGATATCATCTTATATTCAATACTGTGTACTTCCACTTGGATTTAGGGCATTTTTTTTTAACATGAGGATACTGAATTTCACACATGTGAATGAAATGTAATGCCATGGGGCACTATGCCTTATGTACATGTGCAAGACCCATAAAACGCCTCTGAAGTTTCTTGACTGGCTGAGCATGTCCAAACCCTCAAATGCAGTTTTTGACAATAATTATAAACCGTAGGGCTGCTCAATTAACCAAATTTTAATCTCGATTACGATCTGGGCTTTCAACGATCATTAAAAATGACTGAGCCGATTATTAGCCCCTCCCTCGTGCTTTACTCTCGCGCTGCTCTGTGTGGCAAATCGAGCGGACCTCTCTGCATTTCGAACACGTGTCACAAGAGCAGCGGTCCCCAACCTTTTTTGCGCCACGGACCGGTTTATGCCCGACAATATTTTCATAGACCGGCCTTTAAGGTGTCGCGGATAAATACAACAAAATAAAACTAGTACCGGTACCGAAAAAAAAGAAAATTTATTCATAACACACGTGAAAAGACCAAGGAAAACCGAGTAAACGATAACAAAATAACGCTGAAAACCGATAAAAACCCTGAAAACTATACATTTCACACCTGAGCCTCAACTCTCACGGCCCGGTACCAAATGACTCACGGACCGGTACCGGTCCGAGGCCCGGGGGTTGGGGACCACTGATTAAGAGGACCCGAGGGAAGCTCAGAAAGCTAAGCAGAAGTTATTTGGAGAGGAGAGTGACTGCCGTTGGTTGAAAAGAGAGGTAAAAAAAGCTTCAGTGGTTGGAAACATTATGGGTTCGCGGAGTCAGACGTGGATCAAGTAGACATAGTGTGTAAACTTTGCTACAGTGTCGTAGCTGCACCACAGAGCAACACTGCAAAGTTCACTAAACATAGATGTTTACATTTTTCATTTATTTTTTATATTGCAAACATTTGCACTGTTATCAGTATTTGCACACTATTTTATATTTTTTGACAATCTTTAAAGTCATTATTCAATACATTGTTATTGTTAAATAAATATCGTCAAATAATCGAGATCTCAATTTCAGTGAAAATAATCATGATTATCATTTTTGCCATAATCGAGCAGACCTAATAAACCGTAATGATTGCTGAACGTGCAAGACTCACGTCTTTGTCCGCACGGTGAGGAGGGAACATGGACTGCTGGCTGTAGTAGAGACTGGAGTCGTCCGGGTAGTCACTCTCTATCCCTCCCTCCATAAACTTCTTCCGGTTAGCACCAAACATGCCGCGTGTCACCTAGGAGACAAGACGACGGGAAACAGTCAGACCAGTCATACCTGGACAGAAGTCATTCACTGTCATGGAACATTTCATGCTCTGAAACCAGAAACCTGCTTCTGAGCGTGCTCAGAGTCTCATTCAGGAACGACTTTTGCATGACTCACAAAACACAAAAAAAATTGAAATTCAATTTTTAAAAAGAAAAACAAAATTCATATAATATTTAGTCTCACTGCTTAATCTCAGGTTTACAGGCTGAGCTGCACTGCTTACGTTTAGATTTTTATGTAATTGTTTTAAGCTTGTTTTTAAAGATACTTCTTATCATTTTCTGCCAAAAACAAACAAATAACTGAACATTTTAATGTTTTTCAGCCTGATCCCAACTCCAACATCTGGATCAGGTTTCAGTATCTTCCCTGTGTGTTGTGCTGACAGCAGTGAAAAATCAATAAGCTACACTCCTCTCTGTGAGGTTTCCTTGATATAAATGTGTCTGTGAGCTGATGTTTACTGTTTCTCCTCTGAGTCGCACTGTGGTGGACCTCCTCACTCAGTGTGGCGCAGAGAGGTAATATTAATGCTGTGAACAACATGTTGTGTTACTGTCAGAGCAAAAAAATGCAAACTTAAAAACATGTTTTAGCAGCTTCTCTGAACATTTTCAGCCATGATAACAGTTTAAGTGTTAAAGTAAGACCTTTTTTAGAAAGTATGTTGGTGCAGCAGGTGTGTAATAGCTGTGCTCACCTGCTGCCTCGCAGCAAAGTAAACAGAATAAGGCTGAACTGAGAGAGATACCCGATCCAGGCTTCTGAGGCCGATGTGTGATCCAAACAGATCAGTTGATCCCTGATCAGCAGTTTGGAGCCATTTAGCTGCTACTACATCAGCAGCATTTCTCTTCAGGTTTTAAATATTTGCTTTAACTGAAAGCTCAAAAGACACAGATGCTTGGGAGGCTTTTACTGCATCTATGGCAGGGTAACCTGTTATCAGAAACTGGATTAATACCATTTCCTTCTCTCGTCTCACTCTGTATGAGGATGTGAACTCACTTTTAGGCTAAATGCTAAGTTCTGGTTAAGCAGCATGCACCGAAAGTGACATTACAGGTGCTAGTGCACAGTGTAATATCATCCGGTCACACCCCTCTCAAATTCATGCACAGAGAGATCAGGTTACAAAGACGGAGATGTGACAAAAACACACCTAATCTGGGGAAACACCTGGTCAAAACACAAAGGTTTTAATGTCTGTGGCATGTAAAATGTTTTGAATAAACAAAATATCAGAGGTGTGATCTTACTTGATCAGAAACTTTCAGGGCAGCTAAAGCACTGCAGAAAAGGACTAGTACAAGTTTAAGCGTTTGATGGTTCCTGATTTTATTCACAGTGAGAGCAGGGAAAGAAGAAACTGACTAAACCACTAATAAAAATTGAGTTGTTGAGTCTTGAGTGAAGCAGTTGCAGCTGTAGACTCTGATCTGAATTAAGACTGTCACCACAAACAAATCTGCAAAGCTGGACCCATTTTAAAAGATGAACCTAGGTTGAAAGCATCCAAACCAAAAAGGCTCAAAACTAAAACACTGACAAAGGTGTGTATCCCACCACAGCTCCTCATACTTCCCAGAATACGTTTTAATTACAAAGACAGAGGAAAGCTTCCACTGTTTAACAACTACAGAAAATCAACCGACTACACATCTTTAAGCCTCTGAACGCTTAGTTCTTTTAACTTTCAGAGTGAAAGAAGTCTGCTGGACGTTTCTGTTTTTTACAGTAAAAGCCTCCACTACTAAATCACTGATCAACAACCAGACTGGTGTGTTTGTGAGGACAAACTGCACATTAGCCAAAAGTAATATCAAAACATCACATCTCATAACATAAAGCACCAGCTAATCTCCATAATGTGTCAAACCTTCCACTAAAACACAAAGCGATGCTAACAGAGATAAGCGACGCCTCCTAAAGCAGGTGCAATCCCAGCTAACAACGGCTAGCTGAGATCCTGCTCGGTTCTGAGGTTTTATAACGAGTTAAAAACCTCACAAACTTTCCTTTTATCCCTGCAGCCGAAGCCCAGTCGTCTGCCTGTCTTGTCTGTCTCGTTTCTAAGCGGCGCTGAAGGCGCAGCAGTGTCGCAAAAACGGCTAATGTTAGCTTAGAGCGCTAAGGCTAGCGCTGCTAGTGTGTCTGATTAGCGTTAACTCCAATATTAGAATTTCCTGACAGAACTAAATGAGCCGGCTTGTCCCGCCGTGTGCTGCTATTTGACTGCAGGTCTCCAGGAAACAGCAGTTATCAGCAAGCGTTATCTCTTTAGCGTTAAAAATGTGTCAGACGCTACAGCTATCTAGCTGAGCAACGCACACAGGCTAGCAGCTTCTGTCATAGGAATACATGGGGCTGTTAGCATAGAAGCTAAGCTAGCTGTTGCATTTATGTGAACGTAGAAAAGCATCTAATTGGAAACCCGGAGGTCGTTAAATTACGGTTTAACGACTCGGTAACACCGGGATAGACGCTGCTGTACGGACAGAAAATGGGGCTGAGAGGAGAACTGCGGGCAGGTGTGCTTTTGTCCGTGTTTGGGCCTGCTGCGCCTCCGCTGTTAGTTCCCCAAAACAACAACAAAAAGCACCGAAACCGGGCCGCGCCGTTCAGAGCCGTACTGTTCCCGACTGCGCCCTTCACCAGCTGGGTCTTTGCAGCGAGCACACAAACTCGGGTTCATTTAAAGGACCCTCAGACCCGAAACTCCCGAAAAAAGATTTTAAAGCAATAAAAAAGGAGCTCACCGCATCAATCCTTCTTCCCCGCTACAATCCAAGATGGCCGACATCTCACTGCCAATCAGGAGGATGTTGGGAAGGCTCCATCACTCTACTCTGTTCTACTCCACTCAACTCTACTGTCAGACACCAGGGCCTTCTCTTTAAGAGAAGATAAAGTTCAACTTCTGTTATGTTCACTTTAACCGGATTACTCTTATGTTCCTCTTCCTCTTCTGTTCCACTCCATGTGAAGTTGAATCAGAAATATCAACTTCACAGTGCACATGTGGCTGCTCTGCAGTGGATTATTTATGAATCAAAGGAGCTTGCAAAGAACACAGACATTATTTATGAATGTTTGCTACCCTAACTTTTCATTTTTTATTTTAATAACACAAAGTATCTATTGACTTTGTTAATATTAAAAAAGTAACAACATTTTCTTACTTTTATCATAATTGTTATTCCTACAGGGGTTTGTTCATATTAAATAAAAATATTCATCCATACATTTTCTTTTACTTATGGGTCTGGGCCACAGAGGCCATCCTACGATTGCAAGTGGACTTCAAAAAAGAAGTACAAAGTTGTCCACAAAGCTGGACCCAGGTACAGAGATCAGCCAGTCATACTGAGCTCTTGCTTCACCACAAAAAAAACCAGAATAACTCCCCCTAGACCCGAAGATGCCAAGACGCTTAAACTCCTCCACTTAGAGAAGCAATTTGTCCATGACCCAGAGTGTGTGCTCCACCCTTAAGCTTGTTGGAGAGGTGCTCCACCCTTGGAGATGCTCATCCAGCTTCTTCACCCTCAGTGGTCAACATACGCCGGGGTGAGTTGGAATTCATCATTCACTGAAGGAAACAGAACTAACAATACCACTGATCAGGAGAACCTTTGAACATAATGTCCTTCAGTTACAATTATCTTATATCGATCAACCTTAAGACATTTTTGTGTTTTCATGTGATTATTTTTCAAAGTAAAAGCAAAAAAAAAAAAGAAAAAAAATGCTGATGTACATGTGGACTGAAGCCTCCTAATGTAAATACACAGGCAGAAAAAAAACAAAAAAAAATCATCCTTATTTTTATTTATTTCTAATTTTTGTGCGAATGTTTATTGTCAGTGCTGTATCAAACAGTTTTTATTTGGCTCTAGTTTATTGTAATAACCTTGGTCTTCGTATCCTTTTTACATTGTATGAGTATACAATGTAAATATAATCTTACAACCTAGTGTATTTTTCGAAGTCCTTTGTGTTTCACATTTCCCTGAGATCTTGTTTGTCACAGAGTGGACTACGTTTTTGTTTCTGATTGGACCATCCCGCTGAAGCGCAAGCTGGCCAATGAGCGATCAGGAAGAGGCCGATGGCGTCGATATAAAGTGAGACTCTGCTGCTACACAGTAGCCTGTTTCTCCTCGGCAAACGGAAAAAGATTTAAACATGTCTGGACGTGGTGGCAAAAGCGGCAAAGCGAGAGCTAAGGCAAAGTCTCGCTCCTCACGAGCCGGGCTTCAGTTCCCTGTCGGTCGTGTTCACAGGCTGTTGAGGAAGGGGAACTACGCAGAGCGCGTTGGTGCTGGAGCACCAGTGTATCTAGCGGCTGTGCTCGAGTATCTGACCGCTGAGATTCTAGAACTAGCAGGAAACGCTGCCCGCGACAACAAGAAGACCAGGATCATTCCCCGTCATCTGCAGCTGGCTGTCCGTAATGATGAAGAGCTGAATAAGCTGTTGGGTGGAGTGACTATCGCTCAGGGTGGTGTGCTACCCAACATCCAGGCCGTGCTTCTTCCTAAGAAAACTGAGAAGGCGAAGTAAACCTCCAGTATTTCATAAAACGGCTCTTTTAAGAGCCACACCAACTTAAGAGTTATCCTCTAATCACAACCCCCGCGCTAACATTTACAATGTGAATTACAATCTATAACACACTGATTATTAATGTTGTCGTATAGAGTGTGTGCCATTTCACTGTGCAATATAAGCAAAAGAGGCATAGCTTAATGTGCAGGATGACCTGACGAGACCAGGAACTAAAGCGTTCCCATTTTAATAATTTCACTTTTTTTTTTCTTTTTTTTTGTTGTTCCAAAATGATCACCTCAGATTCACCAAGTTGGCTGGCTGCATCGGTCGCGAACGAAATCGCTCTTAGAGCCAGATCTTTGACGTGAACGACGCGAGCCGGCTCCTCATCGCGAGCTGTGTTTTAGCACAGGGTCTATCATGTTGCCGAGCACAAAGCACTCGAATGTGATGAGCTTTCAATTGTGTTATTTAATTGATCTCGGTAGCTCTGTTTTGGAAGTTCAGTTAACGCTAGAAATGTGTTTTGGAGTTTGTACTGTTTTGCCTCTTCGGTCCACAGCATATATTTATATATCAACACATATAAATAAAACCACGTATTTTATATTAGTAATTCCTTTTGTGCATAATTGTATATTGTTGTTAATAATAAATTAGAGCAACAAAACAACCTGATGAGGCGGTTCAGAGCCGGCTCTTTTTAGTGAGCCGAGCCGAAAGAGCCGGTTCTCTAAAAAGAGCCAGAAACCCCATCACTAGCATCTATAAACTGTTTAAGCACAGCTCCCAGTGTTACAACAGAGTAGCTATCTCCAATTTCAGTCTAAATCAATTCACAACCAGTAACTCAATGACGTAGTGCACCGAGAGCAGATGTTTGCTTTCCCAACCCGGAAATGCGACTAGCCTGTGAGAAGCTGAAGTTGGGCCAATACTTGGCTGTTCTCAATCACGTCCGCAAGTCGCCTTTAAATTACGGGGCTGGCTGCTCGTTCTCCAGTAGTGTTTCTACACGGCTTCGAGAAAATGAGTGGACGCGGCAAAGGAGGCAAAGGACTCGGAAAAGGAGGCGCTAAGCGTCACCGGAAAGTTCTTCGTGATAACATCCAAGGTATCACCAAGCCCGCTATCCGCCGTCTGGCCCGCCGTGGCGGTGTGAAGCGTATTTCCGGTCTAATCTACGAGGAGACCCGTGGTGTGCTCAAGGTGTTCCTCGAGAACGTGATCCGTGACGCTGTTACCTACACTGAGCACGCGAAGAGGAAGACTGTGACCGCCATGGACGTGGTGTACGCTCTGAAGAGGCAGGGTCGCACTCTGTATGGTTTCGGAGGTTAAATCCACAGCTCGACTCTACAACACAACGGCTCTTTTAAGAGCCACACACTTCACTTTAAGAGCTTTGTTCTACAATCTTGTTGTTTTTGTCATAATTTGGAAGGAAGTCCTGAAAATATTAGTAACTACCTGCCAGTATCTCCCACTGACTTCTGAAGCAATAGTATGTTGTAACTTCACAAACTATTACCGACTCACATTCCCAACATATTACAGTGACTTAATCTTTCTATAGGCTATAAGATTAAGGTGTTTCTAATGTGTGCTTTTCTTCACAAAATTACAATAACTGACAACCACAAACTGAACTTCAGAGGTTACAGACCTATTCAATACCACTGTTTATTAAAACTCACCTATAGCAGGAGTGTGAACACTCATAGACCAAACGATAGATTTCACTAATTTTTTTTTTTTTTTGGTTTATTTGTAAATGTCTTCTTGCCAGAAATTCGCTTAAAGCAGAAGTGCTTATTTAATAAGGTTTTTTCTTTTCTTTTTTTTTCTTTCTTTTTTTAAAGATAACCAACCCACCTTTGGTCTAGTACATGGTGGACATGAGTGGATGGAGCTCTAAGAAGCTTTTGAAACTTCTTCCTGATGTCTGCCTGAAATATCATTTTCACCAATCATATCAATGTAACAATTCTGATGTGTGATCTTTCTTTCTCCACAGGCTTACTCAGCCTACAATCCTGACATAACCTTCATACAAGGAACACTATCAAAGATATGTTTTAGTACCCAGATTTTATGGACTTGAAATGCAGCATGTCTGTTTAAACTGCAAACAAAGTATCAAAGGGAACTGTAAATGATCTGTGATGAAATGACCCACATCGCAATCAAGAAGTTTTGTCAGGTTGTCTACGTTCAATTGACGTGCTTCCAGGTTAAAAAATAAATTAAAAACATTTTAAAAAAGCTCCTTTGAAGGAGCAGATCAGAATTACAGAAAATACACCACACACAAAGTGTGTTTGCATGTAGCACACAGCTGTGGCTCGCTGTCGGTCTAAATCAAGCCTATTCAAATGGAGGCCCGCGGGCCAAATGCGGCCCAGAAGCAACCTGCCTGTGGTCCTGGCAGAAACACAGAGAAAACGCAAAAAATTAATTAATTTTTAAAAAAATTAAAAATTCCTACAGCGTAGTGTAGACTGTGAATGCAACACTCTTAGTAGCCTAGCAATATTTAACCCACAATGCACCGTGATGTAAACATATTAAAAAATCATCGTAATATATGATGCGACAACAGCATGTCTTTCTCACTCCAAAAGTGCAAAATTGACAATGAAAACTGTCGGTTTAACCCTGCCTGGACTGACAAATACTTATTCGTTTTACCGAGTTTAATAATCTTACAACCGGAGTTGTACTACCATGGTGAGGGTCCTGTACAGCCCAAGAGAGAGCTGCAGCATCTTCCCTTCGTGTTTGCTTCTTGGCGAAGAAGAAAAGGCCTTTCACAGATTCTGAAACAGTGAAATACTGCATGCTGGCCATGGTGGATGCGGTGAAAAGTGAGTGTGACATCTGCTATTAAAAACGTACCCCTGTAGGACAGTTCAAATATTCGTAGAGTTGAAGTTCTGGCGTCAGACGAGTTTGAAATGCTGTTCGATGACCTGAAGAAAACTGATGTAATGTCTATAGCAGGAGATCAGACAGAACTGATAATGCACAGTTATGCGTATATGTCCGTTTTTTTGGATGGGAAATTGCTCGGTTTACTACCGTTAAAGGGACACACAGCTGGCGAAATGATGTTTGAGAAGATTTAAGCTCTTTTTGAGGAAAATGGTCTGGATATGAAGCGTGTCTGTATACTTGTGACCGATGGGGCTCCATCCATGGCAGGAAAATGGTCAGCGAAATATTTACTTTAATTTTAAAGGGAATTATCAAAATGTTTTTTGTTATTATTATTATTTCAAATGTGCAAAAAATAGTTTAGTTATAGCTCCTTTTTTTGGTGTGCATTTGTCAGAGGTCACCACCAGATTTATAGGGGAAAAGGAATAAAATAAATACTTGTTTTTCAGTACAGTTGTGTGGGTTTGAAATTGATCATGATCTGCTGCTTACTGGCTTCAAAAAAAATATCTGGCCCAGATAAATTCCTCGGTTTGAAAATCTGGCCCAACTAACTTCGTAGTTGAATAGGCATGGTCTAAATGAATCTCAGACCTAAATGAGAGTTTGTAGTGATTTATAATTATTATTATAAGTCTGAACCTCTTTAATCTACTCAGCTGTCTTGTTTTTACGTTTTAGTGCAACTACTTTAAGGAACAGACAATGTTTATGCTCTTACTACACAGATTTCTGTTTTTACAGCAAGTTTATAAAAAGAAAAGTCTAATAACTTTACAATTTAAGTCAGTCAGATTTTTATTCATGTAGTAAAACAGCTAAATGTGTTGCACACACTGAGACTACCGTAACAGGGCTGTGCCACTTCAGTTCTAGTGTGAATATGAGTTTGACACCTATGGATTAAAGATTTAGTTTAATTACTTTAAGCAAGTGTAGTTGGTTGAGGACAGTCGCGGGATTTTATTTAGCTTTCTCAGTCTTCTTGGCCTGGATGTTGGGCAGCACACCACCCTGAGCAATTGTCACTCAGCCCAGCAGCTTGTTCAGCTCTTCGTCGTTGCGGATGGCCAGCTGCAGGTAGCGGGGACGATCCTGGCGTGGGTGTAGGTTTGGCATTGGTGGGGGACGGATGATTCAACCACCGAACCCTGCCCTGCTTTTGTCTTTGCTTCTTGATAAAAAGAGGAGAAATATACTTGCCTACATATGCTGTTCTACATGCTTTTAAACCATTTAAAATTACAATTCATAGTTTTATATGTGAATTATATAATGTCAAATTACTATTAAACAAATGACTAAGAATTTTAGACTTTAGTTTACTTCAGCCATATTTCATATAAATCAGGTATCATACAAAAATAAAAAAAAGCTTCATTTTTGTAACTGATGTCAGTGATTTCCACGTTCATGCCGACTATAGTTTCTGGTATAGAAAGAGCATGAAGATTAAAGTGTGACTATAATATTGATGTAATAGTAAGAAAGGAGCGAGCTCTTGGTGGGAAGGAGGTGGCTCTGAAAAGAGCCGTTGTTTGTAGGAGAGAGACTAGCTTAAGCTCTCTCTCCGCGGATGCGGCGAGCCAGCTGGATGTCTTTGGGCATGATGGTGACCCGCTTGGCGTGGATGGCGCACAGGTTTGTGTCCTCGAAGAGACCGACCAGGTAAGCCTCACTGGCCTCCTGCAGAGCCATAACGGCAGAGCTCTGGAAGCGTAAGTCGGTCTTGAAGTCCTGAGCGATCTCGCGGACCAGGCGCTGGAAGGGCAGCTTGCGGATGAGCAGCTCGGTGGATTTCTGGTAACGGCGGATCTCGCGCAGAGCCACGGTACCGGGCCTGTAACGGTGAGGCTTCTTGACGCCTCCGGTGGCCGGGGCGCTCTTACGGGCAGCCTTGGTGGCGAGCTGCTTCCTGGGGGCTTTGCCGCCAGTAGACTTGCGAGCGGTCTGCTTGGTTCTTGCCATTGTTTCTCACTTTTCTTCTTCTGTGATACGAGCAGATTTTGTAGCAAACAGAGGAGACTCGCTGCTCTTAAAGTGTGTGCCTGGCTGTGACGCGGTGCCGCTCCGGCTCGTGATTGGTGAGGGGCTCCACGTGGTGCTCAGCACCGTTCAGAGGAGCACCGCCCCGCCTCGGTGTGTGCTGCTCATTGGAGAAAAGTGCATTGAAATTGCGCGCTGCCGCAAGCCTCTCTGCGATTGGTGCGTGACGAAGCTGCGCGCGCTCTGCGGGAATATAAGCGAGGCTTTGAGCCGATCAGGCCACATTTCCTTTGAGTGTCGATACTACGAAGAGAAGAACCTGTCAAAATGAGTGGACGCGGAAAGACTGGAGGCAAAGCCAGAGCTAAGGCCAAGACTCGTTCATCTCGTGCCGGGCTTCAGTTCCCCGTGGGTCGTGTCCACAGACTGCTGCGCAAAGGCAACTATGCGGAGCGTGTGGGAGCCGGTGCGCCCGTTTACCTGGCAGCTGTGCTCGAGTACCTGACCGCTGAGATCCTGGAGCTGGCTGGCAACGCGGCCCGCGACAACAAGAAGACTCGCATCATCCCACGTCACCTGCAGCTGGCTGTGCGCAACGACGAGGAGCTTAACAAGCTCCTGGGGGGAGTCACCATCGCTCAAGGTGGCGTGCTGCCCAACATCCAGGCTGTGCTGCTGCCCAAGAAGACCGAGAAGCCCGCCAAGGCCAAGTAAACGCAAAGCACTCCCTTTCAACAAAAAAAACAAAGGCTCTTTTAAGAGCCACACACTTCTCTCTGAGCAAACTTCCTTCTTGATGCGTTATTAACAACTTGTGTACTTGGAAATTTAGCAGACATGCACCTTTATTTATTTTGAAATGTATATTAACTCATGCCATCTTTCACAGTAAGGGACTCAAGTGCACCTTAAAAACTACATTTTTAATTGAAACTGTCAGTTTGCTTTATTGTCATCAGGCAAGAATAAAAAGTTAAAGCTCAAATTTTAACATTACATCCCAAAATAAAACTAAAAGAAATTTGCAGTGTCTCTCACTGTGTGATTAAGGCCTGTGCCTTGTTCAACCTCAGTGTGCTCCTATAGCTTAATAATTTGAGGTCAATTTGAAGCTAATCATTAGTGATATCCTAACTATGACTGTAAACATGCATCATGGTTCACTCGCTTGATAATAAAAGCAGATTTTAAGCTCATGGAAACACAAATGCAATAGTAAATCATAACGCAGAACATGATGAGGAGTGGGACAGGTGGAGTTCTTTGGTGCTGCAGGAACTATCCAGGTACAGAGGGAGGAAAATGTGGAGCTGTTTGCAACATGTTCAGCACTGCTGCTGAATTTGGGACATTTTGCAAAGTCTGTGTCTATTGTGAGCACAATAAAACAATGATTACAATACAATGTACTTAGGTTTGCTTAGATAATAGGGGGCAGCTGGAGATCAGAGGAACAGAAAATGATTCGTAAGTGTTGATTTTGTTAGAATGACTTTGTCAACCCCTGTTTTAAGGACAATAGTGGATTTGTGTGCTCGAAGCATTTCATGCGACCTTAAAGCTCTCAAGAAGGACATTGAGTTGCTGAACCCTGACCTCTAACATGCCAAATCAGTAGGTTTATCTATAAACTTTGGCGTGTCTCTGTATGGAGGAAAGAATTTATTGACAGTGGGGGTCTGCCTTTTGTAAAATGAGAGTTACAGTTACTAGCCTGGGGAGAGGACAACCCCCACAACAATAGAATTAGTGGAAAACTACTGAGGGGGACACAGGGCAGCCGCGGACTCTTCTTCAGCTGGGATATCAAAAGGATCGGTGAGGTCAAGAAGAAGTAAACCTCAACACTATATTTTTGAAATAATGGGTTTCCTCGCATCCTTAACCCTACAGAACTCAATTTGTTCAAATGTACATGAATCAAATTGGTTATGAAATTAGTAATGAAATAAATACATGGTAAAATAAATAGCTGTCTGGGTTCAGCTTGGAGTAAAATGTGTGTCCTTAAAATCACCGAATATCAATTCAGCTGGCCTAGATTTAGTCAGGTAAGGTTGTTGAGTAAAGCATTTCAAGTGGATTATATTGGCAAGGTATCAATAAACTATACATTGTACTTCCACTAAAACAGCCAGTGTAGGCTTACAAAAAATAAAAATATAAGTGAAACATATCTCATATATAGATAATAACATGCATCTATAAATGTAATATTTTCTGTCATATTTGTTGTTTTTTAATAGAATATTTTAAAATGTAGGTGATAACTTTTAAAGGTGTATTTCTTGTATGATAGTGTCTCATAGTAAAACAAGAAGTGGTGTGATGTCTTGTACTATGAAGGTATGGTTGTAAATATTGAGTTAACATCAAAATTATAGCAACAGTGCTGATGTTGACTAGATGTTGTATTAAAAGTATATTATTCTAGATTAACTTGAATACTCACATAGTAATGGAGGTCTCAACATACTGCAGTCCCTCTGGCTGAACCAATACAAAATGGTTATTGGAAACACACAACACATAGTACTGTATGAGTTATGGTAAATAAAGTAAAGAGGTTTTAGTATGCAGGTTAACTTGAATACTCACCTTACTCAATGTTGGGGGATACGTATTTTCTTCAAGAGGTCAGTTTTTTCTGCAACTCTGTCTATGATCAAGTCATTGTCAAGGGAGATGAGGATGTCTTTCTCTGTAGTCATAAGCATGAATGCTTCCAGGTGTTCTTGTGACTGTGTGCTTCTTATTCTACTTTTTATGTGTTTGAGAACAGAGAAACTTCTCTTACATGCTACCTGTGTCACAGGCAGAGTAAGAAGGTACCTGTATCCCCAGCCAAGAATATGATAAGCATCTGTGAAGAGGTTGTATCGTTTCAGAATCTGATAACAACAGACTGGGCATTCCTTACAAGATTTGCACTGTTTGTTTAGTACATCTGTGTTCTCTTCTTCGTCATCATCACAGCCAACCCCTACCATCCTGACCTTGTACTCTTCAAGTGCAGACATTTTAAGCCATGGCCACTGAGACACTTTAACTCAGACTGCAAGTTTCTTTCCTTTTTTTTACTTGCAGCTGCGTTTTGCATCGTTTCTTTCCATCGTCTTTGCCTCCTACTCCACTTCTTCTACTCCTTGCCTGGCGGCCACAGCCAATGCAGCTGGCATCCAACTTAGAGGTGCAGTGGGGGAAAAAATACCGTATTTTCGCAACTATAAGGCGCACATAAAAGCCTTAGATTTTCTTTAAAAAGTGCGGGGCGCCCTATAGTGCAGTGCGCCCTGTGTGTTGTAAGGAGGACGTAGTAGAGAACACCACGAGAACGCTAAAGGGTGAAGTGTGGGCGTTGATCGTATATACCGGACAATCGCACATACCTGTATAAAAGGACAGGTATGTGCATTATGTGGAACATCGTTGTTTTAACACCCCTGAAAATGGCAAAGAGACACGCTTATGAAGCACAGTTTAAACTGAAGGCCATCAGCTACGCGGAGGAACATGGAAATCGAGCAGCCGCGAGAGAATTTAAGATTAATGAATCGATGGTTCGCAAGTGGAGGAAGCTGGAAAACAAGCTCCGGCAGGTCAAGAAAACGCAGCTGAGTTTCCGCGGACATAAGGCGAGGTGGCCCGAGTTGGAGGAAAGACACGCATCACCATTGCTGTTGATCTGTGACTCTGGCTGTGAGATGGGCATGCATAATGTGAAAAAACAAGTGAAACAAATGAACTGTGAGCTTGCTGTCATTCCGGGAGGCCTGACAAAGGAACTCCAGCCGCTGGACATCGGTGTGAACCGCCCGTTCAAAGTAAGGCTGCGAGCGGCGTGGGAGCGATGGATGACCGATGGGGACCACAGTTTCACTAAGAGTGGAAGGCAGCGCCGGGCGATTTACGCCACAATTTGCGAATGGATTGTAGATTCTTGGGCTAACATGTCTGCTGGCACTGTTGTTCGAGCTTTCGCAAAAGCCGGCATCATTTCCGAGGAGCCGCACGGCACGGAAAGTGACTCTGACAGTGAAGAAAGTGAACCTGGCATGTTTAATGGAGATTTAGCACAGCTGTTCAATTCAGACACAGAGGATGAGGACTTCGATGGGTTTGATTGATGACAATTACCGGTAATAAAAATGTGAGTACCAAACTCAGTTTTGCTCCCGTTTTATTTTTAAACACGCATACTTGTATGAGCCCTATAATCAGGTGCGCCTCATGTGTGTGTTAAATACAGTAATGGCACACATAACTGAGACTGCGCCTTTTAGTACGGTGCATCTTATGGTCGTGAAAATACGGTAGGTGTTGAAAGCATGCGTGGAGAGTGGTGGGCTGGCCCGCCGGCCTTCCTGGAGTACCGGCCATTCTGTGATTCTCCAGAATCCACAGATGGCCAGTCCGCCGCTGGTGGTGAGTGTGAGGAAGGGGCTCTTGTGTGTTGCTGTGGTGGCTCTGAGAAGAGCCGTTGTTGTGTGAGAGTGGTGGCAGCTCACTACTTCGTGGCTGCTGTGGCCGCTGCTGCGGGCTTCTTGGCCTTCTTGGGCAACTTCTTAGCGTCTGCGGGCTTCTTGGCTGCTACTGCCTTCTTGGGCTTTTTGGCAGCTGCTGCCGGTTTCTTGGCTTTGGCCGCGGCGGGCTTCTTGGCTTTGGGAGCGGCTTTCTTTGCGGGTTTCTTGGCTTTGCTCTCAGTAGCCTTCTTGTTCATCTTGAAGGATCTGGAGGCCCTGGTGCCCTTGGTCTGCACCAGAGTGCCCTTCGCCACCAGGCTCTCGATGGCAGTCTTGACACGGGCCTTGTTCTTGTACACATCGTAGCCTCCGGCACCCAGAGCCTTCTTGAGAGCAGCTGCGGACACACCGCTGCGCTCCTTGGAAGCGGCCACGGTTTTCACAATCAGCTCGCCCACGCTGGGGTCAACTTTCTTGGGCTTGGAATCCTCCAGCCGTTCAAGAGGATTCTTTCTTCCGCCAACTGAAAAATGTAAAATGTAAACACAGATTTTTGTCTAAGATAAGTAAAATGCTGCACAATACCTCCGACCAACTCCATCATGTGCTGACCAGTCATAGGAGTTTAGTGAGAGACTGAGATTACCAAAATTCACCTCTGAACACCACAAGAAATCATTCCTACCTACTTCCTGTACAACTCATCCATCTTATGCACAGCACTTACTACAATAGTTGGATTATATAAAGGCAGATAGAAAGGGAAAGGTGGCTACAGAGCCAACAAATTAGGAATCAGATTGAAGATAACTTTGATGGAAATTCCTCTTTGGTCATAGCTAGAAAAGCTGGATGCGAAGGACACAGCAGAGCCTGACTGTGGCATAGGCAGTATAGGCAAATGATAAAGGTGCCATCTGGAAGCGCAAGTCTGTATTGAAGTCCTGCGCGATCTCACGGACCAGGTGCTGGAAGGGCAGCTTGCGGATGAGCAGCTCGGTTGATTTCTGGTAACGGCGGATCTCCCTCAGAGCCACGGTACCGGGCCTGTAGCGGTGAGGCTTCTTCACACCGCCAGTGGCCGGCGCGCTCTTACGTGCAGCTTTGGTGGCGAGCTGCTTCCTGGGAGCCTTTCCTCTGGTGGATTTACGGGCAGTTTGCTTCGTTCTGGCCATCTTGGTTTGTGAAAAGAACGTTATACAGTGTACTGCAGAGATGCCCCTTTATCCGGTCGTAAAGTCTGACAAACTAGCCGTGTCTGGACCTAAACTCCGCTGCAGGTCCATATATCAAACATCACTATGGCATTACTGAGACTTGAAAAACTGTCTAAAGTCTTTCATCTTTAATAAAATGATCAGCGTTCTGCTCTACCAGGTGTAACAATTGAGTTTAACATCCAGGCATCCATGAAAACGGAATTTATGATATTTAATGGAGTTAGAAGTTAGCAGGAAGTTAGCTCGCTAGCTTCTATCTAAATACAATATAGCATGTTCTGACTGCGGGGTTTTGGAAACAAATTAAAACGTACAGCTCTGTTATCACTTCCAACATAAATGAAGACAGAAAACTAAACAGCAGTGATGTTTGTAGGGTTACTGAAGTTTGGCTAGCTGGTATATAATGATGTGCTACGTGACCGCTAGCGACACAGCTATGTTAGCATAATATAAACAAGCTAACTTTTTTCCACTCGATAAAAGTTAACGTGAGTGTTCTCGGTGGTCAGGAACAAATTTAATCGCATGGCAGGATGCTGTAAAGGACCAAACTTCAGCCAGGAGAACAACTGAGTTAAGATATTCATTGTGTGTATTCATGTTGTACAGTGTTTAACTGCATTATGGTTACTGTGGTTTAACAGAGACAGTATTTTAGTTGCCACCACAAGGAGGCACTGTTTCATTGTAAGAGCACGGATGCTGCGTCATCACGCCCCTAAGAAAAAAAAGTATACCACAACGAAAATGGCACCCATGAGAAAAGTTTTGCCGCGTGTTGATGAGGAATAAAGTTCACAAAATATTAAGGACATTTTTGCCTCCGTCGTCATTTTCCTTCGAGTTGATCGCTGTCGATGCTGCAATACTCAACAAAAACATTAGCACAAGCTTAAAATAAATAATAACTAATAATCCTTTTGTAATTAAAACAATGTTTTAAAGCTTGGAAAGTTTAACAGGGACTGACATTATTTCTTTATTATTTTAAGCTTCATTCTTACAGGGAGGACTATGTGTTTCTGGATAAAGACAGCTCTTTTGCAGCTTTGCTTCGGTACACCACCTCAGTGGGTTTTGAATTAAACTATGGTGATGTGTTTGAGGTGTAAACTTTCACTTTTAGTTTAGGCTTCAAAACAAGTGTTGCTTTAACTGTCTAGGAATTGCAGACATTTATACAGTCTCACATTTTAATATCTGCAATCAGGATCTGCCTGAAGTCTAGAAACCATAGGCATCACGTGTTTCCTCCTCTTCAGGCCTGTACTGCATCCACCTCGTGCTGCTGCGTGTTTGTGGGTCTCTGCCTTCAGTCTTGTATTTAATAACTGAAAACCTGCTGTTGGGTGGAGATCAGAGCAGCATGTTTTTAGTATCTTTACTTTGAAGGTTGTAAAGTCATTAATGATAAACAGAATCCACCACATGAAGGAGGTCTGGTGAGCTGTGATCAGGTTGCCCTCGAACACTTTTTTGGAGCAGTTTGTGTGAAACAACTCTTTTAATCTGAAACTGTTCAACAGGTCACGCTGACACAGCTTCATGCCTGATCAGTTTATTTATTGATTGATTGAATGGCGTATTTACAGGTCATTTAAACAGTCACTTGGCGTTTTAATCATGGACAAGAAATAAAACAAAGATAGCGAAAAGGACGACCAGCTGAAGGATAGAGGTATGACAAAGAGAGACTAACATATGAGAAAAAAAATAATCATTAATCAGAAATATTCTGTTCATTTAAAAAAAAAAAAAAAAAAAAAAAAAATATTCTGTTCAATCCACAGTCCGATAAAATTCAGTGCCTTTAAAAGGACACCAGCTTTCCCCATAAATACAGTACTTTAATGCAACTTAGAGGGAAATAAATACATTTGATGACACTTAACAAAGGAAAAAAAAACTAATTTAATACACAATCCTCTAAAAAAACTCAGATCAAGTTGAACATTTCAGAAGTTAACACTTTAAAAATTATTTTAATTGCAAACTTAATGCCATTTTGTATTTTTCCACAGATTCAAACCCTTAAATGTTCCTTAATCCAGCTGGAAAAATATTAAATACCCCATAATATACTCTATATAATGTTAGCCTAATTTGCCCCAAAGAGCAGGAAACAGCTTCATCTGAATCATCAGTCAGAGATTTAAATGTTTTCTACCTGATATTAATTAGAACCTAAAACTTCTATATCAAAGCATCTCAAACTCTGCTCATGCTTTAAAGTTTTTACAGAGTAAAATCAGATTAATCAGAGCCTGTTGCTGAAAGGTCCAGTAAATACTCTTTAGACATTGAAGTTAACGTTTGTTTTATTTATTTTTTTACCCATTAAACCATTAACATTTAATCCATTAAAACTGTTCTCTTAAATATTCCACTTCAGGTGAAAAACTACAGAACAACGTAAACACACCTGTGGTGATCTTTAATCCATTCATCATTTCCAATAACACCTGCAGCCGAAAGTATTTGACTCCAAACGTGACATAAACCCTCCCTAAACCTGTTGTTCCCGGCTGTGTCCGCCTAAATACTCAAAGGTGTTTCAGGGTCTCTTTGCGATGTGATTGGATGAAGCTGCTCTGCATTCCTTTGCCGATCCTTAGCTGAAAACCTCTCCGATCTTTTTCTTTTAAAGCGACTGAAGCAATTGAGCCAGAGTTTCCAGAGACTCATACAAAAAGCTTTGTCTTCAACAGTCCGACGTTATTTACACAGTAAACACACAGAATATGTACAAACTGCAGCGACACTCGACTCCACTCATCCTCTCAGGCCCCCATCCAGTGTCAGAGTGCCAAACCTGCAGAGGTGATACAGGCCAGACAGAGTCACATTTGTGCCAAAATAATCACACTAAAGTTAAAATAAAAGAAAGTCAAACAAGAAGCTGAAGGCAGGTTTTCAGAAGCTGGCTCAGGCAAACAAAAATATTTTTATTCTGTTTCTAAGAAAGTGTTCACGTGTTCAGTGTCAGTGTTCATAAATCCAGGTCAAAATGACCCCCACCTCTGTACTTCCTGTGGGTTTGGTTGCTGTTTTTAAACTGAACTTTTGTGTTTTTCAGCTCTGAAAATATGAAGTAGAAACCTGCTGAACTTTAAAATGCAGAAAAAAAATAAGTTGGCCACATTTGAAACTGTTTTAGTTGAAGGTAACATTTTTATTTGCTTCATTAAATGTACTAACATTATAATTATCTAATTTTAATGGAACTTTAGGAGGATAATGTATAATCTGTATAATGTTCACTTTTCCCTCATAAAAGACCCTAATCATGAGTGTTGACACTTCAGTATGTATCAATAAATTTGTGGTTTGACGACCATTAGAATACTGGTATTACTGGTAGTACTAAGTGTGACAACTTGATTTTAAAAATCAAATTCTTTTAGAATAAACTTTACTGTATTTTAGGGGTCACTGATCAGCTCATTTTTTGTCCTTATTGTTTTGTTAGGGAGTTGGCACTGGTCCATATTATTCAGAGGCACGCTCATAAGCATCTTTTAGGTCTAAATTTTACATGAGCTGATTAAACAGAAATCAAAGTTATGTCAAGCATAAGGCCCTGGGGCCAGAATCGGCCGACCAAAGACTCCAACTAGCCTACTGCATGACTTCGGAAATACAAAGGAGGGCATGAAATTTGGACTTTAACTTTATTTTAGTTTTACAGCTTTTGCTGATGGTGAGGAGCTCCTCAATGGTCATTCATACTACATTGAAATAATTAAGTAACAGGTAAACAAATTACAGAAAGTTACAGATTTTATGTTGGGTTCACAATAAAAATAAATAAACAAATACAAAAGACATTAAATGGAATTTAATGTCTTTTTGTTTTGAGAACTGACAGATTTATAACTGTAGGACAGTCTGCACTGCACTTCTTTATCTTATATTAAGATATCACTGGTTCGGCTCAGACTGGGCTGTATGTGGGCTACGGTGTAAAATAAATTTGATATCCCTGGTTTAGAGAAAACATTCTGTCTGTTTCCGAGCGGTCTGCGTACTTTTTACATTTTAAATCAAACAATAGAAACAGAACCTGCAGCTGATTTACCGTAGTCTTAAATTAAAAACAGAAAAGTCTGACCTCTCTAAGAAATGGTTGTTTTCTGCCAACTCTTTGACCACTCCCTCCATCTCCTCCTTCAGCTTCTTCATCCTGAAACACAGAAGCACTGAGTCAGCACTCACGGCTGCTTCAGATGGAACTCAACACGATGCGACAATAGAGAGGAAACAAACAAACCCCAGAGTCATCTCCACCAGCGTGTTCTGGCTCAGGTAGGCCTGAGGCTTCATGCCACTGGACACCAGAGGAAGAACTTTCTGTGGCAGCTGTTCCTGCAGCTGGAAGACAAACAAACAGACACGTATTTCTGTCACTTCCAGACTTCATTCTGGGAAACTGGCCGTAAACGAATGTGCTTAGTTATGATGACAGATTTCGTGTGCGTCAGCCGCCCAGCACCTGAAATCGCTTTAATGTTTACCTTGATGGCTCTCTCCATCAGCATGGTCACCTCCTTCTCGATGCTGATCAGCTGACTGGACAGGTTTAGCAGCTGCTTCCTCACATGATGAACTTTCCTGAAAAAGCAAAAAAAAGCAAAACGTCAACACTCAAGCCGAGAGGAGCTCGGGTCACGACCCAGCTGCCCACTTGCCTGTCATTACCTCATCCACTCCTCGCTCTTGGAGATGAAAAGACGGTACTTCATTGCGCACTCGTCTGTGAACAGAGTCCTGGCCTTACTCGCGTGAAGGACCAACTTCTGTCTGTAGGAGAGAAACAAAAACATGGCATCAGAAAGAAGGCGGAGCCTGACGGAGGACATCCACATAGCTGACAGTACCGGAACTTACTTGTCAAACTTGTGGATCTGCTCCTCGTTGTACGGCAGACCTGAACAGAAGAAATGAAACCAAACCATTTAAAGTTTCACTTTTACTCCTGTGACAGCGACATGCTCTCGGTTTAAAAGATTTTAAAATTGGCTTAAATTAACTAAAACCTTCAGTTCATTTGCTTTAAGCACAGCGTGACAGTGTCGTGTCATCATAACTGTTGGTAAACCTCAACAGCAAACAAAAGCTTTTATTAAACAGAAGACTAAGTGTGCTGTCAGTAAATGGAAAAGAACAGCTCAACAATGACAACAAAGGAGAGCTGCACATATCCCACATCTTAAACTTCGACTGATGGAGGATCACTTTTGTTTCAGTTTGTGTGTTTTGTTCAAGAAAGAAATAGAAATGATTTCTGATTTTCTGTTATGCAGGTGCAGAATATTTCGTAACATCTGACATTTTAAAAGTTTAATACAGCAGCGAGGTTGTGAAGGTAAATGTGAGTGTCATCTGCATAGCAATGGAAGACAAAAGCAAATAAATAGAAAATAAAATGGAACCCAAAATTGAGCCTTGCAGTACACCACAGGTATTGTGCAAATTGTGAAGAAATGAACAGCCACATAGCAACATCAGGCATGAAATAAAAGCTGCTGATATGGTACAATCTGCAGTAAAGTGTGTGCTGTAAAACTTAGTAAATCATGTTTTTATGTTTTCTTTAAATAATCTTCCAGAATTATTAGGTGCCCTGAAAAGGAAACTCCTACAAATACATGTGCTGTTGGACCAGCCGTGAAGCTAACTGTGTGCAGGCTTTCTGTTTCTGAGCCTCATCAATAAATCTCCTTAGACCAACAGAAGTTTTGATCCTGATGCAGACTGTAGGTGAAGCTGGTTCTAAATGAAACCTGATTTAACGATGACTCTTCCTCCACAGATAAACAGCTGAATCTGCAGCCGTGTTTGTGAACTCACGTCTCTCTGCTTTGTCCTTCTTGAACTGCTGGTAGATGGCGGTGATGGCGTCCAGCAGCACTTTGATCTTCTCCACACTGCAGAGAAAAAGCCCAGCGTCACGCACTGCATCACCACACATCACTTTTGCATTATTATTTCCTGTTCTTTCAAACTTACTTCCTGTCCTCAGGGTGCGTCCCAACTTGCTGCGTCCAAGTGTCGGTCAGAAGGCCTCCAGGCAGAAATTTACTCTTGACGTCTTGTGTTGTACGTTCGATGGGCTCCAGAGAGCCGGAGATCTGCACAGAAACATTACGTCAGGACGAAACAAAGAAAAATCACCAACATTTTAAAAACAGTTGAAAGAAATGAGGCACAGTTAGACGACTGCACCATAATTAACAGACAACCTCAGACTCTAATGATATCATATGTATGGTGATACTGGAGGTTTTTAAAGTGAGCACGTGACCAAAAATTCTTAACTCAAGTGTTTCTGAGAGTCACAAAACTACTAAGCACTTTTCTTATAGTCCTACTCAGCTGTTAAGTTTGACCTTTTAAACCACATGTGTCAAAGTCAAGGCCCGCGGGCCACATCCGGCCCGGCGTACATTTATATCCGGCCCGTGAGATCATTTTATATAGATGTACTATTATTGTTATGCATGGCCCAGCAATATGAGGCGCTAATAATATACAAACTACAGATCCCATAATGCAGCGCTGCAGCCTCCTCACTGAAGGCTAGGCTAACTGGGAACATTCCCGCGTCAATCAAGTCAAACTTCTGTTATTGCGAAGTTAGCCGCGCACAATGGTGGAGAGAAAAGTTGATTCTGAAAACAGAGCCTTTCAGCGCCAGTGGGTGACTGAATATATGTTTACAGACATTGCTGGTAAACCCGTGTGTCTTATTAGTGGAGCTAATGTGGCTGTAATTAATAATAATAATGGATTGGATTTATATAGCGCTTTTCAAGGCACCCAAAGCGCTTTACAATTCCACTATTCATTCACTCTCACATTCATACACTGGTGGAGGCAGCTACAGTTGTAGCCACAGCTGCCCTGGGGCAGACTGACAGAAGCGAGGCTGCCATATCCCAAGGACACAATGACCAGAGAGCCTGGGGATCGAACCGGCGACCTTCCGGTTACAGATACACTTCCCAACCCCCTGAGCCACGGTCGCCCCAATTAAGGAAATTAATTTAAGACGGCACTACGAGACAAAACGTCAGGATAAGCTGAAAATCCTAAATGCAGAGCAGACACTACAGAAAGTAGAAGAGCTAAAGAAGAATCTGACATTTCAGCAGACTTTTTTCACCACAGCAAAATCACAAAGTGAAGCTGTGTATTGTAGCAGAGGAGACAGTCAAATCAGCCCGGTACCACTCTGAAGAGCTGCATGATGAACCTGTGCGACATCTTGTGTCCAGACAAAACGCAGAGTTTGGCAAATGTGAGCCTGAGCAGAAATACGATTGCTGATCGGGTTTGTGAGATGGCCACGGATTTAAGAACATAGTTGTGTGAAAGAAGCAAAAACTTTGTTGCATACTCTCTTGCTGTGGACATTGCGCAGCTGGCCATCTTCATCCGTGGAGAGGAAATATTGAACATTAAATCGATGCACGGGACAACGACAGGGAAAGACATTTTTTAAAACGTATGTCAAAGTGTAGCCGACATGAAACTGCCCTGGGACAAACTTGTTGGACTTACAACAGATGGAGCGCAGGTGTTGTGCGGTGAAAAAAGTGGACTAGTCGGCAGGATGAGAGTAAAGATGCAGGAGGAGAACTGTACCGATGAGTTAACAGCATATCACTGCATCACACACCAGGAAAGGCTGTGTGGTAAAGTACTAAAAATGGAGCATGTAATGATCACCGTAACGCAAACCATAAATTTTATCTGAGCTAAAAGATTAAATCACCGTCAATTTCAGTCTTTTATGTGGGAAATAGATTCAGAGTTTGCCGACATTCCTCATCATACAGAGGTCCGTTGGCTGAGATGGGATAAAAATTCTCAATAGAGTTTTTGAGCTCAGCAAGGAAATCTGTCAGTTCATGGACATGGCATGTATGATGCTGTGAAGGCATTTCAAGTGACACTGTCACAAATGCACCAGTGCAACCTGCCTCACTTTCCCTGTTGCCAAGTAATGCTGAACCAAGTCAGCGGACTTTGCTGAACTGCACCTGTGCAGATTCAGATGGAGCTGCAGTGTAATGATACACTCAAGGGAAAGTACGACACTGAATGGCCCGCACAGTTTATTAGTTCCTTTCCTGAAGCAATACCCAGCTCTGTCTACATGCGGCTCGAACCTTGTGTATGCTTTCATTTATTTTTTCTGGGGTTTTTGGCAGCAGGTTCATATTTCTAACTTGCATAATTTTGACGGGATATATTTTTATGAAGGGCAAAATATTTAAAGTTTCTTCAATTCTCAAACTCAAAATCAGAGTCACCACCAAGAGTTCAGTGTGGCTGTTCTCTCAGATTATTACTGTCAGGTTACAATAAAATTAAAAAAGAGGATTTATGAGTTTCAGCTCGTTCAGAGGTTTTAAGAACCAAGCTGATAAAAATCTGGAGAGTCTGAGAGACAAAGAACTGCAGCATGTTAGAAAGATGTCTGAATAACAAATGTGATGCACAGAGACAGGAAAAGAGCGCCAGCACTCACTCTGAGAACTTTCTTGTGCATGTCTGAGATCTCGTCGTATTCTGACGACAGCATGTTGGCCTGCATCAGCACCTCGAACCTGAAGCACGGCGAGAGCATCACGTTATTAACAAAACTTTCAGGATTACACTCTGGAAATTATTATTATTCAAACACTGCATTACATTTCACTTTTAACAGTTAATGAAGGCTGAATTATGAAAAACAGATCTAAAGAACTGTGACCATCTAAGAGAGTTGCTTACATTGAACAAATTCACAAAGTCAGTGTTAAACAGAAATGCGAGGTTGGTGGAAAAACAACTTGAGACTAGGGCTGGGCCATATCATACCGTTCATGGTAACACCGGTATAATGTTTGGCAACGATAAGAAAATGAAATATCGCTTTAGAATATGGGTAAAACACACATGCCTTTGTTTTTGTACGCACATGGCAGAAAAAGTATGATGGCGATGGAGAATGAGAAGGGCGAAAGCGGATCGTTGAATCAAACGGATGAAACAGAATTGGTTTGTAAAAATGCTGCAACTTCAGTGGTGTGGAACTGGTTTAGCTTTCGTCCGTCAGATACACAACAAAGCACTATTTTTGGTAGAGCATGCTAGCGGGCCGTCGTTATTACCGTGTTTTTTGGAAAATACGGCACACTTGGACAGCGCCCCTTATAATCCCGTGTGCCTTATGTATGAATTCTGGTTGTTTGTTTACTGACCTCGAAACGATTTTATGTACACGGCGCTCGAAAATCTGTCAAATGTTTTAGTCCGACTTTGCTAAGCTACAAACTCACACTGCTTGATGGATTGTCGGAGCTTTACAGCTATTGTAGGCCGGAGCCTCGCGGAGTGATACGTACTGTGCTTCAACATAATATTACCGTATTGTGTGTGTATAACCACTTTTTAAGTTTTGTGGATATTATACATGGTTATGCTGAGGATATGTCGGCCATTTTCCACTGGAAATGCCTTTTGGTTAAACTGTCAGCAAGGAATTTGCATTTGCACTGTAAAATTTTTATATAACTTTATTGCACATAAAAAACAGCTGTTTGTTTAAGTGAAAATACATGTTTGTGATTTTTTTTGCACTACTAAAGTTGAATAAAGTCTCGAGTTGTTAAGTATTTTGTCTACTGTCAATTATATCGTCAGTTACATGTTATCGCAAATTTTCAAATGTATATCGTGATAAATATTTTTGGTCATATCTCCCTGCTCTACTAGAGCAGTGGTCCCCAACCCCCGGGCCTCGGACTGGTACCGGTCCGTGAGTCGTTTGGTACTGGGCCACGAGAGTTGAGGCTCAGGTGTGAAATGTATGGTTTTCAGGGTTTTTATCGGTTGTCAGCGTTATTTTGTTATCGTTTTGATCATTAACTCGGTTTTCCTGGGTCTTTTCACGTGTGTTATGAATAAATCTTCTTTTTCTTCCTTACCGGTACTAGTTTTATTTTGTTGTATTTATCCGCGACACCTTAAAGGCCGGTCCGTGAAAAATATTGTCGGGCATAAACCGGTCCGTGGCGCAAAAAAGGTTGGAGACCGCTGTGCTAGAGACTATTAAATGTAGTGTCAAGTTTCTGTTCTGTGGACTTTTTTTTGCAGTAGTTTTAAGTCTCAGAAGTAAATGCTTTCAATACTTGTTCTGAGTCCCTTTGGTGACTTCAGTCTCTTTGTGATAATTTTAAGTTTTGAGTCTCTTGGCAATTATATATATATATATATATATATATATATATATATATATATATATATATATATATATATATATTAGGGCTGGGTATCGTCACTGATTCCTAGAATCGATTCAATTCCGATTCACAAGGTCCCGAATCGATTCGATCCACAATTCGATCCACGATTCGATTTAATTCGATTCGATTTAAATCTGGGAAATTTTGACAGTCAGAGATATAATTCAGATCAGGACATTTACATATTTTTGTATCTATAAAAAGGAAGCTGACACTCTCAAGACTTTATCCAAGGTGTGAGCATCACAGCAGATGCCTTTGTGTCAAAGTAGCTGAAGATAAAACACAGAAAAACATGTAGGTGATTTTCCTGGCCTGGGATTTTATAAAAAATATTCTGCAGTACATCAAAAACGAAAGAAAACCATTAATTAATGAACATTACCTCTGACGTTACAGCGGTTTTATTAGAGACATGGCTAAGCATTTTGCATTTTGAATAATTTTAAAAAGTTTCAATTTGTTCAGTATTGAACAGCAGAAATGAGGTTTTCTTTTCGGAAGAATGTAAAAGGGGAAAAAACAGCGGCCGACAGCGCTGTAAGCAACAGTAGACTTGTGCGTAACAAGCAAGCAAATAATGAAGAAAGGGAAACTGTTCGAGAGAGAGAGGGGGGGGGGGGGAGGGGGAGGGGGAGGGAGAGAGGGAGAGAGAGAGAGCTGCGCATCGCAATGGAAGCAAAACAGTAAAAGAGTGAATTCATGACGATGTTTATGTGAAGCGTTTGGATCTTCTTTTGCTGCTGGTTCGGTCAATATTGTTTGGAGAGAGATCAAACTAACAGCTTTAGAATCAGCGCATAAAGGGCGTGAACACAAAGCGCGGACCCGGATCAGCGAGCTGTCGGCTTTCAGCCCCGACTGTGAGAAAGGCGACATCTAACTGATTCTGATCCGCGGGTCGCGCTGTGTGTTTAAGTCTATGTGCAGAATCCCTGTACCTGCTCTCATTTACTGTTTGGTGGTTCTTGAAATTTTGTGAGATGTCACCAGAGATTCTGGCATTTCGGACAAAATAAATTTATATTAAAAAATCGATTCAGGATTTTAATGAATCGATTTTACGCTATCCAAGCCAGAATCGATTTTAATCGATGAATCGATTATAAAAACCCACCCCTAATATATATATATATATATATATATATATATATATATTTATTTATTTTATTTTATTTTTTTTAAATTAATGTCAAGTGTTTTGGTAGTAACTACGAGTCTTTGTGATACTTGGTGATAGTTCCAAGTCTCGTTGTTTCTAGTCTCTGCAAGCGGCTCTTTGGGCCGGTTGTTCACTGCAGCGGTTTTGACATTAGGATCTATATAAGTTAGAACTGAGGCCATCGATCTCGCTAATCTAAGGGTCAGGCGCTGGCTTTGTTCGTTTGTGATGCATCTGTAGGAGCAGTGTGCGGGTTAACGGCCTCACTCACAGCTGCTCGGTCTTCTCCAACATCTGTGTGCAGAAGTTACACAGATGGAAAACCTCCAACTTCTTGCGCATAATCTCATTGTAGTCCTCCTTCATCAGCTCACTGCACAAATAAATACACAAAGAAAAATGACATCACATGAGAAAACCAACTGAGCTCCACATCTGAGAAGATTTTTGTGACGTGAACTTACATTAAACCTCGAACTCCTTTCCGCACCAGCTCCTGATAAAGCAGCAGAGACTCTGAAGTTTTCCACAAATGGCCGACATCTCCTGCAAAAGTCTGAACAACAGGAAGAGGAAGGTCAGCGAGCATCGAGGGACTGAAGGAAAAAAAGACTGGCTCACGGTGGTCCCTCTGCAAAAAGCTTCAAGTTTTTTTGTGGTAGTTTGTACCCATCCATCCTCTTCCGCTTATCCTTTTCAGGGTCACGGGGGGGAGGCTGGAGCCTAACCCAGCTGTCTTGGGGTGATCTATAAGTTATTTTTAGAGTCCCTTTGCAATCATTTCTAGTCTCTATTTATCTATCTATTTAAAAATAGTTCCGAATTATTCTGTGTAGTTCAGTCTTTGTAACTCTGTAAATCTGTTTGTAAGAGTTCAAAATAAACTTTTTTCTTAAAAGTCACCAGATGAGTGAATTAGAGAAAGATTAATGGGTTAGAGTTCATCCTGAAGTGGTCCTGATTTCTTATGCTGACACACCTAAGCTCCTGTAATTGAACAGGCCGTATAAACTAGCAATGTTTTACTATTTTTTTCCAGGGCCAATCAGATTCACAGCTAAGATGATGTGAGTTCAGTACCTTTGCGTAGCTGGCGTCCAGGTCGAGGTCATAGCGGGGCTGAACTTTAGGAGGACTGGCTGTGAAAACAAAATCAAGTCCAGTTTCTAACCAACATATCCCATCACAAAACCCATCACATCAATTCTGGTTTTATTAAACATGACAGAAGAAAAAAAAGGAAGTGCATACGATCTTCAAAGATGAGTCCCACGGTGGCGACGGACTCACGGCTGACGAGCATGATGGGATTTTCTCTGGAGGTCTTGGGGAAAGTCTTGGCCTGGCGGTTGGCGTCGAGGACGAGGCGGCGGCCCTCGTAAAGCAGCTCCTGATTATGCAGAGGGATGCTGGTCCTGCGGCACAACAGTTCCTGGAACAGCGCTGCCCTGTGGGCACATGAAGAACAGCAGCTTTCAGACACCGTGCAGACTGTTTGAGAAAGCAGGTGCACGGGCACTCAAGGCTTACGTGTTGTACTCATGGATGTAGACGTGGTGCAGTGTGGCCTGCTGCAGGCTGAAGACATAAACGACGGTTCGGTGCAGGATGTCGTTGGTCTCAGCGAAGAACTGATCGAAGCCCCAACATTTCTCCTGATCGGCCTCCAGGATGTTGGCGAGAACTGGGGTCAGGAGGCTCTGAAGACCCCTGAAACAAAACCAGAGACATGATCTGTGTGTGTGACCATGAAGGAAACAACAGGCCGAGACATTTCCACACATATATCCCTCAACATGTTTGTTCATGAGCGTGATGATCAGGGTATGTGAGGGTCTCATACTTTGACAGGCTGCAGGACACCGGCATCTCTGTGCTCCACTCGATCTTCCCGTTCTCACACTTCTGATGGCCAGAGATCGTCCCGGACGGCTTTTCTGTGATGATTTTATACCTGAGGCAGACAAACAGCTGGGTAAGTTTCAGCTCAGTCCAATTCGTGTCAGAATGGTCAAAGGTCACAGCTAGATCTCACATGACTTCTTTGTTCCTGCGCGGCCCTTCGAACGGTCTGAAGGGAAGGCTGCCGGTAGCGGCGTGGTAGAACGTGACGCCGATGCTCCACAGGTCCACCGTGGCTCCATACTTCTTCTGGTGGTCTTTTCTCAGCACAGCGCGCTCGTACATGTCAGGGTGCTGCATAAGAGACATATGAAGAAGAGTTACTCAGCAGCAGCTGCACCAGCTGTGACATCACTAACTGGCATGTTTGTGTATGCTGCCATCCTTTATCTACAGTTCCTGTTCACTGCGTGCGTTTGTTTTGCTGACCAGGTACTCCTCAGTGCCATACAGAGACACAAACTGCTCGTCGTCCTCCAGCTCTCTCGCTGCTCCAAAGTCGGTCAGCTTGTAGACGGAGCGTCCGTCCTCTCCGATCACCCTCATGATGTTTCCCGGTTTGATGTCCCGGTGAACGATGCCGTACTCTCTCAGGTGGTTCATACCTGCCACTGAAGGGGACACAACAACCAATCAGTTTCAGTCGCCATATTGAACCATTTATATGCATTTCTTTCCACATTTAAAGAGAAGACTGATCACTCGTGTTTGATTTCCTTTTAACTGCTCAAACTTCACAGAGCAAGATTTCACATTTAAAAGAACCTGATCAGCTGGAACCAACGCAGAGTGTCACAGTTAAATGTGTCCCTCACCAACATCATGGAGAACAATGAGGAACTCGTCCTCGGGGAGTCCATACGCATTGGACGACTCCTCCAAGACAGTGTAGAGACTCCCGCAGGGACAGTACTCCATCACCAGGACCTTGTGACGGGTGTTGGACTGAGAGGAGGAGGAGGACGTTAGAAGGATGTTTTTACTCTCCTTAAAGACGTCAACATTATTTCTCAGCTACAAAATATAATTTCAGCTTTGGTCAATTTTTACATGTTAGTTTAGTTTGAAATCACTTTGAAGAACCACATAAACTGAGCCTAAAAGCTGAAACTAAAGCTGGAGCTGAGAGTCAGGAGGTAGAAGCGCCCGACAGGCTAATTCAGGGCTAAAAATTACTTGTTTTAGTTACTGAAACAAACATCTGCAAAACTCTTTTAATAACCACGAAATTTGAATCTTTACATTAAAAACTAAAAAATGCGAAATCTGAATGTTGTTGTCAGATTTATGGCATTAAAAATGTTATACTTTTGTCTTCAATTTAAATATTTAGGACTTCACTCTTGTTTCTGTTTTTTAGGTTCCATCTTGTTTTCCTCCTCTTACATTAGAGGAAATATTCCTTCTTGTTTTGGGCTATAAACCAATTTTATGATGATGGGAATCTTTAGTGGCAGCTTTCAAGGTTTTGAAGATCAACAACATGAAAAATGAAAATAATATTTTCTGCTTTTTTAAATTAAATATAACTTAACTATGAAGAGCAGGTAACACTCCCAAATTCTGCTGAATATTGTTCACATTTACAGCTGAATAAACTCTGTAAACTTAGACAGCTGAACAAATAAATGAAGCCGAGCACAAGGATACAGTGGCAATACCTCATCCTTGTGCTCGGCTTCATTTGTCTGACGGGTTCTTTTTCACAGTGAGTATGAGTCGTGGGTCAAACCTTCAGAGGTTTCTGTCTGGCAGAGTGGAGCTGAGCTCTTTATCATGGCCTCACATCATTCAGACACTTTTGGGCCTTTCAGCTCAGTTATGGGACTCACAGGTATTGTGTGAGCCAGATGTGGCCAAAAAGTTGCGACATACCTGACATCTGGCTCATATAAGATGAACCTGAAGCTGCGTTAAAGCATGTAGACTCGACCTGAATCAACAACAACAGCCAGGCCCGAATGTGGGCCAGCAGTTGCACATCTGGGCCACATCTGGGCCCAGATGTGCAACAGCCCTAGCTAACCTAACATGTTATTTCTGGAAGATTCCCGTTTCCTCCTGGGATCAAATCAGGGATCTTTCACTTGCTAGGACTAAATATTCTCAGTAAGAATAAAACATGAAGTTACTGACCTCCTCCTCCACAGCGAACAGCTTCACGATGTTCTTGTGGTTGAGTTTCTTCAGCACCTCGAACTCTCTCATCTGGACATCGAGCGGCCGCAGAAAACTCAGGTTGTTGAACACCTTGACAGCGTATAGGTCGCCGGTTTTCTACACACAGACGTGTACATTACACTCAAGAATCATCACTTTTTAAATAAATCCTGTTTTTAAAAGAGGTGAAACTCAGAAGGACCATAAATATTCTGGGAGAAATTTGCCCTCAGCGTAGTCTGCAGGCTGAAGGCAGCGTGAAGGGTTTAAAGCACAAGCTGAGCTCAGACACGAAACTCAACCCGACATCAGATTTAATTATTCAGATCTGAAAAGGAGAAACTTTTCTGCACAGTAACAACATTTTTATGAATGAATTCAACCTGGAACAAATAAATGAGATCAACATCAGCGTGAAGATCAATAACGCAGGTTTTACTAAAGACTGAGTTTGTTCACCCCAAGATGATGTTACCAGGGTAACAGACTATGAAGTCAATGACTCCGCCCCTCATGCAGAAGTAGCTGCCTGGCTCTTTTTCAGTCGGAATCGAAGCTCATATGAAAGCTTTCACGGCTTTACAAACAAGAAACTAATGTTAACTTGTTATTCGTTAACTGTGGATAATAATGGATAATTGTGGATTTTGTGACTCAGGACAAAAACAAACTCTGATTGGCTTTTGTAGAACCGAAACTCAGAGTTCAGGTTTAGAATTTGTTAAACCTGCTTTCTGGAATGTGTCCAGGTGACATCTTTAGGTTTGAGAAGGTGAAAATAACATATGAGCCTCTCACTCTGACATGTTAAACCATAAACTGTAAGCGTACCTGAATGTTTCCCCTTTGCAATCAGGGGAAACACTCAATATCTATCTGCTGTCTACCATCAGTTCTGAACTCAAATATTGCTGAAAGACTTTGAAACAGTTCACTTCTTCATAAACAGAAGGGATCAAAACCAGAATAAAAATATCTTGATATCTTCACAGAGTGTTTCTGTATTTCCAGAGAGAAAAACAATTCGCGGCTGGCATGGCAAAATACCTTGTGCCGTCCACGGTAAACATTTGCCGTCGCTCCCTGACCGAGCAGGTCTGAGATCAGCCACAGGTAGTTGGCGGTGCTCTGCATCCTGAAGGCTGCGGGTGATCCTGCAGACACAGCACAAACTGATCAACATCAAGGGAAACAACGATTAATACACAACACAACCCAATCAGTCGAGTTTACTGCTAAAACACTTGGAGGTAAATAGATTAGCTAAAAAGGAGACAGCAGTTGTTACTGATACAGTAAGAAGCAGATTTCTATTTTGAAAATCTAGTAACTTAAACCCTAACTGAGGGCCTTTACTTTGAAAATCTGAGGCATTTCTTAGAGTTTATTTTCTCTTAGAAGCATGTTAGTCTTACTTTAAAAAATTAAGGGCCTGTCAATCAGTATTCATCAATATACAGCATAACCAGCCAGTTTATACACACTAGAGACTCTGGCTGTGTCTGATTTATATTGATAAATCAACAATCAGGTCATCAGTACTAAACAGTAGTGAACAAATCATCGATACAGATTGGGCATTTTGGTGTATACTGATCTGAATTTGTGGCATCCATTGATTGTTATTTGTGGTTTGTATGGGTCAGGTATTTCTGATCTACACTGTTCAGCTGTTATATTGATCAGTTGTTTCTAAGATGCATCCATTAGCTGGCTGTGGTGTAGAGTCCACAAACAGCTAATCGATAAAGAGCAAAAACAATACATCAATATTCAGCAGAAACAACTAATCAATAACTGATAAAGTGATAGTGTTAAACTGCTGTACATATCAGTAATAAATCAATCAATAAATAAAAAGCACCTGGTTGGAAAACTCCCGCCACTTAATATATATTAAAAAAATAAAAGTTTAAAAAATGTTTTTTCGCTGCGTCACCGGTTGCGTCGTGACGTCACGGCAGCTGCCTGGAAATTCCCGTTTGAGGCCTGAAACAAGAAAAAGGTAGAAGTGCGCGCAACATGAAGGTTATTCAGCCGACTTTGGGTCGTTACCGGACAAACGATGACGTCTTTAACCTTTGTTTCTGTTTACTGTTTACGGTTTCCGGTTAAACACGAACACAGCTGAACGCTTCCACCTGCGGGCCATCACACTTCAGGTTACCTGCTGACCCCGTGCCGCACGAGCTCCTCTGGGCTGGTTATCGATCCGGTATCTGTTTGATCTGTTCGTGTCTTATTTTTTCTTTCTGTCGACACGAACCGGAACGACCAAAAAAACCGCGTCACTTGAGTAAACCTACCGTCCAAACCGAGCCCGAACACCGGGTCCGTCAGCAGCGAGCCCCAGGCTCTGTATACGTGCGGGAAGTAAAAACACTACCGGGAGTTTTCCCCGTTAAAACGACCCGTCTTTATTTTGTTTATTTCCTTACCTTCGCTCTGCGGTCGAGCCTTCTTCTTCCGCTATTGTCGGGTCACGTGACAGCAGTAATCTAATCAGAGAACCCAACATATGTAGGGGTGTGGCCTGATCCTACCGTAATACCGATAGGATAAGTATGGCCTCAAATTGTGATCATAAATATTTTGTACTTGTATATCAGTTTTGTACTTGTAAATCAGGATTTGTATGTGTAAAAAGAATTTGTGTGTGTAAAAAGAATTTGTGTGTGTAAAAAGAATTTGTGTGAGCATAAAAAAGATTTGTATGTGTAAAAAGAATTTGTGTGTGTGTAAAAAAGATTTGTATGTATCACTTCCTTTGAGCCCATAGGAAGTGGAAGAAATACAAATCGATCTGGATTTATTTATAACATACAGCTGTGACGCAAAGGTTTGTACATCCGGTTATTTGCAAATAAAATAATCACAGATTTCTTTTTTTGGACCAATATTTGTATTTGGAAGAAAAGTACTTTATATTAATTACAATATCACAAAATCGGTATTATTAAAAAACAAGTATTTCTTGGATTCTTAATATATATTAACTCTCAAATATATTTAATATTAATATAGAATACTATTAACATATTATTAAATGTGTGCGAGAGCATTATTAATTTCTTATGCTTATTACATTATTAACATTGGCATCATAGTAATGAAACATGTTTGAAAATAAATGTTTGCTTAATAATCTCTTGTAGCAATTTTCTTAATAGGGATTAACAGGGATTTTCAGCCCTTCTTGCGGGACTTTTAAGTAACATGAACTAAATGTAAATGCAGTGGTAAATAAATATAGTGTTTAGATTTTATTCTGAGCTGGTGAAGGCAGTTTGGTCAAAGAAGTGCTTATGTTGGACTTAATGTCTCACACACATTAAACCTCTAACAGTTGATTTCACTGCAGGACTGAGCAGCCATCACTCATGTGAGGGTGGCTGCCATGGCGACGCTGCAGTTGATCCAATTTTTCACAGACAGCTGGGACCTCTAACAGCTGGAGGGTAGATCTCTGTGGAGGGATAGGGCTCATGTGAATACTTTCAAAGCAGTTCTGAAAAGTTTGCTTAACTGTGTTAAACTGTGGCATAAACATAAATGCTGTTTTGCTTCCATTCTGGAAAATTAGACTCACAAAAGTAATTATCATCAGATTATTTTTCCTGTGCAGACGGAATGAAAGCATTTGAAAATAATGAAAAATGGCTGAAAACCTAGAAGTATTGTGTGAAGCCACAAAATGTTCAAACATTTTTTAATAAAGCTGCATTTGAAAAAAGTTTCACGAAGCTAAACCCCTCTTATTCTCTCCCATTTTTTTCTTTTGTAGTTACGTGTATTTGTTTATCTCACTCCCTCAAGTTTCTTAAACACTCTTAACCCTCTGGGCTCTGTGGTGGCCATTTGTGGCCACTTCACTTTTTCCAACCATTTTCGCTGTGTTAAAGCAAATGAAATGAAACTTTCCAAGGGTCTCGATTTTTTTTCAGATTTTTCAATTTTTAACTTCAGCTCCTTAAATACATCAATAATATACACTATACATCAAATTGTTCCTCTTGGCTCTATCGTGGCCATTTTTGGCCAATTGAAACCCATTATAACCACCTTTTTTGATTGTTATTTACAGTACTAAATCATGCAATTTAGGTAAAATTGCTTTCATTCTAAACTCAACACATGAAAATTGTAGTTTTTAATGTTTTTTACCAAATGACACCATTTACCCATTTTTGGCCAAACAAGCAATTACATGTAATATTCTTAGTTTCCAATAGCGATGTTTGATGGCTTACCACGCTCCAATGGACCAAAAGAATGAAACAATTTTGACATAAGTTTGATCTTAAGGATCTAATTGTTTGTGCATGACATTGCAGCACAAACATGTATTTGCAAGACAGACTGGAATAAATAATGACGCATCAAATATTACATAGGCTGCAGTGAATTTCTGTTGATGCAGGCTATTGAGCTTTGAGGTTCCCAGTCAAACTTAGCTTTGAAGCTGTTGAGACAACGCCGGTCTCTGCGATTCTTTTGGTCCTGGTAGAGACCACGCTGAGATGTTTCCATGTTTTACACAATCCTTTTATTACCCATTATTCTTACAGATACATCTGGAGATCAGCACAATGCATTCCTATGCAGTCCTATGCTAAAGGCTGATCTAAAGAACTCACACAACAGTTACAGTTATAACCTCTGGTCTCCTCCCCCCTACAGTAAACACCTCCAGGGAGTGCAGAATTATTAGGCAAGTTGTATTTTTGAGGAATAATTTTATTATTGAACAACAACCATGTTCTCAATGAACCCAAAAAACTCATTAATATCAAAGCTGAATGTTTTTGGAAGTAGTTTTTAGTTTGTTTTTAGTTTTAGCTATTTTAGGGGGATATCTGTGTGTGCAGGTGACTATTACTGTGCATAATTATTAGACAACTTAACAAAAAACAAATATATACCCATTTCAATTATTTATTTACTGTTCAGAGAGGTGCACTGTTTTCCCTCCTTGTAAATCTCACA
Organism: Rhamphochromis longiceps; assembly: GCF_057381845.1. Classification (NCBI taxonomy): domain Eukaryota; kingdom Metazoa; phylum Chordata; class Actinopteri; order Cichliformes; family Cichlidae; genus Rhamphochromis; species Rhamphochromis longiceps. Next base: position 19,984,607 of record NC_140573.1, on the reverse strand, counting down.
TTTGATGATGGACCACAGGTTCTCAATGGGGTTCAGATCAGGTGAACAAGGTGGCCATGTCATTAGTTTTTCTTCTTTTATGCCCTTTCTTGCCAGCCACGCTGTGGAGTACTTGGACGCGTGTGATGGAGCATTGTCCTGCATGAAAATCATGTTTTTCTTGAAGGATGCAGATTTCTTCCTGTACCACTGCTTGAAGAAGGTGTCTTCCAGAAACTGGCAGTAGGACTGGGAGTTGAGCTTGACTCCATCCTCAATCCGAAAAGGCCCCACAAGCTCATCTTTGATGATACCAGCCCAAACCAGTACTCCACCTCCACCTTGCTGGCGTCTGAGTCGGACTGGAGCTCTCTGCCCTTTACCAATCCAGCCACGGGCCCATCCATCTGGCCCATCAAGACTCACTCTCATTTCATCAGTCCATAAAACCTTAGAAAAAGCAGTCTTGAGATATTTCTTGGCCCAGTCTTGACGTTTCAGCTTGTGTGTCTTGTTCAGTGGTGGTCGTCTTTCAGCCTTTCTTACCTTGGCCATGTCTCTGAGTATTGCACACCTTGTGCTTTTGGGCACTCCAGTGATGTTGCAGCTCTGAAATATGGCCAAACTGGTGGCAAGTGGCATCTTGGCAGCTGCACGCTTGACTTTTCTCAGTTCATGGGCAGTTATTTTGCGCCTTGGTTTTTCCCACACGCTTCTTGCGACCCTGTTGACTATTTTGAATGAAACGCTTGATTGTTTGATGATCACGCTTCAGAAGCTTTGCAATTTTGAGACTGCTGCATCCCTCTGCAAGATATCTCACTATTTTTGACTTTTCTGAGCCTGTCAAGTCCTTCTTTTGACCCATTTTGCCAAAGGAAAGGAAGTTGCCTAATAATTATGCACACCTGATATAGGGTGTTGATGTCATTAGACCACACCCCTTCTCATTACAGAGATGCACATCACCTAATATGCTTAATTGGTAGTAGGCTTTCGAGCCTATACAGCTTGGAGTAAGAACCATGCATGAAGAGGATGATGTGGACAAAATACTCATTTGCCTGATAATTCTGCACTCCCTGTAGTACAGTGGCCAAGGGTGCTGACTAGGGATGGGTACCGGTGTCCGGTGCTATGATGGCACCGGTTCTGACATAAACGGTAGTAACCAGACCAAAAAGCAGCGCACATTTCGGTGCTTTATTTCGGTGCTTTTTTTTCCTGAGCTGTGATACACTTCTAGCCAATCATTTTACGTTTCCGAGGATAGTAGGCGGGGCCAGGTACCCTACGTTCTGTTAGAGCAGAGCTACAAATTAAAAATGTCCAAGGCGAAGCGGTCAAAAGTCTGGCTGTACTTCACAGCAAAATATGCAAACTCAGCAGCCTGCAACAAGTGCTTTAAGCTGATACTGTGATACTGTCAAAGGAGGTAACACCAAGAATCCGATTAAACAGCTGGCGACGCATAGCGTTTTTTTTAAAAGCCGAGAAATGCGCCGTATTTGATAGCTTGCTGCGAGACCTCACACCGTGCACGTCGGGTGGGTTGCCAGCAGTGTTGGGTAAGTTACTTTAAAATAGTAACTTAGTTACATTACTAGTTACTTCTCTCAAAAGTAACTCAGTTACTTCAAGTTACTCGTTACTTTCAAAGTAACTAGTTACTAGGGAAAGTAACTTTGGTTTTACTCAGAATTCTCTTGTTAATGTGTTTCTTCCATAACTTTGCCAGTCTTCTAGCTTGCTTACTTGCCACAAGTGCACTGTGCCACCTACCAATAGAAAGGATATGATAACGTGCATATTTCCACGAGAGAAATCCCACGCCTGGACTGTCATTGACTGCTGCCATGATTCTAGCCTACGTCACAGCGTCATGTGCGCCTTTTACATCCAACACAAAAACTGCAGTCGTGGTGCTTTCGATTGTACTCAGAACTCAGAAATTCTGCCTTCTGAATAGGAAGATGTAGGTAACACCAGACTGCAGATGAGCTGCATACAGGGCTGGACTGGGAAAGAAAATTGGCCCGGGCATTTTGACTAGAAACTGGCCCACCATTATAGGAAAAATCATAAAGCCTTTGAATGAAAACAAACGCTGTTGTGACAGTGATGTACACTGTTTTGATGGTATATATGCATCAATCTATCAATCGTTTGTTGTAAGATTCAGATAATTATTTTTTAAAAGCGAGACATTTTAAATGAGAATAAGAAAGAAAAGTATTTCCTTGTGCCCCCCATTCCCTGTTAATGCCCTACATGCCCCCCTGGCCACACTTTGCTAGATCCGCACCTGCACAGTTACCAGCTGTCAGCTACCTAAAAAAGGATCCTGGGGTTATTTGTCTCTCAGAAACAGTTCATAACTTCCCTTCAACTCATTCATGTCACCTAAAAGGTAAACCTTTTTCTCCATCACCTGTTCAGCTCTGATGATCCAGTAAGGACATCTCCTGGTTTCATCTTCATGTTTCCCTCTCACCAGATAACCAAACCGACATCATGACCAGCAGCTTTTTTTTGCAGCTGTGGCTCCAGCAAACATCAGCTGATACTAGAAATTAATATTAAATAAATTCTAACAACAGATGATCAAGCTTAAAAGTGCTGCTGTTGTTTAGCGCGACATCCGCTGGTTTCCTCTTTCGGCACAAAGTGAGCGATAAACAAACAAGAGAGCCGATCAGCTGATCATTGATCAGTTTTCATGATTGAAGTAGAAACGGGAGAGGGAGGGGGGAGAATGAGAGAAGAAGAGGCAGCTGTGCAGCAAAGACACAGAATAACTCCAGCTTTGTGCCTTTTTCATTGTAGCTGAATTATGGGACAAACTGTTCCTTTTCACCTCAATAAGAAACGCGTAATATTTTCTCTGAATACCAGACGGGAAGGTTGGCAACTCTAATAACTTATGAACAAAATAAGGTTCAACATCATTAACTTCATAGCACCACCCAGCTGTGTAGAAACTCCGTCATGCTAGCTAGCACGCAGTACGGAAAAAGTCAGAATGAGGAAAATAAACTCCACCTAAACTTGGTTTATATCTGACCCAGAGAGACTGCAGGTCATAACTTCTTACCTGAAGTTCAGTTCACACTTGGACCGGCGGCCGCCTCGGGTCTCTTTTCCTTCTTCGTCCCCTTTCCTTCATCCACCTGCTGGCTTCCACCACTTGCTAATGTTACTGAATCTGTGGAAACTCCGCGATGCCACCACACGAAGTAACGAGTAACGACCCTATCTAAATCCCAGTAACGAGTAACGCGTTCCTGATTTTGGCATAATAACTAGTTACCGTGCTCGTTACCACAATAATAACGTAGTTACTGTAACGCGTTACTTAATAACGCGTTAGTCCCAACACTGGTTGCCAGTTATCGGACCCGGAGCAACATCCCCCAAAAACCCGAAGAATAGAGTCCTGGCCCCTAGCCCTGCCAGTGTAGCAGAAATGATGACGGATGATGATGGCAGCAGCAGCCGTTCTTCTCTGCGTGAGTAGCTTCATGTTGTTCGTGTGTAATTTACGTTGAGTAGGCTAACCACGTTATTACATTAATGCATGTAAGGTGAACTAGCAAACATCATCATAGCTACATGCGGCTGTCCTCTTGTTTGATGGCAGATACTCCCTTCACCCTGGCCAAAAAGGCTAAAATGACCAAAGAAAAAGTGGGAAACCGTTAAACATGAGAGGGTTTAAGTTTGTGTTTTTTCCATTGTTTAAGCACTGCTTCCAGCCAAGAGTGATGCCATATATGCCACATAGCTGCAGAAAAGGCTAACATTGTTATCTTTTTACAAAAAAAACCAGCTGAACATGAGAGGTTTTTGGACAAAGTTTGTGTTCTCCATTCTTTAAGCACCGGTTTGAGCACCGTTTAAGCACCGGCACCGTTTCATTTTTTTTTTTTTTTTTTTTTTTTTTTTTTTTAAAATGACATCAGAAACAGCAGTATGCGACATTACATGATGGCAGAGCTTCAGTTCATCCTTTGTCATTTTTTTTTTTTTTTTTTTTTTTTAAATAAATAGGACAGGGGGAATGAATGAGAGAGAGAGGGGGAGAGAAAGAAAGAAAACCAAAGGGGAGAAGAGACGGTGAGAAGGGGGGGGAAGAGAGAGAAAAAAAAAAAAAAACTCCTGGGTCACCTGTATGGAGAAAAAAAAAAAAAAAAAAAACCAAACAAACAAAAACAAACAGAGGAGACAGCAAACAACAAAGAGCAACATAATAATAGAGAAAACAAAGCACCATCACAATAAACTAGCTAGTCATAGATATCAGTATTTACTAAGTAATAAACGATATTGTGCAGCACGCAAGATAGACAGCGCACAGTGTGCTTTGAGGCAGCAGCCAAGAAAGCTTTAGTCCGCGTCTGTGAATACCCATGTGTGCATACCTGTGTGGATCAGCATGCTTGCATTCCAAAGGTTTCTCCATGTAATGATCTGCTAGGGAGTGTGGGGGGGGCCACAGCCCCGTCCTCCAGGGTGTGAAGCGGGTATGGAGGAGATCAAAACTCCAGACATCCAGAGGCCCCCAGAACACAAGAGACCATGGAAGACCAACAGAGGGGCAGCCGCGCCACTGTCCCAGTAAGAGCTGAGGAGAGTCCCAGATGAGGGCTCGCCCAGCAGCCGCGGAGCAGAAGTCAGGGGGAGTTGCAGTGACGCGCCCGTGAGCTCCGCCGGCCCCCAGCTGCGCCTGAGTGACCGAGCCCTAGGCCGAGAGGCCGGGGGCACCCCACCTCCAAAGGGGCCCGAGCGAGCCCCAGGCCCCAGGCCCCGACAAGCGGCCGCCAAGGAGTGAGCCGGTGTGCACCCGGACGCCCACCCCCAGACACAAAAGAACCACCAACACACCGACACCTGAGGGAGTCCGCCACCGGCAGGGGAAGTGGTGGTGGGTGGAGTTAGGCCTCCAAACCTTGGAGGACCTGAGGTGTCCCCAGAGAGGTGGCGTCTGATACCCAACCTGACATATAGACACAGACATACAGGCACACACAGACACAAACATCCATTCCCACCCTCATGCTCTCATATGCACTCACTCCACACTCAACCAACGTGGAGACAGACATAAAGAGACGCTGTACACACAATCACACTCCCCAAGCGTACTCTACAAACCGGGTCTAGGTACCCTTGCCCCTGGAGGGGGGAATTGCACCCAGACCCAGGTGGTGTTACCCTTTTCCCTGCGGTGGGGAGAGGCAGACCACCCCGACTCCGCAGCAGCAGGGAGGCCCCACACCCCAGACCGCAGTCGGACGGCCAACTCCTCCTACTAGCCCTCCCGCTCCAGCAGGCCGCAGAGAATGGGGGTGGGAGAAGACTCCAAACCTCCCTCCACCCGCTCATTGTAGTGTTGATGCATATGTGTTCTAAGGTGCAATTAAAACCCAGGAGGGCATGGAGCTACCTGCCAAGGAGCAGCAGGTAAGCGCATAGTCCCTCCTGCTAACCCTCAATGACTAAGTGTATTTAAAATTGAGAGGTGGGCAACGACGTCAGGGGTGAGGTATACACCCTGATGGTGATTTGGACTCCGTGATTGTGCCCACCCCCAAGATCCTATATGTATGTGTAATGAGAGTGTGAATAATGTGAATGTCTAAGTTGTGGGATAAAATTGAGGCAGAGGCAGCCAGAAGGGGACAGGGGGGGGGGGGGGGGGGGGGGGGGGGGTAGCCTCCTCTGCACCCTGGTGACATACCCCCACTCCAAGGCCCTGCATGTGTGGGTGGTTGTGGAGGAGCGGGAAGAGGGAGGCAGCTGGAGATGGGGAGGGAAGGAAGGGAGGGGCAGGTAACCCCTCCCTGGGGCCAGCTCCCCCGCTGACCCCAGTAGGCACTCCCACCCTCCGCGACCCGCCAGGGAAGGGGGGCCCAGGCCCATCAGACCGGGGCCCAGTGCAGTAGCGCCCCCCGGCTCCACAGAGCCCTGGACAGTCCACCCAACCCCACCACAGAGAAAACTGCACCCACCCCACCAACCACACATCTTCCAGACTACATAAGACGGTAAACGCCCAGGCTGAGATCTTCCTCCACCTCTCCTGTATCTCCCCCTCCTGCAGAGAGTTCCTGAGAGAAGAAAGCTCCTGCAAGATGTGACCATCCCCCCCACCAGCTGAAGAGCCCCCCAGGCGGCTCGATGCACCGGCGGCACCCTGCTCCAGGGCCGGGTCCCCATGCACCCACCCGCCCACAACCCCGGCAACACACCAACCAGGACCCGAGCCCCCGAGGCCCGGCCCGGGCCCCAGCCCAGAGACGGAGCGCCCCCAAAACCTCACGCCCATCCCGGACCCACCCAGGGGCAGCCAGGTTGCCAGGTCAGTAACCCACGTCCGTCAGCACAGACCCTCCCCTAGCCCCGCTGCACGCAGCCGCGAGGAAACAGTCACCTGAGAGCCAACAGAGCCCTCAACCGGACGTGACCGCTACCCCGGGTTGAGCCCCCCAAGGAAGATGCCTCCGGGGAACCCCCCGACGCCCTAAGCCTGTCCCTACCCCCTCACCAATCACAACAGTGAAGGCGGGACCAAACTATGACCCCCCACCCCCACTAGGTGATGGAGCTGATAAAAGGGGCCCAGAGCAATTGATCTAATGTGGTGGCAGAGGCTGTGTCAAGACTACTGTAATCTAATAGATAATTTCTATATTGGTTAGAATTAAGATTATTTTTATTTTTCCAGTTCATGAGGACTGTTTTCTTGGCTATGCATAGGGCAGTGAAGATCATATGGGCTATATTCTTTTCTGAAGTGACATTATCTAAGCTGCCCAACAAACACACTAAGGGGGAGGTTGGAATGTTACATTTCAGACATTTTGATAAGTCTTCACATATCTCGCGCCAAAACTTTTGCACTGGTGGACAGAACCAAAGAGCGTGGATGTAATTGTCTGGTGTATTGCCTTGACAGTGTGAGCAGTTGTTGGAAGATGTAAAGCCCATCTTGAACATCCGATGACCTGTATAGTGCACTCTATGAAGTATTTTGTATTGTATTAATTGCAGACTGGGATTTTTAATTAATTTAAAAGTTTTTAAGCAAATCTGAGACCAGAAGTTTTGGTCTAGGTTGACTGATAAATCTGCTTCCCACTTTGCAGTAGGAAGGGATATTGATTCATCTAATTTAGAAAGTGTTCTGTATATTTTAGATAATAATTTGGGGGATTTAAGAGTAAGAAAATGTGCCGCACTAGGTGGTGTTTGTAATTCAACTTGACTGAGGTTAAATTTCTTTTTTACTATGGATTTAATTTGTTGATATTCTAAAAACCTTGTCTTGTTGATCCCATATTGTTCAACTAGTCTGTCAAATGGAATAAATTCTGTTCCCTCTAATATATGTTCTAAGTATTTAATTCCTTTACAACTCCATTCTGGGAAATTAATCATATTATTGTTTTGTAATATGTCAGGGTTATTCCAGATAGGTGTACGTTTGCATGGGATTAATGAAGACTCCGTTATTTTTAGAAACTCCCACCATGCTGTTAGAGAAAAGCTGATGTTGATACTTTTAAAGCATTCATGTCTTTTGATGTTTGAGCTAATAAATGGTAGGTCTGAAATCTCTAGATCCTTGCATAGTGCCTGTTCAACATCTAGCCAGGGCTCAACTAAGAAGGTATGTTTTAACCATTCTGAGATGAACTGAAGCCTGTTGGCTAAGAAGTATTGGTGAAAATTAGGCAGATCTAATCCTCCTCTATCCTTGGTTCTTTGTAGCGTTTTTAAGCTAATACGCGGGGGTTTATCTTTCCAAAGGAATTTGGAAATATATGAATCCAGAGATCTGAACCAATCTTGTGATGGTTTGTTAGGGATCATCAAAAATAAGTAATTTATTTTTGGCAAGATCATCATTTTTATAGTGGCGACCCTTCCCATGAGTGATATGGGTAAAGATTTCCATCTAGTCAGATCGCCTTCTACTTTCTTTAGAAGTGGGATGTGGTTTAGTTTAGTTAAGTCTGAAAGCTTAGGAGAGATATTAATACCTAAATATTTAATATTTCCGGATTGCAGTGGGGCAGAGGAAGAATTATGGAAGGAGCAGTTAATGGGGAGAACTGTAGATTTTGGCCAGTTAATTGAATAATCTGAAACTCTTGAAAACCAGTTTATTAAAGTAATTACCTCAGAGAGGTTGGTTTGTGTGTTTTGCAGAAAAAGCAACACATCATCCGCAAAGAGACTGATTTTATGTTCTATGTTCTTACATTTTATGCCCTTAATTGTTGTAGCCTGTCTAAATGCTGCTGCTAGAGGTTCGATAAAAATTGCAAAAAGTGAGGGGGAGAGTGGGCATCCCTGTCTGGTGCCCCTCAGGAGACAGAAGCTGGAGGATGTCTGGTCATTTGTTCTGATACGAGCCGTTGGGGAATTGTATAATATTCTTATCCAGTTTATGAAAGAGTTTCCAAAACCAAATTTGTGTAAAGTTGCGAATAAAAATTTCCAATTAACTCTGTCAAATGCTTTTTCTGCATCTAGAGATAATATTATGGCTTCGATGTTTTTATCGTATGAGTAGTCTATTAAATTAAGTAATCTACGAGTGTTTGTTGAGGAGTGCTTACCTTTTATGAAACCAGTTTGGTCAGGATGAATTAAGAGGGGGGTCATTTTCTCTAATCTCTTTGAGAGAGCTTTGCAGATTATTTTAAGGTCTACATTTAAAAGAGAAATTGGACGATAGCTTGAGGGAAATAAAGGATCTTTGCCTGGTTTTAGCAGGAGACTAATGTTGGCAGAATTCATATTTGGTGGTAGTCTGCCCTTTTCCTCGATTTCCTGCAACATGCTGTGGAATACTGGTGCCAAAATTGTCCAGAATTCTTTGTAGAATTCTGCAGGGAAGCCATCTGGACCTGGAGCCTTATTATTGGGCATACTTATCAGGGCTTCCTGGAGTTCACTTGGCGTCAGTGGCGAATCCAGTTCCATTGCTTGACTGTCTAGTAATTTTGGAAGAGTTACGTTGTCAAGAAACAGATCAATTTCATTTTTAGATGGGTTTATTTGTGGTGAGTATAAAGTTTCATAGAAATCCCTAAAAATGTTGTTTATTCTTCCAGGATCATATATTGTGTTCCCCGATAAATCTTTAGCAGCACATATAGTTGTTTTTTCTTTATTTATTTTTAGCTGGTTAGCTAGAAATCGACCTGATTTGTTACTGTGTTCAAAATTCTGCAAGCGAAGTCTTTGTATAAGGAATTGTGTTTTTTTATTAATAGTTTCATTTAATTCTAGTTTTGTTTTGCATATTTTGTTCAATGTTTCCTGATCTTGGTGGGACGCGTAGGCTTCTTCTAGTGATTTGATGTTTTTTTCTAATTCCTGAATATTTTTGTTTTCTTCTTTCTTTTTGTGTGATGAGAAAGAAATTATTTTACCTCTCATCACAGCTTTCCCTGCTTCCCATAGAACAGAAGCAGATATTCCGGGAGTGTCATTAAAGTCTAAATATGAAGTCCATTCCTTTTTAAAGTATTTAATAAAGTCTTCATCTTTAAGTAGTGATATATTAAATCTCCAGTTTTTACTTGGCGTAGTATTATTCTTGTGCATTAGTGTTAAAGATACAGGAGCATGATCGCTGACAGCTATAGGATGAATCTCAGTGTCTGAAATGTCACACAGCAGTGAGCTGCTGACCAAAAAATAATCCAGACGAGAGTAAGAGTGATGAACATGCGAGAAAAAAGTATATTCCTTACTGGTGGGGTGAAGAGAGCGCCATGCATCGCAAAGACCAAAGTCGTTCATATACTGTTTGATTATATTTGTGGACTGCCAATTACGCTGAGTTCCTGTTGTGTTGAGCCTATCCATTTCTTCATTTAGTCCAAGGTTGAGGTCACCGCCAAGAATGAGTGTGCAATCAAGGTGTTCAGAGAGTGCACTAAAAAAACCGTGGAAGAATGAGGGTTCATCAACATTTGGACCATATATACTAACAATACATAGTTTTTTGTTCAATATTGATAGTTTAATAATTAGAAATCTACCCTCTGGATCTATAACTGTATCGAGTACTGTAAAATTAACATTTTTATGTATTAAAATTGCTACTCCCCGTTGTCTAGAATTATAACCGGCTGCAAACACGTTAGGAAACTCAGGTGTTTTAAGTTCATTTAAACCTGTGACAGGTTTGTGAGTTTCTTGTAATAAAACAACATCTGCCTGTAGTTTTTTAAGCTGGTTAAATATTTTTAACCTCTTTCCTCTGGTGCCAGCTCCATTTACATTCCATGTGACAAACCTCAGCATGCCCTTAATTGTGCGTGTATGTTTAATGATGTATGCTGGGTGTTTCGTTTAGACAGGTGGAGAGAATATGGAAACATCCCTTGTTTGTAAATAGAAAGAGAAAAAGAAGTGTGGTGAGAGGCTCCATAAGTCTGACTATGTGTGTGAATATTCACTAATATGAACAAGCGTGGCTTCCTTATGTGTCCTGCAAGTCTGTGCGTGCTGTGAGGCTGTTGTGAATGTGCTGCCGTTGAGCTGATGTGTTTGCGTGATCGTGTTGTGAAAATATGGAGAAATAGAGGGTGTTGTTTGTAGGTGAGTGGGGAAGTAGGTGACCACAGCAGTGAAAGACAAGAGAAAGAAAGAAACCACATGAACTGTGAGCGACAACAAAAAAAAGGAAACGAAACGGAAACATTCCAATTAAAGCAATGACGGAGGGTGACGGTGTTATATCTGCTATGACATCCTACTGATATTACTAGGTTAAACACATTTTAAAGGAGAAAGTGTGAATGAATAAGAAAAGAGTGTAGCGGGTTCTTATCTGGAGTGCAGTCAGTATAACCACGGTGTGGTGCCGGGGTCGCGGTACAGCTGTCCGTCCACGTAGAGCCGGTCCACAGCGATGACAGCACGGGAGCCTTTCTGGATAAAGCTACGTCGAACTGGGAACAGGACCTTGCGTCGTTCCAGGATCTCTTTGGGGAACTGGTCGTTCACGCTGAAGTCCGTTCCTTTCAGCTCTCTGCCGCGACTCTTCACCTGTTCCTTCTGTTTGAATTGACTGAATTTGGCCACAATAGGCCGTGGTCTCCCGGTCCGCGACCGCGCGCCCCCCAAGCGATGTACTCTATCGAAGTCGATGTTCTTTACGGTGTCCTCCGGCAGCTTCAGGTGGATTTTAATGAAGTTTTTCACCGTTGCCTCTGCGTCCTCTCCGGCAGTTTCTGGAATACCAGAAAACACAAGATTATCTCTCATGCTACGGGCTTGTAGATCGATAACGGACTCTTTTATTTTTTTATTTTCAATGTTTAGCTGGGTCACGTTATCGGTGAGAGATTTAACCGACTCCCGTAGCGTGGCATTTTCAGCGGCAAGCGTTTCCACCTGCTGCTGGCTGAATTCCAGGGATTCTCTCAGAGATTTAAATTCCCGGTGTAAAATCTCCACCAGGGACAGCCTCGCATCGAAACTGGACAATCGCTTGTCGATTGACTCCAGGATTTCTGCGATGTCTTTGCCGGCAGGCGATGTTGTACCGGGGGAGTCTGCCTGGCGACTTCTCTTCGATGACGGCGTCTCGATTTTGGCCGGGGAAGATGCACTCTGGGCCTTATGCATTACTAAATCTTGAAAACAGCGGTCGATGTAATCTTGGAGAGCGTCTAAACTCTCCCCGTTGTCCTCCAGGGTGTTAGAGATGATAAAACAGATGTTGTTAGTTATATGACAATTGATTAGTATATTTGGTAATACTGAAGCTTGGAAAACCTTTGTTAAACTCTATGCTACCATTTGCTTTTTCTCCGCCAAAATCTCCGGCGTCTGACGTCACCTACAACATCACTTCCGTCACTTACCTCACTTCCGTCCTGGTCACCGTTTCAAAAGTACCGATTTGGCACCGGTATCGGATAAAACCTAAACGATACCCATCCCTAGTGCTGACACCCTGACCCCCATCTCCTTTTTAAGGTAGTGTCCGTTTGCCCTTTGTCTGCCCCTCACTCTCAGTAACTCTTGCTTCCTGCCCTGGGGGTGGGGGTTGATTGGCCTCCTGCCCTGCACCCCAGTTCTTTGTTCCCAATCCAGGACACTTTCTATACCCATTAACTGCCATATTGCAATATTACAAGCAATCCCAAACTATATTCTCTTTAACTCTATTCTCAACAAAGCACATGCTAAAAGCACTTTTACTCTTGTACTTTTCATAAAAAGCGAGCAGCAGGTGGAAAAGAACGTAGGAGCATTTTCTGAGAACGAGGAGCCGGCGACTGAGTGGATCCCTCATGAAGGGAAAACCATGTGGGTCCCACTACTGAAGAGAGACTGCTCTATAATCCAGTACCTACTGATATAAAACCAGGGCTCACCCTTTATGCAGTTCCCTGTGTAACGCGGTTAAAGGACCAGGGTTTTTATGTTTTTCTGTCACTGCACAAAAAAATAAAGATGCATAAAAGTCATTGATACTGTTAATTATTGCTATGCATGTAACCTCTATCATGGTTAGGAAATAAATCAGATGGCATGTATTATTTGGAAAAAGAAAAAAATTGGGATTTTATGATTTTTTTTCCATTTATGAGTTCTTAGGATTCTGTGATCTAACTCAACGGTCCCCAACCCCCGGGCCTCGGACCGGTACCGGTCCGTGAGTCGTTGGCCACGAACGTTGAGGCTCAGGTGTGAAATGTATGGTTTTCAGGGTTTTTATCAGTTTTCAGCGTTATTTTGTTATCGTTTTTATCGTTAACTCGGTTTTCCTTGGTCTTTTCACATGTGTTATGAATAAATCTTCTTTTGTTCGCTACTGGTACTAGTTTTATTTTGTTGTATTTATCTGCGACACCTTAAAGCCCGGTCCGTGAAAATATTGTCGGGCATAAACCGGTCCGTGGCGCAAAAAAGGTTGGGAACCGCTGATCTAACTGGTATTTAAAGGTTAAAATTCTGAATTTGAATGAAATTTTGATTTTCATGAATAGCACTGATGCCAATTAAAAAAAATAAATCAATGAAAGTGGAATTTTCTTAAATATATATTAATTTTATAGCATTTTGTAAACATAAACAAGGGGTGGCAATTTTTGGCCACGAACAAGCTGAGAGGGAGTTTTTATGATTTTGCTCTCCCTGCACAAAAATAGCAAAGAATTATAATCAATGTTGATGTGAATCAATTACATGTCACAGACTCTACTATTAATAATACAAGAAATTCCAGTAGCACTGCAATGATATAAAATTATATTTATGAAAAGAACTGAAGTTAGTTAAAAGCTTTATGCAGAAAAAATGGCAAAAAAAACCCAACAATATAAAAATAATAAAAATTACAGACCTAATCTGTTGGTGGACACTTTTGGCCATGGACAAGCTGAAAGGGTAGTGATTTTGAACAAACCCATATTTCTTAATCCTTAAATTATCTATGGTTGCTCTTTTTAGTATAGATGTAATACCCTCCCTGACCACAGAGGAGCGCTGCCTGATGTCAAACCTGAAACACAAAGGTGTATATAAATGAAACAGCCTCTCAAAGTGTTCACTGTTGTGGTTAAATTTAGTACTGCAGCACGTTCATGATGGGGCACACATTACTAGAGTAGCATGTGAGACACCAGGGTTCAATTCCCTGCTGGGAGATAAAGCTTTTTCTTGTTTTAATTGTTAGGAAAGTGTAGGACCATGAGAGCAACAAATCATTTGAGAGGATTTTCTTGTCAGTGACTCAGGAACAGATCATCATTCTGTGTCAATGCACATGTAAGTTTTGAAGCTCAGTAAGACAACAGAGTCATCAGATGGAGCACCCTCGAGCACCCCACCAAATGATTCCAAGAAGACCGGGTACTCTGAACTGCCGTTCAGCACATAAGCGGAAACTACAGTCCTCCGGGTCCGGGGGGCAACTAAGCGATGGTAGCTTAGACCGTAGTCTCTCGATCAAAATCAAGGAATCACCCCATAAAGTCAATTTACTACAACAAAAATAGTCTTAGTGAATTTCTGGATAGGGGAACGATGGCCACAAAACAAAAAAGCAGGAAGACTACTACGCAAACGACAAAAGAGGCAAATTTGCTTGCGCATGATGCCGCTACTGTTAGCTCTGGCAAAGACATGTCTGGTGAAGCTAACACGGAGGAAGAAGTGACGAACAAATTAATACTTAAAGAACTACGTGAATATCGACAAGAAATTAAGGGAGAGTTCACAAAGACAAATGCTAGATTGGATGAAGCTGAGAGCAGGATTGAGGGAAATGAGAGGAAACTACAAGATATGGAAGAAGTGTTAACAAGCCTGCTGCAAATGCAAGAGCAGCTACAAGAGAAGTTAACAGACCAGGAGGGCCGCTCGAGGAGAGAGAATGTGAGAATATATGGAATACCTGAGGGCGCAGAAGGAAACGCAAAAGCAATGGTAGCGTTTATCGAGAAAGTCCTGAAAGAAAATTTGGGAATCCCTGCCTCAACGGAGATAATAATGGATTGGATTTATATAGCACTTTTCAAGGCACCCAAAGCGCTTTACAATACCACTATTCATGCACTCTCACATTCATACACTGGTGGAGGCAGCTACAGTTGTAGCCACAGCTGCCCTGGGGCAGACTGACAGAAGCGAGGCTGCCATATCGCGCCATCGGCCCCTCTGGCCAACACCAGTAGGCAAGTAGGGTAAAGTGTCTTTCCCAAGGACACAACGACCAGGACAGAGAGCCCAGGGATCGAACCGGCGACCTTCCGGTTACAGATGCAATTCCCAACCCCTGGCTCAGATGCACATTGAAAGAGCGCACCGGGGCCTGGGTCCGCAGCCTCCACCAGACGTGAAGCCCAGATCTATCCTTGTTAGATTCCAGAGTTTTAAAATGAAGGAAGAGGTGATCCATCTGGCATGGCAGAAAAAAGGTTTCACTATGGATAATCACCTAATTAGCATTGACCATGACTACGCTCCAGCAGTTCTGAAAAAGCGGAAGGAATATGCTGAAGCCAGGCGTGCATTAAAGGAAAACAAGATACGTTTCCAAACCCTGTATCCAGCCCGTTTGAGAGTACATTATGAAGATGGAAAGATAACGTATGACACGGTGGAAGAGGCAACGGCGGACATGGCGAGCCGGGGACTGCCGGTAAAAGTGATTGAAAAACCAGTGTCACTTTGGGAGAGGATTCAGCGAGCAGCATGGCAGCCCGTGAGAACAAGGCGTTCTTCGGAGGCGGCGAAGCCACGCAGCTTCAAAGACAAACTGCGAGCGTTCAGACGTTCATCACTGGATAATACAGGTTAAACTTAATCCTAACTATAAGAAATGGACTTTAGTACTGATAATCGACGGTTAAGATAAGATAAAGAGCCACACTTAACATAAATGTGTTAAGTAATTTGATCGAAGTAAAGGGACAAAAGGGGAGAGGACCATCATGACTGTTGCCACAGTAGAGGGCCCTGCAACTCATTTTGGGTTGGAGGCTTTCCCTCGGACTTGCTACAGGTCAGAAAGAGGACCGTGTGGGTGGACGTCAGAAGAGGGAGAACTGTTAAGTGGTCACAACTTTATTTATTTATTTTTATTTATTTTTGTTAGTTTGTTGGTGGCAATATTTGTTTTACTGTGTTTACGAGGCAGCAGCTTATATGAAGTGGGGGAGAAAAGGGGAAATTGTAAGGTATGAATGCAGGGAGAACCAATTGAATTAATATCCTTCAATGTAAATGGAGTTCTAAATCCGGTCAAAAGAAGTAAGATTTTGTCTACATTAAAAAGGGAAAAAAGGCACAGGTGGCTTTCCTCCAGGAGACCCACCTGAGTCAATCAGAACATGATAAATTGAGAAGACAAGGTTTTAAAAATGTATTTTCGTCTTCATACAAGGGAGGACATAGGAGAGGAGTTGCTATACTTATTTCAAATACAATTAATTATGAACATATATCAGAACTACAGGATGGGGAGGGAAGGTTTATAAAAATTACGGGTAAAATTGAAGGTCAGGAAATGACGTTTATAAATGTGTATATTCCTCCAGGAAGTAACTGGACAATATATAAACAAATATTTGATTTAATGGTGAATTCACAAGGTCTGGTAATCTGTGGAGGTGATTTTAATATTAGATTGAATCCTAAATTAGATGTGTCTGGAGCATCTATTAGCTCAAATGCTCTTACAAAAAAATTTAATCAATTGATGGAGGAATTGGGGATAATTGATGTTTGGAGAGAGTTACATCCTAAAAGCAGGGACTATACCCACTACTCCTGTCCCCATAGGACTTATTCTAGAATAGACTATTTCTTTATGTTCAGTAATGATTGTACTAGAGTAAAGGGATGTCAAATTAAAACGATAGATCTTTCAGATCATAGCCCTATTTCACTGTCTTTGAGTTTAGAGAAGAAAGCAAGGAAGGTGCTGTGGAAACTGAATTCAACCATATTAAACGATCCCATACTAAAACAAAAGTTAAGAGAAGAAATAAAGGATTTTCTTGAATTAAATGATACCGGGGAAGTGTCGCAAATCATATTATGGGATACCTTAAAGGCAGTAAAGGCAGTAAAGGCTCTCTCTGCAGGAGGGGGAGACACAGGAGAGGTGGAGGAAGATCTCAGCCTGGGTGTTTATTGTCTTATGTAGTCTGGAAGATGAGTGGATGGTGGGGTGGGTGCAGTTTTCTCTGTGGTGGGGTTGGGTGGACTGTCCCGGGCTCTGTGGGGCCGGGAGGCGCTGCCTTTCTGGGCCCCGGTCTGGATGGGCCTGGGCCCCCTTTCCCTGGCGGGTCGCGGAGTATGGGGGTGCCTACTGGGGTCAGCGGGGGAGCTGGCCCCAGGGAGGGGTCACTTGCCCCTCCCTTCCTTCCCTCCCCATTTCCAGCTGCCTCCCTCTTCCCGCTCCACCACAACCACCCACACATGCAGGGCCTTGGAGTAGGGGTATGTCACCAGGGTGCAGAGGAGGCCCCCCACACCCTCTAGCAGATCATTACATGAAGGAACCTTTTAAAAAACCTTTTAAAAAAACAAGCGCGTCCATGCTCACAGGTGTACACATGGGTGATCACACCCACAAACTACATCCTTTTTGGCTCCTACCTCAAAGCACACTGTGTTCTGTTGATCTTATGTGCTGCACAATAATGTTTAATATTTAGTATTTACTGTCATATTCCCATATATCATTGTGATGCTGTTTATTCTATTACTCTTGTTCTCTTCTGCTTGTTTTCTTTTTTCTTTCTCAGCAGGTGATCCAGGTGATTGATATATGCATTTTTTATTTTTGAATGTCAGTTGTGCTTGTGCGAATGGGTGTGAATGGGTGAATGCACAAGTTGTGTAAAGCGCTTTGAGTGCTCAGAAGAGTGGAAAAGCACTATATAAGAACTAGTCCATTTACCCATTTAAAGTGAATCAACGGGTGGTGAGGTGTGGAGCTTACCATGTGTGGCATGCCATCACATTCAGTCAGATGGCTTTTTCTTTATAGGGTACTGAAGACTTTTGGTTTTCACAATAAATTCATTTTAATAATACAATCCCTTTACGATAAACCAAGGGCTCGCTTGAAAGTCAATGGAGATTTATCTGAATCATTTACTCTAGAAAGAGGGACCAGGCAGGGTTGTCCAGTCTCACCACTTTTATTTGCACTTTATATTGAGCCTCTTGGTCAGTTTATAAGAAACAATACCAAAATTAAAGGTATTGTAGTTGCTGGGGAAGAACAAAAAGTTGCAATGTTTGCAGATGATGTCTTGGTCTTTTTGAAGGAACCTGAAGAATCATTTGAGGAGTTGATGTCCTCTCTATCCATTTTTGGGGAACTGTCTGGTTATAAACTAAATGGTAAATGGTAAATGGCCTGCATTTGTATAGCGCTTTTCTAGTCCCTAAGGACCCCAAAGCGCTTCACACTACATTCAGTCATTCACCCATTCACACACACTCACACACTGGCGATGGCAAGCTACATTGTAGCCACAGCTGTCCTGGAGCGCACTGACAGAGGCGAAACCTAAACAAAACACAGGTAATGATACTAAACTATACAGCATCTAACACTTTACGAGATAATTATAATATAAATTGGGAAGCTGAAACACTTAAATACTTGGGAATAATTTTAACTAAGAATATTTCTAATCTATCACAAGTAAATTATGGTCCCTTGTCACAGGCCATAAAATTTGATTTAGATAGGTGGAATCTGGTGCCTTTCTTAAATTTAAACTCAAGGATATTAGCAGTGAAAATGAATGTATTCCCAAGACTCCTCTATTTATTTCGAATTCTGCCTGTTGAAGTAAGTCAAGCACAGTTTGGGGAATGGGACAAATGGATTTCGCGCTTTATTTGGCATGTGAAAAAACCAAGAATTAAATTTAGATCGTTACAGTTAAGCAAGGCAAAAGGGGGGCAATGCTCCCATGCTTACAATACTACTATTATGCATCTCAGGTCATCCCCCTGCTGCAATGGTGTAACCCGAATTTGAAAGCTAAGTGGAAATCCATAGAATTCAATACAACCCCTAAATTCCAACTACAAGCCTCAATTGCGGATAAAAAATTGGCAGACCGTTTAGAATATAAAGGACCATGGACCACACTTTAAGAATATGGAATAAAGTGACTAAAATATGTGGTAGTGAATGAATACTAAAAGTATTTAGATGGTGTGCTTATGACACAGATTTTAAACCAAATGAAAGTGATAATAGATTTCAGTCCTGGATAGAGAGTGGACTAACAACATTCCATTCCTTCACACATAAAGGGACACTACAGAGTTTCCAGTTTTACAAATAAAAAATGGCTTAAGACAAGTAGATTTCTTCAGGTTTCTTCAAATGAGGGATTACTTTAATAAACACTGCAATATCCCAAACCCAAATATGGTTGAGTCAGAAATTTTTAAGATAGTTAAATTAGCATATGATAGTTCTCTGAGAAAGGCAATCTCCAAACTATATGATGTGCTCCTTCAAGCAAGGAAGGATACTACTCAAAATGTTAAGATTAAATGGGAATTGGAATCGGGGATGGGTATAACAAATGAGAACTGGGAGAGGATTTGTAATTTTCATTGGTACTCAACAAGTTCTTTATCTTGGAGAGACCACTGTTGGAAGAACATTATTAGATTTTTCAAAACCCCTCATCAAACTAAATATAAAAATGGGACAGCAGAATGCTGGAGAAGATGTGGATCAGAAGAGGCACATCATTATCATATCTTTTGGGACTGCCCTAACTGAAAAAATTACTGGCTGGGAATCCATAAAACTTTGTGTGAGGTTTTTAAGATAAAATTTGACATCAATTTTGTAAATTTGTACTTGGGCTTGGTTGCTGGCTCGGTCCGGGGAGGGGACACAAAACTCTTACAAGCGCTATTAGCAGCCAGCAAAAAATCAATAACCAGAAAGTGGTTAAACCCAACTCCGCCAACACTTGAGGATAATGTGGTTTTCGAAATATTTAAAATGGAAAAATTGACATTCTTTTTAAAAATTCGGAAAGACAAATTCTGCAAAATATGGAATAAATGGATTAGCTTTGTGTCCCCCATCTGCCCTGAATTTAGGTAAGACCAGCCCTGAATTGGTGTATCTTGGTGTATCTCCCATGTATCGTACAATGTCAGGTTGACCCTCAACTTCATAATATGTACCTAATGTAGTTTTTGTAAATAAGTTAAACATGCTGCATTATGTAACACATTGTCAAGCCAATGAGTTAATTTTATTTTTTTGCTATCAGAATGTAAAACAAAAGGACTAAGAAAAAGGGTTTTGTTTTTTTTTGTTTTTTCCTTCTCTCTTTTTTTGACTAAATAATGTCAATGCACTTTATTGTAACAAGTCCCTTTTTTTTCTTCAATAAAAATATAATAAAAAAAAAAAGGAAACTACAGTCCTCTCACCAAGGGAAACTCCAGACTCTAGTCCAGCTTCTCTCCAGGAGACAGAGCCCAAACTGTAAGTCCGACCATATCTAGTTAGTATCTATCTCTCAACCTCAAGCACTAGCTCAGGCTCCTTCCTCAACACAGGTTCCATGTCCCAACAGCCAGCCTCAACAGGCAGGGATAGGTCCACCGAAGACCCCGCTCTTGACCACCAATCAATACACAATAATCCAACTCCTACGGTGCCTCCTATGGGTAGTGGACCCGCATGAGGGCAGGCTCATGTAGCTTGTTAGGGCTGCACATGACTTGGCTTCATGGACTAAGGCCCAACCACCAGGTGCTCTCTGCCACGCTCCCTCCCCAGGACGGCTCCAGGGTGGAGCCCGGGTAACCCTTTTCCGGGCTGGATACACCAGTCCATTGCTTTTTTAATCACTCTTAATAGTTGATAGAATTGGCCGAGTGAGCAAAGAGTATGATACACCAACAAAATTCTCAGTTGAAATACACTCTCTCCATGACATTCATGACAATGACAAAGGGTTCCTGTAGCTCATGTGGTAGAGCAGGTCTCTTACTAACTGGAAAGTTTGTGGTTCAATCCCAGTCTGTAATTTCCTTGTGCTTCTTCTAGTATACTTCATCTCTATTCTCTACCATCAGCCAAGCAAGCTGATTCATTCACCATACACACATGGATCACTCTCCAACAAAAACCAAAGCAGCTAAAATTGATCATCAACTTATTTGGCTACTTAACTGACCAGATCAATATCCCAGAAGTTTCATCGACTTGACAGTATAGTCTGATTAAAAAGTTTTCATTCAATTTCTTTGAACACTATATTCTTTTTACATGTGAAAAACACCACCTTCGAGGGCCCCACCGACTGTCTGCTCCTTGCATCTGACTGCCAGCAAAAAAATCTCTACATATGATATAGATATAATATCTCTAAACAAAGATGGATCTATCAACAATCACAAATAATAATAGCTTTATTTGTATAGCACTCTTCAAAACACAGAGTTACAGTTATTCACAGTTTAAATAAAAGCCATACATTAAAGATAATTACACATATTTCACCACGCAGTCAGACATTCATTCCAACATACATACATACTTGCAGAGATGCAAATGGCTGCATACTCAAAAAAAAACCCCAGAAAGCTAGAAAGATAATCTATAAACATGTGTTTTCAGCAGAATAAAATCATAAAAACAAAATAAATGAATAAAAATCACAGAATCACAGCAAACCTCGCCTCAAGTTTTAAAATCAGACAGAGGGACAGTCCAGAGACCCCAGCTAGAGTATCAGAGAGGCTGACTGCAGTGATATCATAAGCTCTGTCTTGAGTGTTGTTGTTGAAGCTCTCTATGCACTGTTCTTGAGCTAATATGAAGGCCACATGAAGTCTGAATGTCTGTAACTCTCAACTCTGCATGTGGTTTATAAAAAACTGTAGTTTCCTCATTCTGAAGAGGTGAATTCAGAATGTGTGTGCGTGTCAATCAGGTTGTGTAAAGTGACAGCACTAGGCCTTTGCCAAATGGTGTAAGGCTGAAATTAAGTGCCTTTATAAGGTACTTGGCCACAGAGTGATTGGCAGAAAGCGATAACATCAAAGAACAGGTGTGCTTAAATGAGCGCCTGTGGGTTTTCCCCTGGTTTATTTCTTAGTGCTGCTGAACATCTTCCAAACAGATCAGTTCCTGTTTTACACAATGCTACCTTTGTTTTTACTAAAACCTGTTTATCCTCTTACTGTTCACCACTTACGTGACACTATTCCCCTAAAAGTAAATACTGCCCACAGATTGAAGGCCATGGCAGAGGTTTGCACTCTGAGTGCTTCTTGCTTGTTCTGAAATTGCTGTCAGTCGTACTTTTACGTTTCCTTTAACTTAACCTGATTTTTATTTTCTTTGGGGATTTTTTGTTTTAATCATTGTTGTATTTATATAAAATTTTATTTCTTTATTCTTTTGATCCTCCTGCTGTAACACAATAATTTCTGTTGTGGGATCAATAAAGTATCTCTCTGTCTATCTATAGAGTGATCCGTGGACGTTGTGGATTTATTATCAGGTCGGATTCAACTCTGTTTCCAACTGTTTACACCTCCATACGCTGAATGTTGCTTCTTTGCATTACCTTCTGGGTACTGCATCTTCTCATATATTAGCCTTCCTTGTTGGTATAGCGGTAAGTATCCCCACCGGTTGGACCTGTGCTAGATATTTGTTTGATGCCTCGATGGAGAGATTTTTTTTGAGTAGCATTCAAATATCTCAGTGAATACAGAATAAAGATTACCACAAAGTAAGAAAGCACAAGACAAGGCTAATCAAAAGGTATAGGCTGAAGCATATGCTTATTACGCCAACCCTTTCAACCCATGCGGCTCCTTTACACAGGGCTCGAAGCAAAGAAAAAAACAAAGCAAAGCAACAAAACAAAAAAACAAACAAAAGACAAAACAAAAAACGTTCCACCTTAGATAAGCAACTACATCAAAGCAAAACAACCAAGAGTTTCAGTATTATTATTATTATTATTATTATTATTATTATTATTGCTCTTTTCATTCTTGATTTATATATTTTTCTAATACTCTATTTTTAAACATGTTTTTAAACAAGGAAAATGAACTACACCTTTTTAAATCACTGTCATAACTATTCCACAAGTTAACTCCTCTAGAAACACATATTTGCTTTATGTTTGTCCTTATCTTGTTTGTGTGTTTTTTAAAGAAACCTGTTCCCATATTGACTTTCTCTGACTTTAAACAGCTTCTGAGTACTGCGGCAAAGCAAGTTATTTTGTGCTTTATACATTATCTGTGCCATTTTATATTCAACTAAATCATAAAATTTCAGGGTATTCAGATTAATAAACAAAATGTTAGTTGGTTCTATATAGTTGGAGATAATCATTCTCTTACTTAATTGCTAGGAAGGTACCATGTGGGTGTGCATACTGTGGGTAGCTTTTGAACCATCCTATTATTCCAGGGTTTTTCTACTTTTCCACTTTCACCACTGGTTAACTCACAGGGTTTACTGCTTAATGAGGGTTAATGGCAGTAGATACAGTGTAATCATTTTTCTATAAAATTATATTACTATACTGTATAAGAGTATTAACTACATTACAAATGTATCCTCTGTCCCGTAGGTAAAAAATGCAAAGCCCCGGTCACTCCAGTCACTCACAACAGACATCGTTATTCAAAGAGCTGTGATATTTGGGGCACCTTGGATGGAGCGTGCCTGTATTTTTGAGCCTGTTTGCTCAGGCTGTTAAGTTGCTCCAGCTTCAGGAAGGGATTCCACAGGAATGAACACTTGTCCTGTTAAAAAGAAGAGCATATTTATCATTTTAACAACTCTATTGGTCAGATTTACTAAGTTAGCAAAACTTAATATTGTTGCAACCACAGAAAAGGCCCAATTTATGAACACAGCAAGAGCAGCATAGAAAAAAATGATGATGATGATGAGGCAACAGATCTACTTAATAATGATATGCACTGTAGTAAGAATAGGAACAGGATTTTTTAAGGATTCTCTTGAAAACAGAAGGTTAAAGAGACAAAGTCATGAAAGTTACTGAGTGCTGGGCACACCGAGGCTTTCAGTCTTAGATCAGAATATGTTATGTTATGTACACTTCTAACAAACTCCTTACTTTGACACACAGTGATGTATGCAGCAGACTTCTTATTATAGTAGATGATTCCAGATATTGCAATAACAAATCCAGTCACGAGTCCGCACAGTCCAACAGCTATCTGAGTTCGTTGTTCCACTGGGAGGGAGGGGTCTGAAACAGTGAGATAAAAGTGAAACTCGTAATTATGCAGCTTCAGTTTTATCTCTCTACCTTTAATTGGCATCACAGCAGCAAACTTACCCCAGACCACAAACATCGGCTCGGAGAGACCAAGGTGTTCGACCATACAGGCAATTTTTTCTGCTGAAGTTGGGATGTACTCCAGGTAGGAATGAGTCTGGTAGTACCAGTCACCATCAGGCATCACGTCAGAGTAACTGACATCTGTGGTCACCTCCTGGCCGTTCCTCATCCACATCATTCTGATTTGTTTTGGATAAAAGTTGTAGGCACTGCACACAAGCGTAGATGCGTGCTCGCCATTAGGCCTTTTCACTGATTTTAGTCTGACAGTGGGTATAGTTGTCAGATTATCTAAAAAAACACAAGTTCAATGCTTATGATTAAGAAAAATACATTAATACACCTCCTCTGTGAACAGATGTATTCCTTAAATATATGTAATGTATCGTAGAATCGTTGTCAATTATGGCATACTTGGAAATCAACTGTAATGTCATGCAACTGAGCAAAACAAATGAAGTACTATTTTTATTTACAGTAAAATAAATATAATAATCTTATGTCATCAAAAATTATCAGAAAAATATTTGATGTAAAAATTTCACGGCATCAAAACTCCATTCAACATTTTAAAACATTATTAAGAAACAAATCTCTTACATATGGATTGGATGAGGTCTGATGTGTCCGTACACAACAGTTTCCTTTCAATCTTTCTTGTTAGTGCATCAAAGGGATCACTGTTCCACCATTTTGCTGTTTCAATTGAATACGCTGTGAATCCCGTCCAGTTGCCTCTTGTGCTGTTGTACTCCATCATCAAGTTCTTATTAAAAATACTAGTTAATATGTACTCGGTTTTTTCAAAGTGTGGCCCTTTGAATGTACAGCATGCTCTCACTTGGTAAAAGTCTTCATCTGTGAGAACTGAAACAAAAAGAAAGAAATGTACTGACGTTAAACATAATAATTCGAATTTAATATTTCACTGATTTGTTCAAACAGAAGACCTTTGCAGCTCACCTGGACTGAAAAGAGAGGCAGCCACAAACAGGATAAGCTTACGAGTGTACATGTTGCATGTGTGTTGTACGACGATTCAGGAAGATGACTTAATCTGCAGCATTTATATGTTCACCAAAACGAGGAAGCGAAAGCAGATAGGCTGATATAACAGTAAAACACTCAGTGGAAACTCCCTCTATCCATTACATTTATGACAATAACTGATAATGATTATGACTTTGCTCCTTTGTTTAGCTAGCTCTTGTTTGTGCACTAATACTAGATGAAGTGACTTCTGTGGACAATCAAACTGTTGTTTGACAATCAGAAACAGTAGAGAGATGTGGGAGCATTTTATGTTGAGACTGTAAAGAAGAATGTTTTGAACTGTAGATTAAATGTGCATAAATTATAAAGATTTGACATGTTGGTTAATTAAGTTCTGTTAGATTTTGTAAATGGATGATAAGCAGATGAAAAATTCATATAAAGAACCCGACTCTAGCAGCAAATGAATGTTTAGAGCTTAAAATAGATTACAGAATTCAGCCTACAGATATGCTTTCACTTTTATAACAGCTCTTGTGAAAAACATTACTGAAATTTTCTTGTCGGTAAAGTGAACTGTATAACAAAACCTCATATTCTGTCGCAAAAATAAGGCACCTAAATAATCTCTGCAACTATACAAACTTCTTAAAAACTATTTTCCAGAATGTTTTCACTTGTATTGGTTTATTTATATATTTTTTAAACTTAGTTTTCACATCTGTGTAAATAATAGTGTAGTAATTAATAATACTTATGAAGTGTGATGACTTACAATCAGGTAGACGTCTCAGCAACAATGTGTTTAATTCGTTTATGGATACATTCTTTTTTCTAGTCTGGTTTTTATTTTATTTCAGTTGAAAAAAAAGAACCCCACAATTAAGTCTTTTTTCTCATTCTACTTGGCATAATGCACCTAATATGATTTTAGAGTTATGGATCATTAGTGAGGCATATTTCAGCGCTAGAATACCAGTAATGCAAACTTCAAGCTCTGCACTAATGCTAAGAACCAAAAATGTGCTGCAGCGTGTCACATCTAAAAGTGTCGTGTGAAAAGTGCTGGTATCACCGTTCAGCTTTACTGCACAGTATTAATAGTATGAAAGAGTTTTATTATAGAAACACTGACACATCAGCCAAAGAACTACTGCTTTATTTTTTAACTAGAAAGACTTAAATCTGTGGGACTAGTGTATTCATAATGGAAAATGTCAATTGTCGCTGGTAATTTTAACACAGCATATGAGCCATTACACAAGGAATGAAAATAAGAGACAGTTCAGGTTTCTCAGTAAACACAGATGAAAGTTATGCCTGCTGGAAACAAACCAAGGACTATGCAATCTGAGCTCTATAAAATATGTAGTATACATCTCAACCAGTGGGACCAGATTTCCCTGCTTTAAAAAAAAAGTAGGTTCCTATGAAAACTCCAATCAATCCAAGACTCAGGCCAAGTCCACAGAAGACAGCTGGACCTTTGCTGAGCTCATCTGTTTCAACCTCTGCAGAGGACAGCAGAAAGAAATGATGAATTCTAGACATTAAATCGTAATATATGTGCTAAAATATCTGAAGCTTCTTTGTTCTCACCCCAAAACTTGGTCTGAGGCTCGTCCAGCAATTCATGTTCCACAGTGCAACTGTAGATGTCTCCTTTCTCTGGCACAAAGTTGAAGTAGGACAAAACATAAGCAGTCCCATCAGGATTGGACAAAGTTTTGATGAAAGGGTCTTCCACTGTTACTTCTACATCATTCTTGGTCCACTTAATGTTGATCGAAGGAGGAAAGAAGTGGTTGATGAAGCAGATGAGGGTATTATCTTCCCCTGTTATCACTTCATCTCTGGGGTAGATGATGAATTCTGGTGGTTCTAAATTAAATGAACACATGATTTTCTTAAATTCAACTTTCTCGTTTAAAAAAAAAGATCTAAAAAACTTGCAGCATAAACAGTGAAAACTGAACAGGAAACATAACAGTGAGTTTCACTGACCTTTTTTCTTTATTACAGACTTGTCTGGCTTCCATCTGTAGATGTCATTTTTGCACATACTTCGATATAATACTGCATATTTGTAGGCGTCGGGTAAATGAAAACTTACGGGAATTTTGCTCTCCCAAATCAGAAGATCTTTTTTAAAGTCTGCATAGTATACGTCATCACCATCGAATGCTGCACAGATTTGAGTATCACTTGAGTCAAAACATCCATAGATGTGACAAAGTGTATGACTTCCTAGGATCAAGTGACAACACAGTTAAAAACACAGTGTTAATATATTCTAAATTACAAAAACAATAAATCATAAACACAGCTTACAAGATGAAAGTTTACGGATTAACCAGTAATGGGAAATAATGATACCTACCTTCAGCCTCGACGCAGGCTGCTGTAGACAAAATAATTATGGTTTTAAGGAACATATTCAGTCTGTACTTCTCGGTGTTCTGCCTTGTCTTTAGTATCAAAGTTGACGCTGATACAAGACAACTTCCTCATTGTTAAACAAATCATATAAATGTTGCTGGGAAGAGAACAGGAGGAGGGGAAGAGTCAAGTAGAACTTGCTGAACAGCTTAAACTAAGATAAATACAGTTTATTGAGCAAAAAATCAAATCCAAATGAACACATTCACTGTGGATACTGTTGGGTTTTTATGAGAGCGAAGCCAAAAATGCCCAAATTATCAGTTTTCACAATTTATAATTAAACATTTAGAATTTCAAATTAGTTTTACATGGTGCCGTGGACCTCCGTCTCTCTGGCTCAGAGACAAAATGCTGCTATACTCAGGCAGTAAAGACTTTTATTGCGTGTGGTAAAACCAGAATGTTAACATGATTGGTCAGCAGTTGGAGACTTTAGACCCTGTGTATGCCGGCTTGTACACATACACGAGAGACACGAGAGTTCTTCTTTACTTATGTTTACTGTGCTTCTCTAAACATACACAGGTACACCGTAGAACTGGTGATTACAATTGTACAAGAAAATTACATTCCAGCCTTTAAACATATTGCAATATAAAATTCACAAAATATAAACAAACATACCACTTTGGCCTGCAAGTGGACAAACCAGTGTATTTTGAGCTTAGGACTTGTTATCGCTTCTTTGGCATTCACACATCTCGACTGTCACCATGAGCAGCTTCTTTGACCTTTTTTTCCCAAAACAGGAAGTGGCCTCTGGCCTTACCTTAAATGTTAGCATGCTCAACATAAAAATAAAACATACAAAATAAAATGCGTTAATTCAAATTACATTATCATTACAAGAGCTCCGCCTAGTGGTCAAGTACTAACAATCCAACAGCTGTTACACTATGTCTGACTCATGTTTCTTCTTCTGCACCTTTTTGGACATTCCCTAACACCAGAATTCATAGCCCTGTTGTTCTCTAGACAAGTAAGAACTAAAGTTTTATACCTTGTGGTGACATCACCAGTCCTGGCAGATGATCCCTCTCACACATTCGTCAGAGAAGAAGGCTTCTCTCTTCTTATGGCTGTTAGTATCTGAGTCTAAATCCAAAGCTATCCTACAATGCATATCTGTGTGCAATATAGGATCAAACATAATATATATCACATATATATATATATCACATATATATACATATATATGTGATACAAATTTAGGTAATTGTGTAATATAAAATAATGGGAGTACATGAGCTTAGCAGATACAACAGATGGTAAGTGTTGATGGCTAAAGTTGAGTCTACTCATCCTCCATAAGCTCTAATTCATAATCTTTACAAGCGTGGCACAAGAATAGGGTTGCCAACTCCCTGAAAAATAAATAAGGGACACCTCGTTGCCACGGCCAGGCAACCCAGTTGTCTTCACCCTTCCCAGTGTGGTGATTTTTCTAGCTCTCTTTTTTTTGTGTGAAATTATTTTTTTTAACCATTTGACTTGAAGTTGATTTAAGTAGATGCATATTCTATTCTTTGTGATATGAACACATGTGAAACAAGTGATCATTTAGCCATTTATTTTTAGCTCAAAATGACAACATTAACACAGTAAAACAGGTCTCCTTCTTAAACAGAAGCCTGTCATGCTTAACTTTTGAGAATATAAGTAATTCTTTCTTTAAAAGAACTCTGTCCTGCTTAACTTAAAATAATAGAAAATAATAGAAAGAAAAACATTCTTGTAACAGTGCACATTTAGTGCATTTAGTACAACTGGCTTCAGCTGAGGTATTATTTCAGCTTTTCTAATGCTAATCAGCTGCTCCTGTTTGTAAACCCACTTGTTCCCATGATTACGCATCTTACTCATCATCATTATTCATCTATGTATTACGTTTATGTATTAGTCATCAATTTGTAGTAATCATCTATCCTTGCAGTTGTTTATTACACAAAATAAGTTATATTATCACACTTCTGGCCACATAGCGCTGATATTCACTGCACATGCCCATATTAACTTTTTCCAGCCAGGTGTTTTCCTTTTCCCATTCTTCCCTTTCTCTGAGGGGAACAAACATTGCTGCTCTAATGCTGGGCTTACACTGTGCGGTTTTTGGCCCATTTTGAGACGATTTTTGAGTCGTGCGACCGATTTGGTGATCGGACCGATTTTGGCCTTCATCGTGCGTCGTGTAGTATACGTGGGGTAACGAGAAGCGATTAACACCTCGACCAGCTCCCGATCATCAATCGCTCGTGAGGGTCTCACCGCAGCCGCTCACACTGCTCACGCGCAAACACGTAAACGTCGGTGAAAAAGACGGAGCAGCACGGCTGTGCAGCGTGTGATCTGGACACAAGCGACGGAGGCACAACTTGTAGAACTTTGGAAAGCTCATCCGAGCCTTTTCAATGTGGCATCACAAAATTATCACGACCACAACAACCGTGAAAATAGTTGGATTTACATCGCTGCTCAATCACAGCTGCCTGATCAATGTTTTTCATTAGCAATTTAGCAAAGTTGATGGTGGTGGTGTGTGTGTCTGTGTGAGTGAAAGACAGAGAGGGAGAGAGAGAGCGACAGATTTTCTGTTATAACCTTCATTTTATGGACGCACAGTGTGAGCACTCAGGTCGCATCAGAGCATCGGGCGGTATAGTGTGAGACCTACATCGTGACCTATGAACTTCTAACCCCTGCGAGTCAATCGTGCAGTTTGAGCAGGAGCTGAATAACGCGACTGAAAAAATCGCACAGTGTCTGCCCAGCTTTAGGTGTACTGTCATCCAAGACTTGCACCGCAGTGTCGGCGTTTGTTCCCCTGTTGGCCATGCTTGTTGTTGTGGTCACCTGTTGTCTTCCGGTATTTTCTCCGGAAGCGACCTTTCCTCGACCAATGAGATGAGCGGTAATCTGAATTGTCATACTCGAATTGTCATAAGTGTGCTGTCAGCTCATTGGTCACAAAGCAGGAGAGGGGCTGGGAATTATGTTTTCAAACAAAGCGTTAATTCCATTAAAAGTTATAGACTACTTTTGATTCTCACTGTATTACGGGACAAAGTGCGTCCCTTATTAGCTCAATACGGGACGTGTACTTTTGTTTCTAAATACGGGACGATTCCTGTTGCATCTTCAAAAAATAAAAATACAATAACTGAGCCTTACACCGGAGTATCGTTGCACTGGTTTACTGAACCTTACTTTCAGGGCATGTACAGAACATGAGCATCCATTTTCTACTGCCTCCTACAGGAAACACACTTCTTCCACTTCCTTACACATTAATGTAACACAGAACTAATACTGCCTCTCCTGGCATTACCATTGTAACAACACATTCATTCTGTTTCTTTCAGAAGAATAACAGGAACTTAGGATGTAGGTATCTATGAATAATAACTATTATGTATACTCATATATTTATATAACCACTTATTTCTTGCGATACCACATCTCCTCCCCCCTTAAGTCAACAACTCCCTTGACTTACAAAATAACTGTTTATCTAAAGAATGCTTAACAAGCAATCAACATGTAATTAAGGTAACCATACAACCATACAACTGTACATAGGTTTCCATGTTTCTTTTTTTTTTTTTTCTAACTAGGAAGGTACGTCCTTCCTGTGAGATCAGAGCGCATTGTTGCTCTATTTCTGGAAGATCTCACACTACCTAACAAAGTCCTTTAAAGTCTCTGGTGGACGTCTCTCTCTCTGGGAACGTCGCAACACGGGTGTCACTGAGGAGTCTCCGGGAGCTGGAGTCTCCGGAGCATAAGGCAACTCCATTGCCAGAGGTTGTGGCGATGTGTCCAACTCCAATGGCAAGCAGCACTCAGGCACTGATTCTTTGTCAAGCAATGGCTCCACCTCCCTGTCTGGTGTACTGGGAACAGTGTCAGCCACTCTTGCTCTCACCTGATCCACGTGCCGCTTCACAGTTTGACCTGATCCAATGGTAACAATGTAAGACACTGGACCCGATGCTCTCACAATGACTGCGGGAATCCACTTCGGGCCATAGGAGTAGTTTCTGATGAAGACCTTGTCTCCTGGTGTGAAACTTCTCAGGCTTTTCTTGGTGTCATGATTTTCTTTCTGTTTCAATTGTTTGTGCTGCACTTTTGTTTTCACATCAGGCATGAGCAAGTCCAAAACTGATCTGAGTCTCCGTGACATCATCAACTCTGCAGGTGATAAACCAGTAGTGGCATGCGGTGTGATGCGATAACTGAACAGAAATCGGGACAGTCTGGTTTGCAAGGTATCACCTTTGACTTTCTTCATCCCCTCCTTAAAGGTCTGGACCGCCCTCTCAGCCAGCCCATTTGAAGAAGGGTGGAAAGGTGCTGATCTTACATGGTCAATTCCATTCTGCTTCATGAATGACTCAAATTCAGCACTTGTGAAACATGTTCCGTTGTCTGAAACTAACATTTTAGGTAGTCCAAACACACTGAAACTCTGGCGCAGTTTCTCTATAGTTACCTTTGATGTAGAGGATTTCACAGGGTAAATGTCCATCCACTTGGAATGAGCATCCACAATGATTAGAAACATCTCCCCGAGGAAAGGCCCTGCATAGTCCACATGGATTCTGGACCATGGTGACTCCGGCCACTCCCAAGGGTCTAATGGTGCAGTAGGTGGTGACTTGGAGTGTTTCTGACACTCCTCACATGCCTGCACTTCTCTTTCAATGTTCTCATCCATCCCTGGCCACCATACATACGACCTTGCCAAGCCTTTCATCTTCGACATGCCTGTATGAGTCTGGTGCAGGAGTTTCAATATTTTGTCTCGGCCTTTGGTGGGAATAATTACTCGGGCTCCCCAGAGCACGCAACCATCCCTCACACTCAGTTCCAGCTTTCTCTGTCAATACGGCTTTAAACAGGCATCGGTCTCAGTTGGCCAGCCTTTTAAGGTGTACTCGTGGACTTGCGACAACAAGACATCCTTAGCTGTCCATCGTTTAATCTGTGCAGTTTCCACTAATGTGTCATCCAATACATCCATCATCAAAACCTGCTCAGCCATCTCTTGCTCAGGTGCTGAGTCTGGTACCGGCAACCGGCTGAGCGCATCTGCGTTTTCATGATGTTGTACTCGTAAGCACTCAATGTCACGGCCCATCTTTGTACTCTTGGTGAGCCCATCTGAGGTATAGGCTTCTTTTCATTGAACAGTGAGATTAGGGGTTTATGATCTGTGTAAATCGTGAAAACTCGGCCATACAAGTATTTGTGAAATTTCGTGATGCCAAATATCACAGCTAGACCTTCTTTGTCAAGCTGAGAATACTTTTTCTCAGCAGGAGAGAGTGTGCGTGACATGAACCCCAAAGGTCTCTCGCTTCCATCCTCCATCTTATGTGACAATACGGCGCCTACGCCGTATGGGGATGCATCACATGAGAGAACCAACTCACGGTCAGCAGAATAATGAACTAACACCTCTGCTGAGTTCAACAGGTTCTTAGATTTCTGCAATGCTTCCTCTTGTCTCTTTTGCCATGTCCACCGTACCTCGTGTCTCAAAAGTTCATGTAAGGGTGCCAACAGGGTTGCCAGGTTTGGAAGGAATTTGTTGTAGTAATTTAGCAAACCTAAGTATGCTTTCAGTTCAGTGACATTTGTGGGGGTAGGTGCGTCCATGATTGCTTTAACTTTGTTTTCCACTGGGTGGAGCCCCTGGGCGTCCACTATGTGCCCCAAGTACTCCACTTTCTCTTGCATGAAGGCACACTTGCACCTCTTTAACCTCAACCCAGCTTCCTCCAACCGGGTCAACACCTCATCCAGGTTCTGTAGATGGCTTACTTCATCCACTCCAGTCACTAAGATGTCATCTAAATACACCGCTACATGAGGTATCCCCTTCAAAAGACTTTCCATGGTCCTCTGGAATATTGCTGGAGCAGAGGCCACTCCAAAAGGCAATCTATTATACGTGAACAGCCCCTGAGATGTGTTTACTGTCACGTACTTTTTCGATTCGTCATCCAAGAGGATTTGCTGGTAAGCGTGGCTCATGTCTAATTTTGAGAACTGCTTACCCCCGGACAGTGTGGCAAACAAGTCCTCCATTCTGGGTATGGGGTACTGCTCCAGTGAAGCCACGGTATTTACAGTAAGCTTGTAATCCCCACACAGTCTTATTGTCCCTGTGGGCTTCAGGAGTGGCACTACTGGTGCCGCCCATTCAGCATATTTCACTGGCGAGATGATGCCTTCTTTCAACAGTCGGTCTATTTCCTCGTCGACTTTTGCTCGCATAGCAAAGGGGACAGAACGCGGACGGAAGAAGCGTGGGGTGGCATCACTTTTCACATGAATAGCAGCTTTCATTCCTTTCAGGGTGCCCAACTCCTCTTTGAACACATTCTCATGTTTACTTAACACTTGCTGAAGTGTTTTCTCTGTTGTTTTGACTTGGTGCAGCTTCCTGTTGTTAGGACTGTTTTTCACTTCACCCCAGTCCAATTTAATTTCCTCGAGCCAAGCTCGACCTAGCAAGCTGGGGCCGTCGCCTTCGACCACCACCAGGGGCAGATGTTTTTTCTGCTGCTTGTATTTGACGCTGACTCGTGTTGCACCAATCACCTTAACAGGATCCCCTGTATAAGTTTCGAGCTTGATTTTGATGGGCTGCAGGCTGGGGGGCTTGCTGTCTTTCCCTGTTTCTCTGAATGTTGCTTCGTTCATGACTGTTAGGCAACATCCAGTGTCTATTTCAAAGTTCACCTTTTTCCCATCAATTTGCATATCCACAGTGTAGGGGTCTACTCTTCTTAAGTGTACCACACTGCCACGCCCTAACTTGAACAGTTTTCTTTTGTGCCCTTGACTGCACTTGACACAGTTCAACATGAAAGAGTCATCTTCAGAGCTATCAGTTTTGTTGTTATCTGCTTTCTCGCCCACATTGTGAGTACTGTAGTGTGAACTCTGCTTTTTTTCTTTCTTTACATATGTCGATCCATACTTTTTCTGGTTCAGTTTAGCCTTGCTTTTACAAGCTCTAGCTGTGTGTCCCACTTTACCACAAGCATGACATTTTTCTTGTTTGTACTTACAGTCTGCTGCTGTGTGCTTGGTTCCTTTGCAACGATAACACTCTTTATTTTCTGCTTTAAAGGTACGACTCTCCTGTTGTCCTCTAGTGAGACTGAAACATTTTGCTGATGCCCCTGAGGTCTGCAGGTCCTGTGCATTTTTATTTGCAGTCTCCATGGCTACTGCAATTGACAGAGCCTTGTCAAAAGTGAGATCTATTTCTGACAAGAGACGTCTCTGAATTCGGTCATCCTTAATTCCGCAGACGATCCTATCTCTCAACATCTGTTGTAACGTGTTGCCATAGTTACAATCTACAATCTAGTTACAATTCTTTATTTATTTGTCACATGTAGTTATAGCTAGTACAACATACAGTGAAATGTTTTTCCTGGCTAAAAAATACTCCCCCCCGACTGTGAGAAACATACTAGAAAAAACTTTTACCTAAACTAAGAGAAAAAACTATAAAAATATACATATTTACATAAGTACAAATGTATATAATATGATAAAATAAGATAAGATAAGATAAGATTCAGGAAAGAAAAAAAAAGTAAAGTGCGAATTATGTACTATGTGTGAGATTGTCCAGCATATTATCCGGTTTGCGTTTTTGGTTGAGGAGTCTCACTGTTTGTGGGTAGAAACTCCTCCTGAACCTTTCTGTTCTTGTTTTCAGGCTACAGAGGCGTTTCCCTGACTTCAGCAGCCTGAACAATTTATGGGCTAGATGGCTGGAGTCCCTAGTGATCCTGATGGCCCGGGATCTGCACCTTTCAGCGTAGATGTCCTGCAGTGCTGGTAGAGGTGTTCCCATAGTGCGTTCAGCTGTGCGCACAACCCTCTGCAGGGCTTTCTGTTGCTGTACTGTGCAGTTCCCGTACCACACCATGATGTTGTTGCACAAAATGCTCTCAATGACACCAGTGTAGAATCTCCTCTGTATGTTCTTGGAGATCTTAAACCTCTTTAGACGCCTCAGGTGATAGAGGCGCTGTCTGCCTTTACTAATAAGGAATTCCGTATGTGTGCTCCAAGTGAGGTCCTCGTTGATGTGAACACCGAGGTATTTGAAGTTGGAGACTCTCTCCACAGGGGTTCCATTGATCTGAATTGGGGTGTGAGTTTTCTCACCTCTCTGTCTTCTAAAGTCGATCACCATCTCCTTTGTTTTGCTGATGTTCAAGGAGAGGTGATTTGCCTCACACCACTTTGCTAGTCCATCCACCTCACTCCGGTAGGCCCTCTCGTCATTCCTGGAGATGAGT
Organism: Rhamphochromis longiceps; assembly: GCF_057381845.1. Classification (NCBI taxonomy): domain Eukaryota; kingdom Metazoa; phylum Chordata; class Actinopteri; order Cichliformes; family Cichlidae; genus Rhamphochromis; species Rhamphochromis longiceps. The sequence continues at coordinate 19,948,966 of NC_140573.1, read as the reverse complement.
CCCACTACCACTGTGTCATCAGCAAACTTCACAATGGAATTAGTGGGGTGTCTGGCCGTGCAGTCCGCGGTGTAAAGGGAGTAGAGAAGGGGGCTCAATACACATCCCTGGGGAGCCCCTATGTTCAGTGAGAGTGTATGGGAGTACACATCCCCTATTCTCACTGACTGTGGCCTCGCGGTCAGGAAGCTATAAATCCACCTGCACAAAGATGTACTAAATCCCAGATCTTGGAGCTTACCCGAGAGGGTGTGGGGCACTATGGTGTTGAAAGCTGAGCTGTAATCTATGAACAGCATTCTCACATAATTTCCACATCCCTCATCTAGATGGCTCAGTGTGGTATGCAGGACCTGTGCTACAGCGTCTCCGGTGGATCTGTTTGTCCGATATGCAAACTGCAGTGAGTCGAAGTCAGGAGGGAGGAAGGAACTGATGAAGGGTTTCATGAGCCTCTCAAAACACTTCATCACCTTTGCACAATTTCACTGGGCTTCGGATCGAAGTGATTTTTCATCAGAAGCACCAGCTCTTGGAAGGTTTTGTCTTTGGGCTTGGCCGGGCTGAGAAGGTTTCGCATCAAGCTGTACGTCGCTGCTCCGACGACACTTATTAATATCGCTCTTTGTTTCTCTGCATCGTCGATCCCGTTAGCTGCGAAAAACTGCTCGAGTATTTCCGTATACTCATCCCAAGTCTGATTCTTTGGATCGAACGCTACTAGCGTGCCAATTGTAGCCATTTCCGCTTTGAGGTCACTGCCTTCTATTTCCAGCCGAAAACTTTTGCATTCTTTGAAAAGCTAGCCAAACCTGTAGCCGACTCCATCACTTTATTTTCTTCTCTTTTCTTTCAGTCCGATCGCCCAAACTCCTTCCCCCTAAATGTCCTCGTCGCCAAAAAGATGTTGCATCTTCAAAAAATAAAAATACAATAACTGAGCCTTATACCGGAGTATCGTTGCACTAGTTTACTGAACCTTTCTTTCAGGGCATGTACAGAACATGAGCATCCATTTTCTACTGCCTCCTACAGGACACACACTTCTTCCACTTCCTTACACATTAATGTAACACAGAACTAATACTGCCTCTCCTGGCATTACCATTGTAACAACACATTCATTCTGTTTCTTTCAGAAGAATAACAGGAACTTAGGATGTAGGTATCTATGAATAATAACTATTATGTATACTCATATATTTATATAACCACTTATTTCTTGCGATACCACAATTCCATATTTTAAGGGACGGCTGGCAACCCTAAGAAGAGTTTTGAAGCTTTTGCAGGTGAAGCAGAATCATTGATCTGCCTGCTCGTTGTTCTTATAATAAATTCTAGGTGAGGAGGAAAAGCCACTGGGCACAGGGAGAGCCAACACCCCAGGAACGTTTAACCCACAATCCACCTCCACCCCCTCTATCTGAACCAGCAGTGGACCTTCTCTGGACTTCCCCAAGTCCACAACCAGTTCCTTAGCCTTTGAGGTGTTGAGTTGAAGGTGGTTTGTGTGACTCCATGCGACAAAGTTCCTCACCAGACTTCTGTTCTCCTCTTCCTGATCATCCCAGATACACCCCATGATGGCTGTGTCATCAATCCTAATTACTGTATTTAGTTAAATGCTGCCACCTGGCATGGCATTTTAAAATCAAGAGCAAACAAGTTCTGCTAACTTTCAAGTTACTTTTTATGTTTCACAACATACAGTCAGGCTCCACACGTATTTAAATGACAACAACATTTTTGTAATTTTGGCCACAATACAATTTAAGAGCAAACAAATATTCATGTGATTGTCTAAGGAGCTTGGGAAGAAACGTGTCTGGACTTCTTTAAGTTGGACTTCTGTTTAAGTTGTCCATTTTGGACAGAGAGGACAGATGGTTTGAAAGTGGAGTGAAAGAAGCCATCCATGTCCACTGTGAACAACCATCTTTGAACAGAGGCGGTGGCTTATGACACCAACTGTCTGCCATCTATAATCCAGTTTCGAGATCCCTCCCAGACGCCTTAACGCCCACTCACATCCTGGGCCATTTGACGTCAGGAAATCACATGATAGGGTGGATAGGTTTCACAAGAAGTTCCCCCGAAACCCATTTTCACACTTTGGCTCGTGTGATTAGGTAGGATCATTAGGAGGTCCATTGTCCCTCTTGGGGGACACTCCCATAAGGCTTAAATCTGGGACTCTCCACCAGAGGCGGAGCCAGACGTTTGAAACACCCAGGGCTTAGCCCTAAAGGGTAGTATGCATGTGGGATTTTTTATTTATTTTTTTTTTTTGGGGGGGGGGGGGGGGGGGGGGGGTTAGAAATGACTGAAAGATTAATAGAGATAAGATAAGAGTTTTCAAAAGCACAGCACCGACAGAAGTTACAGAGTTACAGAATATTATATGTATATATACACACACACACACATATATATAAATACAGACACAAATATAAATAAAATATATGAAGGGGATAAATAGAATAAATAGGAATAAAAATTAAAATACAAGTGAATTGCACATTTCAAGTATTGAGGTCTATTGCACCATTGACTATTTACAAAAGTATTGCACAAAGGTATTGCACAGTGAGGTGAAGAGGCACTACAGCTTAGTTGTTCCCCCCTCCTTTGTCCTCCTGTTTCCCCTCCCTCTCCCCTCCAGAGAGGAGTTAAACAGTCTGATGGCGTGTGGGACAAAGGAGTTTTTAAGTCTGTTAGTTCTTGTCTTGGGGAGAAGCAACCTGTCACTGAACAGACTCTTCTGGTTGTTAATGGCCGTGTGCAGAGGATGCCCAGCATTGTTCATAATGTCCAGCAGCTTTTTTAGTGTCCTTTTCTCTGCCACTGTCACCAGAGTGTCCAGCTTCATGCCGACCACAGAGCCAGCCTTCCTGATCAGTTTCTCCAGCCTGGATGAGTCCTTCTTTGCTGTGCTGCTCCCCCAGCACACCACAGCATAGAAAAGTACTCCAGCAACCACCGACTGGTAAAACATCCTCAGGAGCTTCCTGCAGATGTTAAAAGACCTCAGCCTCCTGAGGAAGTACAGTCAGCTTTGGGCTTTTTCATAGGTGCTCTGTGTTGCATGACCAGTTCAGTTTATTGTCCACCCACAGCCCGAGGTACTTGTACTTGTTGACCACCTCCACCTCCTCCCCCTCTATCTGAACCGGCAGTGGACCTTCTCTGGACCTCCCGAAGTCCACAACCAGTTCCTTAGCCTTTGAGGTGTTGAGTTGAAGGTGGTTTGTGTGACTCCATGCGACAAAGTTCCTCACCAGACTTCTGTTCTCCTCTTCCTGATCATCCCAGATACACCCCATGATGGCTGTGTCATCTGCAAACTTCTGAATGTGGCATAATTCAGAGTTGTAGCAGAAGTCAGAGGTGTACAGGGTGAAGAGAAGAGGGGACAGCACAGTTCCCTGTGGTGCTCCTGTGCTGCTGACCACAGTGTCAGACGTGATGTCCTTCAGCCTGACGTACTGTGGTCTGTCGGTGAGGTAGTCGGAGATCCAAGCCACCAGGCAGGGGTCCACCTCCATCCTGTTCAGTTTTTCGTGAAGCATACAAATCAAATCAAATCAAATCACTTTTTATTGTCACATCACATGTGCAGGTACATTGGTACAGCACATGTGAGTGAAATTCTTGTGTGCGAGCTTCACAAGCAACAGAGTTGTGCAAAATACAATAATGTAAACAAGCAAAATACAAGAATGGCTACATCTGAAACTAATAAATATATGTACAATATATAATAGTATATGCATTTCTGGATGTGTATACTAAATATTTTTCTACGTGTGTGTGTGTGTGTACACATATTTTACAAATTAAATAGAGTAAACAATAAATAAAATATATAAAATAAAACATACAGAGTGAGACATGTGCAAAACAGTGGCGTTACTGTACAGTATGGAGTGCATAATGTTAAAGTTCCAGTAGTGAAGCTGAGGTGTCTATGACGTGTTCAGCAGTCTGATGGCCTGATGGAAAAAGCTGTCTCTCAGTCTGCTGGTACGGGACCGGATGCTGCAGAACCTCCTTCCTGAGGGAAGTAGTCTGAACAGTTTATGGCTGGGGTGACTGGAGTCCTTGATGATCCTCCCCGCTTTCCTCAGGCACCGCTTCCTGTAGATGTCTTGGAGGGAGGGAAGCTCACCTCCAATTATCCGTTCAGAGCACCGCACTACTCGCTGGAGAGCTTTGCAGTTGTAGGCGGTGCTGTTGCCATACCAGGTGGTGATGCATCCAGTGAGGATGCTCTCAATGGCACAGTGATAGAAGGTCCTGAGGATGCGGGGGCTCATGCCGAATCTTTTCAGTCTCCTGAGAAAGAAGAGGCGCTGCTGCGCCTTCTTCACTGTTTTGTTTGTGTGTACTGACCACGTAAGATCCTCAGCCAGATGTACACCAAGGAACCGGAAGCTGCTCACTCTCTCCACAGCAGCGCCGTTGATGGTGATGGGGGTGTGTACTTCTCTGCACCTCCGGAAGTCCACTATCAACTCCTTTGTCTTTGCGACGTTGAGGGTGAGATGGTTGTCTTGACACCAGTGGGTCAGGGCGCTGACCTCCTCCCTGTAAGCTGTCTCATCACTGTTGGTGATAAGACCCACCACTGTAGTGTCGTCCGCAAACTTCACAATGATGTTGGAGTTTGCGGACGACACTACAGTGGTGGGTCTTATCTTATCTTACAGGGCCGGATGGTATTAAAGGCACTGGAAAAGTCAAGAAACAGGATCCTGACCGTGCCTTTTCCCCCATCCAGGTGCGAGTGGGCTCTATGCAGGAGGTACAGGATGGCATCCTCCACTCCGACACCCGCCTTGTATGCAAACTGTAGTGGGTCCTGGGCATGTTGTACCTGTGGTTGGAGGAGGTTGAGGAAGAGCCACTCTAGAGTCTTCATAAGATGTGACGTCAGTGCCACCGGTCGGAAGTCATTCAGCTCATTGGGCCGGTTCCTTTTGGGGACCGGGACGATGCAGGATGTCTTCCATAGGGCGGGCACTCTCCCCAGTCGCAGACTGAGATTGAAGACTCGTTGTAGCGGCTCCCCAAGTTCAGCAGCACACGCCTTAGCATCCTAGGACACACCTTGTCTGGGCCTGCTGCCTTTCTGGGGCGAAGCTTCCTCAGTTGTCTCCTGACCTGATCCACTGTGATACTGGGAGATGTTTTGGAGGAGGGGGGGGGGGGGGGGGGGGGGGGGGGGAGATGTCTTGCTGCTGAGAGAGGGATTGGAGGAGGGGGGTGACTTAGTGTCAGGAAGGGGGGGAAGCGAGGGAGGTAGGAGAGTGGGGATTGGACTCTGTAGTGAAGGTGAGGGTGGGGGGGTTGTGGGCTGGTCAAACCTGTTGAAGAAGTTGTTGAGTTCGTTTGCCTTCTCCACAGTCCCCCCACTGTGCTTTTCTTGGTGTTGTGGCCTGTGATGGTTTTCACACCATTCCAGACCTCCCTCATATTGTTCCTCTCCAACTTCTGCTCCACTTTCCTCCTGTAGGTGTCCTTTGCTTCCCTCAGGCAGCGTTTCACCTCCTGCTGTGCTGCTTTCATCTCCTCCTTCACTTTGCTCCTGAAAGCCTTCTTCTTCATGTTGAAGACAGCTTTGACTTCCTGTGTTACCCACGGTTTGTTATTAGGATAACACCGTACCATCTTAGCAGGGGCGACCGTGTCCACACAAAAGTTGAGGTAGTCTGTAAGACAGTGTGTTGCCCCCTCTATGTCCTCACCAAGTGGGCTCAGAAGCACATCCCAGTCTGTGGTGTCATAGCAGTCTCTGAGAGCATCCTCCTTTTCTGGGGTCCATCTCCGGATGGAGCGCGTTGTGACAGGCTGCCTTTGGACGAGGGGTGTGTATTGTGGCTGTAGGTAAACCAGGTTGTGGTCTGACTTCCCTAGTGGGGGGAGGGGGGTGGCTCTGTATGCATCTCTCACATTGGCATACAGTAGGTCAATTGTCCTGTTGCTCCTTGTGGGACAATTCACAAACTGGTGAAAAGCAGCCAGAGTAGAATCCAGTGTGGCATGATTAAAGTCTCCAGGTATAATAATGAAAGCCTCGGGGTTTTGTGTCTGAAGTCTTGCTGTGACTGTGTGTATTTTCTCACAGGCAGCTGCTGCGTCGGCCCTTGGAGGGATGTAAACACACACACAGATCACATGACTGAACTCCCGAGGTAGATAATATGGCCGCAAGCTAACAGCTAGCAGCTCCAGGTCCGGAGACGTGTACAGGGTTACAGTATCTGTTGTTAACGTAGACAATGAGTCCCCCACCTCTGCTTTTTCCGCTGGCCTGCGTGTCCCTATCGACTCTCACGGATGTGAAACCGCATAGGTCTACGTTAGCCTGCGGCGTTAGCTCGGTTAGCCACGTCTCCGTGAAGATAAACAAGCTGCACTCACGGTATAGTCTGTGGTTGTTCAGAGCGCACAGTTCATCAATCTTATTCTGTAGCGAGTTCACGTTGCCCATGATCACTGTTGGGATTGATGGTTTGAATCGCCTCCGGTGATCCGCTCTCCTCGCTCCAGCTTTGCAGCCTCTGTAGCTCCTCTTTATTTCAGCCGGGATGTTGTGTCGCATGCCGGTCTGTCCCTTTGTTCTTAGTGCCAGTAGCTCGGCTCTCGAATAGATGAAGGAGCTGGTTCCAGAAGTTTTAAAAAGTGCATTATCCATCTTGTATCGCTATATCTAAGAGGTATAAGTAGAGTAACTAGAGGAAGGTGAAATAAAGTTTGAAAGCCTAGTCTAAAAAAAGTTAAAGTTAAGAAAAAGGTGCGGTGTTGCAGAGCTACTTGGAAAGGCTGTCGTCACTCCAGCGCCATCTTTCAAGTAGGCTCTGTAATTGGCTCTGTTTTGAGTTTTGTTCAAAAAAGAATGACTTCATATAGGGAAAAATATATATCACATATGCAGGACACCTTAAACTAGGTTTTTAATTAAGCAGCAAGGCAGAACAAAATCAGGGCTGTATCAAGACACGAGGACTAAACCCCAATTCAACCAGACCCAGAACTAGGGATGGGTATCGTTTAGGTTTTATCCGATACCGGTGCCAAATCTGTACTTTTGAAACGGTGCCGGTGCTCAAACGGTGCTCAAACCGGTGCTTAAAGAATGGAGAACACAAAATTGGTCCAAAAACCTCTCATGTTCAGCTGGTTTTTTGTAAAAAGATAACAATGTTAGCCTTTTCTGCAGCTATGGGGCATATATGGTATCACTCTTGGCTGGAAGCAGTGCTTAATCAATGGAAAAAACACAAACTTTCTCCAAAACCTCTCATGTTTAACTGTTTTCCACTTTTTCTTTGGTCATTTTAGCCTTTTTGGCCAGGGTGAAGGGAGTATCTGCCATCAAACAAGAAGACAGCCGCATGTAGCTATGATGATGTTTGCTAGTTCACCTTACATGCATTAATGTAATAACGTGGTTAGCCTACTCAACGTAAATTACACACGAACATTAAGCTACTCACGCAGAGAAGAACAGCTGCTGCTGCATCATCATCCTCATCATTTCTGCTACACTGGCAGGGCTAGGGGCCAGGACTCTCCTCTTCGGGGTTTTTGGGGATATTGCTAACTCCGGGTCAGATAACAGGCAACCCACGCACAGTAGATGCGCTCGGTGTGAGGTCTCGCAGCAAGCTATCATACGGCGCATTTCTGGGCTTTTAAAAAAACCCGCTATGCGTCGCCAGGTGTTTCATCGGATTTGAGGTGTTACCTCCTTTGACAGTATCACAGTATCAGCTTAAAGCACTTGTTGCAGGCTGCTGAGTTTGCATATTTTTCTGTGAAGTACAGCCAGACTTTTGACCGCTTCGCCTTGGACATTTTTAATCTGTAGCTCTGCTCTAAAAGAACGTAGGTACCTGGACCCGCCTACTATCCTCGGAAACGTAAAATGATTGGCTAGAAGTGTATCACAGCTCAGGAAAAAAAAGCACCGAAATAAAGCACCGAAATGTGCGCTGCTTTTCGGTCTGGTTACTACCGTTTATGTCAGAACCGGTGCACCGGTACCCATCCCTACCCAGAACTGATCCTGAATTAAAACAGGACTACAACAGTTCAAAATCAGGACTACTGAGGACTTAACCAAGACAGAACCAGATGATAGTAGCACTAAAAATCACCATAGACCTGCACTACACTTGTTTTTTTAATTCTACCAAAGTCCACTATTTAGATTGAGAAAAGTTTATATAATTATTTAGCCTTGTTGTGCAAACAAGCCTGCATAACTTAATAAATATAGAATTTGAAAAATAGCAAACCTAAAAAGAAACATTAGGTACGAGATACATGAGTACCTATGATACGGTGATACTTTTGGTAAACAACCATTTGACTAACATGTGTGTCTCACCTGCTCTTGTTCCACCTCTGTTCTGTCCTCATTCTCCTCTCTCTCCCTCTCTGTTCCTCTCTCTCCCTCTCTGTTCCTCTCTCTCCCTCTTTGTGCTGACAATCATCAAATACAGGGCCGGCCCGTGGCATAGGCCGTATAGGCAAATGCTAAGGGCGCCGTCCATCAGGGGGCCAGTGCCACAAATGTTGAAAAAAAAAAGAAAAAAAGTTGGTACTATTATTTCTAAATACAAAAAATAATCCCACACTAATTAAAATGCAAAGTAAAGCTTATTTAATAGAAATATTATTTGTTACAACATTACACTACACTGCTGATGTAGGGGGGCGCCACCTAAAATCTTGCCTAGGGCACCAGATTGGTTAGGGCCGTTTCTGATCAAATATACAGTTGAAACCAGATATTTACTCTTCAGATCAAAACAAACACCTTTTTAATTGTAACATCAAATCAGACTAAATGTTTATTTTTTTAGATTAAATATAAAAAAACATATTTGTTAACTTTAAGAGTAAAGAGAGAAACTATCTGTATTTCTTAATTACAAATGGCACCAAATTGTATTCAAACTGAGCCACACTTATGGAGCTCCACGATTCTCTTCCTGTTGTTTTGGTTGATATCTCTTGATTTTCCCATGTCACAGAAACAGGCTCTGTGTTTTTCCTTATATGCATCCACAGCTGTGCCACCAATTTACTCACATGGACTCTACTAACCTATCAGAAGCTTCTTCAGCTCAGAATGGAATCATCTGGAGTTTTCTTATTAATTAACAATAAACTTAGTGTACATGTACTCCTAATTTTGATCAAAGTGATAAAAAAAATAGACAGCTCTGTCTCTCTTTATTCTGACATTTAACTAATTCAAAAGATGTTTCAATATTTATCTAAAACAAAATGTTTTCTCCATAAAGTGTATGTAAATATCTGGTTACAAATGTGAATATCCTGCTGTGTACTGAAATCCCTCTTGTTTTGCATAGAAATATACTGAACAACATACAAAGCATAATATATAAAATAACATTTACCTGAGTTTTTTCTTTGAAAGAAGCCTCTAATGTCCATTCTTATATTTCAGTACATAACTGAAACCGATTTAGTCGGGGAGGGTAAGAACTGAAAATATGAAATAAACACACGTAAGCTAAGACTCTCTAAAAAAAAATAGCATTTGTTCGGCTTTTCATTTCACCATTTGTTGATTCACTTGAACAGCAAGTAACGTAATATTGGTCAAGTGATCAGTTTGATATCAATCTTTCGTGATGCACCGTCATATTTACATTATTTGTACGGTACGAATGATTTGCTTTGGTACCTGGTCAAACTTAAGCTCTCCTTAGTATGGCTGGCTCCGTTTCTCCAACAGTGCACTCACAGGCAGCAGCTGCCCCGCCCCCTCGCTCAGTCGCTTAGTGCCTGAGCTCGGATCATACCAATATCAGGGGGGATTCACGCACAGCCGTAAATTCCCATAGTGTGCACTATGTGCTTCGAATATTGCTTGCACTTTTTGTTTTATACGGTTGTCAGCCAGGCATCTAACTATGAAAAAATTACACTCCAAAAGACCCCGGGCTTCTGACAAAAAGACCCAGGCTTAAGCCCAGTAAGCCACCCCCACGCTCCGCCCCTGCTCTCCACCATTTGACCTTAGAAGAGAAGAAGCTTCTCAGATGAGAGGTGACACATCTTCAAGCAACTTAAAGAGCAAGACTCAGGGAGGGCCAGCCAATACCTAGCTGCAATGTGTTTTCTGTAGTAAAATATTGTGGTCAGTGGTATCAGATGCTGAGCTGAGGTCCAACAGGACAAGCATTCCTGCCTTAACCATTTTGGCATCCTAACAAGATTTTAGGTCTTTAACCACTGCTCTACAGTGCACGCTGATATAACACCACGGACAGCTGACTGTGGAATATTTGGTATCAAGGAAATGTCTCAACGGGACTTTTTACAAAAGCTTCATCCTGTCATAGTACCACACTGGAGCTCACTCATCTCCTGAGGGCGAGCGATCCTTTCACAGATATTTGATTGGAACACTTGAATTCAGTAGCGGTTTTTGATATGGGCGACATGGGTGGTTGCCCAGGGCAGCATCGTGGTGGGGGGCGGCATCACGGGCATTGGCAAAAAAAAGTTGCTCGCACTCATGCTGTCCCGACATCATGCCAGCACATTTTGGGGATGGCATAGGCACCCATCGGTGTTCTTACGGCCATTTGCTGCAGGGTGCCCTCCGTTTGCGAGGTGCGCCTGCTGCTTGCGGCACAGGGAGGAAAGGGCGGGGCGGCGGGGGATTCTCTGGCTGGCTGGAGTGGCATCTAATAACCAACTCTCAAATTAAAACAAAATAAAAACAAACCAACAAACACGAAAACACCAGACATTATGATACAGACTTATAATCTGCACCGATGTTTTTTCGAAATTCTATATGCGAAAAGTGAGCGTGAGAGCCCTCGGTGCGCCTGCTTGCTGCTGAAGTCAAAGTAAACTTTATCCGGTCGTTAAGTGATGACGTGACGAATCCTACTTCCGGGTCTAAAGTAGTCTGCATTTAATATGGCTTTTGTGTTGTTAACATGTTTAATGTTTTGTATTTTCTTCTATTTAATCTCAAAAAGCTCCTAAAACAGTCAGTGATCACTGTTGACCTCACTCGGCTTTTATTACCGCTAATCATTTATTTAAGCTCAGTTTTTAAAACCTTAGGATGTAATCTACATTCTGGGAGCTGAGGAGAGCAGCTCTCAGACTAAGGTAAGAATGAGTCTGGTAGTACCAGTCACCGTCAGGCATCACGTCAGAGTAACGGACGTCTGTGGTCTATTTTTTAATGTAAAACGTTCTGTGTGTTCACAGCATTAAAACTACATTCAACATTTCATTTAAAAATTTAACAAGTCTCTTACATACAAATTGGATAAGGTCTAACATGGTCGTACACAACAGTTTCCTTTCAGCTGCTCTTGTTAGTGCATCAAAGGGATCTTTGTTCCACCATTTTGCTGCTTCAGTTGAATATGCTGTGAATCCCGTATAGTAGACTCTTGTGCTGTTGTACTCCATCATCAAGTTCTTATTTAAAAAAAGTTAATTAGTGTATATTCTGCATATATATTCCTAAGTATAATGTAGAACATGCTCTTACTTGGTCGTCTGAGAGAACTGAAATAAAAGGAAAGAAGTGTATTGATGTCAACAATCAATAAACTAGAGGAGGATCAGGATCAGAGAGGGGTGGACAGGACATAAGACACACTTTGAGAGAGAGAGACAGAGATGAATAATAACTAATGACTAAAATGGTCATTTGGGGTGATATAATACTACAAGGTCTTTAAGATAAGATAAGGCCTGAATGACTTTAAATTTGATTCTGGATTTAAAAGGTTAACAGTGTAGAGAAGATAATATGGGAGAAATATGCTCTCTCTCTCTCTGTCTCTCTTGTTCCCGTCAGTACTTTCTGATGTCATAAATAAATTATTCATTTTATGTTTAAATTATTTTGGATACTTAGGTTTTTACATGCTTGTTTTATCTGTAAATGTGTACATATGTACAACCCAGATTGTAACTGCAGTTCAAAATAACATCCACTCATTGCTAATTATAGACTTTGAGATGAACTAATTAGATGAACTCTGTAGTCTGATTTGTTCTTTGTGAGCTTCACTGTGTTTATCATGTCTCTCTCTGCTCTTTTTAGTGTTGCTTAGCTTGCTCATCCGTCATCTATTAATTTCCCATTGACTCTAGTGACTCTAGTTTTGTTTGATCAGAGAGAGTCACATAAAATAAAAATGTTGCTATATTATTTCTTTTCTTGTGTCTCAGTCTGCTAAACTCCATGTGTGAGGAGATGCACTCAGTAAAGCTAAGAGCAGAGAAGGAGAAACTAACATGAAAGACAACAGTAAAGATTCTCACTGCGAGCTGAAATACAAATAGTGTTTTTTATATTTTTCACTGTACGATCTTCATCATTTGTTATTTGTCATGGCCATTGGATCTGGGAGCTGTGACCATATTTCAGTGTCTCATCCTCTCTGTCTTCATGTTTACTTTCCTTGTGTCACATTCAGCTTGTCATCTGGTCACACTTATAGTGGCTTGCAAAAGTATTCGGCCCCCTTGAACTTTTCCACATTTTGTCACATTACAGCCACAAACATGAATCAATTTTATTGGAATTCCACGTGAAAGACCAACACAAAGTGGTGAACACGTGAGAAGTGAAACAAAAATCATACATGATTCCAAACATCTTTTACAAATAAATAACTGAAAAGTGGGGTGTGTGTAATTATTCAGCCCCCTGAGTCCATACTTTGTAGAACCACCTTTTGCTGCAATTACAGCTGCCAGTCTTTTAGGGCATGTCTCTACCAGCTTTGCACATCTAGAGAATGAAATCCTTGCCCATTCTTCTTTACAAAACAGCTCCAGCTCAGTCAGATTAGATGGACAGTGTTTGTGAACAACAGTTTTCAGATCTTGCCACAGATTCTTGATTGGATTTAGATCTGAACTTTGACTGGGCCATTCTAACACATGGATATGTTTTGTTTTAAACCGTTCCATTGTTGCCCTGGCTTTATGTTTAGAGTCATTGTCCTGCTGGAAGGTGAACCTCCGCCCCAGTCTCAAGTCTTTTGCAGACTCCAAGAGGTTTTCTTCCAAGATTGCCCTGTATTTGGCTCCATCCATCTTCCCATCAACTTTGACCAGCTTCCCTGTCCCTGCTGAAGAGAAGCATCCCCAGAGCATGATGCTGCCACCACCATATTTGACAGTGGGGATGGTGTGTTCAGAGTGATGTGCAGTGTTAGTTTTTCCGCCACACATAGCGTTTTGCATTTTGGCCACAAAGTTCCATTTTGGTCTCATCTGACCAGAGCACCTTCTTCCACATGTTTGCTGTGTCCCCCACATGGCTTGTGGCAAACTGCAAACGGGACTTCTTATGGTTTTCTGTTAACAATGGCTTTCTTCTTGCCACTCTTCCGTAAAGGCCAACTTTGTGCAGTGCACGACTAATAGTTGTCCTATGGACAGATTCCCCCACTTGAGCTGTAGATCTCTGCAGCTCGTCCAGAGTCACCATGGGCCTCTTGGCTGCATTTCTGATCAGCGTTCTCCTTGTTCAGCTTGTGAGTTTAGGTGGACGGCCTTGTCTTGGTAGGTTTACAGTTGTGCCATACTCCTTCCATTTCTGAATGATCGCTTGAACAGTGCTCCGTGGGATGTTCAAGGCTTGGGAAATCTTTTCTGTAGCCTAAGCCTGCTTTACATTTCTCAATAACTTTATCCCTGACCTGTCTGGTATGTTTTTGGACTTCATGGTGTTGTTATTCTCTTAGACAACCTCTGAGGCCGTCACAGAGCAGCTGTATTTGTACTGACATTAGATTACACACAGGTGCACTCTATTTAGTCATTAGCACTCATCAGGCAATGTCTATGGGCAACTGACTGCACTCAGACCAAAGGGGGCTGAATAATTACGCACACCCCACTTTGCAGTTATTTATTTGTAAAATCTGTTTGTAATTATGTATGATTTTTGTTCCACTTCTCACGTGTACACCACTTTGTGTTGGTCTTTCACGTGGAATTCCACTAAAATTGATTCATGTTTGTCGCTGTAATGTGACAAAATGTGGAAAAGTTCAAGGGGGCCGAATACTTTTGCAAGCCACTGTATTTAGCATCCTTACTGCCTGTGTCTGCTTCTTTGTAGCTATGTCCTGTTTATACATTGAAAGGCTTGTTTCCTCTATGCCATGTGTAGCTTTACTTACTTTCCTTGCTCTCACTGATTTGTTGTTTAGTTTACCACTTGTTTCCTTCTCATTTGTTATCCCTTGTATATATTGTCTCCAACTTCCCTTGTCGTCTTCTCTACTTATCTATGCCTCTAAGCTGTGTTCTCCATGTTTACTGACTTTGCATTTCCTGTGCGTCTGCAAATCTAGTTTACCATCTATAGAGCCTATCGTGACATTACTAGTAATGTTAGATTACTGCATCCCTATCCCAAATTACAAGTGAAGCAGATAAAAAGCTGTTGGATAAATTATTTTATGAAAATCAAATAGATCACCAAAAATAAGAGGAGTTAACACAGTTAAAACATGAAGAAATATAAAATGCCATAAAACCTTAACAATGTGAATAATATGGCACATACACTAAATCAATAACATAAAATAATTAGTAATAGCCGTAAAATTAAAGTTGGTATTCATGTAACTACTCCTTTATCGTTCACATTGAAATGGAAATGAATTCTGTGTTTACAAATGATCTGACGCAAGAGACGCACATAGGAAGATCTTGTAGCTCTGAAAGAAGCTGATCTATATCTCAACACCTGTAATTTAGTCAAATGACTGAATGGAGGGAGGGGCTGCCCTGCTCAAGCAAGAACAGACTTCATTTTACAGTCACAGAGCAGACTGTGCATTTTTGTGGTGTCAGAATTTATCAGCAGAATAACGTTCACAGGCCTCTCTGAGTTTCAGTCAGGTTTCAGAGCTCATCACAGCACAGAAACAGCTTTGGCCTCTGACAGTGAACTCATCTCTGTGCTTGTCCTGCTAGACCTCAGTGCAGCGCTCTTTACTGTTGACCATAATATCCTATTAGAGCGATTAGAGCATGCTGTAGGTATTACAATTATTGCGCTGCAGTGATTTGTATCATATCTATCTAATAGACTCCAATTTGTGCATGTAAATGGAGAGTCCTCTTCAACTAAGCTGTAGTGCCTCTTCACCTCACTGTACAATACCTTGTGCAATACTTTTTGTAAATAGTCAATGGTGCAACAGACCTCAATACTTGAAATGTGCAATTCACTTGTATTTTTATTTTTATTCCTATTTATTCTATTTATCCCCTTCGTATATTTTATTTATATTTGTCTCTGTATTTATATATGTGTGTGTGTGTGTGTGTGTGTGTGTGTGTGTGTGTGTGTGTGTGTGTGTGTGTGTGTGTGTGTGTGTGTGTGTGTGTGTGTGTGTGTATATAATATTCTGTAACTGTAACTTCTGTCGGTGCTGTGCTTTTTGGAAATCGAATTTCCCAGAGGAACCCACCCGAGGGATTAATAAAGTTCTATCTTATCTTATCTTATCTTATCTTATCTTACACACTGAGGTTAATTATGGTGTTCCACAGGGTCCAGTGCTAGGACCAATTCTGTTTACATTATACATGCTTCCCTTAGGCAGTATCATTAGAAGACAGCATACATTTTCACTGCTATGCAGATGACACCCAGCTCTATCTGTCCATGAAGCCAGATAACACACACCAATGAGTTAAACTGCAGGAATGTCTTAAAGACATAAAGACCTGGATGGCCGCTGACTTTCTGCTTCTTAATTCAGATAAAACTGAGGTCATTGTACTCTGCACTGAAAATCTTAGAAATATGGTATCTAACCAGATTCTTACTCTGGATGGCATTACCTTGGCCTCCAGTAACACTGTGAAGAACCCTGGTGTCATTTTTGACCAAGACATGTCCTTCAATACACATATTAAACAAATATGTAAGACTGCTTTCTTCCATTCATGCAACATCTCTAAAATTAGAAATATCCTGTCTCAGAGTGACGCTGAAAAACTAGTTCATGCATTTATTACTTCCAGGCTGGACTACTGTAATTCATTATTATCAGGATGTCCAAAAAACTCGCTGAAAAGCCTTCAGTTAATCCAAAATGCTGCAGCAAGAGTACTGACAGGGACTAGAAAGAGAGAGCATATTTCTCCTGTATTGGCTTCCCTTCATTGGCTTCCTGTTAAATCCAGAATTTAATTCAAAATCCTGCTCCTCACATACAAGGTCTTAAATAATCAGGCCCCATCTTATCTTAATGACCTTGTAGTACCATATCTCCCTATTAGAGCACTTTGCTCTCGCTCTGCAGGCTTAGTTGTTGTTCCTAGAGTATTTAAAAGTAGAATGGGAGGGAGAGCCTTCAGTTTTCAAGCCCCTCTTCTGTGGAACCAGCTTCCAGTTTGGATTCAGGAGACAGACACTATCTCTACTTTTAAGATTAAGCTTAAAACTTTCCTTTTTGCTAAAGCATATAGTTAGGGCTGGACCAGGTGACCCTGAATCCTCCCTTAGTTATGCTGCAATAGACGTAGGCTGCCGGGGATTCCCATGATTCATTGAGTTTTTCCTTTCCAGTCACCTTTCTCACTCACTGTGTGTTAACAGACCTCTCTGCATTGAATCATTCTTGTTATTAATCTCTTTCTCTCTTCTACAGCATGTCTTTATCCTGTTTTCCTTCTCTCACCCCAACCGGTCGCAGCAGATGGCCGCCCCTCCCTGAGCCTGGTTCTGCCGGAGGTTTCTTCCTGTTAAAAGGGAGTTTTTCCTTCCCACTGTCGCCAAAGTGCTTGTTCATAGGGGGTCATATGATTTCTGGGTTTTTCTCTGTATCTATTATTGTACGATCTACTGTACAATATAAAGTGCCTTGAGGCGACTGTTGTTGTGATTTGGCTCTATATAAATAAAATTGAATTGAAAAAAAAATAGTGGATAAAAGTAAATGTTTGGGTGATGGTCAGTCCAACATTTTCCATTTTCTGCTGAGTCAGCTGTCTCTCTGTGGACTGTAAGAGATCTGTTCATTTATGAGGTACAGGGGCGACTGGGTTTATTACAGGCTAGACTGTGTGTATAGGTATGTGTCTGTGTGAGTGTGTTGTTGTGTGTGAGTGTGTGTTGTATTTCCTGTCCTGCTAGTCTTCAGGGTAATTATTGGACAAACGTGTTTGTCATGATTCTTGCTCTGTGCACACACTTAGTGTTGCTTGTTCCTCTCTCAGACTGAAAAATGAGTGATCTGAAAAAGGACAAGGATCGACCAGGATCCTCATCCTTCACTGGATCCAGGCTTTTGTCTATGAAGCGTCGCATTTCCAGAGATGTTCCTCTGGCATTCAGTGGTGAGTCTAGCCCTTCAGACAAAAAGTAAGAGACTGTTTCTACTGGTAGTTGTGATGAGATGTTTGCATTTGGCATTAATGTCATGGTTACTGAGTTTTTAAAGATATCTTTGAACTGTTATTTTTCTAGCGTGGGATCGCTGTTGGGTTGCCAAGTTTTTAACTATCAAATAAGGGACGCTGGCATGCCAGAATCACAATGCACCAATTTTGCTCATTATACGAGATGTCTCAGCTAAAACAGGACAGTTTGCAACCGTAACTGTAAACAGCATACATCTTTAATAACTTTCTAAATATAAATCCACTAAATCTGCTTCGGTTGGCACTTGGTTGTCATTAACATGTGGGCCCTCGGGTCCGAGGTTATTACAGCCTCTCAACCTCTTTACGAAGCACATTTGTGAAAAAGACGCACACAAAGACACTCACACACAAAAACAACACAGTTGTTGATTTGTGTTGTGTTTATCTTCCCATATTTTTCTCTTCCAGGTGCTGTTTGGTTTTTGTATGTTTTTTCTTTCTTCCAAGGGCAGCAGTTGTTTCCCCATTGTGCTTTTCTACTTTTGCTCTATTCTTTTTTATTATATTATCTTTCTGATTTTTTTTCCTATAATTCTGGATATTTGACTATTATTTTTGGCAGAATTGCTAGTTAATTCAAAATCCTGGCATGGACCTATTGTTCTGTTGGAACAGCCAACTGTGTCCATGTTTCCAAGGTCAAGCTGACAAATTTAAATGTATCCCTCCGTCATTATTTCATTCACTTTATGCAATCTACAAATCTATCTCACTTGGCTCATGCGTATCCAGCCCAATTTTACTCTTTAAGTGTGTGTGTGTGGTGGGGGGGGGATGATTGATTGATTGATTGACTGATCTAAATTTGATTCTGAATTTAACAGAGAGGCAATGAAGAGAAACTAATAGGGGAGAAAAATGCTCCCTTTCTAGTCCCTGAGTACTCTCAGTGCAGCGTTTTGAAACATCTGAAGGCTTTCAGTGACCTGAACAGCCTAGTCTAGTGTAACAAATGCATGAACAAGCTTTTCAGCATTACTCTGAGACAGGATGTCTGAATGATATATCCTGGTCAAAAACGACTCTAAAATTCCTCACAGTGTTACTGGGGTTCACAGTAATGCAATCCACAAAATGGATCTAGTTAGATACCATATTGCAAACATTTTTAGGGGAGAGTACAATAAAATGTGTTTTAGCTGAATGTAGAAGCAGGAAATTTGAGACATTCCTGTAGTTTTACCAATTGCTATGTGTCATCTGGCTTCATGGATAGATAAACCAGGTATCCATACCTGTAAAACCTAAAGCGTGCTCTCATCTCTGTAATAAAATATTACAGTCAGCAGTATTGAACACTTCACTGAGGTCTAGCAGGACAAGCACAGAGATGAGTCCACTGCCAGAGGCCATAAGATCATTTGTAACCTTAACTAAAGCTGTTTCTGTGCTGTGATGCACTCTGAAACCCGACTGAAACCATTCCTCTGCAGATGATCTGTTAGCTGTTTGACAACTACTCTTTCAAGAATTTTTGAAATAAAAGGAAGGCTGGAGATTGACATATAATTAACTAAGACAGCAGGTTGTGGCTTTTTAACTGAAAGTGGAACTGTCAAGCATGATGTTATCACCACCATGCTCGACAGTTCCAACACGTTCTTACTCTCAAAGCGTAAAATTTTACACTAGGTGACAAATCTTCGGTATGTTACGCTTTCGGACACCCATATAAGCATACACATCCCTATATTATGAGGTCGGAAAAATTAAGAAACATGAGAAGCGTTTGGAATGAATCTACACATTTATTTTACTGTAATCGCTTTGGAAAACACTATCTAACACGGTTAAGGTGGTGGTTAAGGTTAGGGATAAGGTTAGGGTTAGGATTAGGGCTAGGGCTGGAATACACGTTGGAATGTGTATTACTGCCAAAACATCAATCTATTGGATTCCATCCACAACCCAGTGCACATCATGGGAACGCGAAGGTTACCTTTCACGTTCCTGAGGAATGCCTCGGGACGTGACAGATAAGGTAAGATAAGATAAGATAACCTTTATTAGTCCCACAGGTGGGAAATTTGTTTTGTTACAGCTGAAAGTAGAAAGTGCAAAGTTACATAGCAAAAATTAGAAAAACACTGGAATAGGATAAGAATAAGATACTTTGCACAACTGTACACAATAGAATAGAATAAAATAAAATGCTATATACAATAGAATAAAAACAAATACAAATGCTATATACAACTGAGTATAATATAACGTACCTGTAGCTGTCCACAGCCTCAATGTCCATGCCTTGAATGTTTAGTGGTTGCAGTGCAGGATGTTTGTGCCTGTGGAAGTCTACCACCAGTGTTGATCTGGAGGTAGTTCTGCTGGCACCAGTCCACAAAGTCATGGGTATGTTACGTGGTCGGAGTGAAAACGGCTCACAGTTAACACAGATTCACTTTTCACATTCACTCTGTTATCTCTTAAGCTCTTCACTCTCAGACTGCAGGCTTACTTGTTGTTCCTAGAGTATTTAAAAGTGGGAGTCAGAGCCTTCAGCTTTCAGGCCCCTCTTGAGCGGAACCAACTTCTAGTTTGGATTCAGGAGACAGACACCCTCTTAGGATTGGGCTTAAAATGTCAGTTTTTGGCCATGAACCATACCTTAGCTGCTCTGTGCTTCTAATGATAAAATTAGCTTCTTTTTTTAAGCACATTTTTTTCGCTGTGTTTATCCCCACTTTGCATTTAATCATTAGTAATTTTTGAACGCTGTGTCCTCTCCCATAGTTTCCATTTTGTCCTGTCTCTCTCTCTCCACTCTCCCTGTGCCATACTGAGCCTGGTTCTGCTGGACGTTTCTTCTTGTTTTTGTTTGTTTTGGGGGTTTTTTGGATTTTTTCCACCTGTCCCGTTCGGTTCTTTTGCCATCAGAGTTATTGTCTAAAGGCAAAGAAAGATGCCCAATGGATTTACTTTACCAAATGGGCCATCCCAGCCTTGCCGTATTGGTCTATTTCATCAGAATCAGAATCAGAATCACAACACTAGAGGCCAACTCCAAGCCCATAGCACAAGTCACCATCAAGTGCGCGATCTACCAAGGAGGTGCTCTGTCCCCACTGCTGTTCTGCATAGGCCTGAACCCCCTCAGTGAGATCATTAACAAGGCTGGCTACGGATACCGACTACGGAACGGAGCAGTTGTCAGCCACCTCCTGTACATGGATGACATCAAGCTGTATGCCAAGAGTGAACGAGACATCGATTCACTGATCCACACTACCAGGCTATACAGCAATGACATTGGAATGTCGTTCGGACTGGAGAAGTGTAGTCGGATGGTAACAAAGAGAGGGAAGGTAGTCAGAACTGAGGGGATTGAACTACCAGAAGGCAACATTGCAGACATAGAGGACAGTTACAAGTACCTGGGGATCCCACAGGCGAATGGGAACCATGAAGAGGCCGCTAGAAAAGCTGCAACCACCAAGTACCTGCAGAGGGTCAGGCAAGTCCTGAGGAGTCAGCTGAATGGTAAGAACAAGATCCGGGCCATCAACACGTACGCCCTGCCCGTGATCAGGTACCCTGCTGGGGTAATAGGCTGGCCAAAGGAGGAGATAGAAGCCACTGACATAAAGACAAGAAAGCTCCTTACCATGCATGGAGGGTTTCACCCCAAGTCCAGCACCCTGAGGCTGTACGCTAAGCGGAAGGAAGGGGGCCGGGGACTGGTGAGTGTCAGCACCACAGTCCAGGATGAGACAAGGAACATCCAAGAATACATTGGGAAGATGGCCCCAACTGACCGAGTGCTCAGTGAATACCTCAGGCAGCAGAAACCCAAGAAAGAGGAGGGAGACGAGGAACCATCATGGAAGGACAGGCCCCTGCACGGTATGTACCACCGGCAGATAGAGGAGGTGGCTGTTAGATTTGTATTGTTGATTGTCATTTATGCTTAGAAATATTTACTTATATATGCTTAGAGTTTTGTAATTAGTTGTAGATTGGTAGAGGTTTTGATCCTTGATAGTCTGCAAACTTTGTGTGTATTAGACAGCACTTTGGGAGCATGAGAGGTCATACCGTGTCTTATTATTTTATGGTAGGATTAACGTAGTTGCGTCTGTTCTAGTCTAAGTGCTCTTTGTTTAGATGAACTGCAGGACTTCCTCACCGTGTTATCTAGGATGAACCATCTAGGGTGAGGGGGAGGCTACCCTCTTCCTGACCAAGGATGTTTGACCCTTTGATCAGCAGTCCCCACACACACACACACACACACACACACACACACACACACACACACACACACACAGGCAAGGTACTCTTTGTTTGTATGTAGACGTCGTATGTTAATGAACCTATGCATATTCATGTAACCTCAATAAAAGGACAGTGTATGGGAGAACGGACGAGACCAACTGGAGTCAAGCGGTTGTCCGGTTCTCTCCCGTGCACGAGTAACATGAAGAACTTTGCCTATTTGTGTCTTGCTTAGCAGTGTAATTATATTGTCTTAACGTTCCAGCGAATAGGTTTATGCTACAAACCTATCAGTGGCTGATATCCAGAAATCCTACCAGTGGCTGGACAAAGCTGGACTGAAAGACAGCACAGAGGCACTAATCATGGCAGCACAAGAACAAGCTCTGAGCACAAGATCCATAGAGGCTGGGGTCTATCACACCAGGCAAGACCCCAGGTGCAGGCTGTGTAAAGATGCCCCAGAGACAATCCAGCACATAACAGCAGGGTGCAAGATGCTAGCAGGCAAGGCATACATGGAACGCCATAACCAAGTGGCCGGCATAGTGTACAGGAACATCTGTGCCGAGTATAACCTGGAAGTCCCGAGGCCAAAATGGGAGATGCCCCCAAGGGTGGTGGAGAATGACCGAGCTAAGATCCTGTGGGACTTCCAGATACAGACGGACAAAATGGTGGTGGCTAACCAACCAGACATAGTGGTGGTAGACAAACAGAAGAAGACGGCCGTAGTGATCGATGTAGCGGTTCCGAATGACAGCAATATCAGGAAGAAGGAACACGAGAAGCTGGAGAAAAACCAAGGGCTCAGAGAAGAGCTCGAGAGGATGTGGAGGGTGAAGGTAACGGTGGTCCCCGTGGTAATCGGAGCACTAGGTGCGGTGACTCCCAAGCTAGGCGAGTGGCTCCAGCAGATCCCGGGAATAACATCGGAGATCTCTGTCCAGAAGAGCGCAGTCCTGGGAACAGCTAAGATACTGCGCAGGACCCTCAAGCTCCCAGGCCTCTGGTAGAGGACCCGAGCTTGAAGGATAAACCGCCCGCAGGGGCGTGCTGGGTGTTTTTTTAATATATATACACATAAGTCACTCATTAATAAATAGCTGGAAAAGAAACATGTGTAGTTGTAGCAGTAACCAGTGTGTTAAGTGGATGCGTTGTACAGGGAGATGGCCACAGGCAGGAAAGATTTCCTGTGTCGTTCAGTGGTGCTTTTCGGTAATCTCAGTCTCTCACTGAACGTGCTCCTGTGACTGACCAGCATGTCATGGAGTGGGTGGGAGGTGTTATCCAACATTGTCTTTATCTTGGACAGCATCCGCCTCTCCGACACCACCTTGAGGGAGTCCAGCTCCATCCCCACAACATTACTGGCCTTACGGATTAGTTTATTGAGTCTGTTGGCATCTCCTACCCTCAGCCTGCACCCCCAGCATGCAACAGCATTGCTGCTAACTTATTACCCAGGAGGGTCGGCCTGATGGTATTGAAAGCACTAGAAAAGTCAAAAAACATGACCCTCACAGTGCTCACCGGCTGGTCCAGATGGGTGTAGACACGATTGATCAGGTAGATGATGGCGTCCTCAGTTCCGAGACGAGGCTGATAAGCGAACTGAAGGGGATCCAGATGTGGTCTTACTATGGGTCGCAGCTGGTCCAGGATGAGCCTTTCCAGGGTCTTCATGATGTGGGAGGTCAGTGCCACGGGCCTGTAATCCTGGGGGCCACTGGGACGTGGCGTCTTTGGTACAGGGACGAGGCATGATGTCTTTCACATCACTGGTACCCTCTGCAGACTCAGACTCAGCATAAACAGTTTATGAAAGACTGCACACAGCTGGGGGGCACAGGTCTTGAGGACGAGGGGACTCACTCCGTCTGGTCCAGCAGACTTGCCTGAGTGAAGTCTCCTCATTTGCATCTCAACCTGGTATTAAGTGAAGGTGATGGGTGGGAGAGGGGTGTCAGGAATCTCACAGGAGGCAACAGCGCCATGTGAAGAGAGAGGCTGGCACAGTGGTGTGGCTCTGGATTCCAGGCAGACTACAGGTGAGGTTGTGGGGGTGTGAGCAGACACTGTGGTGTCGAATCTATTGAAAAACAGATTCAACTCGTTAGCTCTATTCTCACCTCCCTCAGCTCCCCTGCTGTTGGTTGGCCTGAATCCAGTGATGGTCTTCATGCCCCTCCACACCTCTCTCATGCTGTTCTGCTGGAGTTTCCACTACAGCTTCCTCCTGTAATTGTCCTTAGCCTCTGTGATCTTGTCCTTTAGTAACACCTGGACCTTCCTCACCTCCTCTTTATTGCCCCCTCTGAAAGCCCTTTTCTTGTTGTTGAGGAGGGCTTTGATGTCCTTAGTCACCCGCGGCTTGTTATTTGGGTAACAATGAACAGTCTGAGCTGGAACAATGGAGTCGGTGCAGAAAGTTATGTAGTCTGTGATACACTCAGTAAGTCCATTGATGTCCTCGGCGTGAGGCTCACAGAGTGTTTCCCAGTTGGTCACCTCGAAACAGCCCTGTAGTTCTGCTAAGGCCTCCTCTGACCACCTCCTAACAGTCCTCGTGGTCACAGGTTCCCTCCTCACAATTGGCACATAGCGGGGGGTGAGGTGAATCAGGTTATGATCTGACAGTAAGTGGGGGGAGGGAGGAGGAGCTGTATGCATCCTTGATATTAGCATACAGTAGGTCTAGAATTTCTTCTCCCCTGGTGGGACAGTCCACATATTGTCTGAATGTTGGTAGTGTATTGTCCAGTGATACATGGTTGAAGTCACCCGAGATCACAATAAAGGCACTCGGGTGCTGAGTCTGTAACCGGGCTACGGCAGAGTGAATGGTGTCACATGCAGCTTTGGGGTTAGCAGAGGGAGGAACATAAACAGCCACCAAGATGACGTGAAAGAATTCCCAAGCATATAAACAAGCATATATAATAATATAATAAACAACATCATCGAGATGATCTATGTGAATATAACAGTAAATACTAAATATTGAATATTATTGTGCGTGTAAGATCAACAGTGTATAGTGTGCTTTGAGGTAGGAGCCAAAAAGGGTGTAGTTTGTGTGTGTGAGCACCCGTGTGTACACCTGTGAGCGTGAGCGCGCTTGTATTTAAAAGGTTACTTCATGTAATGATCTGCTAGAGGGTGTGGGAAGCCATAGCCCCATCCTCCAGGGCATGAAGCAGGTATGGAGGGGATCCAGGCTTCAGACATCCAGAGGCCCTGAGAGCACAAGAGACCAAGGAAGACCAACGGAGGGGCGACCATGCCACTATCCCGGAAAGAGCTGAGGAGAGCCCCAGATGAGGGGTCACTCAGTAGCCGCAGAGCAGAAGCCGGGGGGTTGCAGTGACGTGCCCGTGAGCTCCACCGGCAGCCAGCCGTGCCAGACTGACTGAGCCCCAGGCCAAGAGGCCGAGGGCACCACACCCCCGAAGGGGCCCGAGCAAGCCCCAGGCTCCAGGCCCCTACAAGCAACCACCAGTTGTGAGCCGGTACGTACCTGGACTCCCATCCCCGGACACAAAGAACCACCAATGCACCAATGTTTGAGGGCGTCTGCCACTGGCAGGGGGAGTGGTGGGGGGGAGATAGGCCTCAATACCTTGGAGGGCCTGAGATGTCCCTAGAGAGGTGGCGTCTGATACCCGACCTGACATATAGACACAAACAAACAGGCACACACAGATACAAACATCCATTCCCACCCTCATGCTCTCATGGCCAGAGGGGCCGATGGCGCGATATGGCAGCCTCGCTTCTTACAGTCTGCCCCAGGGCAGCTGTGACTACAACTGTAGCTTGCCTCCACCAGTGTGTGAATGTGAGAGTGAATGAATAGTGGAATTGTACAGCGCTTTGAGGGCCCCGAAAAGCGCTATATAAATGCAATCCATTATTATTATTAGAGCTGAGGAGAGCCCCAGATGAGGGGTCACTCAGTAGCCGCAGAGCAGAAGCCGGGGGGTTGCAGTGACGTGCCCGTGAGCTCCACCGGCAGCCAGCTGTGCCAGACTGACTGAGCCCCAGGCCAAGAGGCCGAGGGCACCACACCCCCGAAGGGGCCCGAGCAAGCCCCAGGCTCCAGGCCCCTACAAGCAACCACCAGTTGTGAGCCGGTACGTACCTGGACTCCCATCCCCGGACACAAAGAACCACCAATGCACCAATGTTTGAGGGCGTCTGCCACTGGCAGGGGGAGTGGTGGGGGGGAGATAGGCCTCAATACCTTGGAGGGCCTGAGATGTCCCTAGTGATTGTGGTGGAGCGGGAAGAGGGAGGCAGCTGGAGATGGGGAGGGAAGGAAGGAAGGGGCAAGTGGCCCCTCCCTGGGGCCAGCTCCCCCGCTGACCCCAGTAGGCACCCGCATACTCTGCAACCCACCAGGGCAAACCCCTCTACCATGATAAGGTGGTGGAGCGGTTTGTGTGTCCCAGGGATCCCAGGGGCTATGTTGTCTGGGGGCTTTTGCCCCCTGGAAGGGTCTCCCATGGCAAATTGGTCCTGGGTGAGGGACCAGACAAAGAGCGATTCAGAAGACCCTTATGAAAACAATATCGAGGGAACAGTTTACCCTGCCCGGGATAGGGTTACCGGGGCCCCGCCCTGGAGCCAGGCCCGGGGAGGGTGCCCGAGGGTGAGCGTCTGGTCCATGGGGCCCGGCCGGGCACAGCCTGAAGAGGAGACATGGGCCCATCCTCCCGCAGGCCCACCACCCGCAGGAGGCGCCATAGGGGTCGGGTGCATTGTGTGTCGGGTGGCGGCCAGGAGCGGAGGCCCTGGCGGACTGACCCCCGGCTGCCAAGACTGGCAATAGGAACATGGAATGTCACCTCTCTGGTGGGGAAGGAGCCTGAGTTAGTGCGTGAGGTTGAAAGGTACCGGCTAGATATAGTCGGGCTCACCTCTACGCATGGCTTCGGCTCTGGAACCAGTCTCCTGGAGAGGGGCTGGACTCTGTCTCAGTCTGGAGTTGCCCCTGGTGAGAGGCGGCGGGCTGGGGTGGGTATTCTAATATCCCCTCAGCTTGCTGCCAGTACGTTGGGGTTTTTCCCGGTGGACGAGAGGGTTTGTTCCCTGCGCCTTAGGGTCGGGGAACGGGTCCTGACTGTCATCTGCGCTTATGCGCCGAGTGGCAGTTCGGAGTACCCAGCCTTCTTAGAGTCCCTTGGGGGGGGGGGGGTGCTGGAAGGTGCTCCACCTGGAGACTCTGTTGTCCTGCTGGGAGACTTCAATGCTCACGTGGGTAACGACAGCGAGACCTGGAGGGGCGTGATTGGGAGGAACGGCCTCCCTGATCTGAACCCGAGTGGTGTTTTGTTATTGGACTTCTGTGCTAATCACAGTTTGGCCATAACGAACACCCTGTTCGAACATAAGAGTGTCCATAAGTGCACGTGGCACCAGGACGCTCTAGGTCGTAGGTCGATGATCGATTTTGTAATCGTATCAGCAGACCTGCGACCATATGTTCTGGACACTCGGGTAAAGAGAGGGGCTGAGCTGTCAACTGATCACCACCTGGTGGTGAGTTGGATCAGGTGGCGGGGGAGGACGCTGGACAGACCTGGTGCACCTAAACGCGTAGTGAGGGTGTGCTGGGAACGTCTAGCAGAGGCCCCAGTTCGCGAGATCTTCAACGCACACTTCCAGCAGAGCTTCAACAGCATTCCGAGGGAGACTGGGGACATTGAGTCCGAATGGACCATGTTCAGCGTCTCCATTGCCGAAGCTGCAGCATTGAGCTGCGACCGCAAGGTGGTTTGTGCCTGCCGTGGTGGTAATCCCCGAACCAAATGGTGGACACCAGAGGTGAAGGGAGCCACCAGGCTGAAGGAGTCCTATCGAGCTTGGTTAGCCTGTGGGACTCCGGAGGCAGCCGACAGGTATCGACAGGCCAAGCGGAATGCGGCTCGGGCAGTGGCTGAAGCAAAAACTCGGGTGTGGGAGGAGTTCGGAGAGGCCATGGAAAAAGACTTTCGGACTGCCTCGAAGAGATTCTGGCAAACCGTCAGGCGTCTCAGGAGGGGAAAGCGGTGCTCTACCTGCACTGTGTATAGTGCTGGCGGAGCGCTGCTGACGTCGACTGAGAAAATTGTCAGGCGGTGGAAGGAATACTTCAAGGACCTCCTTAATCCCACTGACACGTCTTCCGAGGAGGAAGCAGAGTCTTGGGATGACTCCGCCAATTTCCGGGGGTGAGGTCACTGAGGCAGTTAAACAACTCCTTGGTGGCAGAGCCCCTGGTGTTGATGAGGTCCGCCCCGAGTTCCTGAAGGCTCTGGACATTGTAGGGTTGTCCTGGTTGACACGCCTCTGCAATGTTGCGTGGAGATCAGGGGCAGTACCTGTGGACTGGCAGACCGGGGTGGTGGTCCCCATCTTTAAGAAGGGGGACCGGAGGGTGTGTTCCAACTACAGGGGGATCACACTCCACAGCCTCCCTGGGAAAGTCTATGCCAGAGTGCTGGAAAGGAGAGTTCGTCCGCTAGTCGAACCTCGGATACAGGAGGAACAATGCGGTTTTCGTCCTGGTCGCGGAACACTGGACCAGCTCTTTAGCCTCTCCAGGATACTTGAGGGTGCATGGGAGTTTGCCCAACCAGTCTACATGTGTTTTGTGGACTTAGAGAAGGCATTTGACCGTGTCCCTCGGGGTGTCCTGTGGGAGGTGTTGTGGGAGTATGGGGTGTCTGGCCCATTGCTACGGGCCATTCGATCCCTATACAACCGTTGCAAGAGCTTGGTTCGCATTGCCGGCAATAAGTCGGACTCGTTCCCGGTGGGTGATGGGCTCCGCCAGGGCTGCCCTTTGTCTCCGGTTCTGTTCATAATTTTTATGGACAGGATTTCTAGGCGCAGCCAAGTGGCGGAGGGCTTTCGCTTTGGTGGCCTCAGAATCTCATCTCTGATTTTTGCGGATGATGTGGTTCTGTTGGCTTCATCGGGTGAGGGCCTCCAGCTCGCACTAGAACAGTTCGCAGCCGAGTGTGAAGCAGCGGGAATGAGGATCAGCACCTCCAAATCTGAGGCCATGGTTCTGAGCCGGGAAAGGGTGGAGTGCCCACTCCGGGTCGGTGATGAGTTCCTGCCCCAAGTGGAGGAGTTCAAGTATCTCGGGGTCTTGTTCGCGAGTGATGGGAGAAGGGAGCCGGAGATCGACAGACTGATTGGGGCTGCAGCTGCAGTAATGCAGACACTGCACCGGTCCGTCGTGGTGAAGAGGGAGCTGAGTGTAAAAGCGAAGCTCTCAATTTACCGGTCGATCTACGTCCCTACCCTCACCTATGGCCACGAGCTGTGGGTAGTGACTGAAAGAACGAGATCGCGGATACAAGCGGCAGAAATGAGCTTCCTCCGAAGGGTGGCTGGCCTCTCCCTTAGAGATAGGGTGAGAAGTTCGGCCATCCGGGAGGGGCTCAGAGTAGAGCAGCTGCTGCTCCACATCGAAAGGAGCCAGCTGAGGTGGTTCGGGCATCTGACAAGGATGCCCCCTGGGCGCCTCCTGGGTGAGGTGTTCCAGGCATGTCCCACCGGGAGGAGGCCCCGGGGCAGACCCAGGACACGCTGGAGAGATTATATCTCTCGGCTGGCCTGGGAACGCCTTGGTGTTCCCCTGGATAAGCTGGAGGAGGTGGCTGGGGAGAGGGAGGTCTGGGCCTCTTTGCTTAGGCTGCTGCCCCCGCGGCCCGGTCTTGGATAAAGTGGATGAAGATGGATGGATGGATCGATAATGAAAGAGGTTCCAAAACCAAATTTGTGTAAAGTTGCAAATAGAAATTTCCAGTTAACTCTGTCAAACACTTTTTCTGCATCTAAAGAAAATATTGTAGTTTCGATGTTTTTACTGTATGAGTAGTCTATCAAATTAAGTAATCTACGTGTATTTGTTGATGAGTGCCTAGCTTTTATGAAACAAGTTTGGTCAGGATGAATTAAGAGGGGGTTATTTTCTCTAATCTCTTTGAGAGAGTTTTGCAGATTATTTCAAGTTGTTTTTTCTTTATTTATTTTTAGTTGGTTCACTAGAAATTGACTGGATTTAATACCATGTTCATAATTTTGTAAGCGTAGACTTTGTACTAAGAATTTTGTTTTTTTATTAATTATCTCATTAAATTCTAGTTTTGTTTTGCGTACCAACCTAGATTTTAGAGAAGGTTATGACTCTCACTCCATGACGGTGTAAAATTTGGTTCTCAGGGGACAGTAAACCAGTTCATGGCAGGCAGGAATATCCTTTAATTTTCTCTCATCTGAGGATGACAGTTCAGGTCTTCTTCCAAACCATGGAAAAATAGTGACATATCCAAATAACTTGTACCTATGTACAATTGTTTGAAGTGATGATTTAATTAGAAATGGTTCTAAAAAACTTACCAACCTGTGTACAATTCTACAAATCTACAATTCTTTGTCTGAATTCCTTGGACATCAGTGGACCCAGAACCGGAGCTGAACTCCAGACTACCGGTAAGAGCAGCAGTGTATAAAGTAAGACTTAACATATATCTGCTGATGGTCTCATTTCTGAAAAATGGACTTCTTATTGTGATATTTGTTTTCTTTCACTATATTTTGTTAGGCTGGGTCTCAATGCATACACACAAATCACAAAAAAAAAACCATGATTTATCAATATTTTTGTACCGGAATTTGTTTGCACTTCCCTCTGACCACTCCCTACATCAGTTGTAATGCTGTCTTTACCTGATGTCCTTGCTTGTGACCCCTTTATTTATATAAACTATAAGAACAAAACGCACCCAGTCATATGTCGACAATATACATTTAACACTACACTCTTTTTTTCCACTGCATTGAGCTTCTCACATGGGATTGATAGATTAGGGTTTGTGGTTCTTACCCTTCTTTTTTCTTCTTTTTCTTGTATTGTGTTAGTCTGTTGTTTCTGAGCAACTCTGATGTACTAACAAACGCACAGTGGTAAGAACAAAAGAGGCCAGTAATCATGTTTCATGAATCTGGCATGCTGATTTTGCATGGGAACACTTTATTTTTTTGAAGGGTAAGAATACAAATGCAAATGTGTAAATTGTGCATGCAAATATTAGTTAATGAGGCCAATGATTATTGTTTCATTTAGCAGATGCTGTCCTGCAGGAGGTATTAGATGAACATAAGATCAGTCTGAGGAGGAGACGTGAACGTGTGACTGAAGGAACTGATGAAACAGGAAGTAGAACCCTCCTCAACAGGATCTACACTGAGCTCTACATCACAGAGGGACAGAGTGAAGAGGTTCATACCCAACATGAGGTGAGGCAGCTGGAGACAGCTTCCAAGATCCTTTATGACACTCCAATCAGGTGCCAGGACATCTTTAAAGCCTTACCTGAACAACAGAGACCCATCAGAGTGGTTCTGACGAATGGCGTTGCTGGTGTTGGAAAGACTTTCTTAGTACAGAAGTTCGCTCTGGACTGGGCCAAAGGTTTGGAGAACCAAGACATCAGTGTGGTGATTCTGCTTTCATTCAGGGAGCTGAACCTGATCAGA
Source organism: Rhamphochromis longiceps (assembly GCF_057381845.1). Taxonomy (NCBI): domain Eukaryota; kingdom Metazoa; phylum Chordata; class Actinopteri; order Cichliformes; family Cichlidae; genus Rhamphochromis; species Rhamphochromis longiceps. The sequence continues at coordinate 19,917,724 of NC_140573.1, read as the reverse complement.
GATGAGCAGTACAGTCTTCTGGAGCTGCTCCATGTTTTCCATCCAGCATTGCAGAAGGTCAAAGCAGAGAAGCTCGCTGTCTGTAAACTTTTGCTCATCTTTGACGGCCTGGATGAAAGCAGACTTTCATTGGATTTCACCAACAGGAAGCTCATGTCTGATATCACACAGAAGTCATCAGTTATTGGGCTGCTGACAAACCTCTTCAAGAGGAATCTGCTTCCCTCCGCTCTCATCTGGATAACTTCCCGACCTGCAGCATCCAATCAGATCCCTCCCATATATGTTGACAGGGTAACAGAAGTACAAGGCTTCACTGACGCCCAGAAGGAGGAGTACTTCAGGAGGAGATTCAGTGATGAAGAGCTGTCCAGCGGAATCATCTCACATATGAGGGCATCCAGGAGCGTCCACATCATGTGTAGAATCCCAGTCTTCTGCTGGATCACTGCTACAGTTCTGGAGCACATGACCACAGAGCAGAGAGGAGAGCTGCCCAAGACCCTGACTGACATGTACTCACACTTCCTGCTGGTTCAGACAAAGAGGAAGAAGAACAAGTACCTCGAGGGACATGAGACGAGTCCACAGGAGCTGATGCAGGCTGACAGGGAAGTTCTCCTGAAGTTGGGGAGGCTGGCCTTTGAACATCTGGAGAAAGGAAACATCCTGTTCTACCAAGAAGACCTGGAACTGTGCGGTCTGGATGTCACAGAGACCTTAGTGTACTCAGGTGTTTGTACAGAGATCGTCAAAAGAGAGTGTGTGATCTTCCAGAAACCGGTCTACTCCTTTGTTCATCTGAGCATTCAGGAGTTTCTGGCTGCTGTCTACATGTTCCACTGTCACACTGAAAGGAAGACACAGGTGGTGGAGGACTTCCTGATAAATATTTTTCCTCATTTATTCGGTGATGATTATGATGATGATGACATGAAAAGCTCCTCTTTGGATGTGTTTCTCTGGAGAATCATGGAAAAATCCCTCCAAAGTAAAAATGGCCACCTTGACCTCTTTGTTCGTTTCCTTCATGGCCTCTCTCTGGAGTCCACCCAGACACTGCTACGAGGCCTCTTGGGTCAGACAGAGAACAAACCAGAAATCATCCAGAGAGTCATCAAGAACCTCAAAAAAATGAATAGTTATGAAATCTCTCCTGACAGGAGCATAAACATTTTCCACTGTCTGATGGAGATGAATGACCTCTCAGTGCATCAGGAGATCCAAGAGTACCTGAAGTCAGAAAACAGATCAAAGCAGAAACTCTCTGAGATCCACTGCTCAGGCCTGGCCTACATGCTGGAGATGTCCGAAGGGGTTCTGGATGAGTTGGACCTTGGGAAATACAACACATCACCCGAGGGACAGCGGAGATTGATTCTAGCTGTGAGGAATTGCAGAAAGTTTCGGTGAGCCCAGATGTGATAATAATTGTGCTTATGCTTATCCTCCCAATGCTCTCTTTTAAAGCTTCCTTCCAGTTGGACATCACCTCACCTAGGAGGCATTCAACAGTCATTTTAATCAGATGCTGAACCACCTAAATTGGATTTTTAATGTGCAGGAGCAGCAGGTTATTTACAGTTGTCTCAAGGCACTTTACATTTTAAGGTCAAGACACTAAAATAATACAGAGAAAGCCCTAATTAGCAGACAACCCCCTATGAGCAAGGATTTGGCAACATTAGGAAGGAAAAACACCCTTGGAACAGGAAAAAAAACTTTTGTAGAACCAGATTCAGGATTTATCATGAATGTTTTTAGATATTAAAAGTCCACATCCACATATTTAATTGTTATCATATTTAATCAGGTTCAGATCTGATACTGTCAAATGTTTGGTTTAATTTCTTTACTGCTTGACAGCAGGCAAAGAGATCATCTTTCCAAGTGGAACTGATGAACCACTGATATGAATAACAAAATGCCAAACAGCAAGACTCCAACTCAAATGTACAAAATGAATATAAAATGTCCTATTTATAATAATGTTTTCTAATATTTTTGCCATTACACACTTTCTAACTGTTGGCTCTCAACAACTCACTATGAAATTGTGGCCTCAGCTCTGAAGTCCAGCCCTTCCCATCTGACAGAGCTGGATCTGAGTGGAAACCACCTGAAGGATTCAGCATTGAAGCAGCTATGTGCTGCTCTGGAGAGTTCAAACTGTAGACTGCAGACTCTAAGGTTATTTCAATGGGATTGCTTTTATTTCTGGAGATATCTCAGTTGTTTGACTTGTGAATTAAATTAATCTCCTTACAAAGGAGTCTATTGCTGTCCAATATAGGTCATCAATGGTCATGGAAATGAAATAATAAGCAGCTATTTGAATTATTAATGACTTTATCTGTTTTTTCCTTTATTCAGATTGAAAAACTGCAGGTTGTCAGAGATCAGCTGTGCTGCTCTAGTCTCTGCTTTGAAGTCCAACCCCTCTCACTTGAAACATCTAGACCTGAGTGACAACAATCTGCAGGATTCAGGGATCATACAGCTCTGTGGTTTTCTGGAGAGTCCAAAGTGTACACTTGAGACTCTGATGTGAGTTAATTTAGAGTCTGTTACTTATAATTACAATAATGTTACAGAAGTCCAATGTGCCTGCTCGAACTTGGGTAAATAAAAACATGAAATTCAGTATGAAATATCTCATGATGAAGTCCTGACTTGTATCTTATTGGAAGCTTTGGGATATAGTGGAATCAAATTTGGAAACAGCTAGAAACTATCTGGAACTCCCTAACAAAAGAGACATGTGCAGGAAAAGAATGCCAGCAGGAATGCCAAAACAAGAAATACAAAATAGTTTTTTAGTTATTATTTGTATGCAAATACTGAGTATTTAATCATTTAGTTTATTTGCCTAATAAACAATATAATGCTTTGTTTTAAACAAGTCTTTACACATCTGTTTATTTCCCAAGCACTCTACTTCCATCCATCAAGCTGTAAATTTTTCTTTTAATTATATTTTCATTTTTCTTTTCCGAAATTTACTTTGTTTTCAAATAAGGAAAATTTGATTTATTTAAGATAATGAAGGAGACACACACACAAAGAAAGCGACATTAAAACACATATTTTTATATGTTTAACATATTTATATCATACTGATCGTGTAATCCTGTAAGAGACTTGACAGAGGTCACCAGCATGATGTCTGTTGATATGAATATGTGTTTGAATGTCATGCTGACCTTTGCATGTGTGTAGCTGAGATGATTATGATCCACGATAACAGAATGAATAGTCACTACTCATTTCACAGAAGCTGATTGATTTTTTGATTGCAGTAATCCTGAGCTGCGCATTTAAAACGTGAAATCATCTGAATGAATTATCAGTGATTTTATCTGCTTGCTTTATTCAGATTGGAGAGCTGTAATTTATCAAATACCAGCTGTGCTACTCTGGTCTCTGCTCTGAAGGCCAACCCTTCTCACCTGACACATCTAGACCTGAGTAAAAACAACCTGCATGATTCAGATGAGAAGCAGCTGTCTGATCTCGTGAAACTACAGTTTATTAAGGTCAGTAGAGAAGAGTTAGTCCATGGTGCGCTTAGCAATATTTTTCTACACACATTTAGTGTAGGTATATTTTGTCAGCATTTTTGCCACAAAGAAAATATATAAAAAGGTAAAAACATATATATTTGTAATAGCATAAACATAGTTTGCGTGAACCATAAAACCTCATTTCCATTTTGGTAAATTGAAAAATTGACATGCAAGTTTGATTTGGTGTTAGAGACTTACACATGCTATACTATAAGTGCAAAATTTCGCACAGCCTATAGGGCTTTGGAGTTGACGTCACGCCGCAATGCATTGTGGGAGCGCGTCACCATTTACAAGATGCTTCGTTGTAGTCTCTGTCCTTCTTAGGGAGAAGACAAACGTGGGTATCATATATGCTATCAGGGAAAGAGCCCTGTGCAATAGAGCAGTTCACCATTCTGAGTAAAAGTGGAGCGATTATATCAATATGGGCTTTATAAAATTCTATGTTGAACCCATCCGGTCCGCAGCCTTTACAGCTAGGGAAAGAAACTATAGCAGCTTTGACTTCTGTGATGCTGAAGTCAGCTTCAAGTGCTTGGGTGGCAGATTCTGTAAGGGTTGGAATACTCAGAGAGTTAAGAAAGCTAAAAAGCTCAGAGTCAGTGGTGTTTGATTTAGAAGAGTACAGTGTGCTGAAAAACTCAACAAATCTGTCGTTAATCAGCTTAGGATCAGTAATTAATTCACCGGTAGAGGAGGCAATTTTGTGTATGGTGCGATAGGCTTGCACATCTTTTAATTGTCTGGCAAGTAATTTATGGGGTTTATCTCCCAACTCAAAGTGTCTTTGTTTCAATTTAATAATATCGCTACCGACTTGGGTTCCCAAAATATGATTGTATTCGAGTTTTAGTTTTAGATTAGCATTAGATATGTCCTCAGTATCAGATTGGCGAAGTGCCTCCTCTAATGTTGATAATTCAGACTCAATTTGGGACAGACGATTTAATCTAGTTCTTTTCGAAAATGTTTGAAAGGAGATGATCTTGCCACGCAATGCTGCCTTAAAAGATTCCCAAAGAGTGGAATCAGAGACCTCACCGTTGTCGTTATGTTTTAAGAAGTTTTTGTTTGACAGAAGGGTAGAATGGAATTTCCAATTGAAAATTCGAGGCTTTAAATTAAAATCTATTTTCATGGTAAGTGGGGCATGGTCAGAAATCAAGATCTGATGATAAGCAGAGCTGATAATACTGGGTAATAGTCTAGAATCTGTAACAAAGTAATCTATTCTGGTAAAGCTACGATGTACAGGTGAAAAAAAGGAATATTGCCTGTCATTTGGATGCTGAAGCCTCCAAACGTCTACCATGTTGTGTGATTTTACCAGATTGTTCAAAACTGCCGTGGATCTAGTAGTGAGGGCTATTTTTGTAGACAATCTATCTAAAACAGGATCAAAATAGCAGTTAAAATCGCCACCAATTATATTAGACATATTATATTCAGAAATTAGGTCAAATATTTTGGAAAAGAAGTCAGGACAGTCAAAATTAGGGGCATAGATATTTAGCAAGACCAGTGGAAAAGAGTTAATGGACCCAGAGACCAAAACAAATCTCCCATCCGGATCAGTAACGACGGATCCAAATATAAATGGAGTGGTTTTCCGTATGAGTATAGCAACACCTCTGGCCTTAGATGTGAAAGTGGACCAGTAAACCTTCGACACCCAATTTGCTCTTAAACATCTCTGTTCATTGGAGTGAATATGAGTTTCCTGAAGAAAAATTCTATCAGAAGATAAATGCTTCAAATGTGACATAACCTTCCCACGTTTCAAAGCTCTGCCTAAGCCCTTGAAATTCCAGGATGTAAACATAAAACAAAATTAACAACAAGAACACTGAACCCCACCCCCCAAAAAGAAAAAGGCCGCAAAAAAGAACAAGAACCACTGTGGCCCATCCCAGCGTGCATTAAGGGGACTGCCGGGAAGAGGAGCACAAAAAAACAAAAAAGAAAAAGAGAAAAAAACATCCTTCGTGTATAGCAGCTCCGCACCAGACTCCATTAATCAAAACAATAGTTACACCCATAGCTGGACTGGCCATCGGGCATACCGGGCATTTGCCCGGTGGGCCGCTGGCGATTTTTTGTTTTTATGGGCCGATGGATATTTTTTTTTTTTTTTTTTTTTTTTTTTTAAGGAAGGGTATATATAATGAAAGGTGTTGGATTGGCCAATTGGTCATGATCGACTCTGGGCTGGACCAATTACAGCCGAGGAGGCCGAATGCACCCGCCCCATTGTTTAGCAATCATGTGATTTTCACGCATTGCATGCCGGGAACTCGTGGCAAAACAATCCAAGTACCGCATCAAATGCAAGCATTTGCAGCACCGCAAAACGTTCATTCTCCGGTTCCAATACCTTCTTGTTTTTTCTTTGCCGCACAAAAAAGGAATGTACAAAACAAAAGGAGAACAATGCCGGTCCGTACAAAGACAGACTCGACGAAAAGACAAAGAAAAGATACGAGGAAAAAATCAAAGGTGTGAAAGGGTCAGACCCTTACGAGAACACAGAGGGACAAAAGACGTTAGCGTGCTGCCCAACTTTCACCACGCTCAGATTTATAATCATACGGTTCTTGGAGTGAGTGCATACACTCATGAAGTTTAGTAACTTCAGGTCACTGCAACAAGCCCAGGTACAGTTTACGTACGGATGGGTACAGGACCTTGAAATGCACCGTGTAGAAAGTAAAGACCATGGTACGAACAAAGGTAAGTTTACCAGTCTCACAAATCGTCGTCATAAATACACATTCGTTAACCGTTTATTAATAGGACCTTTGAGCTCAACGGTAATTAATTAGTAGTGGAAATAATTTCTGGTTCATCACAGAAATGTAGCAGTGACAATAATATTGTATGTTGTAATCGCACTGGACAATTAGTGATACAAAACAACTGTTTTATCCTGTGAATAAAAGTATATGTTTTTGTCAATGTACCATAATAACAGAAGCGAAATGCAATATTGTGTCAGGACAATTCACTATTTATGCACAATAAACAAAGGAGCATAGCGCGACAATTTCTGTTCAGCGCCAGACTTGCTTGTAACCTATATCACTAATTATGTTAAGAAAAATGACATATTAACGACTAAAAAACTCTGACCTTTGTGGGAATGCTTGGAGCAGACTAACATGTGAGCTGGAGTGTTCTGAGACGTTATATTTGGTATATCCAGACCATCCGTCAGGTCTTACTTCGGAAACATGGCTTAAAACATTTCTCTTCAACGACGTAAACCGATTAAAAAAAACGATCAGCTTCCCGTGGCTGTCATGCGACCGGCTGTTGCAGTTAATAATACAACAGCTTCTTGCCATTTTTTGTGTTTCTTTTTATCGCTGTGTAACGGAGTTCAATTGAAAGCCTGCGTGCGCTAGTACCTCTTGCCACAAGTTCCCAGAATCCTTTGCGGTTTTACCCCTGAATGACGTCACATTTTCAATCTTTATCCTGGTGGGCCGGTCTCTAGTCAAAATGCCCGGGCCGATTTTTTGTCCCAGTCCAGCCTTGGTTACACCCATAAATCGACTGATTGGGTAAAAAAAAAGAAAAAAAGACACAAACATACAGGGAGTGCAGAATTATTAGGCAAGTTGTATTTTTGAGGAATAATTTTATTATTGAACAACAACCATGTTCACAATGAACCCAAAAAACTCATTAATATCAAAGCTGAATGTTTTTGGAAGTAGTTTTTAGTTTGTTTTTAGTTTTAGCTATTTTAGGGGGATATCTGTGTGTGCAGGTGACTATTACTGTGCATAATTATTAGGCAACTTAACAAAAAACAAATATATACCCATTTCAATTATTTATTTGTACCAGTGAAACCAATATAACATCTCCACATTCACAAATATACATTTCTGACATTCAAAAACAAAACAAAAACAAATCAGCAACCAATATAGCCACCTTTCTTTGCAAGGACACTCAAAAGCCTGCCATCCATGGATTCTATCAGTGTTTTGATCTGTTCACCATCAACATTGCGTGCAGCAGCAACCACAGCCTCCCAGACACTGTTCAGAGAGGTGTACTGTTTTCCCTCCTTGTAAATCTCACATTTGATGATGGACCACAGGTTCTCAATGGGGTTCAGATCAGGTGAACAAGGTGGCCATGTCATTAGTTTTTCTTCTTTTATACCCTTTCTTGCCAGCCACGCTGTGGAGTACTTGGACGCATGTGATGGAGCATTGTCCTGCATGAAAATCATGTTTTTCTTGAAGGATGCAGACTTCTTCCTGTACCACTGCTTGAAGAAGGTGTCTTCCAGAAACTGGCAGTAGGACTGGGAGTTGAGCTTGACTCCATCCTCAACCCGAAAAGGCCCCACAAGCTCATCTTTGATGATACCAGCCCAAACCAGTACTCCACCTCCACCTTGCTGGCGTCTGAGTCGGACTGGAGCTCTCTGCCCTTTACCAATCCAGCCACGGGCCCATCCATCTGGCCCATCAAGACTCACTCTCATTTCATCAGTCCATAAAACCTTAGAAAAACCAGTCTTGAGATATTTCTTGGCCCAGTCTTGATGTTTCAGCTTGTGTGTCTTGTTCAGTGGTGGTCGTCTTTCAGCCTTTCTTACCTTGGCCATGTGTCTGAGTATTGCACACCTTGTGCTTTTGGGCACTCCAGTGATGTTGCAGCTCTGAAATATGGCCAAACTGGTGGCAAGTGGCATCTTGGCAGCTGAATGCTTGACTTTTCTCAGTTCATGGGCAGTTATTTTGTGCCTTGGTTTTTCCATACGCTTCTTGCGACCCTGTTAACTATTTTGAATGAAACGCTTGATTGTTCGATGATCATGCTTCAGAAGCTTTGCAATTTTGAGACTGCTGCATCCCTCTGCAAGATATCTCACTATTTTTGACTTTTCTGAGCCTGTCCTTCTTTTGACCCATTTTGCCAAAGGAAAGGACGTTGCCTAATAATTATGCACACCTGATATAGGGTGTTGATGTCATTAGACCACACCCCTTCTCATTACAGAGATGCACATCACCTAATATGCTTAATTGGTAGTAGGCTTTCGAGCCTATAAAGCTTGGAGTAAGACAACATGCATGAAGAGGATGATGTGGACAAAATACTCATTTGCCTAATAATTCTGCACTCCCTGTATAAAATGACTTGTGTACTTGTGTATAACCAAAGTTATAATGTAAACGTTCTCAGTACTTCACAATAGAGAAAAGTTTTAAGACGTCGTAGCAAAAAAAACAAACAACAATGATAGAAAGCTAGCACCACAGAAGCATTCAAAAAATGATTGAACGAATCGCGACTCTCACTATAGGAAGAGAAGAGTGAGAATGTTCAAAAATACAGCCGCATCAACAACATGAACAAATATATTACCAGGTCACGATTACAGTGAGTCCGCAAAACGTTCAGCTTCAGCAGGAGACTTGAAGGTGTTAGTGATGTTGTTGTGAACTACCCGAAGCTGGGCCGGGTAGCGCAGACTGCACGTCACTCCGGAGGCACTAAGCTTTTTCCTGACCGTATTGAAGGCCTGTGCAAGGACCTCCGCAGTGTAGTCAGGGAAGATGGACAAATTCTCTCCATCGCAGCTCAACGGTGCACGTTGGCGTGCCAGACGCAGGACATGCCACACGTCTTTCTCATGATGCAACTGGGCTATGATAGCCCTCGTTCACTGGCCAGCCGTTGGTTTTGGTCTAAGGGTGCAGTGTGCCCTCTCCACTTTTATCGGCTTAATAAAGTTGTCTTTCCCCAACACATCCAGCAGCAGGGATGAAACAAAGTCCGCAGGCTTACCGCCCTCAGCACCTTCCTTCACTCCAACAATCCTAATGTTGGCCCGACATGAGCGCGTCTCCGTCTGGCCTAGCTTGCCACGCAGGTTATTGGTGGCTGCCTTTAGTTCCTTGCATGTAGCTTCAAGCATACAAACACGGCTGTCCATTGTAGTAAGCGACTCATCGATAACATCTAGACCAGGGGTGCCCAATCCCGGTCCTCGAGAGCTACCGTCCTGCAGCTTTTAGATGCATCCTTGTTCCCACACACCCGAATCAAATGAATGGCTTGTTATCAGGCCTTTGCCAAACATGATGGCATGCTGAAGAGGTAATCAAACCATTTGATTCAGCTGTGTTGGAGTAGGGATGTATCCAAAAGCTGCAGGATAGTAGCTCTCGAGGACTGGGATTGGGCAGCCCTGATCTAGACGCTGTTCAGATGACCGGATATCTGCCTGGAGCATAGACAAAGTAGACTCAATTGTGTCAAGGCGGGTCTCCATAGAGGTTTTTAGGCTAGCGATAGCTGCTAATATGGCGTCGGTGCTCGCAGAATTTTCAGCTACTGCTTTCTGGCAGTGTGTTGCATCTTTTTTAGGCGGCATGTCGTCCAGTATTTATCGTAGTCGATGCAAAGCAGTAGTGCTGTTGACCAGTTAATTAAAGAGGCACGATGTCGCGTTAAATTGTTGGAAAAAAAGAAGAAAAGTGCGGAGCTGAGAAGAGTGCGTCCTACTCCATCAGTGTACACAAGCGCCCCCACAGCCTATTATTTTTAAATTGAGGTTGATGTTCACTTTATAGATCAAGTGCTGCAACACACCTGAATTAAAATTAGTAGGTCATTAGTAGTATGGCATCACATTTAGTAGTAACAAGTGAGATTTAAAAACAAAATCAAAATAATGTTTTTAAAAAGATGTTTTTGTTCACAATAATACTATTTTATCGGTGCAGTTAGTATTATGATTAGGCGATTGATTGATGGCATTACCTTTAGCTCCCTCAGTTGAGCTCTGTATTCATTTGCGTCGGTGATCCGATATTACGTATCGGATATCGGAGAGAAATAAAAAATGTAATGCGATCCATTAAATATCACAAAAGCACCTGACAAAACTTGCGACATGTCGTAACCCAGCTCATGACCTTAGCACGTCGGAGCAGTATGCGTCACGTGATAGAGCCGCTGTGGCGTGTGAGACCTGTTCGCAGTCTAGTTGAGCATTTGGAGCCTCGCTATCAAACCAGCATTTCATCTCCGAGAAAGATATCCATGAGAAGTAAACCAAGTGTGTAAATTCATCACTGAATGTTTGTAAAGCATTCCCATGGTAAGCTTAACAACCTTCTCTCCCCCTCCTGTTGCTACTTCAATCATGGAACTGATCAATGACTAGCTGATTGGCTTTTCTGTCACGAGTCCCGTCTCTCTTGTTTGTTTATTGCCCACTTTGCACCAGAAACGTTTAAGCTTGATAAGCTGTTGTTAGAATTTATTTAATATTACTTTCTACATACCTAGCAGTTGGTAACTGTGCAGGTGTGGGTGTAGCAAAGTTTTGCCAGGGGGCCAGGTAGGGCTTTAACAGGGAAATGGGGGCTCAAAGAAATACTTTTCTTTGTTATTGTCATTTAAAGTGTCTAGTTTTTAATAAATAATTATTTGAATTGTTTTGTTTTGTGTGTTGTTTTGTTTGTTGTTGAATCTTACCTCCAAAGTTTTCATCGGATGTAAAATGTATAGAAGTCCATTAGTGTATATAGTAACTATTAAGTCTAATATATACCCTAGTAAGCTATATTACTTTATATTACCATCTGTGCAGTCTGCAATTCTGTTGAAGAAATATGTTGAATCGATTTAATTATTTTTACAAAAATAATTGATTTCTGTGCATTTATTTTACACGTGCATTAAATTAAAGTCGATTACGTTAATTAAGCATTTTGCTGGGAGTTGGCAACCCTATTAGTAAGTAAGTAAGGTTTATTTATTAAGCGCTGTACACAAAGGTTAAAATAAAGAAAACATTGAGTAATAAAATAGACAATATAAATAATGCAAATTCAAAACAATTCAAAAGTGTTGATTAACGGAAGGCCTGTTTAAATAATAAAGTTTTAAATAAAGGAACGAGACAAAGACTTTACATGTGAGTCCAGGCCCAGAGAAGAGGGCCTGTTAGTTTGTTTGTTTAATATTTCCACTAAGTAGAGGTATAACAGAATAGCTTTAGTGTTTTGTTTTTTAAAAACTCGAGTATTAACTTATACAAAATGCAGATATTTTTTTAAAAAAGTTTTATTGATTATAAAATACACTATATCAGCTTCATATCGGTATCGGCAGATATCCAAATTTATGATATCGGTAACGGAATCGGACGTTAAAAAGTGGTATTGTGCCATCTCTAATAATGTGTTCATCATTATGCTGGAATTTTAGATAAAAACAAAAAGAAATTAATGACTGAATGTTAGTTCACATTCTGAAGCTGCTAAAATTAAACTAATTCCCAGTAAGGAAATTTGTGCTTGATGGTGTAGTGCAGTCATGCTGGCCTACTGGCAGCCCTATAAGACCTGAGATTGGCTGTGTGCAGTCTGTTTGGACTGTGCAAATCTGTAGAAAACCACCTACGGTTCTTAAGTGCTTAGGAAATGGTTGTCTTTTTTGGAACAACCATTTTGTGCTGTGTTTCTGACATCCCCCATTATATGAAACTTGGCCTTCAATTTGGAGACGGTACTCCAAAATAATGGCTCACTCAAAATAATGCTGCAATGCCAGTAGGGTGCATGCTACTATAGCAAAATGGAATTCCTCATGTTTTAATTATAAAATAATGCAATATGTAATGACAAATAAAAAGTTTTACAGTGAGTATTAAATTTAAGTTTTGAAATTTACCTTAAAGCTTTAACTTTGATGTTTTCTCTCTCAGACCAACTGACGATGTGGATGAAAAGGAGGACAGAGCAGAATCTCCAGGATTCAGTCTGTCTAGGAACTCTAAAAATCTTCCTCCACACTTCAGGAATGAACACAAACCCTCAGACACAAAGAGGTGAAGACGACGGTGAGAATCTGTAAACTTAACAGTAGGGTGGGGGAACCCTACATTCAGGAGTGGTGTCGTGAAATGACTCACTTACAAATAAGTCATGTAATAGTTTCTTTTCTAAGCTCCAGAATATTTTCTCTATTAACGACTCTTTGTTTAGTTTTCCAGTTACAGTAGATAGATCTTGTTACGCCCCAGTCTAGGGGTACAGGAACGCAACATAAGAGTTGAAAAGATTGACCCCGCCCTGGTCCCCAAAACCATACACAGAGGGAAAACCAATTTCTTAGTGAACGGTGGTTTATTTGTCTACACTGAAAAATGAAGCTCCGGGGTGAACAAAGGCCAAAATAACAAACAAAACAAGCTAAGTCAGGAGGAGGTGCTATCTAAAGCCCTATGTGAAATCAAAAACCAAACAAAAGACAAGCATTACACCTAACTCCCTAACTGAGAAAACTGTGCAAGGAAAAACAATAAGGCAGCTCACCCCTTCTGTTCCAGTGCTATTTACAATGTGCTATTTACAGTGAAAACTAATGTGCACACTATATACAGAACTCAGCAAGTCGCAAAAGTCACAGGCACAAATGTCACAGGTTTTGGAGGCCAGGGTCAGGTCTGCTGCTGCTGTCAGTGGCTGCCCCGGGACAACTGCTGGTGACAGATTTTGAAGCAACCATATGATCAGGGGGCCAATCAGCAGCCGTCAGCTCATCCAATCAGGGACCTGCAGAGACTTAAAGACACAGACAAAGAAACAGCCACCAAGACAGATTATGGCCAGGGCCATAACAATCTACCAATTAAGTCCATAATTTCATTAAAGAGAAATTAAAGAGTCAACAAGGTCTGCATTTGGAAAAACCTGTATCCAAAATGTAAACTGTTCTCACACATGAAACTGTAATACTTCATAAATTGGGTTCATTTAATTTCACTAAGAATGTTGCTGCTTTAGTTTTTTTTTTACTGTACACACTGATAATGTGAGAATGCTGTAACCAGTTTGATTATGCAATAAACAAAATGACATCATCAACAAATAATTTAGACTGTCTGTCCCATTGTTTTTCTACAAATGTATGGGTGTGTTACTACCAGAGGTGGGACCAAGTCATTGTTTTGCAAGTCTCAAGTAAGTCTCAAGTCTTTATCCTCAAGTCTCAAGTCAAGTCTCAAGTAATGTCAGGCAAGTCAGAGTCGAGTCTCAAGTCACTGGTGTAAAAGTCCAAGTAAAGTCACAAGTCTGAAATTTTGAATTTCAAGTCCTTTCGAGTCTTTAAAAAAAAACCCGAAAGTTGCAGTTATATGCTAAATGTAAATATTAGACCATGTAATTTTTAAATCTGTGTTTTTCTCAACACATGACAAAATAGTGAACTTAGAAAATATACACAAATTGTGAAATTGCACCTCTTTAAAATGCAGCTCAATTAAACCTAGCTCCAAGAATAATTTTCACCGACAGTTCTGAGATAAGCTGCATGTTATTCTTGGGTGCGGTTGTAGGACCGACTTTAAAATCGCATGACAAAAATATCATACATAAATAAATGATATATTTTTTTAAATATCATTTTAAAAAAAAAACTGCATCACCAACGTAGCCTGGAAAACATTTGCTAGTTAGATGAAGTCAGCTATCTCATCGTAGCATATTTATATGCATATTTATAATCATACGGTTCTTGGAGTGAGTGCACACACTCATGAAGTTTAGTAACTTCCGGTCACTGCAACAAGCCCAGGTACAGTTTACCGACGGATGGGTACAGGACCTTGAAATGCACCGTGTAGAAAGTAAAGACCATCGTACGTATCATAAGTTTACCAGTCTCACAAATCGTCGTCATAAATACACATTCGTTAACCGTTTATTAATAGGACCTTTGAGCTCAATGGTAATTAATTAGCAGTGGAAATAATTTCTGGTAGCATCACAGAAATGTAGCAGTGACAATAATATTGTATGCTGTAATCGTACTGTGCAATTAGTGATACAAAACAACTGTTTTATCCTGTGAATAAAAGTATATGTTTTTGTCAATGTACCATAATAACAGAAGCGAAACGCAATATTGTGTCAGGACAATTCACTATTTATGCACAATAAATAAAGGAGCATAGCGCGACAATTTCTGTTCAGCGCCAGACTTGCTTGTAACCTATATCACCAATTATGTTATGAAAATGACGCATTAACTACTAAAAAACACTGACCTTCGTGTAAATGCTTGGAGCAGACTAACCTGTGAGCTGGAGTGTTCTGGGACGTTATAATTGGTCTTTGAATGGCTGCAATCCAGGCCACCCGTCGCCGTTTGTTACTTCGGAAACATGGTGTGGCGTGGGTGTGGTCCTTGGCCAGCTGCAGAGGAGGCGTGACGCAGTGAGCTCCCGGGGCGGCGCAGGGGCGGGGTGAACAGGTGTGCTGGGATCTGACAGTGATTGTGTCTCTTTATGTGTTGGCAGTGACAGACGGAGAAGGAACGTGACAGCAGAGAAAGAGAGCGCGGAGTACATGTGTCCACTACAACCCGAGCTTAATAAAAAGTTCTGCACTGTCAAAAGTCGCTCCGGCTGGTATTTCTTGGGTCCACCGTTACACATGGCTCGAACAATTTCTCTTCAACGACGTAATCCGATAACAACCGATCTCTTTACCCGTCGGCTTCCCGTGGCTGTCATGCGACCGGCTATTGCAGTTAATAATACAACAGCTTCTTGACATTTTTGTGTTTCTTTTTATCGCTGTATAACTGATTTCAATTGAAAGCCTGCGTGCGCTAGTACCTCTTGCCACGAGTTCCCAGAATCCTTTGTGGTTCTACCCGTGAATGACGTCACATTTTCAATCTCTATATAATATGCATGTTAAATTTTATATTTGGGGTAAAATATCAAGTCTTTTCAAGTAAACCGGTTCAAGTCCAATTCAAGTCCCAAGTCATTGGTGTAAAAGTCCAAGTCAAGTCACAAGTCTTAGAACATTTTTTCAAGTCAAGTCTGAAGTCATAAAATTAATGACTCGAGTCTGACTCGAGTCCAAGTCATGTGACTCGAGTCCACACCTCTGGTTACTACGGTGGCCCTGAGAGGCCAAACGGACTGCAACTTCAGAAAACACTTGCAAAAAGAAAAATGCTGCAAAAAGAAAAACGCTTCAAAAAGAAAAACACTGCAAAAAGAAAAACACCTGCAAAAAGAAAAACGCTGCAAAAGCACACAAAACACAACGGAAATGTTTCTGGGGAGACAATAACCCGACGGACCAGTTGCACGAACCAAAACATGTATGTATGGCTCTATCCCAATTCAGGGTCTGCAGCCTTAAATTACGCAGCCTTAACGGTCCTCAAGGGCCGCGTACTCAAAGACTGCTGAGGCCGGAAGTGCGACGCTTGTAGGCTTGTGAAATGGGACAGACTGGCCTCCATCGCGCTGCCCAAGTTGCTTAGCAACCATGATACTAACAGCTGGAAACGTTTCATACAGCTTTGTTTGACAGAAATGAAGGAGAACATATTTTGTACATTTGTTTCTACATGAGCTTTGTGTGATTTGATAAGTATCTGAGGCTGAGACCACAGGACTGTAAAACATGATTGTTGGGCTTCATTTCTGTGCTGAACAGTCATTTAAGATTAGCTAGTAAATAACAATTAGCTAATGTTGTTCATGAGACTAAAGTCATCTCACTTTGGTAATGTAAATATAATATGGCCAATATTATAGTTATTATATTAATCATTATTAGTTATTACAGCAGTGATTTTGAACTCCGTGTCAAATACTGAGCTTCAGTAAAGAGTAGAGTTGCATTTATTTATATTTCCCATCACCTTAAATCTTCACTCAAAGACAAGTATCTTTGACAGTGTATCTATAGATGTATTATATATAAGAGACAAATATTGTTCTTTTAATATGTTGGCATTACTAAATTTGGCTCAATGCTTACATATATGTGTAAAAACAAAATGTACGAGCTGTGATAACTGTTTCTGATAGAATGAAGAGTAGACTGATAAATTAAATATTCCTTTAATGGGTGAGAAAATAATACCATGTCATAACTGCTTTAAGTCATACAGAATAGATATCAGAGCCTTAAACAGGCTGACTTCTGCTAAATGGGCCAAACTGGGCAGAAAGTATATAAACACATAACATCCTTATAGAATATGATGTAGATCAACTTACCTTAGAATATATAAAGCATATAAACAATTACAGCAATATGATGCAACAAACACAGCAGTGCTACTAATCCAAAATACTCAAAGCTTCACAGAACTGAAACAAACATTTATTTTTAGGTCCATTCTGCTGCTGATACATAGTATTTAGTATTTTAGTATTTAGTATTTATTTATTTATTGTCATTGTCAAGAACAATTAAATTGCGTTTGGGGCTTCCATACAACCCAAAAAAAAGAAGAAAATAATAAATACCCCTTAAAACCCAAGTGTACATATTTAACCCAGTGTGACTCCAATGCAATAAGACAATCCTTAGCAATAATGTTCGTAGAAATTCAGACAAAGACCTGAGAAACATGACAAAATACAACAATGCAACCCATTCAATATTATTGTACTGTGAGATATGATATCAGATATGATAGTTATCTATTTAAGAAAGAGGGGGGGGGGGCAGGAGGGGGAAGAGAATAAAGATATGATGCACCAATGCAGACCAGTTCATTGCTATTAAGAAGTTGGATATGGTTATTGTCCGTGAGAGGGGGGCAGAGAGTTCAGGAGCCTCACAGCCTGTGGATACAGGCTGTTGGCCAGTCTGGATGTTCTGGCCTGTATAGACCTGTACCTTCTCCCTGAGGGCAGCAGATGGAAAAGGTGGCGCGCAGGGTGATGTTGGTCCCGCAGGATACTGTGCACCCTCCTCAGACAGCGAGTGGGGAAGATATTACTGATCTCTGGCAGACTTGTTCCAATAATTCTGCCAGCTTCCTTCACCACCCGCTGGAGTGCTTGCTGATCGGCCTTGGTGCAGCTGGGGAACCACACTAGAAATCCATACGTCAGAACGCTGCTGATGGCACAGTTGTAGAAGTTCAACATCAGAGATCTGGGAATGTGTGCGCTCCGCAGTCTCCTCAGGTAGTAGAGGCGCTGTTGGGCCTTCCGTACAACTGAGGTGATATGGTTGCCCCAGGACAGGTCCTCGGTCACAGTTACCCCCAAGAATTTAAAACTGCTCACCCTCTCCACCGCCTCACTGCCAATGAAGAGAGGCAGATGGTTGTTATGACCCCTCTTCCGGAAATCTACAATGATCTCCTTGGTCTTTTTGGTGTTTAAGACCAAGTTATTGTCGTGGCACCATGACTCTAGTTGTTGCACCTCTGTCCTATAGTTTGTCTCATCATTGTTGGATATAAGTCCGAGCACTGTAGTGTCATCTGCAAACTTAACAATGAGATTGGACGCGCAGGAGGAAATACAGTCATGGGTGAAGAGAGTGTATAGCAGAGGGCTCAGAACACACCCCTGAGGGGCACCGGTGTTGACCACAAGGGTGGAAGAGGTGTTCTTACCCACTCTGACACTCTGTCTACGGTTAGTGAGGAAGTCCACAATCCAGTTGCACAGAGAGGAGTTAAGTCCCAGTTGGTGGAGTTTGGGACGTAGTTTGTATGGCCGGATGGTATTAAACTTTAGGTTTCTGAGTATTAAACTTGTTTCTGCCTTTCATAGTGTGTAACTTTAAGGCCCTGAGTACTTTCTCCCACACTGAAAACACTGGGATGATAAAATTATTTGAACATTACCTAATAAGACTGATTCAGGACAGACCATTAGTTATTCTAAACTTTTCTATCAGTCCTTCACAAACAGGGAACAGTCTGTCTATTCTCTCCATCTGTCAGCTACTGCTGGCTCTTCCTCCTCCTCTTCCTCACACACTGCTGAGTTTGTCCTGGTGGATCATCAGGGGTGCAAAGCCTCACAGATGACGTGCAGCAGTGGGTCCCTCAGCCTGTCCTCACTCTGGACACTTGCAGTTGTCACACATGGAAATCAAATGTGTGATAAGCTGCAGGATTCAAACACAAGTGTAACTTATAAATACAAGTTCATACGTTTATTCCACAATCAAAGAAAAAGAGAGAGAGTGCAGGACAGAGAGACAGGTGACAGTCTCAGGTGTATACACTAGAGATGGACCGATCCGATATTACGTATCGGTATCGGTCCGATACTGACCTAAATGACTGTATCGGATATCGGAGAAAAATAAAAAATGTAATCCGATCCATTAAATATCACGAAAGCACCTCACAAAACTTGCAACACGCCGTAACTCACCTCAGAACGTTAGCATGTCGGAGCAGTATGCATCACGTGATAGAGCGGCTGTGGCATGCGGGACCTGTGGTCTGGATAGCATTTGGAGCTTCGCTAGCAACCTGGCATTTCATCTCCGACAAAGTTATCCCCGAGAGAAGTAAAGCAAGTGTGTAAGTCCATCTCTGAATGTTTGTAAAGCATTCCTGCGTTAAGCTTAACGAGCGACTGCCTCTCGCTCTCCGGCTGCTACTTCAATCGTGAAACTGCTTAAATGATCAGCTGATCGGCTTTTCTGTCGCGAGTCCGTCTTTGTTTTTGGCCCACTTTGCACCAGAAAGAGAAAACCAGCGGCTGAACAACAGCAGCACGTTTAAGCTTGATCAGCTGTTGTTAGAATTTATTTAATATTACTTTCTACTCGAGGATCTTTTTCTACGTAGCTGACGCTGGTAACTGTGCAGGGGCAGATCTAGCAAAGTTTAGCCAGGGGGGCCGATAGGGCATTAACTGGGAAAAGGGGGCACAAAGACATACTTTTCTTTCTTATTCTCATTTAAAATGTCTAGCTTTTAATAAATAATTATCTGACACACAAAGTTTTAATTTGATGTAAAATGAATAGAAGTCAATTACTGTATATAGTGACTAGTAAGTCTAATATATATACCCTAGTAAGCTATAGTACTTTTTCCTTTGGGAAGGTACCATCTGTGCAGTCTGCAATTTTGTTGAAGAAAGATGTTGAATCTATTTAATATTTCTTGAAAAATAATTGATTTCTGTGCATTTTTTTTCACACTGCATCAAATTAAGGTTGATTACGTCGATTAAGCATCATGAGGTGGCGCGTGAGGGGTGGTTCCCTATTTTTTATTTATTTATTTTTGTTGTTGCTGGGAGTTGGAACCCTATTAGTTAGGTTGCTTAATATTTACGCTAAGTACTCTTTAAAATACCAGAATAGGGAGGATGGTGTAGGTCTAAGTTTATTAGATTGATCAGTATTGCTGAACTATGAAATATTTTTTTTGTATACAGGTATAACAGAATAGCTTTAGTGTAGTTGTTGTTTTAAACTTGAGTATGAACTTGCAGACTTGCAAAATGCAGCAAGATATTTTAAAAAACAGTTTTGTTGATTAAAAAACACTATATCGGATTCATATCGGTATCGGCAGATATCCAAATTTATGATATCGGTATCGGTATCGGACATAAAAAAGTGGTATCGTGCCATCTCTAGTATACACTACTACAAAAGAGCACAAGAGAAGGAGGATTTAGTGTTTGTGTTATTACGAGTGCTAAACAAAAAGAGTTCCCAGATGGTACAGTGGACACATGTGTGACTCCTGTGATTAAAGCATCTTTCTTCCAGCTTAACGAGTGAACCGTCAGCTCGTTCAAACACACGTTAAAGTCCGTTTGGCTCGACACCACCGAACAGAGACAGCAATATAACATAGCTAACATTAACAGTGCAGTGAATCCTGCTTGTGCCGTGATATTCAGGACTGCAAACCGAGCAGCATCACTGACTTTCAGCCTGTTGTGTTTGTGGATATATGACTGACTTTAATTATCCGCAAAATCATCAGATTCTCTGTAAGATTAAGGTCGACTATCAAACGGCGTATAAATTAAAGGCTTTAAAACAAAGTAAATGCTGTACGTACAAACATCGCTAATGTCACATAACTTTGCTGGCATGTGGCCAACAGTAATGTTTTAATGTTCTTCATTATTAAACATTTGCACAAAAATAAGTGTTTTCTGAAGTTGCAGTCCGTTTGGCCTCTCAGGGCCACCGTATGTTACAGACCAATCTTTTGAACATGTTGTTGCTGCCCAACAACAGTAACATGCACAAGAGACCGAGAAAATTTCCTGACTGGACCTGTTGCACAGGTGACATCCTATTACGGTACCACACTGGAGTTCACGGAGCACCTGAGAGCGAGTCGTTCTTTCACAGATGTTTGTAGCAGCAGTCTGCATGCCGGGGTGCTGATTTTATACACCTGTGGCCACAGAAGTGATTCACCTAAATATTGTATTCTTCATTCAGACCATGGGACTTCAGGTTTTCAGATATCAGGTGTGCTGCTCTGGTCTCAGCTCTAAAGTCCAGCCCCTCCCATTTGGAACATCTGGACCTGCAGTCCAGATATAAAGCAGCTGTTTTTGTAAAAAGTCCACACTAGAGGATTTGAGGTCAGTATAGGGTTCAATTTAGTCCATGTGAATTTCAGCAGTATTGTGCTAAATACATTTGGTATTAAAGTAAAGCTCCTCCTCACTGGCTGGTTTTCACAGTGAAGCAATGAATGGAAACTGATGACAAACAATAGTCACCCAATTAGATCAGCCAGAAGCTTCTGGTAACCATGTGTCTGCATTGATGTGAAGATAACTGCTGTTGTTGGTAGTTGGTAGTCATCTGATATTTCAGAAATACATGAATGTTCATCAATACACAGAGACTCTTGTTTCAGGAGGGATTCAACATTCTTTTTTACTTCAGTATTCAGGATTGTCAGTGATTTATTCCACTGTGGACTTGAAATGTACTCAATACTAAAAGTTATCATGTCCGTTCTATCTTCTTTCCACAACTGACTTGGTGTTCCCATTAGTTCACCTCTTCAGTGACTGTGAACTATGGGAAGTGGTTATGTGGGTGTTTTGTGCCAAAGCTCCATCCTGTGGCATGATGAAGAGCTGCAGTTGATGTTTCAAACATCAAAAGTTGATGTCACACAGCCTACAGCCAGAGGTGGGTCAAGTATCCAAAAATTGTACTCAAGTAAGAGTATCATTACTTTAAAATATTATTACTCAAGTAAAAGTGAAAAGTAGTCATCAAAAAAGTTACTCGAGTAAGAGTAAAAAAGTATTTGGTGAAAAGGCTACTCAAGTACTGAGTAAGTAGCGAGTAACTGTTTGAAATGTCCGATTTATTTTATAAATAAATGCTATCAGACAAACAAAAATAAATAAATATACAAATTTTAGTATTTTCAAAAGGAATATATGTAAAAAGATCCACAAAATAAGGCACAACAATTCTAATTTCAAGATTTCAGTTTTTCACAACGTAAAGCTTTTTCAAGAAAAACCCACAGTAAATATATTCACATTTACAGCAGCCTCAGAGAAAACAGAACAGGCAATTTCAACATAACAGGCTACAGCTGATGCGCCAGAATGTCATACTAGGGGTGGTTCTTTTAAATACAAGGAGGGATTAAGTAAATCAGAAACAAATGACACAGAGATGCAACAGGTATAATCAGGAAAAGTTTGTTCCCAAGGCGGACAGCAGGAAACACACACACGCACACACACACACACACACACACACACACACACACACACACACACACACACACATCTGTGCTAAAATTCCACAGGAATAGACATTCTAACAAAACTATAAAATGTTCTTTGTATACTAAAATACCCTCGAAGTATGGACAGTGGATTAACACAATGTAATATGTAAAAATGTAAAAACTACACTAACAAATAAACACTGAAATCAGAGTAAAACTATTTATAAAAGAAATACAAATTTCCAGTATGTGGATGTACATATGTGTATGGCTCACTTTACCATAAATTGTTTCTTCAGTCAGTGAAATGGTGGTTCAGCTTCAGCAGCAGTTGGCTCTCAAGGTTCTTGCTGTGAAGCTGTGACCGTTTGGCAGTGAACAGGAGGGGGGTTAGGGAGGAGTTAGGGTTAGGCAGGAGTCCTGCATGACTAAGAAGTCTTTCAGAGGCTCCTGATGCAGGAAGAGCTGTATTGATTTTGATCGACAGCTTCTCGATGTGAGGAACGCCATGCAATAGAGCCACACCTCCAGTGAATGGACATGAAAGGTAACTCTCCAGCTCCCCTGCCTCTGGCTTTCCTGACCCCATGGAGCCATCATCTTAGTCGGTTAGGCTGCTGTTTGCGCTGGCCTCATCCAGCTCTGTGTCTAGGTGACGTCTGATGAAGTTGAGACCTGTGGAAAGATGTATGGTTTTTAAAAAAAATTAGGTCTGGGCATTATAGTGCTGTATACACTGCCAAGCTGCAGATGTTTGGCAAGAAGATTTGATCACACTGGAGATGGTTTTTACTAACTCTTGTAGAAAAACAAAATCTTGTCATTCATATCCCGCACAAACAGTTTACAATGAATTCCAGATTAAGTTTAAAATAAGAATGCATGCAAGGCTAAGCAGTGCTCGCCAATAGATCCTCCTGTGGACACTGAATGGCGCGGCCACGTCCAGACGCCTTCCTGACCGCTCCGCTCCAACTATCCACTTTTCTTGTTTTTTTACTTATTTTTTGCTCTGGTTTACATCCCAAAATCCTCTAGTCTTATAGTATACGACAGCGGATCACTTGTGACATGAGGGACTGCAACATTCTGTGCTTCACGGAGACATGGCTGACCCCCACCGTGCCGGACCAGGCCATAACTCCGTCGGATTCATTCTTTGTGCTCCACGCAGACAGAACGGCAGAGTCGAACAAAACCAAAGGTGGAGGAGTGTGTTTCATGGTAAACTGAAAGTGGTGTGATGCCAGGAGCATTTCTACTCTTTCCAGCGGCTGCTCGCCACATCTGGAGTTCCTGAGCATTAAGTGCCGCCCTTTCTATCTGCCCCGTGAGTTCACCTCGGTCATCGCCACAGTGGTCTACATCCCACCCCAAGCGGACACAGGTATGGCTTTGTACGAATTACATGATGTGCTGAGCTCGCTTCAAAACAAGGACCCGGGCGCAGTGGTTAGACTACACGCCTTTGGAACAGAGGATCGCAAGTTCGATTCCTGCCTGGGGCGTCTGTATCCAGTAAGGGTCCTAAGGTTAGACCCCCTATGCTAAGCAAGCCTACCACAGATATGAGCGAGACAGATAAATATGAAGGCATGCCGGCTCGGACGTCGCCCGGATCAACAAGGTCCGCGTCAGGTGTTGAGGAACCAGGGCACCCTGACAAAAAGTGGGCTACTGGAACAAGAAGGCATCGGTGGGCAAGAGACGAAAACAGGGCGTTGTTGGAATGCTACTACGCAAGTAACCCCGGCGGAAGGGGCTATATGAATAGGATGAGGGACCTATGGATTCTTCGATACCCAACATCCACAATGACGGCGAAACAACTAGTAGCTCAGTGTTCCAACATTCGAAAGAAGGGACTGCTCTCACAGTTGATTGCGAGAGGAACTGACCTGAAAAAATAGGATCATGGCCAAGCTTGAAACCTGGATCCCCCGTAGCCGGTTACCAAGATTATGTGAAGTACCCTCAGAAGGTCTGCTAGATGATGTTAATGCAGCACTACGGACAATACCTACAACCACAATTACCGACACTAACAAGCTGATCTACAATACGGCAGCAGTGATCAGTGAGATGCTTGGCTACAAGTTGAACAGCCACAAGGGGCAGTACCCTCCATGGAGAAGGAGGCTAGAGGGCAAGATCAAAGTAGCATGGAGGGAGGTTAGCCAACTATCGGAGTTGCAGAAAGGTGCGACAAAGAAGGTGCATAAGAAATACAGCAAGCTGTCCATACCTGAGGCCTTGGAAACTGCCAAGCAAAGACTCACAGCCTTGGCCAGCCGCTTGAGGAGGTACACCAGAGAGATAGAAGGCAGGAGAATAAACAAGCTGTTCTCCACAGAACCAGCAAAGGTGTACTCTCAGTGGCAAGGGAACAATAATAAGAGAACAGCACCACCAAGGCTGGAGACGGAGCAATACTGGAAGAGCATATGGGAGAAGGACGCAACCCATAAAGGCAATGCTCAGTGGCTAGTGGATCTGAGGGCAGACTACAGCGACCTCCCTGAACAGGGTCCAGTAACCATCACAGTGGCAGATATCCAAGAAAGGGTCTCCAGTATGAAGAGTTGGACAGCACCAGGGCCCGACATGGTTCACGCCTAGTGGCTAAAGAAGCTGACTGCACTCCACGAGCGTCTGGCAGCACAAATGAACCAGCTGCTAGTTAACGAGAGACACTCGGAATGGCTAACCGAAGGTCGGACTGTCCTGATCCCCAAGGACCGGTCCCCTCCAACTACCGACCAATAACCTGCCTCAGCACTACATGGAAGCTCCTGTCAGGCATCATATTGGCTAAGATGAACAGGCACATGGGTCAATACATGAGCAGGACACAGAAAGGAATTGGCAAGAATACCAGAGGCGCAAAACACCAGCTACTGGTAGACAGAACAGTCAGCCGAGACTGCAAGACCAGACTGACCAACCTGTGCACTGCCTGGATTGATTACAAGAAGGCCTATGACTCAATGCCCCACAGCTGGATACTGGAATGCCTAGAATTGTACAAGATCAATGGGACCCTAAGAGCCTTCATCAGGAACTCAATGGGGATGTGGTGTACAACACTAGAGGCCAACTCCAAGCCCATAGCACAAGTCACCATCAAGTGCGGGATCTACCAAGGAGATGCTCTGTCCCCACTGCTGTTCTGCATAGGCCTGAACCCCCTCAGTGAGATCATTAACAAGACTGACTACGGATACCAACTACAGAACGGAGCAGTTGTCAGCCACCTCCTGTACATGGATGACATCAAGCTGTATGCCAAGAGTGAACGAGACATCGATTCACTGATCCACACTACCAGGCTATACAGCAATGACATTGGAATGTCGTTCGGACTGGAGAAGTGTAGTCGGATGGTAACAAAGAGAGGGAAGGTAGTCAGAACTGAGGGGATTGAACTACCAGAAGGCAACATTGCAGACATAGAGAACAGTTACAAGTACCTGGGGATCCCGCAGGCGAATGGGAACCATGAAGAGGCCGCTAGAAAAGCTGCAACCACCAAGTACCTGCAGAGGGTCAGGCAAGTCCTGAGGAGTCAGCTGAATGGTAAGAACAAGATCCGGGCCATCAACACGTACGCCCCGCCCGTGATCAGGTACCCTGCTGGGGTAACAGGCTGGCCAAAGGAGGAGATAGAAGCCACTGACATAAAGACAAGAAAGCTCCATACCATGCATGGAGGGTTTCACCCCAAGTCCAGCACCCTGAGGCTGTACGCTAAGCGGAAGGAAGGGGGCCGGGGACTGGTGAGTGTCAGCACCACAGTCCAGGGTGAGACAACGAACATCCAAGAATACATTGGAAAGATGGCCCCAACTGACCGAGTGCTCAGTGAATACCTCAGGCAGCAGAAACCCAAGAAAGAGGAGGGAGACGAGGAACCATCATGGAAGGACAGGCCCCTGCACGGTATGTACCACCGGCAGATAGAGGAGGTGGCTGATATCCAGAAATCCTACCAGTGGCTGGACAAAGCTGGACTGAAAGACAGCACAGAGGCACTAATCATGGCAGCACAAGAACAAGCTCTGAGTACAAGATCCATAGAGGCTGGAGTCTATCACACCAGGCAAGACCCCAGGTGCAGGCTGTGTAAAGATGCCCCAGAGACAATCCAGCACATAACAGCAGGGTGCAAGATGCTAGCAGGCAAGGCATACATGGGACGCCATAACCAAGTGGCCGGCATAGTGTACAGGAACATCTGTGCCGAGTATAACCTGGAAGTCCCGAGGTCAAAATGGGAGAACGAGGGACAGATTTTGTATGATAAGCTTCATGTTATGAATGCACAGTTTGAGCACTCAGGTCGCATCAGAGCATCAGGCCGTATAGTGTGAGACCCTGCATCGTGACCTATTAACTTCTAACCCCTGCGATTTAATTGTACAGTTTGAGCAGGTGCTGAATAACGCGACTGAAAGTGTTTGCCCAGCTTAATGCAGACTGTTTAAACTAAACAAGCTGCTGTTTCACATAATAAACCCTGTCAGTCGGAGTATTGCCTTCTGTTTTAACAGTTAAAGCAGTAGAGACGGGCTGTTTGCATGTGCGTGGAACTCTGGCGTCATTAACCAGGCTAGTTGTTAGCTTATAGCTCATGCTAGCTAACCAGCAAGCAGTTAAAAGGACAGCTGAAGCTGCACAAAACACCCACAAACTTATCTCACTACAACGTAGTGCCAAAAATATGACTCGCAGCTCGAGCTCGACACAGCTGCTGTAACATAAGACTGACATCCAGCTAACCACAGCTAAAAGATATTTAGAGAAAACTTACCATTTCCTCAGGTTACACGAGCTGAGTTTTTTCACGCTGAAAAGTTGTTGTTTTGGCTCTCACTGAAGACACTGACGCTGAAGACATAGCTGTTCTTTTGTACTGCTTTTAAGCAAAACATCCTTTGTATGTAAGGCCAAGGGTGATCATCCTCTTCAGCTCTAGCCATAGCTGGACTGGCCATCGGGCATACCGGGGCCGCTGGCGATTTTTTGTTTTTATGGGCCGATGGATTTTTTTTTCTTTTTTTAGTAAGGGTATATATAATGAAAGGTGTTGGATTGGCCAATTGGTCATGATCGACTCTGGGCTGGACCAATTACAGCCGAGGAGGCCGGATGCACCCTCCCCCTTGTTTAGCAATCACGTGATTTTCGCGCATTGCATGCCGGGAACTCGTGGCAAAACAATCCAAGTACCGCATCAAATGCAAGCATTTGCAGCTCCGCAAAACGTTCATTCTCCGGTTCCAATACCTTCTTGTTTTTTCTTTGCCACACAAAAAAGGAATGTACAAAACAAAAGGAGAACAATGCCGGTCCGTACAAAGACAGACTCGACGAAAAGACAAAGAAAAGATACAAGGAAAAAATCAAAGGAGTGAAAGGGTCAGACCCTTACGAGAACACAGAGTGGACAAAATACGTTAGCGTGCTGCCCAACTTTCATCACGCTCAGATTTATAATTATACGGTTCTTGGAGTGAGTGCATACACTCATGAAGTTTAGTAACTTCAGGTCACTGCAACAAGCCCAGGTACAGTTTACCGACGGATGGGTACAGGACCTTGAAATGCACCGTGTAGAACGAAAGACCATCGTACGAACAAAGGTAAGTTTACCAGCCTCACAAATCGTCATCATAAATACACATTCGTTAACCGTTTATTAATATAACCTTTGAGCTCAACGGTAATTAATTAGTAGTGGAAATAATTTCTGGTAGCATTACAGAAATGTAGCAGTGACAATAATATTGTATGCTGTAATCGCACTGGACAATTAGTGATACAAAACAACTGTTTTATCCTGTGAATAAAAGTATATGTTTTTGTCAATGTACCATGGTAATAACTAGGGGTGTGTATTGGCAAGAATCTGGCGATACAATATGTATCATAATACAGGGTAGACGATACGATATATTGCAATACTAAAAGCCAGACGATATTTGTGTTTAGTAGGACTAAATTTAATTAGGAAAACTCACAGTAAACAGTCCAAACTGTTTAATGCTTGACATGAAACATCTGAAACAAAAACACTCTAAGTTCAAAATGAATGGAGAAATTAACATCTGCCTTATTAGAAGTCATGTCAAATAAACAAACAAAAACTACTTTACTGAAATATCAAGTATTTTTTAACATGAAAAAAGTAAACATGTAACACTGAAGTCTTTCTAAGTACTATGATTGTAAAATACTTATTCAAAAACTGCTCTATGGAGCATCAAAACAAAGTACTTTTTATGTGACCTTAACATAAACAAATATAAATCAAAAATGAAATTGCTTGAAGAATCCATCCAAGTAAACATTAACAAAAAATGTAAAGTGCTATTACAACTAAGTGTTAATAAAATAAAGTACAGCTCTGCAGTGTCCATCAATGGAACACTTTTAGTACAACCTGAAAAAAGGAATTTACTCATCTAAATAAAAGTGCTTATGAGACTCAACCAAAATACCAAACATTCTCATATCAGAGATTTTACATGTGTAGTGTTTTCTCAGTGTTTATTTTTCAATTTCCAGATTTTTGTGCAGGAATACAAGCTGATCGACATGGTCAGCTCTCAGGACACTTCTCTGTGCATTTACTATGTCTCCTGCAGAGGAGAAAACTCTCTCTGCAGAAACACTTGTTCCAGGAATGCATAGGAAACTCCTTGCTACTTTGGATAGCTGAGGGTATTCCTGTTCATCGTCCTTCCACCAACTGAGAGGATTTCCTGTGAGAGGCAAAGGGGTCTCATCTCTATACCTCTTGATCTCAGCTGCAGCAACATCATGTTCTAATTTTGGTGCAGTATTGTCACTAGTAGAGGCAAACGTAGCTCCGAGCAAGTCCACCAATGCACATGAGGTCCTCTGTCTCTTTAGGGGTGGCCGAGGGATGGAGTCAAAGTTGTCTTTGATATGTGGGTGATGAGCCTCCTCTGTGGCATTCTCTTCCTCCACCTGTTTGTCAGTCTCCTCATTCTTTTGCTGCTGAAAAACATTAAATTCAAATAGTATTACAGTTTTTTACAGTCGCTAACAAGCGCCTACCCATACTTCAGATACTTTTTCTAAACTCTTAACACAGACCCACACCTACAAAACACAATTGGCCAAATGGATAATATCCTTCCCAAAAATACACTTTGTTAAATATATACTAACTCCTCATTTCAAAATTAGAACACATCTTTCTCTGCACACACTAACTGTACAAAAACACTATAAATCTGACTCAAAATGAAATTAGTCTGTCAAAGAATAACACTTGTTTTCACTTCACAAGGTACATGCAGTCAATCAAAGTACACCAGGTTTCAAAATACTGGCTATTATTGACATTACAAAAACTGCATAGACTTTTATGTTTCAGTGTCACAGGTATTTGCATGCGAAACATGCAATCCACCATATTGACACCAGAAATGTCTTGGTTGGTAACTGTATGTCCACATGTACAGTAATGTTCACATTCAAAAGCATTCCAGTAAAAAGCAAACAAGTTTTTGTTTCTTTACTGTTTACCACAGGAGGTACAGTAGAAACACGGTATGATAGGACAGAGAAAGTTTTACAGTATTGCTTACAGTGAACAAAATATCCATGAAACACACAAGAGCATTCTGAACAAAAAAACAACAGCAAAAAGCCAAGATAAAAAGGGGGGGAGGGGGGCTAAAAAAAGGCAAAAAAGTTGCATCTAATCTCTGCGATCTTCAGGGTTAGGCCACATGTTTTCATCAACATCACATCTGATGTCAGCCAAGTCGATGCACCTGGGATAAAACCGCCTGGTATGTCGGATCCACCCTTGGCAATCGTCAACTGTGATGTCCCTGGAGCCAGCATCCATGGCTTCAAGGAGGGACATCTGGTCATGTGGCTGATGGTCATAAACCTTCCACCGCCATGCAGAAAAGAACTCCTCTATGGGGTTGAGGAAAGGTGAATAGGGTGGAAGGAAGAGACTCACCAGTCTTGGGTGGACTTCAAACCATGTTGTTATTGCTTGCGAGTGATGGAAAGCCACATTGTCCCAGGTAATTACAAAGGTCCTCATGTTTTCACCCTCCTGACCCTGCTCTGGAACCAGGCGCTGGTGGAGATCATTGAGAAAGGCAAGCAAGTGCTCTGTATTATAGGGTCCAACCTGACATTTGTGAAGGAGTAATCCTGCATTTGCAATTGCTGCACACATGGTAATGTTTGCCCCTCTCTGTCCTGGCACATCAACTGTGGCCCTTTTTCCAATTACATTTCGTCCACGTCGACGCCTTTTGGCCAGATTGAATCCTGCCTCATCGATGTATATGAATTCATGAGGGGCCTGGTTGGCCTCCAATTCCATAACTCTCTGAAACAAAGTTTATGTAAGTCATGTTAGTACTGTATACCATACTGTACTGTAACCTAGTATTGTGTAGGTTACCTACTTGCAAAGTGCAAAGCTTATAGAACTGGACATTGGATTGAATATACACTGTACCTGGACATATTGTCGTCGTAGCTCCTTGACCCTCTCACTGTTCCTCTCAAAGGGAACAGTGTAGAGCTGCTTCATCCGCACTCTATGTTTGGACAATGTCCGCGAAATGGTTGTGAGGCTGATTCTATCGATATTGTCGAATATCTCATGGTCCGCCACAATTCTGGTTTGTATTTCACGCAGTTTTATTGCATTATTTGCAGTAACCATTTCCACAATGGCAAGCTCCTGATCATTACTGAGGAGCTTTCCTCTTCCCCCAGAGGGTGGAAGACGTTGCATTCTTTAGAAAGACAGACAATTCAACATATGCATTACTGTATGACCATATTGACATGTCAAGTGAGAATAGGAACAATCCATGTAAAATGCAATACTTACCTGTTGGTTTGTTGAAAGGTGCGTATAATGGAGGCAACCGTTGACCGCCTCAAATTGGGCTGCACTCTTTCACCAGCCTCTCTTAGTGAAAGACCATGGTTGATTACATGGTCAATGATAGTGGCACGGATTTCATCACTGACTACTGTTCTTGCAGCCCTTGGAATGCCACCACCACGCATTCTTACACCTATACCTTGCCCTCTCCTTGGGCCTGCTCTTCTCTCTGGGCCCCTTGCTCTTACTCCTCCTCGACCAGACATTACAGTGTTTGTCTTTTTTTTGTTTCCAAAAACATCACTCCTCAAGGTCTTGCCTTATGAACCCCACTGAGTCTAAGCCAGAATGGAAGAAGGTGTGGTTGGCCCAATTTACCCAACATAAATCAGCTGTGTGTCAATTATTCAATTGTTTGTTTGTTTACAGCTGAGATATATTTTTGATATTGATATTGTTTTTGTACTGATATCATTGCAGGGGCAGAGGTTTTTATACTGTATCTACGGTTTGGAATATTGTTTTTGCTATTGTGGGATGTTGTGTGTTAACATTCGTAGATACTACAAGAACAGTCCATAGTTTTGTTGGGAGGTATAACTTGTCTGTTAAGAAAATGTAAGCATTGTGGAAATGTGTTCACTGACTGCATATTGGGTGAACACGACATGAAATGTGTGAATGGTATGGCCACAACAGACCGATCCTGTGCTAATTGTGTTTAGAGTTTTGCAAATGTGACAACTGTTTGGACAAACGCTTGTTAGCGACTGTAAAAAACTGTAATGTCAGAAAGTCAAAATTCAAATCCAAGATTCACCCTGTTTTTCACTAATATTTGATGACAAATGTCATCAATATGCATTTTTATTTTTTTGCTTTTTACTTTATTCACTTGCTTATAACTTCAGTTGAATTTTTCCAAATAAATTAATTTATTTACTTACATTTTCTTCCTTCTTTATCACAGTCACCACAGTGTCCAACAGTCTGGAATAGGTCTCACTGGTCTCTGCTTCAGACAGGAAGGGCAGGTCCTTAAACCGAGAATCAACAGTTGATGCCATCCATAGTGTCTCCCTCTCATTTACATATCTCTTTCCCAGATCTTCTGCTATGGCAGTCTTAATGTCCCTTACTGTCGGTGTATCATCAACACTTTCTTGTGCACCCATCACAAGCTTGGAATGAAGAGGAGCAATAATGGACAGGGTTGGCATACTCTCCTCTGACATCACCAGGGTGGCGTCCTTCATAGGCTTGAGTGCCTTGACAACTTCTTCTGCACATCTGATGTCAGATTCACTCAATGTGAAAATTTCTGCAGAAAGCAGAGCTGCACAGATGGCTGGTTGCTGTTCTAAAAATCGTTCTATCATATCATAGGAGCTGTTCCATCTTGTAATTATGTCCGTGATCAATCTGTGAGCTGGTAGCTGAAGGAGACACTGTTTTTGCTTCAACTGGTGTGGTGCTGGGCCTGAAAAAGGCTGTTACACGTCGGATCCTCCCGAGAAGTCACACCACGGATTGTATTTTCAGTGCTTTCTGTGAGGCGAGATTCAGACTGTGTGCAAAACATTGTATGTGCGTCATGCCTGCAAGTCTAGCCGCGAGAGCCATGTTTGGTGCATTATCGGTAACAACAACAAGGTCCTTTGCATTCAATCCCCATTCAGCCACAGCGTCAGTTAGTAACGCTGCAATGTGCTCACCTGTGTGACTGTCATGCATGGCTCGGGTTTGCAGTACATGAGACTGAAGGTTCCACTGGTCCGTTATGTGATGTGCTGTAACAGTTACGTACGATTCAGTGGCTCTTGAAGTCCAAGCGTCGCATGTCAGAGCAACTGTCTCAGCTGAGCTGAGAGAGTCCAGCACTGTCGCTTTGACTTCTTGGTACAACTTTGGCAGAGCGATGTCCATGATGTGTTGTCGAGAAGGAACGGTGTAACGGGGCTCCAGCGTTTTAACCATATTACGAAATCCTTTATTCTCCACAACACTCAGAGGGCGCATGTCTTTGCAAATAAAAACAAGTACTGACTGCGTTATTTTTGTTGCACGAGTTGAAGTTGCTGGTAGTTTCGAAAAGTTAACTTCTTCAATTGTCCGTTGAGAGGGATCACCTCGTTTCGTTTTAAAATTAGCATTTGACGCTACGTCGCTATGGTGTCTAGACACGTGTGTTCGTAAATTTGTTGTGTTACCGGAATATTTTACTCTGGCGGTGCAGATTTTACAGACTGCATAGCTCTTGTCATAGTCTTTACTGCCTTCTTTTGTCCTAAATCTAAAATAAGTCCACACATCAGCTTTGAAAGCTGCGGGGGCCGGCTGTATCCTCTCCTCTTCAGTCATCAGTTAGCTAGCATCACACACGTCCACTGACTGTTCTACTTCGTTCTTTTGGCAAACTAGACGCTTCTACAGTTATCGCGAGACCTCGTTTTTACGTTATAGTAAAGGCGGTGAAAACTGCAAACCAGTGGCTGGAGTTTGAATTCCAACATACAAAAGAAATAAACAGTAAATGCATGTTATTTTTCAATGAAAAAAAATCGATAACACTGATTTTAAATATCGATTCAGTATCATTGCGCGAAATATCGCGATATTTCGTTGTATCGATATTTTCTTACATCCCTAGTAATAACAGAAGCAAAACGCTGACCTACAGGGAGGAGGTCAGCGCCCTGACCCACTGGTGTCAAGACAACCATCTCACCCTCAACGTCGCAAAGACAAAGGAGTTGATAGTGGACTTCCGGAGGTGCAGAGAAGTACACACCCCCATCACCATCAGCGGCGCTGCTGTGGAGAGAGTGAGCAGCTTCCGGTTCCTTGGTGTACACCTCGCTGAGGATCTTACGTGGTCAGTACACACAAACAAAACAGTGAAGAAGGCGCAGCAGAGCCTCTTCTTTCTCAGGAGACTGAAAAGATTCGGCATGAGCCCCCGCATCCTCAGGACCTTCTATCACTGTGCCATTGAGAGCATCCTCACTGGATGCATCACCACCTGGTATGGCAACAGCACCGCCTACAACTGCAAAGCTCTCCAGCGAGTAGTGCGGTGCTCTGAACGGATAATTGGAGGTGAGCTTCCCTCCCTCCAAGACATCTACAGGAAGCGCTACCTGAGGAAAGCGGGGAGGATCATCAAGGACTCCAGTCACCCCAGCCATAAACTGTTCAGACTACTTCCATCAGGAAGGAGGTTCTGCAGCATCCGGTCCCGTACCAGCAGACTGAGAGACAGCTTCTTCCATCAGGCCATCAGACTGCTGAACACGTCATAGACACCTCAGCTTCACTACTGGAACTTTAACATTATGCACTCCATACTGTACAGTAATGCCACTGTTTTGCACATGTCTCAACTCTGTATATTTTTATATATTTTATTTATTGTTTACTCTATTTAATTTGTAAAATATGTGTACACACACACACACACACACACACGTAGAAAAATATTTAGTATACACATCCAGAAATGCATATACTATTATATACTGTACATATATTTATTAGTTTCAGATGTAGCCATTCTTGTATTTTGCTTGTTTACATTATTGTATTTGCACAACTCTGTTGTAGAGCTGGGCGATATAAGATTTTTTCATGTCGCGATATGTTTTTTTCATTTCAGGCGATAACGATATCTATCACGATATAAGCCAAATAACTATATTTGTAAGATTTAAATGTGCCGTTGCTCACAAGTAAAATGTGAAATAATCAGCAGCTTGTTTTTATTTAAATATTTATTTCCCATAATAAGTTCAACAGGGTAGATGTACTTAAGGAACATGAGACTTTTTCAGATAAATAAAGGCAAATATTGCAAACTACACAAAAGGCAGCCGCTAAAGCGTTTAAGTTTCAAAATAGAACAAACGAAACAGACTAAATTGTCAATTCCACTTAGAAACAAAATATTAATTCTAAAAATAAATCTTAGTTTGTTTTACAGAAGAACAGACAAAACTGACTAACTTTTGTCAATATCAAATAAACTGAGAACTAAAAGGAAATTCTAAATCTCTCCTTGTTGTATAGCTGAGCTTTTCAAACAGTTACTTTAGTCTGACAAAAGCCGAATGACGAATTAGCGCTTCCAGTCAGAGACTGAGGCTACGTCCACACGTACACGGGTATTTTTGAAAACGGAGATTTTCCGTTTCCGTTTTAAAAAATAATCCCGTCCACACATAAAGGCAGAAATGAAGGAAAACACTGCTATGAACATGCCAAAGCAGCAGGTGGCACTAGATTCCTAACCGCGCCGAAATGTTGGCCAATCAGAAGTCTAGAAGCCTCGGTGGGAAAAAGTAAACAAAGCTGGGGCATAGAAGCAGAACAGAGTCGTATGTTTATGTAAGCATTTAAACACTGCAGAGAGTAGAATTAACAGTAACAGTATTGTAGAAATTCATTTCACCGAAACAATAACGTGGCGCACAGTGTGACGTCAAAAAATGCGCACACCTTTGACGCTGCGTTTTCTCCGTTTTTCTAGTCCACACGTAAATGCAAAAACTGAGTTTTCAAAAATATCCACCCTGGCCGGAGTTTTTAAAAATCTTCGTTTTCAGTGACCAAAAACGCCGTTTACGTGTGGACGAAAGGTGCAAACGCATAGAAAAATCTGTGTTTTCAAAAATACCCGGGTACGTGTGGACGTAGCCTGAGCATGCACCAGTTTATTGTATTTCCAGACTTGCTTTCGGCACAATTTACAGTGCACGCTACTCTGTTTTTTGTCAGACTTGAAATAGCCGAAATACCTTCACACTACGGAACTTCTATGGCTCTTCCGTTCGACAATCTCTCCGGCATTGGAACCATCATCTGTTTTCTCTTTGGTCACGCTCGGTTGATTTTTCTAGTCGGCACACTCATTTCCTCCATTACCCGGGCGGTACGGTGGCTGGCTGCTTCCCAAACAAATACACATGTGCGGCTTGGCACTTGTGCTGTACGTAACAAGTCACGTGACGTGATGCTGCGGCTGTGATTGGTTCGGCTCTGCGCTACTTAATTTGGATTGGCTGTTCTTTTTTTTTTTTTTTTAAGTGGACAAGAGCGGCGAGGTCTATCGCAATAGTTTAATTTTTCTATCGAGAAAAAGTTATATCGCGATACATATCGTTATCGTTCTGTCGCCCAGCTCTACTCTGTTGCTTGTGAAGCTCGCACACAAGAATTTCACTCACATGTGCTGTACCAATGTACCTGCACATGTGATGTGACAATAAAAGTGATTTGATTTGATTTGATATTGTGTCAGGACAATTCACTATTTATGCACAATAAATAAAGGAGCATAGCGCGACAATTTCTGTTCAGCGCCAGACTTGCTTGTAACCTATATCACCAATTATGTTAAGAAAAATGACGTATTAACTACTACAAAACTCTGACCTTTGTGGGAATGCTTGGAGCAGACTAACATGTGAGCTGGAGTGTTCTGAGACGTTATATTTGGTATATCCAGACCATCCGTCGGCTCTTACTTCGGAAACATGGCTTAAAAAAAATTCTCTTCAACGACGTAATCCGATAAAAAATAAATAAAAAAAAGATCTCTTTACCCGTCGGCTTCCCGTGGCTGTCATGCGACCGGCTATTGCAGTTAATAATACAACAGCTTCTTGCCATTTTTTTGGGTTTCTTTTTATCGCTGTGTAACGGAGTTCAATTGAAAGCCTGTGTGCGCTAGTACCTCTTGCCACAAGTTCCCAGAAACCTTTGCGGTTTTATCCCTGAATGACATCACATTTTCAATCTTTATCCTGGTGGGCCGGTCTCTAGTCAAAATGCCCGGGCCGATTTTTTGTCCCAGTCCAGCCTTGCACAGATTATCATTTCTTACAGTAGACAGTTGTATTCCCATTTTCTTTTAAACACAATAAAAGTTTTTGTTTTGTAAACATGGTTTTATTTCTGTTCTTAATGATCAGGCTAAGGATGCAAAAAATACTACAACTAAAGACAAATGCCTTAAGTCTGTGATTTATAGGTACCTTTTCATATTTTGATGTATTGTCAAATCTAAAGAACCACGTTTTTGGCATTTCTGCCTATTAAACATGAATCAGGACACAGATGCAGAGTTCACTCACTTTATATTTAACAAAAAGAGGGAAAAAAAAAACATCATTTGATGAGTTACAACAGCTTATGGTGGCAGCTGGATGGGCTGTACAGGTCCATCTGGTTTACAGGTAAAGCAGTCATCATATAAAAAATAAAACAAAACAAAAAAAAAAAATGTACAGTTAGTGGAATTTAAATGAACATGACGAACCAAATGTTGGTCGTCTCCATGAAGCACCACAAGATCAAAACAGATCCCGACAGTTTTCCTGTCGACCTGCCAATAAACTAACAAAAGTGCTTTTAATGGGTTTTTTTTAAAAACACCTTTTTACATTTCTACTTCCTGGAACCATTTTCATCCACATTCCTCGCAATCTGCACAGAAACGTCCCTGGATCTGCAAAGCCTGACGGTAGTCAGAATGGAAGTTTTCTTGGTAAATTCCTCCCAAATACAACAAACAAACTAGAGCTGCTGTATCTCTTTAAACCCAGATTTATCCAAATAATTTTATTTACCAAGTGGAATTCCATGTAATATTTATCAGGACAAATGACTCATCCAATCAGTAAACTCATTTATTCCCTCAAATGTTTCTTTTGTACCTTTTAAATCCTTAAACCTGCCATTATATGAAAAAGTTTTGACTCCAATTTCAGTCAAGCTTGTAGATTTAGTAATTCTTAACAGTATTTTCTTCACATTTGACTTCCCAGATCACAGACTTGACACAACAAAGACTTTAATAAGCTCAAACTCTTCATGGAAGCAAATGCCGATCAGAGGAGAACACAGAGGACCGAGCCGTTGCAGATTATCGAATCAAGGGTTCATGCTATGAGTTCTTGATTCGTGTCAGTCATCTTTTCTTTATCTGTCTTCACACAGTGTAAGTCAGCTACAATAGTTTGTACAGAAAAAAGTTTGATAAAGCTCAGAGAGCAAATGAGAACTTCTCCCAGAGCAGATCATTGTAACTAAAGAACAAAGAAGCTCTCGTACAGATGTGGACACATATCGAGATTGTTGAGGGGGAGTGGGCTGCTAAAAATACTAGGATAGGACAAAACCGGAGTGTAACAGTTTCTTAAAAGAAACTGCTGCTCTTTAAAGATAACAACAAACAGGCAAAGGGGCCTCAAAACCCAGAGGGGGAAGAAAAAAAATCTGAGATTAAAGTACTGTACTGGGTAATGTTATTGCATTGATGAGAATAGAATCTGCCCCCGCCAATGCTAATATGCAGATGATGTGATTATATTCATTTATCAAGTTCCTTAAACCCAGAAAAGCTGCTTTTGTCTGTGGCAGCTAAGCATCTGTACAAATATCTTAAACATAAAACATATTGCAGGGGTGGTTATTAGGAGGAAAACAGTTCTCACAGATTAATATATTGAGAAGTCATTAAACTGTAACATGTCTCTGAACTTCACTGGCTCCGTAGACGTTTGACCCCAGAATATCTTTCTACTTTCTACTGTCTTCAGATCATAAAGACAGTTTCTAAAAAAATCCAGTGATGAAATGAGAAAACTTCAGTGGAAATATGAAATTCAGCTAGTCTCAACAGGACGCGTCAGAATAAAATCACTTTATCGCTACATGATACGAATTTTGTCAGTGACTGAAAATTTGCCCTCAGTCTCAGACTCCTGAATCTCAAAGTCCTGGCTTTATGTCTTTTTTTTTTAATACAAACTCCAAGATTAAATACTTTTTTGTTTTTGTTTTGTTTTAATGAATAAAGGAGGGGGGGGGGGGGAGACACAACAAAACAATTATCAAGCAAAAAAAGTATCAAGACGAACTGAAGTTTCTGCTTGCCAGTGGTTTGGGGTTCTGATTAAAATGTTAAAATGTCACGTTTTCACTTGCACCCTGTATTTGGATTCTGACGACAATAAGGTGAATAAAAAGCCAGAAAAGTGGCTTAAAGACCGACATTAAAAAAATAAAAAATGTGTAGAACATCAGATTGTCTTTGAATTCATGCTGGTGTTATTCATCTCCTACAAAAGCAGGAAGGGAAACGAAACTTCTCTGACGATTCATGAAAAAAAGATTGAAGTTCACTCAGAGCGTAAAGACACAAATAGACTAACAGACACGAGCGTCTCATGTTTCTCCTCTGGTCCCAACATCTGCCTCCACGTTGTTTGACAGAGAAGAGAGAGAGAAAAAAAAAAAAAGATTTGGCACAACAGTCCTTCAAACATCAGAGCAACTTTAAACAGACAAGAAAACCTGGATATGTTCTTCGACTGGACTGATGGGAGATTGTCACCGTAAGTTTGGAGTGATTTTCTGTAGAAAAATATAATGAGGCAATATAAAAAAAAAAAGACGGAATGAAAAGTACTGCAAGAATTCAATGGATTTACAATGATTTACTATATAGCTTATAAATACGTTATCTACACAATATGTGGTACAAAAATACTATATAGCATTTAGTGGGCACTGGATTTCATTTGTGTGTTTTTCCTCAAAGTAACAACAACATAAAAAAAGGATATGAAGCTGGTCAGGCACAACATCGTGTTCTTGAAGGGGAACGCTGCTTCCACACGTGAGGAAAAACAACAACAACAACAAAAAAAAAAAACAACCCAAAACAGAAGTGGAAACTGAAGAGCGCCTCCTGCGTCCACTGTGCAGCTTTGGCTCGCTTCAGTTGCAGTCGGGCATGAGAACGTTTCGATGAGAACATAAAACACAAGCGTACGTTTTGGTTTAAATCCTGTCTGAACATCAACGGAGAGGTTTGAGGATGTGAGTCATGCTGCCTCAATGCGTTTGTGCCGTGTCTACAGAGGCTCCGGAGAGACACGAGCGCACATGTGAAAATGAGAAGGAAAAGAAAAGAAGAAAAAAAGATTCTTTTTTTTGTCAAGCACTGCGTGGAGGTCAGTGTGAGCACGACGGGTGCCAGTGGAAGTTTGTTATACCGGTAAGTAAAATGTAACAGGGGCTCACACCTGTAGTTTATAATGCACTGCATGTAGGTTAATGGTGTAGTACCAAGCAGTTTGCAGTGAGAGCCGTGGAGCTGAAATTTGCTGAATATAATATGCAGACCTTACACGAAGTTTGCAGAGTGCAAAATATAGCAGGTATTGCGCTGCAGGTAGTTAAACATATGTGTCCATGTAGTTTGTGGAGGGCAAATATGAAGCTGCAGTAACTCACAAGGACATCCAAGTCAAATCCTTGTCATGACTGTAGTTTTCCCATTGACGCTTGTATTTGGCCTC
Organism: Rhamphochromis longiceps; assembly: GCF_057381845.1. Taxonomy (NCBI): domain Eukaryota; kingdom Metazoa; phylum Chordata; class Actinopteri; order Cichliformes; family Cichlidae; genus Rhamphochromis; species Rhamphochromis longiceps. The sequence goes on along the minus strand of NC_140573.1, from coordinate 19,877,375 downwards.
ATGCAGTACTTTGCAGCGCATTAGAGTTTGTGCCAAAACTCTCTGCAGTGTTTGACACTTAAAAAAAAAAAAGTTCCTTGTGACAAACAGAAACAAACAAAACAGAACAGAAAAAAAAAAAAAAAAAGAATCCACGCTCGTGTCGTCTCTGGGGCTCTCAGAGACTGGACCACAGTTGTTTGAACCCCTGCAGCGTCGTCGATACTCAGTGGCTTCTGGTTTGATTTATTGGTAAATATGTGCCTTATTGCTCAGACCGAGTGTCCTGGATTCGCAATCCAGCACATGACTCACACCCACACAGACGAACCGTTCAGTAAAAGAAGGAGAGGTAAGTTCAAATCAAAGACCCAGTACCACATTCTCTCCAGCCGCTCCTCATCCAGTTTACATGGTAACTACAGAGCAGCGCGGCGATGGGAGGAGCCTCCGGGCAGAGCTCTTCTTGTCCCTGTAGCTGTCGATGTTTTTTATATTTGGCATCATAAGTTAAACGTCCCATTGATTTGTGTGCTTTGTGTCCTTCAGCCTCTTTTCTCCTGGTTTAAGGCAACTTATATTTGTGATGATTTTAATAAAACCTTTTCATAAAAAATGTACAAATTTCTTAATACAAACCTCTATGGCATTATCAGTAAACACTGTATAGAAAATATATAAATATGCTTTTCTCTTTTCAATGTACAAATGTTCTGTAGCTCCCGGTTCACTTTTCCCTTTTTCGTCCTGCATCTCGCTCCTCCTGTTACATCAGTCTCTCTTTCCCGTTTTTTACCTCATATATGCACAATTGCTATTTACAGTGAGGGGGTGGAGCTGTGAGGAGGGGGTGGGGGATCACAGGGGATTTGGCTCATGAGGAGTCCGTGCAGGGCGACGGTGGCGGCGGATAGAGGTGATGGGAGTAGCTGCGCTCGGTGTAAGGCGACGGCGGGCAGCTCTCACAGTTCTCCTCCGCAGACAGGTACTGGCTGCGGGGCGTCGGCGGTGGCGGGAAAGGCTCTGAGTCGTAGTTGAGGTCGCTGGTGTAGCCCTTGGCGGTGGCGCTGGACTTGAGCGGCGCTCGGCGTCCCGGAGTGTAGTCGCTGTCGCACACGTCGGTACTGCAGGGGGTGGTGGGAGGGGCAAAGTGGCGGTAGGTGTAGGGCCGGTAGCTGAAAAAGAGAAACGGCAGAGTGAGAACAAAAAACATTCTTTTTTCTGCTTCTTTCACTTGGTGTAGAGAGGTCAAAGGTCACATGTGTTTTGCATGCTTGAAAAGCAGAGCAACAGCTCCAACTTGTGGAGAAAGAGTCAAATGCCCCCATGAGGCATTCAAGAAGGACGGAACTTCAGAGACAAGACGCAGACTGAGCTGTTGGGCCACAATGACAAGGTGTGTTTGAAGGAGTGAAGAACATTGGACCAACGGTCAAGCATAGCGGCAGTTCTGGAAATCATGAAGGAGGCCAACACCTCCACCTTTTGTGTACTGTGCTTAAAAGACGGGCCTGGAAACCAACCAATCTACCAAGAATTGTTGCTGAATATCAGCCAGAATTATGCCAAATGCTTGTTAATGGCCACCAAACGCACCTGATTAAATGTTAAAATTTGCACCTGAACCAAATATTTGGGAGGGGTGTACACATATAGCTGAGCCTGTGTGAATTAGAGAAAAACAAAAATAGATTTAAAATGGTAAATGGCCTGTATTTATATAGCGCTTTACTAGTCCCTAAGGACCCCAAAGTGCTTTACATATCCAGTCATCCACCCATTCACACACACATTCACACACTGGTGATGGCAGCTACATTGTAGCCACAGCCACCCTGGGGCGCACTGACAGAGGCGAGGCTGCCGGACACTGGCGCCACCGGGCCCTCTGACCACCACCAGTAGGCAACGGGTGAAGTGTCTTGCCCAAGGACACAACAACGAGACTGTCCAAGCCGGGGCTCGAACCAGCAACCTTCTGATTACAAGGCGAACTCCCAACTCTTGAGCCACGATCGCCCCATGTCCTCAAAGGTTTATGCTATGCAATCATTCTACTGGGGAGAAAGCTCCATGAAGTCATTAATGCCTCTTTACTTTATATGAATTCTTAACTTGAAGATGTCTGACTCTGAAAAAGTAGCAGACGCAGCTTCTTTCCACAAGAATCTAAATGTCCTCCTATATTAACACACACTCGGTCTCACGTGAAAAAATTGACACAAAAAAAAAAAAAAAAAAAAAAAAAAAAAAAAAGGCCGAGGGTCCCTGAAGGCATCTCCAAGGGGTAAACATTCACATGTGTGGCAGGAATTCTGATTACATTTCCAAACCAGCTCCATTACTCTGGAATCCTCTGAATACACAACCAGAGCACTTCAGGGATTTCAGGAATTCACTGCAGCAGACGCTGTTTGGAAGTTCCTGACAGACAGAAGCATACAGACCTGTAGGATCTGTGCGTGGAGGGGCTGTTGGAGGAGTAGCCGAACTCCACTGTGTATTGGGAGCGGACCGTGGCAGGAGACGGAGGAGGGTTCAGGATCTGCGAACCAAAAAAATAAGAGAAATTTACCAATTTGACCCAGGACCAGAGAGTCCACAAGGAGAGAGGCTTAACGTGCAGTGTTAAAAAGAGAAAGCTCAAATAACTCAGACACTGTAATGTTAGCTGCTTTTTAAATCAGCATGAATCCAAATCTACATTCAGCTCAAACCGAAAACAAAAAAAAATAAACAAATAACTGTTAATAACTTCACTGTTTCATTCTTTAACAAAACCTAAAACAAAGAGTTGTTCCTCAGACAAATAGTGGGGGGCAGCGTTTGCTAGTTTAGGCTAATTTACAGCACAGTCACGTTTCCAATCAATCAATGGATCCAGCTAAGGACAGCAGGTAGAGTCTTATAGAAGGAAGTGGGGAGAGTAAGCGTGTGTTTGTCTCTCACCGGTGGGAAGTACGTTCCCTTTGTGCTGGATGAGCTGCTGGATGAAGCCCCGGTGACGTGAGCGCGATCATAGGGCGGGCCGCTGCTCCCACCCATGATACTGAGGGAGCCAATCACAGACTTCCCCCTGGACATACCTGTCAATGGGTTTATACACAAAAATCAGCAGCTATTTATTAAATAAAACATGAATTTCAGATTTTTGGTCAGTTTGAGAAGAGCAGCGGGGAAAATTTGCCATGTGTGACCCAGGATGACATCATCACCTGGCAGCGAGCTGGACAGTGAGCTCGGATGCGGCACGTATCCCAGCGGCACAGACGACGGCCCGTGAACCACGAAGTCGTTGGTGACCGTTTCGCCGTCGTCCTTCATCTGAGGACAGAGGACCCTCTGACACACAAAGTAGATGGCGCCCACCACAAACAATGCCATGACCACGGCCACGATGGAGCCGATGGTGTTGTGAGGAGGCGGCGGTGGCTCCTCAGTTGGATCTGAAATCACAGAAGATTTTTTATTTTTATTTATTTTTTATTTTATTTTATTTTATTTTAAGTTCTAGTTATTATTTTACTAATATAAGATGGAGACAAAGAACTGATTCAGCTTTGGTGTCACACACACACACTAACTCTTGGTGTACAGTAAACCTGTGTGGGTATGTGTGTACCCTAACTCTTGGTGTAGTACACGTACGTATTTATTCATAACTGTTAGACGTTTTTCTGTTTCAGTGATTTGAAGTCTGACAGAAGCACCACAGCTAAGATGTTCCCGCAGGTCAGAACACAAGTGATCAGATTAAAAAAGATAAACCGGATCAAACTGTTCGGATGTTTTGGATGTTTGTGTTTGCAGACTCACAGCAGCCCGTCTCGTCTGAGTTGTCCATGCAGTCCATGTTGTGGTCGCACTTCTTGTGCTTCCCAATACACTGGCCGTTGAAGCAGGTGAACTGATCGGCGGGACACCGAACTGCAGACAAACATTTAGGCAAAAGACGCTCAACAGACTTGTTACAGCTGCCGTTTGTGGTCGGGCCACTGATATTTAAACACTGTGGCTCCTTTGACTTTTATTTCAGGAGTGAAGCGTTTAGAAATTATCAAACAAATGTTGTACACTCTCACAGGTACACACACACAAGCTTTGAAAATTAAATCGCTGAGGAATTAAAGTTTTACTTTGCGGCGATCCCGCCTCAAAGATTCTGTCTTACCCGGCTCACCTTCACACTTGTTCTCGTCAGATTTGTCCTGGCAGTTGATCTCTCCATTGCAGCGAAGGCTCAGTTCGATGCACTGCCGGCTATCGCACTGGAACTCTGAGTCGGAGCAGACCGGACAGTCCTCCTCATCGCTGCCGTCGTCGCACTCGGCATAACCATCACAGCGCCAGGCCTGTGGGATGCAGTCCACCTCGCCCGACGTGCAGGAGAACTGCTCCGGCGAACAGGTGGGCGGCTCTGAGGACGACGCAGACACTGGTCAAACCTTATATTAACGTTGAAACTGTATTCAAATATATGAATATATATCTATATCACATATCTATCAATATCTACATCAGGGCTGTGCGATATGACCAAAATTTCATATCCTGATATAAGACATTTATTAAAATTCTGTGACTCTCGGGCAACTCGACTTGCGTGAAGTGTTTTCAGCTGGGCGTCGTGCACCTGGAGTTGAGTGTTACATAAGCTCAAACAGCTGCAATTTTCTTTGTGAGTATTTATTACACGGCGTGCTGCGGGGGAAAACCTGTTCTTATGTTTACTTTTTAGCACATGACGTGCTTCTCGTCTGTAAACACTCTGCGTACTCTTTCACGTGATTCGGTTTATTTTGAAAAACCTCAACAGGATCTACAGCTTTATTGTGAAAGGTTTATGTGGAAAATAAACATGCGGACAGCGGAGCCACGCAGTGCATTTATCGTCGCTGTTGCTAACGACAACGCACAAAAACAGTCGCTTGTCCGTCCGTAGTGTGGTTATATTAAATATAAGAGAAAGAGAGAACTTTAAGAAATTAATTCTACAGTGACCATCAAAATGATGAAAAAATATTGCCGTAAACAGTTTATTTTGTGTCACCACAAAATAAACAATAGGCTAATTTGAAATGATAGACATTTTCCTATCCGATATATATCGTTATCTCAAATAGCCCTTATCTATCTATTTTATTTTACTGAGAGGAGGGTTGCTCAAATCTTTGAGCAATCTTTATTAATGCTGATGACTTTATGCTTCACCTCCACATGAAAGCTCGTCGGGCAGCAGCACCAGGTGAACAGGACATGAGCAGCGCGTCGTCCCATCTCCTTTCACGATGCAGATGTGAGAGCAGCCGCCGTTCTCCCACGTACAAGGATGTTTACCTGGAAATCGCAGAGCTCAGGTGAGCGCGGTTTCAGTTTGAGTTTGATCTGTTAAATTGTGCATGTAAAGCGGACTCACTGTACTCCCTCATGTCGAGCTCGTGGACTGCGTGGATGTCACTTAAGTAGGCGATGCGGGCCTGGATCTTGGTCCGTCCCTCCCTCGTCGTCTTGTCGATGCGTTCGATCATCTGCTGCTGTTTGTCGATCCAGTACAAGTGGTTCCCGAAAACAGTCAGGCCCACGGGCTGCAGGATGTTCGAGTCCGCAATCACGATGCGATTGGCTCCTAAATCATTTCAAAAAAGTGCCGGGAAAGAAAAAAAAGAAAAAAAAAAAAGAACAAGGTTGTAGGGCAAAAACTTCAGGAGCAAAGAAACGGGAGAGAAACTGAGGGGTGAGGCAGAGGGGAGGTGGGAGGATGGAGAGCGATACACCGAGGTCAACAGCCTGAAAATCTGCTCATCAAGGCGGAGTCCCAGAGGCACAAAATTCACAAGAGAAAAAGGATTCACGGCCTCCTGCAGCTAAAATCTGCAGGGCCGAGTTTCCTTTAGGAGGAAACATTTGAGGAACTGAACAGTTTACATTCCTGCCGGCCGGCACGCGGCGCCGGAGAATCACAGGAATGCCGGTCTCCACACCAACCCCCACCTCCGCTGATTTCTGACATTCATGGAGGTTTGTTTATTTCCTGTTTAGGTTCGTACTGCTGAGCATTAGGTTCAGAATCCACAGGAACAGATTTGATTTGAATGTGCAGCAGGATGAACTCCAGTTTTAAATAAATTCCTTTAATATCTTCAAAGCTGAAAAACACCAAACTCAGTTTTTAAGACGAACTCTGAGCCTCTGGTCAAGCTGCAGTAAACAGTAAAATATTTGGACAGGTGACACTGAAGTGGACCCGACGGCCCCAACTCACCCGAGAGGTCACTGCTCTCGATGCGCCGCAGGTCTGAGTCGACCCAAAACAGCTTCCCCACCTCGTTATCGATGGCCAAAGCAACGGGCTTCACCAGGCCGCTGAAGAAGAGCACCTCACGCTCTGTACCGTCCAGCGCCGCCCGCTCGATCTTTGCGGAGCGCTCCATTAGATTGGTGAAGTACATGTACCTGTGGGGACATAATGTACGGGCTGTGAGGACAAAGACTGGAGGTTTGTACACGTTCTCCCTCTCGCTGCTCTGAAGTTAACCAGAACATCTGCAGACTTCATCTCTCGACCACAAGGCCTGAAACTAACCTACAATTATGGCTCAGAGCGAGCGAGCGAGTCAGAGCCAGTGAACTGCAGCAGCCCGACAGAACAAACATGGAGGACAAATTAGAGAGTGATTAAAGGCAGAGTGCACACACACACACCGCCATACAGACGACCTGCAGGTGGGTCAGGTGACATTTTCTGGATCTAAATCAGATTAACTACAGAAACACAGGAGGATGAAAGAGCTGATTTACAACCAGGAATCATGTTAATGTTTATCATTCAAGTGTTTCTCAGCTGTTTAATGTTGAATCCTGAACAGATTTCAGTTTCCATAACGATTTTTTTCAGCCTGGGATGGTGTAAACAAGGAAGATGAAGTACCCCACAGTATTTGTTCCAGTTTATTACCATTACATGCCCATGCTACAAATACTGGGTGTTTTTGTCTGTTGTTAGGTGGTTGCTAGGCAAGATGATAACATCATAATATTTGATCCAGAGACAAACGTTCAGGGTTTGATTTATACTTCTGTGTTAAACCTACACCACAGGTCCATCTCACCGCAACCTGATGCTTTCCAGAAACAAAGATTCAACTCATACACAACAAAAAACACAAGAATCTGAAGAAATCTAAAAGATTTCATTCCTGTATTATCCTTTTGTGTTACACATTTCGATGTTTTTTTCCTCGCTACCTAGCCTGACCTGTCTCCCCAATGTGATGTTTGTGTATTGTATGGTCTGTCATCTCGGTTGTGGGCAAAAGACCTGCAACTGACAAATAAAGGCTATCTCATCTCATAGTCTCTCATTTGAACAAAAAATGTATTTATCGTCACTTATATTCATATATGAATATACTGTTATTTGTAAAGGATTTAATAATATTTATTACGTTGTGTTTTTGAGCCTATGTGGCCATGCTGACAGGGATGTGCATTTACATTTGTTTTTGTTTTGTCATTTTTGACTGGCCTGAAAAAAGTGCCCTGATGATGATGATGATGTAATGATGGCGATTACTGGCATGAGGCCTCAGTGGTACTGACCCTCTCTCCGGGTTGACGACAATGGCCCGCGGCTTGTCGTGCTCCTCCCGCAGCACCACACCGACTCTACTGCCATCGATGCGGGTGACGTTGATGACGTTGGTGACCTCGCTGGTCCAGTAGATGAAGCGGCTGTAGATGTCGATGCTGAGATCGTACAGCTGCAGACCCTGACTGTGTCCGCCCAGAGAGCCCGACACCACTGTCATGCTCTGGAAAAACAAACCAGAAACGGGCAGTTTGAAATGTTTAATCTGTAAGAGACAAATGAAGGTTGTTTTTACTGCCCACACGCACAAAATGTCCTTTTTTTTTTTACATATTTATTTGTTTTATGTCTTTTTTTTTTTTTTTTTTTTTTTTGCCTGTCCCGTTTGGCTCTTTTGCCATCAGAATTATTGTCTAAAGGCAAAGAAAGATGCCCAACGGATTTACTTTACCAAATTGACCATCCCAGCCTTGCCATAATGGTCCATTTGATTCACCTTTTATTGTTCATTTTATTTTCACTTACTGAATACGGGACAGACTTACGCACAAAATGTCCAAAATGACACCAGCACACCAACACCCTCCATCAAGAACGACATCAAAGTGGCGACATATCGTTTGCACATGCTCACACATGGCCCTCTCCTCTCTATAGATGCTGTCACTAAGGTCGTTTGCGATGTTTATTTAGGAATGACTTGAACTCCCCCTGAGAAAACTGCAGGTTTAAGGTTTCTGTCTCATCTCTCTGTTTACGTTCAAAGTTGAAGATTCATGAAAAATGTCAAGACATTAAACTGTTGCAGTTTACTGAAACTACAATATATCCCATGATGCTCAGAGCTGATTATACAAAAAAATAATGCTTAACAAAAGCCAGATTTAGTCGTTAGCTTGTTTCTCGTAGTGGATGTAAACTGTCTCCATTTCTGTTTAAATGTGGTGAACTCATCAGGTTATGAATCGTAAATGTTAAAATTAAACTGATAATATTAAAAGGAAATAAATCTTGACTTTTCTGGGTCTGAAACAGCGCTTAAAACAGTATGAAGGTCAAATTGACTTCTGCACATTTACTACAATTATTGCAGTGAAAAATGCTCATGGGGCTCAGACGGGACCTTATTTTATATCCAGTGAGCCCGTCGTTTTCTTTTATGGCACCGGTTATCCGGTCCTTAAGTCTGACGTCCAAACTCCGCTTCAGGTCCTGAAGTCAAACGAACACTGCAGCATCACTGAGAGTTACAAACTGATTAAATTCTTTCTTCTTTGATAAAAGGATCAGTGTGCTGCTCTACCAGGGGTAACAATTAAGTGTAAAATCCAGGCATCCATGAAAACAGAATTTATCAAATTTAACAGAGTTAGAAGTTAGCAGGGAGTTGGCTCGCTAGTTTCCACCTAAACATGATATAGCATGTTCTGACAGAGTTTTGTGAAAAAATCAAAATGTACAGCTCTGCTATCACTTCCAACATAATTGAAGCCAGAAAACTAAACAGTAGTGACGTTACTAAAGTTGAGCTAGCTGGTATATAATGATGTGCTACCTGGTGGCTAGTGACACAGCTATGTTAGCATAACATAAACACAGTGAAGCTGGAGGATGAACCTTTTTCCACTCGATAAAAGTTAACGTGAGAGTTCCCGATGGTTAGAGACAAATGTAATCGCATGGCAGGATGCTGTAAACGGACCAAACTTCAGTCAGGAGAACTACTGAGATAATCCATCCACAATATGAGGTTAGTCATTAATATACTGCTGCACGGGCTGGGCTGTAGCTATATCATAAGGTTTTAAAAACTGTGCTTTAAAATGAGTAGTGGTACACAGTGATCACTGACTTTTTTTTCTTTTTTCTTTTTAGGGGCTTATTTAGATTAAATAGAACAACATACAAAACATTAAAACATGTTAAAAACAAAACAGCCTTAATAAACAGCAGTTTGGACCCAGAAGCAGGGTTCATACCCCGTCACTTAAAGACCGGATTCATGTGTGTGTGCGGTGATTGGAGTATTTGTAGCGAACTTATGGTAGTGGTTACTCAACATTAGCAACACACCTATATTTGAATCTCTTTCATGTGAATGTAGGAGACAAATTTAAGTTTCTTATAGAAACAGACTCTCCAACTGTCCAAAAACACTTTCAGTTCCTGTGGCAGTTTTGATCTGACTGTTAACTAAAACCACCAGAATCTGGATTTTCTCCCCAGGGACCGGCAGTGGTTCCAGTTTTTCTAATGGATGCAGTACCTGGTTCCCGTCCTCCTGAGCACGGCGGATGACATTTTGCTTTGAGTCGATCCAGTACAGCTGCTTGTCCAGTGGGTCGTAGTCGATGGCGCGGACGTTCCTCAGGTTGTGGATGGGCAGGATGATGTCAGGGCTCTGCTGCTCATCAATCACCATGCGGTTGATCGCTGTCTTCTGGCTGAAGAGCAGGAAGGATGTGGGAGCTGAAAGACAGAAACACGTCAGACAGAATTCTTAGAGCTTCTGTGGGGCAGAAACAGTAAACAAAGATAACTCAAGCTATCAAGCTCAAACTTCAGCTGAGTCTGAGATGTCCCATAAAGGCCACCATACAGAAGTCAAAGATGACGCTTGCCGTTTCAGTTATTTTATTTCTCTCTCAATCTAGGTGTCAAAATAACTCTGCATGATGTTTGTATACATGCAGGGGTGTAAGCGTCTTCTCACCGCTGCAGGTCTTGTTGTCATAGTTGAGGGAGAAGTGGGCGGGGCAGCCGCAGACGAAGCTGCTGACAGGGACAGCAAGGCAGAGGTGGGAGCAGTGACCGTTGGTGGAGGCACAGGCGTTCCAGCCGCCCTGTCTGGACGAGTGAAACACCAGGATGTCCATGACGTAATCCAGGTGACCTTGGATGACAGTGCGGTTCTGCCCGCTGGACTTGTTGGCACGCTCAATGCTGCGCTGGCTCCAGTCTGTCCAATAGATGTAGTCTTGATACTGGGTGAGACCGAACGGGTGAGGGAGGTCGTCGGCAATCACCTCACGGTCGAGACCTAAAGGGGACGAAGAAGTAAAAACTTTGATGCTTTCTATCGTTTATGTCACACAACACGAAGTGCGCTCTGCTACTCTAACATGAGCTGAATGGTTAGGTTGGCAGTTATGAGGTTGAGAGATTACCCAGCATGTTGGAGGACTCGATCAACGTTGTGTCCAGGTCGGTCCAGTACAGGCGGCGCTCTGCGTAGTCGATGGTGAGTCCATTGGCTCGCCCCACATCGGCCACCAGCGTGATCCGTCCTGTCCCGTCCATGGCCGCTCGGTCGATCTTTGGCTTCCCCCCCCACTCTGTCCAGTACATGTACCTGCAGAGAGGAGACAGGTCAGCACAAACCACACCCACCATCATGACCTGCAGACCGCTTCATGCGGTTCTCACCCTTCGGCCGGATCCAGAGCCAGAGCTCGGGGACTGTCCAGATCCTTCCAGACCAGAACCTGCCGGTGCTGCCCGTCCAGTTTGGCTACCTCAATGCGGTTCGTGCCAGTGTCAGCCCAGTACAGGTTCTTTCCCAGCCAGTCCACCGCCATCCCCTCCGGATAATCCAGACCAAATTCCACCACGTGCTCCAGAGCGCTGCCGTTCATGAAGGCCCGGCTGATGGTCTGCACAGGTCAAAGGTCAAAGTAAAGACTGGATAAACAACAGCAGTTCACAATAGGCCTGGGTATCCTCACTGATTTCTAGAATTGATTTGATTTGATTAGATTTTGACTCAGACAGTCAGAAATATCATCATTTATCAGTACTGAGACTTGAAAGACTTCATCAGAGGTGTGAGCATCACAGCAGATGCCTTTGTGTCAAAGTAAATGAGGATAAAACACAGAAAATCATGAAGGAGATTTTCCTGGCCTGGCTTTTTATAGCAGATAACCTTAAAAATATTCTGCTGTAGATCATGATGGAAGCAAAACAGCAAAAGTAAGAGGGAATTTATGACAATGTTCATCAAATGTGAAGTGTAGTTTTGATCTTCTTTTGCTGCTGGTTCAGTGAATTTTGGTTGGAGAATGACAAAACCTGCAGCTTCAGAATCAGTGAGCTGTCTTTTTTTGCACCGATGGCGTGTCCATGTACATGCCGTCAGGTGAGAAAGCCGACATCTCACACATTCTGATGCGCAGGGTCCGAGCTTTTTGTTTACATCTTTGTGTGGAATTCGTTTACCTGCTCTCATTTGCCGTTTTAGCTGTTTGGTGGTTGTTGAAATCGTTTTGTGAGCTTTAACCTCAAATTCTCGCGTTTCTGGCAAATACATTTATATTTAGAAAATGATTCAGGATTTAATGAATCGATAGAGCTTTATTCACGCTAAAATTTATTTTTGAAACCCACCCCTAGTTCACAACCAAGGTTCTGCTCACACCAGGAAGTGTTAGAGAGAAAGAAGAAAAAAAACTAACAGAAGAAAAGATTCAGACGACGTGAGGAAGAAAGAAAAAAAAAAACAAAAAAAACAAAACTGAGAACGACTAAAAACAAGTATGTGAAAATGAGTCCCACCTTCAGAGTGATGTCGGTCCAGTAGATGCGATTGTCGGTGACGTCAAAGTCGAGTGCTGAAGCCTCCTTGACACCAGTGAGCGGGATGGCAACATTGTTGCTGTTGGTCTCCAGGGAGATCCGGCGGATGTCTGTGTGACGAGAGAAGAGCAGGAAGGCCTCGGGGACGATGCAGGTCTTCATGTCGGCAATAAGCTCCAGGCCGATGGGACAGCCACATTGCACGCCCTGAGGCTTGTACAGACAGAGGTGACTGCAGCCGCCATTATCATCCGCACACGGGTTCGTACCTGAGCATGTGAAGCAGAAAGTTAGCATCTGGGGAGAAAATGGGGAGGTTTATTTGCTGCAGACCAGACCATCATCAGCTGGACTCACCAAAAGCTTCATGTACATTCGTGGCCTTGAGGCCCATGAGGTCGGGTAGCTGGTCGATGATGAATTCTCTCACTGCGGTGCGTTTGTGCACGCACTCGATGCTGCGCCGCTGCCAGTCTGTCCAATAGATGTAGTCTCCAAGCAGGGTGAAGCCAAAGATGTGAGGAAGCTTGTCCTCCACCAGCACCCGTCGCCCCGTCCCATCCATGTTCATCACCTGAAAACACAAGGTAAGAAATTATAGTCTGAAGGAGAAGGAAGACATCAGGGGAAGAGGAAAAGCATAATAAAGAGGAAATATAAAGGAAGAGTATGAAAACAAAGCCAATAAGTGGAAAAATGGAATAAGTACATAAAGACAAAGAGGAAGAAGTGAGAATAAAAAGAGGAAGCCAACCTCCAAATCAGAAGATAAGAAAGAGTAAAGAATAAAATGAAGATATAAACAAAATAAGGAGAAGATAAAAAGGAGGAAGAAAAATGGGGATAAAATTAAAAAAATTAATTGTTATGGTTTGAATAAGAGTTTGATGTTTGCTGTATTAAAAGTGCTGACACCAGCAGGAAGAGTTTATAAACCTGCTTCCAATGCAGGTTGCCGCATTTCCAGTATGTTTAAACCAGCATCAAACTATAAACTGAAAGTCCATGCAGTCGCCAAGTTCCTGTAAAACAAAGGGATGAGCAGAGAACAGACCAGGTCCCATCACAGAACATTTCCTCTAGCCAGTGCTGCACAGATGGGGGGTTGGGCAGACTCACTGTGGATACAGAGCATGCTCATAAGGGCTCAGGCGTCCTGGCAGCACATCGCAGAGCCACTAATTAGAAGCAACAGCCGGAGCAAACAAACAACAGCAGCATATGGGTGCCACATTTCCTCCTCTTCTTCTTCTTCTGCTCACACACAAAATTTGACATCTCACTTCGACAAATACCAGGACAGAGTGCTGTAAAGACCCACTCCACGGGACACAAGCACAGAAAAACTCACACATGAAGCTGCAATCGATTAAAACAAAGACTGAATTGACGTTACAGCCTCCACACACTGACGCACCATCAGAGGAGCTCCAACACACCTCCATCAGCACCACCAAACATGATGCATAAGGACTGAGTCACTGCAGAAACCATGTGGACCCTCAACACCGCTCATTTAACCATTAATTACACTTAGCCAACAACCTAAACGACTTTATTACTTTTAGCTTAACATTTCAACCATCTGTGACTTTAATGATTCATCTGTTCATGTATACATAAATATTTTTAACTTTTTAATAATAACAATAATAATAACTTTATTTATAAAGTGCTTTCAAACAAAGTGCTGTACAGCTATTTGAAAATAAAAAGATATACACTAAGCCACTTGTCTTTAGCTCCTGACTAGCTTACTTTAAGCTAGTCATTTGTTAAATTAGATAAATTAAACTTTTTATCCAGCACGTTTAACATTCAAAAGCCAACTATATGCTACTATTAGTTAAATATTTATGTTCGACTGTTTCTAATTGTTTCTCTTTTAAATCACCAATTCAACCTGCATACTCATAACTTAGCTGTTTCAAGTGTCTATCCTTCAGCTAAATATTTTATCAGAGAAAATTTAACTTAACCCAGTTATTGTTTTTTTTAATATCATTAAACTTCTGAGCTGTACGTGCAGGTTAATGCAGTTTTTCCTGTATTCTCTTATATACACTGTTAAAAGTTCTTTGTGTAACTAAACCATGAAAAATAAAAGCTTTACATTTTCATGAGCCAGCAGACCAAAGCACAAAGAGTAAAGTGAGAGGAAGAAAAACAAAACATCGAACCCAAGACTCATTTTTAAAGGCAATTCTTTTAACTGCAGCAGTGTTGGTGAAACAGGCGAACACATGAAGAGGAGTTCACCTCGATAAGATCATTTCTGAAACATGCAGGGAGGCTCAAAGTGTCAACAGAGACAAATATGTGAGGAATTTGCAGAAAAGAAAAAACAGTGAGGCCTGTAATCTGTATAGCGTCCTTCCACCTATCAGTGCAGCGTGGAGCAATGCGATTCGCTGCTCCCAGAACAGCCCCTGCGTGGCCGGCTGCCATCTTTCAAAAACATCTCCACACACTGGGCCTCGGAGGAACGTGGTGTATAAATATAAGACGAAGTTTCCATCCTCAGCCCGACGGCCTCAGCCAAAAGGTCTCCGCTGGTTTGGGAGTTGAGACCGCAGCGCGGCGACGGTTTCAGATTCTGGGTCTATTCTAAACAGAGCCGACCGCAGCTGGAGCGCAGGCCGCAATCGGAACCAGATGTGGGATCTCACCGCAAAAACTGGGTCCTCGGAGAAACCCGGGGGGGGGGGGGCAGAGGCCCCTCTGCCGGGGCACTGCCAGGCATCAACATGATCTCTGAGGGGGGGGGGGTTTAAGAAGGGGTTCAGGTGGGGTCAGATGAAAACCAGAGATATAAAATCAGCTACAAACATGACAGCATGGCGTGAGGATGCAAACCGCAGAGAGAAAGAGATCAGACTTTTACTTTCAGACCCAGCTGGACGGTCGACACCGAGCACAGCTGCCATGAGCACAAAGTTTCACAGCTCTGCGACGAACAGAGAGCTGAAGAGACCGTCCAGTTGCAACGTTTCCTCTCACAGGAAAAAAAACAAAACAATAAAACATCAGCAAACCTTCAGGAGGCCATTTGAAAATAAAACTGTAAACCATTTTAATGTTCATTGTTCACTCTAGTCACTAGAGTGAACAATGAAAAACATTCAGAGCATAAAAAAAAGCACTAGAATCTAGTGCTTTTTTTATGCTCTGAATATTTTTAGTAGAAAATAACGTCAGCACCAGATTATTTAAAAGGGCAATCAGTGAACGTTATTCTGAACGTTATATATTTGCTTGTACTGTTCCTTGAACGAGTCGCTCACCGTCACAAGTTTAGGGTGATTTCATGTTCAGTTCAGCTGTGGTGGTTTGAATATTGGGCTATTACCAAAAATCTGGCTTAATGGCAGAATCTGAAGTTAGATTTTTTTTTTGACAGGTTGAAATTACTGAAATTTTTAATTTCTATAAATTTATAATGATGCTTCAAACAAAACCCAAAAAACAGCCCAAAATGAGTGTTGAGTCAGGAGAAGAACGACTTCACTGTCATTTTATGTTCAGATCTACAACATCACAAACAGGAATCATAATTTCACAATAACTGAAATATTTATTCAACTGTTTAACCTGAAGTCCATGTTCCTCATGTTTTACCTGTGCCTGCATGTAAAGCACCATTACCACCAACAGAAAGCAGTAATGTACCTAACAGCTGTTTACCAGCTAAGATTAACCAACAGAACAAAAGCACTGCTAACTACAAGGCTGGATTGATCTAACAGTCCATAGTCAATATCCTTGTCTTTCACATATTTGCTTGACATGCCTGCCTCCAACACAGATTATTTTACATACAGGACAGCTGGTGGTGTTTCGAGTGGCCCTATAAGAAGACTTGAAGCTCTGTGCTGACAAAAACTAAAAGAACCTGTGTGAAAACTGTTCCCACCACCCTGTTTAAAATTGACAAAAGATTGAAATCATAAAGGTTGACTTTTAAGAATAGCAGATCAGAGAACCATCAGGACACCAAGACTAAAGAATTCTGAGCATCAAAGTAAAATCTGGAGCTCAAACACAAACCTCGATCTTGTCCGTCTTGGCGTCTCCCCAGTAGATTTTGCGTTCTTCGTAGTCGAGTGCGAGGCCGTTGGGCCAACCCAAAGACGTGTTCACCATCACCACTCTCTCCATCCCATCGAGGTCGGCCCGCTCGATCTTCGGCACATCACCCCAGTCGGTCCAGTACATGTACCTGAAAAACAGGAGGGGAAAAAAACTTTAACCTGACCTTGTTGGTTTAAAGGAGTCAAACACCTGAACTTCTACAAAGAACGTTTTAAAATGATTTCACAGAATTAAACTCTGAAGTTTTGTTTGCAATAACTCCAAATATGAGATTCAGATCTTTGAAATCTTTGATTGAAGCCTCATCTGAGAATTTTTAAAATCCTGACATATGCTTATAAATATTTTGTGCCTTTATTCAGATCACAAAACTCTCTCCTTTATTTTCTTCCAGATGTTAGACTCACCCAGCCACGGGGTCTAGAACGATGGCTCTGGGCTCATCCAGGTCCTCGGAGATCAGGATCTTGCGCATGGTACCATTGAGCCGGGTCACCTCGATGCGGTCAGTCCCAGTGTCGGTCCAGTAGAGGTTCCGAGCGATCCAGTCGACGGCGATGCCGTCAGGGTGGTCCACTTGAGATGTGACCACGAACTGAGCGTCACTGCCATCCAGAAGGGAGCGGCGGATGGCCTTCACATCGTCATCGGTCCAGTAGACGTATCCCTCCACCGGGTCATAATCGATGGCAATGGCGTGACGGATGTTGTCCACCTGCAGGATGATGTCAGTGAAGTCTGGCATGTCAAGAGAGATTCGCCTCAGGTCAGTTCGCCGGGCGAGCAGCAGCATCTCCGTCGCACCTGAGGAGGAACACATAGGTTAGAAACAGGGTCAGAACATCATCACTCAAAGTTTTTTTTACAATTACATTACTGCATCACCTTTAAAAAGATGCCGATTCAAAGTAATGAAGATATCACAGCATTAGAGTTTCACCTAGGCTAGTACAGTATTCATAAAAATTGAGATCAGCAATTATCAACATACTTACTGATAATTTTATAGACCATCTATGGTGTCGTAATAATAACACATTACAGTGGCAGCCTGAACCATTTTTCCATCTCAGCTTTCAACAAGTATGAAGCCGTTTGGTAATCCGCCCACAGCTGAAAATATGACCCATACAAAATTTATCCACTCTGGACCAAGTTTAGACCTCGAATACTGCAGAGAACTAAAACTAAGTGTGATCATTTTGGTCTTGAGTAAAACTGAAATGTAAAAACTGTCCAGTGAAAATCTTTAGCCTTGTTTGAGACCATTATGTCTGCCTTCTTTAAAGTTAAAAGAAATGTAAAAGATATTTGAAGGTTTTGATATCTTACATATAAAGAGCAGTGTAAACCCTGAAGGGGAATTACTGCAGGTCTGAATCCACCTGGTGAAGATTTTCTTTCTGTTAGCACACAGCTAATTAAAAACATGCACAGCAGAAATGAACCCTGGGGCTCTGTGTGAAGGACTTTTACTCGCAGTCCTGATATAACACCTGACTTCATTTCTTTAACATTCAGAGAAGTAACAAACATCGACCCTTCAGCTCACCCCCCTTGGCTGAAATGGTTAAACCCCAGCAGTGAAAGGGGGCATTGTCTGCAGGGAAATCATGTGATCCCGTCTCTCACAAAGGCCTCCCCGCCTTCAAAACTCCCATTGCTCTACAGGCGAGGGTTACTGAACCCGAAAATGTAAACAAAAGGAGGCAGAGGGCGGGGAAACGTCGGGCTGCAGTTCAAATGGCCGGCCCCGCTCATGGAGGCGGATTACCATAGCAACAACAGGTCAGCCCAGCACCACCTTCTGCTTGTACATGACTACGATGAAGAAGAGAAGGAGGAGGAGGTGGAGAGTGGGAGCGAGCACATTATCAGGAGTTTTTAAATTAGGGGAAAAGCTAATGAGGTTTGGCACCAGAAAATCTGCCGGCTTCTCTTCAAGCAGGAACAAAAAGCTCAAACACACTAATGAATCCAATCTGCGTGCTCGGCCTGGATCCTTGTAAACAGTTATACAAGCTCGCATTTTGTGCTTTTTCCCTTTTTTCTGGGTGAAAATAAAAGATAATCTGCATGCATCGACGTTGCTCACTGACGCAATTCAGGAAATATTTGGACTCTTTTTCGGTTTCCATTCGAGTGTTTCTGAAGCCAAAATGCACATTTTGCGAGTTTAATCTGACTCTCTGGATTATATAGACCTAAATATACACCAACCACCTCATTAGGAACACCTTTGCAATCTAAGGTAGCTGAGCTCTAGCACAATTTCTTTGTCCTTATGTTTGTCTGCAGTTTTTGTTTTATTATTAGTCAAAGTCCAACTTTTGACTTTACTATTAAACCCAGACTAAAATGCTTCAGGTAAAAGACAAACAAAGAAACAAACAACAACAAAAAAACAAAACCCTGAAAAACAACGGCTAAAAATTGACAGATTGCGTCAGGAACCGACAGACAATGAAGGCGGAGAGCGTTCTTACCGTCTCTGCAGGTCTTGCCGTCCTCCAGCAGTTGGACCCCAGTGGGGCAGGCACAGCGATAGAAAGGCCTGACAGGTGAGAGGAGGCAGAGGTGGGAGCATCCTCCATTGTTCAGGGAGCAAGGAGTATTCACTGCTGCCACGAAAGGAAAAAAAACAAGAAAAAAAAAATCCAGTTACCTTCAAGTTACAGCCTCAAAACTGCACTTTACCCTCAGCACGACCCTCAGGAAATCATTCATATGTTCCAGATGACAGCTCTTACATCAGACACTAAAGGATAAACATCAGGCAGAGAACTGTGTGTTTGGGTGGTCTGCATGTCGCTACAGTGACATAACACAAGCAATTGTTTGGCATTTGTAATCATTTAAAAGTAAAAATGTGTTTTTCATTTTGAATACGTAAAAAGTCCACTTTTAAAAAAAACAAACAAACAAGAAATTGACATATAGAGACCTCGCTTGTTTTAAATTATCTTTTTATGTTTTAATAAGATCATCTTCACTGAAAATAGTTTTAATGACTCTAACAAGGTTCCTGTGCACTTTTCAACAACAAATCAAGGACTTTTTAGGAACAAAACAGAAATCTAAACAGCATTTTCACAGTACAGTGATACCAAATCTGTGCTTGGCTTTTTAATTAGTGCCACATGTTCTCAGTGAGGAAACTTTGCTGTTGTTTGGCTTGAATTAACACGGCCAAGCTATTGTTTGCACAAACCACAACACCTCGTTGGGGTTTTTAAAGGATTTTCTAGAGCTTTTTTTTTTTTTCCTGTGAATAATTTAACCCCAAGTATAAAAATACACAAGACGAGGAATCTGACTGTGTTTCAGATTCTTTATCAGAGAGCCAACAAAAACATTTGTGCATAAATCCGATGAGGTTTGCTGCAGCTGGAGCTTCACAGACTCCACATGTTGGATATTCTCACATCTGGTTGGAAGGATGTGCCTCTGTTCAACACCTGAAGGGCTCTGTGCTCTCCACAGCCTGAAAGAGGACTGTCTGATCACAGATGAGGACAAGTGAAGACCGAGGAAACATGCAGCTGTTAAACACATCTGCAGAGAGGCCTGGTTTGTTCTTTTCAAAGCTCAGATTCTTACCCGAGTGAGTCAGTGAACATGTCGGAGGGGATGAAACTGTCTGGACTCACCGGTGGGTTGTCTCTTGGTGCTGAAGACGTGGATGTCCATGGGAGAGAAGATGTTGGAGTGGACAACACGCTGGCCACCTCCTGTCTGCTTTCTGCATGAGTGGATGGAGTGGGTGGTCCAGTCAGTCCAGAAGAGCGTGTCCTCAAACAGAGTGAGGGCAAACGGGTGAGGCAGCTCACCTTTAACCACCACCTCCCTGAAAACACACAGCATGTTACGGTTTTGAAAAAACTCATCACCCAGCTTCAAAAACCCTAAAGGTGGCGCTGCATATACCTGAAGGAGCCGTCCAGGTTGGAGCGGTGGATGAAGCTGTGCTTGGCGTCGGCCCAGTACAGTTTCTGCTGGCTGTAGTCCAGCGTCAACCCGTTGGGCCAGTAGATCTCCTTATCGATGATCATGGAGCGATTTGTCCCGTCCATGCCCGCCCGCTCAATCTTTGGGATCTCGCCCCAATCAGTCCAGTACATGAAGCTGAAGACACAGAAAAACGACCATCACAAAGACACGAAACACTAATCACTCCACACTAAACAGCGTGCCCACACATTGAGAGACAAGTGAAATTCACACATGCACCTCATCGTTTTCCACAAACTACTGCAGAACCAGCACAGCTCTCAGCTGTGCAGTAAAAGATGGGTTTTTACACACAGCAACATAACCTACAAGTTTTGACTTTTTCATTTTAAACCATCATTTTCATGAAATGCATTACATCATTCTCCACTGCTGTGCGCAAACTACTGGCTGTTATCTGTTATTAATCTGTGCAGGGTTTCTAAATAAACTACAGGAACATCTCAGCTGCAGATAAATGCTATTATCTAGAAACCACCGAGGATACGTCCTTCAGAGGTTTTATTGTAAATATCTGGTAGTGCGGCTGAGTGAACACAGACTCTTGGGAGTGGAGCTCACATAAACAGAATGATGGATGCTGGATGTCCCTGAAACATTTGGATGTGTGATCTCTGTCAGCAGGCCTGAAGGCCTGTAGAAACCACAGTTTGCAGGCAGGGGGCTGGTATTTGATTTCCAGCCTCAGACATACAAACACAGAATATTCTTCATCAGTCCAAATAAGCTGAACTTTTTCCACTCTCTCTCTTTCGTAAAGCCTCAATATGATGAAAAAGGGATACCCAGGGGTGACACCATGTACCAAATCTAAATATACTACCGTAATTGTCGGGCTATAAGCCGCTACTTTTTGCACAAGCTTTGAACCCTGCGGCTTTTAGTCAGGTGCGGCTTTTCTATAGATTGTCCATGATTTTTGTCATATCGTAAGACGATTTGTTTTGTTTGTTCCGCTGTTGTACGGCACTACGTTGCCTGGCGGAAGGATCGGGGTTCAAGAGTGGTATGTTGGTCACATGTCCATCCGCCAGGCAACATAGTGCCGTACAAGTAGCGCGAAAAACAAACTTCAAAGTAGCGCTACGCGTTCAGCGGGAGGCGTGGATGATGAGCGGCGATAAACTTGCGAAAAGCAAGTTGTGCTCAACTCTACCGGTGGATTCTGACAGCGTGGAAAAGTGTGCAAACATCCACGATCACCAACGGATTTCGAAGGGCTGGACTGCTGCATGATGAAGAGGAGGACACCGCCACGGCCCTTCAGAGGGTGTTCGACTCCGACACTGACAATGACAATGAGGATTTCTTTGGTTTTGAAAGTGACAACGAAGGAAAGAAGCTGAGAGTGGATGACGAAGCCATCCTGAGCCTGTTCGTTTCCGACACTGGAGAAGAGGACTTTGGTGGTTTTAGTGCGCAGGAAGATGGTGGTGAATGACTGACTTTTCTTCTTGTTAAAGCTGTGTCTCTGCACCTGAGCCTAAAAGGTAGTCTGAATCTATTTTTCTGGTGTGCTGTAGGTTACTGTTATGTACTACATTTGTTACTCATTTATGAAGCACAGCACATGTGCAAATATGTACCCATAACTTGATTTTCAAAATATTAATAAAAGGGGTGTGTCTCCAAACAGCCATCTCTTTCCTGACAATTCGCTTTGTGCATATTCTCTTACATATGATAAGTCAATATTGAAACACCTGCGGCTTTTAGTCAGGTGCGGCTAATGTATGTACAAAACAGGATTTTCCCCTGATTTTAGCTTGTGCGGCTAATATTCAGGTGCGCTTTGTAGTCCGGGAAATACGGTACTTTTTAGAAAGTTTCTGGTAATATAATATAATGCAGTGTGTGATTGTGTCCTCTGTTATTTTTAGGTAGCTGTTGTCATCGTTAAAGTTTTCCACTGTTTTTACTGCTTGTCAGGTTTAGTCCAGGTCGACTCACCTATGACCAATGTTGGGCTGAAGATTGAGATCAGATGAACTCTACCACAGCCGATTAAATCACGAACAATACCATCAAACCCTGATTAAACGGTTTCTTTTTTTGAATAATCAGTGTTTTTTTGTGGTTTCAGGCTGCTTTGTGAAAGAAAAACTGTTTTAATGTGCTCTCCCAGAGTCCAACAGCTCTAAAAACCATGTCTTCCTCACATGAAGCACACATGTGGAGGTGTTATGAGGAAGGCGGGCTTCCTGCTGTGCAGCTAATTCTCCTCTTTGTTTGCCTTAATTACCATCACAGCTGGAC
This sequence comes from Rhamphochromis longiceps, assembly GCF_057381845.1. Lineage (NCBI taxonomy): Eukaryota > Metazoa > Chordata > Actinopteri > Cichliformes > Cichlidae > Rhamphochromis > Rhamphochromis longiceps. Next base: position 19,854,874 of record NC_140573.1, on the reverse strand, counting down.
AGCCTCTTTTTCCTCTACCCAGATCCCACACCTCAATCTCAAACCACCTCCCCCCACAGCCCAGGCAGGGATGGAGAGCAGAACAGACCCCTTTATCCCTAGACTCAGGGCCAAACTGAAATCGAACATCAGCAGATCCAAAGAGGCTGATGGAAAACTCACAGCTGGAGTTAGAACCTCTGAAGTTTGAAAACTGTAACCGGATCCTGAAAGTCTTCACAGAGGAAGCTCACTCAGACGTTACTTTGAGTTTGTGAGAAGCTCAATTTTCCAGGAAACAAATTGTAGGTGTGAGTGATCGTATAGCAAAGGGGCTGTGATAAGAAAAAGCTAGAACAAAGCCGAAAGAAAGGAAAGTGGGATTATTCTTGCGGCTTCATATTTATTCCTGGAACCTCTGGTTGCCTCCAACACCCTGTTGACCAATTTCTATGTGATGGACTTGTGTATAGTACAGTGTACAGTACTTACAGTGCATATATTCACACTTTGATGTGATTTAATTGACTGAAAGATGAAAAGAAGCCCACTGATCACACACTAGCCTAGCTGATTTTTCACCCTCAGCTTTAAGGCTTATACATTAATTCCCATCAATTAACTGGATATTTGGGATAACACTTTCACTGTGAGTCAGTCTGATGAGTAAACTGACACACAGGTGAGCCATAAAAGGAAAGTACCGTCACATCCTGTAACTTCATGTTTCTGAATGAAAAACTGACCCAAAAACGGAGCTGCTGGGCCTCTCCACGTAATCCCATTCAGACAAGACAAAAGCTTGAACTGATAGCCTGCCCAGCAGCCTTTAAACGCAGCAGCTGGTTGGGTTTCACTGCGAACAAAGCAAAGCAAAGCGGCCAGATGAGCCGTTGGCTGTGACAGGCCGGCACCGAAGGGTTTCAGTATCTCTTCAAATGAAGAGCTGTGTCCTGAGACGGCACGAGCAGCAGCAGCAGCAGAAGCAGCAGGTAGGACTTCAGAGCTCTGAAACATTCAGGGTGTGTTTTTCCCTCCCTGAACAATGAGGCCCCGGCCAGGCAGAGAGGGGAGAGAAAAGCTGCAGTGAAATGCCGAGCACACAACACATCCCCTCACCACAAGAGCTGCATTGTGTTTGGTACCTGATGCATTAATCATCCCGGTTGAACCGAGTCCAGCTCTGCGTTCCACTGTGGATTTGAAGAACCAGTTTTCCTCAAAGACTGTGTTGCTGCAACACAATGAACCCGACTGCAGAAACACTCGCTACTTCACTTCACCAGAGAAACTTTATTACAAACACTAAAAATGTCCCTCTTTGAAGCTTCTTACAAGCAGCTGTGAACTGAATTCCTGCAGGGTACAGTTTTTAGCATTACAGAGTAGCAAAGACAACTGCAACATCTTCAGACTGTAAGGAAGTCAATCTTTAATGCCCAAAAACTGTAAATAAAAGACGGATGCAGGTAGAATAACATTGCCAGGTAAAGCGTTTCAAGAATATCACCAAAGCTGGAGCCCAGACGTCTTGCGCCCTTTTCTTCGATGCGAACTTTTTTTCTTTTTTTTTTTCAAAAAACAAAAGGACCCGCCTGTCGCCTGTCTGACTTGTTTAAAGATGAGATGATGGTTTCAAATCCTCTTTGAGGGGCTTCAGACTGGGGTGTAAAAGCACAAAACTGAAATAAGAGTTATAAGAGAGAGATATATAATAAGAGAATAAGAGTTCCTTGGAAAGTTCACATTTATTCTCTGGAAGTCAAAGTTCTGCATTTCTTAGAAATACAGATCATCTGATGGAGGAACTATGAATTGACTATGTGCACGAGACAATGCTAACTTCCTGGTTTGAGACCGGATGTGGGGTTGTGCATTTCCGGTAGCTTTACTTTGCGGTCAATCGCTACTGCGAAGATATACTCCAAAATCATGTCCAAAACTCGAAAACGGAAAGATTGCGTTAAGTTACAAAGAGCAGAAGGTGGGAACACTCACCGCTGTTGTGTCATAAAAAAATCTAATGATCAACTTTGACGTTTAAAGCGTTTAGATCGATCAGTTGTTTACATCACTCAACACAAGCAGAACTGCATCACTGCAGCAGAAGACACATCGTCCACATTCAGAAGCACATCTCTGTATAGTCACTGGTCTTATGATTTAAACAGGCAAATGTTCAGCATTCAAACTACAGGTGAAGAATAGTCAAACCAGATGTTTCCCCAGTTATGTCGATATCAGCTAGTCAAGTACACACCTACACAGCATGTTAACAAACCGTGAAAAAAGCCTCACAAAAAATGAATGATTGCTGGTAACGGTTTCTATACATTAGTATTTACGAAGGGTATGTTGTGACTTACCTTCAAAATTACAGTGGTCCCTCGCTATAACGCGGTTCACCTTTCACCTCGCTGTTTCACGGATTTTTTTAGTGCAAGTTTGCACGTTTTTTTACGTCACATTGTGTCCTGATCGCTGCAGACGATCTCCTCCGTGACGTCTCTCCTGTACAGTACAGAATCGCTGCATCGATCGCTAGCAGTGTGACTCTGAAGTGCAGTACTGTATGTCCACCAAACGTTTTGCACCGTCAAAAAATAAATTTGGCTACTTGATTTCACCTATCGCTGGTTATTTTTAGAACATAACACCCGCGATAAACGAGGGACAGCTGAGAAATATAACATTTGAATCCCTTTTCTCTTTTGCTCTGAGGCGCGGGGGAAAAATATCGACAAGTCGATGAACATCATTTACAGATATATTGGGTAAATGCCCAAGACATCTAGAGAAATGTAAATCGCTGCTTGATTCATTTGCTCAACTTGTTTTGGACCGTAAACCAGGCGCGAATAGGACACCGGAAACAAAGCTCCCCACAGGAGGTTCCGCACCGGAAGTAGCATATGCTAACGTGCACATAGTCAATAGAGAAAAAGGTTATACAACTTGATTCACTTCCTTTTCGTTACCAAAAACTAGTTCAAGGTTAGGCAACAGTTTTAAAGTGCTTCTCAGGAAAATTACAGATGAAACAACAAACAAGTCCAGCTACAATCCAACACCATCCACTTCAAAATTACAGTGTGTACAACATCATTTAGCATTTGCCTCATGACATTAACATACAGAAACAGCTTTCTAAGGCATCAGCTAACTAATGTCTTCTAGGCTTTAAACTGAGATAGAATCACAGATAAATAAGTATCTCAAAGAGCCTTTTGGTTCCTTGGAAACTTTCCATCTTTAGTCTATGGAAGTACAAGATCTGACTTTTTCCTGCTTTAGAAACAAAGGTCACTGTGCTGGAGGACATGTTTAAACCCAAGCAGGTTTCTGGAACTTTATTCTTTTTTTTTTTATACTTGACACCAAAATCTAGTTCAAGTTTAAGTATTGCTTTGGACCACAAACTAAAACTGCCTCAGGGGAAACTTAAATATGGGCCAATGAACAATTCCAGCTGAAGTTTAAAAGCTTCTACCTTAATATTTTGTTGGTGTTGTCATGAACTGGTACTGTCACAAAATTGGGGATAAAACAAGTCCAACTAGAACCTAAAATGGTCCACTGAACTTTAGTGCAGCCCTCATCCTTAACACATCCAACTTTTAGTTCCTTGGAAACTTCCCAAACTTCAAGCTGCTTGAGACGTCATCATGTTAGGAAGTTTAAAGAAGGTTTCCCAGACTTTATTCTGTCCTTAGCCAAAAACTAAAAGATGTACAAGTCCAGCTAGATTTTAATGTGTCAGTTCGTATTTTGGCACAAGATAACTCGACAACAGGTTTTAATGCATCTTTGCATACCTTCAGACTGAGGCAGAAATACCGATAACAAAGAGCTGAAGGTTTGCTGGAACATTCCTAAACTGCGGTCCGAGGAAATGAAAGTTCTGGCAATTTGGGGTGCTTTAGGGGGGGGGGGGGGAATCATAGAGGTTGCTTAAAAGACGTTGGAAAATTAAAAGATCCTGGAACACTTCATATTCTTTAAATCTTCAGAATTACTATAATCATTTTTATAATGCAGTCATCAGCCCATCACATGTGGAGGGAGTTTATCTGTCCACAAGCTCACGGCTGAGGGGTCTACCTCCTCTCTGCAGAAACAACATTTTCTCCCCTCATCCATGACTGAGTGGAGCTGGCGTGTTGCTGCTGCAGTACCTTCGTCTGGCTTAGTAACCACTGGAAAAACAAAACAGCTGCTGCGGCAACAATGGGCCTTTGTGAAACGCACGCAACCAAACAAAACAAGAGAAAACAGGGACGACTGCACTGGAGAAGGAGCCCCAGAGCGCGCTGCTGCCGAGCTAATGAGACGCACAGTGGGGACTGCGGCTGATTAAATCAGAAGCTGCTGTCGTTGTTTTACTGGAGCGTAATCACAGCTTTGTTCAACACTGCTCTTCATCCTGCCAAGTGTTCCTCACTCATGTTGGGAGCGTCATCAATCAGATCACATCCATGTTTAACATTTAAAACACGTTTCCTCCATGTTTCAGCCTCTGTCTGGACCAAATTCTGCCGCTTTCTCTCAAAACACAAGACAGTAAAGCTGAAAAAACGAGCTTCAGTTGATCCTCACTTCCTCTGATTAAATGTTTGTTTGTCTGCACTTGGCCATATTTTTTATGTTCACAAGACGTGGACAAAAATAGAACATCTGCATACACTAGCTTGGCTCAAAGATTCAGTCGGTGTGTGCTGTCATTTACCTGTTTTTAACCTGGCATTGGTTATCAAATCTTGACATGATCAGTTTTCTCAACATGTGGCTGTCTGTGTTCACAGCAGCAGAAAGAGGATGAAGGAAAATATTCAGCTTTAGTCACAAAACCAGCCGATTACCATCTGTGAACGAGGTGTACAGACTTTTAAATAATCACCTGTCCTGTTCACTGGATTCTGCAATAGTCTTTTATAAATTACTCTGGGTTTTAAACATGCTGGGTAACCTTTTCCCAGATTAAATGCTTTTGATATTCAATGTTTGAACAGACTGTAGCATAACTTAAAAACTGAGATGTTCCTTGACTCTCTGGAGGCCTCAAACAGCCTGCAGACTTTTATGTGAAAGACTCTGGATGAATTTAAAATCCAAAGGATGCCTCTCCTCTACTGCTAGCATCATCAGTGAGCAACACTAGCTAACCTCAGAAACGTAGGTCTCTAAACATTAGCGAGTGAAGAGCTCTGAGCACAACAAACTTCACTCATGGTCAGAACTAACAGTCAGCACGTGGGTCGTTACAGTAACGGCCGGTTAGCTGTAACTGGGTGGCACAGCATGTTTCTGACACTGTTAGCTTCATCATATCCAGGTCATCTTCCCTAACATTACTCTGAAGCTCAGGTACACAGTGTAAACTCTGCGCTGAAGAATCTTGAAATGCTCTGACACCGCTGAAAATAAACAGATGAACACTCGTAGTTTTCTGTTAATATCCAGGTGAGGCTTCGGAGCCAAAGGCAAAGTGAACAGTTGTTGGCAGAGTACTCCAATAACCCGGTTTCATCAGACAAACAACTCAAAAACAAACCAGACAAAAACAAGAGTGGAGCTCAGAGTGAAGTATCAGAGAGGGATCAGCCTCCTGCATGTGCCAGCGGCTCGGCGAGACTTTTATCTCCAACACAGCGGTGGATCAAACAGCGAGCGGGAAGAGTTTCCATGAATAGAAACCCAAGAGAGAAGAGAAGGGAAGACGGTGAGAGGCAGCGCGACGGGCCCGGATTTAAATAAAACTAATGAATACATTACAGGCCTCTTTTATCTGCACCCTAATGGATTTACATCGTAATCCAACCTCTCCCAAGAGGAAGACGCTGGCAGCACTGGGAGAGGGAAAGAGATGATGAAGGACAGGAAGAGGAGTGAGTGCTGGCCATGACAGTGTCGAGGCCGCGAGCTTTGGCGATGAATTAGGATCAGCAGGTGGAAGATGCTCAGGCAGAAACATCAAACTTCAGGAACACAGGAGAGTTTGAAAGAGCCGTAAAACCCATTTTAACAATTTAAATCAATAAAAATCACCTTTCAAGCAAGAAACTGCTAATTGTCGTCTGTTTTAGACTAAAGTGGGAATTATTTCCAAACAAGCTTTTGTTAAATAATTTTTATTATTTTCTATTTTTATTAAATTCTGCAGTAAACTCACAGGCACATCACCCTGAAGACCACAGTCTGTGTCCCGTTTGGACCTTTGTGTTTTACACTTCATCTTTTTGTACTTCCACTTTCAGTTGCTGGTTAGGTTTAGGAAAGGCTTGTGGTTTGGGTTTAGGCCACAGTTGTAATCTTGTACATTGCAAAATGAGACGGTCCAAGGGCAACAGCCCCGTCTCACCGACGCCAACGCAGGACACTTTGTGGGTAAATGAAACTTTCAGAAAACTACATTATTTCACACCCTGGGAGTAGCAGAGTCCTTCCTGGCTCAAATGGGGCTCTGATGCTTAACATATTTAACAGAAATCTGCTTCTTCCTGCCACGACTGACTACCTGATAAACAAAATGTCGATTACATTTAAGCAAATAACTATACAATTAACAAATCAGCAGTGCCAAAAATAGAAATACACAGGAAAAAAAACTCACATCCACCAGTTTTTAAATGATCCTTAAAAAGAAAAAGAAGAAAAAGTGTCCCGACAAAAGGTTTGCACACTACTAATCTTTCCCACCATTTACAACAATGTCTAAAAGTGCAGTATGAAGAGTGTGTGAAACTGCGTGCTGTATACCAGAGCGCAAAGTCTTCCCAGCCTCTTGCCTGGAAACAAACCATCTTGCAAAACTCATATACTCGTGCTGTGCCATACGAGAGAAAAAGTAAGAAGTAGGATGACTAAAGCAGGGGCCTATCATATCGCTAAAGACAAGGTCGCCATCCCATTTTTTGCACAAAGTACTAGATGATATACATCTACAGCTGTATGTTAATAAAAGTCCCTTTGTGATATCTGGGACACGTAGCTCTCAGGGCTCTAGAGTGCAACCAATTTGGTTTGATCACACATGGGACCTAATTTCTCAATGGTGCAACTAAAAAAAATAAAAATAATAATAATAAAAATCCTAGTTGCGACCAGGCATTCGAGTAAAAATAAATAAATAAATAAATAAAAAATTCTGTCTCCGTGTGTGTTCAACAACAGCCACAGATTATGCACATATTGTGGTCTAAACCAATCAGAGATAGTCAGGGGAGACCTCTCTGATTGGCCGTGGTCCACATATCCTGTCAGCCAGTGCAGGGGGATAGACAGAGGTGACTAGGTGCTGCAGGTTTTGTCACTCTCCAGCAAAAATTCACTGAACCAGCAACAAAAGATCCAAACTACACTTCACATTTGATAAACATCGTCATCAATTCCCTCTTACTTTTGCCGTTTTGCTTCCACCATGATAAAGCTCACACTTCCTGCACAGCTCTCTCTCTCTCTCACTTCAAGAACAGTTTCCCATCTCAAATCTCCGTTTTCTGCATTATTTGTTCGCTTATTACCCACTAGTCTAACGTTTACAGCAATGTTTGCTGCTGGGTTTTTTTCCTTCCCAAAAATGACCTCTGACAAGAAAGCCTCAATTCTGCTGTTCAATGCAGAAGAAATGTAAACTTTTTAAAATGAAGCTAAATTGCAAAACTCTCAGCTGTGTCTCTAATAAAGCCTATGTAACTTTGCTTTGGTTTACTTCAGCAAAATCAGGTAATGTTCAAAGTTCATGCTTTTCTTCCGTTTTTGTTCTACTGCACTTTCAAGACAGTTACCTGCTATAAAAGCCATGCTAGGAAAATCTCCTTCATGTTTATCTGTGTTTTATCCTCAGTTACTTTGACAAAGAGGCATCTGCTGTGATGCTTACACTTCTGATGAAGTCTCACAAGTGTCAGTACTGATCAGTGATCAGAATTATAATATTTGTGACTCAAAACTGAATCGAATTGAACAGGGAATCGAATCGGGGACCGAATCGAATTGGGATCTTGTGAATCAGAATCGAATGGATTATAGAAATCAGTGACGATACCCAGCCCTAGTGAGTAGCCTAGGCCCGAGAGAAGTGGATGTAGCTGTGGGTAATAAGAAAAGATGAAAAGAAAGATTGATAACTTTTTTGTGAAGTAAAGCCTGATCCATCTGAAATTCATAGCCAGTCCTCTGACACGGAGCCATAAACCTCTCAGGTTATGTCTAACACTGGTCCGGAGACGGCATCAGATAATGAGCCACAAACGATCGACTCCGAGCCAGAGCGCACTGAAAGTAAAAGGGGGAAAGTGTATACATTTCAAAGACAGTGGCTTGAGCAGTTTCCCTGGCTAAGATAGAGTAAAGCTGAGAATATGATGCACTGCATTTACTATCGTGAGTGTGGAAAGACCATGGCCAGCAATACTGCATTTGTGACTTTGAATTGAAATACTTAAAAAACACAGTGTATCCAGAAAACACATTATATGTCACGATAAATGCACTGCCCAACTGTCCCCCTCTCTCCACTGCCTTTCAGGGGCAGGCAGCAGCAAGCAGTTCATTAAGTTTAACATTGCCAAAGCACTTTAAGCACAAGCACTTTTTCAATAGCTTATCTTTCCTGTAGAACTGCGCTCCAAATAAAGAAATTTGTTTTGACAAGATTCTTAGTTAATCATTTACAAATCAATCTTGTCTGTATGGACAGCAATTTAAAAAAAAAAAAAAAAAAGTGAACATGTGAAAGTGCAATGTTAAGCGATGCAGCTGAAAAATTTGGGTGCGCCTAACTCTTGTGCTGGTGCACATAAGAAAAGAAAAAAAAAGTTAGGCGCACCAGCGCAACCATGGCAATAGTTAGTCTAGAGCCCTGGGTTTGACTAAGAACTGTCTTTTTAACCCTTACATATGGGGTAAAAAATATATATATACATATATCGAGATACATAATAAGGTTGGGCAACTATTGACGATAGGCTGACGATAGCCTCAGCCTATGGTCGATCACAGTTTTGACTATGTTAAAAAAAAAAAAAAAAAAAGAGAACGAAACATTTTAATTAAATAAAAAACCACAATGGTGAGGAGGGAAAAAAAAGAGCAACTGGCATATTTTTTTCCACTATACAGTGGTCCTTCGTTTATAGCAGGAGTTACATTCTAAAAATAACCCGCGATAGGTGAAATCCAAGAAGTAGCCAACTTTCTACAGCAGTGGTCCCCAACCCCCGGTTCGTAAGTCGTTTGGTACCGGGCCGCGAGAGTTGAGGCTCAGGTGTGAAATGTATGGTTTTCAGGGTTTTTATCGGTTTTCAGCGTTATTTTGTTATCGTTTACTCGGTTTTCCTTGGTCTTTTCATGTGTGTTATGAATAAATTTTCTTTTTTTTTTCGGTACCGGTACTAGTTTTATTTTATTGTATTTATCCGCAACACCTTGAAGGCCGGTCCATGAAAATATTGTCGGGCATAAACCGGTCCGTGGCGCAAAAAAGGTTGGGGACCGCTGGTCTACAGCCAATCAGGACGCAGAACACAATGTGCTGTAAGAAAAAAAGAAAAAAAAAAAAAAAAAAAACAACATGCAAAAGAACATGAAAAAAATCTGTGAAACAGCGAGGCCGCAAAAGGTGAACCGTATTATAGCACGGGACAACTGAAGCCGTGTTAACAGGCCGGTCCAGTGTTTTTCTGTCGACCTCGACCTAACAACACATAAGTCAAAAATCAAAACGTCTCTTCCAGGGAACATGAAAAAAAAAAAAAAAATCTCTGGTGTAAAGTGAAGTCTTTTCTGCTATTTGGTGCATCTCAATTAAATACACCAAAATGTATTTGACAGGGAGAAGCACATTTACTTTATCAGGTTTTAGCAATTTGTTTAACAATATTACCAGCGGTCCTGAAAACGCGTTCTAAAGTGTGCTTGTGGCTGGTATACACAGCTATATGTGTGACATCAATGTGAAACGTTTTTCATGCATTTTCCACCAAGCCAGTGGATCATCTTCTCCGTCTACAGCCTCCACACTGAGGTAATAGTCCATTTCTATCTGCGCCTTCTCCTCCAGTGTGCAATTTGGCAATTAGTTCATCCATGTTTGGACTTCTTCTGTGCTCTAAATTAGAGATGGACCGATCCGATATTACGTATCGGTATCGGTCCGATACTGACCTAAATTACTGGATCGGATATCGGAGAAAAATAAAAAATGTAATCCGATCCATTAAATATCACGAAAGCACCTCACAAAACTTGCAACACGCCGTAACTCACCTCAGAACGTTAGCACGTCGGAGCAGTATGCATCACGTGATAGAGCGGCTGTGGCATGTAGGACCTGTCGGTGGTCTGGATAGCATTTGGAGCTTCGCTAGCAACCCGGCATTTCATCTCCGACAAAGTTATCCCGAGAGAAGTAAAGCAAGTGTGTAAGTCCATCTCTGAATGTAAAGCATTCCTGCGTTAAGCTTAACAAGCGACTGCCTCTCCTGCTGCTACTTCAATCATGAAACTGCTTAATGATCAGCTGATCGGCTTTTCTGTCGCGAGTCCGTCTCTTTTGTTTGTTTTTGGCCCACTTTGCACCAGAAAGAGGAAACCAGCGGCTGAACAACAGCAGCACGTTTAAGCTTGATAAGCTGTTGTTAGAATTTATTTAATATTACTTTCTACACCAGGATCTTTTTCTACGTAGCTGATGCTGGTAACTGTGCAGGGGCGGATCTAGCAAAGTTTAGCCAGGGGGGCCGATAGGGCATTAACAGGGAAAAGGGGGCACAAAGACATACTTTTCTTTCTTATTCTCATTTAAAATGTCTACCTTTTAATAAATAATTATCTGACACCCAAAGTTTTAATTTGATGTAAAATGAATAGAAGTCAATTACTGTATATAGTAACTATTAAGTCTAATATATATACCCTAGTAAGCTATAGTACTTTTTCCTTTGGGAAGGTACCATCTGTGCAGTCTGCAATTTTGTTGAAGAAAGATGTTGAATCTATTTAATATTTCTTGAAAAATAATTGATTTCTGTGCATTTTTTTTTTTTCACACTGCATCAAATTAAGGTTGATTACGTTGATTAAGCATCATGAGGTGGAGCGTGAGGGGTGGTTCCCCATTTCTTATTTATTTATTTTTGTTGCTGGGAGTTGGAACCCTATTAGTTAGGTTGCTTAATATTTATGCTAAGTACTCTTTAAAATACCAGAATAGGGAGGATGGTGTAGGTTTAAGTTTATTAGATTGATCAGTATTGCTGAACTATGAAATATTTTTTTTTGCATACAGGTATAACAGAATAGCTTTAGTGTAGTTGTTGTTTTAAACTTGAGTATGAACTTATACAAAATGCAGCAAGATATTAAAAAAAACAAGTTTTGTTGATTAAAAAACACTATATCGGATTCATATCGGTATCGGCAGATATCCAAATTTATGATATCGGTATCGGACATAAAAAAGTGGTATCGTGCCATCTCTACTCTAAATGCACAAATCAGTCCGTGCATTATTACATTGCTCCGCCCATCAAAAAGCTTGCGCATTCGCGATTATATCGCATATCGTTAGTTACTGGACTGACGATTGTTGGTTGTAAAATTTTTTACATACCACACAACCTTAATACATATTACATATAGGGCTGCCACGATTAGATCGACTATCAAAATCGTCAACGACAAATTTAATAGTTGACGCGCCGTTTAAAGCCTTGTAAGATCATGAAAGATGGAGGAATAAGTAGTAGGATTTAACAGTGTAATAACAGTCTGAAACAGAAGATGGCAGCACTGCATGTACAAGGATGCCAGCGGAGGATGCATTTGAAGCTCAATTACGTTACAGCGACGCAACGAAGGCTTTCCAAATTCGAAGACTTCTGCAAATGCAGCCGACAAATGCGTCCTACTTTCCCCCAGATATGAAGGATGGGTCGGGTGAATCCTTTGTGGCCCAACTTATCCCAGAATTCATAGCACGGCTCAGCCAATTTCAGTTTCCAACAATAGCGGCAGCTACTTAGTTTTAATATTACTCTTTCTGGGTAACAAAATAAACTTTTACCATATTTTCAGGCAATAATGTAGCTGTGTAAACTTCAAATATCTGCTCAGTTTATCAAGATATCACATATTTGTAAAAGTGCTGCGATGTTTTCGGAGACATCTGTTACCCACCAACCCGATAGCTAGCCGGGTTCAAGGCTCACTAGAGCCGGCGAGAACAGCGGACTCCCGACAAATCGTTTTCAAACCCCCCACGGTCTTTTGCTACTCAGGTTAAACATGATATATAAGGCACTTAGATAACTTAAAACTGTTATTGTTTGGCTTTTTTCAAAGTTTTATTTGTTCCTGAGTAAATCCGTTTGGCTGAGATTAAAGTTACAGTTTTCACATAGCTGAATAAACGTCAAACAGAAAACTGATTAAACCGAAGTGTGAGATGGTCGACAATTTACTCCAGTGTCCTGTTATATTTTAGATAGCAAGGAGCAGACGGCTGAGTTCATTAAACTCCACTGAGACAATCTGCAAATTTCATTAAAAGTTTAATAAACTATCATCTGCTCTTTATTTTTAGTTAGCACATACCTTAAACACTTCAAGCTGTAAGCTAATGATAGTTATATAAGCGCAGATGCATGCTGATGCAATAAGCTGTACTTTTTACATCCAATAGATGCATGATCTGATTAGTCGACTAATCGCAAAAATAACCGGTGACTAGTCGACTATCAAAATAATCGCTTGTGGCAGCCCTAATTATATATCACCATCCAGCTAAAAAATATCGAGATGTGAATTTTGGTCTATATCGCCCAGCCCTAGATAAGCATGTCCCACCAGATATCCTGCATTTTATTTGTATTTTTTAATCCATCTGAGACAAAGCAATGAAAATATTACTGGACAATCTTCTTGTTCTTATTTTCAAAGCTCAGCTACCAACCAGCTAGCACTGCCACTCCCTGCATGTTGTTCCCTTACCTTTAGACTGTAGTGGGGACGCCTCTTAATTTATTGTCTTAGTCACATTGTCTTAAATACAATAAGAAAAGAACAATAAGTAATTAGTAACACACTAACAACTAAGAGCATCACTACGATGCATCATTCTGTTAGGATGTATGTAACTTACTGCGCAAGTGTCCTGGGGGAGGCATGGCTGCACACATTTGGGAAAAGGGGGCAGAAGTTTTGTGTGTGGGCTTTTCGGTTGTTGTAAAAGGAAGCTGTCCATTAAAGGTGGAATTCTAATGTCAAGTGTGAGATTATTGGACTATCAACTAGGGATGGAACGATCCGATATTACATATCGGTATCGGTCCGATACTGACCTAAATTACTGGATCGGATATCGGAGAGAAATAAAAAATTTAATCCAATCCATTAAATATCACGAAAGCGCCTCACAAAACTTGCGACATGGCATAACTCAGCTCATAACCTTAGCAAGTCCGAGCAGTATGCGTCAAGTGATAGAGCGGCTGTGGCGTGCGAGACCTGTCGCCGGTCTGGTTGAGCATTTGGAGCCTCACTACCAAACCAGCATTTCATCTCCGAGAAAGTTATCCCAGAGAGAAGTAAAGCAAGTGTGCTTTACAAACATCTCAGAATGTTTGTAAAGCATTCCCACGTTAAGCTTAACAACCAATATATGGAGCGACTGCCTCTTCTCTCCCCCTCTCCTGTTGCTACTTCAATCATGAAACTGATCAATGATTGGCTGATCGGCTTTTCTGTTGCGACTCCCGTCTCCCTTGTTAGTTTTTGGCCCATTTTGCACCAGAAAGAGGAAACCAGCAGCTAAACAACAGAAACAAAAATTAGAATTATTTAATATTACTTTCTACTAGGGCTGTGTGATATGACCAAAATCTCATATCCCGATATTAAGACATCTATTGTCCGATAACGATATAAATCACAAAAATGTAACATTTTCTCTAAATTCTGTGAATCTCTGGCAGCTCAAATTGCGTGAAGTGTTTCCAGCTGGGCGTCGCGTACCTGGAGTCGAGTGTTTTAACTGATGCATGAAACTATACATTTTTAGACATAAGTTGTAACGGCCGCCGTTTTCTTTGTGTGTATTTATTACACAGCGTGCTGCGAGGAAAAGCCTGTTTTAACGTTTGAGTCTAAGGTTTATTTTTTAGCACCTGACGGCTCTTTTTTGCTTCTCATCTGTAAACACTGTGCATCTTTCACGTGATTCAGTTTATTTTGAAAAGTCTCAACAGGATCTTGAGCTTTATTGTGAAAGGTTTATGTGGAACAAGCGGACATGCAGTGGTTTTACCATCGTTGTTGCTAACGACAACGAATAAAAACAAACGCTTGTCTGTCTGTAGTGTGGTTATATTAAATGTAAGAGAAAGAGAGAACGTTAAGAAATTAACTACAGTGACCATCAAAATAATGAAAAAATATTGCCGTAAACTGTTTATTTTGAGACACGACGAAATAAACAATAGCGTAAATGAAACGATAGACGTTTTTATATCGTCATCCGATATATATTGTTATATCGTACAGCCCTAATTTCTACACCAGGATCCTTTTTTACGCAGCTGACGGCTGGTAACTGTGCAGGGGCGGGTCTAGCACAGTTTTGCCAGGGGGGCAGGTAGGGCTTTAACAGGGAAAAGGGGGGTACAAAGAAAAACTTTTCTTTCTTATTCTCATTTAAAATGTCTAGCTTTTAATAAATAATTATCTGAATCTTACACCCAAAGTTTTAATCCGATGTAAAATGTATAGAAGTCCATTACTGTACAGTGGGGCAAAAAAGTATTTAGTCAGCCACCGATTGTGCAAGTTCCCCCACCTAAAATGATGACAGAGGTCAGTAATTTGCACCAGAGGTACACTTCAACTGTGAGAGACAGAATGTGAAAAAAAAAAAAAAAAAAAAAAAAAAAAAATCCATGAATCCACATGGTAGGATTTGTAAAGAATTTATTCGTAAATCAGGGTGGAAAATAAGTATTTGGTCAATAACAAAAATACAACTCAATACTTTGTAACATAACCTTTGTTGGCAATAACAGAGGTCAAACGTTTACTATAGGTCTTTACTAGGTTTGCACACACAGTAGCTGGTATTTTGGCCCATTCCTCCATGCAGATCTTCTCGAGAGCAGTGGTGTTTTGGGGCTGTCGCCAAGCAACACGGACTTTCAACTCCCGCCACAGATTTTCTCTGGGGTTGAGGTCTGGAGACTGGCTAGGACACTCCAGGACTTTCAAATGCTTCTTACGGAGCCACTCCTTTGTTGCCCGGGCGGTGTGTTTTGGATCATTGTCATGTTGGAAGACCCAGCCTCGTTTCATCTTCAAAGTAGGGTGACTGTGGCTCAGGGGGTTGGGAATCGCATCTGTAACCGGAAGGTCGCCGGTTCGATCCCTGGGCTCTCTGTCCTGGTCGTTGTGTCCTTGGGCAAGACACTTTACCCTACTTGCCTACTGGTGTTGGCCAGAGGGGCCGATGGCGCGATATGGCAGCCTCGCTTCTGTCAGTCTGCCCCAGGGCAGCTGTGGCTACAACTGTAGCTTGCCTCCACCAGTGTGTGAATGTGAGAGTGAATGAATAGTGGAATTGTAAAGCGCTTTGAGGTTCTCGAAAAAGCGCTATATAAATGCAATCCATTATTATTATTATTATTATTATTATTAAAGTTCTCACTGATGGAAGGAGGTTTTGGCTCAAAATCTCACGATACATGGCCCCATTCATTCTGTCCTTAACACGGATCAGTCGTCCTGTCCCCTTGGCAGAAAAACAGCCCCATAGCATGATGTTTCCACCCCCATGCTTCACAGTAGGTATGGTGTTCTTGGGATGCAACTTCGTATTCTTCGTCCTCCAAACACGACGAGTTGAGTTTATACCAAAAAGTTCTACTTTGGTTTCATCTGACCACATGACATTCTCCCAATCCTCTGCTGTATCATCCATGTGCTCTCTGGCAAACTTCAGACGGGCCTGGACATGCACTGGCTTCAGCAGTGGAACACGTCTGGCACTGCGGGATTTGATTCCCTGCCGTTGTAGTGTGTTACTGATGGTGACCTTTGTTACTTTGGTCCCAGCTCTCTGCAGGTCATTCACCGTGTGGTTCCGGGATCTTTGCTCACCGTTCTCATGATCATTTTGACCACACGGGATGAGATCTTTCGTGGAGCCCCAGATCGAGGGAGATTATCAGTGGTCTTGTATGTCTTCCATTTTCTGATGATTGCTCCCACAGTTGATTTTTTTCACACCAAGCTGCTTGCCTATTGTAGATTCACTCTTCCCAGTCTGGTGCAGGTCTACAATACTTTTCCTGGTGTCCTTCGAAAGCTCTTTGGTCTTGGCCATGGCGGAGTTTGAAGTCTGACTGTTTGAGGCTGTGGACAGGTGTCTTTTATACAGATGAGTTCAAACAGGTGCCATTCATACAGGTAACGAGTGGGGGACAGAAAAGCTTCTTACAGAAGACGTTACAGGTCTGTGAGAGCCAGAGCTTTTCCTTGTTTGAGGTGACCAAATACTTATTTTCCACCCTGATTTACAAATAAATTCTTTACAAATCCTACCATGTGAATTCATGGATTTTTTTTTTTTTCCACATTCTGTCTCTCACAGTTGAAGTGTACCTCTGGTGCAAATTACTGACCTCTGTCATCATTTTAAGTGGGGGAACTTGCACAATCGGTGGCTGACTAAATACTTTTTTGCCCCACTGTATATAGTAACTATGAAGTCTAATATGCCCTAGTAAGTAGGGCTGGGCGATATATCGAGTTTTTAAAAAATATCGATATATTTTCATACGAGATATAAGATGTGACAATATTGTTTATATCGATATAGTCTATGTTACGTTATAATTATACTTGTGGAGCCGCAGGTTTGCCTCTCTTTCGTCCACTTTTGTCTCTACGCAACGTTACTCGGCCTCGCCTCTCCTTCACTGAACACAACTCCGCCTCCCCCATAGCTTCACCTGCAGGCAATGACAAGATGAAAGCGGAAAATCTCCGTTAGCGAGTTACCGTGCATGGGGCTGGGCGACGTCAACGTGTTAGCGAGCTAACCGCGCCAACGACATGCAGCCCGGAGGGGCTGCACGGCCTAAAATCCTTTCATTTTCTCAAAAATCGACAGTGCACCTTATGTATGAATTCTGGTTGTGCTTACTGACCGCGAACAGATTTTATGTGGTACACAGCGCTCAGCAATCTGTCAAAAAATGTTCTAATATGACTTTGCTAAGCTACGGAGCTGCACCGCTTGATGGATTGTCGGAGGATTACGGCTACCGAGGAGGAGCCTCGCGGAGTGATACGTACTGTGTGTGTATAAGGACCACAAATGGCACCTGTTCAGAGACGTGGTGCAGCTGTGAAATCTGTCTCTTTGTTATTATGCTCAGCGTCTATTTTGACTGCACAATTGTGAGCTTTTTGTTATGCACAAAAACAACATTGTTTTCTTTTATTTATGGACCATGATTATTTAATAAATGCTGATAATTTATTTTTGAGTAATTTCTTCATGTACATCTACGCTGTATGTAAATAAAAGTGCCCGTGTGACAGCTGGGACACAGTGTGACTAAGAACTCTCTTTTTGTTCTTAACTTATGGCTTTAAAAAAAAATTAAAAAAAATCGGGATATATATCTTATATCGCCATCCAGCTAAAAAATATCGAGATATGAATTTTGGGTCATATCGCCCAGCCCTACTAGTAAGCTATAGTATTTTTCCTTTGGGAAGGTACCATCTGTGTAGTCTGCAATTCTGTTGAAGAAAGATGTTGAATCTATTTAATTATTGTAGAAAAATAATTGATTTCTGTGCATTTTTTTTTTTTTGTTTTACACATGCATTGAATTTAAGTTGATTGCGTCGATTAAGCATCACAAGGCGGAGGGTGGGGGGGGTGGTTGCCTATTTTTTTTGCTGGCAGTTTACAACCCCGTTAGTTAGGTTGTTTAATATTTCTGCTAAGTACTCTTTAAATTACCAGAATAGGGATGGTGGTGTAGGTTTAAGTAAATTAGATAGATCAGTACTGCTGAACTATGAAATATTTTGGGTGCAGTGTATTTTTTGCATACAGGTATAACACAATAGCTTTAGTGTTTTGTTTTTTAAAACTTGAGTGTGAACTTGCACAAAATGCAGCACGATATTAAACAAAACAACAAAGTTTTATTCATTAAGAAAAACACTATATCGGATTCATATCGGTATCGGCAGATATCCAAATTTATGATATCGTTATCGGTCATAAAAAAGTGGTATCATACCATCTCTACTATCAACATGTCCTCCCCAAGAGGACAATGAATCACCCCCTCCCACAAAAGAGAGATAACAAAAAAAATCCTCAAGTGTTGACCCAACCCCCCCCCCAAAGACCAGCTGCTAACATTTTGGCCTAAAGGGGAAGAACCAAAAATGCCTTTTTCAGACAGAAGAAATTATTATTAGTTTGAACTAGGAATCATACAAAGCTCCAAGAACAAAAACAGAGCTGGAAAGAAGCAGATCAGAGTAGTATAACATCATCTGCCAAACCTCTCAGTAACCTTCAAATGGATCAAGGATCAACTCGGAACCAAACCACCAGCTACATCCTGACATTCTTCTCCTGCAGGCCGGAAACCAGCCAGATGATCAGACTCACCCTCGTTCTGGATCCAGGGCGATGGCTCTCGGCTGGTCCAGCTCCTGCCAGAACAGAACCTTCCTCAACGATCCGTCCAGCTCAGCCACTTCAATCCGATTGGTTTCTGAGTCTGTCCAGTAAAGTTTACTCCCTAACCAATCACACGCCAGTCCATCTGGGGAGGCCAGACCTGATACCACCGTCTCCAATGCACTAGCCCCCGACTGGTTGAAGAAGGTGCGTTTGATGGCCTCCTCGCTCACATCACTCCAGTAGATGAGGCCCTTGGAGAAGACATAGTCCACAGCTGCGGCGTCCTCCAACCCTCCAACCACCACCGTGGCGTTAGCCTTCTCATGTGCCGCATCCACGAGCCGAAGATCTCGCCTATTCGCATATAGTAATAGAGGCTCACCTGGAAGACACGGAAATATCATTAGGATTGCACATATCAAAAAAACAAAGACATAAACATAGTTTTACAACATAATGCCTCATGAAACTGCCCTGAACCTCCACCGTTTGGATGTAAACAACAGATGTTTCAGAAAGCAGCAGCCATGCTGTATTCCTAGAATATTTAAAGGTAGAATGGGAGAGAGAGCCTTCAGTTTTCAGGCACCTCTTCTGTGAAACCAGCTTCTAGTTTGAATTTGGGAAACAGACACTATCTCTGCTCTTAAGATTAGGCTTAAAACTTGCCTTTTTGCTAAAGCATATAGTTAGGGCTGGATCAGGTGACCCTGAATCCTCCCTTAGTTATGCTGCAATAGGTGTAGGCTGCTGGGGGATTCCCATGACGCATTGAGTATTTCATTTTCAGTCACCTTTCTCACTCAACATGTGTTAATAGACCTCTCTGCTGAATCACACTTGTTATTAATCTCTGGCTTTCTTCCACAGCATGTCCGTCATCCTGTCTTCTTTCTCTCACTACAACCGTTCGCAGCAGATGAGCCTGGTTCTGCCAGAGGATTCATCCGGTTAAAAGGGAGTTTTTCCTTCCCACTGCGCCAAAGTGCTTGCTCATAGGGGGTCATAATTGTTGGGGGGTTTTTCTCTGAATGTATTATTTTAGGGTCTACTTTACAATATAACGTGCATTGAGGCGACTGTTGTGATTTGGCGCTATATAAATAAATAAAATAAATCGAATTGAAAATTGAATTGAATCATGCTTCTTTTCCTTTAACACAATGCTGGTGCTTAATCTAGAACTGGTTCTGATTGATCCCAGTGCCAACCGTCAGGTGCTACCTGAGCATGAGGTTAGAGCAACTAGAATCAGTGATTTCAGGAGAAATACATCAGTCATCTCCACTATGATTTGCTTTCCATGGAAATTATCCAAACTTCATCTAGAATTGTTATATAATCCTTTTTAAACTGTCAAAATGTAGACTGGACTCTGGACTCTTAAGCAGCTCCAGCAGCACTACAGATCTGCATCTGGGAAAAGATCCGGATCCAGTGCCAAACGTGGGACTGTCTGCATGTCTCCACCAAAAACGGTTGGTGTTTGTGCAAAAAAAAAAAAAAAATGCAACACCAGCAGAACACGGCTATGGAGGATCTTCTTTAAGAACGTCACCAGTGACTGCAGACCCAGCCCACACATTGTGTCCACCATGACATCTGAGACAGCACTGCTCTGTGATAGTCATCTCTTGAACCTCTTGAAATGCGGACTGGTTCCCAACAAACACTAATGCAGAACCAGCTCTGTCCCAGCAGCAGAAAAAGTGTTACCCACGCTGTGGAAATATGGTCCAATAAGAGCCCCGCCATCTTCTCAGCAGCCATGCCTCCCCCTTTAGCCTTGATGTTTTCTGTTCAACAACCTGACTGAAGCAGAACGAGCTCTCAAAGCGAGCAGCGCAGTCCAAGCATGACACGGCGTGCTGACGAGCAGCCAGAGACTCTCAGCGGCATCTTGGCTCTGAGCCCAACCCACAATCTGACACATCGAGGCGACCATGAGCCCCACGGCACCCGCTGCCTGCTGGCCTGTTTTCACTCCACTCGAAGGGGGTGGGGGTGGAGGGGGGTTTCCTTCTCCAAATATTTACTGAACCAAGACATCAAAACTTCAATTTCAGGTCCCTCCAGGCTGCTTACAAGCCGAACCGTGCCAGGAGGAAACATGAGGAAATCCGACTCTTGGGACTCGCTGACTGCACACAGAGCTGATGTTTACCTCCATTAATCTGCTGAGCGCGTCTTCACTGACTGACTGATCGTTCTACAAATAGAGACAAATGTCCAACATCAGAGCCCAAAATAATCAAGACACTGCAGACACAGCTGAAAGCTGCAGGTAGTACACGGACTGTGAGCAACCACGCGTGAGGTAAAGACAAAACTGTCAGCCTCAAATTTCAATCTGATAAGTTTACGTCTAAAAAAGAAACTGAGCGAATGGGGTTTAATACTATTAGACTTACTTTTCTGAGTTGCTTTTGAGCCTGAACCCATCTTATATCGCAACATCAGTTGGAAAGAACTTAATTTGTTAAGTAAAGTGACTTTCTGCCGTCTCTTATTCTCAAGAGGTTAAGAGCGTGTAGCTCAACACGTTTGATCTGGCAGACTTTTTGAAAAATAATCAGAAGATCAAAATGAATCAATGAAAGAACAAACAAAATCCTTCATTTTCAGTGCATGTGATGATCTGAGCTGCGATTGAAGGTTTGGGAGAACCACAAAGATTTTTAAACTCAAACTGGGCGGTCTGAAGTTTGGGAATGTCTGGTTTACAGTGAGGTGTCAAAAAACTGCACTTAAATTATCCTTGGCAGAAAAAGTTAAACAGACAACCTGAACTACGACATCTCAGCCGCTTGGTGAGGTCATCATCCACACAGTGAACAGACGCTCGTCTGATCAGTTCATGGGTTTGACCGTGAAAAGTTACTGTATGATCATTTTAACTCTTCTAACTCAGCAAAGAGCTGGACTTATTTACAGGATCTGTACCCATATGTGTTGCCATATTTTCACAATAGTGGAGATTTGCACGAGTCACCTGCAATAATTTTACTTACCCTGTTTTTCTTTCATTCATACTCACATTTAAATATAAAGTTTAAATGAAGCTGAAACCTAAACAAAACTCATGAATAATCAAAAAGGGAATTGATGGAGAAACTTCAGGCAGAATATATAATGACTCCGGTATGTGTATGATCTGATCAATAACCACCCAATCATCAGGCTGCCTTACCACCGCGTCCCATTTAAGTCGTGAGTCAGAAAAAGAAACTCGAGAATGCAGGTGCAGGTGGTGGGATTAGTTAAACCCAGCTTTTTTAAACTTGGCTCTAGTGCTGAACCGCAGCACAGCAAAGAGCAACGTGAACACTCTGAAGCCTCTGTGATCTACATACGTCATTGCTTCATTAATATTTTTAATCCTCAACTTAAACTCATTTTATAACGAGTTTAGGTTCTTTAGTTTAGTTTTATTCTGTTCATAATGTTTTAAAGATGTTATTAAAAAAACATTAATATTAGATTCATGTCCTTTATAGTGAGTGCTGGCCTAGAACTTGCGCAGAAAATTGTCTTTCTAGCAATTTTTTTCTATAATTCCTCGCTCATTATCAATTGCTTTTAATCACATTTTTTATATATAGCCTTTATTAATAATCTGAGTTTAAATGAGTGTTTTCCGTTGCGTTGGTACAACTTGCTTATTTCAAATAAATATATTTTAATTCCCACTTTTTCTGTCTTTTATATTCCTGATGTACAGTGAATCAATGTTCATTCATCCCAGATGCAGAGTCTATAGAAACAAGTCATAGAAGACAAGAAACAAGATAAAAACTAATCAAATACGCCCCAATCACCATCCCACAAAGTGATAACAACACCAGTGTCTCCACAACAAAGACTGACAAACATGCAGCTCCAAATCTTATATCTGTTAATCCCACTCAGTGTTGGACTTTGAATTCTTGCTGCAATCTGAATTTAACCAACTGTTAAGCATTTGTTCTGGTACTGAAGATCCAGAAATGCTCATTTAAAAGACACTTACACCTTACATTTGTGCTTTGGTCTCATTTTATCCTTAATATATAATAAATTATACATTAAGGACATTATTATCATCACCGTTTTTTAAACTGTTGCAACAAAAGAAATTACCAAATATAGGATAAAGACAGCATTTTGAATATTTATCTGATTGTCCATTTCTGGTGTAATTTGATAGCAAAAATATGGGGAAAATAACTAAATACATAGCAGATAAACCTGATATTTAAAAATATTTGTTTTACAAATGTTTAACACACATAATTATTGGGTAACAGTTTGACACTGAAATCTGTGTAATGAATATGTGATATGATAAATGAATGTCTCTCACTGACCTATAAACTTTCTTTACATAAGATGGCTTTATGGGTTTTATTTTTCATCCTCTAGTGTTTACTGGATATTATCAGGAGCTCCTCAGACCAAGATGATGATCTGTATGATATCGTAAGTGTGAGATGTACTACACAAATAAAGTTAGCCCTGTTCAGTTGCTGTGATATAGTATTTCTGCTCTATTGCACAGCCGTGCTGTGTAGCAAACACTAAACTAAATTTAACGGAGCATTTTTAATGGCGATGACACCTTCATGAATTTACTTTATTCGGTTTACTTTTCTAAAGAGATCCGCCTCGGACTCATTCTTTACATCCTTTAGATCCAGCTAGCAGTTCGCTTTCATTGTAATCCGAGTTTAGAGGGGTTTTTTTTCTTTTTTTTTTGCAGTTTTATTGTTTCTTTACTGTCAGATTTATACAAATACATTCATTTCTCACACGTGTCCAGCCGTGTAGCTGCTGTTTTGTGTGTAATACTGTACATTTATTGGCCTTGCTTTTCTTTATTCTGTTCATTGTTATCAATAAAGTTATTTTTCCATGTAGATGGTTTATTAGCTATTAGCTCCCTGATGCTAACCAGCTCGCTCCCTAGCATTTGTTATGCTAACTGCTGTTGAGCCCGATCCAGCCTGTTTTTAAGTTACAAAACACAACCAGGAGCGACCAACTGCGCCAAATACATATTCCCGAGACAAAGGGGTGCGCTGGAAGGGAAGCTGGCGGTGCTGTGAGTAGTCTCTGGTGGGGTATTTTCCAGCTAACAGGGCTGTTTGTGGTTTCTCCTCCAGCAGCAGCAGGCTAAGCTAGCTCGCTCCACTCGGGAGAAATCCGACCCGGAGGCCGAGCTCCAAACATCCACAGAGAAGGGAAAAAGCTCCCCTGGGCTGCTAACAGCACTTTTTCGCGTCTTTTACGCGAGGGGACGTGTGGGTAAAAGTCACAGTGTGGACACAAACTCACCTCGTATGAGAAAACAAAAACTACACAACAACAGACTCCGCAGCGCGACACCCATCTTTCTCCCGATTCTCGGCCCAGCCGCGGCGGCTCGTCAGCGGAGTATTCCCATTGCTGCGGCCGCTTCCTTGGCTAAAAAAAAAGCGGATTTCCCAGAATATTCAGGTCGATGTTCGGCTCCGGTTCGCATTACACCGTGCCCGCTTCCATCCCGGCTGGCTGCTCGCTAACTGCGTCGGATAAACTCTCGGTGTCTCACATTGTCCTGCAGGAGCTCCGTCGTCTCCTTCCGCTGTGAGGAAGCTGCCCCCCTTCTCCAGCCTCCGCCTCCACCGCCACCTCGCTGCCCGGCTTTCTATTGTTGTTCCGCCTCACAGCCGCTGGTACGCTCACAACACGGAAACGTCCCGCAGAACCGACTTCGAACCCCCACAGAACCCCACCCCCGAACACAGACGTTAACCCCACATTCCCGCGGGACTACTTTATCACACGGACAGGGGCCCCACAAAACAGGGCCCCAATATCATCCAACGGCAGGGGCGTTTCCAGGGGTTTTACATCAGGTGGCACAAGGCAAGGGGGGCTCAGGAAATCATTATATACTATATCTGCTTTTTTATACCAAATTCAGTCATTTGGTAAAAAGCTTTTAATCACCTTTGTTTGTTAAATCGCTGCATCACAACATGTCTTAAAAATCCAAGTCTATGTAATGCCATAAAACATCAGAAGAAACACATTTTCACCAGAAACCCACCATAATCACAGATATAGATGAATCTGACACTTTTATTTGATTTTCACACAAAAAAACCATTATGTGGATTATTAAAAAGTGTGAAATCTGATATTGTAAATAAACCTACATAATGTGATAGATTTTACAGCACTTTTGATTCTAAATTTTCTTTCTAAATTTTGGAATTTTACACTTTTTACCTATAGCATCTGATTTCAGGTTTTCTCAGTTTCTTCACACCCTATAAAGTTTACATGTTGCATTTTTCTATTTTTGATTTGCATTTTAATGTTTTATGCCTTAGAGATGCAAGGTTGAGATGGGCAACAGCAGACAAGAAACAGTGGATAGACATGGAGCTGCCAGGCAGAATGAAGTACATGAAGAGGTGATGGAGAAAAATGATAGGGATAGGCCAAGATGGAGGCAGATAACCTGTGGTCGCCCCAAAAGCAACTTTGAATTTTATTAATTTCATGAAAGTAGCAGCAGTAGCATATAAACAAGAAAATTACTCTGGGATTTATACTTTTTACATCTCAGTGTTCTGTTGATAATAACTTTTTACAATATTATTATTGCTTTATCATTATTATCATTATTATTATTGAGATTTTATTCATGAAACATCAGCCCCAGTTTCAGGTTTCAAACATCAGAAAATGCAAGATTTCTCAAAAGCTTTCAGAAGGAGAAAGTTCAATGAGGATGTGAGGCCTCGGATTACAGAGTACACTTCCTATTTCAGAGTAACAGCTTTTCTAAAACCTCTTGCTGATTTAATAAAGTGTGGATCACTCTCGTCTTATCTAATGAATGTATCTGTGGGAGATGTGGAAGTGAAAGCAGGACTGTAAAATTACAAGCAAGGTGGACGGGACTCAAATGTCCTGCTAAGAGGAAAGGAAAGCATCTCATTTAAAAAATTTCAGGGTTTAATCACCAGGTCAGCAAAACTGCCTCACAGTCTCAGGAATATGAGGTAACTTGTTAGCACATTAACTACCACATACCTGATCATGTGCCTGTCATGAGTTCAACCACAATATACATCACACTATTTGATCAGTGACTGAGTTCATAGGATTGGGTTTAGACTTGATGATACTTTTGTAAGTATGGCGAATATCCAAATGAAATTTCAAGTGCTGAAAAACTCATTTAAGCTCTGTTAAAAACTTGAATCATTTGAGCTTCAGTATCATGAGATAAATCATTACTTGAATAAACTGCACCAATTTATTGTTATTATCTAGATTCAGAGCAACAGGAACAAAATTTGAAACCATGGATGTTTGATCTGTTTAATGATAATTCACTGAATAAAACTTTAAAAGTGCATTCTGGGTAAACTTTCAAGACTCACATCAGCATGTGTGATCAGTGGCTGCTCCCTGAAGTCAGAGCAAAGGTCTCTTTTTTTATCTACATTTGATGCCAGGCTCATCTTTTAGCCACGATTCTTTAGGAGTCAAAATCATTCCTGAAACTGAGCAGATGATCACTTTCTGCCAAGCGCTGTTGACAGCAGCTCTGAAGCACCTGTTGCATAATAAACAGCTTTACTACAAATGTTGAGGTTGTGGACTTCATCAGGGTCATCATAAAACACATTACAGGCAACATTTCAAAGGGTAATAAGGTAAGTATGCTTCTGGTTAGATGTATATGATGTTTGTTATATTTATGATGGCCCCAATGAAGGCCACAAGCAGAAACACATTAGAGTATTAAAGTTTATTTTTATGCAGTCATGACCAAAGGTTTTTCGCAGTGCCACATATTTAGTGTTTTATATACATTTTGCTGTTTCAGTTTTTATCTAGCTTTTTTTGTACGTGTTTGTGATCTAGTGAAGAACAATGGTAAGAAATCCAGTTTCAAACACTTACAGGAGAGTCAGTATAATATATGATTTAAGTCCACTATAGTAAATATTACAGAGCTAAGCAAAGATTCTTGATGTGAAGTTTGGGAAGCTTCCTGGCCAAGGATCCAAAATGTTTATTTGATGATCTCGAAGCCTCTTAGTTACCACTTTTATCTTGCGACACAAGACAAAAGACATCCTGGAAGATCATCAGTCTGAGGATTTTTTTATGCTAGTTTTTGAGTCGAATAGTGATAATCTTGGAACCGTGATAAAGCAGGAGGATCACCATCTTGGGCCCAGAAACTGACAGACAGAAGGGTCGACCCTGTAAACGCTAACTTTTTGCATACATATTAGCCCTGTGCCATATTTATGGCCAATAAAAGTCTTTGAAACTTGTGAAATGCTTATGACTGTTCTTCACTAAATCATAAAAAAACATTTAACCTTCTTCAAAATAATTTTTGTGCAGCATACATAAATATATCTGGAAAAGTGAAAATATAAAAACTTGAAATTTTGAGGAATTCTCAAACAATTCTCAACTGTTTAACCTGCACCAAGAATTTGTCCAAAGTTGGAGCTCAGCTGGACATGATAGAAAAGAAGCTTGATCAAGAACAGCATCGACCAAAAACTCAAGTTTATGAGAAATCTGCACTAACATAAGGCTGAGACCTTTGGGAGTTTGTTTGCAGTTTTTAACAGAGATGAAATGTGGGGTTTTTTTCAGCCCTGAAAGAAGTAAAAATACTCAAAAACTTATAATACAAGTTAGATAAATCTTAACTGTGACAGCAAGTTACTCTGAAAATACACATTATATGAAGGTAGAAGCATGCATGGCTCCATGACATATATTTAAGTTTTTGTAGATTTAAAAAACAGATGGGTCAGGTGGAAACTTTTCTCAGACTCAGGCTGATTATTTTTGTTGCTGTAATGAACCTGCTCCCAGTTTGGTTAATACAGAACAGTAATAAATGTGATGCTGTGATAAATGTGAAATTTTATTTAATTTGGAACAACTTTACAAGATTAATTTTGATTATTTGTTGGTAGATCACCCAGACGATAAAAAATCACAGTGGTTCTATTTAAAATCAAACACACTCAAGCAAAAATAAATCTGCAGACTCAGATACTTTTCAAAAATCAACAGTTTTTTAATCCTTACAAGAACGAAACATCAAAGTTCAAACTTATGCAAAAGCATCACTTCACAAAACAAGACCAAACTATTACCATCCATGTAATTATTAATTAGACAATCAAAGTAAAAATCAGAGCAGTATCAGTGAAAACGCCTTATTGGTGCAGCTTCAGTTTATCGGACTGCTGCTGCTGCCACCTGGTGGTGAAGTGACGCTATAGCAGTCTCGTTTCTGCACATCCAGTACAATACAAACGTCATTATAGGAAAATAGTGCGCAGCAAGTGTCCTCTTACTTATGAAAAAAAATCAGCAGATCATAGTCATTAAAAAAAAAACAAAAAAACAGGATACAATAGTGCATCGATTTTCAAAGGATTGCATCCATCGTTTGAATATTTATCCACATGTGAAATACAAAATACAAAAACACCACAGTGAGAGAGTGAGTCTGACATCTACACCGGTCAGGTGATTTAAGAAGCAATCACAGGCTCGTATGGCTGAAGCGTGTGGGAGGAAGAAGACATGCAGGTGTATACACAAAGGGCCCCGCGACCCCACGGCGAATCAGAAGAAGGCCAGAATCTGAATCAGAGTCCGCTTGTATAGAGTTTCTTCTCGCCAGTCCACTTCAGAAGCTTCCTGAGTTTCTACAAGTAAAAATATTGCTGTTTGTTCTTTGTTCCATCGTCAGCTGAAGTTTTGGACCAATGAGCTTCCCAGCAGAACTCTGAGTTCATTATGTGATCTGAGAGGCCACAGAAGGGCAGTGTTACCGCCTAAAGTCTGAAGGCTGCTTCAAAGTTGCACTATCACTTGTTGCACAAGACTTAAAAAGATCAAGTAACAACTGAGGAATTTGTCTCATGAGAAGTCAAATAATCTAAAAACATAAAAGCCCAAAAAATATCTCAAAGTTTGATTTTTTTTTCACAAAACAAAAACACCTCAAATAAATTCTAAGAATAGTTTTTAAATTAAGAGATATTTTGTCTTCATTGTGAGAACTTTTCAATATAAGTCTACCATCTTTTTCTTTTGTTAACACCAATAACAGAAAAATTAAGGTATGAAGTCCATGATTGGTCTGTGATGAGTTTAAGGAGGCGGAGTCTGAAATGGAATGAGGTTGTCATCTTTGTACTTTACCTACTGACTGTATATAAAAGATGGACATGGTCACTTAAGGTGAATAAAGCTGAAATAATCAACAGTGAAGACTTTAAAAATCATGTGACTGGTGAGTTTGTTGAATGACTTCTTTGTTAGAAAATCTGGAATGGGCGGAGTTTGTTCACTATTGTTATAAACATAAAGTTCAGCTAGCTAAGCCAGCTTAGCTTAGCTTTTACAGGGTTTTTCTTTCCTCAAAATTGGTCTTATGACCAATCTTTTTTAAAATGATCTCTGTCAAAACCCAAACATATGCAGGAAATTTTGTTTTCAGATGTTAATTGAAATGGCACTCATGAGTTTTAGATAGTGCTAGCTGAAACAGCATGGAGGCCATAATTTCTCTACTTAGAAAAAAGTTACTAAAGTATGAACACACAGCACCCCTTGGTTTCTCTTTCAGCTTGCCTCCAGTTTTAAAATAGCAACATGGCAATGGTCACAAACCAACAGCTAATATCAATATCTGTGTCTATCTTTTACATAACATTGGTGGTTTGGGTGTTAAAAACAACAGAAAAAAATGTTGCTAGCAAAGCAGTGCGCTATTTTTTAGAAGATCAAAAAGTGACAGCTGTTTTAAATGCAAAGAAACTAAATATTATGTGTACTCTCCGGCCAATCACAATCCAGTGTTCTCCACAGTATGACAAACCTTTCAGGAGGTGATGTAGGTGCTCCATTATTATGTAACTTTGTGCTATTAAACTAATTGAATAAATTCAATAAATCTCACTGCCCCTCTGGTCTTCCGTCCTTGTAACGTTTTCCTTGTCACACCTCGTAGTGCAGATCATTGAGTTCCAGTCTCGTGTAGTGGCGTCTGTCGAAAGACTCCATTGCTTTGCGGCCTCCAATGGCGAGGGCCATTGTGAGGATGGCAAGCACCAGCACCACAAATGCCACCATGCCGCTTTTCATTGCTCCATGTGCTGCTATCCCTTTGCCTCTGGCAGCACTTGAATTCTGGAGGATGTGGTCAGACTGAACAGCACCTTTGGGGACAATTAAAAGAGTCGCCGCGGGCGTTGTCCTGGTGGTGGGCGCCTCAGTGGAGTTGGTGGTGGTGGTAGTTGTTGTTGTGGTAGTGGTTGTTGAAGGAGGAGTAGGGGGGTTTGTGGTGGTAGTTGACGGAATAGTAGTGGTGGTGGTTGGAGGTGTGGTTGTGGTTGTTGTGGTAGTTGTGGTAGTTGAAAGTGTGGTGGTTAGAGGTGTTGTGGTGGTTGGAAGTGTTGTAGTCGTGGTCGTGGTGGTTTCAGTGTTTGGCTGAAGTTTTTCGGTAGTTCTGTATTTGGCCTCCTTGTTCATTGTTACAACAGGAAGTGAGGTGGTTGGAGTGGTGGTGGGGGTGGTGTTTGGGGTTGTGGTGGGAGTTGAAGTATGAGTTGGCTGGGTGGTGGTGATGCTGATAGGATGAATTTTTCCTTTCCTGGAGGTTTTAGTTTGCTTTTTGGTGGTTTTGTTAGGCTTTTTTATGGAGGTGGTGGAAAGAGGTGATGCTTTTGCAGTGGTGGGTGATGAGGTCACTGCTGCCATTGTGGCAATTATGATGATGGGTGGAGGTGTGGGGGTGGGGGTGGAGGTGGAGGTAGGGGTTGAGGTTGTGGTTGATGGTAAGGTAGTGGTTGTCGGTTGTGTTGTGGTAGTGGTTGTTGTCATTGTGATAGTGGTTGGTGGCATTGTTGTTGTTATACTTTTTGGGGTTGTTGGTTGTGCAGTTGTTGGCGTAGTTGGTGCCAGTGTGGTGGTGGTTGTGATGGTGGTAGTGGTGGGAGGTCTCACAGTGGGTGGATGAAGTAAACCTGTGCAGGAAAGAAAACACAAAGACATAAACTTAAAGATTTGTATAGAATTGTTTGGTCAGCAGGGGGCAGCAAAAATCCACAATCATCCAAAATTCAACACAAACAAGAAAAAGTGAGTTTTAGAAGGCTAAAAAACAATTATACTGACATTTGATCCAATTTGGTAACAACCATTCATGAACGGTTTGGGTTTAGTGGTATGTCACATATTACAGGTGTGTCTCACACTGACATATAGGGCTCCATAGCTCAGGGGTTAGAGCACTGGTCTTGTAAACCAGGGGTCGTGAGTTCAAATCTCACTGGAGCCTTAACTACATGCCTTCTGTGAAAGAACCATACTGTCTGTTAACTCTCTGGGGAAAAAACTCCATGACATAAAATATACCCCATCATTTAAAATGTTTGTTCAGGTGCTTGTTAATTATCTTTCATGATACAGGAAATTTGACACATTAATATTTAAAATTATTATTCTTTTATATACAGGTGAAGATATTTATGATAACCATGATATTTGAAAATAGGACATCAATAATGCACATATATGATAACATTGTATATTATTTGCTAATGTTATGGTTATGGACCTCTATGTAGTTGTATTTTGAGTTTAATTATTCATCCATTCCCTTCCACTTATCTAGTTCAGGGTTGCAGGGGCAGGGTCTGGAGCCTATCCCAGACATGCAAAGGGCTAACACGAAGAGACAGTCAACCAGTCGTGATCACATTTGCACCTAAAGTCTTTAAGTCTGCCGTCATTAGCTATGTCTGGGCCCAAACTACGCTGCAGGTCCCTAAGACTAACGATCACTGCGGCATTACTGAGAGTTGAAAAACTGTCTAAATTCTTTCATCTGTAATAAAATGATCAACATTACTGCTCTACTAGGGGTAACAATTAAGTTTAACATCCAGGCATTCATGAAAATAGAATTTATGAAATTTAATGGAGTTAGAAGTTAGCAGTGAGTTAGCATCTAAATAGAATATACCATGTTCTGACTGAGATATTTTTGAAAACAAATTAAGACGTACAGCTCTGTTATCACCTTTACTATCACAGGAAAGTAAACAGCAGGGATGTTTTGTTGGGTTACTGAAGCTTGACTAGCTGGTATATAATGATGTACTAGGTGATCGCTAGCGACACAGCTATATTAGCATAATATAATCATTGACGCTGGAGGACGAACACTAACTTTTTTCCACTCAATAAAAGGTAACGTGAGGGTTCCCGATGGTTAGGGATAAATGCAATCGCATGGCAGGATTCTGTAAATGGACCAAACTTCAGTCAGGAGAACAACTGAGATAATCCATCCACAATACGCGGTTAGTAATTAATATACTGCTGCATTGACTGGGTTGTAGTTACATCGCAAGGTTTTAAAAACTGTGCTTTAAAATTAATAGCAGTAATAAAAATTGAGAGGCTGACAGTGATCACTGACTGTTTTTAGGGGCTTTTTTGGGATTATATAGAACAAGATGAAAGCATTAAAACTAGTGCTGACAGCATTAATCTCGTTAAAATGACTCTAACGCCATAACCGCATTAACGCAGCAAATCTCTGTTAGCAAGTTAGCACGGATCGCCCCGTGCGTGGGGTTGCATGGCACTAACACGTTAACGAGCTAAACGTGTTAATGCGTTGTCGCCGTGCAGCCCCACACACGGGACGATCCGCGTTAACTCGCTAACAGAGATTTGCTGCGTTAATGGGGTTATGGCGTTAACGTCATTTTAACAAGATTAACGCTGACAGCACTAATTAAAACGTTAAAAACACAACAGCCTTATTAAACGCAGAGTAGTTTGGACCCGGAAGCAGGATTCATCACAACATCACTTAAAGACCGGATTTAGAATCACCGATTAACCTAACCCCACTAATTGCATGTCTTTGGACTGTGGGAGGAAGCCCTGGAGAAAACCCATACAAACTCCACACAGAACGCACAGCCAAAAATGTGTGTGGGGAGGGTAATTGATGAACGTGACTGATCTTCCACAGGTATCAACATAATATCATTATCATTAATTTTGCTTTTGTTTTTGTTTTTTAATAATAATGAAGTGAAGATCCTACGGTGAAAAATGAAAACTATTTTCTAAACTAATCAATAATACTTCTAGTTTTGGCTTAAATTTACTTATTAAAAATCTTCAAGAATCCGAAGCTGAATGTATGCAAAGCTGGGTCACTCATGTCTTTGTTCATCATGCATTTAATCATCATTATTAAAGTCATTTTCTGTGTTTACAATGAGTATCTGACGTACCTTTGTAGATGTCATAGGTGTTGATGCCCTCCTGAGCCTTCGTTAAAGGACAGTCCTGCTCCATCTGACAGTGGAACAGGAAGCAGTTCTCATCACCAGCGTGTTTGTTCCCGTTGAAAACCACCATGTTGCATTTAGCACCTTCAGAAACACAAAGTTAGTTTTTTCCTTTCACTTTTTTGAGTCACAGTTTTTGGTCTGCTGTGACCTTTGAGACTGATGAGCCTACTATAGAGAAACTGTGATATATCCCACGGTAGCGATGGTTACAGGAAAAAAAAAAAACACTGACCAAAAACCAGATATAGTCTTTAGATGGTTACATGTGGCCGTCAAAGCCAGTAACCTGGGTTATACTTTCTCTGACTAAATTAGGTATACATGACGAAACAAGAAGAGCAGCTCCCCTTTAATGAAGCTTTGATTTTTCTTATGTCTGGTTTTGAAGGTAAATATTTAAATTTACAATCTGCACAAATTACCCAAAACTTTCACCACCAGGGCCAGCGTGACCTCAGTTCTCAGGCTTTCCTGAGCACTATACAAAGGTATCTTGGACATACAGTCATTGCTGTTGTTTCTATAGATCCTGGTGATGATTTTGCAGGGGTGTAAATGGATGGAATGAGCATAGGGTGGCACCAGCCCACCATTTATAATTGGTCCCTACAGACGCTGCTGGCTTTTGTAAATTTCCTTAAGTAATGCTTTTTAAAGCTGTACTTCTTACTGAAGTACAGTATTTCTATTTTATGCTGCTTCCACTTCAACCAGACTTTAGATGCCAGTACATTACTTTATGCTCCATACCATTTATTTTAAAGCTTTAACTGGATTAGTATTATCCAATAATATTATGGATAGACTAATGAGTGCTTTTACTTTAGCTACATGCTTCATGCTTCATGGTTCAGACACAGTTTTTTTTAAACATATCTTTAAAAAACATAACCTTTGACCCCCATGTTCCCCATTCACTCTGCTCACCTGGTTTGACTTCCTCTGAGCAGCAGGCGAGGACGCAATCCCGCTCAGAGTGGACCACCCGGGCATCCATGGCTGTTGTCGGTCTGTTTAGCGACAGCCTGACGTCGACTATGGCGCTCTGGTGCTGCCTGGAGAAACACGTCTCCGGTTCCAGTGCTGACACGGGAAGTGATATCATCACTATGAATGTGAAAGCAGCGTAAACGAACAGCATGAGCGTCCCCAAGGGTCGTTCAGAGGTGGGAGGGGTCATGGCTGCAGTGGGCGTACTCAGATCAGAAAGGCCTCGGTGTGCAGAGCAGGACAGCAGAAATCCACAGAGATGAACTGCAGAGCACAAACCCACTGTTATTAAAGTTTAATCAATGATATTATCACTTTAAGTGTTTCACAGCAAACACTCAGAACAACAGAGGCAAGATGACACTGAACGAGAAAAAAGGGCAGGAAACGTCAGGTGGATTTTTTTGGAACCATTGTTTTAAGTCAAACCTTTTAGTACATCTTATTAAGTCTTTCTTGGACTTTGTCTGAGACTTCAAACCCTTGTCAGGATGTCTCAGAGTCCCAGATCTGTCTTGGACCACAAAGAGAGCAAAATTAGATCTGTGGAGAGAAAATAGAAACCTAAAAATGGAAGCTGTTCCTGAAGGAGGTGGCGGGGCAGCTTCTTTTTTTAGATTACTACTGAACGAGGTCAGAAAGATGTTTGAATCAGAGAGAAAAATGTGGTGGAAGAAGCATTCAGACCGCTAATCTAAAGCTATTCCAGCGCTGCATCAAAATTAAGGAAAAGGAAAAGAGGCCACACCTCTAATAATGGAAACTTTAAACCTACAGAGACCACAGCAGGCTGTACATTTAATATGAGAGTCTTTGGGGATTGACGCACTGTTGGGGCCTGAGCTAAACATTAGAGCAGCGGTCCCCAACCCCCGGGCCTCGGTCCGTACCGGTCCGTGAGAGTTGAGGCTCAGGTGTGAAATGTATAGTTTTCAGGGTTTTTATCGGTTTTCAGCATTATTTTGTTATCGTTTTTATCGTTTACTCGGTTTTCCTGGGTCTTTTCATTTGTGTTATGAATAAATTTTCTTTTTTTCGGTACCAGTACTAGTTTTATTCTGTTGTATTTATCCGCGACACCTAAAGGCCGGTCCATGAAAATATTGTCGGGCATAAACCGGTCCGTGGCGCAAAAAAGGTTGGGGACCGCTGCATTAGAGGAATCATGTTTTCAGTGTTTCATTTTTCCACTCCAGTGGTTGACGCTTACAGACAGAAGTGCAAAAATCTTTTACATAAATTGTTGTGACTGAAAATCTGACATAGATCCTTAAAGAGGGCCCATTCTGCTTCACCTGACATCCTGCATATATATTTCCTGTTCCAGCAATGGTACATGTTCATAAGGCTATTTCAAGTCACCACATGGTTGTAGCTCAGGTTCATTCAGCTGTGTATTTCAAAGGTGGATGCTTACAGAACAGGTCAAATATAAAATGCACCTGTCGCACCGCATCACATTCTTTAAGGGTATAACCGATCCATCTCCAATGAGTGGTTTTAAAGTGCATCCTGCATCCAATACTGTATGTCACATTCATCTACAGTTAATGTTTAACCAGACCAGTGTGAGCGATGGTTTAGCTCACTGGGTAGAGCAGGTGATCTATGTCCTGTGGGGCTAATGCAAAGACCTGGGTTTAAATGTGCCCCAAGGCTTTTTGCTGCATGTCTTGTAGTTGTCGTAGCGTTCCTGTCTTTTCGCCATTGTTTTACTGCAATAAAAGCTACCCCCCCCCCCCCCCCCCACAAAAAAAAGAAAAAAAGAAAATTTATGTCCACACAGCAGTCCTATATGTCTTGATTAAGAATGGCTCAGAGGTTCCTGACAGTGTTGCTGGACTCCATCCAGAGTAAACATCTAGTTAGACACCATTTTTTTAAAGATAGAGTCGAGTACCATAACCTCAGTTTTGTCATCCAGGCCTTTAAGTCATGCCTGTAATTTAACTAGCTGATTTGTTTCATGGTTAAATACAGCTGGGTGTCAGCTGCATAGCACTAAAAATGTTAGCAGCACTTTTTAAAAATAATATTGCACAAGAGAATCAAAGGATCTACGAATCGATGAAGTCATCAAAACTTAGAGAGCCCCTGATTAGACTGATGAGGACATCAGAAGCCCCTTAAAGGTGGATTTCACCATATTTAAGTTTTTCTATACTGCTAAGATGGTAGAAAAGAGGACTGTGATTACATATTACTCCTTACAGCTCTTATTAACTCAGGTGTTATCTGTGATGAGGTAAACATTAATCTCACGTCACAAAGTGTTCTACATCCTGATTATCACGTTTACTCACGGGGGGTGTAATCGAAAGATTCTGAGAACACGTCCATTACCACTTACACTGTGCACTCCAACCTCAACCTCTGTTTCAAACTGCCTTGATGTTCATGTGAAAGATCATTACAGGTGAGGAGGTTTAGAATTAGACTCTATACAGTATGATACTGTGTGCACTTTTCCTGTAGCATCCTGAGGCGTCTCGTGGAGAATCCTGGAAGTAAACCAGGTGCACATTTTCGCATTGAGTCTCCAACTGACTTTTGTCATGTGCAAGCGGGCATTTATTTCTAAAACACATCAAATTCACTTTGTAGTTCCTGTTTGTCACTTCCTGCCCACTTCTGCTCCGTGCAGCCTGATGCAGAGCCTATTAAAAAGTACACCTGGCGTGACTTTAGGCTGCTGTTGAGATGCTTCTCTGTGGTGTGTCTGCTAAGCACATTAAAAACGCAGTGTTTTTGGCTACATAAGCAAAATTTACACTCATCTTTTTTACCACATTTGCTTTACTGTGATCTCATCCACGTCCTC
The DNA here is from genome assembly GCF_057381845.1 of Rhamphochromis longiceps. Lineage (NCBI taxonomy): Eukaryota > Metazoa > Chordata > Actinopteri > Cichliformes > Cichlidae > Rhamphochromis > Rhamphochromis longiceps. The sequence continues at coordinate 19,817,973 of NC_140573.1, read as the reverse complement.
AAAAATTTAAATATAGTTGAAAGATCATCGTTTGGATTTGGTGGAATAAATCCAGCTCCCATTGCACAAGTACAGAAGATGAAGAGGACCTTGTTTCCATGTACAGCCTACTTAACATGTTAGTTTGTATAAAGAGTTTTGAGTATTTAATAATTAAGAGCAGAAACTCACCGACCGTGTGAACAGTCCTCCTTTAGATGCTCAGCAGCTCTGTGGGTCCACAGTCCACAGAGCAGGACTTTAGCCTGTTTTTCTGCTACGGCTGCTCTCCTATCAGCTTTACAGCTGCTGTTATCTGAGCCACTATCAGACAGATTAGTGCTCCTTATTCACGACAACATGATGACCCTGTTTTTATGTCAGCATCGTCCTCTACTCAACAGGAACCCTCAGCATGAACTTTTACTCACAGCAGTTTAACCCTCATTCTCCATCTTCCCTGTGCTAATGTGTTATACTAGCTTAACCATGAGTCTGTAAGTAGCCACCAGGCAGCACATCATTATATGTCAACTAACTCGACTTCACTAACTCCAAATATGACTTCATCTTTTTAGAAATCCACATCAGAACGTGGTATATAATCTCGCTAGTCCTCGTTTTAATGGGTGCTTGGATGAACCTTTCCTGTAACATCTGGGAGGACTGTCATGGTGATCATTTTATTAGTTTTTTTTTTTTTTTTAGAAAGAGAAATTCTAACAAACCAGAGTTAGAGGTGAGTTTAATCTCTATATATTTTATGTTTTTTAATTTAGTCTTTAATTTCGTAAAATCTGCAACAAAGTTAATTAAAAACATAAGAATGTCATGGGGTGTATTCTTCCATGTCATATACAGCCTCCTCACATACTATCATGTCCACATAAAAGCCTAAAGAAATCAACAACAATTTCACAACCTGTCGAGTTATCTTACCACTAAATCAGGAAAATAACTCACTATGCTTATAGTGTACAATAAGGCTGTAATCAACTAAAACTAGCACAGAGCTTAACAAAATGCATCATTGATGTAAAAGCAGAATAGTGATGTAATAACCTCACAGAGCCGGTTTCATGACTCTGACAACATGACAACTCAGGGGCTGTTCGGGCATTAAAAAAAGTAAAAGGAGAAGAAGTAGTTTTAATTTTTAACTAATGTCTTCTTAGTCTTAGTTCACTGTAATAAACTTTAGTCTGACATTAAACTTCAACAGAGTTTAAATAAGTGAGTTTAGGGCTAAGTGTAAATTACCTGCATGGCTAAAAGTTGCTACCTGAAAAATGAATAAATAAAAAAGTCCAATTTTAGAGATCTAAAACCTGAACCTTATTAACAGTATAAAAAGCCAAAACTGTGACTTCTGTGATACTTTTCTGATTTCAGACTATAGTTTCAAGTTTAACTAAATAAAACTCAAAGATCTTTTTGTAAATTTTGCCTGTTATTAGAATCAGACTTGCCAATCACAAGTCATTAGCCCATGAGCCAAAAACTGCGACAGTGAAAAAGCTCAAGCTCCAGCAGCTATTCCATCTTTTATATAAAATCTATGATTGAGGCACTGACTCCATCCATACATCACATCAACAGCAGAACACAGGATGACGTCACACAGATATCCCAGCTGTTATTAAGAGAGGAAATAAACGTCAATTTATAACATGGGAGTCTATGGGGACTGACTCTGTGGAGCCCCTGCTGGACGTCAGAAGAACTGCAGCTGTTGTTCTCTCAGCTCCTTTTGGATAATAAGAACTTGAGAGCACCTGCCCGGGCTGAGCCTGAGCTCAAGGCCAAAAATCTGTAATAAAGTGTGTAATAAATGAAATGCGCTGCACACATGACCGCATCTATAAGCTGGAGTCTTAGCACGAAGCTAATGTGTTGCTGCACACAGCACCTGCCCTTCAAACCTGCCCTGTACTGGTTTTACTGGTGCGGTAATGGAGCCTAATTGGGACACGAAGCGGCCGAAATGCGTTTTGTTACCTGAGCGGTCAGCGGGGACACAGATTACCTCGGCGCCGCCTCCATCGTCCCTCCGGCGGTCAGTGCGATGTGATGTGATGAGTCGGTGTTTGTTCAAACCAGCTTAGTTCCAGTAAGAAGCCTCAGCCGTCCCGACAGGACATGATGCTCAAACAAAAAGAAGGCAGAGGACGCGTTTCTGTTGTCTTAATAACGAACCCGGCTGTTCTCCGCCTGCAGAGGATGGAGGACGTTACATGATGGCTGGTGCGGAGGATCTGCTGCTTGTCTCCTGAGTCTGACCCATTTTAGTCTTTGTCCTCTGGTAGGGGGAGGGAAGGAGCCTGCATCCCCAATCTGAGGCTCACTGCCGTCTGATGTTCTTCCAAAAAGCCGGAAAAATATCAGAGAAACAGCCGGAGAAACCGGACACAAAGAGCTTCAGATGTTTCAATAAAGACACAGTTTATATAAGAGCTCCATACGGAGCCTCATCAATAATTAAATCTGATCATGAACAAAACATCTGAGAGAAAGGATGCCAGCGTGAAGCGGATCAATAGTTTATAAAACCTCCAACATGTATGGAAGACCATTAACGCCTCTAAAACATTACAAAAACAACATAGGTGTAAATTCGACTGAATTTATGGAAGCCCATAAAGACATTAGAACTTAAATAATAAATAAAACAATTGCAGTAAGTCAAAATCTGGACAACAAATTTTGAAACATACGGAAGCCCAATATACCCCCCTGAAAAAAATACAACTAATGGGATGTATAAATAGTAAATAAAAATAGATAATGTAAGCTTATTTGAAGCCTTCAAATAAAATGAAAAAGTAAAACAAAACTGAACCTAATATCAAAATCATGGAAGTGCATTAAAGATCAAAAATAAAAAAATTAGATAAAAGAAAAAAAAAACCTGGTTGTGGAGGGCTAGTGCCAGTTACAGCTGTTATGGGGTGGGGTACACAATGGATGGATGAATGGACTTAAATGGAAGCGCAATACAACCCTATAAGTAAAAACAAATAATGAGAACTCCCTGGAGCTTTCTGAAAACATTTTATTATCTATCTATCTTTCTTAAGAATATGGGGACATATTAATATTTAAAACAATATTATTTAATTTTTAATAAGTTTGGAAACCCATTAAAGCCCTTTGATAATAATTGAATCGCAATGATGAACACAAACATCTAGAATTAACTGGACTAAATGTTTGGACTTACTAAAAGGTCAAAAAGACAAAACGTTTATAAACAACTCTCCAATAAATAAATAAATAAAGTATATCAGAACTATGGAGGCTCATTAATTCTGAAAACATTTAATTGTATATATTTTTATACACAGTTCATAGAACTCATGAGAGAAAATATTTCTTAAAATAAACCCGAATTAACCACCTAGAAAAACTTATTAAAACATGACTTGACATATGGAAGCTCATCAAAGTATGTCAGAAAACACAAATAGTGACATACATAAAAAAACAAAACAAAGCACAATACCTTTAAGCATGGAAATCTATGATGTTATTTCCCAATAAAAAAACAGAAGTCAGCAAAAATTAAACAAGGATTTATCAGGTCTTTATTTGAATAACGTGTCAAAAATGAACATAGTTTGTGTTAAACTGTAACAAAATTTTCTTTCAACATAAACTGCTGAAGAGCCAAAATGAGTTTTAATGTGCAGTTTACATTTGAACCTGGATGTTCCCATCAAGCACAAATGTTTACCAAACTGTGTCAGGAAAATAATAAGTCAAATATTTATGAACCAACGACTAAGAAAGGTTAAAAAAAATCTGAATTATTATATAATCTAAATAATGAATAGAAACTTCTGATGATGTATAAAATTTTAATGAACTAGGTGGAACAGAAGGTTAAAGGTCAAAGCTCATGACCCATTTAATTAAACAAGCTTACAAGATGAATGCTGTAACAACCACAGGTCCAAATGTTGCCCTCAAACTCTGCAGGTGCTGCGACGCTAACAGAGATATAAAATAAAAACCCAATCACATATGGAAACCCATTTCTGCCAAATAACAAAATGAAAGTGTAAAATGCCTTTGGTTAGTCAAAAATTACAAAAATATCTTCAGATAGTAAATTTAAAACAATATCATATTTTTTCATATTTTTGCCAGTGAAGTTACATTTTTAATTCTCACAAAACTTTTACACCATAGAAAGACATTTGGTCTTTTCACTAACATACTAATTTAACTTAGAATAACCTCAAGTTTTTTGTTTAAATGATTGATTAAAGCTGTTTTGGTTAAGAATCTGCAAAAGATCAAATAAAAATAAAACAGTGTGAGCCTCAAACAAATTCAGATTTATTTACAACTAAAATAAAAGCAGCTCAATTAATATTTGAGGGGAAACATTTTTGGCAGAAAGGGGCTTCCATGTCAACTGTTGTAGTTTTTTCTTCTGCAGAAACAAACTACAGGACGGACGTCCTTATTGTCCATTAGTCTCAAAGTTGAGGCGCCGGCATGGACGTCTGAGCAGGGACTCATAGTGCAGACATATCTTCATTCAACATCCACCATCTCTACATCGTCCTGGCATCCGGACGCCTTCTTGTTCTTCTTCTTGGTCTGAGCTGATGAGGTGTTGTGCTTCTTCTGTGGTGCTGCTGTTGATTCCACTACAGAGAGACGAATGATGAGCAATTTTATTTTAGTGTCATAAAAAAGTATCAATAAAACACCAGAAGTTGAAAACAACACAAAATGCAGCTGATGATCAGTCAGCTTTGATGCAGAACATGTGGAATCTAACTGGATGATGGACAAATGCATCATTTCCTGTGTCCACTATGTGGTGTTAAACCCCCCCCCCCCCCCCCCCAAAAAAAAAACAACCTTCACTCTCTAATCATCTGTGTCAGTATGTAACGTGTAGAACACACAGTGATAATCAGTGTTGGGGAGTAACATAATACATGTACCGGCATTATGTACTTAAAATACAAAATATGAGTAACTGTATTCTGTTACAGTTACCATTTAAAAAGGTGGTATTCAGAATACAGTTACTTTGTTGAAATAAATGGATTACACAGCAGTACAGTCCTATTTCACCTGTTAGGCTATGCCCTCTCTATTTTTGGTAATTCCATGCCGGTGGAGACCCAAACAAAAGACGCATTAAGAGGCTCTAATGCCTGGGTCTCACGGCCCATGTCACCTCTACTTGCCGCCAGCATAATGACGTGAAGAAATATTTTTGTAATTATTATTCAAAACATTATTTAATATGAAGGTGATAGCCAGAGTGTTAAAGGCATAGCCCTAAAGAATGTAGCCTCATGGGCAGTGTAGTGCTGCAGGGAGAATGGACTGTCATACCCGTTATGTGTCTGTGAGCGCGAGGGAGGGAGAAAAAGGAGAATCGAAAGTACGAGTTGTCACCAAGCAGAAACAGGAGCTGGAAGCATGTAACTATAACAATAACCACAGCAGCCAAAAACAGTGCCTGACGAGCCCAGTTGTAAGTAAGCTATTAAGACTCGACTGTACACCGTGTTCGTGTTTTCCTCCGAAACAATAAGTTTAATTCAATTCAATTTTATTTATATAGCGCCAAATCACAACATAAGTCGCCTCAAGGCGCTTCATAGATACAGAGAAAAACCCAACAATCATATGACCCCCTATGAGCAAGCACTTTGGCAACAGTGGGAAGGAAAAACTCCCTTTTAACAGGAAGAAACCTCCGGCAGAACCAGGCTCAGGGAGGGGCGGCCATCTGCTGCAACCGGTTGGGGTGAGAGAAGGAAGGCAGGATAAAAGACATGCTGTGGAAGAGAGACAGAGGTTAATAACAGATATGATTCAATGCAGAGAGGTCTGTTAATACATAGTGAGTGAGAAAGGTGACTGGAAAGGAAAAACTAAATGCATCATGGGAATCCCCCGGCAGCCTACGTCTATTGCAGCATAACTAAAGGAGGATTCAGGGTCACCTGGTCCAGCCCTAACTATATGCTTTAGCAAAAAGGAAAGTTTTAAGCTTAATCTTAAAAGTAGAGATAGTGTCTGTCTCCTGAATCCAAACTGGAAGCTGGTTCTACAGAAGAGGGGCCTGAAAACTGAAGGCTCTGCCTCCCATTCTACTTTTAAAAACTCTAGGAACAACAAGTAGGCCTGCAGAGCGAGAGCAAAGTGCTCTAATAGGGTGATATGGTACTACAAGGTCACTAAGATAAGATGGGGCCTGATTATTTAAGACCTTGTATGTGAGGAGCAGGATTTTGAATTCAATTCTGGATTTAACAGGAAGCCAATGAAGGGAAGCCAAAACAGGAGAAATATGCTCTCTCTTTCTAGTCCCTGTCAGTACTCTTGCTGCAGCATTTTGGATCAGCTGAAGGCTTTTCAGTGAGTTTTTTGGACATCCTGATAATAATGAATTACAGTAGTCCAGCCTGGAAGTAATAAATGCATGAACTAGTTTTTCAGCGTCACTCTGAGACAGGATATTTCTAATTTTAGAGATGTTGCGCAAATGGAAGAACGCAGTCTTACATATTTGTTTAATATGTGCATTGAAGGACATGTCCTGGTCAAAAATGACTCCAAGGTTCCTCACAGCGTTACTGGAGGCCAAGGTAATGCCATCCAGAGTAAGAATCTGGTTAGATACCATATTTCTAGGCTTTTCAGGGCCGAGTACAATAACCTCAGTTTTATCTGAATTAAGAAGCAGAAAGTTAGCGGCCATCCAGGTCTTTATGTCTTTAAGACATTCCTGCAGTTTAACTAATTGGTGTGTGTTATCTGGCTTCATGGACAGATAGAGCTGGGTGTCATCTGCATAGCAGTGAAAATGTATGCTATGTCTTCTAATGATGCTGCCTAAGGGAAGCATGTATAATGTAAACAGAATTGGTCCTAGCACTGAACCCTGTGGAACTCCATAATTAACCTCAGTGTGTGAAGAGGACTCTCCATTTACATGCACAAATTGGAGTCTATTAGATAGATATGATACAAACCACTGCAGTGCAGTACCTGTAATACCTACAGCATGTTCTAATCGCTCTAATAGGATATTATGGTCGACAGTATCGAATGCTGCACTAAGGTCTAGCAGGACAAGCACAGAGATGAGTCCACTGTCAGAGGCCATAAGAAGATCATTTGTAACCTTCACTAAAGCTGTTTCTGTGCTGTGATGAGCTCTGAAACCTGACTGAAACTCTTCAAATAAACCATTCCTCTGCAGATGATCTGTTAGCTGTTTGACAACTACTCTTTCAAGGATTTTTGATATGAAAGGAAGGTTGGAGATTGGCCTATAATTAGCTAAGACTGCTGGGTCTAGAGATGGCTTTTTGAGTAAAGGTTTAACTACAGCTAGCTTGAAGGCCTGTGGTACATAGCCGATCATTAGAGATAGGTTGATCATATTTAAGATCGAAGAATTAATTAATGGCAGGACTTCTTTGAGCAGTTTTGTAGGAATGGGGTCTAAAAGACACGTTGATGGTTTGGAGGAAGTAATTATTGAAGTTAACTCAGAAAGATCAATTAGAGAAAAAGAGTCTAACTTAACATCAATGGTACTAAGAGTAGCTGTAGATAATATTACATCTGTGGGATGATTACTGGTGATTTTTTCTCTAATGATAAAAATTTTATTTGTGAAGAAGTTCATGAAGTCATTACTAGTTAACGTTAAAGGGATTGTTGGCTCAAAAGAGCTCTGACTTTTTGTCAGCCTGGCTACAGTGCTGAAGAGAAATCTGGGGTTGTTCTTATTTTCTTCAATCAGTGATGAATAGTAAGATGTTCTGGCTTTGCGGAGGGCTTTCTTATAAAGCAGCAAACTATTTCTCCAGGCTAAATGATGATCCTCTAAATTTGTGACACGCCATTTCCTCTCCAGATTACGAGTTATCTGCTTTAGGGTACGTGTTTGAGAATTATACCACGGAGTCCGGTACTTCTGATTAGAGACCTTAGTTTTCACAGGAGCTACAGTATCCAGAGTCATATGTAGTGAGGAGGTGAAATTATTAACAAGATAATCGACCTCTGTTGGGGTAGCGTTCAGATAGCTGCTCTGCTCTGTGTTGGTACAGGGCATTGAAGATGATAACAGTGGGTGGATTATATTCTTAAACTTAGTTACAGTGCTTTCAGAAAGACATCTACTTTGATAAAGTCTACTCTCCACCGCTGTGTAATCAATTATTGTAAATGTAAATGTTATCAGGAAATGATCAGACAGGAGAGGGTTTTCAGGAAACACTGTTAAATGTTCAGTTTCTATGCCATATGTTAAAACAAGATCTAGAGTGTGATTAAAGTGGTGGGTGGGTTCTTTTACATTTTGAGAGAAGCCAATTGAGTCTAATAACAGATTAAATGCCATGTTGAGGCTGTCATTTTTAGCATCTACATGGATGTTAAAATCACCCACAATAATTATTTTATCTGAGTTCAGAACTAAATTAGATATAAAGTCTGAGAAATCAGACAGAAACTCTGTGTAAGGCCCAGGTGGACGATAGATGATAACAAGTAAGACTGGTTTCTGAGTTTTACAGCTGGGGTGGACGAGGCTAAGCATCAGGCTTTCAAATGAATTAAAAGTCTGTCTTGGTCTTTCATTAGGCTGGTGTGAAAAATTGCTGCCACACTGCCCCCTCGGCCTGTGCTTCGAGATTTCTGGTAGTTAGAATGACTCCGGGGTGTTGATTCATTTAAACTAACATAATCATCCTGCTGCAACCAGGTTTCTGTAAGGTAGAGTAAATCAATTTGTTGATCAATTATTAAGTCATGTACTAACAGAGACTTGGAGGAGAGAGACCTGATATTTAATAATCCACATTTCACTGTTTTACTCTTTGGTTCAGATGTGGATACTTTGTTGTTCTTTCTTTGTAATTGTTTATGTTTAAGTTGTTTGTTGCTGGTTTTTAGTTTGTTTTTTGTCTGTTTGGGAGCCGACACAGTCTCTATGGAGATGGGTTTTTGGGGGGGTAGCAGGAGGAGAGAAGCTGCAGAGAAGCGTGTAAGACTGCAACTCTGCTTCCTGGTCCCAACTCTGGATAGTCATATTTTGGGGGGTTTAATAAATTTGTCCATATTTCTAGAAATGAGAGCTGCTCCATCCAAAGTGGGATGGATGCCGTATAGTTTTCTATACAAGATCGCTGCAAAAAGTGCAGCCTTACCTAATGTCCACCTACTGTTACTCATTTTATATTAGGATTTAAAAATGTAGTTGGTATTGGTTTGGCGAGTAACCTTCAGTACTAGTAATAAATCACACAGCAATAGTACATTAATGTAGTTATAAAAAGCATGATAATATATTAAATAATCCAAAGTATTCAGAATACGTTACTCTCATTGAGTAACGTAACGGAATACATTACAAAATACATTTTGGGGCATGTATTCTGTAATCTGTAGTGGAATACATTTTAAAAGTAACCTTCCCAACACTGGTGATAATGTCATATCAATCAGCTAAAACTGACGTCTTGCTGCCATTAGGTGGCGCTATGACTAGCGTTCAATGTTGCCACGTGGATGTCTTTAAGCCTTTGAGGCAGAGTGGACAATATGCATTTGAGTTTCAATGAAAAGTCAAAACTTTCATAATTTTGCATTGCCACAGTCTGCAGTTTTCCAAGAAGAGATAAATTACGAAGACTGGAAATAATAAAAACAATGCATCCCAAATGCTTTACCTATTTGTTAAGGTTATCTTATGACTGCATGAGAGTTTTGTTCTTGGGATGTTACATTTTTCCAATTTTTCCATAAACACCCAGAGCGTATGTAAATTTTCATCCATGCCCAAATTCAAAATAAGATTAATTAATGTAAAGTAATAAACGGAGCAATCCCAACTGGTCTTTCATATGTTTAGGTCTAAAGCTTAGTGGACCACACAGGTCTGGAAACCAGAGCCGCACACTAACACCGACTGAAGTACCTGAGAGATGCTGAAAACACTTAAGGAGAGAGTCAGTCAGAAGGTTTGGCACTCTTTACCTTCCATAGAGGCCTTCTCCTTCTGCTGGTGTTGCAGCTGTTTAATCAGCTTCCTCTTCTTCTTCCCTGACAGCGTGATGTTGGCTCTCGGACTCGTCCTGATGGGACAGAAAATGTCACAACGCGCTGCGGCCATGAGAAGGTGGAGGAAGGAGGGGGTCAGCTGACACTCACCTTCTCTTCTTCAGGTGATGGATGGTGATGAGACCTTCATCCACCACAGCTCCCACGATCTGATGCCGCTTCCTCTTCTCACGGCTCAGAACTCGCCGGCGCTTGAAAAGCTTCTTCCCCAACTCCTGCAAGAGAACCACGACACGTTCAAGGAAGGCAGAAACACTCGAGTGTTTAGAGCTCCTCATCAGATATGAAGGAACAAACAACAACAGCTGAAACATATCCAGGCTTTCTTTGAATTAGCTGACTCAAACAACTTAAACTCAGAGACAATGCAGATCTGAAACTGACGGTTAGAATCTAAATCAGGGGTAGATGAGAACTGGGCGAAAAATGCTCTGTGGGATATTTTGTTCTGAAAGTTGGAGTTGACATTCTGAGGACATAGTAATAAGTGTTTCTTTTCACTGAGCTCCATCTACTTCAGTCACACTTTATCACACAAGAAAAGCTACAGAGAAACGACCCAACAGGTTGTGTTTATGAAACATCTGCAGCAGAGAGTGATGTACATAACCCAATGTAATCAAGACACAGCCACAGTTTGTTATTGATGCATTTAATGTAATCTTGAAGCAGGTGGTAAATAAATCAGTATGTGTCTTGCAGCCGATTTAAACTGAAACCACAAAGTTAGGTTTAAAGTGTTAGCAGCTACACTGGAAACCAACAGAGTTTTAAAAACTTTCCATTTTCCTGTAAATGGGGACCGCTGATCTTGATCATAGACACTGGACATGGTTGCCACAGTAGAGTGAGTCTTCCACAAGTGATTTGTGGTTGTATCACATTTAATATGGCAGACAACTCTCAAGTAATATGCATATGAAGCCGTAAACAGATGATCAGTTCTTTTTTTTCAGTGAGAGAACTGCAAACTGCAGATGAAGTATTCAAACTACGAACACAGTAACAACAGCACATATAGTTTTTTTGTTTTTATTCCTGGCATTCATTCATCCATATTCTTTCACTTATCTAATTCCAGGTCGTGGGGTTGGAAGGGGGGCTGGAGCCAATCACAGCTACCATAGGGTGAGAGGTGAGGTACACCTGGAATAGTCGCCAGCCTGTAGCAGGGCTCACTTTTCTGGCAGTTTAGCTTAAATAATCTTAACATGTTGTTGTTGTTGTTTTACTGCACTTTTTACTGTTTTCACAGACTGATTGTAACACCAGCGTCAGTTTATAAAGAGAGAAAAGTACCATTGACCAGAACTGAGTTTAGCTCCACAACAGACACGGTTTCTCACGTGACCCGCTTGGAAAACGTAACTGTCCATTGATGGCTTAAAAGGATTTCTCCACCAGGCTGTGGAAGAAAGACCTGAACATACTAACGATTACTTCAAAGTTTAAAACCTGCAGCTGTGCATCTGCCATGTTAGAAATTAACAGCCATAAAAATAATAATTTAAGCCATTAGAGCACCTTTGCTGCTTCCGGTTACTGTATAATCTATTCTTCTTAGAGCTGTAGCTGTTGTTTGTCTCGTGACGTTTCGATCGATGCAGTTTACTTGCCGTCCACAGGGTGTCCCAGTTTCCTGAAGTTACAATGCGCTCCACTAACAAAGGGATTGCACCAACACATTTAAAACAATTCCTCAAAATGTTTTAAGGCTATATTCGACTTCCCGCAACTGACAATACTGGAGAGGAAACTGTCTCAAAGGACTGATTCATTACTATAACTGTAGGGGGGTGTGAACAAAACTTTAACATCTGTCTGACTCGTTATTGTTTCCTGAATGTGCCCTCGGCTCCAACCGACTAACAGAAGGAAAAACAGGATTTCTTACAGTTTTCGGTTTGTTTATTCCTCCCGGAGGTGCCATGCTGACCAGCTCACGTGGAACACAGACTTCTTCTTCTGCGCTCTAAATCCTGGCTGTCCTCAGGCCACACGGCTCCTCACTGCCCCCAGCAGTCGTGACGAAACATTACAACGAAGCCCGGAGTTCAACGGCAAAACACCGTCACGTAAAAACAAGAAATTACAACTTTTATCTCAGACATAGTTTACACACAACGATAAAAATATGAACGTATAAATTATTCTCTTTGTTAGTATTAATAGCATTACTGTGCATAACTCATTGTTTCAGAATTATTCTTAAACTGCATTTTTATAGCATTTAAAATAGATTCACAATTTTTAATTGGACAGGTCAAGTGCAGTTTATTTATTTATTTAGTCCTAATCAATTTTGCAACATTTTACTAAGCAACAACGAAGTAAACAAAGGACTACAAAAAGTTTAACAAAACAGTTACAGACAAATGAATAAATGAATGAAACAAATAAAAAGAGGTTGTTTTTTTTCTTAAATAAAAGTTTCACACAGCCAGTTTTTAACATTTAGTAGCTCAACGCTCACATCCAGTGGCTACATCGCCATAATACAACCCCACACATACACATGGATTATCATTAAAAATATATAAACTTCTTATATGTTGCCATTAAAATGTAGATCAATAACCACAAACATTCACATATTTTAGAGCAATTTTGTTGACTTTTACAAAAAAGTTTAAAAAAAAAGAAAAATCTTTTTTAATTGTTAATTAAAAAAAACATTCATTTAAAATTTAAGAATTCGTAAGAAAAATATTTACTAAAGGCTGTTCTTATAGTTTTCATTACTTTTAAGTCAAAAATTGTGTTGGCTCAGTTCTACATTCCACTGTGTGGCGCTCAAATTCAACACAACACAGTGATGAGCACAGACTTTACACCAATTCAAATTGATGCATACATAACTGCAAGTGTCTTAGTGTCATACACAGAAATAATCTGCAGAGTTGTTGTGGTTCAGAATATGCAAATGAAAAAGAAACAGCTGTGAGATGCTCACCTCAGCAGGTGATCCACCTGCATGTTTGATTTATCAGATTTTTATGCTGTGATTTTTGTGACTATGCTTTTATGATGTTGTCCTCACAAAAAGGGATTTGTGTCTCCCCTCAGAAAACAGTCGTGTAAATGAAAATGCATGAATCCCTACACTCTGAAGCTGCTAGAAGATGTGAAGAAATGAAAAGATGAACTCAAATGCAAGTAAACGAGGTTTGCGGTTGGTATGGCGGTTGCCTTTGATGATGCAAAACATTTTGTCGACATTGTTGTGTTTGCTGGGCAGAAAACCTACAAAATTACAGTACAGCACTTCAGAGTCACACTGCTAGCGATCAAAGATTTATGTAAATTTGACAAGCTGAACACATTCTGTACTGTACAGGAGACACGGCACGAGATGGATTGACAATGGTCTACAGCCAATCAGGATGCAGAACACAATGCGCTGTAAGAAAAAAAAAGCATGTAAAATTGCACACAAAAAAATCCGGTAAACAGCGAAAGGTGAACCGCGTTATAGCGAGGGACCACTGTGTGTGTGTGTGTGTGTGTGTGTGTGTGTGTGTGTGTGTGTGTGTGTGTGTGTGTGTGTGTGTGTGTGTGTGTGTGTGTGTGTGTGTGTGTGTGTGTGGAGGCACGGTGGTTAGCACTGTTGCCGCACAGCAAGAAGGTCCTTAGTTCAGTTCCACCATCAGGCCGGGGTCTTTCTGTGTGAAGTATGCATGGGTACTCCGGCTCCCTCCCACCGTCCAAAGGCATGCAGTTTGTGGGGATATATATACACACACACACACACACGCGCGCACAAATATTTGTATTGAATAAGGAATAAGGAATATATATGAATAAGGAATAAATATTTTTTGTCTATTTAATCCACTGTTTGATCATTAATACTGATCTTTCTGAATAGACACAAAGACACACATATACATGAATGCACAGAAAACACAGAAATAGAGGTATTTGCTCATTGGTTAGGACATAGTAAAGTGAGCTACATGTTTAAAACCTGAACACATCTGATAGGATCATCATTGTTTTTATCTCTTTCCCCCCACAATTCAGACTGGTTGACTGCAGTTTATCAGAGATCAGTTGTGCTGCTCTGGTGTCTGCTCTGAAGTCCAATCCTTACCATCTGAAGCTTCTGGACTTGAGTGAAAACAGTCTGTAGAATTCAGGAATTAAACAGATGCGTGTTTTCTTTGGAGAGTCCACACTGTAGACTGGAGACTCTTAAGTCAGTTTACTTCCTTGATTTCACAATTTTAACTCATACAATTTATGAATATACACAACATCCATCAATAAATCTTTACATTTTCTTTTGGTAATAATTTTATGTTTTTATTTGTTGTCACAGAATACATTTGAAAATGTAAGCCAAAAATATTCCTTTGGTTTCTGGAAATTTCATTGTAGCTTTACAATGTAAATGTTGTACATGTACAACGTTTATATGTGATAATTGATAGAAACATGTTGTCTGAAGTAGTGTTAAAATCATTTATAATGTATTGATTCTAAAGTGCAAGACTCGATTTGGGATCAGCAGCATGGTAGTATGTGCTTGTGTTTCAAGTGTGTAGAAAACTGAGAAGATGGTGGTCCACAGTAACAGAAGGATAAAATTGACTTTTTCCTTTTTCGAGAAAAGCTCAGTGACTGGGACGTTGTAATGTTGTGCTCCAGGTTTAAAATCTAAACACATCCAATTGGGTTATGAAAGATTATATCTACATGTTCTATATATAATATCAACGACCTTTAAACCCAAAGTAAAAACAAGGTCCAGTGTGTGGCCTTTGCTGTGTGTAGGACCGGACACATGCTGAGTCAAATGAAAATAATTTTCATAAAGTCTCTGGTGAATAGGTCGGAGTCATCATCAACGTGTATGTTAAAGTCCCCAACTATAAGCACTCTAGACAGCTTCATAGTAGCGGATAAGAAGTCGCTGAGCTCCGATAAAAATAACCTGTTATATCCAGGTGGACGATACACCACAGCACAGTACAAAGGATCCTTGTTACCAATTTTAAGCAGCTGCAGCTCAAACGAGCGAAAAAGTCCAGTTTTCACGGAGCGGCAGGAGAAACGGTCCTGGAAAGCCACGGCAAGCCCACCACCCCGATCAGACAACCGAGGCTGGGTAATAAAAGTATAGCCATCCGGGCAGAGTTCAACAAGTGATGAGTTGTCTACATCCCGCTGCCAGGTCTCAGTCAGGAATAAAAAATCGAGTTTTTTAGATAATATAAAATCATTCAACAAGAATGATTTATTAGACAGAGATCAAGCGTTAAAAAGCGCCATATTCAGTGAGCTAGAAGCCTCGTTATTTGCAGAGGCTCGAGTTAAGGGACGTAAATACACAGGGTTTGAGCCGTCCCGCTCATAGAATCCACTCACCGAGGGAAGAAAAAGCCAGCCCGCAAAAGAGTCTGGATAAACCCTCCTGAGGTGGCAGGGTCTCAAAGAGCCGGGCCCAGCGTATCCAAACAAGGCCGTGGAAAACAAGTCCCCCTCCATGGAGCTTTTCTGGACACAGGAGACAACGCACGCTCGACGTCGCTTACCAGCCAAACCACGCCGCCAGTACATCCTGAGCTTTACCTGAATACCTCCTCTTCTCCCTCTCCTTCTCCGTGGTCTAGAGGGGCCACTGAAATCGCCTGACGAGGATCCAGCTAATGGAGGAGGGCGACGAGACATCGTGTGGCATCATAGAGGATCGGATGGATAGCAAGGCCAGGCGATCATACACCAGGGCCGCAAATACATCATTAAAACTGAGTGAGAACAGTAGAGCAGAAAAAAACAACACAACAGTAGTAGAGCGCGACAAACTACAACCGGCAGCGGCAGAGCCAAACACAGGCGCCATCATACCGGAAGTGAGAAAGAAAGTACTGAGAAAGTCTTTCCAACACCAGCAATGCCGTTTGTCAGAACCACTCTGATGGGTCTCTGTTGGTCAGGCAATGCTTTAAAGATGTCCTGGCACCTGATTGGAGTGTCATGGAGGATCTTGGAAGCTGTCTCCAGCTGCCTCACCTCATGTTGGGTATAAACTCCCTCACTCTGTTCCTCTGTGATGTAGAGCTCAGTGTAGATCCTGTTGAGGAGGTTTCTACTTCTTGTTTCATTAGTTCCTTCAGTCAGACATTCACATCTGCTCAGCCCAGCTGAAAGAGCAAAACCTGGATGTTTGTGGGGAGTTTCTCCGATTTCTGAAAAGCATCACTGAAAGGTCTCCCTCTCACTTTTTGGCATCTCACATTAACTAGCCCAGATCTGGTTTGCCAGAGGTGGCCCACAGATGGGCCAGCACAAGGCCAGTTGCAGACACACTGGTGGTCCTGTGCTGGCTCATGTGTGGATTAGCTCTGGCAAACCTGATCTGGGCCACCAAAGGGCCGTCATTCTTTGCGGTATGTGGGCTATGTGCAAGTTGTGTGCAGCCACGTACCAGTTGTAGACACAGTGCTGCCCTGTGCCTGTGCCTGTCCCAGAACAGTTTCAGCTCCAGCCCCAGATGTCAGCCTAATGTGTACTCTAATCAAGCCATGTAATAACAACATGTGCCGGAACACAACAGTGCAAAAGTAACAATACGAAACTTTGCTCAGACAGTGAATGGACTGATTCTTACAAAGCGCTTTTCTACTCTCACGGATTACTCAAAGTGCTCTATACAACATGCCACATTCACCCAATCAAACACTTTCTCTAAACTGAGTGCTTCCTAACAATATTCATACACATTCACACTGTTGACATGCAGACTAGAGGACCTGTTCTACCTCCTGAGGTACAGCCACCCGATGGCAACCATGAGTAAACCCTCACTAGGTTTTGGATAAAGTGTACACTCACAAACCTGTCAAACCTGCATCATTGCCAGGCCTGGCCCATATCTGGATGACATACCACTTACCATGCCAGAAGTCAGCTAGCAGTGCCGGCGTGACACCAGATCTGGGCCAAACTTGTCTGCTATGTGGGTTGCTCCTTATGATTTCTTGGTAAAGTATCTAATTCCTTGTAAGCCTGATATTAATATCCTTATTTATCTTTGCAACCTGGAAAGATTAATTTTAAAAAAAAGTTTTCTTAGACTAAAACTAGATTTTGAAGGCTTTCGTAATGTTTTAATGGTTAAATAAATGCTTTAATTTTCCTTCTTCACAACTTCAGCCATCTTTTCAGAGATTCCACCTCACAGTGTTAGCAATAATGAAACAAAGACAAGAGCAGCTGGGAGGATGTTGTCAAATCGTCCGACCGTCCCAAGGTTTCTGCAACACAGGGATGGAGAAAAACAGGTGAATACATCAGGATTTATTTACAGAGCTCTAACTGTCCACCCTGTTCTTAAAACATCATCATCTCAGCTCCACAACACTGACACAGCACAGAGTTATTGCACTGCTGCACTCTGCAGTATCTGCAGCTCCCTGATCACGTGATCATGTTCCAAAAACTATTCAGCTGTTTGGACTCACCTTCGTTACAGACTGACAGCGTTTTAATGCAGCGCCCTCTGCAGGCCGTGCAGAGAACTCCACTCCAGATGGAGTCCGCTCCTCAGTTCATCCTCCAGCCTCCAGCTCCAAGAGGATGGGGAATTTTAAAGATGTTGCAAAAAGCTTATCCAAAGATGAAGCTCATTTAAACACTTGTGTTAACAAAAGTTAAGAGATTCTGGAAGATCACCTGATTGACCAGCAGAGGGCAGCACAAGCAAACAGCTTCAAATGGAGCAGCAGAAGAAACCTTTTCTTAAACCCATGTTTCAAAGCAGATGAAAATAAAAGTGCATAACTGCATTTGTTTCATTAGTATTTGTCTTACCTTTACCTCTCTCAGCTGTTTTAGTTTTGAAAGGGCGAAAAGTTTGAGAGATTTTGTGATCAAGTCAGTGAAACATCTGAGAATGAGGTCACTTCCAGATGAAAGAATTCTGCCCGTGGACACAATCGCACACTAAATCACAGCAAATAAGACGACAGGGCTATATGATCGTTCCTGATTGATGATTGTTCCTCGTTTCATGCTCCAGTGTGACAAAGTCCGTCCAGTCTGCATGTTCAGTCTGTCCCTCTTAGCTTTCGAGGAGAGAAGCTTAACTGTTTCTTAGATTTTCAAAGTTGTTCAGTTCATACAGGAACTGCAGCACTGTTGCTGTTTTCTAACCTAACCATAAAAACTCACTGTTAACCACCGTGATGTCACAAGGATTTGATCTGACAGACAAGCTTCGAAGGTCAACATTATTTGGTGTAAATGTACATTGTAGAGTGGTGCACGTTGTGGATTTGTGCACCGTGGGTGTGAGGTGTTCTGTCTGAGGGCACTGACAAAGACCAAAGCTTCTGCACACTGCTCAACATTTCACACGCGTTAAATGTGTCATATTGTGTGCACATTTTTGGATGTCTCATTTTATGAAAGTATTATTGATTACATGAATTTAAAGATTACTGCAGACTTTCTGAGTATTTGTTTCGGTTACTGCGATTATGTTTATGAAGATAACATTATGTGAGCACTCTGACAGCTCGTCCCTATCACTGTGCATTTCTAATATTCCCTTATTTTCTGACACTGTAAAATGCTGTCACTCACTCTGAACATGGACAGATGAAGGTTTACGGTTAAGTAAGTTAAGCGGAGGTAAAGTTCAGTTTGTGTCTATTTGTATGGATGGAGTGAACCTGATACCACATAGCTGATCATGCGTCTGTATGTCTGAACATGCATATTATCTTTAGTGTGTGTGTGTGTGTTTTTAATTCAAACTGTGTAGTGCAAACAAAGGTTATTCTAATCATTGTAGTATTTATCCAGCAAAACATTTTTATTCTGTAAGTTCAGCACCATTAGCCTGAAATAAAGCATGGTTACTGCGCTGTGAAACAGTTAGATCCAGCCTGCAGGGCTGCAGTGGAAATGCTGTCACTGATTATCAAATGCTGTAAAACTGGTCAGTGAAGAATAATGAGGTATTCTTCAAACCCAATAGAGCATGCTCATTCAGACAAAACTGCAGGTAAAGAGACCTGTCTGAGCATCTCAAGTGAGGAAAGCATCACTTTGTTATGTCCACAGCTTCTAGACTTCAAATTGTCCAACGACTTTGAAGCCTCTGAAAATCTGATACTCTATAAGAATATTAGTAACTCCTAAAAACTATGTACAGTACTCTGATTATACCCTTTGGATTAGAGCTGAAAAGCTACACATCCATCATTATTGAGCATTGGACTTAAAAGACATTTTTGTGTTGCTGTACAAAATTTAGAATTGTGCAATTTTTTAAATACTATTGGACCAAACTGTAACTTTGTGTTTTTGTGTCATTAACACAGGGACCATCATTTACTTCACACTAGAGATGCTGGAGCTCTGAAGTTAAAGAAAAATGTGTCACTGTCCAAATACCGAGAGCGTTTTTTAGCATAAGAATGAATTACAAATGGATAAAACGAATAAAAAAGTGATCACGCTCTGAAGTCATTCTGATTGGTTGCACCGGTCACAGTGTTTGAGTCAAAAAAAATTGTGATGATGTAAGGAGGCCAAATTACACAACCCATGTCACCGTCTAAATACTGACAGTATGTACCACCGGTATCAATGCTTTCTTTTGCTGTTAGAAGGCCTGAATGGCACGTGCACAATAATCATCTTAACAGTTACAGTCAGAATCAGATTATAAATCTTTCAGCATCAACACAGACAGATCTACTTAGTAGTTACTCTACTTTCAAATATCAACTGTAAAGTTACAGAACACCTAGTGGAAGTGGAAAAAAGGGACAAAACAAGAAAACTTAACTGATATGAGCTCTTAATTTCCCCAGGCGATCATTTACATTAATATTTTAATTTGTGTGCTTCTTATTTATTATAAAACGAGTTATAATATCACATATGCACTAATTTGCATAAAGTCCAACAAATAATGTAGTAAAAAAATGAATAAGTGAACTGTGAAAATAATTTCTTTACAAATAAATAATAAAAGTGCCAAAGTTGTTGTTTTGTAATAAAGAAGACCTGTTACAGAAGAAAAATCTCAATATAAAACCTGGTTTGGCAAATCAAAATCTACTAAACCATAAAAATAAAGATGTCTGACTGTAGGGGCTAGTTTGAATACTTTTAAACGTCATCAGACAGAAACAGGACCTCAGAGTAAAAACAAGACAGATTCATGCAAAGTCATTTATTTCTATGGTTTCCATGGGTGAAAGAACCACACTGTGAAATATCCATCAAATGTTTTTAATTTCATATTATTCACAGAAACATTAGATAACACTGACCAGAGTGACGATGTCAGCACCAGATTCAAGTCAGCTTCACTTTGATAAAATAAATTTACAATAAATTCAAAACTGGTGAACATAGATAGAAAACAAGACCGAGACGGCTGTCTGCTGCAGTTAACCTGATCTTGGTCTTTTACGGGGACTAGCAACATTGTTATTGTTACAGTCAGTGTTACTGTTAGTGACGCTATCAGTGCCAGTAATCCTTTTAATTTGCCTAAATGCATCTGCCACAGGTTTGCTATTAATGCACAGTGCACCACCAGGCCTTTCGAACTGGGATGGTTCTCTGTTTGAGTCACCAACACACATCCAGTTTTGAATGTCAGAAACACACCATTTGGAATGATCACATTTATGACTCCATTCACCTGCGTCAGTTTTTACTGACATGATGGTGACTAGTTCGTTTTTTTTCCCAGTTTTAAAAAGCGGACGTTTTCCACTCTCTTCAGGGTCGCTGCGCCAGGTCTGGATGGATAAATTGGTCTGTAGTGTGTCAGCAATGGTGACATAAAGATTTCCTGCCAAAGTAAAGACAAACATCAGGAAACCACCAGACAGTGTTACAATAAGCCAGAATTTTAAAAAAAAAAGAGAAAAGTGTTGCTCACAACAACCCTGACTCTACTTTCTCTTTCTGAGAGTTTCTGGGAAGTTCCAGCTCTTCTTATTTAATGATTTCTTTTACAAACATCAGACCTCATATGATCCCTGCTGCTACACTCCCCTGCACTAACTCTGCACTGAGGCTGGGTCACACTAACACCTTAATGAAAGGCCTCCATGGCAATACAAACTTACAGCATAACATGTGTGTTCACAGGATTTATTTTACAGCTTCCACAACATTTTCATACCAGGATCATTATTTAATTTTATATGTGAGTTATTTTTAGAGTTAAAATCTAAATAAAGTGAGTTTTGAACAGAACTACTCTGTAAAGTTAGATCTACTCGTCGCCCAGCTCATGTTTCACAGGCCAAAACATTAGAGAAGTTAAAATAAAGGACTGTGTTGGGCTTGATGTTTCACACCTTGTAAATAAGAGTCTCAGAACTTTGGTGGGGAAACTACAGAAAGTCACAATGATTTCACAAAAGACACAGTGTTTAAGATTTTTTTCTTAAATGAATGAAGCAGAAATCTCACCTTCAGGATCCCTTTTCTTGGAGATTTGTTTAACAAAGCGTGTAAACTTCAAACCACCGGATGACAACAAGTCCTCATGGTAGGGCAGCGTTCGTTTTATGTTGGAAGAATCTTTTTTCAGGAGTTTTTCAGGATTGTGTTTTTTAAATATATGAGCATTGATGTCTTTAAGATGCTGAGCTGAAAAAAAATAAATGAGGGACGTACATGTTACTGTGTTAAAACTTCACATACACTCTAGACATGAAGAATTACCTTGGACATGCTGCCTTACCTATTTGTGCAGACTTATCAGAGGGCAGTGTTACACACATAAATATCTGTGCGTACCTTTTCCCACTTTCAGGATAGAAATTATTGCTTTCATCTCCTTCGGGGAATTTTGGTGTGCTGTGTAAAAGCCAGACTACATCCTTATCCATCATCACAACTCCTGCAGAACAAGAACATGAAAGAGCTCATGTCATTATTAAGAAGAGAACATTTGCTGAGTGATCTGAGAATAACAGAAGCTGTGGTTCTGATGCTCAGAGGTGAGCGTGAAGGAGAGCACATTTAAATCAGGTGTGTTTTTATTAGTATTTCTTATGTTATTTTTATTATTATTATTAAAAAATTATTTCTACCCACCTTTGCTGTGGCCATATTGTTGTAGTGCGTTACAACTTGGCATTTGATCATTGTATGCAATGAATGCAGAATCTGGCGACTGCTCATCCGGAAAGAATCCACAAAAACATAACATAAATTATGTCTTTCCTCAAAGTGCATACACACTAATAACAGAAACTCATGGAGTTATTCTCACTTTTTCAAAGTAGGGCTTCAGGGTATTTGCCAGGACACCAGCTTGGTTGTTGACAGGCTTGTTATTCTTTTTAAGGTTCTGGTCGGTTGAATCAATGTAAACATAATCAAACCCACCAGGCTTCTTGTACAAAATAAACCTGGTGATGTCAGAGACAAGTCAGTAAATTCAAAGATAACAATAAATGATGAGAAGCTTAACTGAGCATGGAAGAAGAAAATAACAAACTCTGTTATACCCGAGTCTCACAAGCACCTGTAGAGTAAGCAGAGATATGACTGAAAACCTTTAACTATGAATAACAGGGCCTTTTATGAATAGTATTTTCCACTGGCTTCCCCATGATGCTAAAATGAGATGAAGCTTGTGAAATTTTGCAAAGTGTTTTCTTTCCCTGTTTCCTCTTTTGATCAATAAAGTGAGAATAATACGAGTGATGAAAATAGATGTGCAGGGCTGGAGAAAGGAGGCAAGTGTCACAGTATTGTGTGTTGTCTTCATAGTTTTAGGTATGCGTTATGTCTTACTGCCCAAATGAAGTTATTTATGAAATGGAAATATATAAAATAACTGATAATAACAGTGTAAAATAGTGTAGCAGTGTCTGAACATCATCTATGACTATGTTGAAACGCAGGTGCAAAAGGTACCATAGCGTAGCTTTGAAGCACTTGAAGACCAAAGTTACTAATGTGTAATTCAGTACACCTGAATGAATAGCTCAGATGTTGTCTTACCAGTCTACATCACCATTAGTTTCATTTTTACAGGATATAGTGCCCTCACAATGTGAGCCAAGCAGACCAACAGTGAGGACAATCATCCAAAGGACGTCCTGAAAAAACAGAATAACAAAAAAGTCATTTTAATACATCATCTTCCCTTTAGGAGAAAACAGAATTATCTCACTATTACTGGCTGCAGTGTCTTTACAGGTAATAACATAATGCAGTATCGCAGCATGGCTTGAGTTCACAGGTTATTCTGTGCTACACCAAACATGTCACCATCCTAATACAAACAGAAACTAACTTACCATCAGGCCGAGTGAAGAGTGCGTTAATCCTCTGCTGAACTGACTCTTAGTTATACAGCTCCAGAATATGATTTATGTTAGGTCTAAACTCACTGACCTCGCTGTCTCAGAGACCGATCCTTGTGAACAAAGCAAGACCACAGCGCTTTTGTCTTTTACTTGCCGGCAAGGGAAGCCCGATCAGGGTCTTAGAGTTATAAGCCCTTCACCCGAACTCAGTCAACTCCGAAACTGACTTCCCTTACAGCTCCTTTTATTCGGTGAAAGCAGTCATACATCCAAGGCAAGCATTTGTGCGCAACATCAGCATGTGTGTGTATGTGTGCCATCTCCTGTCATACCATACATGGCGCGACCCTTTGACATCTCCAGTCACTCCATTTAGGGCATGAACTTTTAACAAACATGTAAAAATCTTGTTAAATTTATAAAAAACTTGTGGTTTCTTTTGTGCAACAGAAAAACTACTATGAAGAAACTACTTACTACATGCAAAGGCTAAAACCTAATATGGAATAAACATTTTATCAGCTTGTGACTTTGCACAAATGACAATTTCAGAAGAATCAACTCTAAAAATTTGCACTGATGCATGGTCAAGAATTTTAAGAACTCACACTGATATGAAAATGAATAAAACAGGAGCTTCTTCATTTTGTACCAGGCAGGAAACTTATTTGCTTGCTGTCAAACTAAATACCGTATTTGCACGACCATAAGACGCACTGTACTAAAAGGCGCAGTCTCAGTTATGTGTGCCATTACTGTATTTAACACACACATAAGGTGCACTGGATCATAGGGCCCATACAAGTACCGTATGCGTATTTAAAAATAAAGCGGGAGCAAACCTGAGTTCGGTACCTTACTCACATTTCTATTACCGGTAATCGTCATCATCAACAACACACAAGCATACAAGTGTGCGTATTTAAAAATAAAGCAGGAGCAAAACTGAGTTTGGTACTCACATTTTTATCATCAATCAAACCCATCGAAGTCCTCATCCCCTTCTTCTCCACAGTGTGACTCACCGGGATGTCAAAAGTGAACGGCACCTCGTCCATGTTAGTGATGTGGCTGGGCTGGATGTTTTTGTCGCCGATGTGTTTGCTGCAGTAGGAGCGGAAGATGGCCAGCTTTTCCTTATAATCCGCTGGAAGTTGCTGCGCTACCGTAGTCCTGGTCCGGATGGAAAAATGGCACCGTTTCATAAAACGAAAGCACCAAGACGGACCTCCTTGGAAATGTTCAATGTTCATCTCTTCAGCTAGTGAAACTGCTTTTAGCCGAATGGTGACCGTCAAAACGCTTCTCCCGCTCGTTCTTTGCTCGATGATCCACCGCTCGAGTCTTTCCTCCAACTCGGGCCACCTCGCCTTATGTCCGCGGAAACTCAGCTGCGTTTTCTTGACCTGCCGGAGCTTGTTTTCTAGCTTCCTCCATTTGCGAACCATCGATTCGTTAATCTTAAATTCTCTCGCCACTGCTCGATTTCCATGTTCCTCCGCATAGCTGATGGCCTTCAATTTAAACTGTGCTTCGTAAGCGTGTCTCTTTGCCATTTTCAGGGTTGTTAAAACAACGATGTTCCGCATAATGCACATACCTGTTCTTTTAGACAGGTATGTGCGATTGTCCGGTATATACGATCACCGCCCACACTTCACCCTTTAGCGTTCTCATGGTGTTCTCTACTACGTCCTCCTTACAACACACAGGGCGCACTGCGCTATAGGGCGCGCCGTACTTTTTGAAGAAAATCTAAGACTTTTAAGTGCGCCTTATGGTCGTGAAAATACGTTACTTCATTATATTTTTACCCATGAATGTTTAAGACAAGCACCAAAAAAACTAAAAGTGATTCTTCTATAAGTGATACCTCACTACTACGAAAGCTTTTCACTTTGATGAAAGCAAAGTTATTTTTTCCTACATTGCAGGCAACTACAGTTTACAGATTTTAGCAAATATTACTCCAAGATACTCCAACATTACAGAGCTTTATTCATCCCAAACACCATGCACTATGCCACACCCGTGTGGCATTTGATGTTGTTGTGTCGATTGGTTGCTTTTAACAGCTGTATTCCAACGGGGGTGATTATGCACTAAATGTTATTAGTTATTGAGATGTGACATCACTTCCTGTTTACAGGATTAGCTGATGATTTTGATTGCCTACAATGCATTATGTATAATGAGTTTTCACTCACTATTGTAACACATCTGTAAGAAATCAATGCTTTACCTGCAGCAGGAAAAAATTATGTAGACAAATTCTTTTTATGTATATGAAGCTAATTAAGTCCTTTTAATTGTACTTTAGAACATGTTTTTTCTGTCATCATTAAACCCTGCTAATCATTTCCTGTGTCAATTTAAAAAAACATGAGCTAACAGCGTGTAAGTATACAGAGTGTCACAACCCGGCTCATAGGAAATGACAATCAAGAGGGAGAGAACACACAGGCTTTTAAAGGCTGTAAGACATATTTAATGAAAATAAGGTAAAGCAACTGAAAGACAATTTAAAGGACATTACAGCCATAACTGAAACTTCCAAATGAACATGATGGGTGCCAGACAGAGCGAGCCAGAGCCAACGCCAGCCCCCGCTGGTTCAGTCAAGGTGTCTTTATACACACTGGGACTGGCCTCTCAGGTGTGCTGCATCAATAATTGGGTCAGCTCCACCTACCTGCAAGAAACAGGTAACAGAAAAAGCAAAACACAAGGCCAGCCCACTGGCCGTCACAAGAGTAACAAGGTACATGCTGTCTGATATGTAAAGGCTTCATTTGCCAGTCACTGATAACAGTTTTTTCTTTTTTTTGATTAAATATCCACTGGTAGTTTCCCCATTGGTCATTTTCTTTGTCTGGACAGTGGAAGCTTATTTTTGCCTCTTTACCATACTAGTCATAACAGCCACTTTTTGTCTCATCCAAGTTGTCCACCGATTAAATGCTCACCCAGACATAGAAAACTAGATCCAGTCGTAAATTCCTTTATGCTGAATTAAATGATGAAATTTTTATTCGCAACTTTACACAAATTTGGTTTTGGAAACTCTTTCATAAACTGGATAAGAATATTATACAATTCCCCAACAGCTCGTATCAGAACAAATGACCAGACATCCTCCAGCTTCTGTCTCCTGAGGGGCACCAGACAGGGATGCCCACTCTCCCCTTCACTTTTTGCAATTTTTATCGAACCTCTAGCAGCAGCATTTAGACAGGCTACAACAATTAAGGGCATAAAATGTAAGAACATAGAACATAAAATCAGTCTCTATGCGGATGATGTGTTGCTTTTTCTGCAAAACACACAAACCAACCTCTCTGAGGTAATTACTCTAATAAACTGGTTTTCAAGAGTTTCAGATTATTCAATTAACTGGCCAAAATCTACAGTTCTCCCCATTAACTGCTCCTTCCATAATTCTTCCTCTGCCCCACTGCAATCCGGAAATATTAAATATTTAGGTATTAATGTTTCTCCTAAGCTTTCAGACTTAACTAAATTAAACCACATCCCACTTCTAAAGAAAGTAGAAGGCGATCTGACTAGATGGAAATCTGTACCCATATCACTCATGGGAAGGGTCGCCACTATAAAAATGATGATCTTGCCAAAAATAAATTACTTATTTTTGATGATCCCTAACAAACCATCACAAGATTGGTTCAGATCTCTGGATTCATATATTTCCAAATTCCTTTGGAAAGATAAACCCCCGCGTATCAGCTTAAAAACGCTACAAAGAACCAAGGATAGAGGAGGATTAGATCTGCCTAATTTTCACCAATACTTCTTAGCCAACAGGCTTGAGTTCATCTCAGAATGGTCAAAACATACCTTCTTAGATGAGCCCTGGCTAGATGTTGAACAGGCACTATGCAAGGATCTAGAGATTTCAGACCTACCATTTATTAGCTCAAACATAAGACATGAATGCTTTAAAAGTATCAACATCAGCTTCTCTCTGACAGCATGGTGGGAGTTTCTAAAAATAACGGAGTCTTCATTAATCCCATGCAAACGTACACCTATCTGGAATAACCCTGACATATTACAAAACAGTAATATGATTAATTTCCCAGAATGGAGTTGTAAAGGAATTAAATACTTAGAACATATATTAGAGGGAACAGAATTTATTCCATTTGACAGACTAGTTGCACAATATGGGATCAACAAGAAAAGATTTTTAGAATATCAACAAATTAAATCCATAGTAAAAAAGAAATTTAACCTCAGTCAAGTTGAATTACAAACACCACCTAGTGCGGCACATTTCCTTACTCTTAAATCCCCCAAATTATTATCTAAAATATACAGAACACTTTCTAAATTAGATGAATCAATATCCCTTCCTATTGCAAAGTGGGAAGCAGATTTATCAGTCAGCTTAGACCAAAACTTCTGGTCTCAGATTTGCTTAAAAACCTTTAAATTGATTAAAAATCCCAGTCTGCAATTAATACAATACAAAATACTACATAGAGTGCACTATACAGGTCATCGGATGTTCAAGATGGGCTTTACATCTTCCAACAACTGCTCACACTGTCAAGGCAATACACCAGACAATTACATTCACGCTCTCTGGTTCTGTCCACCAGTGCAGAAGTTTTGGTGCGAGATATGTGAAGACTTATCAAAGTGTCTGAAATGTAACATTCCAACCTCCCCCTTAGTGTGTTTGTTGGGCAGCTTAGATAATGTCACTTCAGAAAAGAATATTGCCCATATGGTTTTCACTGCACTATGCATAGCCAAGAAAACTGTCCTCATGAACTGGAAAAATAAAAATAATCTTAATTCTAACCAATATAGAAATTATCTATTAGATTACATTAGTCTTGATACAGCCTCTGCCACCACATCAGATCAATTGCTCTGGGCTCCTTTGATCAGCTCCATCACCTAGTGGGGGTGGGGGGTCATAGTTTGGTCCCGCCTTCACTGTTGTGATTGGTGTGGGGGTAGGGACAGGCTTAGGGCGTCGGGGGGTTCCCCGGAGGCATCTTCCTTGGGGGGCTCAACCCGGGGTAGCGGTCATGTCCGGTTAGGGGCTCTTTTGGCTCTCGGGTGACTGTTTCCTCGTGGCTGCGTGCAGCGGGGCTAGGGGAGGGTCTGTGCTGACGGACGTGGGTTACTGACCTGGTAGCCTGTCTGCCCCTGGGTGGGTCCGGGATGGGCGTGAGGTTCTGGGGGCGCTCCGTCTCTGGGCTGGGGCCCTGGCCGGGCCTCGGGGCCTCGGGTCCTGGTTTGTGTGTTGCCGGGGTTGTGGGCGGGTGGGTGCATGGGGGCCCATCCCTGGCGCAGGGTGCCGCCAGTGCGTCGAGCCACCTGGGGGGCTCTTCAACTGGTGGGGGAGATTGTCACACCTTGCAGGAGCTTTCCTCTCCTCAGGGGCTCTCTCTACAGGAGGGGGAGATACAAGAGAGGTGGAGGAAGATCTCAGCCTGGGTGTTTATTGTCTTATGTAGTCTGGAAGATGAGTGGATGGTGGGGTGGGTGCAGTTTTCTCTGTGGTGGGGTTGGGTGGACTGTCCCGGGCTCTGTGGGGCCGGGGGGCGCTGCTGCGCTGGGCCCCGGTCTGGATGGGCCTGGGCCCCCTTTCCCTGGCGGGTCGCGGAGTATGGGAGTGCCTACTGGGGTCAGCGGGGGAGCTGGCCCCAGGGAGGGGTAACCTGCCCCTCCCTTCCTTCCCTCCCCATCTCCAGCTGCCTCCCTCTTCCCGCTCCACCACAACCACCCACACATGCAGGGCCTTGGAGTAGGGGTATGTCACCAGGGTGCAGAGGAGGCTACCCCCCCCCCCCCCCCTCCCCCCCTGTCCCCTTCTGGCTGCCTCTGCCTCAATTTTATCCCACAACTTAGACATTCACATTACTCACACTCTCATTACACATACATATAGGATCTTAGGGGTGGGCACGATACACGGAGTCCAAATTACCATCAGGGTGTACACCTCACCCCTGGCGTCGTTGCCCACCTCTCAATTTTGAATACACGTAGACATTGAGGGCCAGCAGGAGGGACTATGCGCTTACCTGCTGCTCTCTGGCAGGTAGCTCCAAGCCCTCCTGGGTTTTAAATGCACCTTAGAACACACATGCATCAACATTACAATGAGCGGGTGGAGGGAGGTTTGGAGTCTTCTCTCACCCCCCTTCTCTGCGGCCTGCTGGAGCGGGGGGGCTAGGAGGAGTTGGCCGTCCGACTGCGGTCTGGAGTGTGGGGCCTCCCTGCTGCTGCGGAGTCGGGGCGGTCTGCCTCTCCCCACCGCAGGGAAAAGGGTAACACCACCTGGGTCTGGGTGCGGTTCCCCCCTCCAGGGGCAAGGGTACCTAGACCCGGTTCGTAGAGTACGCTTGGGGAGTGTGATCGTGTGTACAGCGTCTCTTTATGTCTGTCTCCACGTTGGTTGAGTGTGGAGTGAGTGCATATGAGAGCATGAGGGTGGGAATGGATGTTTGTATCTGTGTGTGCCTGTATGTCTGTGTCTATATGTCAGGTTGGGTATCAGACGCCACCTCTCTGGGGACATGTCAGGCCCTCCAAGGTATGGAGGCCTATCTCCACCCACCACCACTTCCCCTGCCAGTGGCGGACTCCCTCAGGTGCCGGTGCGTTGGTGGTTCTTTGTGTCTGGGGGTGGGCGTCCGGGTACACACCGGCTCACTCCTTGGCGGCCGCTTATCGGGGCCTGGAGCCTGGGGCTCGCTGGGGCCACTTCGGAGGTGGGGTGCCCCCGGCCTCTCGGCCTGGGGCTTGGTCACTCAGGCACAGCTGGCTGCCGGCGGAGCACACGGGCGCGTCACTGCAACTCCCCCTGGCTTCTGCTCCGCGGCTGCTGAGTGAGCCCTCATCTGGGACTCTCCACAGCTCTTACTGGGACAGTGGCGCGGCTGCCCCTCTGTTGGTCTTCCTTGGTCTCTTGTGTTCTGGGGGCCTCTGGATGTCTGGAGTTTTGATCTCCTCCATACCTGCTTCATACCCTGGAGGACGGGGCTGTGGCCCCCCCACACTCCTTAGCAGATCGTTACATGGAGAAACCTTTGGAATGCAAGCATGCTGATCCACACAGGTATGCACACAGGTGTACACACGGGTATTCACAGACGCGGACTACAGCTTTCTTGACTGCTGCCTCACATTGTGTGCTGTCTATCTTGCGTGCTGCACAATATCGTTTATTATTTAGTATCTACTGATATCTACTGCTAGCTAGTTTATTGTGATGATGCCTTTTTTTTATTATGTTGCTCTTTGTTGTTTGCTTTCTCTTCTGTTTTTTTTCTCCATACAGGTGACCCAGGTGTTTTTTTTTTCTTTCTTCCCCCCCTTCTCACCGTCTCTTCTCCCCTTTGGTTTTCTTTCTCTCCCTCTCTTTCTTTCATTCTTTCTCCCTGTACTATCCCCCAGTCATGTCTGTCCCGTTTGTAGCAACTGAAAATAAAATAAATTCATAATTATAATAAAGGTCAATCAAATGGACCAATATGGCAAGGCCATGATGATCCACTTGGTAAAATAAATCCGCTTGGCATCTTTCTTGGCCTTAAGACAACAATTCTGATGGCTAAAGATTCAAACGGGACACAAAAAAAAAAAAAAAAAAATAATTAAATGATGAACAAATAATTTTGTTGTAAATGTGTAAAGGAGGACCCCCCACACAGCGGTTAGCAGCTTCACTGTCTATTTACAGTGTATGTGTTTCTTTATGTTTATGTTCGAGTCACTTTTCTGTGCTCTCTCAACTCAGCCGTCTTCTCCACATTTGTTGTTAGGGTGGATAATCACTAGACATTAGGTACTGCTTCGGAACCCATTATTAAGATTAAAATTTATTTGCACATTTATTCACAAATCTAAAACAGTTTAAACTGTAACTATGTTGTTGAAGTGGGAGATTCACTGATGTCACAGAAAGGTATGATTCAGAGATGACTCAAATGTTATACCTGTAGGGGGTCAGCCTGCTGGGAGAGGTCGCCCAGAACAAATGTGTAGGTGGTTTACGGCTGGGACGTTTGTTCTGCTTTACCTTTTTTCTACAGTATGCAGCAATATACAAATAGGACCATACTTACCTGATCAGTGGGTCATAGTGAGTTACTGGTCCCTATGATAACTTATTTTTTTGGCTCACTCCAACCTGGAGTCCCTCTCTAAAACATTCAAAAGATGTGGAGATAACATTAGCGAGGAGGGTTGTAATTGTAGTGTTGATAAGTAACCCAGGATGCAAATGTTAGGGAATAAAGGGATCAGGCCAGTATGTGTGATAAATGGCACTCCGAAAGTGCTGACAGGAGTGCAGTGCCAGATAGCACGCTAACAGCTGTCTGTAGTTTTCTGTGTGCAGTGTGTCCATGTGTGAGATTCCCTGAATCCTAGATTATGCAGTTTTTCACCTGTGGAGCCTATTCTGTGGATAACTGTATACATGATATACTGAGTCTATATCACCAATCGTTCATGTTTAAATTGGTCCTAACATGTAACCCTGTGGAACTCCATAATTAACCTTAGTGTGTGAAGAGGACTCTCTATTTACATGAACAAATTGGAGTCTGTTAGAAAGATATGATACAACCCACTGCAGCGTAGCACCTGCAATACCTACAGCATGCTATAATCGCTCTATTAGGATATTATGGTTGTTAGGTTTAATGTATGTGTTGTAGGGTGCCATTTAAAAAGCTATGAGTATGTGCACGACCTCCAAAAAGGGAACAAGCAGCCTTGAGAAGAACAGACTCTACTCAATGAAGGAAGCCACCTGGCAGGACAAGATACCGACAACATGTAAGGGCTGCACTCACATCACATAACCACTCTTGCACAACACAATTTGTAACCATATATAGTAATTTCTCTTAGTTAACACAGCAACATGCTTTATGAATATTCATGTGTGTAAACAATAAAAAAAAAACCTGCAGAAGGAAGGAAGTTGAAGTGGGCTGGAGACAACTGCTTCCCTCTCGCGAGTGAAAACTTAAGCTCTGTGTGACCTCGTTCCTGAGAGAGTTTCTGTTTATTCAGCAGTATCAGGGGTAAAACTCTGACAATGGTCAACAGTACTGAACGCGGCACTGAGGTTTAGCAGGACAAGCACAGAGATGAGTCCACTGTCAGCGACCATAAGAAGATCATTTGCAACCGTCAATAAAGCTGTTTCTGTGCTGTAATGAGCTCTGAAACCTGACTGAAACTCTTCAAATAAACCATTCTTCTGCAGATGATCTGTTAGCTGTTTAACAACTGTCCACATGGCACAAGCAGTAGTCTGACATAAGACCCTAATCCCAAAACCTCAGTGGGTCTGCCTCGGCAAGCAGGGATCAGGGAATGATGCTAACTGTATTACATAGCTATATTGTCATTGTCTATGGCTACTCATTAAGAAAAGGTTTGTAAGGCACATTGGGGAGCGATGTGAACTATTGGTCATATATGCTCATCAACCACTTGTTAGGTACAGAAAAACTGAACTAAACTGAGATGTAAAATTAAAATGAAGTATTCCAAGTTGAACAATACTATTTACAGCATAGACAAGATATTACAGGTAAAAAACAGTTCATGAGCCATAAGGATGAGTTTTAAAGTTTAATCCACCACAGGTGATTTTTCCTCCACGCCCACAATGAACCATTTATTAGATAAAGCTGTTCAGTGTGGGTGTCGAGAAAAATGATAAGTGTTAGCAATAATGAAACAAAGACACGAGAGGCTGAGAGAAAGATACTGTCAAATGTTTAATCCATTCAGTACAGGCTGTTTATCTCAGTGCAAGTGCCAAAAACAACAATATGAAGCCGTGTTTGGTTTATGTACACATGTGATGTTTGGCCGTGAGAAGCAGAGCGGTTCGAAGACAACAAACTGAAAACAATCGAACAAACAGCAGCAGAGAAACAAAAATAAACTGGACCCTTGGACAGACCGACTGAAAGGTAACACAGAGAGACAACCGTCGTTTTTCTTCATTTCAATCACCCACAAACACAAGTCAATGAGCAAAATTAATGGTATATATATTTATATTTATATATCTAAAGTGCATTACGGTACAAAAATATAGAAGGTCAGCAGCACCTTGATACATTTACCAAATAAATACACCATTCAGACAAAATAAATTAATGCAAAAAACTGAACATAATTGGAATTTAAAAAAGGGAAAAGCAAGGATTCACAAAGAGTAAAATCTGTCGCCCTGCGGAGCGTCAATAAGGTTTATTTTCTTATCATATTCTGCTATCTACTCTGCTATATTTAGAATATTTACACATAATAAATATTTTCCAATTTCTTTCCAAACAATCACAGTTACAGAGTCTGTAATGTGAGCATTTAGGAGTCCACTCCAACCGTCCGAAGGTTTCTGCAACACAGAGACGGAGAAAAACAGGTGAATCAGGGTGAATTACAGAGCTCTAACTGTCCGCCCTATTTTTCAGACATCATCATCTCAGCTCCACAACACTGACACAGCACAGAGTCAGTGCACTGCTGCACTCTGCAGTATCTGCGGCTGTAACGCGGCACACGCGTGTTCTGAAAACTCTCTAATCATGTGATCATGTTCTGAAAACCAGGTCAGCTGTTTGGACTCACCTTCGTCAGAGACTGACGGCGTTTTAATGCAGCGCCCTCTGGAGGCCGAGCAGAGACCTCCACTCCAGGTGGAGTCCGCTACCCAGTTCATCCTCCAGCCTCCACCCCAAAGAGCGTGCCCTCCTCTTCCTCTTTTCCCCTTCCCTCCTCTTCCCAGCCCTCGATTTCTTCTTCTTTTTGCCCGACACTTTATTCACGCCGTCTTTGTATGTCTGCG
Organism: Rhamphochromis longiceps; assembly: GCF_057381845.1. Lineage (NCBI taxonomy): Eukaryota > Metazoa > Chordata > Actinopteri > Cichliformes > Cichlidae > Rhamphochromis > Rhamphochromis longiceps. The sequence goes on along the minus strand of NC_140573.1, from coordinate 19,783,716 downwards.
ACTTGTTGGTCTCCTGTGGCAGGTTGGTGCCCTCCTCCTCCTCCAGCCGGAAGCTGATGGGGAGGTTCTTGGTGCCTCCGGGGGGTTTGGAGTGCAGGGTGCTGCCGGTGGTGCTGAGGTTGATTCCCAGGCCGCCCCCCGGCATCCCGACTCCGGCGTCGCTGCTGCTCCCGCCTCCCCCTGTGGTCCGCATGGGGAGGTCACGGATCTCTGCCGTGTGGACTTCGTCCAAAAGCGCCTTCAGGAGTAAAACACGCTCATGTTCCATCATCATCCGGCCTTTGTCGTGCATCAGCTGAGCGTGACTCACCGAGCGTTTCCTGAACAGAAGAAAGAAAGAAGGTTTGTTTACATGAAGCTTTTCAATCAAACAAAAACAACAACGCCCTTTTAAATGTTTCAGAGCTCATGTCTGCAGGTTTCTCCTTAAATAAAAACACCCTGTGACTCTGGCTGGAATCAAAAGTGTTACCATCTACACCACAGGAAGCACTTCAAACTGAACCGTGCAAAATAAAATAATATTTTTATTGTTGAAAAATTTGGTCTAATATTTGTTTTTACAGGCTTATTGACGAAGCTAAACACATGTGCATTATTTTGGGTTGCTCCCTGTTGTCCACATACTTTTGGCATTTTAGTGTTGACCTGACTGACCAGCAGAGGGCAGCACAGGCAAACAGTTTGAAATGGAGCAGCCGGAGAAACTGTATCCTTCTCCTCCTTTATAAATTCGACGGCATTTCTTGAACACAGGTTTCGCTGCTGTCTTTCCTCTCCAGTTGTTTTTGGACAGCGCTGTTGCATCCATGCAGAGAAATGACCTGATTCATCAAACCACAGCCGTGCCGTTGCTTTCCAAGCCTTCTAAAAGTGATACAGAAGATCCCCGCCCTGCGAGGAGGTCCAGGAGGGTTTTCTCTCCTTTTAGATGAACATGAGCGCAGCCAACGCTTTCACTCTTCATCAGCGTGAATGTTAACCGGCACATTCGTGGCACTCAGACCCTTGAGGGATTACAAAAACTGCTGCCACAAACACTTCGTGCCAATTAAATGTGGTGGAGGAAAAAGAAAAAAAAGCTGCTGTGATTCTGAAATGAAGCTGCACATTCCTCCACACTGAAAAAGTGAGTCATAATAAATCTATCGACTCTGATTTTAGCTGAAAACCCATCGGAGGAGTTCAGTCAGCAATAACACCATGAGAGTTACGATCGTTTAGTGTCAACTGCAGCAGCGCCACAGTTAAAACTCCACAGTTTGAAGAACGAAGGCCTAAAAAATGAAGCTGGAGTTCCTCTGACGTCCAGCAGAGGCTCCAGCAGTGAGTTTACAGCCTGACACGGTGTGTCTGTGGATAATTTCCTCCTTCATAACACCTGTACCAGGGAGCACATATTTAAAACTCACCCGTTTAACTCAGCTTTCATCTTAAAGCAGCTTAAGCTTAAAATTTGATCCATCTTATTTTTTTAACAAGCAGTTTCATGCTGGTTTAATCAAACCACCAACATGCTGAATCCAAGCAGAGCCTACACAATTTCACCTCCACAACATTAGTTAAGTTTCTCTCCTAAAGTTCATCCACTTTTTTCAAGACGAATCACAGTGATGGCAGGCTGCTGTGACGCAACACAGGGTAACAGCTGATTTAGGTTTAGAAGTTGACACCATCGTCAGGATTTATGCTTTCCATGGTGCGTAAGGGTAGATGGACCTGTTTCCTCAGCTGATCATCATACCACTCGAAGACACACACACACACACACACACACACACACACACACACACACACACACACACACACACACACACACACACACACACACACACACACACATTCATGCAGCGCTTTTATCTATGACTCTTGCTTTCTCTTGTTTTGCCCCTCAGGTTTTTGACCTCACATCCACTGCAGCATCTCCCGTGAGCTCCATGCAGGGCTATGCTGACACGTGTGAGTCCTTATACTGAGGCTATGATAATTACTCTTCATACTGATGCACTGACTTGTATTCTCTCACTGATTCAAAAACTCTGGCAAAGAATCTGTTACAGCAACGTAGAGTTAGAGTTACACGGTGACGCAGGTTAGGTTACCTGCGGTCTCAGTTCGAGGATGGATCCCCTGTTACAGCACAGAGGTATAATCTCAAAAATGCTGAAACTTGTTAAGTTTTACAAATCAAAGATCTACAAAGCTGTGAGGGATTCAGGCTTCGCCGCAATGTTGCTTTACTGTGAGTCTCTGAGACTAACAGAGCAGCGGACACAGGTCGAAGGCTGCACACTGCTGAGCGCCAACGCCGCCCAGACACTTCAGGTGTGTGAGCACACAAACAGCTTTAGCAGGAGATACCGGAGGTTCCCGTGATGCCCTCCTCCACCCCCTGCTTCATACAGCAAACTGAGTAAGTGAAGCCTGATGACTGAGCTGCCGCTTCTCATTCAGCTTTTCCTGCTGAATAATAAAAATATCCAGAGCAGAACACACAGGCGGCCTCAACAGCAGCTTGTGTTTATATGCATACAGATATTTCCTGTAAATCGCCGCCTTTGAAAGCCGATCTGGTTCTGTTTTACCTTTAATAACAGTCACATCAAACACTCCACAGAGAGGAGGAGGAGCGGGAAAACAGGCCGGGACATCCTGCAGTGGCAGCGTTCCAGCGCCCCCCGTCCTCAGCCTGCCGGCTCTTAATTGTTTCTCTCTGTGGGAGACGAGTGAAAGACGAGTGTTTCCTAAAGGCAGCGGCGAGTGGTTAGAGATGATTCACGGCCCTGATGGCTGACAGTACCGGGCGGCTCTGATTCTGATGAATGTTTCTGATGTTACGGCCCCTTTTAAAAGAAATTTACAACTTTTTTTTGTCCGGCAAACAAAACACTAGAATTATTCCTGCATTAGCCCAAAACAACCACACCACAAGACACCCAGAAAAAAATGAAGAATACCACAAAATCCTGACAGTCATTGTTATTATTATTATTATCATTATTTTTATTATTATGATTGTTATTGGCTCCAGATTTAAAGGGACTTTTTTAAGTCACTCGCTGCAGATTTTAACTAAAACTTTCACCACTAGGGGGCAGCGCTAGCTGAGACATGTGCTCCCTTTTTAGTCGCGCTCTGGCTTCACCAATAGTTTTTGCTTTTACTCGGTGACCAATTTAACAGTTAAAGTTTAAATTTAATCACGGCGCCATCTCCTGATTCAAAACAGTATTACAAGAAAGAAAAGCTCCGGTTTGACTTTGTTAATATCTCTAAAATCAACAAATGCTTTGGACATAAAGTCAGTGCAGTCGAGAGGTCATTATGTTGACCCGGTGATGTAAAAACAAAATAGTATTAAGTTTTAAAAATTTGAAATACCTTTAAACAAATTAATGTGCAATCATTCATTTGTTAACGTGTAACTCCTTAACAGAAAAAATGAGACCTATCTTTCATAAAACTGCTTCATGAATACCAAAAGTTCACGTTTGACAGCCTGAGAAGCACAAATTAAAAATGAAAAACCATGAAAAAAATTTTTTTTTTTCTGTGAAGGTTCTCAGTCATCCAGGTCATCGTAGTCAAAGGAGCTTGCAAAGAAAACCGTCTGCACTTATTTTTTTAATATTAAAGAAAACATACTGAACTACAATTGAGTCTACGGAAAACAGGGTCAGAGGTCAATAGCTCCCACCGCTGGCTGATTTTTGATCCCTTCACTGCGCTTTTGTTTTTCTTTCCACCCAGGTAGCGTGAACCCCATCCCCCCAAAAATCCCATTAGGTACATATCACACACGGCAAGGGAAACGTCTGGAGTCCGTTAAGGAAAACCCGGAGCTCTGAATCACTCCGCTCTCCTCCTCCTCCTTCAGCGTCGGCTCAGAGCATCCTCCCAACGCTTACATCCAAAAACCATCTCAGCGATATGATCTTTCCAAAGTGGAAAAAAAGCTCCTGAAGTGTGTTTAAAATTCTGACCGAGCAGCGTGAAGGAGCATTTATTCTGCTTGGCATCAAACAGCTGAGCAGGTTTGGTTTGGTCCCAAGCCGAGCCGAACATCAGCATTATTCATCCAACTCACTCCCAAACAGCGAGGGAGGTCGGAGGGGTTTATCGCACCGAGATGGTCTCTGCTCTGGGTAAACATACAGGTGGGCGAAGGCTAACTAAACACAAACGAGCACATTTTCCAGCCTGCAGCTCACCCACCATGATGAGGCGAGCTGCTGGACACACATGAAAAGACTCAAAAATGAAATCCAGACTTACATTCTGCTGCTCAGGGCATCAATCGGCCGTCCAAAGTGCGGCACCGGAGAGCAGAGCAAGAAGACAGCAAAGCACCACTGCTGCAGGACCGTCCTGGAGAAGAACATTATTTCTGCACAGAGAAGAAACAAGAAAGTCATCTCTCTTATTTCACCAAACAGTAGTTTAACCCAAACACGAGAAGAAAAGTTCACAGGAAACTTACATTCCCACAGCAGCACAGAAACAGAAAACACAGAAAACGAGTCCTTTCTCAAACTGTCTCAGGAGAAAATCCAGGTGATGACACCTTTAGGGGGGAAAAGCAATCCCAACAAGCCAAAACTCATCCAGCAGCTCCTCTTTGGTTTGTTCCCAGTTTAAAGCCTCCTCATAGAGTGAGCAGGGAGGTCATCCAGCTGCAGCTACAGCGGTTAAAGGTGAACCCGACTGCAGTGCTGCAGGTCGCTCTGATGGGAGCATTTGTTGCATGCTGCCTGAGAGCTGCTGCAGGTCAGAGACGGGAAAGGGGAGGACTTGTTAACAGAGAGGAGGACCTCCTCACGCCTCCTTCAGGGAGGGGAGCAGAGGAGGAAACATGGCAGGAAGGTGGCGCTCAAGCAGCAACAAAAGCAAGAACCACAGCTGGATCTACGGAGGTCAGTTAGTGCCAACAGCACAGAGTCTGAGGCCACAGACGGCAGCACATACTTACTAAAGTCAGTCATTCCTGCAGCTGCATGTCAGCCTTTCACACTGTCACTGCACAGTTATCAAGGTCTAAATCATCACAACAAGGATATTGTTGTGATGTAAAAAACATGAATGACATTTAAACACATTTTTAAAGCAACTTTTTATAACTTCAGACACTAGTGTATATATTCTGTGTCTAATGTAAGCTAATGTGTTGCACACTGAGAAAATAGCATCACACCTTTTGGATTTTAGTGGAAAATCAGCCCACACCCTACTCTGCATCATTTAATCACTAAATGATTAATTTTTTAAATTAAATAATAAAAAAAAATCATGTCAACCCCTCACAAAGCTCTTAATATCACCCGGTTTTCTGTATGACATCATAGCAGGAATATCTTTGTTAGGCCATGAGAGGCACATGAGCCCACCACATGTTCTTCAAACCCTCCACATGTGAGGGGCAGCCAGTCAGAAAAACTTAAAGCAGAACATGTATTTTTTTTATTTCTTTTCTTCAGTGCTGATCACAGCTCGACTGTAATTCGTTTTTAAATCTCAATATTCAGTTCAGTAAAACCAAAGGTGAAGTCTGTGATATCAGGCGATGGCAGCGTCGCTGCGCCTAAACTTGGTGATGGTTTATGAGCGATCCACTCTGACAGCGGGTGTCAGCAGCGACCGTGAGCCATCACTGGCCTTTAGACTCGAGGAGTTAGGTGGTTTGTCTCAGGTACGATGCCTCTGAGGACAAAATCGAAGGAGGGTGATGAGGTCTGGCAGGTTCAGCCCTTACCTGTCAGTGCAGCGAGGACGTGCACAGAAAACAAATCACGTGTATCAACACACTGCAGATCAGGACATTTTGAAACTATGAAGAAAGTCGAGCGGTCCATTATTGTTTCATATTGTTGTGAGTGAGACGCTATAGAGTCTCCGTTAACAAGTATGCAAAACTGTACTTTCATCTATCTTAATTTGCAAATGGGATGTAATTAAATTATATACATTTTGATAACATTTCACTGTAAAGTTCATTAACTTTTAATTCTAATATTTCATGGGCTGACTTGTTCTTAAGAGTAGAAAAGGGAAGTTTAACAACCTTAAAGTTACGTAAAATAAAGATAAAAATCCTGGAAAAGTTCAGATTCATCTGTATCTAGTGTAGCTCTGCAATAGCTCCATACGCCGAGCTTACATAAGAGCGATGACAGTCTTGGTGGTCTGAGGCTGTTTGATCCTCACACATGAGGAATGTTTCCAGCTGAGTCATATTTAACGTGATTAGATCAGATTAGATCAGATTCCTGTAATCAGGTGTAGAGATCAACGTGTGGGGACGGAGCTGCTGACAGAAATGATTCAGTTTAATTACAACAGATCAGATTTATAAGTCGGGAGAAACCTAACATGCAAATATGAGACTTACACTCTGGAAACAATACACTTCTGTATTTTAAAGCCTACTGAAGCAGCTGGTTTCCATCATGATGCTAAAAAAAATACTCATAGTAAATCCATGGATAGACTGTATGTGAAAGATGGACATAGCCACCTAGCAGTTTCTAGACTCCATTTCGAAGCGTCACCAAGGTTAACAATAAAGGAGCCACAGAGGATTTCTACCCAGGAAACAGTGAGTACACTTTCCATAATGTTAGGCTACAGTGAACTCACGACCCCTGGTTTACAAGACCAGTGCTCTAACCCCTGAGCTATGCAGCCTGGTATGCAAGGTGAAGCTCCACCCACCACACCTGGCCAGCACTCAGGTGAGAGGCCTTCTAAGATTTTCGGACATGCAAAAGAGCTAAAGCAACACAAGAGTGAAGTTTAAACTGATGTTTCAAAATACATGTCCCACATATGAGATTATTATTATTATTAACAACTTAAGTTAGTTGAATTAGAGTTTTTCTTTTTTTTGTGATTTTTAGACATTATGACCTCATTAAGCTAGTCTGAGAATTGGCTACACTGCCACTCAAGCTCTAACAACAACCTTTAAGACAAGCCATTAAAACTGTTAATATTTGTGACATATTAGCAATTTCAAATCTGATGAGCCAAAATGAAGCAATGAATTTTGAATTCTATTGAAGGTTTGGCAGAGGAGTTACAGCTAAAACACGCGGCACGTCATCCTGAAAGCAGAAGAAATTTTTTATAGTTTGTGGATTGAACGGCATATTTGTTTAAAACAGCTTTGAGTAACGATGTCTTGCAAAAGCACCGGATTTACATGTTTTATTTAATTTTGTCTGAGAAATGTGCATAACACACCTGATGTAAGCTGAATTTATACTTTTAACTGCTGCTTTTTAAAAAAATAAAATCATTTAATCTATGAAATACATTAACAGTGCAGTTTTTCAGTGAAACACATCAATGTTCTGATCGCTGAGAAAACTAACAGACCTGTTTTACTCAGTATGTAAACATTAGATGATCAGAATACAAATCTATACATCAACCTTCTGGCTTCAAGTGGAGCCCCCAAGTTTCCTAAGTTAACCCCCACATATGTGAGAGCAAACAAGAGTAAGTCAGACAATCACGGCGGGCAGCAGCGCCATTGCCCTACCCTGCTCTGACTGACACTCGTTGAAATATCAGCAATGTGTTCCAGCTGTCGCTTCCCACAATTAAGACCAGATCTCACAGAAAAACGCAGCCCAGTGCACACTCAGCGGGTCTTATCTCTGTGGCGGGGAAATCACTGGTGGGAAAAAATGTTTACTCGAGCATGTGGCATCAACTTTTCGCATGTTTGAAGCTGAGATTTATGTGCAATTGTACAAGTTTTTCTAACCCAGCGCCATGGAAACGCTAGGTTCGAAGCATGATTAGAAACAATAGACAGGAGATTGATGTTACTGACGTTTCAGCCAACTGACGTCTGAGTGCACACAAACATTTCTTGGCTTTCTCTTCAGGAATGTTAGCACCGATTCCCAAACAGGAGTTCCACTTAGATATAATTACAGTTTATAAATTATCCTTCATTGTAGCATGAATCCACCAACAGCATCAAAACCACATGATCTACACTACTGTGCAAAAGTCTTAAGCCACCCCTCATTTCTTTTTATTTCTTTGAGCCAGACTTTGTGTATTTCATTTTTTTTTCTTTAGCATTACTTCCCCAGGCTTTCACAGTTCTTCTTTGGACTCTGGCTGCTTTTCGACTCATTTCAAGTCCAGTCCTTGTACTGACCATTTTCAGAGGAATTATTTTTTGTTGTTGTTGTTGTTAAGCCCATTAACTCTGACCTATGGCTAATTCAAGCATAAAAAGACTCCTAACTAAAGGGATAAACCAGTGTTGTGTCTACATAGCACAGACAACTAAGCAAAGAACAGATTTAAAATTGTATCTTGAGGCTCGTTGTTACTAGCATCAGAAAAACACAGTGTTTCTTCCCATTTCTGTAGCCAAATCTGTGAAAAATGCCAACGATAACACAGTTTGACATAAAATTGTATTTTTGCATAAACAAGGTGATTCCCAAAGAGCTGTTAGCTAAAAACCTAGCATATCTCAGCACAGTGTGAAGTGTCAGTTAAAAAAGGGAGGAAACTGGACAAGTGAAGGACAAAAAAAAGAATGTGAGGCCTAAAAGACTTTCTACAGCAGATGAAAGATATCTGAAAGTCTTGTCAATAAGAAAGAGGAAAACATCCAGATAAGATCTCAGAGATGCATTTGGACCATCAGCTGATCAATCCATGTGTGAGAGGTATAATAGTGAGTTCTCTAAAGTCGACATCCAAACTGCATGAAGCCACTGTGATAAAACACAAGGGTTTCTAAGCTTCATTTTCACATCTCAATGTTAGCATTTTAGCCTCCACTAGATTGTTTTTTGGAGACAGAAGCGTCCATGCTGACCTGTTTACAGATGGCCTAATACTTGACAGTGTTCAGGCTCTCTGCACAACAAACACCTCACTGAGCATGTGCCAGAAAAGTAAATGGATGCTGGTTTCTGTAACTCCTGATGTTTGTCCTGCACTCCTTCGTCCTCCTTCTCTCTTAGATGTTTCTTCTCTTGTCCAGCCAAACAGATATGAATAAATAAAGCTAAAACATCCTAGCTGGACCCTCCTTGAGTTACATGCAGACTCTGTCTTGGCTGGCTGTCTGTATTTAAAGAGCTGGACCTGGGTTTATGTTGGGACAGCTTTAATCAGTGTACCAGCTAACCCGAGCCTTCATCAGCTCCTCTAAGCGTAAAGAGCAGCATGAAAGGTGAAGATTAGCCCACTGTGCGCTCTGAAAATGTTTAGCTAACATTACTGACAGCCTCCTGGAGTTTCAGAAGAGCTGCGCTCCTCCTTCATGCACATATAGATATTTATCAGGGCTTCCCTGCAGCACGGACTCTGAGTCTAAGGCAACTGGTGCAGTTGAGTCAGGCTGTGTTTTCAATTTACCCAATTATCTCAAACATTTTGGCTTGGCGACTGTGGTCTATTGATGCGTCCTTGATTTTTACCCAGAAATAGCAGCTTCACTGTAAAGGTCACTGTATGAACATGAGAAGCACACAATGAACACATTATTTGTTAAACCTGCAGGCTGCCAACATGAGCCCTGGACGCGGTGATGCAACAGAGCTTTCTGCTGCGCTTTTCATTCATTAGTGATCATAAACAGAATCCATTGTTCCCTCCCCAGTCACTGCTCGCAGTATAAAACAAGTCAACATTTGATGGTGAATGATTAATGCCAGAGGGAATCAGGGGAGTCGTTTTCCCCACAGTTTGTCTGCAAATTAGTCGAGTTCCTTCCAGTTTATGAGCTCCTCTGGTTGGAGCTGATTCAGGAACACGAAGTCCAGCAGATCCTCTTTACACCAGAGGACAAACAGAGGAATGCCATAGGTCTGTGGCGGGAACATGTCCATGTCCCTACTCCTCCTCCAGAGGCTGGAAAGAAAGCTCTCATGTGCTTTTGGCCTGTGAAAGCCACTTTACCTGCATGTAAACAGGTACAAGAAAGAAAAAGTATTTTCCTGGCAGCAAGCAGCCTGTGGGGTCTGAGCCAGGAAAGCTGTTTTACATTCACAGAAAATTGCTGGGTTTTGGCAGAGCACCACATACACAAAACAAATGTCCGCTTTTAATCTGTGCGACGGCGCCCCGCCTCCCCTGCCTCTCTGCTTTTGAAAACAATTCTACACACAAAGCCATGTACTGTTGGCGTGCACCCCCATCCACGGCCCTGACTCCCTCCTGAGAGCCCCTGCATCTCCTATAAGTCGTCACAACACGGTCAGGTGAGGGGTGTCTAAGGAGATGCTCAACAGAAAACCTGCCACAACACTGAGGAAACATTTGGACTCTGCTAGAGTAGCTTTGTATGGTTCACAGCTCAAAGTAATCCTTCTTTATCTCACACCAGGCCTTGGTGCAGCCCAGTGGCTCTCCTGACTCTTTAAAACAACTTCCTTCCACCCAAACTCTGATAAGCACGCAGTGAATTTCCAATCGTGTCAGCTGGTCATGAGGCTGGGGTGGGGAGTAGAAAACTCTGGGAATCTGTCTGCAGCAGCTCTCATAGTCAAGGAATTACTGTTTGTGGTTGGACCACGGTGGTGGAGCATGTGTTCCTGTGGTGGGCGTGGGTTGTATAAAGTGAATGAGAGTAAAACAAGAGGGTGGGAGGCTGAGAGTTTCTGTCCATCCAAATACAAACTGTACATTCCTGAATTCCTCAGGTCAAACATGTCACCACTGAGCAAGGACAGGGCCGCGAGGAGGAGGAGGTAAGCCAGAGGTCAAAATGAGAGCGAGGGGAAGGCCACCCCTGAGCGAGGGAGAGGTAGCGACTACTCCTGGTCTCTTCATCATCGCTCACTCATCTTCATCCATCACCCTTCCCCGCGGCCTCCATTCCTCACAGCGAAAACTCCTTTGTGATTTAGGGCGAGTCTTCCAGCTACCATCGCGCAAGTGCCATCACGTCTGTTCAGAGTGTGAGGCCAACTCTTGTTCACAGGAGTGTTCATGCCTCACTTCAAGGTGGAATGATTACAAACACACACTCGTTCCAGTCAGCTGCACGACATTACACAGCGGCACAAAAATAACTCAATCAAACTTATTCATATGTTATTAATGCACAACACCAGCTGTAATGTTACACCACCCACCAGTAACCAGGACTGCAACCCAGAGACACCTGTCAACACCGCCCGCCAGTGATGTCAGACATAAGAAGAAAAGCTCCATAAAATTTTACTATTTTACTATTCATTATCTATGATATTTTTTACATTTACTATTTTATTATTACAAACAACACATGCACAGTAATGACTTGGTATGAAGACTGTTTCGCAGTAAGCTAATAAATAACCTGGTGACGTAAAAAAGAAAGAAGGCTGCTGCGACTAGCACTGTTAGAGCTAGCCACTCTTAAATCACAAGAACAAGTGCAACAGACTCAAATTAGCAACACATTCTTTTACTACTTTAAACTACATAGATATGTTTGACTATTTCCATTCAACAGATTGTCTCAAGCTAATGTTATCATTAGCATTACTATGTTGCTATTATATTTGGATGATATGCGCTTGTAGAAAAACAATCTAGAAAATTAGGAGCAATAAAATAATTTTTAACGTACAAAGAAGAATATACAGGTAGTTGGGTTGTGTAACCACACTGGGTAAATCTGCCCCCTTGTGTTGAAGGTTGAAATTTTCCTCATGTTTTTTTTTTTTTTTTTACATAAAGTACCCCTACAGAGTGATTTTAATCAGATTGAAATGATGGTAGAATATTTATTCTATATCATCTACGTTTTAAATTTTTTTGAATAAACCTTGTGAAAAAATGCAATTGCTTCTTTTTCAGTTATTTTTCCTGCCCGCTGGATGTCTGTGGGGTTGCTGCTGTTCGTTAGCTCTTTAACTGGGAACGAGTAGCCTCCACAGTTGGTTTTAATAATCCCCTAGACTGCCACTTTCTTTGTCGTTATGTAACAGCGGGATCCTGAAATATTCTAAAGACATTAAGTGAAGTTTTGTTTACATTCTTGCATAGTGTATATTTTTATAATGACTTCTCTGCACTAATGTAAAGTTTATGCAGGATAGTTTCATATGTGTCGGGACTGATAAGTTCTTATAGTTTTTACAGAGTTGTGCTGTTTTATAAAAATACATGGCATGGGTGTAGTCTGTGTGGTTCTGTGAATGATAGAAAGGCTTGAACGAAGTCTGCAGTGGTAATGTTGTAGGCAAAGAGAGCTGTGTTCCTCAGTTGGCTTTATTAATCGAAGCCAACTGCCTGTTTTCACTGATGTGTCATCTAAACTCCCACCAGGAGCCAGCAACTTAAAAAAACGATATCATACGTCAGCACAAGTAACTGAAGAGGAAGAGCAACGCTCAGCAGAAGTCATTCCTGCAGTTCTCTGGCATTAACTCTCAGCAGGATGAATGTTACAGCAGCATAGAGCTCCGAACACCAGCATCATGGAGAGACCAGGGGAAGGCGCCTGCTGTCTGCCTCTCAGGCTCTTAGGGTGAATTTTGCAGATGTCCCCACATGGGTGTGCATAATCTGCTGGTGTGTCACTCTTGGATCCCACCAAGGCAATCAAGTCCCTAAACTCAATTAGATCTGATTATGGTTAGTGCTGCACTGCCAGCAAACTGGATTAGAATATGGAGAGGACAGAAAGTGGTTTTGAGCAGTTTTGACTTGCTAAACAGTCTTTATGGGTTTAGGCTTGTGATTAGATTAGCATTTAAAGGGAGACACTGAAGGTATTTGACTCTCTAAAGCAGTCTTTAGTACCAAACTGTGCTGTCTGTGAATATGTCTATGATAACAGGACCACCTGCTTGTATTTAGTTTGGATTACAGGAAGGATGAATCACTATCGGCAATTCTCAGACATTAGGATCCAGCAGCGAATGAGCGTCCCCCACAAAACAGAAAACAGGCTAACTGTAAAATTTTGGTGAGAAAACAAAAAAACAACAACCCAAAAAAACCTCAAGAATTCATTAAAACAAACTCATTAGTGATGCAGTGTGGTGATCGATCATGAGCACCACAGAGACATGAGATAATAACCTCACTAAAAACCACAAAGCGCATAAAGAATGGACACAGCTTCTAGGTCAGAAACGTAAAGCCTGTGCAGAAATGCCTTTAACCTGCTTTCTATTCTACCAGATGGTGAACGCTGTGGTTGCTGTTACACCCCTCTGAAACCCCTATTCTTTTTGCAGTGGCTGTGCAAGAGTCTGCAGGTGTTGCCTGGGCTGAATTGACCATTGAGGTGTTGATAAAGGCATGTCTGATACAGACTTTGGAGAGACACACCAGTTTTTGTCTTCATGCTCTTTGCAATACAAACTATTTTAGCAAATGCAAAATAAAACCTATGCTTTTTGAAACTTTGATGTCAGTACTTATGTTTATATTGCGGCATGTTTATATCATAACATAAGATGGGGGCTCATCCAGGATATTTTGGACTCTATTTTGGATATTTTTGAAAAGATTAAAAAAATTGTTTTTTTTAGTGGGTGAGTGATGGTTACAGTGTTCACTGTGATTGAGCAAACTCTCATTAGTCGATATGTTTCAGGCATCAAAGCACTTGTTTGTTGTTTTCCTTTATTGTTTAAGTTTATCATGTTTGGGGGTTTTCCTGGGGTATGCTTCAGAGTTTGGTAGACTACATCTCTGGTCTGCTGCCTGCTCTCAAGTTTTCGTTTAAAGTTTCCTTGAGCCTGGTACTCCACTGAGGAGTAGGTAGGTAAAGTTTTTTGTTGATGGTGTATTTGGGAGTTGCTCAAAGTAAACCAGTGGCACTGAACTCTGCAGGAAATAGAGATCAGGTTGAGACCACGCATTATTTATGGTCCTATGGCTGAAGCAGGTGGGCCTTATGTTGAATTAGCATATAGTATGTAGTTGTAGCCATGTCTATAGATCTAGTACACCAGTGTTGATGGATGCTAAATAATGAGGTGATTGCTTTGTGCTATTACCTTTAGTGCTGTGGATAATCTAGCTACTTTTGTTGGATCACTTGTGAGTGCTGTTGGCCAGGTAATGGAAATAACACTTTGTGGTGCTGAGCCACTCTTGTTGAGATTATTGTGTAGAAATGGCTTTTGTAGTAGTTTTGTAGTAGTGGCTCCATTTGTAGTTGGTTGCTAGTATGCTCCCCAATTGGTTGGGGCAGATGATTGTTGGGGTTTTCTCTCTTATATTATTGTCTATCTGTCTTAAACTATAAAGCTTGTTAACCACACCTGGTGAGGCGTGGATAAAGACATAGCTCAGGCTGACTTTGGAGAGGCACACTAGTTTTTCTCTTTATGGCCTTTGCGGTACCAACTATTTTAACAGTAGTAAAATATAACCAGTTTGTTTTTTTTTTAAACTTTTGAGTCAGTCTCCACGTTAATGTTGCTCATAACACTGCAAAAAGACTTCTGGTCCTGTCAAAGTACAGTATATAAGGAAAAGAGCTCTGACTTAGAACCTTACTAAACTTAAGGACTGTTGCTCAGTTTGGATCATACTGAACAAAATATAAAATCTATTTTATAGATCTTGGTCATACCGATTTTCAAAATGGAGGATGCTCATTGGCTAATGACAAATTGTTAGCCAATGAATGGTCTGTTTTACAAACAGACCAACCCATCTCATCACATCCACACTTTTGTAATCAAGGTGGATGGCACAACGCTCAGATTTCAAAACTCCGCTTCAGAAATTAAATGATGAGGTTATTTTTTTTACTTTTCTTCTGTCCTTGACCTAAGTATGAAAATAATGTCAAACCAAATAATTTAAAAGAAGACTCTTCACTTTTCATTTGAAATACCACGCTGAAAAACACCAAAACACAAAACATGCACATAGGCAATTCAAACTTTTCATCATTGGTAAAAGAGATCTTATAGAAACAGAAATATGCAGTCGTAATATAAAAGTTTCTCCTGTGTGCTATGGTTACTGGTTGGTGGGAAGTCTGAAAATGTTAATAAGTAAGAAAATAAACTCCAAGTTTCTCAGAAGTGGAATAATATATCTTTGACTCATGTGCCAGTCACCTTTAGTTGCAAACCAGGTTTTCCCTGGAATTCACATACAGTGGAGTGTTGTGCAGTAAAACATAAATAATCTGACAGGAAAAGCATAACATGAGAATCGGATAGGAGTCATTCTTCGAAGAAAAGCTAAAATTTTTTTCTTTTTTTCTGATTCACAGGATGAGAAAGGACACGAGTCTCTGTGGGACTGTGACGGAGCACAGTAGAAAAAAAATCCACTCCCTTCAGTCTTTCCTTTAGTGGTGGATCATTTTAAATCCTCGTTGTATTTAACAGCTATTTTATAGTTTAAACTGATGGTGACAGCATTTCTTCTCAATGAACACAAAACCCTGCATTATCTTTCTGCCATGTTTTGTAAAATCAGATATTGCTTTATTATGAGCTATGATTTCTGACAGATGTTCATACACAAAATGACCACTACCTCTTCCTCACACAGACCACATTTATACTTCATATATAGTTGATAGTTACTAGCTGTCTAGTCTATTCAGACTGGTAGCTGTTATGAAGCACACATGCTTCATTGTCCCTACTATGCTCAGTGTCACAGTTTTGTACTTAGAAAAATAAATTAAAAAAAGCTACATGGATAATAAAGTCACCAATAAACACAATAACCATGCTAATATTTAAGTGTTTCAAATTTCTGTCCAAGTACGGTACAGTCTTTTGTCCTTTAAACGGCACCTCAGCATGCCAACACACTCAAAACTTTGTCCAAACAGGTTCTCTCAGTTCTTAAAGACCCAATCTTGACCCTATCAGACAGGCTCAGGGGCAATAATCAGTGTTATTGGTTCTGGGTCAGATTTTAATTGTTTTTTATTACGCTTTGTTCTCTTTGGACCAGGATAATTTGCCATCAGAGCCATCTCTTTCAAATAAATGTAACATCCACCTGATCTAGATTTACAGGTAGGAGCAGGATTACATTTAGTTTTAGTCATATGTTTAAAAATGGATGGACCTGTGAATAAATATGAAGATGTTAGCTTATAATACATTTCTAAATAAGAGTCATAAATACATTTTTGCATTATATTATTTTCTATTAAAAGCTATTCTATAGTTCTATACAAAGATTTGGACATTAACGTAACTTCAACTCTAACCCTGTTCTCAATTTGCTGTTCAGAAATGTGGTGGATAAGACAGAATTTTCTTTCTATGAAGGACTACTCTGCAGACAGAAGCACAAACCCAACATCTTGGTTTCTTTACTCTGTTCAAAGTCGTCTCCGTCCTCCTGTGCACATATGACAACAATTAATTGTTTTGCATTTTGTACTCACCAGTTTTAGAGTTCCTGTCTTCTTCTGATTCTTCTGATTACGAATCCAATGAGGAGTTGTAAAGAAAATCTAAATTTCCTCACTCCTCTTGTCATTAGAGGTGTTCCTCTGAAGAGAGAGGAAGGTTTGTCGGCTTCTGCCGGAGTGTTTCTGCTCCTGAAGGTTTGCAAAGCCTTATAAATAAGGTTAAGCCCTCCTGTTGACATCATATGCCGGTCACTGCCATCATCACCGCCTCATGGTAGCAGCAGAAGCCATAAGGCTGCATATATAATTAGATGGATGAACTTACTCACTCGATCTGCTCTGCACTCCTCCCACATCCCTTCATTTTAAAAGAGGAAACACAAGACACCACAACTTCACTTCAATTCAGAGTCAGATCTAATGACACATGTAAGTGCTCCTTGTTGTGTTTGGTTCCCGGCCAGTAAATCTGGTTTCTTCTACCAGTTGTGGTTGTTTTACTCTTGCTTTGTTAAAAATTTCAGTGTTTTTTACTTTTCTGCACGTCACTGAGGCGTGCCAATAAAATAAAATATTATTCTTTCACCTTCTTAACCTTTACTTAGGCAGATTAATATGATAATTTAAAAGCCAGTCATGAAAACAGAATTGAGACAAACCAGCCGAGGTGGGTGTTGTGTCTGTCTTTGTCTCGGTTTTAATTCTACTCTATTAAATAACAACCCCCTGCTGCAGACTTTTGTTTGCCTGTCCGGAGGCGGGAGGGAAAAAAGAGAAAAGAGAAAGAGCTCCAAAACATGGTAGTAGTGGTTTTGTCCGTCACGCCTTCCACTGCTTGCGTAGCATCCCTCCTAATCTCCAACACGAAAGCAAAGCGCTCGGGTTTCCAGCCATGCCATCTGGTCTGAGGTTCTCTATGTTTAGCAGAGGGTCGTGGTTTGAGGTTGTGAACGTCAGGTCAAACACTCCATCGCAAGTCGAAGCCAGACGTTGCCTGCCTGCCTGCCATTTCCAGTGTGCCAGGACTGGCTGCCGGAGACGCCAAACAGTATTTACTGTACACGGCTACCTTCTGTTCCCCACAGAAATGCAGCAAAAGTCAATTTGTGTCTCTGCCGGAAAAGTCTTCATAGCGCAACCATGTAAGCCTTTACAAGGAATATGGAAGTGTTAGAAATAATTTTGTTTTAAAAATAAAGTTTCTTTTTAACATTAATTGTAATGTATGCTCATCATAGAGTTGATACACTCCTCATTAGAAGGATACAAGCACGTGTGAAGGGTTAACTAAGAGTGATAGACATTAGTGATGTGTTGAAGGTAAATTACTATTCGCTTACACAATACAGTTTCAGACAGGACAGGTTGCTTGGCCTTGGGTGTATGACAACAGGGTGCTCTAGTCAACAAGAAATAGAGACTTTGTTGTGTCAGTTAAAGCTGACATCAGCGTGGAAATAAAACATCCTTGGTAACAACTGTAAGGTAGGGAGGAATTTTCTCACACAGGACAAGATCCCTGATCCCTGTCAAAGACTGTGACCATGCAGAAGGACCCCGAGGAGAACAAATCAGGGAGCGTTGAATCTAAACCATCAATAGCCAATCACAAATATTTCCTGTTTCCATATGTCTAATATATATTTTAAATTATCAGCGCCCCCCTGCGACCCTGGAAAGGATAAGCGGAAGCGAATGGATGGATGGATTGATTATCAGTTGTACTTCACTTCTCTGTGTGCAGACTGCCTGACGTCCACAGCCTGAAGTCCACGGCTATGCAAGCCGAATCTTTAACTGCCTGATAATAAAATAATGTGAACTGCTAGATTGTTTCCTGAACTTCTCTCAGCAAAAAAGAAATACACAAATGTTCCCTAGTAATAAATATGCACAGTTTACTCCAGATTTTATATTAAACATCGCTGACGATGGGAAATCAGACATGTGGGACTACCTGCTGTGGCAACCCCTTCTGAGAAAGCAGAAGAGGTCTAAGCAAAGCAGTTTTAAATAGGTAAGGTTACTGTAAGTAAAAATGACAAAATCACGAATTAGGGACTTGATTTGATACGTATGTAAGTCTTTTCTGTTTTTAACTAATATTTACTTTTATTGAGTTTTAAGGCCCTTTCTGTGGCACTTTTTAGAGTGTAGTATTTTTACTCTTTATCATGCTGCTATTGTGGGATCAGTATCTAACAGATAGAAGTCCAATTTTGACTAATAACCGCTGGAATGAGTATCGCAGACATGACAATAGTTATAAACTGAACAGTACACTGTGGTCAAGGCGAGCGAAAAATTCTTACAATGCTACTAACGAAGGCGTAACAGGAGGTAAGCCTCTCACACTGAGCTGTAAGCATGCAAATGCAAATAGACGACCACACTTGGATGAATGATTAGATTTTGAGATGTGTGTCATTTATTATTTTACTATAGAATAAGAATTTAGTTCTTCTATTGGCTGTATTTATTGGTCATATAATTTTTTACACAGTTAGAAAGCAAAACTTCCCAGTCTCTTCCTCACAGTGACCAGTAACAGTTTTTTGATTTACAACCCTAACCCCCTAACCCTAACCCTGTGCTGATACATAAGCAGGTACCTGAGGTCAAGGTATCAATACTGTACAGAAAAAATTGGATAAGAGTGCCACTGGTACCTTTGAGGTTTTTGTACCTGAGTGGTTGAGCAAATACAGTATTTTCTGAGTGCAGACGGTGCTGGGGGAACCGTGGTTTAAGGCTGAAATCATCAACTGATTAATCAATTACTGGATTGACGGAGACATAATGAGAAGCTATTTTCTCAAAATCTCATTTTTGATAGAATGAGAAACGCTTTTGTCTGCTTTGAGTACATGTGCACATTTTTTTTTTAAATAAACTACAGTCGTATTCACCTGGGACCAGCATTACGTGGTGACCTAGAGTAATTTATAGATCTTGTGCAAACCTGCCATGTCTATAATGTGCGAAGTCAAAAGGCCACTGCAAATTACTTTCCATATTTCACCAAACACAGAGGTCCTTTCTTCTGCCTCTTTCCTGCCTGAGAACAACAGAAGCTGTGTTGACATTTACAGCTTCTGCTACATTACACTGTTTTGAGCGCAAATTTGGGAGGAATTGTGTCGCTCCCATCAAGGTGACTGTTAATAGAAAGCGAGCTAATCAAGTTCAGGTCTGTCAAACAAGTAAACTCTCAGAGGATAAACAAGCACAGCAACAACAGTTTTATGTGGCAGTCTGCTAACATTAACCATAAGTTGGTAGCAGATGTCTGTAAATTCGACCAAACTTTGCCCAGTTTGAATGTACAGCAACAAACAGATGTAGGTGGTTAATTTAAAATCACACCAAGTATCTCAGTTACATGAATTCTATACAAATACGTTTATGTATTTTAGTTTTATGCCTTTTATCAAGAAACTCATCACCCAAACATCCTGAAAAACTGAGCTTAACAAAGCTTTCAAACTAGCATCATGTTCATATACAGTGTACATCCATGAACATAGAGCATTTAATAACATTTTACAGATGCCTTCAGACCATGTTGCACCTATTTTTTATGTCATACGTCTTAGTCAGTATAAAAAAGCCGCCTCTGGAAGTTTTTAAAAATACGAATTGAGCATTTTGTCCCTTTGTCATGTTAGTTTCAACAGTTGTTTGAAATATGAAATCGTGATACAAACACCTCCCACTAAGAATAATGCATAACAGTATTTACTTTCATTTTATAACACACTTCAATGCTAACAGTCTTTTTACAACCCTTACACATTAGTAAAAATCTGGATCAGTCGGTTAGTTTGGCTATATTAACCTGTTAGATGATGAGTCGGAGGGAAGTTTGAAACAACATGTGGCTAAAGCTTCCTGTTAGCATCTATGCTGACATAACTCTCATTTTTGTCACGTCAGGGTTCTGAGAAACTAGCAAAAGCAGAGCGTTTGAAAGAAGAAAGGAGGTCCTGAAGCAATTTAAAAATGAGTGTTTCTCACATTAAATCATGCAAACCTGTAAACAGTATTCAGCGATTAACAAAAAAATAATATTCTGTAAAGGGCTATTTTACCATAATCTGCAGTCAGGTTCTTCAAAAAGATACATATTGTTAGAGAGCAGCAATAAAATTAACTGCCTGATAATTTGACTGAACAAACAGTTAATTGAGTGTAGCTGATGAGGTCAATGTAATGTATGGGTTCAATTGAGGAAATGAAATAGGTGAAGTAAGTTGAGTGCACAAGCAAAACCATTACAGGGAATCATTTCACATTTTTCCAGCTGACTTGAGGAATAACACCGCCAGGCTTATTAATAAACGCTGCGTTCTCTGACTTCCATCTGAACCTACCAAATGTCAAATGTACTGCTCATCTTCCCCATTCATCTTCCTCCTCGTGGCCTTCAGCCGTGGAAAAGAAACGACACCGACACTTACCCAGGATCCCTCTCACACCACCATGCAACATGGCAAGACTCAGACATCAGAGGCTCTGGAAGAACTGACATGTTCATGGAGCAACAGATTAACAACAGTAAAAAATCCGCAAAGATGAAAATACATTGCTTGATGATCAAGTAGAAAGAGAAGCCAAAGTGTTTGGATAGAAACATGAAGAAAACAGAAAACTAAGCTGAAGAGTGAAACAACAATTATGAAATAACATGAGAAGTGTATGTTCTGCTTAATGTGGCTTCATTTAGATCGTTTCCTCTCTCTGAACAGATGAAAATGAAGCCATAAAACGTCTCCACATGCACGCCAGTTCTGTTTATTGATTGTAAAGCTGCGAATCACACATAAGACTGAATATTAGTGCATATCCTGTATCCTTCTAATGAAGCTCACTTTGAGGCTTCAAAGTTAACTAACTTCCAGACACTTTGTATTAACTCGTGTCTTTGAATAAAAGTCTTTGAAGATAAAGCAGAAACAGAGTTTATCATTAAAAGATGTAAGGGGCTAATTGTGATAAAAATATTTTTTTAAAAAATCTGATTATTCAGAGATCAAGTTATAGCAGTGCTGTACATCTGAGATTTTTAGACAAACTTAAATCAGAACGTGGTCTATCATATTTAAACAGACACCACCAACTTTATCTTGGTAGTGTCAATAATTTCACTCACAAATATCAGTTATTGTCAATATTGGTGTTAATACACCTCGCTACATTAATTCATACTTGTTATTAATGTCTGGCTTTCTTCCACAGCATGTCTTTTGTCCCATCTTCCTTCTCTCACCCCAACCAATCGCAGGCGTGGCTGCCCATCCCTGAGCCTGGTTCTGCTGGAGGTTTCTTCCTGTTAAAAGCAAGTTTTTCCTTCCCACTGTTGCCAAAGTGCTTGCTCATAGGGGTCATATGATTGTTAGGTTTTTCCTCTGTATGTATTATTGTAGGGTCTACCTTACAATATAAATTGCCTTAAGGTGACTGTTGTTTTGATTTGGCACTGTATAAATAAAATTCACTTGAATTAAATAATTAATGTAGAACTGGATAGCATATTTTAATAGAGAGAAAAAACAAGTTTCATCTGAGTATTGTCCAGGGGTTCATATTGAAACTGGTTATATTAATGAGGCACGCTCGTCTGAAATGTGCATCTACTTCAGGTTCAACTGCTTTAAGTTACTGGAGCAGGTCAGGAGCAGCTCATCTATAGTCTAAAAGCTACTGCATGTTAATGTTCTGTGTAAAGCACTCTGAGTTGCACTGGTGTTCATGGATAATATAAAAAATAAATTTGCCTTTATAGCAGAAACAAGATGTTATTTGATGTTCCAGAGGAAGTGATGGCTTAGAGACCGGCAGTTTGCACTGACCCCATGTGAGGTGAGCACAACAAATATGTTTTTTTAAACTGTGTCTAGGTAAATAATATATAAAGTCAGATATCCACGATCCTGGGATGAGAAGCAGATGGGAGGGACTGACTTTATCTCCAAAATAAGACATGAATTGCAAGAACTTAAAAGTGGATTTACAGTATTGCTAAACTCTCATATAGTATTGTGATTTTTATTATAATCTCACCATGATTTGGCAGAAAAAGACACCAAAAACAAACCAACCAAAAGCCAAGAGAACATGTGAGATGATGCTGGTGATGATGGCGCTTTGTTTTTTTGCAGACTGCAAACAGCTTTGTGCGGACCTGACAGCGGTTTTTCTTTTCGTATAAGTGTTTTTGACAAAGAATTTTTACACAATCTGTCATTTTCATCTCCTTGACAATAAAAACATGTTGATCCACAGAAGTGGTTATGAGTGAATGTGTGGCATTAAGGTTCTTCTTTCTCTTCCCAGAATCCTTTCCCCCCTGAGTCAGTGGGTATATATTACTATCCTGATCCTCCCTGTCAGTTCTCATGTGTTCCCCAGTATGATTTCACTTTGAGAGTATAATGTGATTCAGTTCCTCTCTGTGCACAATAAAGGCGGGCAGTTTTTAAAATGAAAACATAATGAAGAAGACAAGAAACCACCTCCATCCTGCACAATCGCAACAGAGTTAAAGGCTGTATCCAAATACACAACATGCCTTCTTCACCACCAACATTTACATGGAAGGAAACCTCTTTCATGATACGCTTAAAGACCTGAAGCTGCCGGCTGCAGCATGTGGGGTCTTTATGTTGCTCTGAACATGCAAATGAGCAGCAGGATTACAACACAGAACAAAAAGCCCACAAACACTTCCAAGCTGTTTTCTTTATATAAAAAGATAACAGGCTGAAAGCGTAATAAAATAATAAAAATGTTATTTACAAATGAAATGTCTCCAAGGACTGAAGGCAGGTAACAGTTTCAGTCTGCTGGTATGTACAGACTCCAATGTTCAGTCATCTCAGAGTTTTTACATTTAAATATAGACGTATATGTTTGTGATTATTTCAGATATATCAATGCTACATTAGGTTAGGTATGTTAGAAAAGTTTGAGTTTATTATAAACAGAATAGTACGTGGTTGCTTATTATCTGCAGATAGCGAGGAGCATAGTTTGGCGATGGCAGAAGGATGTGAATAGGTTGACTTTCGAGGTTTTTACACCAACCAGGACTTGACTTGAACCACGGGAGACAACTGGCAACAAAAAAAAAAGCTAAACTAGTTTTTCACTTTCATTTGTTGGTTAGGTTTGAGACAAATATACATGTTTAGGCTGAGTTAAAACTACTTGGTTAGATTTAGGTACTAAAACCCACTCTATAAGATTTGGCCGTTAAACACTACCTGATTTACGACACTTGGATAAGCGGTTAGCATTACCTTTAACAGGTAATGTTAAAGGTAATGCTAACATTACCTTTAACATTACTCACTAATTCCAAAACCTTGGAAATGAGGGCACAGATTGCAAAGGACACCTCATGTATAAATAAGTCATGCCAGTGGCCTTGACAGTATTACTCATCAGGAATGAATTGGTCTATACAAAAAGGGAAAATATTTCAAGGCCCTGTAGGTAGGGCTTCAGAGGACCATACAAGGATATCCATTCCACGTGACATGATGATGATCCAAGAGTTGAAAAAATGATGTTTAAAGCTGTCTGGTACATGTATTTTCTTTTTAATATGGATTTTGGACACTGTAGAAAAAAATTGAGTCATCTATTTTTTTTTTTCAGAATTTTGAGAGAAAAAAGGTCAGAACATTCCCCTCTCCCCCAACTTTTTTTTAAATGGCCCTGTTCCAGATTTGTTCTATAGTTTAGACAATGACTTAATATAAAAATTTGCCACGGAAGAGGAGATAAACATCAGGAGCTCAGGAAAAGCAGAAAAGGACAGCTTTACTTTACTTTACAGAATACAGAATATAACTATATGCTGATGATGTTTTATTGCACCTCAACGATTCTTATACATGCATTTCCCAAGTTCATAAAGACTATACAAAAAACAAATTAAAACAAATAACTAGATTAAGTTTTATTTTTATTTACGACAAAAAAAAATTTAGATTCTGTGTGAAGGCAGTCTGTATGTACATATATGCTAGATGATATTAAAAACCACCACAACATATATTTTCAGTTGGCTTTATACTTATTAATTTGATAGTCTAAACAGGTAACTTCAACGTTAACTGTTACTTAATGTCATAATTTTAGGTTTGAGTTAAGTTTTCTCACAACCCCAGTGATCTTGTGTATGTTTCTTTCAGCCTTGCCCAAGCTGTAACCACAGGCTAAGAGCCTGATTTTGGCCCTGCTGTTGGCAGAGTTGCAGATTTGTGGCCACAAAAAAAAAATGCCCTTAGAAATGCATGCTCTTTGTCAACTCAGCTCCTCTGCAATGTTTACTGTGTGATGAGCTGTTTTTCTTGTGGCCGCCTTGCAGTTGTTTCCATGTGCAAAGGTGTCCTCGGAGATTAAACTTGAAGCCCACGGATCGGTAATTCCAGCCGCATTTCTTCCACTGCAGCACGGGCACACGGCAGGCGAGCTGCTGCAGAGGATGGCGCCAGCAAGATCCTATTTTTCCAGTTAGGAGTGGGTGATTGTGAAGGCCAGAAAACAGATATATGTTCACGGAGCTGACGGAAGCTGCGTCAGAGCCAGGCCATGAGGAGATGGTTGTGTTTTTTGAGAAGGCAGAGGATGGAGAGCGTGGCAGCACCGGGCAGCCAGTAAAATGTATAACTCTGCTGCAGTGGAGCCGTCTGCCTGGCTTCACTTAACTTCAATTTCCAAGTTGACTTTCCGCCACACGAAGCAAATCAGACAAGCTAACGGTGCTATAAATAGCTCTATAAAATACTGCTGCTAATAACAGAGTGCAGCACACATGAGTTTCCATTTGTTGTGATTTGGATGCAGCATCATCACTAAAGGAGCTCAAGCTTCATTAATGGAGCAGCAGGATTAAACAGCTTATTTCATTTCTGTTCAGGTTTCAAGACCGATGGAAAACATGGAACAAACACAGCAGAGTGAAGATGTTCAAGCTGCATAGTGTGACTTCATTAGAAAAAGCTGGATGTCCCCAGTGTAGTAGCTCATCAGGCTCACAGTCTGTCACACTTTACAGCTTACTGCCCGTAAACCGTGAATGCAGTTCGAGTGAAGACCCATTCACCTATTCTGTTTTGTAAGGCTACATCCACACGTACACTGATATGTTTCAAAACTGACTTTTTCCTAGTCTGTTTTGAAAAATGATCTCTTCCTACACGATATAACTGTAAACGTGTCGGATCATCAAAAGCCCAAAGACAATAACATGTTAGAAAAAGGAGATAAAGTGGAAACCTTTGATGCTGTGAGACAAAATCTCAGTTTTTCTCGTCCACATTTAAAAGCAGAGTTTTTCATCCTGGCAGTTTTATTAAAGCTCCATTTTCAGTGATCTGAAATGCCATTCACGTGGGCAAAAGGCCAAAACAGCTAGTTCACTAAAATATCTGCGTGCGTGTGGGCGTGGTCTCAGGTTGATTAAATTCTGACTGTAGTCCTGGACCAGTAGTGACAGTTGTGATCTGTAAGTGTATGGGCAGACACCTCGATGTGCTGCAAGCTCACTGGGTCGGGGGATGAGCTGAAAATATAAAAGGTCCGACTTCCACCGAACTCTATATTTCTTGTTCTTATTTCATAAAGCCTGATATTTTTAGAGTTGTTTTCTTTTACTTTTTAATAATTTTTTTTTTTAGCTTTTGTGGGTCATGACTAATTTTGGAGATTTTGGTTTTTTTTCTGGTAATTAGTAGAGTGTTGTTCTCTCTGAGCTGTAACAAATGGGTTTTATAAAGTGGTGAAACTGACTTTTCTAACTTGTCATTAGTGAGTGGAAATTCATGTTAGGCTGCCTCATAAAGACTTTGGACATCCACATTACAGCCTGGTACAGGCTGACCTGCTCTGAAGTGGAGGGCTTTGGGCTCTGGGTAACAACTGGGGGTAAAGCCCCCGGGCCGCCCGGGCTGATTGGATAATGCTGTAATAAGACAGCAGGCTGAGAGTCATGGTGGAAGAGCACCGCAAGCGGACTGATCTCAGCCCAGCCACCGCCGTGGTTTTGTGTGTTCACAGCTCCAGCACTCACTGGGTTTCTGTTTGGGCTTTTCCCGCTGTAGGCGTATCGCTCTGACGCAGGGTTCCCCTCCTCCCGCTCTGTGGATCTCCTCCAGTCCATGAAACGTCAAACACCTCCAAAGTTAGAAAGAGCTTTCTATTCTGGGAGCTGCTCTCTGTGTCATTTCTCCTTTTTTTTAGCGTTTCCAAACATTTAGAGCAGCGGCAAAATAAAGAGAGTGAACGCTGCTATTACTCCGCTGCTCTGTTGTGGGCAGTGATGGACACACAAGCTTCGCAAATAGTCTCTGAAATATGCTCTTCATTACAGAGACAGAGCTGGACAGGAGGGTTGAATTTTCAAAGTCAGCAGCTGCTTCAAGTTCATTAAGTTCCCTAAAAAACCTGAAAATATAAAACAGAGTCCCCCAAATTTACAGGTCTCACTTTGTGAAAGAGAAACTCTGGTTATGAAGATGGTTTTCATCTGTTTGACATGAAATTTTAAAGGGTAAAAACATCCACATGTGGAGGCTGGAGGACATTTGTAAGTAATGAATTATAATTGGAAGCATATTCCATGTCACCACTGATTTAATTTTTTATTTTGTCCCTCTGGAAGCCAAGAAAACAAAGTTTTAAGAAATTTTTTTTTTATTAAGAGAAAAATATTTCAGTCTAGTTTTGGTAGTTCAGGGGCCCCTTTTAATAATTGTTGATAATCAGCATTAATTTATCAGTTGCTGGTGTGAAACAAACTCAGGCTCAAGATCAACAGAAAGACCGACTCACTGTCACGGCTGGCGGAGGGAGCCGTGTGGTGTGGAGGAAAAGGAGGACCCAAGATGCAGCGAACTGATGACAGAGTGATGTTTATTTACAAGGTGGTGGTGGTGGCAAAAACAGGCAACTCAACATGAGCAATTACAAACCTAAACTGGGAGAAACTAAAGACAAACCTGAGACCATACAAAAGGGGTGCGGGGCAGAGAGACGCAGAGACAGGAACGAAACACCATAGAATGCAGAGCTACACGGAGGAACGCAGTGATACATGGATGAACGCAGACGAGCCGACGAGGAGCACAGGCAGACACCAACTATAAATACACACACCAGGTAATGAGGAAATGGCACACAGGAGGGGACACAGCTGGAACTTAATGGGCATAACGAGACACAGACCTACAAAGTAAAACAGGAAATCTAGAACCCGAACCGGACACAAGGGGGGAGGACACAGAATAACTAGAACAGAGGGAAATAGTCACAAAACGCTGGGTCAACGACCCAGGACCATGACACTCCTTTAAAAAGACCTGTTAAAAGTCCTCTCCATGCTACCAGCATACACATTAGCTGATACTTTGGGTTTGGACCATTGGTTGGACCAATAGAGGGTTCTGGACTTTGTTTCTGTTCGTTTGTCTGGTCACATATAGTCAGTATGTGACTGACATTAAGAAAAACTTGGTCAGGACTTTAAACCGGGACAGAAAAGCACATGCAGAACACGTAGCAGAGTTTAATTTACACGAAGTAGTTTCCATCCATCTCCAGAGCCTGTCACTCATTATGCAACACACCTGCACGCTGAGCTCAGCTCAACAATGCACAACAGTCTGCAGCTGCCACGGTCAATCACAGACCTCAGCATTCACCTGGGCTGCAGAAACAGACGTCGCACAGCCTATTAATGACCTTTCATCGATCATTACCCAGAAAATAATCTGAGGAGTTGCTTGTGTTCAAGTAAATGAGTCGTAGCAGGGGGCTGTTTGTCTGGGCGCCCAACTAGCATGAGCTCATTCGCACAATGTCGGCCTTGTCGCTTCTCACAGCCTGAGTGGGCTTCACCATAATGTGCTGACATGGACTGTGCTTCTTAGTCAGGTTCATACGGCACAATTAGACTATATATAATATATAAACTTTGTCAATATGTAAACTTACACAGTATCAAATACAGAGCTTGTTTTTTATATGCAACATAATATATTTGTATGTACACGTCATCACATATGCATTCTTCTGTTGTTTATCTTAGTTTTGGAGCATTAGAGCTTCATTTTCCCTAAATTCTCCTAAATGTAGAATTAGAGGAAGTGGCGGCAGTTTTCTGGAAGTAACCATATTGCCACTGGTGAAGGGGCCATTCCACCTAATAATTTTTTATGTATGTGGGTAGAGATCAGCCACATGTGCTCGATATTGTCACAGTTATTTATTGTCAGCAGATTAGACATATGACCGTCTGGACAGCTAAATAACAACAGCTGGTTATAAGCTAATGCTGACCCAGCTAATGTTAGGCCGAGTATCCTAAAAATCAGTTATCCTCTGATGAGCAGTTTGACTACATTCTCACGATTCACTAAAAGTTCAACAATGTTAGATCCACTGCAGAGTTTTGCTAACACCAGCTAACAGAAACAGTGCTTTCAAACAGAGAAACTTGGTATTGTACCATATAATAACTCACCTAAGTATCATCAGTCATAAGTGAGCTTCACCAACTTATCGACTCCTTTCACACCCTCTTTAATATATTTATTTAAGACTAAATACATGTGGACACTAGCTGATGTAAACAGCCTGTGCACACTACAGATAAACAGCAGCCAGAGTTTTTGAGGCGACTCAGGCGTAAAACTGTAAAATGTCACAAATTATTTGACAAATCTACTTTGAATTCCTGATTTTTTGTGCTGATATTATTGAAATATATTTAGAAATAAGTGTAACAAAAATTTATCTTTTACACGTACAGTAGTAGAAACACACCAGCCGTGTATAGCAGCGGTCCCCAACCCCCGGGCCTCGGACCGGTACCGGTCCGTGAGTCGTTTGGTACCAGGCCACTACAGTTGAGGCTCAGGTGTGAAATGTATGGTTTTCAGGGTTTTTATCGGTTTTCAGCGTTATTTTGTTATCGTTTTTATCGTTAACTCGGTTTTCCTGGGTCTTTTCACATGTGTTATGAATAAATCTAATTTTTTTCTGTACCGGTTGTTAGGTTTTGTATTGTTGATTGTCATTTATGCTTAGAAATATTTAACCATATATGCTTAGAGGTGTATAATCAATTGTGTAGTGATAGACTGTGTGATCTTTAGCAGGCTACAAAGGCTTGGTGTGTATTCCACACTAGAATGCACACCTACATCCTGGGAGCATGGGAAGCGGTCGTACCTTGTCTTATTGTTTTATGGTAGGATTAACGTAGCTACGTCTGTTCTAGTCTAAGTGCTTTTTGTATAGATGAACTGCTGGACTTCCTCACCATGTTATCTAGGGTGAACCATCTAGGGTGAGGGGAAGACTACCCTCTTCCTGACCAAGGATGTTTGCTTTTGTGCTTTCATGTTATGTGACCCTTGGATCAGCAGACACACACACACACACACACACACACACACACACACACACACGGTACTCTTTGTGTGTATGTAGACGTCATACGTTAATGAACCTATGCATATTCATGTAACCACAATAAAAGGAGTGCTATGGGGAACCTGGCTGAGAGTCTGACGGAGGTCAAGTGGTGGAACGACACTTGGCTCCAGGCAGGTCTCCCTCATGCATGAGTAAACCAGAGAACTTTGCCTACTTCGTGTCTTGCTCGCTGTGTAGTTATACTGTATTGTCCTCAACGTTCCAGCGAATAGGTTCAAGCTACAAACCTATCACCGGTACTAGTTTTATTTTGTCGTATTTATCCGCGACACCTTAAAGGCTGGTCCGTGAAAATAAGGTCGGGCATAAACCGGTCCATGGCGCAAAAAAGGTTGGGGACCGCTAGTGTATAGTATGACATACAGCCACTATTTAATGTTTGTGATCTCTCTCAGCTGACTAAAATATGTTTGTGCTATAAAAGCTGCTGTAGTTTATAAACTTCAGTTTGAAGGAGTAAAAAACCATAACTCACTTCAATCTACATTTACACACCATACCTTTAAAGATATCCTAAGTCAACCTCCAGGCTCAAAAGTGAACGTGTAGTTCCTCTAACATCCAGCAGAGACAGCAGTGAGTCAGTCCCCATAGACTCCTATGTCAAACTTTGACAGCAGAAATAAACATGTTTACAAAAACTGCTTTTAACATCTCTAAGATAATATCCCCCTCCATTAAAACTGTAACAAGGTTGTAACTCACCTGTTTAAATTAAGACTAATTACTTGCATAATTAGGGGTGCGGCCTCTTTGGCACGGAGACACAGAGTACCTTAGTCCATCTCTTACAGTCTATAGTGCTGCCCCTCAGCAGGTTTCCAACAGTGGGATTTCATGGAGAGGAGACAGGAATTGTAAATAAGCAGAAGAGCTCACCTTTAAACTAATTTAAACTTTTTACTGATGAGAAGTGAGTGGGGCAGTTGCAGAAAAAAGTTAGATGAGAAAATAAATTCAAAGCCATGATCACATGGTTTTACATTCACAGTAAAATGTTGTAGATTGTAGATTGTAATTTTTTGAACACTGGTGGAAATGTAATATTATCCTTCTTTCATCTGCTGTCCATCTCACCGTATCCTAGCATCCTCCTCTGTAACACCAACGCTCTGCATGTTATCCGGTCGTTAAGTCTGACGTCACTAGCCGTGTCTGGGCCTAAACTCCGCTGCAGGTCCATATATCAAATGATCACTATGGCATTACTGAGAGTTGAAAAACTGTCTAAAGTCTTTCATCTTTAATAAAATGATCAGCGTTCTGCTCTACCAGGTGTAACAATTGAGTTTAACGTTCAGGCATCCATGAAAACGGAATTTATGACATTTAACGGCGTTAGAAGTTAGCAGGAAGTTAGCTCGCTAGCTTCTATCTAAATACAATATATCATGTGCTGACTGCGGGGTTTTGGAAACAAATTAAAACGTACAGCTCTGTTATCACTTCCAACATAAATGAAGACAGAAAACTAAACAGCAGTGACATTTGTAGGTAGGGTTGCCAACCGTCCCTTAAAAAACGGAATCGTCACGTATTTCGAAACAAAAGTACACGTCCCGTATTGAGCTAATAAGGGACGCACTTTGTCCCGTAATACAGTGAGAATCAAAAGTAGTCTATAAATGTTTATGGAATTAACACTTTGTTTGAAAACATAATTCCCAGCCTCTCTCCTGCTTTGTGACCAATGAGCTGACACCACACTTATGACAATTCGAGTATGACAATTCAGATTACCGCTCATCTCATTGGTCGAGTAAAGGTCGCTTACGGAGAAAATACCGGAAGACAACAGATGACCACAACAAGAAGCATGGCCAACAGGGAAACAAACTGCGGTGCAAGTCTCGGATGGCAGTACACCTAAAGCTGGGCAGACACTGTGCGATTTTCAAACTGCACGATTAACTCGCAGGGGTTAGAAGTTCATAGGTCACGATGCAGGGTCTCTCACACTATACCGCCCGATGCTCTGATGCGACCTGAGTTCTCACACTGTGCCTCCATAACATGAAGGTTATAACAGAAAATCTGTCGCTCTCTCTCTCCCTCTCTGTCTTTCACTCACACAGACACACCACCACCATCAACTTTGCTAAATTGCTAATGAAAAACATTGATCAGGCAGCTGTGATTGAGCAGCAATGTAAATCCAACTATTTTCACGGTTGTTGTGGTCGTGATCATTTTTTTGATGCCACATCGAAAAGGCTCGGATGAGCTTTCCAAAGTTCTACAAGTTGTGCCTCCATCGCTTGTGTCCAGATCACACGCTGCACAGCCGTGCTGCTCCGTCTTTTTCACCGACGGTTACGTGTTTGCGCGCGAGCAGTGTGAGCAGCTGCGGTGACACCCTCACGAGCGATTGATGATCGGGAGCTGCTCGAGGTGTTAATCGCTTCTCGTTACCCCACGTATACTACACGATGCACGATGAAGGCCAAAATTGGGCCGATCACCAAATCGGTCGCACGACTCAAAAATCGTCTCAAAATGGGCCAAAAATCGCACAGTGTAAGCCCAGCATTAGAGCAGCA
The DNA here is from genome assembly GCF_057381845.1 of Rhamphochromis longiceps. Taxonomy (NCBI): domain Eukaryota; kingdom Metazoa; phylum Chordata; class Actinopteri; order Cichliformes; family Cichlidae; genus Rhamphochromis; species Rhamphochromis longiceps. Next base: position 19,751,346 of record NC_140573.1, on the reverse strand, counting down.
ATGTTTGTTCGCTCAGAGAAAGAAAAAAAAGGCTGGAAAAGTACAGGGAGGAATGGGAAAAGGAAAACACCTGGCTGGAAAAGTGCACGATAACACCTATAAAGCGCACTGCACTGTGTGCCGGTGCATTTTTTCTATAGGCATGCTTCTGATGGTGGGCACATGAAGAACATGAGGGGCGTGAAAGCTCGGGGAACCCTTAACCAATTTCTTGTCCACCAGGCCACGGCAGAAGCAGATATGGTATGTAAACACTGGTTTGTTTTTTTAAACCCTCTGGTTAAGGTTAATATGGGCATGTGCAGTGAATATCAGCGCTATGTGGCCAGAAGTGTGATAATATAATTTATTTTGTGTAATAAACAACTGCAAGGATAGATTACAACAAATAGATCACTAATACATAAAAGTAATACATAGATGAATAATGATGATGAGTTATGATGCGTAGTCATGGGAACAAGTGGGTTTACAAACAGGAGCAGCTGATTAGCATTAGAAAAGCTGAAATAATACCTCAGCTGAAGCCAATTGTACTAAATGCACTATATGTGCACTGTTACAAGAATATTTTTGTTCTATTGCTTTCTATTAACTTATATAATTTTAAGTTAAGCAGGACAGAGTTCTTTTAAAGAAAGATTTACTTATATTCTCAAAAGTTAAGCATGACAGGCTTCTGTTTAAGAAAGAGACCTGTTTTACTGTGTTAATGTTGTCATTTTGAGCTAAGAATAAATGGCTAAATGATCATTTGTTTCCCATATAGTCATATCACAAAGAATATGCATCTGCTTAAATCAAATTCAAGTCAAATGGTTAAAAAATAATTTCACACACAAAAAAAGAGCTACCACACTGGGAAGGGTGAAGACAACTGGGTCGCCCGGCCCTGGCCACGAGGTGTCCCTTATTTATTTTTCAGGGAGTTGGCAACCCTATTTGTAGGGTTAATGAAGTTTGGCTAGCTGGTATATAATGATGTGCTACGTGACCGCTAGCGACACAGCTATATTAGCATAATATAAACAAGCTAACTTTTTTTTCCACTCGATAAAAGTTACCGTGAGTGTTCTCAGTGGTCAGGAACAAATGTAATCGCATGGCAGGATGCTGTAAAAGGACCAAACTTCAGCCAGGAGAACAACTGAGATAATCCATCCACAATACGAGGTTAGTCATTCATATACTGCTGCATGGGCTGGGCTGTAGTTACATCCTAAGATTTTAAAAACTGAGCTTAAATAAATGATTAGCGGTAATAAAACCCGAGGGAGGTCAACAGGGATCACTGACTGTTTTAGGAGCTTTTTGAGATTAAATAGAAGAAAATACATAACATTAAACATGTTAACAACACAAAAGCCATATTAAACGCAGACTACTTTAGACCCGGAAGTAGGATTCGTCGCGTCATCACTGAACAACCGGATTACAATAAATAGGTAAATTAAGTTGTATTTTTTCTCTTGTTAACATAAATAATACTTGAATCTGTGTCTGCACACTCATCTCAGCCCACTACCAGGTCGTGCTGCCGTCCTCACACTCATAACTTTTCCATTTTGTTCCCTGTTGTTCAGACTGGATGCAGATCTGTGAGTGTGACATGTTTACTGTCCTGTTTTACAGTTCACACACCGTCATGCCAAACAGACCGGAGGGCGTCGGGCTGATTTACACTCATTAACAGTCCAGCCCAGAAAAGCTCTTTTTTAATGTTTTTAATTATTTCTGTATTAAAAAGCTGAAAACCTCAAACTGGCTCAGTCCGTAGGATCCAAAATGAAATGGAAAATAAAAAACCCAACGGTCAATAAATAATAAACGCCTCTCTGCTGACAGTAAAACGATCATGAGAGTGTTTCATTTCTTGGTAATCTGGGAGTCCACCGAGCCGCCCCCGGGTCCAAATCTGCTCATAAATCCTACAAATGTGTTTCTGCTGGACTTTTTTAATTGAACATTTTACAGAACATCAACTCTGAACAAACACAGCAGCTAAACTTATGCTCAGCAGCCCTGAAATCCTGCTTGCATCCGAATAATTGGGACCACAAATTAAGGGGAACATAATTGCTGACTGAATTGTTTTCTGCAGCAGCATTTTTCCAGCGAAGGAAGCTCTGCAGGTCTGAGTCGAGCACTTTGGTTCACATGACAGAACAGCTGTACGGGTTTATTACAGCTGTTTGTTTTCAAACTAACACATCTGCTGTCAGCCTGCTTTCAATCCCAACAGTGTCAAATATGGTCTGTTAACCACAAGTAGTCCTCTGGGCTCAGCAGGTGAGCACCAGGTTACAGCTGATAACAGGACGCTGCTGACTTTCACAGCCTGTAGTCAGGCTGATTTGAACCTAAGTTGTGATCATGACTTAGTTCATCCAAAAACCATTTCTTAACTCACCAGACCTCCATCTATAACTTTGATCTCACAATGATTAAAAAATCCTGTCAGCTCTAACAAAATGATCAGCATGGCTGTTCTAGCTGTCACAATAAAGTTTGCTTTAAGCTTTTTTTTACCCGACACTCTTGGTCGTGTTTTATTTGTTGTGCAATGGGACATGGACCCACAAATTTTCGTGAGAGTAGTAGTATGTCTTCTACTCTTTTTGGGACTTTTTGTGTACATGTCTATAAATAGGAATAGTAGTGGTACAATAGCTATATCAAGCTATTAGGGGTGCAACGATATTCGTATCGATATTGAACCGTTCGATACAGTGCTTTCGGTTCGGTACGCATATGTATCGAACAATACAACATTTGTAATTTATTTTATCAACTTTCCTTCTGACGATGCTGTCTGTGTGGAGCGCTCAGTGAATCTGCGTTCGACTACTCCGCCTAGGCTGCACTGTCGAGCGCAGATCCACTGAGCGCTCCACACAGACAGCATAGTCAGAAGGAAGAGCGCAGGGCAAGCTAGCGAGACAGAAGTTAAGCTCTCCTTGCAACATGGCAAATTGAACCTCCCCCACCCTCATTCAGATCTGGCGTTTGGAATTATTTTGGTTTTCATGTGACGTATGACCCTGAAGGTAAGCGAGTCATGGACTAAAGTAAAACAGTATGTTGGATGTGCCACGCAATGCTCAATTACATGGGTGGGAGCTAGTGTGTTAGCGCAGTTAGCTCGTTAACGTGTTGGCCGTCTAGCCCCATGCACGGGGCTATTGGGGGTAGCTCGTTAACGGAGATTTGCCGTGTTGTGGCGTTAAGGTCATTTTAACGAGGTTAACCTGAAAGCACTAGTGGGAACACAACGAATACGACTGCACATTTACGCCGACATCATCCTAGTGCAAAGACAAATGGAAGCAGACAAAAGCAAGCATGCTACTAACTTTACCCGAGTCATTTAGACAGCCGTTAGCACATGATTCTCCTTATGGGGACCTGATATGTTTAATATGCTGTGAGAATATAGCCCAGAAGAAGCGGATAGAATAGCTTTTATTTTGGAAAGAGCCATTTCTCTGTAATAAACTCTCTTTTCCAAAGATGAGTGATTCCTCAATCAGATACAGGGCTCGCAAAATCGCTAGCCCGACGTCCTGGGGCTAGGACGCTAGCGATTTTTCCAGTCGGGCTACCAAAATCTCTCTCTGCCCTGCCCGTCGGGCTATTGTAGGAAGGAAAAATATATGTCAATGCTTTTGCATTCTTTCGGAAATGTAGCTGGGTAATTATGTAATTGGCATCGGTGAGCCACTGTCAATATGTGACATATTGAAATCGCGTTTGAATTTGCGCTTGTTTTTTTGCTTTCACTTTGCAATCGCGTGAACTGTGTATAGAGAGCGACAGCACTGATTGGTGAGTGATGATAATTTGTGCACCAATTCCTCTGACATAGTCTTATCAATCGTTAGCTTACTATGCAAATATGTGAAGTGTGAAAGTGAAATCTCCCGCAGCAAGCTTAAACATGTGAGAGGTTGATCGCGCAGAGAATCGCTGAGCTTATGTGAGTGCGCGTGTAAAAGCAGCAGGATATATATTTTAGTTCTGCTGAGCCAAATAAGACAGGTCAGGGTGAAGAACTGACAGCCAAAGAAAAGCTTACCACAAAATGGAAAAGTTATGACAAATCAGATTATAAGGCAAAAAGAAAGTGCAGCTTTATGGTTTCATGGACCATAAAGCTGCACTTTATGCACTTTATATATATCCTGCTGCTTTTTTAATTTCTGTGGCTGCAATATGACGAGCTAAATAACCAGGGGTGCACATAAGTGGTCCGCAGGTTCGCTGTCAAAATAAAAAACGCGCACAAGGGTTAGGGTTAAATTTAAAAACTGTACTTTTGAGTTAAAATATATATTTATAATTTTAATAAATGACAAATTAAAAAGGCATGAACATTTTATTTTGTATCGAAAAAATATCGAACCGTGACACCAAAGTATCGAACCGAACCGTGAATTTTGTGTATCGTTGCACCCCTACAAGCTATATAGTTTATGTCTTCAGTATTTCCAACTATATCCATAATCACATGCTGTGTATGCTACCATTGTATATAGTATATCTTACTTTTTTTCATTGATTGTACTTATTTCCTTCTGATATCTGTACCTGACCTGAGGTGACGCAAAAATTTCTCCGTTGTGGGATCAATAAAGTCTTATCTTATCTTAAGTTTGCTAAAGATGACATCCCATGATCTGACTGAAGTTTTTAGCTAAAACGTAACGGGCATAAACAAAGACAGAAAACTAAACGGTGTTTGAAGTGTGACTGAAAACATTAGCACAGGAAGTCTTGATGTGCAGAAACAAACTCCGTCACATGGCAAGATGTTGGAAATGGACCAAACTTTAGTTCAGAGAAGGTCCAAGATGATCATTCCACAGCTTGAGGTCAGTCAGTGCTCTGCTGCTGTGATATTAGAGACACCTGAGTGTGAGGGCTGAGTTTTTACAAGCTGAGCATCAAGACGTGCTGCACATGAACAGAGATGAAAAAAGAGGCTGGAAACGACCAGCAAGGAGTGTCTAGGAACTCATGACTGTTATAAAAAGATGAGAGGCTCATCCAGAAAAGGAAACACAGTTGATAAGTCGGCAGATAACAGCAGGTAGTTATGCTAACCTCAAAACAATTAAACATTTTGTGAAGTTTAGCGGTAATAAAGACCCACCTGCGTCAAATGCTGTGTTGCCTCTGGGTCATTATGTGGCAGGTTTTCCTAAAAAACTCCTCTGCTTCATTCATGTTATTATGGTGAGGAAACACTGTGTTCTTCATACTGATCAGGAGATGCCTTCTTCATAAAATCCATACCTACGCCTTATGATGCACATGTAGAAAAAATAAGAAGGGAACTCGGAGATGACGACCTCCAACAAGACCAGTGACCCATTTTTCAGTTTTTCCCATTAAAATGTAATATTAATATTAATGTAATATTCTCAGGCTACCACTGCAAATTCAAGGTCCTTAAGAGAGTTTGGTTGGAAGAATGTAGTGAGATTCTTTAACACTCCTAAACTCACAGCTCGGCAAACAGGCTCACAGAGCCAGGGCCTATGTTGGAGAGGTTGTGGAACCCCTATGGCAAACCATTTTCATGTCTTCTGGGCCTGCCCAAGGATTCAGCCATATTGGGGGGAGGTGGCCCTTGAGATAAACAAAATAATTGGGATTAAAATAGACTATTCATTTGATACGTTGTATCTTGGCAAATTGCCTACGGCACTCCCACATAAAGATATTTATTTATTGAAAATACTTTTGGCTGGCTGCAGGAAGGCCATAACCCGTAGGTGGCTAAAGGCAGACCCTCCAACTCGGGCCCAATGGCGTGGGATAGTGGAAGAAATTTTTGGAATGGAAAGGCTTACCTTTGTCCTTAGACTCGAGCTCGAGAAATTTAAGAAGCTCTGGGAAAAATAGGTTGTGTACTCCCCTTTGTACTGAATAAATGAATATTACCATGATGTAAGTAGATGCTATTACTGGAACTGTGAATGTCTCCCATGCTGACCTTAAGTTTTGTATTCCCATACTGTAAAATGATAAATAAAAAGTTATTAAAAAAAATGTAATATTAATGCTCAACCTTTAGTCCCTCAGCCTTAAAGTTTTCTGTGTAGTCACACCGAGGCAACAAGTGTACAACTGAAACCTGTCAACTTAACAATAAAGACTGTTGCTGTAGTTTTGACCTCTGCATGCTTTTCCCTCTCCTCTGTAGACCTGAGAAGAGGGTGAAGTAATCCCAGAAACCTCTGAGCTGCCCGTGAACAGCAAAGCATGTAAACCTGTTCTAGCTGACCCCTAAAATAAAATAAACTGTAATGAGCACATCAAGAGACCTGGCTTCAGGAGAGGAGCTAAAGGATGACATGAGCGGCTTGACAGAGCTCAGAGGTCAGATAAAGAAGGATTGGTTTGAACTGTGAACTATGCAAAGCTCCTCTAGTAGAAAAATGTGAACTGCTTAGAACAGGTCAACTTTAACGTGTTGATCAGACGCAGAGTGTCTAGCGTGTGAGCTTGGTGTGAGATAAAAGTAAATGTGTTCATGTTAAATGTTGAGAGTAAGTATTTAACTGTAATTGTACTTCATTTTGCTGTAAATACTTTTTATGTTTTTGAGTCTTGGTTGGACGTTGTGTTGCTCTGAGCTTCACTTCTGCTCCTCAGGCTGTTTGACCTGGTCTCAGGCTAGCTATGGTCACATGACCCACAGCGACCCTCCTCACGGTAGCTGGTGTGTGGCCCCCCTCCGGAGGCCCTCCTGTCCCCTGCAGCTGGAGGCCCACACAGTCCAGATTCTCAGTGTTTCTGCTCCCTAAACCTCAGGCACAGCCACAAATGGCGGCGGCGGCTGCCAACAAACACAGAGCTGTGAGTCTGACTCCGCTCGCTTTAAACATGCCCGGCTGTAATGCGACGAAGGCGGGATTCCAAACGCCGCTAAATAAATCAGCCTTTTCTATTTGTGAGGCAGCAGTGATGTCATCGTGTTGTCACACCGTGGGCTTGGACGCTCTCATTGGCTGCTGACAGCGTGGGCTGGCTGATGGAGACCACCGTGTCATCACACGAGGACTGAAAGCTTTTACATTGCAGCAGGCCTCAGTCTCCTTTTCTTCTGCAGCATTTGACTTATTTTCTCAAACTGTGCTCCTCATTTATCTGAATTATTCTCAGGCTCCATCGCATTAATACTGCCTGTCTTCCAGCAGTGTCCACATGCGACAGGCGGGCTATTAAAAGCAGCAGTGGGCGTTGTGTTGTGGATAAAGTCTATGGTGTCGCTCTAAACCCAGAGAGCTTCACTTGTTATGATACCAAAGTAGAAAGGAATACAGTTCTGGCTCACGTCAGCGGCCTCAGAGTGAGCCGGGGCTTACCCAGCCTGCCTGAGCGTCTGCCAGCTCGGCTCTGTGGTCTCACTGTAAACACTCAGTCTGATCCAACACCAGCCAGCGCTCAGACACACTTCACATCAGCACACAGTCAACAGCACCTCTGCAGCAGACGTCACAATAAAAGAAAAGCAATAGAGAAGGTCCTCCAACACGATCAGCTGCTTCCTTTTAATGCGGACGTCAGCAGAAAGAGTCCGAGGTTCTCAGTGTTAGAAGCATGAAGTGGTGCTGACATGTCGGGTGAAACAAAAGCATGAGCCCAGAGGTTAAAAGAAGAAACCCAGAGGGAGTCCAGATATTGGACACTAACAGCTATAACATCTTCAAACACTCTGAAAAGTGGATAAACAGCGAAGAGTCCTCAAACCTGGACCATACCTGAATCTCAAACACAGACACAGCCACCTGCAGCTCTACAAGGTCAAGGTTTCAATTTAGCTTTCTGGCCGCCACCATGTTGGTTTTTGTGGAGCCAGAAGTGACCATCATTAGACAAGAAGGTGAAGAAGTTCTCTGATTTAAAGTGGAGACTTATCGGACAGCCTGTTAGTCCAGTAACCTCACAGCAACCATATTATTGATGGCTTACTTTTAGATGATCTCATTAAAAATGCACCAACAGCACAGACATGGTTCAAAGGTGCAGCTCAGGTGAAGCCTAGCAGACAGCTAGCATCCCCCTTTCAGTCAAAGAGGATATGCCCCTAATAATGCACAATTTAAAGTGGTGAATCATAAAACTAGTTATGAAGGGAGACATTATCTAAAGACCAAGTAAGTTTCTGGTTCAGGTTCTTGTGTTTTTGTTTGTGTGTTTGTGTGTTTGTTTGTTTGTTTGTTTTTTTTGGGGGGGGGGGGGGGTTGTTTGGTTGGTTGGTTTTTTTGCTTTAATAATAAGATAACTGTTAGAGGAACTGCAGGTTCTCAGCCTGCTTGGATCCAATCTGCAAACATTTTGCCAAACAGTAACAATTTAAAGAAACAATGTTCCTGTTAGATGACAAACTTTGGTAAGTATCATTTTTAAAATGGGAAACCAACATCTCCAAGTTCAGAATTTTCACTATTTTACATGGATTTTGTGACATATACAAACTTTATTTAAACATAAGTTTAGGCAGCAAATCTATTTCACACAATCAGCTGCTAACAAGTGACAATATAATCAAACCTCCACGACTATATAAATAAATAAATAAATAAATAAATAACTAAATAAAAGAAGAACTAATTTTTTTGTTTATTATTTCAGAAATCAATAAAATTATGTTTGTCTCAGAATGTCATATAACTTTTTATACACTCTTTATTTTTAAAGTCAAATTACAGCAGAGATAAAATCACTGATCTGTTAGATTCCGAGATAAAACCCTATACATCCACAAATTTCTAGCACCAGTGAACCTTATAAAATGTGACTGCTAAAGCAGAAGAGTCACATATGAAGTTAATTTGTTGTAGATCTGGTTGTAAAAGACAGATTGTACTTGATGCCCTTTTAAAAGTCGAGTGTGAGGTTTATCATAATGATTTAGCAGTCAGAGCTTTAACATGAAGCCTCAGTTTAAATTCCTCACGTAGTAGTTTGTCAAACTGCCTGCGAGTGTTTCAGCAGCATCTGGACCCCCCAGACATCAGCTGAAGGGGGGACTGCTGGGAAGTCTGCCAGCTGGAGGCAGCAGCAGCTTCTCAGGAGGTCTGAGAGACAGCAGAGGAGGTTGCGAGCAGCTCTGACAGACTGGAAAAACCTCTGTCTCAGTCTGACCCGTCCAGTGGCACCTCTGTCCTTTTGTGTTCTGACTTGTTATGACCTGTCTCATTTTTATCCTGTCTTGTTCCGATCCGTCTGACTAAGTTTGACTTGTTCTTTATATAAATACAGCCTTTCACACTGTACCATTTTTCCTGCTCTTATGTTTGCTCATGTCCAGTCAGACTTGTCCAGTCCTTCAATAACCCAGCAAAGGGAAAGAATGGAAGTGGAGGATGGAAAGTTCCCCTCGATCAAGCAACAAGTGTGGGTTTGCTAGATCAGAAAAGCAACAAATGCCTGTTAGTTGGTTAACTGCTTGGTGACATACAAAAATCTGCTTTCGTAACACAAAATAATACCTTCTACTTGGCTGGTATAGTTTATATTTTAAAACAGTTCCAAAATAATACTCATGAACAACTGGCAAAGCTTGGTGTGTGAATCAAAATCAAAGAGAATCACATACCTTGATTTTGCCATCAGCACCAGCTATTAAAAAAATGAAGACACTGTCAAAGAAAGCATTTCAATAAAAATGGAACTAGAACCAGAAGTGAGCCTTGGGCTACATCACAAGTGCCACAGGAAAAATGGCAGGTAATGACCATTATCACACAGCTGGGTGCTGATTTGGTAAAACTGAAACAAACAGAACGGAAGCTGAAGCCGACAAAAACACATAAATACAGGCCAGAACAGAGCCCAGGAAGGAGCCTTGTGGTACACCATAAGCACATTTTGTAAACAATGAAAAAGCTGCTATGAAGGACTGCATAAAAGAATCCTTAAAATGCAGATAACCTTTAAAGGGCCCTAAAGTACCACTGACAACTTTTCAAGACTTCTAGTAGCTCTAGAGCCTCCTCATAATCCTCTGAAAGACACCTTCAGTATGGATACTTAAACCTTGGCTCTCTGAAGAAAGTTTACATTTTCTATCTTTCATATTCATATTTTATAATGAGTGTTTATAAATAAACTCATTTCACCTGGAATCCAAAGATAATCTCCATAACCTGCCTCAAAAGTTTGAGACAACACTTGAAAAATGGCAATAAATTATATTTTTCATGTTTGGATCTTAACAAGGTTCCAAGTAGAGCTTCAACACGCAACTAGAAGAAATAGGAGTGAGACAAAACATTTTTTGAGCATGCAATTTATTGAAAACAATGCTGAAGATAACTGAAACAGGCTGTTTTACAGCTGATCAAAAGTTTAGGACCACATGCTTTTAAAAGGCCAAATATGATCCTGAGCGTTATGGAACAAAAAAGTCAACTGGACGACCCAAAAAAATTTCACCAACACTGAGCCGGAGGATCCAATTGGCTGTCAAGACACTGGACAATCCTTGACCCAAATTAAGGCTGTTACTGGTTCCAACTGCAGCTCCATAACCATCAGCTGGCATCTGAGACTGAAGAGATTCAAAAATAAAAAAATGTCTTTAAAGGCTTTGTCTCAATGAACGCCACAGAACTGACCATTTGGACTTTGTAAGATAGCACCAAACATGGGACATTGAAAGGTGGAAGAAAGTTTTATTCTCTGATGAGAAAAAATGTAACCATGATGGTTTCCAACATTACTGACATGCAGTGTTGGGACTAATGCATTATTAAGTAATGCGTTACAGTAACTACGTTATTATTGTGGTAATGAGCACGGTAACTAGTTATTATGCCAAAACCAGGAACACGTTAGTCGTTACTGGGATTTAGATAGGCTCGTTATTCGTTACTTCGTGTGGTGGCTATCGCAGAGCTTGCACAGATTCAATAACAAAGAGGAAACCAGCGGATGTCGCGGTAAACAACAGCAGCACATTTAAGCTTGATCAGCTGTTGTTAGAATTTATTTAATATTAATTTCTAGCATCAGCTGATGTTTGCTGGAGCCACAGCTGCAAAAAAGCTGCTGGTCATGATATGGTTTGGATATGTGGTGAGAGGGAAACATGAAGAGGAAACCAGGAGATGTCCTTACTGAATCATCAGAGCTGTGATGGAGAAACAGGTTTACCTTTTAGGTGACATGAATGAGTTGAAGAGTCTGTTATGAACTGTTTCTGAGAGACAAATAACACCAGGATCCTTTTTTTACGTAGCTGACAACTGGTAACTGTGCAGGGGTGGGTCTAGCAAAGTGTTGCCAGGGGTCCATGTAGGGCATTAAAAGGGAAAGGGGGGCACAAGGAAATACTTTCTTATTCTCATTTAAAATGTCTCACTTTTAAAAAAATAATTATCTGAGTCTTGCAACAAACAATTGATAGATTGATACATATATACCATCAGAACAGTGTACATCACCGTCACAACAGTGTTTATTTTCATTCAAAGGCTTTATGATTTTTCCTATAATGGTGGGCCGGTCTCTAGTCAAAATGCCCGGGACGATTTTTTTGTCCAAGTCCAGCTCTGTAAGCAGCTCATCTGCAGTCTGGTGTTACCTACATCTTCCTATTCAGAAGGCAGAATTTCCGAGTTCTGAGTACAATCGAAAGCACCACGACTGCAGTTTTTGTGTTGGATGTAAAAAGCAGGCTAGGATAGAATCAGGCGTGGGATTTCTCTCGTGGAAATGTGCACATTATTTTGTTCCTTTCTATTGGTAGGTGGCACAGTGCACTTGTGGCAAGTAAGCAAGCTAGAAGACTGGCAATCTTGCTGGGTATCCAGTTACAGAAGCAACATATTAACAAGAGAATTCTGAGAAAACCCAAAGTTACTGTTAAGTTGGTGGACACGGAAGAGGTGTGTGGACACGGAAGACGGTGAACAGTGAAGGGAGTGAGCGAGATAGCAAACTAAATGGGGCCTAAGAGAACACCGACCGCTGAGGAAATTGAGGACATCAAAAAGTCACTGGACTTTTTAACTTAAGAAACATTAGCTATCAAGCTACAGCAGAAATATATCCTGGATATTGTCGAGGAGATAAGGTCGCTTCGCAATCAGAATGCAGAGAAACGGATTGTCTATCTGGAGAGCAGGGTCGCGGACCTGGAGCAATACACCAGAATGAACGATGTGATCATCACAGGGCTACACATAAAACCCCGGCCATATGCTCGGGCTGTGACTGCTGGCAGCAAAGAGGAGCATGGAGAACTGGATGTTAGCTCTGCAGAGCAACAGGTAGCTGGTTTCTTGCAGTCAAAAGGGATCGACCTGGGCCCTATTTCAGGAAGCCGGTTTAGAAAACTCAGAGTGAAAAACGATACTCAGGGTTGAGTAACCCCGAACTGTCCAACTCGGAATATTCGGTTTCAGAAAGGCTGATAACAAGTAGTTCAATCAACGCGGAGTTGCTTTAACCCCAAGTGAAGCGCGCGGACGAGGATACATAAAGCCCTGATTAGTGGAGCACAGATTAAGCGAGTCACCATGGAGACGGAGGGAAAGAAGGCGCGGTCAATGTATTTTACAGCGCTTGACGCCGAAATTCTGATGGCAGCATATGCCAATAACATGCAAATTTTGCAGAAAAAAAGTAACACAGCCTCAGCTGCAAAAGAAAGGGAGCACGCATGGCAAAACATAGCCGACAGAGTCAATGCGTGAGTGTTAATTTAAACATTGATCTAGGGATTCCCACCCATTTAACACGTTAGTTTATTATATGTTATTTTATTTTATATGTTATACATTTAATTTTGTGATGTGAGCGCAGGTGCAACCCAACAGGCCCCAAACGTGCCTGGCAGCAAGTAAAAATGAAATATAAAAATATAGTCCAAACAGGTAAGGTGTAATTGTATTATGAGCCATAGTGCTTGGTCTGTTTGTCCGATGTAAATCAATTGCAGTTAGAGGCTACATTAATTTTCTTTCTGTAAGCACTTATTGAAATTATCTGAGCACATTACAAGTACATATTTGCTTACTCTGTATGCTCAAATGTGACCCGTTATAGCCAACAGAAAAAAAGCGGAGGCCCGAAAAACAGGTGGGGGTCCTCCACCACCACCACTCACAGAGGCTGAGCAGTTGGCCCTCAGCCAAAACAGTGGGCGCCCTGTGGCCGAAGGCATCTCTGCGGGGACATCCTGTGAGTCAATAACCCCGCAAGACACGAGTGCCTACATAGGGGGTAAATTCAAAATAATACATGATGTGCGTACATCCTTTCTTCACAGTCACCTTTGCAGTGCTGCTCATTCATTTGATAAACTCTTTACCATAATGGATTATTTTGTAGTGAAGTTATTTTCCTACTGATTTTGCCTTCCCTCAGTCTTGGTTGTCTTTGAGAGCATAATGACAATGAAGTGTAAGGTGATTGGTATATGTTTGTTAATTGCCATTTGGTCCCTTGTAAGTTATAAGTGACCTGTATAAACCTCATATTCTATCAGTTGATGGTGATGGTGTACTGCATCTGGTGCAGCCTCCTGTTGAGCCAGACCAACATGCAGTTGTGAGTACTCTTAATACTCCACAGATTATATGAGTTTACAGTAGAACAGCAATGTTGTTAATTTCTTTACTGCAGGAAAATAATGAAGAAACATTGACAGCTGTTACAGAGGAGGAAGCAACAGAGACACTTTACACTTTGTGTACAGGAAACACAGGCGACCAATAAAGCCAGTTGAACAAAACATCTGTTTATTCTTCTTTCAACATGTTGAGGTGATGGGTCAAAGGAAATGATTGTGACATATGGTGTCTCTGACTGCTCTTCCATCTTGTATGTCCGTGGGAGGGTCAGGATGTTCATGGTTTGGATCACTGCTGATGTTTGGTTCAGAAGGACAGTGTTCTCCTCTAATTGTGGCAATGTTGTGAAGAATCACACATGCCACAATAATGTCACATGCCCTTTCTGGGGTGACCCTGAGTCCTTGCAGGCACTGGAACCGGGCCTTAAGCATTCCGATAGTCATTTCAATTCTGGCTCTTGTCCTGCAATTAGCCAGATTATATCGCTGCTGTGGGCCCGGTTCAGGGTCAGGGTAAGGGGTAAGCAAATAGGGTAAACATGGATACCCCCTATCACCAAGCAAGTAGCCAGTGAACTCTCCTAAGACAGAAGGATACACTTCAGTTCAAATGTCCCTGAAGCAATTGGTCTTTAAATATTTTAAAGTATTCTCAACTCACCATGTCCAAATTTTGTGCTCAGTGTACATTCACGGAATATTTGTGAGTCATGGACAGAGCCTGGCCACTTGGCTTCCACATTTGTGATAATGTTGGCAGCATCATATATGATCTTCACAGTGCAGAGAACACAAATTAGCATCCATTACTATAATGAAATAATTTGTTAGTTTGAAATGCTACAGGGAATTATGTACCTGTACATTAATGCTGTGGAAAGACTTCCTGTTCACATAGTCTCCTTCATTTACTGAAGGAGCAATGATTGGAATGTGAGTGCCATCTATACAGCCAATCACGCCTGGGAACCCTGAAAATACATGTAAAATTTAAGTAGTAGTCCAAGTATCACCACATCATGAATTAAGTTTTGTTCATCCTGCTACCTGCAATTTTGTGGAATCCCTCTTTGATAAATCTTGTGGGTCTATGACCGGGGAACACCACAAACGAGTACAGGAGACGTTTCAGTGCAACTGTAACATTCCTGACTGCCCGACAGACGGTAGCCTTGGAAACGTGCTCAGCGTCACCAATATTATGCAGAAAGCTCCCGTTTACAAAAAACCGAAGTGCAATACAAATAATATGTAATGAACTGTGAGCATGTCCGCGATGTGTCACATGCGTAATATATGGCCAGAGGATGTTATCAAAATAACTTATAGATTGTGCTGAGAAACGGTAACGTTCACACAGAAAATCATCAGGTAATGATAAAATGTCCAAACGCGCTCTGATCACTCTCTCCCGGCGGAGAGCTCTGCGGAGAATTTGGGCTTCACGATCTACTGGCTCTTCAAGGAAGTGGCACGCCATGTCCGACACTTCCTACTGTCAGGTTTCCGACAAAGGGGCGGAGACAGTCAGGGTTAGTTGTAGTAAACCTGCTAGGGGGCAGGTTAGCTTCACGGCGTGTGTCGTCATAGTGACTCACTCAGGCTTCAGCTGAACTCGCTTTGTGAAACCGAAAACCCAGAGTTTTCGTTAACTCAGGGTATACTTACTCAGTTTTTCCACTAAACCGGCTTCCTGAAATAGGGCCCTGGACTGTAATAACATCGAGGCATGCCACCCCTTGCCCAGGAGAAATGCTAGTGATAAACCAGCTGTCATCATAAGATTTGTAAACAGGAAACACAAGAATGCACTGCTGAAGCAGGGGAGAAAACTAAAGGGATCGACATGAATAACCATCTAACCAAATACAACGCTGACATGGCTAAGAAAGCACAACACCTAAAGAAACTGGGTAAAATTCAAAATACCTGGACTGCAAACTGTAAAATATTTATTAAACTCAACGGCACACCGGAGGAAGCCAAAGTGCTGGTCATCAAATGCATCCAGGATCTGGAAAAATATTAACAAGTCACATGACTACAAATGCAAGGAGCTGAACAAACAATCTACATTCATCAAAGCAGGTAATAGAAGATAACAACGGAAGCTAAAGCACAGCATATTAAATCATGAAACAATCAACTAATTTAACATCTGGGAATTATACACTGCTATCACAGAGGATTGCTAATCAGGAGTTAAATTCACCACTAAACACGGAATACAATACACACTTCACAGAGCAGGACATTGATCCAGAATTGAACTTTTTTAACATCAGAAACACCTGCTGCTATTATACTGAAGAACAATTCAATAAAACTGTCAAGGCTGACTGCAAAATGTCCATAATCCACTTTAATAGTAGAAGTTTATATGCCAATTTTCACAAAATAAGAGAATATTTAAGCAAATTTGCACATCCATTCAGTGTGATTGCAGTATCTGAGACATGGATTAATAGGGAGAAAGGAGTGGACTTTGAAATAGATGGATATGAATTAAATTTTATGAACAGAAAGAATAAGAATGGTGGGGGTGTGGCTTTGTTTGTGGACAAAAATTTAAAATACAGTGTGGTGGAAAAAATGTCGGTGGTGGTGGATAATATATTAGAGTGTGTAACAATAGAAATTAGTATGGGAAAAAAGAAAAATGTCATTGTAAGTTGTATATATAGAACACCAGGTTCTAATATTGAAATATTTAAGGAGTGGGTAGATAAAACATTTATTAGGACAAATCAAAAAGTCATGTTCATTTGTGGGGATTTCAACATAGACCTATTAAATCCAAACAAACATAGTATGACAGATGAGTTTATTAATACAATGTATAGCATGGGACTCTGTCCAGTGATCACTAAACCCAGCAGGATTACAGCACAGTCGGCAACCTTAATAGACAATATATTTACTAATGAAATAGAAAACAGATCTATAAGTGGTCTCCTAATTAATGACATCAGTGATCATCTACCTGTTTTTGTAGTGTATAACAGCAATCACAGGAAGGTCAAGCAGGAAAATACAACAAAATACAAACGAGTGAGAACAGAGGAGTCCATAAATGCATTCAAAAGTGATTTACTTAAGCAAAAATGAGATTGCTGTATAAGGAAAAAAATATTGATAAAGCTTATGAGATTTTTTTAGGAAAATTTAAACTGTTATATGATAGTCGTTGCCCAGTAAAGAAATATAGTAAAAAACAAAAATATGCAGAGTGCCCATGGATCACAAAAGGATTACAAAATGCATGTAAAAAGAAAAATACCTTATATAGAGAATTTATAACGAACAGAAGTACAGAAGCTGAAAATAAATACAAGAAATATAAAAATAAATTAACTAGTATTTTGAGGTCATGTAAAAAGGAATATTATGAGAAATTATTAAATATGAATAAAAATAATATTAAAGGGATTTGGAAAACATTAAATACCATCATTAAAAATGGTTCTAGGCAGTCAAATTATCCTTCGTATTTCGCTAATAATGATAGAAATATTACTAACATGAGTGATGTGGTTAATGAGTTCAATAAATTCTTTGTAAGTGTTGGGCCAGACTTGGCTGAAACAATTCCTGATATAACAGATTCTGCAGAGAAAGAAACTAAACTCATTGACTGCAATCCTCATTCAATGTTTTTAACGGTGGTAGAAGAAAAGGAAATCATTGATATTGTTGGGAAATCACAAACAAAAAATTCTAAAGACTCTGATGACATTGATATGGAAATCGTTAAGAAAGTGATAGATGGCATCTCCAAACCCTTAACACACATTTGTAATTTGTCTCTACAAACTGGTGCATTCCCAACACAAATGAAAACAGCTAAAGTAATACCACTGTTTAAAAATGGAGATAGACACCAATTCACAAATTATAGGCCTGTTTCTCTACTTTCACAATTTTCAAAAATACTGGAAAAAGTTTTCATTAATAGACTTGACAAATTTATAGATAAACACAAAATAATAATGGACAGTCAGTATGGTTTCAGACCAAATAGATCAACATCTATGGCATTAATGGAGCTAATTGAAAATATCACCAACAATATAGATCAAAGACAATGTATTAGTGTTTTCATTGACCTAAAAAAAGCTTTTGACACAATTAATCATGAAATATTACTTGATATACTGGAGTACTATGACATTAGAAGAGTGGTGCTAGAGTGGGTCAGGAGTTATTTGAGAGACAGGCAACAATTTGTGAAGATTGGTGAATATCAATTAGAGTGCCTGGACATTGTTTGCGGAGTTCCACAGGGGTCAGTATTGGGACCAAAGCTGTTTATCCTCTACATCAATGATATATGTAAAACATCTGATATATTACAGTTTATTTTATTTGCAGATGATACAAATATTTTTGTGCTGGAGAGAATTCACAGCAGCTTTTGGAAATTGTCACACAAGAAATGATTAAACTGAAAACATGGTTTGACAGAAACAAGTTATCACTAAATTTGAAAAAAACTACATTTATGTTATTTGGAAATTGTAAAAAAGATGCCGGAGCAAAATTGTTAGTAAACAATGTTGAAATAGAGCAAGTTTCTGATACAAAATTTCTGGGTGTGATAATAGATAACAAAATCTGCTGGAAACCTCACATAAAGCATATACAAGCTAAACTGTCAAGAAGCATCTCTGTACTGAGTAAAGTTAAACATTTTTTGCCTTCCAAATCACTCCGGGTACTTTACTGTTCACTTATATTGCCATATTTGCAATACTGTGTGGAAATCTGGGGAAATACATACAAAACTTCACTTCAACCACTATGTAAAATTCAGAAAAAAGCAATCAGGATGATTACTAAAGCAGGATTTAGAGACCATACTAACATCATGTTCTTGAAATTAAAAATTCTGAAGTTTATGGATCTTATAAAATATAAAACTGCAAAAATTATGTACAAAGCCAGATACAATATGTTACCAGGAAATGTACAGAGGATGTTTTTTGACAGAGAAGGGGACTATGAATTGAGGGGGAAATTAAATCTGAAGACTCTAAAAGCACGGACAAAGGTTAAAACCTTTTGTGTTACTATTTATGGGGTAAAACTGTGGAATAGTTTTACTGTGGACCTACAGCAATGCTCAAGCATTAGTCAGTTCATAAAGATGTTTTAGAAGAAGAATATGAAACTGATAAAGTTGATCACCCATTGTGTGTATAAATATACTAAATTGTATCTAAATTATATCTATTACTGTAGCTATGTTTATACATGTTCTCCTTGTTTATTGTGTGGGGTAAGTGATGATGGGAATTAGGTGAATAGTGGGATTCAATAAAATGTTGAGCATGGGGTAGGGATTAATAAGTATGTTATACTTCTTCCTACTCCATTTCAGACCTAATAATTGTCATTTCATGTCATTTAGACTTTGTTTTATTTTATTTTATTTTTCTTTGTTTTATCTGAGCACATACGTGTGTGTGTGTATTTACATATATATTCGTATTTGTAAATGCAAGTACAGTATGTGTAGTTGTGTATATATTGGTTTTTTTTCTGTATATGTCTGAAATAAAGATACAATACAATACAATACAATACAATACTCTCTCTAGTAAGTAGTTGCTCTGAAAGTAATGAGTAACTTGAAGTAACTGAGTTACTTTTGATAGAAGTAACTAGTAATGTAACTAAGTTACTAATTTAAAGTAACTCACCCAACACTGCTGACATGACAACCAGATCCCACCTGAGATGTTTTCTTTGTGCCACAGTGAAAGGGAGCGCCATAATGATCTGGGGTGCTTTTCCTTCAGTGGAACAATGGAGCTTCAGGAGGTGCAGGGGCGTTAAATGGGTGCTGGCTATGTCCAGATGTTGCAGAGAGCATCCCTCATCACTGAGGGCCCTCGTCTGTGTGGTAACGACAGGACAACATGTCCAAGGGAAATGGTAAATGGACTGATTCTTATATAGCGCTTTTCTACTCTCCCGGAGTACTCAAAGCGCTGTATACAACATGCCTCACTCACCCATTCACACCCACTTATACAAGCACTTCTAAACTCAAGTGCAACTAATAAACACTCATACATATTCACACTCCGATGAACGCATCGGAGGGCAATTTGGGGTTAATATCTTGCCCAAGGATATTTGGCATGCAGACTTGGGGAGCCAGGAATCGAACCACCAACCTTCCAATCAGTAGCTGATCTGCTCTACCATCACTCTTTTGGACCATCCTACATTTTCGCCTGATCTAAATCCAAACGAGAACATTTTGGGATGGATGGCAAGGTAAGTTTACAAAAATGGACAACGGTTCCAGACAGTAGATGACCCTTGTGTGGCCATCTTAATAATAAACTTTATTTATAAAGCACACTAAAAAACCAAAATCTTCACCACTTGGAGGAATGTTCGCATTCACCTCATGGAATCACTTGCATCAAGCATGCTGCAACTAATTTTGGAAGTGATCAGCAATAACAGTGGAGCTACTCATTACTGAGTTCATGTTTGGAACTTTGATTTCTGTTTTGGAGGATTTACGGGGGGTTTTTGGAGGCGTGGTTCTTAACTTTTGATTTGCTGTAAAACAGCTTGTTTCAGTTTGAGCGTTGTTTTCAATAAATTGCATACTCAAAAAATGTTTTAATAAATGTTATTCTTGTTCCATGTTGAAGCTGTACTTGGAACCGTATTAAGATCCAACCATGTGAAATAGGATTTTTTGCCATTTTTTCAAGTGGTCTTAAAGTTTTGATTGGGATTGTATCTCCGAGACCTCTTCAAGACCTCTACAACCTCAGCAAGGCCTCCTAAACTTCCCTAAAGATGTCTGATTTACAGACTTTGTTCAGACTTAGTGACCTGTGTAGAGGTCACTAAGTGTCACTAAGTATAATGCGCTAAAATGAAGTCCTAATTCTTCCAAAACCAGCCATACAGACTGCAAATACAAACTCTGCATGAAGCAAGATACTGTAGATGTTATCAGTTTCACATAAAAAAGCAAAGGTCACAGATTCAGATAAAAATGCCATATAAGAATATCCATAAAGACATGCACAACTTTTTTTTAGCCATACAGGTTTTAAAGACTTTAACAAGGACACCTAAAGCTTCCCAAAGACATCTTCAACCTATCTGAGACCTTTATATCTCCTTAAAGACTTCAACATATATAATTCAGACTAAATAAACTCTGCAACTCCACCAAGACCTGAAAACACAGTCTGGAAATCTACAAATCAAGAAAATGTGCAGAAAGTGAAGAGGTCTTCTTAAACCCACTGTGAAAATATATTTACAACACTCATGGACAAAAATGGAGAATCCACCCTTCATGTATTTCTGTGACATAAAAACAAAATTAAATGCGGTCGTCAGATTTGGGAGGAAGCCCAGCTGTCTGTTTTGAAAGAAGAGACCTCCTCCTCCTCTGTATGAATGTGTGTGTGCTTTGAACACAGGGAGGAGTATGTGATCAGTATCAGCAGTGACTTCACTCCATCTTCAAGTTGTGTTTGTGACTGTTTACATGAGAGCTGCCTTTCAGACACCCCGTCACTCTGGGTGATGATCCCAGCTGGTGGTTTGTTATGTAGTGATGGTCATGGTGGTGGAGGGGTTTGAGATGGTGAAAAGGGGGGCAGCAAGGGGAGACAGCAGAGGGTCTCCACCCGCGTGGAGACGCCTCAGTGGGATGACGTTATGTTTGACATGGTGGTTCCATGATGCGTCTCGTTGAAGGCTGAGTCGCTGCCGATAAATTGAAAAGCATCTTGCTAAATCCTGCAAGGGCACCAGATCATCATCTTCTTTACAGTTTAGAAATCCGACTTATCATCCGTCAAGCAAAGTAATAGGGAGTTGTATTATAAACAACTTTAAATATTCATATTCAAAATGATAAAAACTGTACAGCATGGACAGATCACTCACTAAACATCTGGACTGAATGCAGGCCTCAGCAGTACAGCTGGAGGTAGTATATTTTATAGTGGATGGCAATTAATGGTGTGGATGATGTTGGATGATATCTATAGCAAAGATAGGCCAAAGGTCCCAACAATCTCTTGTCGTTGCTTTGGAAGCTGATTTGTTAAGAAAACAGTCATCAGAACCCCAAAAAACCTTCTTAAACCCTTGAAATGAATCAAGCACCTCTACCCCATCATCTCAGAGAACCACTGAAACCAAAGACCCCAAAAGTCCTTAGAAATTTTTCAAACTTCTTATAAAGTAGACTACAGCCGTTACAGAAAGCTCATCTTTTTAATGCGTCCCCCTTTAATGTTTGGAAATCCAGTTTCACCCTGTTAACAGTGCCAGCGCCTGCCAATAATAGACAATGAGATTCCCTCGCATTTCAAACTGTTACATTTGACAGCTTCTTGTCTCTGTTCTCTGCAGACTTTACCATGA
Source organism: Rhamphochromis longiceps (assembly GCF_057381845.1). Taxonomy (NCBI): domain Eukaryota; kingdom Metazoa; phylum Chordata; class Actinopteri; order Cichliformes; family Cichlidae; genus Rhamphochromis; species Rhamphochromis longiceps. The sequence goes on along the minus strand of NC_140573.1, from coordinate 19,729,334 downwards.
TTGATTTGAACTCTCGTCTGCTGAGTGGAGAGCTGTTAGGTTTGGCTTTCATGGCGCTCTCAGATGGGTGTGGGTCCAAAAAAAGAAGAGAGAGAAGAGAAGAAAACCCAAAGGTCTGTAAGGGGAACACTGACATGTTTAAAAATTGTTTGCAGGTTGTAGTTTTAGTCTGCAGGAAGTCAAAGCCAAAATGCTCCCAACTGTCTGACAACCATCCAGGACCTTGATTTACCTTTAACTGGAAGAACTATTTTAAAACATAGAAATATATTTTTTATTATTTATGCTCACAGACTTGCAAACATTTTTTTTTACCTAAAGAGTTGTTCAAAGTCTGCTTTTTCTGGTTCACTGTCAGATGTTTTTATTTAACATCTGGATATTGGACAGAATGCATTTTTTTTAATGGCCAAAAAAAGACATTCTGTCCAATATCCAGATGGGGGCGACTCTGATTGTATAGAAGTCTGTGAAAAGATGAGTCCACGCTTACCTGAGGGGTGAGCCTTTATTTGTATTAGCTGGTTCAATAAAACCTAAAACCCCAGTAAGAGTCACGGGTATCCCTATGGTGGTTATTAGCTGGTGGTTGCTGTTAAGCTAGGCTATGCTTCAGTCTGAGCGCACTCACATAGAAAAGGATTGTTAATGTGTCGCCTGCACAAAATGATCCCTGTGAGCACCACCAATAAGACATCAGGTGACGATAATAATGATAAAGTGCTGAAAAAAATCTAACAGTAAAACAAAATGAGACATTTCTAAAGTGATGAGTGGAAGTTATTGTCCCCTTAGAGTCCCAAAGAAAAAGTAAGTAAATAAAGCACGGGAGGAACAAGAACAAGGATCAAATCAAGAATAATATCAAACTGGCTTATGTTATACGCTGAATATCTGCGGTATTATTGCCCTTATAGACTGAGTAGCCAATCAGAGGAAAGTGGGCTTTTAGGGAGGGGCATCGGTTCAGCTAAAAAGTAACAAGCAGCACAAGAAAAGCAAATATGTTTTTTGACAACTGAATTAATTCTACTTGAATTAAAACACAGTCCCCATAGACTCCAAGGTTAAAAATTTACAGCAGAAATAAATATGTTTACATACAGAAACAGCTGTATGTGAGTGAGAATCTTTTCATAACGCACCTTATTTATTGGGCTGACAGGTGGATGGAGACAGTTGTATTTGCATAGCTCCAATTTTTTGCACAGCATGAAAATTAAGAATTTTAGTTCCCATACAGTCTACGGATGCAGCTTGATAAGCAAAGCAGAAAGGGCATCAAACTGTGGGGATTTAGTGGTTAGACTGTCTGCAGAGTCTGATTAGGAGGAAACTTTAAAGTTGTTTTATGGTGTGTTTGCTTAAAAAAATGATGGGACATCACAGTATATCACTCTTTCATGTTTAGTTTTTAGTCACTTATTTTCAGCCAGTGGGATGTGACCGTAAGCACGTTTTTTAAAGGATGGTCCTGTAGAATAATGAAACTTTAATACAAGGTTCAACTTTGTTCTTCATCGGTTTACACCACAGAAGAATCAAAGCCACTGTAACAGACCGTTGGTTTTATGTGTTGTTATTCATACTTTATATTGAACATCGACTACTTTACAAGATTTAATCAGTTTAATGAAAAACATTTGGATTTTAAAGGGTTATTAAAAAGCAGAAACGGTCAAAATCTGCTTCTAACAAGCTGTTGTTCAGAGCTTTTTCATTCTTCTCTCTGGTTAACGAACACTTTGGTAGGACGTCACAGCGTATTAAAAGTGCCTTGATCTCACACTGCACAATAATGCATTCCAGAGCTGTGGAAGCGTCTCCGGGCCGCCGCTCGGTCCTGGCAGCTGTTTCACTGCACACATTCCTGAAAATGAGGCTAACACACACTGCAGCCACTCTGTCTAATGTTTAAATTGCTTATCTTTAAAAGAGAGCCACAAACCGCAGCTTTTCCTGCTTTCAACACTTCACTTCATCCCTGAATGATGTTACTGTTGATGTGCAGCCAGTCGGCCTGCTTTCTGTCCGGCTCTCAGACGTTTCTGCACACACTGAGCAGGTCTTTATTATTATATTCATCATTGTGCAGTTTGTTATTCTGCTTCCCGCCCTCAAAAGAGTCTGTGAGCTGGTTTTAGTTTGACATCAGAGTTTCAAAAAGTCAGAAACACTGAGGAATCTACAGCTCCATCATTAAAAAGCTAGGATGCTGAGGAGAAGGATTTTACTCGAGAATCATACAAAGACATATCAATAATATTATTTTTGGTTTTGATTTTTTTTTTACAGCACACTGTAAGTGTTTGGGATGTAAGGAGACCAGCTACTGTAGCTTTAAATATTTCCCCTTAAAGACAGTATATGAGACCTCCCTATACCCTCAATGATAAGTTTTGACACCTCTGAGTGTATCAATACAATTGACCATTAGAACAGCTTCTGGGTTTTTCCAAAGGTTGCTGCACAGGCAGAGTTTTTTCCTCTATAAGCAGACCTGAAATATAAATATGAATGCACTCAGTTGAGAAAAAAACTTCTAGAGTTACTCCTAGTGGGGTTTTCAGCGGGTTAAACCATTAAAGCCAAATGTTTCTGATTGATAACAGAATTCCACCTGCTCAGCGCTTGGTGCCTCATTTGTTTGAACGGATAATTGGAGGTGAGCTTCCCTCCCTCCAAGACATCTACAGGAAGCGCTGCCTGAGGAAAGCAGGGAGGATCATCAAGGACTCCAGTCACCCCAGCCATAAACTGTTCAGACTGCTTCCATCAGGAAGGAGGTTCTGCAACATCCGGTCCCGTACCAGCAGACTGAGAGACAGCTTTTTCCATCAGGCCATCAGACTGCTGAACACGTCATAGACACCTCAGCTTCACTACTGGAACTTCAACATTATGCACTCCACACTGTATATAAATGCCACTTGTTTTGCACATATTCAACTCTGTATATTTTATATATTTTATTATTATTATTATTATTATTTTATTTTTTATTTTTTTACTATTTAATTTGTAAAAATGTGTATACACACACACACACACACACACACACACACACACACACACACACACACACACACACACACACGTAGGAAAATATTTAGTATACACATCCAGAAATGCATACACTATTATATATTGTACATATATTTATTCGTTTCAGGTTGGCCATTCTTGTATTTTGCTCGTTTGTGTTGTTGTGTTTGCACATCTCTGTTGCTTGTGGGGCTCGCACACAAGAATTTCACTCGCATGTGCTGTGCCAGTGTGCCTGCACATGTGATGTGACAATAAAAGTGATTTGATTTGATTTGATTTGATTTGTTTGTCGTATTTTTAGTTTTGTGAAGTTTCAAATATTTTCCTCACATATGGTCTGCAGCTCAAAGGTAGGTCCTTTTAGCAGCTGGACCCTTCCACTGGAGAACCATGCTTCCGAAAATGAGCAAAATGCGGTTTGGCATCATTTTGCTAAAATAAGTAAGACTTTCTCGCATAGTTTGTGCAGCGAGTTTCAGTTTCTTCCTTCTGAACGAAGGCTTCGAGTCCAAAAGTCCAGAACATGCTATGAAAACAAATTTGCTTCAGCAGCCATCACTCACATGGTCAAATCATAGCTTTGATATCCTGTATGATCTGGTTTTGATAATTTAGTAAGAGAGCTTTATAAAACTCCAACCCTCATGTACTAACGTGTGTGTGAAACGTTAGTGAATCAGACTCTGAACCAACAGATGTGTGCAATTTGCATAACACCTGCCCCCATTTCTGTACAAGGAAACATGCTCATCTCCAGGTGAAGCAGACATTATAAGACAGAAGTGTGCACATCTAAGGCAAGAAACCAGGAGAAAGTTTGACTGAAGAAACTAAAACCAGTGTGACCGAGGAGAAGCCAGAAATGGCAGAAAGATTTTAAAGTGCTTCCACCTGAGTGACGACAGTTGAACATCAAAGTTGATGTGAAAAAAGACTAACAAGAAAGAAGAGAAAAAAGAGAAGCTGATTTGTTCACTTGAAATAAGAAACCGACTGGAATTAAAAACAAAACAAAATCCTGGATCTTCAGCATCTGTGGAAGAATGCCAAGAAAAAAGACCATAAGTGAAGACATCCACCATTAAGAGTGATTTTAATGAAAGATGAGGTTTTTAAAGATGAGTTAAGGAATACTGCAATATGTTTCAATTAAAAGATTAAAGGATACATTGTTTAATATTTTATGTTTGATGTAGTAGCGTTGAATTACCCTTTCATGTGCACCAAGGGCTGACGTCTTGCGGCCTAAATTCCTCAGATTGCAACAGGTTGTGAAACACTTCGAGATAAAGCTGCAGGTTTCCTGACAGGATGATGAAACTCCGCACTTTTCTTTTGACTGCTTTGTGAGGTTTAGATAAAGATTTACCAAATCATTCCAGCGGCAGGCCCAGACTTTCGAGACGCACACTGTGGGACAAAAACAACTCGCCGTTATCTCATGCTGCACATTTCTGTGACAGGAACAACGGTTGGCTCTGAATTGCAAGATTTATGTCAGCAGCAGTGAAAATGTGGAACTAAATATTATCCTGAGTGACTTTAACTGACTTTATAATAGAATCACTGACCTCACAGTAAAAAGACACTTCTGTGATCCCCACATTGAAACCATTCAGAGAGAGGCCAGCGACAGAAGAACACACGATTTATTAACCCAATGATGGGAACGGATTGATGAAATGAGGAGGTGCTTAAGCACATCAATTGTAACCAAATTAATAATTCATGTAAAGGCTGAATGATTAATAAAAACAGATCATAGACCATAGAACACATTAGTAATCTGTGGAGAGTAATGCGGAAAGTAACTTGTGAGGTAAATCAGCTGCACACATACACATGCATCATGTGAAAGCTGCGGAGCAAAAGTAGGAGTGAGGTCATCCCTCTCAGGAGCGTCCGCCTGTGCAGGACGGTTTGTTTTACGGGCTTGGTGAACCAGAGCGCTCCGGGAAGTGAGCAGTTTGTTGAAGGAACATGACTCCGGGTCAGTCTGGCTCTCTTTGAGCTCCACACATGTAGACCAAACTCTCGACGCTTCCCACTCGGCCTGCTGCACCTGAGCTTCAGCTAACTACATAATTGGATTGGCTGCAGTGTGTGATTGAATCCTGTTAACCCATTTCCTCACCTTGCAGCGGGCAGCAGACTCCACCCTTCAAGCAATCCACCCATTCTGAGTTTCAAGGCTGAAAGTCCACACCAGCAGGCCCGCCGAGGATTATGGGTCATTATGAGCCGGTAGTCTCTCAGTTCTTCAAACAAACTCTTTAATAAGATCAGATTCTCTAGCTTCAGCTCAGCTACCAGTTTAGTAGTTCTGTATCCCCCAACCAGTCAAGCATCAGGCTTCATTGTTCTGTCTGGACTGTAATTGAAACCCTGTCCGCATATAAAGCCATTTATTTGACAGTTGCCTGAAGTAATTCTCCAAAACAGAAAGGTCAAAGTCGTTTTACCTTGCGGGCCACAAACAGCTGAAACAGGGCCAGAACAGAGAAACTGCACTTTTATCTGTGGACCCACTGTAACGAAAACGAAAAAAAAAAAATTAAAATTCTATAGTAGACAGTAAAGAAAGTATAACCTTACTTTGGTGTAATATAAACACTCATTGAAAAGCTGAAAACTTTTCCTGCTATGAAAATACAGTTAAAGTCTAAAATTGAACCCTTCCTTCACATTTTCCAAAGTTGTCCAGCGGGCTGGATTGGAATCTTTGCTGGCCTAGTTCTGGCCAACCTCATGTTTGACATCCAGTCATTTGTCAATGATATCCTTTGCTTCCATTGTCACCTTCTTCAGTCACTCCTGGAGACCTGCCCACCTTGTGGTGCTAATGGTTGTTTACTACGACTATTCCACAATCCCTAGTTGCCCTGAGACTCTGAATGTAATAAAGAGTTTTAAAGTGAAAGCTTCTCGTTTCATTTCAGCAGCATCATGGGTTTAATCCGACCAGCAGATGATGATCCTGGTATCAAATCAGAGATCCTTCAAACCAGAGGTGGGACCAAGTCATTGTTTTGCAAGTCTCAAGTAAGTCTCAAGTCTTTATCCTCAAGTCTCAAGTCAAGTCTCAAGTAATGTCAGGCAAGTCAGAGTCGAGTCTCAAGTCACTGGTGTAAAAGTCCAAGTAAAGTCACAAGTCTGAAATTTTGAATTTCAAGTCCTTTCGAGTCTTTAAAAAAAAACCCGAAAAAAAGCATGTTGCAGTTATGCTAAATGTAAATATTAGACCATGTAATTTTTAAATCTGTGTTTTTCTCAACACATGACAAAATAGTGAACTTAGAAAATATACACAAATTGTGAAATTGCACCTCTTTAAAATGCAGCTCAATTAAACCTAGCTCCAAGAATAATTTTCACCGACAGTTCTGAGATAAGCTGCATGTTATTCTTGGGTGCGGTTGTAGGACCGGCTTTAAAATCGCATGACAAAAATATCATACATAAATAAATGATATATTTTTTTAAATATCATTTAAAAAAAAAAACTGCATCACCAACGTAGCCTGGAAAACATTTGCTAGTTAGATGAAGTCAGCTATCTCATCGTAGCATATTTATATGCATATTTATAATTATACGGTTCTTGGAGTGAGTGCATACACTCATGAAGTTTAGTAACTTCCGGTCACTGCAACAAGCCCAGGTACAGTTTACCGACGGATGGGTACAGGACCTTGAAATGCACCGTGTAGAAAGTAAAGACCATCGTACGTATCATAAGTTTACCAGTCTCACAAATTGTTGTCATAAATACACATTCGTTAACCGTTTATTAATAGGACCTTTGAGCTCAATGGTAATTAATTAGCAGTGGAAATAATTTCTGGTAGCATCACAGAAATGTAGCAGTGACAATAATATTGTATGCTGTAATCGTACTGTGCAATTAGTGATACAAAACAACTGTTTTATCCTGTGAATAAAAGTATATGTTTTTGTCAATGTACCATAATAACAGAAGCGAAACGCAATATTGTGTCAGGACAATTCACTATTTATGCACAATAAATAAAGGAGCATAGCGCGACAATTTCTGTTCAGCGCCAGACTTGCTTGTAACCTATATCACCAATTATGTTATGAAAATGACGCATTAACTACTAAAAAACACTGACCTTCGTGTAAATGCTTGGAGCAGACTAACCTGTGAGCTGGAGTGTTCTGGGACGTTATAATTGGTCTTTGAATGGCTGCAATCCAGTCGCCTTTGTTACTTCGGAAACATGGCTCGAACAATTTCTCTTCAACGACGTAATCCGATAACAACCGATCTCTTTACCCGTCGGCTTCCCGTGGCTGTCATGCGACCGGCTATTGCAGTTAATAATACAACAGCTTCTTGACATTTTTGTGTTTCTTTTTATCGCTGTATAACTGATTTCAATTGAAAGCCTGCGTGCGCTAGTACCTCTTGCCACGAGTTCCCAGAATCCTTTGCGGTTCTACCCGTGAATGACGTCACATTTTCAATCTCTATATAATATGCATGTTAAATTTTATATTTGGGGTAAAATATCAAGTCTTTTCAAGTAAACCGGTTCAAGTCCAATTCAAGTCCCAAGTCATTGGTGTAAAAGTCCAAGTCAAGTCACAAGTCTTAGAACATTTTTTCAAGTCAAGTCTGAAGTCATAAAATTAATGACTCGAGTCTGACTCGAGTCCAAGTCATGTGACTCGAGTCCACACCTCTGCTTACTACACTGATACCACATTGATCTCAGATCAAACGCCGGAGTACTGCCACTATGCTGCTCTGTGTCACAAACATCAAACTGCTGCACTTTTTGTTAGAGAACAACAGGCAAATTTAGTCTCTAGATCGGGACTCTTGGAGTGGGTGTAAAAGACTTGGTTGCAGTTTTTAGCAGAACTAAAATGTGTTTTTCAGCCCTGAGAGTTTGATGTGAGCATCTGTGGTAATTGTGAAATTATGAAGGATCGAAAATGATGGAAAAATGAGAAATGTGGGGTTTTTTGCATCCAGTTTGTTTCAGTCCTCACAGGACTGGGTCCAAACTGGATGATTTCTCATTTTTCCATCAAAAAAAAAAGAAAAAAAGAAAAGAAACAAACTGCATGGCATCATTAGAGTGGTTGTGGTTCTGAAGCTGTCTATGAGGGGGTCGGATTTGGGCGGTCTATAAGGTAATGACCCTGTTAGTGGCTGATATGAAAAGATTTTCTGTCAGACTCACACTGTCTCCACTGAAGTCCACGTGTTATATCCAAATGCTGCTGAGGTTCCCTCCTCTTTGCCTGCGTGCTGCTGCATATTTATCTGACCGCGGCAGGTGCTGTGGATTCCAGTCGGGGGGGGTGGAAGCTGCTGTGGTTTGGGGGGTCTCTCGGCTCGGACCACCATCGGTTTGCTCTGCGGCCTCGAGCAGGTCAACCGGTGGCTCTGAAGGCGCTCTCAGTCATCAGACCTGACAGGCTAATGAGTCGGTGAAGAGTCCCAACAAACCTGGATCCTAGCCAAACCTCCGCTGTTAGCTTTGGCTCCCGGTTCTGATAGAGTCCAGTGCTGCTTTCATTCGGGGTTACAGACCCTCGCTGTGGTTCGTGTGATGTGAAGTAAAGAACGGTTCTATGTACTTTCACTGTGTGTGATGGAGACGAGCATTACGAGCTGAAGGAACATTTACTCCCATAGGTTATGTTCTGGTGGATCTTTTGGAGACTTATTTTTTCAGGTTCATTTTAAAGAAGCTGTTGGAGGGGAAAGAGGAGGACTGGCCATCCTACCTGTGATAGCTGTAGAAGAAAACCAAAATCAAACGTTACACACTAAAATTCACTTTTCTGTGATGTAAAAAAAGTGTGTGTGTGCTTAGATTATATACACTCTTAGCAGTGTTTACCTCCCTCTGAATGTCTCCTCAGTCTCGGTCAGAGACTACCACACACACGCACAAATACACAAAATAAGTCTAATAAATGTTCAGGCAGTAAGGACTCAAACACAACAACAACCAAAGTTTGTGAGCTAACAGCTTCACTAAAGCAGAACATATCAGTCGTCTCAGGTCAAAAGTAGGAGTAATATTGAGACAAAACACCCACAGCCTGCTGAAATCACCTTACATTCATCAGTGGGAGCAGCTGATTCCAGCAAAGATGCTGTGTTTCCCAGGCGCAGTGCAAACACACAGGACAAAGACAACTTCCTACACCTGCTGACTGTGTGTTGACGTCGTTTCCAAGAAGATTCGACGGAGTCAAAGTGAAACTGCTCGGGAACAAATGATTGTTCATAGAAATGCCGGGACTTTTGCTGTCGTCCCTCTGTGTCCTTGTCTCCTCTTCACTTACCCATCTAATGATAAATGATGAAAAGCCAAAAATAAAATACATTGCTTGATTTTGGTAGTTTTTGTTAGGAACGTTTTTTAGGATTAAAATAAATTAAAGCCTGCTGGGACTTTCAATCTGAAAGAGATTTAGAGAGCTTTAAAATCATCAGATATCATTTTAGGTTCCCATAAGAATAATTTCCTCATTAAAGAAGGAAGTGCACCTCTGGCAGCTGAGCGTGTCCGTTAGCAACCAACAACCATCATGTAAAGCCGCTTGGAAACCTCAAGTTCAACTGCTGAAAACTCTGATTTCTGACTCAAAGATTCAGAGACCAGCACTTTCACACAGGACTAAGTCAGACAATGGTGTAAGCAGACCGGAAGACCCGAACAGGGAGGTAAAAATGCAAACACCAAAGCTCTATTAAAGCTGGTTCTGCGAAATTGAAGAGGGCAGCGGACATGACATACAGGAAGGCAGACAACAGTAAGAAAATGATCCGACAAAGATAAGACGTGAATGTAGATGCTAAGAGGCCAGATTTTAAAACAAGGCACAGGTGGAGACAATCACTAAGGGGGAAATAGTACAAAACGAAGCTTCACTTTACCATCATAACATGCTTTAGTGCTAAATGTTAGCTGAGTGCCAGCTATCTGAATGGCATGCAGATGCTAGCAATACTAAAGGCAGCATTCATGCTTCATCTTGACTGCAGCAGAACTGGATTGATGATATGCATTTGTTGCAGTACCACGATAAGCCACTAGGAAAACAGTGTTACTGCTCGGATGATTTGGTATCGTCGTGTTGGTGTTGTTCCCAGATCATCATGAAAATGTTGTTCCAGGTTCAACATTGCAAGTGACCAATCACATTGTTGTGACGTTATTCTTTTCACAAAAGTATGACGTCACAACATTCTGATTGGTCACTTGCAATGTTGAACCTGGAACAACATTTAGTATGATGATCTGGGAACAACACCGACACGACGATATCAGATCGTGCGTTACTGCTCTATGTGATAGTCCATGGAGTCTATGGAGGTGTTGGGGGTGTTTTGGTCTCAAGCTGGTAACTAACCAGTGATGAAAGGGTGAGTGGGTTCGGGAGTGCTCAGCACCCTTTCTCCTCCTCTTCCTCCCAGTAGCCATCAGCAGCTTGCAGCGGTTTGTCGAAGCAGAGCTCATTTAGTGTTTTACACACTCCTTTAAACGACTCTGAGCCTGGCCAGTTTCCTGAGCGCGACCAAACACGCCCATGGAGGCGACAGCTTCGCCCTGCGCCTGTAACCACAACACCACAACAGCAACATGACTCACGCGCAGCCTGCCAATATGAGTCCCCTCGACATGAGAGCACATAAATGTGATTAAAAACAACACTTGACATGCAGTATTTCTGATTATGGTGCAGACAGGTTCTCCAACTACCAATAAAACTTCTGCTGGGGAAGAAATCGTCACCGTACCGAGCAGCTGAATCCCTGATGCACACTTTAATAACTGTGAATGCACTTACATCCACACTGAGACTCCTCTTTAATGGTTATTGAAATATATCACTTTAATGCTCGTATCAGTATGAATGAATGGAGAAATAGTCAATCCTGTGGAGATGTAAATTTAGAGGTTGAGGTTTGAGCTCAGAGTAGATCTGCTGCTTCTCGACACCAAAATGAGCCAGCTGAGGTGGTTCAACCTCTGACCAGGACCCCTTCTCTGGGACGTCTTATAAGCACGACCAACTGGGAAGAGATCCTGGACCAGACCCATGACGCACACGAGTGGATGGAGTTGCAGTCAAAATCAAAAACATGGAAGTTAGATGTCCATGCAGAGTGACCTAAATCAGCTAGAAAGGTTACCTGATAACAAGTCAGTTGAGGTCATTACATTCTACAAACAGCTGCCAAAAATTTTTAACCAATCAGGAAATAAAATAGAACACATGTTATTTTGTAACCTGTATGCTTTGTATGGAGCACTGAACCTTACAGCCTACACTGCATGCCTTGTGTAGTCTATATAATTCCACAATATATTGACGACATAAAGATAATAACGAAGCAAAATGCAATGGGCTTGTATTTAGCTTGCCCATAATGCAGTAGCTAGTAGTTAACGTGCCAGGGCAGATGTTCTTTTGTCTTGATGAAGAGGATGCACCTTTATTTATCTGGAGTACTATGATGGCAGCATGCTTGTTGACATGGTCCGAATTTAATGGTTAAATTGAGATTTGTCAACTTCTTCCTGGAGTTTTGTGTACATGCTACCTTTTTCTCTTCAGGTATTTAACTCTGGTTCTATAATTTAAACTTTTTGAAGTTATACAAATGCAGCAAAGTTAAAGTAATGACATGCCAACTCTGGAAATCCAGCTCTCCATCTCAAATTCAAGTCATGAGCAGTAATTAGTTACTTAGTTGCTTATTACAAACACAATACACAAACTGAATAGGTAATAAAGCAATAGATCTTTCAGTCCAATTCTACTTTTTCTGCATAATCCGTCACATAAAATGTAATCAAATGAAAAAGCCTCTTTTTAAAACTTGTTTTATTAGTTTTAATCTTTTAACTTTATGCACATTGCATCAAGCAAAAATTTAATTATATGCAACATTCTCTGACTGGAAGAGATTTGTTTAACATTTAAACCAATTTTCTGCATATCCTAGCATATAAAATAAAATATTTTTTGTGTTTACTCTTTCAAATCGATGCAAGTAAAACACAGCAGAAAATAAATAAAATCAAAGACTCGGTGGCACTAAGTCCCACATAGCAGTAGTGATGGGATTTTCGGCTCTTTTTAGAGAACCGGCTCTTTCGGCTCCAAACCGCCTCTTCAGGTTGTTTTGTTGCCCTCCATGCGCAAAGCACAAGGCTCGCGCATGGAGTCAAGCCAAAAAAAAGTGCGAGAGAGAGGGAGAGAGAAAGAAAAAAAAAACCCACGGCTCCCAATAAGGAGCCGGCTCGTGTCGTTCACGTCAAAGATTCGGCTCTAAGAGCCATTTCGTTCGCGACTGACACATCACCACATAGCAGACAGGTTTGGCCCAGATCTGGTGACTGACTGGTGACTACTGGCTGACTTCTGGCATGGTAAGTGGTATGTCATCCAGTTATGGTCAATGCCTGGCGTAGATGGCAGTGTTTATGTGATGACATGCCACATCTGGCCCGATTATGGTTTGGTTTATGTAGCCCAGGCTCATAGAAAACAGGTCTGACTGACTGGTGTCATGGCAGGGTGTATGTCAACCAGATGTCGGACAGGTCTGGCAATGATAGCACTATTTATGTTCCCATTTTCCTATTTTAGTTAGAAGACCCAAATGCCATGTTGCAATACTATACTGCTATGGTAGCCAACGTTTCAAATGCAGGTTTGACAGGTTTGTGAGTGTACACTTTATCCAAAACCTAGTGAGGGTTTACTCATGCTTACCGCGGGTGGCTGTAGCTCAGGAGGTATAGCAGGTCACCTACTGCTTGGAAGGTTAGTGGTTCGAGCCCTGTATGTCAAGAGTATGAATGTAGTTAGGAAGCACTCAGTTTAGAGAAAGTGTGCGATTGGGTGAATGTGGCGTGTTGAATAGAGCACTTTGAGTAACCCAGGAGAGTAGAAAAAGGCTATGTAAGAATCAGTCCATTCACTGTCTGAACAGAGTTTTGTCATGTTACTTTTGCACTATTATGTTCTGCCACATGTTGTTATTACATGGTTTGATTAAGGTACACATTAGGCTGACATCTGGGGCCAGAGCTAAAACTGTTTTGGGCCAACACAGGGCCACCAGTGTGTCTGCAACTGGCCTTGTGCTGACCTATGTGTGGGCCACCAAGGGGCCGTTATTCTTTGCGCTATGTGGGCCATGTGTAAGCACATTGTGTGGGCCAGATCCGGGCCATACCAATTTTGCTATGTGGGGTCTTGTCGCTCTTAAATTGATTTTCACCTGTTTACAAGTAAACACGTTACAAGTAACGTCACTGTTCTTCTGTGGTCATGAGATACGAAAAGTTCTGAGTGCAGAAGCTCCAGAGTCAGAACCAACCAGTCCTGAGTCGAAATATAAAAAACATTCATGCCACCCGCTCTGTCATGTTACTGCTTTTCTGTGAACGCTGCCATTAACTCCATCCTAATGTTCACATGCATGTCTGGGCATGACCGTGTGCTCTGGCGAGCCCCTGTTTAAGCAGCATTAGTGTTTTGCGGTGATGTTTCTGTCTGTCAGCTCGCAGTTTGAAAGCTCTGCTGACTCTCCTCTCCTCTTCATTAAAAACTGGGCCACTCTGCAGAGCACATTTAGAAACTCCACCGCAGACCAGGCGACTGTGTGACTGTGGTTAGGCACCTTAGAGAAGAGGATGATAAATTGCTTTTTAATTGCTTATAAATGTGTAATGGGGCTTGGCCACCTGCCCCGGGTCCTGATTGCTCTGCAGAGCTGAAGCTGAGACAGGACATCAGGTTATGAAGTGAGAGGACTCGTGTGCAGCTTTGCTCTGAGGAGAGGCCTGCATGGATACCGCTCGGACCGCCTGTTTGTGGCGGTATTATGGCAACTTAATGTGTTGCATTTCCACAACTCCCCTCCTCCTAATTACATTTTTCTGTGCCAAACATTTTACATTATTTCATAACGCGACATGACTGCACATGAAAATCATGTTTTCTGAAACATAAACTCCACCCGAAACATAGAAATGCCCCCAAAAATGCCAAAAGCAATAATATTCAGCACAGTTGGACTTTCAGTGGGACCTTTAGTCATCTGGAGAGTTAGCAAAGCATCCGATTGGCTCACTTTAAAGCCCTGTATTCAGTTCAGTGCAAAGTTATTGATCCCAGGAGCCCTCATGTATAACATTAAATATAATAATGGTAGGGTTAGTAGAAGGAAACCTGCAGGCCTACACCACAGGAAGCAGTCACTTTCCATATCTTTGTGGAAACATTTTCTTTGTTATTGTTCTGTCTTGAAATGAAAGTAACAAATGGTTGTACTGAATTTGAGTTTGATGCCACCAACCTGTTTCATTAAAGCTCAGACAAGGGCAACAATGAAAGGCAGGCAACGGCTCCAGCCTGTTCACAAAGATAGGTTGGATAAGCAGTTAAGAAGATGGATGGATAGACGGACGGGAGCAACAGAAGACTGGAATTTCTGTGCAATGCAAAAATTCTAAAAATCTGATGATTGGGTATAGAATGAGCACCTTAAAGAGGCTGCTTGTTTCACAAGTAAAGATGTTGAGGGGTCGCCCCTCTGAAAGAGTGAGTGAGCAAAAAGTTTGAGCACAAAAAAGAAAATGGAAAAAATTATGACCAAAAAAATGACCTTTCATTACATGGAAAAACTTACCTACCATGAAAAGAACAGAGAGGAACAAGAGCCAGAAACTCCGCTGCCTGACACAACACCCTAATGACCCATGTCTTCATACACACTATGGCTCGTATGACCCCACTGACTCACATGATGGGGGGGGGGTAAAGTAGGACCCCCTCCAAGGTAAAGGGGTTTAAACCTGGGACTCCCCTTCTGCTTTTAGGCCTGAAGTTAAACGCCTTCATGAATCCAAATGAAGTCTTAGAGTTGTCTTTACTTAAAAGCTTAAGACTCTGTAGTCCATTAGTGTCTCTGTCTAGTCGTTTTTGTAGCTGTTTGTGTCGTGCTTTTAGTGTCCCGTTGCTTTTTAGTCATTGTCTGTCATTTACTGTGTTGCTTTCTCGTCCGTCCTGTACTTTGTAGTCATTTTATATCTCTTTGTTTTTTTATGTCTGTAGTTAATTTGTTTCTCATGTTTCTTTGACCTGTTTGCAGTTATTTTGTATCTCGCTGGACTCATTTTATATTTTACATCTCTGGTTTTATGTCTTTTGTTGTTGTTTGTCTTGACGTTTTGTAGTAACTTAGTTGCGCTTCAGTGTGTTGCTCTGTGGTCATTTCATTTGTCTTTGTTGTCCTACGTGTCTTTTTGCATTTCTTTGTGCCTCAGTGGCTCTTTGGGTGTTTCAACATATATTTGCAGTGTGATGTAACACAGCCCAACATATGAAACATATCTGGTGGTTCTGTGCATATACTCATGCATAACGTGTATAAAGAAATAATGAAAAAGCTCCTCCAGGCTCGGGCCTGAGGGCCCCCCCCCCCCCCTCCCCTCTGGTACTGGACCTCTCTGGTATGTAAACAGTGCGTTAGTCAGTGGCGCAGTGATCCAAAGTTTCCAGAGCTCACTAGGGACAGCCTTGCCACCAGGGGCGTCTGAGCAGATGACTAATAAAGGTGTCATTAAGCCTGTTGATTTTCACAGGCAGCACCTACACGGGCCCAGGTAGACCTTGGCAGGTTGTTGTTTATAGTCTGGTGTGAGGGGGGTCACATCCTCGATGTCTCAAGAGGGCAGGCAGTGTCCGACCCTGAATCAAGGTTTCATTTAGTGTGTTGATTTTCAATGCAGCCGGTAGGTAGAGCCTGGCATGTGTCGGCCTCTCAACCTTTCAATAATTATGTTAGCTTTTGGGGGGAAAAAGTGACCGGCTGTTCCTGGACGTGGAGCGCAACATCTCCCTGAAGGGTGGACCCACTGAGGCTCGCATCCCCTGTTGGCTGCCGGCCACCAAGATGAGATGATTCAGCTCCAGGCTCCTCTCACTTGCCCTGCTGATTAACTGACTTTTTTTTTTACAATTACTGGGGTAACTAGTGAGTGCTGGGTGCGGACGGCCTGTTAGGACTGGTGATGTTTAGATGACATGACTGATCAGCTGGGCGAGAGCCTTGATTGGGGGAGTTAAGCAAAGCAGGGCCAGCAGACGAGCTGACCGCAGCTGTCAGCAGCAGCTTATTTTGAGGTCCTGAATAAATTAAAACAAAACAAGCAGTAAAGTCAGTCATTGTTACAAGAGGAATTTGGTCATTTAATGGACTCTCCACAAATAAGTCATTTGTTATGTTTGGTAACTGTTATTGGGCTGGATGGTTTTTAGATTTAAGAGGCCTGAAAGTGTAAAAGCCCCAACAGCAATTCCTAAAGGCATGGACAAGTTACTGAGTGGGTTTAAAAGGCTCTGAGCCAGGGGCCCAATAAGCAGAACATAAGTGAAACATCTAAAAATAGATCACAAAACAGGTTTCATCCTTTGAGGAGCATGAAAGCAATAAAGTCCAACTGATCTAGCATCTTTTGTGGAAGTCTCTTTCTCTGTTTCTTCTGTTTCCCTGAGTATACCTTTATGAAACAGGATCAGCAGTTTTGCACCCGCTGAACAAATATCAGAAAGACAAAGCAAAAAAGAAAAAAGATGCAAAGAAATCTGCTTATAAATGACAGAAAAAAGAGAAATCAGAACTAAGGTTTCTTCTAGTATCAAGGTGTCCCCGTGATAGATACAGATACATCCATAACACACTGCAAACCTAAGCTACTTTTAATCCCACAAATACAACATCAACCCCATCTGGATTATTCTAACATGAACAGATTAAAAATTTTACACATTTTGTTCAGACAGTCTGGACTCAGAGATCTGAATACATCAAAGCATCAGAGCAGTCAAAGTAATAAACCACTCTGAGCTCTATGAAGCAGACTTTAGTGACTTAAGTGAGTCCCTGACGTTCAGGAAGGTGGTGCAGAGCTCTGAGAGCAGGCCTGGAGAGGACTGGTTCCTTGCTGTTGTTTCTCTGGGAGTCTGTTTGAAGTCTCCTAAAGATTACACTGATTTCACCACCTTAGGGCTGCTGAGATCCCCCGCACACAAACCCAATGGTTACAACCTGTGACACTTTTACACTCGGAGATGCCAAAAAGCAGCAAGGGGAGAGCTCGAGAGGCAAAGTGAAAGTCCAGCACATTTTTCTTGTGTGGACCCGGCTCGTGTGTGGACGTTTATTTGACGTGTCACGTCATCGCAGTCCATGCCAAGCAGCCCGGCCACCCTGCAGCAGCAGCAGCAGACTCCAGGGCCATGTTTGAACTCCGTGCCACAGCTACACTGCTCTCATTCATTTGTGCAATAATTGCTCTGACCTTTGAGAGTTTTCCTTGCAGTGCTTCAAAATATAGGCAGAAAATTTGGACGATCACAGGTACTAATTAAGTCGGGTATCATGGCTCTTTCCCTTCACCGCACTTCATATTTTAGCTAATTTGTCTGCACTTCTGTTCAGGCCCATTTGTGAGTTTGTGTTGAGAACGTGTGATGTAATGGCTGAATAAAGTAGGACTGATTCACCTGGATTTGTGAGTTTAAGCCATTCGTGTTTTCTTAGCTGCAGGTTCCAGTAGTCGTAAATAGTGTTTGGAGAATGACTAACATTCAGCATTGGAGCGGTCAGTCGGCTCATTGATGAAATGCCGAGCGGCTCCAGATACTGAATCAGGATAAATGATGGAAAGTATGCAAGTCAACATTTGCGCTGCAGGTGGAAGTCAGACGGACGTTCAACCCAGCTCAGATGGCTGCTGGTGGTCAGATGATCTAACTGTGCTGTACTCATCATCGCAGCCAACAAACTTTTACTTCCTATGGAATTTATGCAGGTTATTCTAATGGTCTTTAACATGCAGGACTTATTGAGGATGTTTAATGCTGCATAGAACGGATTTTTATGTTTGGTTGAATTAATATGACTGAAGACAATACAGAAATAATTAATGATTTATTCACATTTCCATTAACTTTTTCTCATAACTTCCCAGCTGTAAGTCACATTAATCCATAGCAATAAAGTTAATCTGCTTGTCTCTTTGGAAAGTCTTAAAAGACAACGTGATGCAAATCGACTATAAAGAGACAAAACAAGAACATGGATGGAAAATAACAACAAACAGACATTAAACAACAAGGAAGATGAAAAAACAACTGCGATTATACAAAATTGTCACGGACCCGGTGCCGGGGACTCGGGGTTCGTGAACAGTGTGGACCTTTATTGTTATTAGTGTATTGGATGTACGTTTGCTGCACTGTGCTCTTGTGTTCCATGCTGGTGTGTGTGTGTGTGAGGCTGGAGGATGAAGGACAGCCACCTGCAGGCCTGATGGGTGTGGCCCTGCCAGCTGCTGGTCACGCCTAGCTTACCACACACCTGCTTCTGATCAGGATCGTCGGGGGAGCTACTTAACAGAGCGATGGAGCTTCCTCCGGCGCAGGATCGTTGAGTTAGACTCCATGTCAGTGTTTCTAGTGTTGTTAAAGTGTATGCCTGCCGGAGTTGGTGCCATAACGGCTGTGTCTGTGTTTTTCCCCAGGAGGACAGCGGAACACAGGACTGCAAGACACACGGGGTGTGTGAAGGCACAGGGGCAGAGAGCACGGGATACCAGCACTTGGGAGAAGACACGTCACGGGAGTCGAGGGAGCACTTTTGGAGATTTAATGTGTGGTGTACAATTACCTCACTGTAAATAAACCCACTGTTCATTCCATTAAGTCTGCGATTTGGGTCCTTTCTCCTACATCCCCCACGGTCTGCCCTCCAGAGCGTGACAAAAATGGCAACAAAGACACTTTAAACTGTTTTTAAAAGACAGGGAACAGTACAAAGAGACACAAAATAACCACAAATACAGGGAGTGCAGAATTATTAGGCAAGTTGTATTTTTGAGGAATAATTTTATTATTGAACAACAACCATGTTCTCAATGAACCCAAAAAACTCATTAATATCAAAGCTGAATGTTTTTGGAAGTAGTTTTTAGTTTTAGCTATTTTAGGGGGATATCTGTGTGTGCAGGTGACTATTACTGTGCATAATTATTAGGCAACTTAACAAAAATATATATATACCCATTTCAATTACTTATTTTTTACCAGTGAAACCAATATAACATCTCCACATTCACAAATATACATTTCTGACATTCAAAAACAAAACAAAAACCAATCAGCGACCAATATAGCCACCTTTCTTTGCAAGGACACTCAAAAGCCTGCCATCCATGGATTCTGTCAGTGTTTTGATCTGTTCACCATCAACATTGCGTGCAGCAGCAACCACAGCCTCCCAGACACTGTTCAGAGAGGTGTACTGTTTTCCCTCCTTGTAAATCTCACATTTGATGATGGACCACAGGTTCTCAATGGGGTTCAGATCAGGTGAACAAGGAGGCCATGTCATTAGTTTTTCTTCTTTTATACCCTTTCTTGCCAGCCACGCTGTGGAGTACTTGGACGTGTGTGATGGAGCATTGTCCTGCATGAAAATCATGTTTTTCTTGAAGGATGCAGACTTCTTCCTGTACCACTGCTTGAAGAAGGTGTCTTCCAGAAACTGGCAGTAGGACTGGGAGTTGAGCTTGACTCCATCCTCAACCCGAAAAGGCCCCACAAGCTCATCTTTGATGATACCAGCCCAAACCAGTACTCCACCTCCACCTTGCTGGCGTCTGAGTCGGACTGGAGCTCTCTGCCCTTTACCAATCCAGCCACGGGCCCATCCATCTGGTCCATCAAGACTCACTCTCATTTCATCAGTCCAAAAAACCTTAGAAAAACCAGTCTTGAGATATCTCTTGGCCCAGTCTTGACGTTTCAGCTTGTTGTGTGTGTCTTGTTCAGTGGTGGTCGTCTTTCCGCCTTTCTTACCTTGGCCATGTCTCTGAGTATTGCACACCTTGTGCTTTTGGGCACTCCAGTGATGTTGCAGCTCTGAAATATGGCCAAACTGGTGGCAAGTGGCATCTTGGCAGCTGCACGCTTGACTTTTCTCAGTTCATGGGCAGTTATTTTGCGCCTTGGTTTTTCCACACGCTTCTTGCGACCCTGTTGACTATTTTGAATGAAACGCTTGATTGTTCGATGATCATGCTTCAGAAGCTTTGCAATTTTGAGACTGCTGCATCCCTCTGCAGGATATCTCACTATTTTTGACTTTTCTGAGCCTGTCAAGTCCTTCTTTTGACCCATTTTGCCAAAGGAAAGGACGTTGCCTAATAATTATGCACACCTGATATAGGGTGTTGATGTCATTAGACCACACCCCTTCTCATTACAGAGATGCACATCACCTAATATGCTTAATTGGTAGTAGGCTTTCGAGCCTATACAGCTTGGAGTAAGACAACATGCATGAAGAGGATGATGTGGACAAAATACTCATTTGCCTAATAATTCTGCACTCCCTGTAGACCTCAAATAACTACAAAAGATTCAAAAGCCCCATTTCTGCTGATTGTCCAACTTCTGGAAGCCTACTGATGGGCAGAATCCATTGCTCGTGTGTATTAGATGACAATGTATAATTTAAATACATTTGAAAAGCCAGCGATGAAATGCAGCCCTAACTTAAATCCTCACCTGCTCCCTGCTTCTATTTTATCTCTCTATTTTTAACTTTTTATTCAGACCAGCTGAGCAGAAGACTTGTTTGTTCATAGATTTCTACATATTCAGACCCCCTGCTGGACATTTAAACATCAAGTTTTTGGACCCTTCCAAACTTGTTTCTCACAGGCACTTAAAGGACTTCTGAACTCCAAAGACATAAAATCAGAAACTGAAAAACAATAGTTGAAAAAACATGCTTTTTTAAAAAGAATTCCAGGTTGTCTTTAACCCTTTACAGCCGATTGGAGCGGGCACGCTCTGTTTTGCGTAACTATTTTTAAATCCCAGTAGCACTGCAACCATGTAAGCTAGCGCAAAAATTTTTTTTGCATATGAAACCGGAGGAGTTGTATTTACATCTTATGCCATCAGCTTGTCCTAGGTCACGGTTTCCTTCCACATAAAGCTTTGCAAAAACTGCATAAAAAGCGCTTGCAGGAACAAAAACATAATATTCCAGAAACACGCTTTACCGATCCGATCAGCTGTTCATAACACTTCCTACGTTGGAATAGACGTCACTCTCATTACACATACATATAGGATCTTGGGGGTGGGCACAATCACGGAGTCCAAATCACCATCAGGGTGTATACCTCACCCCTGACGTCGTTGCCCACCTCTCAA
The DNA here is from genome assembly GCF_057381845.1 of Rhamphochromis longiceps. Lineage (NCBI taxonomy): Eukaryota > Metazoa > Chordata > Actinopteri > Cichliformes > Cichlidae > Rhamphochromis > Rhamphochromis longiceps. The sequence continues at coordinate 19,707,986 of NC_140573.1, read as the reverse complement.
TTTTAAATACACTTAGTCATTGAGGGTTAGCAGGAGGGACTATGCGCTTACCTGCTGCTCCTTGGCAGGTAGCTCCATGCCCTCCTGGGTTTTAATTGCACCTTAGAACACATATGCATCAACACTACAATGAGCGGGTGGAGGGAGGTTTGGAGTCTTCTCCCACCCCCATTCTCTGCGGCCTGCTGGAGCGGGAGGGCTAGTAGGTGGAGTTGGCCGTCCGACTGCGGTCTGGGGTGTGGGGCCTCCCTGCTGCTGCGGAGTCGGGGTGGTCTGCCTCTCCCCACCGCAGGGAAAAGGGTAACACCACCTGGGTCTGGGTGCAATTCCCCCCTCCAGGGGCAAGGGTACCTAGACCCGGATTGTAGAGTACGCTTGGGGAGTGTGATTGTGTGTACAGCGTCTCTTTATGTCTGTCTCCACGTTGGTTGAGTGTGGAGTGAGTGCATATGAGAGCATGAGGGTGGGAATGGATGTTTGTGTCTGTGTGTGCCTGAATGTCTGTGTCTATATGTCAGGTTGGGTATCAGACGCCACCTCTCTGGGGACACCTCAGGCCCTCCAAGGTTTGGAGGCCTATCTCCACCCACCACCACTTCCCCTGCCGGTGGCGGACTCCCTCAGGTGTCGGTGTGTTGGTGGTTCTTTGTGTCTGGGGGTGGGCGTCCGGGTACACACCGGCTCACTCCTTGGCGGCCGCTTGTCGGGGCCTGGGGCCTGGGGCTCGCTCGGGCCCCCTTTGGAGGTGGGGTGCCCCCGGCCTCTCGGCCTAGGGCTCGGTCACTCAGGCGCAGCTGGGGGCCGGCGGAGCTCACGGGCGCGTCACTGCAGCCCCCCCTGGCTTCTGCTCCGCGGCTGCTGAGTGAGCCCTCATCTGGGACTCTCCTCAGCTCTTACTGGAACAGTGGCGCGGCTGCCCCTCTGTTGGTCTTCCATGGTCTTTTGTGTTCTGGGGGCCTCTGGATGTCTGGAGTTTTGATCTCCTCCATACCCGCTTCACACCCTGGAGGACGGGGCTGAGGCCCCCCCACACTCCCTAGCAGATCATTACATGGAGAAACCTTTGGAATGCAAGCATGCTGATCCACACAGGTATGCACACATGGGTATTCACAGACGCGGACTAAAGCTTTCTTGGCTGCTGCCTCAAAGCACACTGTGCGCTGTCTATCTTGCGTGCTGCACAATATTGTTTATTACTTAGTAAATACTGATATCTATGACTAGCTAGTTTATTGTGATGGTGCTTTGTTTTCTCTATTATTATGTTGCTCTTTGTTGTTTGCTGTCTCCTCTGTTTGTTTGTTTGTTTGTTTGTTTGTTTGTTTTTTTTTTCTCCATACAGGTGACCCAGGAGTTTTTTTTTTTTTTGTCTCTCTTCCCCCCCCTTCTCACCGTCTCTTCTCCCCTTTGGTTTTCTTTCTTTCTCTCCCCCTCTCTCTCTCATTCATTCCCCCTGTCCTATTTATTAAAAAAAAAAAAAAAAAAAAAAAAAAAAAAATGACAAAGGATGAACTGAAGCTCTGCCATCACGTAATGTCGCATACTGCTGTTTCTGATGTCATTTAAAAAAAAAAAAAAAAAAAAAAAAAAAAAAAAAAGGAATAGACGTCAGCGCGAACTTTTGCATTTCCGCCATTACCTGCCCGAAACCGGAAGTGACGTCATTTTCGCGGAAATGTAGTCTTTTTTACTATCAGGGCCTCAGGGCCTATACTCGTCTTTTTAAAAGTTATCTTTGACTTTATGACTTTCTGTGTCGTTTCTGGGATGCTTAGGACTCATATTGCACTGCTGGAAAGAGTTTATTTTGATGCATATGCTGCTTTTTTGCAAATTTGCAGTATAATATTTATTTTCGTTTTTCCTGCAGTGTATAAAAATTGGTGCATTTCAAAAATAAAACTATGAAGACACTCAAAATAAATTTCCTGTGGTGGGAAACTATTTTGTGGAACTTTTTTGTATTTACAGTTTTGAGGGATAAGCCTCTTAAATTTCTCTAACTAGAAATATATGTTAAAAAAACAAAAACGATTTTAAATTTTTTTGTAGTTTATTGCACTTTTTTGCAATTTATGTAATTACTATGCACTTAATGAATACATATTATTAAAATCTGGGCTATAGTGGTTGTATTGATGTATAGCAACTTGAAATGCTCCCAAAAATGGCTCCACAGCATGTAAAAATATAATATAAGCTCTGGCGGACTTGGTTCTATGGTAGGTCTTAAAGGGTTAAAGTTCAGGCTCAAAACATTCATTCTTTTACTTTTTCATTTAGATGATCTTGAGGATATCTTGAAATGGGCATCATCACTAAATGGGTGTGCTGAACCTGTAGAAGAAAAGAAATCTGGGGCTAAATATGATTCAGAAAGAGCATGTTTTGTTGATTTTATTTCAGAATAATCAAATCACCCTCCATCTTGAATTTTCCAAAGGCTAATGGGCTTTATCAACAACATAAACGTTCTAGTTTTGGTGCATATATTATTCCGTTTTGAATGATTTACTGGTCGATAAACAGAAAAAAAAATGAAATAATGAGAATGCCTGGGCCTTTTTTAAAACACTGACGTAACTTCGGCTATGACAGGTGAAGCCAACATTCAGTTTCCTTAAACCTGCATTATTTCCAATGGCGAGTGGTCAGTGATTAATGACCCATCAGTTACACGATGTCAGCCAATGGCCGTGAAGTTTCAAAACATCAAAGTGGCAACACAGAAAACTTGAGGGTTATAACAGGGCTTCATTAATCAGTGGGTGACATCACAGTGTATTATCTGTATTATTGTAGGGTTTTTGCCTTACAATATAAAGTGCCTTGAGGGGACTGTTGTTGTGATTTGGAACTATGTAAAAAAAAAATTAACTGAGTGTTTATGGCTTGACAAACTCATCTGACACTGTAAGATAAGATGGTTTTAAAATGCTGCTCAACTCCTGGATAAATGGACCAGTCCTCATGGAACTATAACAACGTCAAGGATTTCAAAGAAGACAAACTCCTTCCTTTCTTCAGTGCGTCTGACCGCCTCAGAGATCTTTCCAGTGCCAGTCCTCTCATCACAGTTTGGCTACTGAGGTGTCCAAGCAGCCAATCTCTCAAATGGAGACCTTCACACATTCCAAAATCATGATTATGGAAAATACACTCAAACCATTCTTTTAACCTTGTCCCTTTAGAAACACTTCAATTTTTCTCTCCTTTATTCCAAACATGGCAGCAGGCCTGCATGCTCTCGCCGCTCGCTGTTTGTTGGGCCTTGGAGCTCAGCGGTATCCTGCGGTTGCCTCAGTTGTGAGCTCACTTTTTATTTACCTACTCCACCCCCACCACCCTCCAACCCTCAATCCTTTCTAACGGGGCGTCTGGATGCGAAGGCCAGGTGAGGAGGTGAGCTGAAAACCTGAGGTGGTGCGTCAGAGGCACTATGAGTCGCAGACAGACCCGAGCAGGCTTTGGGGAAGGCAACTGAAAGTGCGAGAGATTAACACTCCTACTGCAGCATGTTAATGGTCTGCAGTCGGGGATCATAGAGTTGCCACCAGCCATTACTGTAGTTATGGAGAATTCAGTTGGGATCTAATGAGAGGCATTTGTTTGAGTCTAAAAGGAACAGTCTATTAAAAACAGAGCTCGTAAATACTCCCATGTCCACACCTCCTGAAAAACATGGGCCGAGTTTGACAGAAGATAATAAGCAGTAGTGGAGTCGGTTTTAATAACGTGACCTCCCTCGCCTCCATTTTTTTCCACTCACAGCCACAGAAACCTGCTGCTGCTGCTGCAGATCCAGGCTAACGGCTTCAGGTTGTAAAAGTCAGACAGCTCTTAAAAATGTGGAGGAGGAATGTTTGATGGTTCCAGAAGCGATTAAAGAAGAAGCCCTCATCGTCTCGACTGACCTCATATCGCCATAGGAAAATGTGTAAATGTGGAGCATTAGACAGAATGTAAAAAAGTACATTTACCTTGCTGCTGTACTTCACATTTTACTGTATTTCAGTTGTTTTGTGTAGTGTCCCACTACAAGGACACTTAAGAAGATCCTTCAGATAAACTTCAATCATATTTTGAAGGAAATTTTGCCCATTCTTCCAATTTTATCCAAATATTAGAATTTCCATATGGGCATAAAAGATGTTCTCCAATCTCTATTATGGACATTTAGAGAACACTCGATAAACTTAGTCAATATTTTGCAGTATTTTTCACATATATCACATGAACTTTATCTTATAACATTTACATACATTTGTCACAGAAGCTGTCATTCTAATGACTTCCATTAGAATGAGAAGTTTCAGTCCAACTTTTTGCTTATACTTATTCTTTATTCTTATAGCACTGCAGATGAGATGTTTGTTCAATTCGTGTGGAATGTGTAAATTTCCATTTCCCCTCTTGTTCATTTATTTATGGAGCTTTATTTAAAACTTTGAGACAACGGCATCTCACATTCTATTTAAGGAGCTATTCCTGGGCTCTCAGTTACATCACAGGAACATTGTCACTGACTACATATCCACTTATTTCTTTGTTTTTAGCATTTTGCATAAGTGCTGCAGATAAACTGTTAGTCTCTTCTCTAGTGTATAAAACTGTGTCATCTGCATATAGTGACACTGTTCCTCTTATTATTTCTATATTTTGCTTCCACTTGTCTTTGTTCTGTAACAAGAGTCTAATAGAGTTGTTATAAAGGGTCAAATTATCTGCCAAAACATTTTGTGTATGAGCTGTCAACATGTTAATTTCTGCTGTAAAGTTTTAACATAGGAGTCTATGGAGACTCACTGCTGGAGCCTCTGCTGGACGTTAGAGGAACTGCAGGTTCATTTTTGGTTATTTGAAGTTAATTAGAATTTCACGGCACCATTACTGTTAAGAACAGCAGAGCATTGGATCAGTGGAGGGATCATTATGCTAATCTCATTTAAAAGACTTCTCATCTGTATTTTTACTGTAGTTTATTCCTGGAACTGGAAAGTTAAAGTCAAATATACAATTTCTTCAGCTTTTCCTGGAAACTTTTCATCCAGGAAAAATTTGACATAACCCTTTAAAGATTAGGTTCAAGACTTTCATGTTAAATTGTTTTCTTTCATTCATTTTTTGTATCATTTTTAAACTTTAATTTAGCTTTGATGAATGAAAACTATAAAAACAAGAAGTTGAGTAATTTATCCTAATGTAATTCTGCTGAAATAATAAATAATGAAACTGTCTGTCTCTCGTGTCTTGATGCATGCTCACTGCATCAAGACATGAGAATGAGCAATGGGCTGTGAGGTCAGTTCCTTGATCATTAATATGCAAACTGTTGCAACAACCGCTGATCAAAGCCCACTGATCAAAGCCCATTGTTCGTTCAGTGGGCTTCAGTTTCAGTCATTGTGCAAATGTACTGTTTATAATGTTGGGGAAACCTGCAGTCAGCTGAGACTGAAGAAGTCATTTGGACAAGTGACGAAACGTTTCTCCCACTGAAAACGCTACATCCAGATGAACAGAATCAACTTTTTTGGTTCTGTCTCTCATCTTTCTTTTCCTTTTTCTTCATCAGGTCTGAAAGTACGAGATTAAAAAAAAAATCTAACATCAGCCTCTCAAACTGCTCTTTTTCTCCACCCAAATTATTTTTGGTTACTTGAGGTCATTTTTTCTGATGAATCTACTTCACCTTTGATCATTGATCAACATTTTTCATGTACCTGAGTGTTTGACCTGTGCTTTAATGCTGCTGAGGAGAAGCCTGGAGCACTTTTACATGTCTGAGTGTGAAAAGCTGACTGCCTGCTGAGCTGAAAACTCTGGTGTCTTCATGTTCAGTAGCTGCTTTCTTGTTTATGGCTGCTTTTTTACTGGCTTGTAAGCCTGTGAGTTTATAATAAAATTCAAATTATGGTAAGGAAAATGTTTACAGAACATAGCTGGGACTTCACAGCTCCTGACAGAGTCTATATTTATCCAGACTTCACCAGACATCTGGATCTGGTGCTGCAGCACTGAGGCTGTAAGCTTACAGTAGGTGCTACTGTACAGCCTCCACTTATTACCTCTTGTCTTGTCCCTGAGGTTTGGATCGAATGACTCGACCGCACAGTAAAAAGAGAAGGAGCAGTCGTGTTGAGCGTCTGAAAATCCCCTGGCAGACGGCGGTCTGGTGGAGGACAGATTCGTCTGAGAAACAACAAAAACATGCCAAAAACGAGCCACAATCAGACACACTCAGTAATAAGGATAGAAACCCGACCTCAACCCACAAGACAGAAGGGCTGTGAAATAGTTTGTGCACCGTGGAAGACCTTAGTCACTTCAGACGTGATGCACACGAATTTCCTCAGGTTGAATCACTTTCACCAAGATAACACCAACCTCCTGGGTCAGAAACATCAGCTTCAAAAAACCAAACAGACACAAAACAACTGTAGATGTGCGCAAACCAACAAAAAAAGCCAAAAAAACTAACAAAGGTGCAAAATAAGTGCAAAAACACAACAGATAGAAAACAGGCAGAAACAGATGTAACATCATTACAACAAGATGCAAAATGACCACAAGAGAATCATTACAAAAAGATGCAAACATCTGTCAAACGGACTCAAAATCATGTAAAAGGTGTGCAAGCATGAAATTAAAATCGAGAATTACAAAAATTTAAATGCAAAATTACAAAATTGAGTGTGGTGGAATTACAGGGACACAAGGAGACTAAGAAGATTCCCAAAGTGACCATAAAACAGCTGGAAAATCTTTTCAAACACACATTAAAAACAACACAAGAGGATCAGAAAGCTGCAGGATCCCTGCTGAAGGAGCTGTTTCAGTCACGTCTATCTGAGCGGAGGTCCAGGACATGCCGGGGAGATTACATCTCTCGGCTCTCCTGCACCTCCTCCTCCGAGAAACCAAGGAGGCGGTTGCTGGGGCGAAGGACGTTTTGGCCTCTCTGCTCTGAGACTGCTGCCCCCACGACCTGAACTCAATAGTGTGAGTAAATGTTGAAAAGTAAAAAAACCTGGATTGTTGCATTTCTCAGATTTGAGGGTTTTCTGGTTTTCTTGCAGCAGATCAATCATCATTTGGTGGTTTGGGACTGCTGGTGAAATTACAGCTGTGGGTATTCTTCATTGTTTTACTGTTTAATCAATAATGAAACTAACTCCATCCAACCTGATGTACAAACAAACGGTGGCACAGAAAAGACCTTCTGAGAAGAAAAACAAGCTATTCTATGGAATTCAGAGTTGATTCTTTCAAATGTGATAATTACTTTGAATAATTGAGTAAAAACTGCGATAACCTGCCAAGCACAAACAGACTTCCTTGGAAGAGTTCATTAGAAAAACTTCAACATGGAGAAGCTGAGTCGTTCGGGAAGAAATGTTGTAAATCTGAGCTCATTTATTCAGAGTTTCTGAAGTGGCTGACTCGATTGCTTCTGGCTTCTATTTAAACGCAACCATCTATAAACTTTCTAACGTGACTATGAAAAGTGGGAAATGAGAAGTCTGTGTGGCCTCAATCTGTCGCTTCGACTTTACAGTCTTTGAATGTCTCTGCAGCAGAAGCTTCAGCTCCGGGCTGAGGGGGGGAAAAGAGGCAGGATGAAAGCGGGTGGAGAGCACAGAGGGTCTGGGTTTATTTGGGAGGTGGGGGTTAAGGTTCAAGGGGGTGCGATGTAATTAAAGCCGATGCTTTCTAACAGCATCTAACAGCAACACATTCAGAGACAGAACTCTTAAAACAAACCAGGGCTGGTTCACTGGTGAGTTTCTTATAGAGTGCTGCTACTCTCACACTTCATTAGGCACTTTCTTCCGAGTGGACCTGCCCACTGTGGTGCTCCCCCAATTTCAGATCCTTAAGATCTGAAGTTCTGAAGGGGGAGCAGCATGAACTCCAGCCCCTGACCCTCATATGTTCCTCCAGGTTTCTTTACCAAGAGTCTTATACTGAAAATGATTCTTTACCTTGACAGTTAAAATAAAGGGAAATGAAAGTTGCACCACCGTTCACCCCGTTGCCCAAATATGGCAACTTCTGGCTCCAAAACGCGATGTAATTAAAGCCAATGCTTTCTAACAGAATGTTGAGAGACAGAACTCTAAAAACAAACCTGGGCTGGTTCACTGGTGCGTTTCTTATAGAGTACAACATAAGATATCACATTCACCTTTAGGTGCACACCAAAAGAACCGCACCAACAGCCTCTTTAAAATGTCACGTTTTTGTATGTAAATAGATAAAAATGTCACTCATGTCACTGTTATGTGAATTTATGAGACCTCCTCGCTCAGGGTTTGATTCTCGATGTGATTAAAATGATGGCACTAAAATCTGTGCAGGAGCGATTTATATTTCCACTTGTTGATTTTTATTATTATTATTTTTATTTTTTTAGGGCACTTTTCCTCAGAGAAGGCCTGACTCTGTCAGCCAGCGTCAAATCCCCGCTGGGCTCCATCTCTAACTCCCCGTGGCATGTTTAAAGTATCAGCTCCTCTAAGCTAACTCCCTTGTTCATACCAATTGACTGGAGAAAAGAAGAAAATGCAATTTGGCCTCGAACTTTTTCTTATTTCTGGTATTTGGGCGTCTCTATGGAAACCGGGATTTGTTGACGGGACGCGTTGACAGGCGGCCTCGGCAGCCAAACACACAGAAATCCCCTCAACTCCTCATGAGGGCAATGCATGCAGGGAAAATCCTGTAAAAAGGCTCTCAGAGGGGGAGAGGAAGAGTACAAGCTTCGTCCTCTTCTGAGACCTGCAGCCGTTCGGCTTCACGCTCAGCTTCCTTCTTAAAAGACTCCAGGACAGACTCACTGTTTCTGGTTTCTCTGAAATAATACCTCTGCAAGAGAATGAATGATCACTGTTTAAATTTGGGTCAAAACAGCTCTGAAACAACGCTTTCAGCTCTTTATATGTTGATTTTAATTAGGTGCACTGGACAGAAACTTTTCCTCTATTTAAAGATTAATAACTTGTCACGTAAACATTGCAGCACCTCCATTTAAAGGCTTAAACTTTACCAAGAGTGCTTCGTCTTACGAATAAATTAATCAGCTACAGATTCTTTACACTCTGCCTAAAATCTGAATTATTAAAAGCTTTAAATCATGTCCACATGTGCACCAGATTATAGTTTAAATGCAGCGGGCCTACACACGTAACATTTTAGAGTTAACTGAACTGAAAAACATCATTCCTGTTAGCGAATTACTGGATCATGCTGGGTTAAATTTGTCACAACGAAGATGCCTTCATCACTACCATAGTACAAAACCCCCCAAAAAGCAGGAATGGTGTCTGTTTCTGCTTTAGAATAAAAGATAATTAAGATACTTTATTATTTATTTAGCAGCTTTAAAAAAGACACAAAAGTGCTAACAATGAAAAGAACTAGAAAAACAACATGAATACATACAGACATTGTCCTGTTGTTTTGGTGCAGACATCCGTTTGTGTACCCTTTTTTGAAGCTCCTGCTTAGCGACTGGTTGGCGAAAGGCTGCAGACCAGTTTTGGTCTTCCTTGCAAACTACAGGCAGTCACAGAAATCTGCTAGTTAGCCAATCAACCACAAGGAGGATTTTGGTGCAGCACGCTCTTTATGACCAATTTTCTCCCATCTGACAAACTTAGAAGGAAACATTGCTACTGCACGACTTGGTTTGAAAAAAAGCATCTTGTTTAGCATGTGGCTAAAATGCAACTTAATGTTAACCTAACCTTTACACAAAAGTTTAACATTTAGACTTTTTAATACACAACAGAGTGTAAAATATAAACTTAATATTAGTTAAGAGTCTGTCACAAATATGAAGCATAAATTCAGGGGCTCCGGGGATCCATGGGCAGGTAGGGGGAAAAAGGTGCTCCACACTTGCTCGCCAAACCATGCTCCGTTCGCTCCACTCTAAGCGCACTTGCGCACTTCACTCTGTGATCGGATTCACTTCGCAATAACACACCACGCCACACTGCCAGACACTCAGATATCCAGGAAGGAGGGTTACAGGACAGGTCCAGGACATCTATATACAAACAGACATGGAAATATCAAAACCAGGAAAACACAAGAGAAGACGGCAACAAGAAACTCTGAACTACTGTCTTAAGTAGTGGCCAGGGAAAACAGGATGTTAAGCCACAGGTGTATGATTACTTGCAGGTGCATGGGCTAAAGGCAGGAGGCCACTGTGAGCCCTAACCAAGCAGAGCGAAGACAAGAGAGAGAGAGAGAGAGAGAGAAAAGGAGGGCAAAACACAAACAAAACCATATGTAGCCTCGCTAGGCCGACTAGGCAGACACATGGACCATGACAGGACCAGGTGAACTCAATAAAGGAAGGCAGTGAAAACAGAAACACCCATCTTCAATCTTCAAAATACAACAGGAAGTAAAGTGACACTGGGACCGAACTGAAGATATTTTAATGCATTTTAAATATTTCAAATGTGAGGTCCATGTGACAGCCTCAGCTGCAAAGATGCGTCCTCCACCAAAGTTAAAGAACATGCAGCAACATTTAACAGATCCTCTCTTTGCGGTTTAAACTCGTTTCATAATGAAGTTCAGTTTGATGTTATCTGTGCAGCCTCGGTTTTCACCTTCACCGAGAAATGACAGCAGGCGTGAGCATTAATAAACTCTTGGTTTCATGTATTTCTGGGTCATTAGTTGCTCATCAGCTTCCTTCCTCTGTTGTTTTAGTTTCGCTCATTTCAAATATTTTTCTTTCGTTTCTTCCTGGCATTGCGTCCTTCTCTTCTTCCTCTTCTTGCCTCCTTGTTACCTCTCCTTTCTTCACTCGTTTTTGTTGATGACCTCTCGCCGACACGCCTCGTTGCTGTCTCTGAATCAGACCTGTAATTCGCTGCAGACCTGGCTTTGGGATGCAGGATGTTCTGGTTTCCTGCGGTGCTCAGAGAGGAGATGAGTGGGCAGAAATGGACACCAGCACCCGCTCCCACCACCACGCACACACACATACACACACACACACATGCACAGGGGGTCTACCTGCAATGGGTGGATGGCAGGCGGTGTGGGTCAGCTCAGGTGGGTGTTTTCCCTGAGCTTTGAGCCCCGTGGAGAAAAGTTTGAATCCCACTCAGGAAATAATTGGTCTCACTTCCTTCTTCGCTGGCAGCTCCATCTGCCAGCATCGTAATGGAAGCTCTGTGTCAGATTTTCTCCAGAAGTGGATGCCTCGAAGAAAGGAGCTTAGTGAGGATTTACTGATGCACCGTCCTCCTTTTTCCCTCCTCACTCCGTCAGCCAGGAGATCGGCCGGATAACAAACCCGATTATTGACGATCGCTGGCCTGCAGCCTCCACGAGGCAGATCGGAGACTCGCTCATAGCTGGAAGCTGAGTGTGTCAGTGCTGGGAAACATCAGTAGCCTCCTTAAAGGATATTTAATGTTTAACTGGAAAATTCAATCACAAATACATTAAAACGTAAACTCTTCGCCCACTCCAACGATCATCAGTAAACCACTAAAATCTTTATTTTCTGGAATCTGCTTAACTCGCATTAAGATAATTTTTTATATAAATATATATTTTAGGGGGGCTTTTTAGCCTTTACTGGGAAAGGACAGTAAAGAGAAGTGAGGAGAGCTGGGAGAAGGAGCAGCATACGCAATAAAAAGCCAGAGAGGATTCAAACCCAGGCTTCTGCATTAAAATCACTCTTAGACATTTAGTTCTTCTGTGTTTGCACCACTGTCCTTTTATATTCTACGCTGTCATTCTAAAGCAGGGGTGGGCAACTCCAGGCCTCAAGGCCTGGTGTCCTGCAGGTTTTAGATGTGTCCTTGAACCAACACAGCTCATTTGAATGGCTAAATGACCTCCTCAACATGTCTTAAAGTTCTCCAGAGGCCTGGTAATGAACTAATCATGTGATTCAGGTGTGTTGACCCATATCTAAATATAATATGATATGATATCTAAAACCTGCGGGTCACCAGCCCTCGAGGCCTGGAGTTGCCCATCTCTGTTTTAAAGTAAAGACATTAGACAACATTATCGATCTTATGTTGGAAAGTTCTGAATGTGGAAGTGACAAACTTTTTGATGAAAACCAACTGAAAAACAATTACACGGAGCTCATGGTGAAGTATGGGCAGAAATCTGTGCCATCAGAAACTGAATTTGAATAAGTTCAATTTGAATTTGAATTGCTCAGATTGAATCTGAATTGTAACTTGAATAAATGCTTTTGAAAACTGAATTTGAATTAGTCTAATTTGAAATTGAATTTATGGTTTGAAAATGATCATCACTAAATTGAAATTGAATTTTATATTTTGAAAATGAATTGATTTGCTTTGAAACTGCATTTTATCCTTTAAAAATTCAGCTCTTGAATAATTTCAGTTTCACTTCTCACCATTCAGTTTCAGTTCTACAATTCAATTTCAGTTCCAAAATTCAGTTTTTTGGAACTTACATCCGGTTCCGGTTCAAGCGCAGATTAACAGAACTACGTTTTACTAGCGGACCGAAAGTGTTACTGACGGGAATCTACAGCGTCTTGAGCTGAATTAAGACTTCAGAAGTCATTCGTCATGTCGAATGACCAGCGGATAAACTCTCAGGTTGGTAATAAATGTACTACATGTATAAGAACAAGCGTCATGTTAACAAATGACAGCCGTAAGGTAACTTTTATGCTTATTGCAGCTGCTAGCTAAAAACGCTAATTTAGCGTAGTTTGCCCTGAATTCAGCTTTGACAACAAAAATGATCGACTGTTTCTAGTAGAATTCCAAAGTTGTCATGTTGGACCCTCTCAGAGTACCCCCTCTGTATGCTTGCAGAGACCCCTACAGTAGGGAAACATGCAAAACGGTGCCCAAACCTTTGTATTTTAGCTTTATGTCTTACACAGCATCCCAACTCTTTAGCTAACTTAATAACTTTAGCTAAAGTGAATAGTTAGTCTAATTCATTAGTGCAGCATTACTGGATCACCTCTGTTTGAAGTGATATAATGTGATATACAACTATCACTGTGTTTAACTACCATAATAATTCTTCTACTGAGTGCATGCTTAATTAGATTTTTTTTTTTTTTTTTTAAAGCATACTGCTCCATTACTATGTTTGACAGGCTGAAGTTGTCGGGTCACCTCCTAAATCGACCATCTGTTACAGGTGTTTTGTGCCAGAAATGGAGTGTCCACTGAAGACTGAAGATACTGAATCTCTACGCCTTGCCATTGATCCCTCTTGTGCCTTCATCTAGACAAGAGACATTAACTTAACCACTCTCATATGCTCTGAACCTACATCACCTTCCCTGACAGTCGTAGCTTGGCTCATCTGAGGGTGAAATTATAAGAATGTGTTATTTTGCAAAGTGCTCTCTAGGGTTCCTAAATAAAATATGGCATTGAGGTCATTTCTTTTGAATTAATCCCTTCTTCTGAAATATAAGAACCTCTCCTGGTTTTAATGGCACTTTGGATTTCTTTACTTTCTGTTCCACTTCCAAACCCAAATAGATGCTGACAAGCTGACACAGTAACATGGGAGAGGGAAAGACGTTGGAAAGGACTACTACAAATAAACCTAATGCCTAACAATGAAAAGTGTAAAATAAGAACAATAATAATAAAGATAAAAGATGAAGTAACACGTTTTTAGTATTTTATTTATTCCAAATGATCATCCAGATGTCTGTGACATGTGATGACAAACACCATAATGGAAGGCCTTAGTCATCACATGCTTAAACTCATCATATATTTTTGCATGCTGAACAGGCAGTCAGACATGCTGTAACTGTGGGGTAGAAAACAGCATGAACACCATACGGCAGGGGTCTCAAACTCCAGTCCTCGAAGGCATGGAAAAGTTGCATGACACTTTGACCGTTGAGGACTGGAGTTTGAGACCCCTGTCATACGGAATATGACAGGTGTGGTTGAACTGCATGAAGACTCTGAAGCTTCTCTTCTCTTCTGGCAGGACAAGAATGTGGCCTTGTCCTGTGAGCCACAGTAAGGATGTACTTAGAGTAGAACTGGACTGTCACCGGCCTCAGGCTCTTCACCCTTTTTAAAGACAAAGTAGTCATTTAGATAAAATATTAGATATTGTTTACCTGTAAATGCACAAAGTAAATTTAGAAATGTAATTATTGTCAAGAGTGAACAAGCACTGATAGTGTAATCTACAGCTGTGGCCAAACGTTTAGAGAATGAGAAGTGTTGTTTGCTTATTTACAAAATTTGCTGTTTCAGTGATAGCTGTATATCATATTATATCACTTCAAACAGAGATGATCCAGTAATGCTGCACTAATGAATTAGACTAACTATTCACTTTAGCTAAAGTTATTAAGTTAGCTAAAGAGTTGGGATGCTGTGTAAGACATAAAGCTAAAATACAAAGGTTTGGACACCGTTTTGCATGTTTCCCTACTGTAGGGGTCTCTGCAAGCATACAGAGGGGGTACTCTGAGAGGGTACAAGATGACAACTTTGGAATTCTACTAGAAACAGTCGATCATATTTGTTGTCAAAGCTGAATTCAGGGCAAACTACGCTAAATTAGCGTTTTTAGCTAGCAGCTACAATAAGCATAAAAGTTACCTTACGGCTATCATTTGTTAACATGACGCTTGTTCTTATACATGTAGTACATTTATTACCAACCTGAGAGTTTATCCGCTGGTCATTCGACATGACGAATGACTTCTGAAGTCTTAATTCAGCTCAAGACGCTGTAGATTCCCGTCGGTAACACTTTCGGTCCGCTAGTAAAACGTAGTTCTATTAATCTGCGCTTGAACCGGAACCGGATGTAAGTTCCAAAAAACTGAATTTTGGAACTGAAATTGAATTGTAGAACTGAAACTGAATGGTGAGAAGTGAAACTGAAATTATTCAAGAGCTGAATTTTTAAAGGATAAAATGCAGTTTCAAAGCAAATCAATTCATTTTCAAAATATAAAATTCAATTTCAATTTAGTGATGATCATTTTCAAACCATAAATTCAATTTCAAATTAGACTAATTCAAATTCAGTTTTCAAAAGCATTTATTCAAGTTACAATTCAGATTCAATCTGAGCAATTCAAATTCAAATTGAACTTATTCAAATTCAGTTTCTGATGGCACAGATTTCTGCCCATAGTGAAGACTTTCCAGAAACATCCATGAAAAATGGACATTTGAACATTTACAGCAGCGGTCCCCAACCTTTTTTGCGCCATGGTCCGGTTTAATGTCAGACAACATTTTGTCCGTCACGGATAAATACAACAAAATAAAATGACACGACCAAGACAAAAACTGTGGTATTTTGTAAATATAATAATAAACGTGAACTTACTGTGTAATTGTGTAATCTTTTTTGCGGCGTCCTCCTGAAATGCACCAACAACATTGAGAATAACATTCTCCTCTCTGCCCCTTAATGCTCTTTGGTTGCTATGGTAATGTGCAAATATTTCTTTCAAAATCAGACAGACAACTACAATATGGGAAAAGACCCAGGGAAACCGAGTTAACCCTTTAAGACCTACCATAGAACCAAGTCCGCCAGAGCTTATATTATATTTTTACATACTGTGGAGCCATTTTTGGGAGCATTTCAAGTTGCTATACATCAATACAACCATTATAGCCCAGATTTTAATAATATGTATTCATTAAGTGCATAGTAATTACATAAATTGCAAAAAAGTGCAATAAACTACAAAAAAATTGAAAATCGTTTTTGCTTTTTTAACATATATTTGTAGTTAGAGAAATTTAAGAGGCTTATCCCTCAAAACTGTAAATACAAAAAAGTTCCACAAAATAGTTTCCCACCACAGGAAATTTATTTTGAGTGCCTTCATAGTTTTATTTTTGAAATACACCAATTTTTATACACTGCAGGAAAAACGAAAATAAATATTATACTGCAAATTTGCAAAAAAGCAGCATATGCATCAAAATAAACTCTTTCCAGCAGTGCAATATGAGTCCTAAGCATCCCAGAAACGACACAGAAAGTCATAAAGTCAAAGATAACTTTTAAAAAGACGAGTATAGGCCCTGAGGCCCTGATAGTAAAAAAGACTACATTTCCGCGAAAATGACGTCATTTCCGCGAAAATGACGTCACTTCCGGTTTCGGGCAGGTAATGGCGGAAATGCAAAAGTTTGCGCTGACGTCTATTCCAACGTAGGAAGTGTTATGACCAGCTGATTGGATCGGTAAAGCGTGTTTCTGGAATATTATGTTTTTGTTCCTGCAAGCGCTTTTTATGCAGTTTTTGCAAAGCTTTATGTGGAAGGAAACCGTGACCTAGGACAAGCTGATGGCATAAGATGTAAGTACAACTCCTCCGGTTTCATATGCAAAAAAAATTTTTGCGCTAGCTTACGTGGTTGCAGTGCTACCGGGATTTAAAAATAGTTACGCAAAACAGAGCGTGCCCGCTCCGATCGGCTGTAAAGGGTTAATGATAAAAACCCTGAAAACCATGAATTCCAAACCCGAGCCTAAACTGGTACCGGTACCAAACGACTACCGGTCCATGGCCCAGGGGTTTGGGACGGCTGATTTACAACCCTTTCTGCTTAGTGCAGTTTGTCTAGCGTCCAGCAGAGGCTCTAGCAGCGAGTCAGTGCCTTCACAGCAAGAGAGTGGATCTCTTAAGATTTAAACTTTGCATTAATAGGGAGCATGGCCTGTTTGACTGTAGCTGGAAGCTGTCTTAGAGTCCCTGAGCTGGACCTCTGGACTGTGTTTGTGCTGTTGTCATTTTTAATGACATCATCTGGCCAAAAATATGGCTGCTGTGAGATTACTGTACTAACAGACCCTCCAAGAAGGCTGAGCTCCAGTTTTGGTGAAATTTAAGGATTTCATTTGGATGTTAAGTAGCAGGTATCTGTGTCCTTGTGAGGTACCCGTATAGCTTGCTAACTATGCTAGCTAGCATTAAAAGATAATTTAGCAGTCCCCTCTTGTCCAAATATCGTCATTTCTCCAAAAAAACAACATTCCATTTTCCAAAAAGCTGATGCTGATGCTTTAACCCTTTAAGACCTACCATAGAACCAAGTCCGCCAGAGCTTATATTATATGTTTACATGCTGTAGTGCCATTTTTAGGAGCATTTCAAGTTGATATACATCAATACAACCAACCAGCCGTGCCCACTCCATTTTGCATAACTATTTTTAAATCCTGCAACCACATAAGCTAGCGCAATAATTTTTTTTTGCATATGAAACCGGAGGAGTTGTACTTACATCTTATGCCATCAGCTTGTCCTAGGTCACAGTTTCCTTCCATATAGCTTTGCAAAAAATGCATAAAAAGCAATTGCAGCAACAAAAACATAATATTCCAGAAACACGCTTTGCCGATCCAATCAGCTGTTTGTAACACTTCCTACGTCCATCAGCGCGAACTATCGCATGTCCGCCATGTCCTGCCCGAAACCGGAAGTGACGTCATTTTGCAGAAATGTAGGGGTGTTTTTTTTTTTTTTACCATCAGGGCCTTATGAGCTTATACTGGTGTTTTTAAAAGTTATGTTTGACTTTATGACTTTCTGAATAGTTTCTGGGATGCTTAGGACTCATATTGCACTGCTGGAAAGAGTTTATTTTGATGCATATGCTGTTATTTTCGCAAATTTGCATTATAATATTTATTTTCGTTTTTCCTGCACTATATATAAATTGGTGCATTTCAAAAATAAAAATATGAAGCCACTCAAAATAAATTTCCTGTGGTGGGAAACTATTTTGTGGAACTTTTTTGTATTTACAGTTTTGAGGGATAAGCCTCTTAAATTTCTCTAACTAGAAATATATGTTAAAAAAACAAAAACGATTTTCAATTTTTTTGTAGTTTATTGCACTTTTTTGCAATTTATGTAATTACTGTGCACTTAATGCATGCATATTATTAAAATTTGGGCTATAATGGTTGTATTGATGTATATCAACTTGAAATGCTCCCAAAAATGGCACTACAACATGTAAAAATATAATATAAGCTCTGGCGGACTTGGTTCTATGGTAGGTCTTAAAGGATTAAAGGGTTAAAAGATATCCATCTTGTATATATTTAGCACATGTGTATATATTTAGCACATCTGTATATTTGTTCACAGTAGATCTGTATATCTGCCCATCTGTATAGCAATATAGAACATCTGTATGCTAAACAGATCATCTGTATATCTGTACGTATGTATACAACAGTACATCTGTACATTCGTCTGTTGTTCATCTGTAAATTACCATCAGATGTTTTGTTGTCTTGTAAAAATATCTCGTGCACTTCTTTGAGATGTGCTGTTGACTTAAAACATGCAGGCTTCTAACTCTGTGAATGTGCTGCACTTTTGATTAGTCTGAGTATTTAGCTCTACTGATCATGTGTGTAGAACATCTGACTATTGTTGAATAATAGAGTACTGCCCATGCACAGGACTCAGTTCCCATCCCAGGGGTCAAGCTGCTTGCTTGTAATGTCTCCTCAAGTAACATACAGTAAAAGCTTACAAGGAAACACAAATCCAGCGTCTTTACTTAACTCAAAAGCAAAGCAATTGAAATGTGCCAAATATTCAAGCAAACTGATCAACAAACAAAAGCTCTAGCAGCTCCAAAACAAACAACAGCAAAGATGGATAATTTGCATCACAAAATGAAGAAAAGACAACTAAAGAAATTCAAGACAAAGTCAGGCAATGGACAGTGTGCAACACAATCAGAACAGAGTCCTGCACATGCAATAACTAATTGCAACAACAGTGGCGGCAGCCATGAGGCAAAAAGAGATAAATGCCCAGCATATGTTAAGCAATGGCATAAATGCTAAAAATGAAATCACTTCCAGAAATGCGGTGAGTCATCACAAACAAGGGGATTTAAAAAGAGATTCTTAAACCCATTGAGATGCAAGCGCCCAGCAGCGATGAGGAAGTGTTCTTTGTGATTGTGGTTAGTCTGGACACTGTAAATCCCTGTTTTCTGCATAGGAATTACATATTCACTACTGTGCATGTCAATGGAAAACCAATTGTGCTCAAAGTGGATACCGGCACTAAATGTAATGTCACGCCAGCTGACCTTTTTGCACAACTGAAACAAGATGGAAAACTCCTGCTATCACAGAAAACCAAACTGGTGACATATGGAGGTGAGAAAAGTCAAACAGCTGGCACAGCTACAGTACATTCTTGGGCCAGTCTGCAGGCAAGAAATACCTCCTACAATTCTTTGTAGTGAAACGAGACGTACAACCTCTACTCAGCCTACCAGACTGTCTCCGCTTAGACTTAATCCTATTGAACAAAGAAATCCACCATGTAGCCATAGATGAGGAAAATAACTTTTTAGAACAGATCTTCTCAAGTATTCTGATCTCTTTGAAGATAAACTTGGTACACAGCAAATTCAAAAGTGTTAAATGTTTTGGTGTTAATAGTCTTCTTGCAAAAGTAGAGTTAATTTTACTCTAAGGAGAGTCACATTCTTTTAATGTAACTCTGAGGTGTAAAATGATAGTAGTTAAAATCGAGTGTTAAAAATGAGTGTTTCTCTGTCAAATCTGGAGGTGTTACAATGGAAACATTAACTCTTGACCTCTTAACTCTGAACTCCTACAGGGGCTATCCGGTTGTTCAGTCTGACGTCACTAGCCGTGTCTGGGTCTAAACTCCGCTGCAGGTCCACATATCAAACGATCACTATGGCATTACTGACAGTTGAAAAACTGTCTAAAGTCTTTCATCTTTAATAAAATGATCAGTGTTCTGCTCTACCAGGTGTAAGAATTGAGTTTAACATCCAGGCATCCATGAAAACGGAATTTATGACATTTAACGGAGTTAGAAGTTAGCAGGGAGTTAGCTCGCTAGCTTCTATCTAAATACAATATAGCATGTCCTGACTGCAGGGTTTTGGAAACAAATTAAAACGTACAGCTCTGCTATCACTTCCAACATAAATGAAGACAGAAAGCTAAACAGCAGTGACGTTTGTAGGGTTACTGAAGTTGGGCTAGCTGGTATATAATGATGTGCTAGGTGACCGCTAGCGACACAGCTATGTTAGCATAATATAAACAAGCTAACTTTTTTTCCACTCGATAAAAGTTACCGTGAGTGTTCTCGGTGGTCAGGAACAAATGTAATCGCATGGCAGGATGCTGTAAAAGGACCAAACTTCAGCCAGGAGAACAACTGAGATAATCCATCCACAATACGAGGTTAGTCATTCATATACTGCTGCATAGGCTGGGCTGTAGTTACATCCTATGGTTTTAAAGACTGAGCTTAAATAAATGATTAGTGGTAATAAAAGCCGAGGGAGGTCAACAGGGATCACTGACTGTTTTAGGAGCTTTTTGAGATCAAATAGAAGAAAATACATAACATTAAACATGTTAACAACACAAAAGCCATATTAAACGCAGACTACTTTAGACCCGGAAGTAGGATTCGTCGCGTCATCACTGAACAACCGGATGACACCAATAGAGTAAATTCACAGACTCCGCCCCCAGCACGGCTCCAATCGAAGCTGAAGTGAAGCCGTTTCAGAACATTTTGCTCTACATATTTGAGTTTTTGCCATGCTTGGTAAGTCATTTTTTCAAAGATTGTTTCAATTATTATTATGAGCTTTTACTTCTGTGGCTCTTTGGAGTTGAGACAAAGCTGTGTGAAAGGCATTAGCCATGTTGCTCACTGATAGCATAATATTCTGTTTTAGCTAGCTGAAAGGTATTGTTTGCAGGCAAATACCACAGCCTTGAAAAAAAGCTTGCATGTGAATTTTCAGTCAAACTTTTGGTCAAATACACCTAAAACAATGTCTAGAATGTGAAATGTTGGTATAATGGTGCTACTTGAAGCCTGAAAACGATCGCCCATAAAAAAAACGATCAAACAGCAGTAGCAGACGTCCTGACTGGATTCTACGTTAGCATAGATCCCTCCAGAGTTTTGTGCACACGGTTTAGGTAAAAATGAAAAAGGTTGAGGTTTTACATTTAGTTCAGTATTACCTGTTGCCTGTGTCCTTGTCTTTTGGGAAAATACTTTACACAAGTAATGGCTCAAAGAGGATTTCTTTTTTTTTTACTGTGCTGCAATTGTTTACTGGATTATTTGTGCCATTAATTAGTGTCAACTAATTTTTATTCAATCTCCGCACAGGATATGCTTGTGAAGATGGAATATGGGGGAGAGCAGAAGTGCGTTGAAGTTCCACAAAGTGATGAATGAAGGACATGCATATTGTATTGAAGAAATAAGTGATGAGAATGCTGTTATTTGCATTTACCATGTCAGACCTTTTGATAAACAAAATTCTAATGAAAGTGAGAACATGTATACTGTTACATCTTTCAGAAAATGTTTTGAAATTGTGGTGCACAGTTCAGAATAAATGTTTTTCAAAAACCATTGCATCTTTTTAGTAAATGTTTATTTCCAAAAGAAATTTCTAGAAGTTCAGAACAGTAAAATTCCCGCTTTTTAGAATGAATTAGAAGATAACTCTTACGTAGTTAAACTAAAATACTCTTTGTGTCATGGTCCTAGGTCATGCGACCCAGTGTTTTGTGTTTAACCTATTTTGATGATTATCATTTATTGTTTGTTTAGGTTCACTAGGTAGTCCAGCCAGTTGTATATGTTACCCTCGTATCAAGCCTCCCTTGCTCTTCGTGTGTTTATGTCTGTGTGTCTTGTATTGTCAAGTTCATGCTGTCGCGTCTGTCACCTCCCCCTGTACTACGCCTCCCCGGTTCATGTGTCATGTCTAATCTCCATGTTTCCTGTTTTACTTTGAAGGCCTGCATTCACTGTCAGTGTATTCAGTCTCACTCCTCCTGTCCTGTCGTTAAGTTCATGTGTGTCAGCTGTGTTCCCATGTGTGGCCACTTCCCCTGATCATCCCTCATGTGTATTTAGTCTCTGTGTTTCTTACAGTCTGTGTCGCGTCGTCTGTGTTCCCACCCTCCGTGTTTCCATGCCCGGTCTGTTGTCTTCCAAGCCATAGCCTCACCATAGTTTGTTCCCAGTTTAGGTTTCTGTTTAGCCACGCTATCCCTGCTGTGTTTGTACACCTTGTTTTCAGCCATATTAAAGGCTCGCCTTCTGTTAAGCTCACTCCCGTCTGCTCACTTGTGTACGCACCTGGGTCCATTACACACACCACCGCACGGCCTGTCTCTGCAGACCGTGACACTTTGAGAGTTAATATATAAACTCTTAACACCAAGTGTTAAATTATCAACTCCAGACAGATTTGGTGTTTAACACTAAATCAGAGTTAACGTACCAACTCTCCAAAAAGAGTTAAATTAACACTCTCTGGTGTGGACCCATATAGACACTTTAATAGTGTTGAAATCAAATCTGACAGTGTTAATTTGGACATGCTGGATTTGCTGTGTAAGCTTCCGGTCACCTATTCCATGAACAGTGTTGGGGAGTAACGGAATACATGTATCGCCGTTACGTATTTAAAATACAAAATATGAGTAACTGTATTCCGTTACAGTTACCGTTTAAAAAGGTGGTATTTAGAATACAGTTACTTTGTTGAAATAAATGGAATACACAGCAGTATTTTCCTGTTTCATATTGTGGCGGGTCAGGACTGTTTGGGTTTTGTTTGACACCTGTGATGTTCTGTTGTTCCAGGAGGCAGCGTTACGGTTGCCATGGTTACAGGGTGACGCTTGCCCTCTCTGCGACTGTGTGTTTCCTGGGTGAGAGAGAGGCCTTTTTGTTGTTGTTGTGCTAAGCTAATAGGCAGAATGCTACAGGCATAGCCCTAAAGAATGTGGGCAGTGTAGTCCGTGCTGCTGGGAGAATGGACTGCCATACCCGTTATGTGTCTGTGAGCGCGAGGAGGGAGAAAAAGGGGAGTGGAAAGGTACGAGTTGTCATTGAGCAGAAACGGGAGCTGGAAGCATGTAAATATAATAATAACCACTGCAGCCAAAAAGAGTGCCTGACGAGCCCAGTTGTAAGTAAGCTATTAAGACTCGACTGTACACCGTGTTTGTGTTTTCCTCCAAAACAATAAGTTCCGTTGGAGCAGCCTTTCAACGCCTCTCTCTGTCCGCAAAATACCAGTACCAATGCAAGACAAGGTGTTACTAGTCTGCAGGCCGCATGTTTTCTTTCCCTCTCCCTTTGCCAGGTACACAGACTGCAGTCAATTTGGGATCAATTAGAGAAAGGAGGCTTTGATTGGACAAACCAGGAGTGCACACCCCGATAAGGAAACTCACCTGTGGCTGGGTGTATCTCTCTCTTCCTTGGAATTGTTTGGCACACATGTAGAGCTCCACTGGTGCATTTTGTTTGTTTGAAGGTTGTGGTAGGAGGACTAGGTGAGTCTGGGGACCTCATACACTTACTCACGTAGAATCTATTCTGTTAGAAACATTAGGTAAGTGGGTTGGTGCCACCCATTGTAATTTTTGAGCTTGTTTTGAGTTAAGGATTAGGGCTTTTTTTCCCTTCTTGTTTTTCTAGGGTAAGAGCTCAGCTAAGTTTTGGTTTGGTCTTTTTTTTGTGTTTTGTTGGGGTTTTTTTTGGAACAACCTAACTGTCCCTTTCTCGCCCACATTTTTTTGTATGAATTTGTGTAATTGTTTTTGTGAGAAAGCTGCTATTAAACTTGTCTCAGCATATAACACTTGTACTGAGTTTCTGGAGTTGTTGTAACCCATATTGAAGTATAGCTTGGATAATATGTACCAAAACATTAAAAATATATATATTAATCTTAGCATTTATACTAAGTTTATAGTGAATAAGCCATAGGTTCAGCAGTGAAAGAGTTAACTGTTCTGAAGTAAACGTGGGTTGCTCTTAGCCAATGAGCTGCTGCAATGTGGTGCAGTTCCCCGCCTTTCATCTCCATCTGAGAGAGCACAGGCTTTTCCTCCTCTCTCGTGAATCCCCCATGAGCACGCTAGCGAGGAAAAGGAGATGGAGATTCACTGAAACGAGGTACATTTAAAAAAAAAAAAAGTGATATAAACATAAGAGTTAGCCCATATGGAAAAGATATATATAAATCTTATAAAGTTTGTATCTGTCTTGTGTGAAACTTGTATGAAAAGCATATAAGAGTGAAAACACATATAAGATCCCTTGAAAAATTATATAATGAAACTTGTATGTTTTGGATACTTACTAAAACAATATATGAAAGTAATGAGAAAGTGGCCACTTTCATGAGTAATCACATATAAGTTTTTACTATTTCTTTTCCATATGGGAGTACTCGCTGCTTATGAAAAATTGTTTTATTGCATGTGTACTGCTAAGACGAGTAACTAGTTTGGTTTCTTTTACATTGTTTGGTCGAGGAAGGTCAGGAATTGGAGACGGCGCCATTTCATTGTTCCTGCGCCATCTCGCGCTCCTGCGCTATTCTTTTTTTGAGGTGAGCCAAGTGTTTTAATTGTTAATCGCTTATCTGCACTTTTCATGAGTTCATTGTAAGCAAAATGTTCTGGTATTTATTGGGAAATTGTTTACAGTGTTTTGTGGAAAACTTTATATTATTTACTGGAAAAAAAAAAGCATTTAAAACTGATGCACAGATTATTATCTGTTTTACTGTTTATTTTCAATTTGTAACATGGGTAACGTTACAAATAGTACATCTTAGGTGATAGCGAATTGTGAACTGTGATTATATGGGAATTTAATGTCCTATAACACTGTCGTTGACAGGTCAGGTTTTTTTCCTTAATGTTCTTCCTTTCAATGCATTGCAACGGATCCTGTAATCGATGGCGAGCCAATCCTGTTGACCAATTGACTTTTTCCTGTGCTGCATGGCAGAGTGTGGTAGGCCAGCTGCAACAAAAAAAAAACCACCACTTTGAACCTACTATTCCCCTTCTTCACACACATCCCCCTGGACTTACGGACGGTGATTACTGTGATTGTACCACATGGTTCTCATTGAGGAAAAACTGGTACCAAAAAGGGATACTTTCATTTGAAATGTTTTTGTATGTTTGTCATTAATTTTCTTTTTTTTCTGAATGAGTAAAAATACATAAGCTGGCATTTTCAAAACTCACAGTTGCCTTGAGTCTCATTCAGTTTGCCTTTCCTGTACACAGCCGAACCTACTAGTCCAATGCCGTGAGCCCTTTTGCATCAAATTTGGGTGAGGTACATTTTGATCTTAGCGTTTGGAGACACATTAGTGTTACACTGTGTTACCTTCTCCTGCCCTCGAGGGGGGCGTAATGCAAGGTTAAAGCAGAATTAATCTAGATGATCAATCTCCGCGTGATCGGTCCTGTCACTGGCCAACAGAAAGGGTGTTATCTGTCACGATCCTGGGTCTTAGGACCCAGTGTTTTGAGTTCTAGTTCATTTTGATGTTTATAGTATGTTTAGCTCATTAGGCCTCCTATGTTCATTTGCTTATTAGTTCCCCCTTGTGTTTCAACCCATGTTAAGTCTCCCCTGCCCTTCATGTCTCTCTGTGCCCCCTCTGTTCTGTTTATTGTGTGTCTTTGCATGTTTGAGTTTCTTGTTTTGTCACCCTGCATTGTGCATTATGTTCTCATGGTTGGTCTTTTGTTACTCCCTCTAGTCTAGTCTCTTGTGTTCAAAGCTGAGTATTTCCCTCTGTGTATTTTGGTTCTTAGACCTCTGCCTTATGGTTTGTCTCTGTTTCTTAGTTGCTGTCTCCACTGTGTCTAGTTCGTGTCTCTGTGTGATACTTCCTGTTTTACTTTGAAGGTCCATGCCTCATGTAAGTGTTTCTAGTTTTGCGTCTCTGTCTCGTCCAGCCTGATTACTCCCAGCTGTGCTCTCCTTCTGTGTCTCATTCCCTCCTTATCCCTCTGTGTATTTAAGCTCTGTGTTTCTCTTTGTCAGTGTCGTAGTCTCCCTCATAGCTGTGTGATTTTTCCCTGTGGCTCCTCGTGCTTTAGTCTCCCCAGTTTAAGTTTAGTACTGTTTTTTGTGTTTCACTTTATGCAAGCATTAAAGCTGTGTTTTTGAGTTTACGTTTCGTCTCCGTGAGTTTGCGTTTGGGTCCTTCTCCTGCCTGCCACACAGCCGAACCATGACAGTTATCTATGGTGGCAACCCACAAGAAAACTTCTGCATAGATCCAAGTGATCTAAATAAAGCTCTGAAATGCCCGCAACAACCTATATGTACCATGGAGGAGGTAGCTGCACAAATGCCTAACTCCACAGTCTTTTCTGTCCTGGATGTGAAATGCTCCTTTTGGCAGATAACACTTGACCACATGTTATCCATGCACACAACTTTCAGCTCTCCATTTGGCAGAATGGCATATGAAATCAACTCAGCCAGCGAGGTGTTCCAGCGTGCAATGGAGCAGGTCTTTGCAGGATACCCCTATGCTGTTATCATCGATGACATAATCATTGGTGGAAGAGATATGAAAGAGCATGAACATAATCTCAGAAAGGTACTTGACCGTGTGAGGGAAGTCAAACTGAGACTTAACCCCCTAAAGTGCAAATTCCACCTCAAAGAAGTCTGTTATGTTGGACATTTATTCACAAGAAAGGGCTTAAAGCGTGATTCCGCTAAGACCAAAGCAATTAATGAGATACCCACACCAGAAAACGTCACAGCCCCCCAACGCTTCTTATGGATGATTAATTATTTGGGAAAGTTCATTCCCAATTTCAGTGAGCCCTCAATCCCACTTTGTGAGCTAACATGAAAATACATACAGTGGCACTGGCTAAAGCAGCTTCAAGATGCATTTGCTTTAAAAAAACCCCAAAAAAAACCAGCCTAACCAGTCCATCCACTCTCAGCTCCAAGTCCGTACTGTGACGTCCAGAAACCCATCACATGCAAGTGATGGGACTTGGAGCTGCATGCCTTCAGGAAGGTGTCCCAATCGCCTACTCCTCTCGTACTCTGGCACAGACTGAGATGCGCTATGCGCAGATCAAGGAAGAGCTTCTTGGTGTTGTCTTCACATGTTCCGAATTCATCAAAATTGATCATCAGCCATTAGTCACAATCCTAAACAAATGTATACACGCAGCTCCAGCCAGATTGCAGCGCATGATGCTGAGACTGCAAAAGTGCAACTTCCAGATAGTATACAAAGAAGGCTCACAGATGCTGACATGCTGACATTTTGTCCCATAGTCCCACAACTTGGGCAGAGCGGCACAGTAATGAAAGGGCAGACTACGAGATCATGTCAGTCCAATACATCTCTTTCTCTAGGCTGACCGAACTGAGGGAACAAACTGCCTCTGATCCAGATCTACAGAAACTACAGGGAGTGCAGAATTATTAGGCAAATGAGTATTTTGTCCACATCATCCTCTTCATGCATGTTGTCTTACTCCAAGCTGTATAGGCTCAAAAGCCTACTACCAATTAAGCATATTAGGTGATGTGCAACTCTGTAATGAGAAGGGGTGTGGTCTAATGACATCAACACCCTATATCAGATGTGCATAATTATTAGGCAACGTTTCCTTTGGCAAAACGGGTCAAAAGAAGGACATGGCCAAGGTAAGAAAGGCTGAAAGACGACCACCACTGAACAAGACACACAAGCTGAAACGTCAAGACTGGGCCAAGAAATATCTCAAGACTGATTTTTCTAAGGTTTTATAGACTGATGAAATGAGAGTGAGTCTTGATGGACCAGATGGATGGGCCCGTGGCTGGATTGGTAAAGGGCAGAGAGCTCCAGTCCGACTCAGACGCCAGCAAGGTGGAGGTGGAGTACTGGTTTGGGCTGGTATCATCAAAGATGAGCTTGTGGGGCCTTTTTGGGTTGAGGATGGAGTCAAGCTCAACTCCCAGTCCTACTGCCAGTTTCTGGAAGACACCCTCTTCAAGCAGTGGTACAGGAAGAAGTCTGCATCCTTCAAGAAAAACATGATTTTCATGCAGGACAATGCTCCATCACACGCGTCCAAGTACTCCACAGCGTGGCTGGCAAGAAAGGGTATAAAAGAAGAAAAACTAATGACATGGCCTCCTTGTTCACCTGATCTGAACCCCATTGAGAACCTGTGGTCCATCATCAAATGTGAGATTTACAAGGAGGGAAAACAGTACACCTCTCTGAACAGTGTCTGGGAGGCTGTGGTTGCTGCTGCACGCAATGTTGATGGTGAACAGATCAAAACACTGACAGAATCCATGGATGGCAGGCTTTTGAGTGTCCTTGCAAAGAAAGGTGGCTATATTGGTCGCTGATTGGTTTTTGTTTTGTTTTTGAATGTCAGAAATGTATATTTGTGAATGTGGAGATGTTATATTGGTGTCACTGGTAAAAGTAAATAATTGAAATGGGTATATATTTGTTTTTTGTTAAGTTGCCTAATAATAGTCACCTGCACACACAGATGTCCCCCTAAAATAGCTAAAACTAAAAACAAACTAAAAACTACTTCCAAAAACATTCAGCTTTGATATTACTGAGTTTTTTGGGTTCATTGAGAACATGGTTGTTGTTCAATAATAAAATTACTCCTCAAACATACAACTTGCCTAATAATTCTGCACTCCCTGTAAGCTCTGTCATCATGAAGGGCTGGCCTTACAGACAAACTCAGCTGTCCACAGAGATTCGTCAATACTACCCGTATCGAGATGAACTCACCAATTAAAGATGGCATTGTCATGAAAGGCCTGAAGACAGTGATCCCAGTCTTTGCAAAAGGATTATATTGCT
This sequence comes from Rhamphochromis longiceps, assembly GCF_057381845.1. Taxonomy (NCBI): domain Eukaryota; kingdom Metazoa; phylum Chordata; class Actinopteri; order Cichliformes; family Cichlidae; genus Rhamphochromis; species Rhamphochromis longiceps. Next base: position 19,679,235 of record NC_140573.1, on the reverse strand, counting down.
ATCCTCCACAGAGGGCACCCAGGCACAGGATCTACTAAATGCAGGGCCCGTGGTAGCATGTTCTGGCCCACAATAATTGAAGATATAGAGCAGGAAACAACTGCATATCCAGTGGAATGATGGAATGGCCAACATCACCTGGTTGTAGTTGATTCCTACTCAGGTTGGTTTGAGGTACACTTGCTTCGTGACTTAACACCATCATTACAAAGCTCAAAAGACACTTTTCAGTCCATGGCTACCCGCACAAAGTAATATCAGACAATGCCACCCAGTTCACTAGCCAACCCTTCACAGACTTTGCTCTGGCCTAGGACTTGGTTCATGTGACAAGTAGCCCAGAATACCCACAGGCCAATGGACTAGCTCAGTGGTTCCCAAACTTTTTTTGCTAGGCCCCCCTTTATATTTACAAGAAAAATGTTCCCTAACCCTCTCTGTGCAAAATGGGTCCAAAAACATAAACAACTGTGGGATACTGTTTGTCCGGGATTTAGACAGGGGGAACAAATCGTGGCAGGATTAGCCTGATATTATTTGTATCCCACTGTAACTTTACTGTATAAAGAGCTAACATCTCCAAAATGTCAGGAGTAGTTAGTCATTTCAACAAGTGTTTGTGAACTAAAAATCAAGAATGTGGGATACTGTTTGTCCGTGATTTGAAGAGCCCAACGCTGCTCCCGACGAACGGAAAACCAATTCTGCAGGGGAGACCTACCTTGGCACTTGTGCAGGTAAAGCCAAAGGGAAGATATGCGTCACCATATTTTCATATTTTCTAGTCTTTGGCTTAGAATGAAGTTGGTTTGGAAACTTATTCAGCTATGCTTCATCTCCTGCTTTGCATCTGTGTGGGCGCCCCGTGCTAGCAGTGTCCAAGCTTTTTTTTTTTTTATTCCCCTTTTCATACCCCCCCCCCCTCCCCCCAATGGCTAAACATGCTGTTTATAGTGTAAAGCAGTTGATGAAAAGGTCAAAGAGAGAGACACCAGATGTCTTCCTCAGCCTAATCAATCTCCGCAATGTGCCATGAGATTAAGCTGAGAGGCTGATGTCAAGGTAGACATGCACTATCCTACCTGTGTGTAAACATCTGTTAGTTCCCAGACCCAAAAGCAATACTGTTGTTAAGACAAGCCTATATTTTTTTTTCTTGGTTTGTTTTTGCTATTCTTGTAAACTACATGTAACTTGATGTTGAAAAGGTGAAAAGGTGAAATGTTGAGTATGTTCTTACCAGTGAAACAGTTCCAGGTTTGAAGTGAATATAATGGTAGAATGTTATGGATAAGAATCTATTGTTAATGCATTATGCTGAAGATGATGTTAGTTGTTTATACAGCCATAAGTTAAAGAAAGGGGATGTAGAGCATCTGACTAGTGTTGTTGAATAATGGGGGTTTCCCATACCTGTTTGAAGCAAATAGTGCACTGCCCATACATGCAGTAAAATGCCTAACACAGGACTGGGTTCCCACCAACGGAGTCAAGCTGTTTGCATGTTATGTCTCCTCAGTTATACACAGTAAATCATGAATCATGAATCCAGGGTCTTTACTAAACGTCAAACGCTGTGGATGAGAAAATTTTATTTTCCCTGAAGTTCCAGGACAGTGAATTAGTGCAATCTCGGAGATTTATTCTGAGCTCTGCGATTTGTTCTATCGGGGAGGGCGGCAAGAAAACTCCTCCCATTTCTTCCTAATTGGATTTTGAGCAGAATATTCCAGAATATTCTCCACGTTTGCAGAAGAGAGAGTGGATTCTTCTTCAGATTCGGTGTCGGTTATCTCAGCCTTATTTGGAGGAGCTGTTCATTCCATCCTGCTTTTACATCTTTATGGACCTGTAGTGTTTGCTGGTTTTCTTCACGTGGGTTAGCACTGTTTGCAGGAAGTGTGGTGAAGGTTGTGTCAGGGCCACTCTGGTCTTAATGGTAATACCATAATGTGTGCACTGTTATAGATATGTGAGTGCAGTTATGTACTTTGTTGTTGTGACTCTGTGGTTGTAAATTGTTTTAAAATGTCTTGCGGATGGTCGGTGAAAGCACTGAAGGACGTCTCATGGAGGAAAGAAGAGGAAGGAAGCTTGTTCAGTGATTCTCCATATGTCCCCCAGACACTAGAGAAGCCAAACACTGAGGTTGGAAGTCATTAGGCAAAGGCTGGAGGGCACTGATGGTTCAAACAGCCCAGCAGCTTCAACACCCGGGGGTTTAAAAAAAATTCACAGCGGTTTCAAATTATTCCAGTGAAATCACAGTTCACCGTAAAATGTGCAGAAATATTTGCACACTGCGCCCATATTCAATTTAGGAATCACTATTAAACCGACATCCAGTTACATAAATTAAAACCACTGACAGCTACCAGTTCCAGAGTTCAGTCGACCGAATAAAACTTCCTCAGTTCCCCTGAGGTCCAGCAGAGGCTCCAGCAGTGAGTCAGCCCCCATAGACTCCCATGTTAAAACTTTACAGCAGAAATAAACATGTTTACAGCTTGATACACAAACTGTTTGGTCTCTATGGATCGTTTCCCCCATTCTTAACAACTGTTGGGGGGGAGGGAGATTTTAAATTAATTATCAATTATACCTCAATATTATTATTAATCAGTTATTATTGATCAGTATGAGGGGAAAGAGGATTTGGGGCCACAAACCCTGAAATCAGCAGGTTTGTTGAACTACTCTGGCTGATCTGTCATCACCAGCAGGTGAGGGTCACCACAAAACACAAACAGAATACTTCACAATGGAGGTTTCAGAACTGGAAAATAATACAATCAAAGCTGGTAAAAAAAAACAAAAAACTTCCAAACATATATTTGTGAATACTAAAATAGCTGCAAAGCTGCAGGAGAAGTAGATTCATGGTAGGAAACATATTTAAGGTTTGTGGTGCTTTATGGAGATGTGAATGGTCACATGAAAGCAAAAGAAATCACCTGTGGTGCTTTGAACAGATGACTGGTGTCTTACAAAGATAACTGGATCATTCATGTCAGCTGCTGGTAGTTTGAATATGGCAGCTGATTCCTGCAGATAAACCTTGAGATCAAGCCGTGTGAAATCTGTTTATTTTTCACGGGTTAAATGGATCAGAGACTTTTAGGAAAATCTCTCTAATCCCCTAAAAACGGTTTCATTATCTTATTTTTGTCATGGTTGGCTGTGTGGCAGGCGGGCAAGCAGGAGTGGTGGATCCAAAATGCAGGACTCAGACACAGAAGTTCAACTTAAAGCGCAGCTTTATTGCTGGAAACCCTCTTACTAACTAAAGGCATCAAAAGACAAACAAAAACGCTGGTGGACTAAAACACTGAAGCAGAAAACACTGAACTGGAACTGGAAACAAAACACTGGCAACACGGAGGCAAAACACACACAGCTTGTTGAGGGTACGACGCAACACTGACTCAGAGAAACACAGGGACTAAATACACTGGGAAGTAACGAGGAGAATGAGACACAGAAGGAGAGCACAGCTGGGGGAAATTAGAACTGACGAGACAAGCAAAGCAGGACACATTCACATAAGACACGGACCTACAAAGTAAAACAGCAAGGATCACACAGAGACGCGAACTTGACACAGTGGAGACAGCAACTAAGAAACACAGAGACATAAACCATAAGGCAGAGGACTCTAAGAACCGAGAGACACAGAGGGGAACTCAAACATGCAGACACAGACTTACACAGAACAGAGGGGACACAGAGAAACATGAAGGGCAAGGGATCAAAACTAGAAACCATAGAAACTCACACCAAGTACAATAATACAAAAATCACAAAGAACTAAAACGCTGGGTCAGGAGACCCAGGACCCTGACAGTACCCTCCCCCCAAGGGCTGGCTCCCGACAGCCCAACACAAGAAAACGAAAAAAACAAACAAAAACCGCCCAAAACAGAAAACAACCCAACCAGGGCGGGCGGCGGGGGCCCAGGAAGGAGGGCACGAAACAAAAACACAGAAGCACAAGAAAGCCCCAAAACAAAACACGAGCCCAAAAAAAGAACAATTCAGGGGGCCGGCCAGGGGGCCGACAGCACAGGAGGCCAAACAGGTCAGGGGGCCGGCCGTGCGGAAGGCAACGGCGGCGACGAAGGAGACGGAGCAGTTCAGGGGGCCGGCCGCGCGGAAGGCAGCGGCGGCGCTCCAGTGTCAAGCGTACTGGCTGAGGCCCGGTGGGCGCAGGACCAGACGAGGCAGGACCAGACGAGGCAGGACCGGCCGGACCAGGCGATGACAGGGCCGGACAAGGCGATGACAGGGCCGGACAAGGCGATGACGAGGCAGGAACAGACGGACCCGGCGACGACGGGGCCGGACCAGGCGACGGTGGGGCTGGACCAGGCGAGGCACAGGCAGAAGCTGGACCAGGCGTGGCAGAGGCAGAAGCTGGACCAGGCGTGGCAGAGGCTGGACCAGGCGTGGCAGAGGCTGGACCAGGCGTGGCAGAGGCGGAGGCTGGACCAGGGGTGGATGAAGACTCGGATGAAGCTAGACCAGGCAATGCGGAGGACCCTGAGGCTGGGCCAGGCGAGGCTGAAGACACGGAGGCTGGGCCAGGCGAGGCTGAAGACACGGAGGCTGGGCCAGGCGAGGCTGAAGACACGGAGGCTGGGCCAGGCGAGGCTGAAGACACGGAGGCTGGGCCAGGCGAGGCTGAAGACACGGAGGCTGGGCCAGGCGAGGCTGAAGACACGGAGGCTGGGCCAGGCGAGGCTGAAGACACGGAGGCTGGGCCAGGCGAGGCTGAAGACACGGAGGCTGGGCCAGGCGAGGCTGAAGACACGGAGGCTGGGCCAGGCGAGGCTGAAGACACGGAGGCTGGGCCAGGCGAGGCTGAAGACACGGAGGCTGGGCCAGGCGAGGCTGAAGACACGGAGGCTGGGCCAGGCGAGGCTGAAGACACGGAGGCTGGGCCAGGCGAGGCTGAAGACACGGAGGCTGGGCCAGGCGAGGCTGAAGATGATGATGGAGCTGCAGCAGGCAAGGATGATGATGGAGATGCAGCAGGCGAGGATGATGATGGAGATGCAGCAGGCGAGGATGATGATGGAGATGCAGCAGGCGAGGATGATGATGGAGATGCAGCAGGCGAGGATGATGATGGAGATGCAGCAGGCGAGGATGATGATGGAGCTGCAGCAGGCGGCTGGACGGGCTCCTCGGGCCCCCCAGCCGATGAGGCAGGAAGCTGGACGGGCTCCTCGGGCCCTCCAGCTGACGAGGCATGAGGCTGGACGGGCTCCTCGGGCCCTCCAGCTGATGTGGCATAATCAGTAGGTGCAGAGACCACCGGCTGAACAGAAGGCTGAGCAGGTGATGGAGCAGCAGCAGCAGGCGAGGCAGGAAGCTGGGCGGGCTCCTCGGGCCCCCCAGCCGACGAGGCAGGAAGCAAAGGCCGGAGCGGTCCCTCGGACCCTCCAGCGGAAACAGGAGACGAAGGCCGGAGCGGTCCCTCGGACCCTCCAGCGGAAACAGGAGACAAAGGCCGGAGCGGTCCCTCGGACCCTCCAGCAGAAGAGATCACTAAGCCAGCCGTCATGGAGGCCACTGGCTGACACAGAGGCGACACAGGAGCCAGAGCCGAGAGTGGCTGCTGAGCAGGCGACACTGGGAGCTGAGCTACTGGAGACACAGGTGACACTGGTGTACTGGGGTGAAGGCAACGAGGATGCAGTCCCTCTCTTAAGGGAGGATAGAATGATTTAGTGATAAATCTTGATGGGAAAAGATGCTGATGCTGAGAATACCAGGCAGCGAGGGCTTCCAGGAGGGTAGCTGACCCTTCCTTGCCTGGACCGCCCATGCCAAACAGTTCGAAGCAAATCCTGGCTCTCAGAGCTGTTATTAGTTGTTTTAATCTGTTAATGTCCAAAAAACCAGCTGTGCAGAGGGTGGAAGACAAAAAGTTGTTGAAAAAGACCACCTGAAGGAGTCTCTTGGGGGTGTCCTCAGCGTGGATTACTTCCCGGCAGTAATTCCACAACTGCGCGAGATACTGAGACCGTGAGTCCGCAGGATCCATTTGATGGTTGCTTCGTTCTGTCATGGTTGGCTGTGTGGCAGGCGGGCAAGCAGGAGTGGTGGATCCAAAATGCAGGACTCAGACACAGAAGTTCAACTTAAAGCGCAGCTTTATTGCTGGAAACCCTCTTACTAACTAAAGGCATCAAAAGACAAACAAAAACGCTGGTGGACTAAAACACTGAAGCAGAAAACACTGAACTGGAAACAAAACACTGAACTGGAACTGGAAACAAAACACTGGCAACACGGAGGCAAAACACACACAGCTTGTTGAGGGTACGACGCAACACTGACTCAGAGAAACACAGGGACTAAATACACTGGGAAGTAACGAGGAGAATGAGACACAGAAGGAGAGCACAGCTGGGGGAAATTAGAACTGACGAGACAAGCAAAGCAGGACACATTCACATAAGACACGGACCTACAAAGTAAAACAGCAAGGATCACACAGAGACGCGAACTTGACACAGTGGAGACAGCAACTAAGAAACACAGCTCTATTTTCACCTGTGAGTGACGTAAATAGTGGCGTAGGCGGAGGTTTATCCTGGTGCAGGTGTGCGGCAGCGGTCAGTTGAAGAATCCGCGAGTTTCTCTGTGAATTTCCCATTACGTCGTTGCGCACTCGGTGCTTGTTTAGGGGGGGTTTTTTCGCTGTAAAAAGAAGTTTTCTTCCCACACACAACGGACACTAATGTTTTTGTCACTTTTTATGGAATCAAACTTAAAGTAAGGTCAGTACTTCCACGCTTTAAACGCTGCACGCTCATACTCTCTGCAGCACTCGATATATTATCCATTGTTGATCTGCACACAGCTGTTGCCACGAATGTCGCACTCGCTTACGTCACTGTCATGAGACATTCTCGCAAAAAAAATCACGGTTTTAGTAACGCAGTAACGCAGCGTTCCTACGGGAAAGTAACGGTAATCTAATTACCGTTTTTGCAATAGTAATCCCTTACTTTACTAGTTACTTGAAAAAAGTAATCAGATTACAGTAACGTTACAAGTAACGCGTTACTGCCCATCTCTGATCAGCAATGGTATTGAACAAGAAATATTAATGCTTCAAATTATTTGTCCTAAAGGATGCAAGCTGTACAGCATGCACATGTGACTTTGTGAACATAACTCATTAAAAATAATTCAGACAGTTTTTTAACCTGAATATTTGTAACAAACTCAGTAAAATAAAAATGCTAAAAAAAATAATCAGAGGAAAAATTTAACATTTAACTTAAGCTGCCAAGCGGAAGTAGTTGGTTTCAGTACATAAGTATCGGGCTTTGCTATTTAATCCGTAGCTATTGACTGATGAGGGGTTACTGAAGTGCCAGATTTTTAAAAGTTGGCGTTAATGTCCTTCCACATGTGGAAAGCGACAGAAAACATGCTGCTGTTTGCACATATTTAATAATCAGCTCTGCACAGGAGCAGAAGCAGAGTCCAGCCTGTTGCTCTTACAGTATAATACTCATAATAAAAGTACAGTAACCGTGGTTAGTCACTGAGCAGCCCGGTGCATTTCACTTGATTTCTTTAGTCAGGGTAAATTCATTCACCTGCCACGGGTTAGCTAAACGAACTTTACAAAACAAGTTTCCCCGACAGCCGAGTGCTCATCTTAGCTAGGTAGCTAGCTAAGGACCTAAATTACAGATTAGTTTACAAACACATTTAACTTACCAAAAATAATGCGGTGGGGCCTCAGGTCCTCCTGTCCGGTAGTCCAATTTACTGAAGAACACCTCAGGCTGTCACTTTGAAATAGTCGGTAATGTAAATGCTGGACCTCTCAGCATCTGCCATTCCCGAACAGACACATGCAAGTTTGTCGTGACCGCAGCCGCGTCGTCAGTGTGTTCTCCAGTCATTGGTCAGCATTATAATATATGCAAATACATGCGGGTTGGAATCCCCGCCCCCCAGCACGCCCCCGGACGCCAAAACAGTGCCAGCAGAGTGAAACTGAAAAATGGATTGAAACAGAAAAAAAAAATTGTAAGCGAAAACAAAAAAATTACAGTTTCAATTAATTGTTTTTCACTATCAATTTTTTTTTCAGTTTCAATACAAGATTTTTCAGTACATTTATTTCAGTTACAATATTTCTTTTCGGTTTCAATATTTTTTTCGGTTTCATTCCAAGGTGGCATCGTTCTGATCCCATACAGCTTCAGCATTGATCACAGCCTCCATCTGTTGTGCGTTTTCTCAGCATTTTTCCTCCATTTTCTATTGTGAATTACTCCCTTTGTTGTGTGTTATTTTTCCCATCCATTCCCAGGCTATTTCCATGAGTCACTCAAAGTGTTCTCTGCTGCGATCCAGGCCCAAAGTATTATTACAGACAGACTCCTTGTTTATGGTTTTCTCATCAATAAATGGCCTATTGTCTCCGGACACCGTGGGATTTAGTGTGGTGTCGTATTTTAATTTTTACTTTTAAACAGGAACACTGCTATAAATATTACATTTGTCCTCTGAAATAGTGTTTTCACAGGCAATTTCAAAAGTCAAAGCTGGGTGGGTGCCATTTATTGTAGCTTAATCCTTTCCTGCAGCACAGAGACAGTACTGTACTTTTTACAATATTACATTTATTTGACAGCTGCTTTTATGAGTTATTTTAGAGATTAACCCATAAGTGCATGCAGCGCTTGGACGCTGTGCCGCACAAGTGTGTATGTGTCTGGTTACAAAGCAGAAAAAATGTACTTTGTGTATGTTTATATTAGACAAGCTAATTAGCTTGGTTATTGGTTATTAGATAAGTTTGGAATACATTGTGAAATCATCCTCTGAATTTGGTCAGTTCACTTTTATTTATATAGCACCAAATCACAGCAACAGTTGCCTGAAGCCGCTTTACCAGTTAAAGGTTAAAGACAGAGAAAGTAGAGAAAGCCCCAACAATAAAGACAGCATTTTTCTGTGTGAGACAGTCTTCCACCATATTAACAGACACACTAGTGTTCGCTAATATTAGCCAGATCTGATCTGATTGCTCCATGAATCAAAGTTAATGTTGAGTGTTATTAGGGCATCATTTATCATTATTCTGGAAGTGTCCTGAAAATTGGTGATTATGGATATTTATGCTGTCATTCCAGCTCATGTGTTAAACTACAGAAACACTTCTGAATTACCTTTGAGACTCATTCAAAATGAAGACTGTTTATATAAAAAATGAAAATACCTTCTGCATCTGGAAAGTGAGGCCATTGCTGAAGAGTTTTGCTTTCTCTCTAATGTTCAGCAGGGCACAACTCCACTGGTTGTAAAACAAAGTCTGACTGCGTGGAAGTCTATGAGACACTGATGCTATATCTCCCCTGATCTCTGCGCTTGGTAATAATCTCTGATGAGTTTAGTGTCTTATTGAATAAAGCACATTTGGCAGATTCTCATTTTCTTAAGTTATGGAACCATTAAAGTCATAGAGGATGATAAAGCAAAACCTTAGGGAGGGGATAGTCTACACTGCCCTGTGCTACTTCCATAACACAACTTAATGGTCTCTGGCAACATTTTTGGTCAAATTTAATAATTTAATCCCCTGAGAATATTTTGTTTTCTGACCTTTTAGTTTTTTGCACTACTGCATATATCAGCCGAAATATGGTGTAGAATGTGTGCTCCTTAGCAGTGATGTGTTGGTATATTAACCTAAGCAATCAGAATATTAACTTTTTGATTTTGGTAGTTGTTGTAAGTTTTGGCAACGAGCAGACAGCAAACTGCGTCATCGAAACTGACAAACACAAATAAATTTTCTTTTTTTTTCTCCAAAGAGTTAAAGTTAGACCCGTGGTTAAACCTTAAATGGTTAAATCCGTAACACTCTGTAGAACTCATTACTGATACAAATAAAAAATACATATTAAAATATTTTTAATCTCTGTGGGCACCAGAACACATTAGATAGTTTGAGAAATGTCAGACAGCTTCAAACTTGATGAACCTCCTAACCAAATAAAACCCTACCCCATACTTAACCCTACATGGGTTATCAATGAACTGGTGGATTTTAAGGTCCATCTGTTTTATTTTGCTGTTATTTTCCTTACATTTATCTCCATTTAGGAAAATAGAAAATCTTCTAACAGAAAAAATGTATGATACTATTCATTAGTTAAGCTGAGGTTTGCAGTTCCTCAGAGATCCACTCTGGGTCCTCTTTGTTTTGTTTGTTTGTTTGTTTTTTGCTTTTTGTATAAATTGTTCATCACTACTGTAACCACTGTGTATGTATGATAATCTTTTGAAAACTTTTTTTCTTTTCAAATATTAGGATGTGAACAAAACAAAATACAACCCTAGCTACTCTGTAACTAGTGACATGTTGGATGATCAAACCTTGAAAATCAAAAGTGTATTTCAGTTTCAGGTCAGTGCGTATGTATGCTGTATATATTTTAGATATTAGCATTTTCAGCCCTTATGAGAATCGTAAAACTCCAGAGAAAATCTTTTTGACACATTTTAAAACCGATGACAAAGACACTGCGAATGGCCCACTGGGGACACATTTATGTGGGAAGTTTATTCGATGGCTGTCAGCTGTTTATCTTCTGGTGTCAGATGTTAAAGGCAGAAATATGTCGGTGCACACATTCTGTGGTCAAACACACATTCTCATTGACCACATGTTAGACTGACGCTGCTTTCACGGCACTGGATTGGGTCTGGGTGTCTGATGATGGTCCTGGGTGGAGGATTGGGGAATTTTTGTTTAGTGGTTGGTTGGCTGGTGGATCTGGGTCTAAGCTCGAAGCGCCGCCAGCTGATGAAAAAATTTCCCGTCTGCTTTAAGTTTTAGCGAGCATTTTTCTCCTAATTACATTGTCTCGCCATGTAGGGCTGTAGAGTTTGTAGGTTGGGGGTAAAACTGGGGAAGGTGGGTGGGCATCATTGCAAGGTCCAATACTAAACTGGCATGAAAGAAATTGGATATTGTCCTGCTCAGTGCAGGATTTGGCTCCTCGGCTATAAAAGAGGACCTCTGGCAGTCCTTTAAAGGTTTCAGGCTGTCCAAATCCACTTTTTTTCTTTTTCAGCTGAGACATGCTAAAAATAAAAACGGGCCTTTTTAAAGAGTGTGGCTTTTAATGGCAGCATGTAAAAATCTGCTATGTGTTAACAGCTTCACTGAGGCAAACCAAAGACATGCCTTAGCGGCCTCAAAACAAATTGGGAGGGCAAATGACAAAGCAGAAGGTGGCTTTCTTTCTTTCTTTCTTTCTTTTCATTTGGCTCTTTGTGCTTGTGTTTGATCAACAGGGTGAATGAAAGCAGCGGTGACGCCCTGAGACTTTACAGAAAATACACCCACTAAAAAAGCCAAAGATAAAAGAGGAACACAAAGCTCCAGAGTACACAAGCTCATAAAAAAGATCAGGATGTCGTCAGACTTTACCAGTTTACCCTTCAGTGTGCTCGTGCTCTCCAACACATTCTCTTCTGTAATATTTACTTTATGTAATATTTCACAGTCATCGAGGGTGTGACTTTTTTCTCGCCCCCGTTATAATCACACTCACAATGAATGACTGATGATGGCAGTCAGTTCATTCTGACAGCAGGAACAAAATGCTTATTTTTTGAGTTTTATGTGTTTTCATTCCAGAAGTAAATGAGATTTTTTTAGAAAAAATAGCTGCTCAGTGCTGCTCATTCCCTGTACACCTACATCAGTCAGCTTTGATGTCCTTTGCAGGGTTTTCATTAGAAATAAAATCAATGTAGAAAACACTGGGCACAATTTTCAGGCTGCACATCTGTGCACTATCATGGCTTTATTATGCAAAAACTTCACAAGACACTGTAGCAATTACACAAGAATATCCAGTAATGTCCCTGCCTACAATTAAACACATTCACTTACCGAAAATCGGGGGCATCTGCTGTGGCAAATGGGTGCAAGATGCACTGCAAGTTGCCCTGTTGTCATCTGTTCTCGTAAAGTATAACCAAACTTTTGAGCGTTTGAGCTGCCATGTTTCCTGCCAGGTAAATGACGCTCCACAACGTGGTGACGTCATTCAGGGTGACTGGAATCGATAAGGGAATCATTTGCAAAAATGGCAAACAATTCCAAGGAATTGAAACAGTGGGAACCGGTTCTCAACAAGAACCGGGTTTCGATACCCATCCCTACTCTTCACTGTATTTATTTTCAGATTTGTAAGTTATACCTATGATTTTCTCTTTTTACCTGCACAGCTAGATTCACTGAAACTTGTAAGAGGATGTGACCCCTGACCCTCTGTCATATGAAAGTCCCACTAAGTTACAAACCAAAAAGTAAAAATGCTCTTTATTCGGGATTTGTATTAGACACCTGCTGCAGTATCAGCAGCAGGCCTGTGAGGGATCAGACAAACAGAAAGTAAAAGGACGGATTCTGTTGGATGAATAAGATTCAGGCCGGCAGGTCGGAAAACACCTTGGCCAGCCTCTGAGACAACCAGGGAAGGTTTAGGCACATGAATCCGGATCAAAACGCAGCAATCTGGCACTTTAACAGGCATTCTGACATGTTTGGCAGCACCACAGTTGTCCAATTACACCCCTTCTCATTTTTCCCCGCTGTCTTTAATAGTTAAGTGTGGACCAGTTGACCAGATGACTCCATAACGAAAAACCTCATCATATTTAACTTAATTTGCATTTTGGCCTCCTGCTTGGTGAGTTTCCGAGCTGGATAATCAGGCTGAGCTGTTCAGGAGGTGTTTTTCTGTTATGTGCTGGGAGATTTGGAAGATTTTACCACCATGATTGGATTAGGCCCGCAGGTCTAGTCTGTTGTGGTTTGAGCCTCTTCAAAGCCTCGCTCTGTGCTCAGCTTGCAGGAATGCCCATTACCTTGCGGTCGCTTGTCTCTCACAGAACTCCTGCAGCCAGCAGGTATCCCATCAGCCACTGCAGGCTGCTGTCAGAGCTCTGTGGTGGGGGTGGTGTATTTGATGGGGATACAGAGGTGAACATCACAACACTTTCCTGTGTGGGCCTCTGGAGCTGCAGGGTTTCCTTTGCGACTGACGCAGTATTTTGGTGTTTTTGTGGAGAAAATAGGACTTCAGCTGAAGGCCACACATCTATTTTTAATGCTCCAGCTTTAAATATACAGTGCTCTTTCTTTCCTCCGGGCTGAAACAATGCGTAAGAAATGTAAAAATGTAAAAGCTTTGTTTGGTTTGTGGCCTGTGGAGCCCCATGTGGCGTGCACCGTGTTATTTCCGGAGCTGGAATGAGTCGGAGTAGATATTTTGGATGTGTCATGCAGTGGGCCACCGCCCACGCCTGCAGCGGAATGCAGGCAGCGTCTTGTTTGATGTTGCAGCCGTGATGCAACCGTCGCTGCAGAAGGGTGTGCCCTCTCCGGCCCACGGCCTGACGCATTTCGCTGGGAAACTCCTTCCAAATTCCCACAGCTCCCAGTGAGCTGGGCTGGATTTGGATGACCGCCACGGCCCTGTGGGTCCGGCCGCTGTGGTCAAATAGGATTACAAACCACAAATCTGTGTTTGTAGTCCTTCAGCTAAAGTTAAAATCTTACCACATTTGTGGCCTGTTAGTTGAACGTAAACACGAGAGATGTTCAAACAAATAAATGCTTATTTTAGTTTAAAGCAACTCCACAATGAAAAAAATACCATTACAATGCATTAGGTAAGCCCAGAGGCCCATTTTATGCCAGGACAATTAAATAAATTAAAATTTTAAAAAAGAATTAACTCCAACACATATTTTGACTTGCTGTCTTCAAACACCACTCTTCAAAACTAAACAACCTCATGTGTGTACATAAGTTTAAATATCTGTATGGAAGTCAATTAGTGCCAAATAAGTAAACTACATAGATTCTAACTGGAAGTCCTCATCTTTATTGACTGTGTTCAGACAAGACACAGTAAGATTACACATATATACAATTTGCAACTGTATGGGAAAAAATCTACTTAAAATTCAAATATTCAAATGATTGAAAAAGGTCAACATAAATAACAGTATAAAAGCACCTAAAAAACGCATAAATGAGGCATAAAAATTAATTGATTTTAGCTTTGTTCGTTTATTTGGAGCCAAAATACCAATAAAATCACCTCACTCAACTGGTCTTTGATTGTTTTTTGTTTTGTTTTTTTTGTTTTTTAAGAATTTTAGAAAGCTTAAATGGAACATTTACAGTGATAATAAATACCTTAAATATAGAAGGAAACAACGAAGCCCTGAAGATTAGACCCTTAAGTAAATGTTTTAAATGTTTAAATAGAAAAAAGTCCCATCCCAGTTTTATGTTATCAACATAGCTGAGCTTCCACAGTAAAACAGGACTTGTGCAAAATATTTTAATTTGAACTAATGACACAGAAACAGCTCTTAAATGGTGATTAATTGATGTTTGTCATGTGAAATTTTATGCAACAGAAATATTTAACATCTCTGAGGCGCTCTGTGGTTTTGTAAGTCGATTCATCCTCCAGGTTGTCATGTCATCACATCTTTGTCTTTTAGTGCTAAAGGTAGACGAACAGCTCTCCTCATGGTCGTAAAAGGGGAGCCGAGACACAGCAACGCCTCTTATGAAAAAACTACAAGAGGCACAAACTGCTTCGAGGTGAAAACAGCCAATAAAAAACAGGAAGAAGCACCGACGAGAACATCAAAGCTATTTTAGCTGCACCCTGACCCAGTTTGTAGTTTATTTGCATTTAAAGCATTTTAACTTTTGTAAAAAGTCTGAAGTCAAAAGAATCCCAGAGCTTGAAACAGTCTTTACACCACAGCGCAGAGAGGTGGAAGACATTAAGAAGGGTTAAATTGGCTGTAGGTGTAAATCTGAGTGCCTTGGAAGGGTTCCTGGATAAATCACAGTGCTGGGTCACTGTGAACATCCAAACAGATGAAAACAACCTTAAACGCAACGCAGAGCTTATCCAGGCCATGAGCTCTTCTCTGCAGAAAGGATCCAGCGGACAGTTCTGTGAAGGAGGTTATCTAAGCACTGAAATAATGGAATGTGTAATTTCGGGATACATCCTAATCCTTCGCCTCTCTGTCGCTGCCAGAGGAGCGTATAAATTCCTTTCCTGGTATCAGAGCCACTGATTGATCCGTGGATCATCATTCATCATGATCACTGCGCTCTGTGTTCCTGCTCCATGTTCCAGCTCTGGCTCTGAGCCAAAAGGGTTTAAGGCTCTAAAGTATTCCAGACCCTGAAGGACTCAGTCCTTACAAGCATGAATATCATGGGAACATTTCAGCGTTTCTAAAAAGACCTCTGCATCTACTCTGTCTGACCTCACTGACCAAACACAGAGGACAGTTGTTAATGTTTATCTGTGAAGCACTCAGATCAGAGTTCCTTTAAAATATCACCACAAGCACCAGACCTCCCATTCCACTTCATTTATTTAGTGCAGTTTAATGTTACCTGTGTTCACTTTGTGCAGGTGAGCCAGGAACTGCTATATTCAGCTAAATGTGACAGAAATACAGGAGTGAATTAAACAGGATAATTTTTTCAATTATTTCAATTCCTTTTAGTTTTTTTAACCTCTGGGGGGTCCTAGAAAAATGCATACACTATCGGACCTAGAGCCACAAATCGACCACGCCCAAAAAAGTGCTATAAAAAATTTATATATTAATATTTTATTCCACTTTAAATTAGCCAATCTTTTAAAACTACTTCTCCCTGAACTATCCATGTAAAGTTTTAATTATATTTCGGGGGTTTTAACCCTTTTAATCGCAGTTTAATTACATGAGCGCACCGTTTTTTTTAGCCCCCCAAAACAAAACGAAATATTTAAAAAAAAAAAACATTTGAAGTAATATTTGATTGTTATTATAATTAGGCCTTTAGATGGACTAAAGATTGGCACCAACCTTCATTTCGATCGCCTTTTTTTTTTTTTCAAGACCAGAAAATGGTCTCCAGGCGGCAAATGCTCCTCCTCTAGGCCGAAATCAGTGCATCCTCCCGGGTTAACTCCCGACGATGACCGGGGCATGTTGCGTCGGACCCCTTTTTCCAACACACACGTCCGGTACCACGTCACAACAAATACGTCATTTCCTGTTGATTAAAAAAAAAATGCACCCTCAAACGGTCCTAGGGGCCGAAAATGGTCCCGCCCGATCAGCGGGCGAAGCCGCTGCTGCACGCCGGAAATGAGGCTTCGTTTCCCGCAGGTCTGTTTACAGTTTTTTTCAATCGCTAACAAGCGCCTACCCATACTTCAGATACTTTTTCTAAACTCTTAACACAGACTCACACCTACAAAAACACAATTGGCCAAATGGATAATTTCCTTCTCAAAAATACATTTTGTTAAATATATACTAACTCTTCATTTCAAAATAGAACACATCTTTCTCTGCACACACTAACTGTACAAAAACACTATAAATCTGACTCAAAATGAAATTAGTCTGTCAAAGAATAACACTTGTTTTCACTCCACAAGGTACATGCAGTCAATCAAAGTACACCAGGTTTCAAAATACTGGCTATTATTGACATTACAAAAACTGCATAGACTTTTATGTTTCAGTTTTACAGGTATTTGCATGCGAAACATGCAATCCACCATTTTGACACCAGAAATGTCTTGGTTGGTAACTGTATGTCCACATGTACAGTAATGTTCACATTCAAAAGCATTCCAGTAAAAAGCAAACAAGTTTTTGTTTCTTTACTGTTTACTACAGGAGGTACAGTAGAAACACAGTATGATAGGACAGAGAAAGTTTTACAGTATTTCTTACAGTGAACAAAATATCCATGAAACACACAAGAGCATTCTGAACAAAAAAACAACAGCAAAAAGCCAAGATAAAAAAAAGGGGGGGGGGGGGGGGGGGGGCTAAAAAAAGGCAAAAAATTTGCATCTAATCTCTGCGATCTTCAGGGTTAGGCCACATGTTTTCATCAACATCACATCTGATGTTATCCAAGTTGATGCACCTGGGATAAAACTGCCTGGTATGTCGGATCCACCCTTGGCAATCGTCAACTGTGATG
Source organism: Rhamphochromis longiceps (assembly GCF_057381845.1). NCBI lineage: Eukaryota > Metazoa > Chordata > Actinopteri > Cichliformes > Cichlidae > Rhamphochromis > Rhamphochromis longiceps. Next base: position 19,662,140 of record NC_140573.1, on the reverse strand, counting down.
TCCCTGGAGCCAGCATCCATGGCTTCAAGGAGGGACATCTGGTCATGTGGCTGATGGTCATAAACCTTCCACCTCCATGCAGAAAAAAACTCCTCTATGGAGTTGAGGAAAGGTGAATAGGGTGGAAGGAAGAGACTTACCAGTCTTGGGTGGACTTCAAACCATGTTGTTATTGCTTGCGAGTGATGGAAAGCCACATTGTCCCAGGTAATTACAAAGGTCCTCATGTTTTCACCCTCCTGACCCTGCTCTGGAACCAGGCGCTGGTGGAGATCATTGAGAAAGGCAAGCAAGCGCTCTGTATTATAGGGTCCAACCTGACATCTGTGAAGGAGTAATCCTGCATTTGCAATTGCTGCACACATGGTAATGTTTGCCCCTCTCTGTCCTGGCACATCAACTGTGGCCCTTTTTCCAATTACATTTCGTCCACGTCGACGCCTTTTGGCCAGATTGAATCCTGCCTCATCGATGTATATGAATTCATGAGGGGCCTGGTTGGCCTCCAATTCCATAACTCTCTGAAACAAAGTTTATGTAAGTCATGTTATTACTGTATACCATACTGTACTGTAACCTAGTATTGTGTAGGTTACCTACTTGCAAAGTGCAAAGCTTATAGAACTGGACATTGGATTGAATATACACTATACCTGGACATATTGTCGTCGTAGCTCCTTGACCCTCTCACTGTTCCTCTCAAAGGGAACAGTGTAGAGCTGCTTCATCCGCACTCTGTGTTTGGACAATGTCCGCGTAATGGTTGTGAGGCTGATTCTATCGATATTGTCAAATATCTCATGGTCCGCCACAATTCTAGTTTGAATTTCACGCAGTTTTATTGCATTATTTGCAGTAACCATTTCTACAATGGCAAGCTCCTGATCATTACTGAGGAGCTTTCCTCTTCCCCCAGAGGGTGGAAGACGTTGCATTCTTTAGAAAGACAAAAAATTCAACATATGCATTACTGTATGACCATATTGACATGTCAAGTGAGAATAGAAACAATCCATGTAAAATGCAATACTTACCTGTTGGTTTGTTGAAAGATGCGTATAATGGAGGCAACTGTTGACCGCCTCAAATTGGGCTGCACTCTTTCACCAGCCTCTCTTAGTGAAAGACCATGGTTGATTACATGGTCAATGATAGTGGCACGAATTTCATCACTGACTACTGTTCTTGCAGCCCTTGGAATGCCACCACCACGCATTCTCACACCTCTACCTTGCCCTCTCCTTGGGCCTGCTCTTCTCTCTGGGCCCCTTGCTCTTACTCTTCCTCGACCAGACATTACAGTGTTTGTCTTTTTTTTGTTTCCAAAAACATCACTCCTCAAGGTCTTGCCTTATAAACCCCACTGAGTCTAAGCCAGAATGGAAGAAGCTGTGGTTGGCCCAATTTACCCAACATAAATAAGCTGTGTCTCAATTATTCAGTTGTTTGTTTATTATCAGCTGAGATATATTTTTGATATTGATATTGTTTTTGTACTGATATCATTGCAGAAGCAGAGGCTTTTATACTGTATCTAAGGTTTGGAATATTGTTTTTGCTATTGTGGGATGTTGTGTGTTAACATTCGTAGATACTACAAAAACAGTCCATAATTTTGTTGGGAGGTATAGCTTGTCTGTTAAGAAAATGTAAGCATTGTGGAAATGTGTTCACTGACTGCATATTGGGTGAACACGACATGAAATATGTGAATGGTATGGCCACAACAGACCGATGCTGTGCTAATTGTGTTTAGAGTTTTGCAAATGTGACAACTGTTTGGACAAACGCTTGTTAGCGACTGAAAAAAACTGTAAGCAGCCCGCTGTTTTCCAGCCCGGGGTCAAATGTGGAGCAAGGGCGCCACCCGGTGGACAAATAAAAAAATTACAACTCTAAGGCCAGTACTGCAAACGGAAACGGAAACATAACCGATCGATTTGACCGTAATTTTTTTGCCGTGAAAAATAGCGTTTATAATGGGTTTCAATGGGGCACAAATCGACCACTAGGACCGATAGTGTAAGTTTGTCTGTAGCTTAGCCACTGAAGCTAATTTCCGGAAGTCATACTGAAATTTTAACAGTAAATGTGACCGAACTTTTTTTTGCAGACTTTCGCTATATTCCATTCAACACAGTGCAAATGGCGTGTAAATGAACAATGAAAAATGGCACAAATCGACCCAAGACCACCCAGAGGTTAATATAGCGCCAAATCACAAAAACAGTTGCCTCAAGGTGCTTTATATTGTAAGATAAAGACCCTACAATATAAAAAGAAAACAATGAGATGACCTCCTATCAGCAAGCATTCCTATGGGGTCATCACAATTAAAAGGGAAAAGTTATAAAAAAGTTCATTATAATTATTCCGACTGGCCAGCTTTTAGAATCTTACTGAGAAATAACGAAGAAGCATCCTGCTTTGATATCCAAACCACCTTAAGTGGCTCCTTTCAGTGTGGAGTAGTCTCTACTCTAAAAATTAATTAATTAATTACATCCCTTTTTAAAACTATTTTGGAATAACTGAGTTTCCATATAACCATCAGGACTTGAATTAGTTCAGAAAAACTACAACAATAGTAATAGCCTTTAAACAATAAATACCTGATGCATGTGAGGGGTAATTTTTTTATTTTTGCATGATTCACAGTTCATAATGATCCTTCTTTATTCCACACTGGGCCTCCTCTTTCTGAAACAAGCTGCTTTAAATGACTCTGAAGTGTCACCATTTCACTGCTCTTGTCTTAATTTTGAACCCTCTCTGCTGTTACCACCTTCAGTCTGAGTTTGCTCACACTGAACTTGTATTACAGTTTTTTCTGATTGCTTAAGCACATTTTTTGTAACTATTGGCTAATTTTGCAAAACTCTTCACACAAATAAGAAAACCTGTCACCCAATAATCAAAACATCGTAGTTCTCTTGCAAACGCGAACACAGCTAGATTAACTCTTCACACCTTCGTAAAAATGGTGTTTCCGTATCAAACAGTACACACAAGCCATCATCTACTAAGCACACAATGCGCCAACTGCACACTGATGGTATGAATACAAAACACATCTGGCTTTTGCTGTCTCTGTGCACAAGGTAGGCTATGTCAGTTTGAGCTCATACTTCTGTCATAGATCCATAAGCATAGAGGGATCCAAACTTCAAGTACTGGTGTTTATTCAAACACATCAAAACAAACACAAGTGTTTATTTCCAAGTATAGGATTATTTGCAATCGCCATAATGACTATATGGGTTACTTGGTCTGCAGTGAACATGCTTCCTCTGCCCCCAGCATCTGGTCACCTAGCAATTCTGTAAAGTAACAATTTCAGTAATTTTACATCAATGGTATTGGTGTGTTTCTCATTGGCATATGGCAGTGCTACAAATCTTTGTGCGAAGTGACTGTACTAACCGATTCTCATTTCAAGATGTCCTTATGGTACTTGCTACAGTGTAGCGGCTCGAGTTAGGCTGGACCCGTTGGCCAGCTACCCTCAGGGTCATTCCACGGTTGATTACATGGTCCACTATTGTAGCTCTGATGTCATCAGCAATTCTATTTCTTACTCTTCCTACCCTTCCTCTCCCCCCTCCTCATCTTCCTCTCCCCCCTCCTCGTTTTCCTCTTGCTCCTGCTTGTCCTTGTCGTCCTCTTCATCCTACTTCTTCACCTCCACGTCCTCTTCCTCGGCCTCCTCTACTTCTCACTCTTTCTGCTCCCTCCATTGTACTCCGCACACACAGCTTACCTGTATTATAGTGCTTAGGCTGATTGCAAAGTGAACTAATTATCTAAAAAAGTTTTCACATGTGAAAGTGTGCCAGACAGTTGGCAAATTAGTGTTAATGATAGCCATACATGTGTATACTTTTGCTAGGAGTGTGTTGGAAATTTGGTAATTGAGTGTTGTGCAGTGAATTGTGCCTACAGTTTTGCAAAGTGTGTGTTACAAAATTGCAAACTGAGTGCAAAGCAGTTTTTGTGCTTTTAGTTTTGCAAACTCAGTGAGTGGTTTTGCTATAAGTCTGAATAGATTTAGAGATTGTGCTACAGGAATCACAGTTAGGGTTTAAGCATTCAGAAAAAACTGTAATCCAGAGCCTGTTGAAATGAGGGTGGATCCAGATTTATGGCCTTCATGGAGCCTCATGTTTCCCTCAGAGGGTTCAGGTAGCAGCTAATGGGCTGTGCAGGAGCTCCATGCAGATCGGGGAATTCACCCTGACTCGTCTCATCAAGTGGAAACTCTTCAGCAGGGATGTTATCAGTGTTTTCTTTGGGCGTGTATCTCCAGTTTGAAGACTCAAGTCTATTTGTGTCATAACATTGAGCTGTTTTTAGACTCTGAAGTCAGGCTGAGGCGGGAGTTTCCAAACAATCACTCAGTGTCATCATTAGCTCTGCAGGATAGAAACACGATGCAGAGGAGCTGTGCCATAAAACCCACGTCAGACACCAGAGAAACACCACCTACTGCTCCTGCATGCTGCACACTGGACGGGAGGCAGGCAACAAAGCCCAAGAGCTCATTAACTTATGCTTGTTACAACACTTAAGCACACAGCAGCCATATTATTGGTCACATAATGTCATTAAAAATACTCCAAAAGCCTCCAACAGCACAAACAAGAGGTCCAGTTCAGGGTCTCTGGACCATGTAGCTAGCAGCTACAGCTGCCTGTGTCACCATCCACATGGTGGAGTCAAAGAGGGCACACTCCTTATAATGCAAACAATTTCTGCTGCGTTGGACACAAACGCAGATGAAGCTCTCATTCTCTTAAGGTTTGCTTTTCAAACCTTCAAGGTTTATTTAGGACTCTGGAGTTCATCAAATTCTCACAATGAATGAAGGCCAGTGAAGCAGCAAAGCGATAAAAGAGCCTCAAAGCATCATGAGAATGATTCCGAAGCAAACTCTAACAGAGATGATTCACATTTAAAGCTAAGAAGAGTCTGAGTAAATAACCCAACCTGTGGGAGCCAAGTTAATATAGTTCATATATTTTAGTATTTATATTTCGCTGTTGTTAAACTTGTTTGTGCAATTAATAATTTAAGAAGTAAATGCATGTTTATGGTGGAACTTAAATTATTTTATTGCTGTGTTGGCTTGGTTACGTAGTACCATGAATACACGTGTCTTAAAGGCTTTTGTTTATAGTTAAATCCGGGCATCATGGATGTATGCAAATGAGCGCATGCGGTGCGGGAGCGGGGAGAGAGAGAAAAGGAGTTAATACGGCATAAGCAATACGTGGCAGCCGGGGAGAACAGAGCCACACGGTTTTCCTAGCGTAGTAGGGTTTTTTTTGTTGAGGATAAGTTAAACCTGACTAGGGATGGGTATCGAAAACCGGTTCTTGTTGAGAACCGGTTCCCACTGTTTCAATTCCTTGGAATCGTTTTCCACTTTTAAAAACGATTCCCTTATCGATTCCAGTCGCCCCGAATGACGTCATCACGTTGAGTAGCGTCTTTTACCCAGTAGGAAACACAGCGCCTGAGCGGCACAAACGCTCAAAAGTTTGGTTACACTTTATGAGAAAGGATGACAACAGGGCAACGTGCAATACTTGCAAAGTAGAGATTTCATCAAAGGGAGGAAACACTACGAATATGCAAAAGCATTTGCTCAAAAAACACGCGATTGCTTTCAACGTATGTCGTGTTTTTGATCCGCTCCGGACTAGCGAAGCTCAACCCAGCAGCAGCGGTAGCGTTTCAACGTCCTCTCCCGTTAATACTGCAGGTAACTAATCAATTAGCATTGCATATTATGTTAGCGCGATTTACCTTATTACAAAACCTACTATTACTGTGCGTTGCATTTAGATAACCATGATGAGAGAGACAGAGTCTGGCTGGCTCAGATGCTGGCAGTTCTCGCTGCAGTCTACCGGTAGCGTCTCCTTTCAGGCCAGGATAGACGAATGTCACCCAGCAGTGTCTAAGTTTGTGGTCAAAGGCTTGCACCCATTTGCCACAGCAGATGCCCCCGATTTCACTTTGGTAAGTGAATGTGTTTAATTGTAGGCAGGGACATTACTGGATATTCTTGTGTAATTGCTACAGAATAATTTATGTTATACTTTGTTATTGCTACAGAAGAATATTTATTTTATTATTTTACATATACATTTTTTTCCTGGGGACCCTGTGACACCCCATTGAAGAGCCGTAGGCTGGATCTCTTAAGATCTCACTGTTGGGTTTGTAAGGCCATGTTACTCCTAAATTTCTATCTTGTTCAAAGAGAAGATATCAAACACAGTTCTAAGCTAATCGACTTTAGTGTTCTCCTTTTAAAAAAAAAAGAATTGATAAGAGAATCGATAAGGAATTGAATCGTTAAACAGAATCGAAAATGGAATCGGAATCGTTAAAATCTTATCAATACCCATCCCTAAACCTGACTGCTCCTGTAAGATGACCAGCAAACTGTGGAATTATTTTTTTGTTACATCTTTTCACATCGGAGTCCCGTGGAGTTCTTTTTCCTCTTCAAACTAACGTACATGAGTGAAGCACGGGAAAACTGGTCTCACGGCTATCCGATTGTTCAGTCTGACGTCACTAGCCGTGTCTGGACCTAAACTCCACTGCAGGTCCATATATCAAACGATCACTATGGCATTACTGAGAGTTGAAAAACTGTCTAAAGTCTTTCATCTTTAATAAAATTATCAGTGTTCTGCTCTACCAGGTGTAACAATTGAGTTTAACATCCAGGCATCCATGAAAACGGAATTTATGACATTTAACCGAGTTAGAAGTTAGCAGGAAGTTAGCTCGCTAGCTTCTATCTAAATACAATGTAGCATGTGCTGACTGCGGGGTTTTGGAAACAAATTAAAACGTACAGCTCTGTTATCACCAGTGTTGGGACTAACGCGTTATTAAGTAACGCGTTACAGTAACTACGTTATTATTGTGGTAACGAGCACGGTAACTAGTTATTATGCCAAAATCAGGAACGCGTTAGTCGTTACTGGGATTTAGATAGGGTCGTTACTCGTTACTTCGTGTGGTGGCATCGCGGAGCTTCCACAGATTCAATAACATTAGCAAGTGGTGGAGGCCAGCAGGTGGATGAAGGAAAAGGGACGCAGAAGGAAAAGAGACCCGAGGCGGCCGTCGGTCCAAGTGTGAACTGAACTTCAGGTAAGAAGTTATGATCTGCAGTCTATCTGGGTCAGATATAAACCAAGTTTAGGTGGAGTTTATTTTCGTTATTCTGACTTTTTCCGTACTGCGTGCTAGCTAGCATGACGGAGTTTCTATACAGCTGGGTGGTGCTATGAAGTTAATGATGTTGAACTTTATTTTGTTCATAAGTTATTAGAGTTGCCAACCGTCCCGTCTGGTATTCAGAGAAAATATTACGCGTTTCTTATAGTATGGGCTCAAAATGTGGTCATAAATATTTTGTACTTGTAAAAAAGATTTGTATGTGTAAAAAAGATTTGTATGTGTAAAAAAGATTTGTGTGTGCGTAAAAAAGATTTGTATGTGTAAAAAGAATTTGTGTGTGCGTAAAAAAGATTTGTATGTGTAAAAAAGATTTGTGTGTGCGTAAAAAAGATTTGTGTGTGCGTAAAAAAGATTTGTATGTGTAAAAAGAATTTGTGTGTGCGTAAAAAAGATTTGTATGTGTAAAAAAGATTTGTGTGTGCGTAAAAAAGATTTGTGTGTGCGTAAAAAAGATTTGTATGCGTAAAAAAGATTTGTGTGTGCGTAAAAAAGATTTGTATGTGTAAGAAGAATTTGTGTGTGCGTAAAAAAAATTGTATGTGTAAAAAAGATTTGTGTGTGTGTAAAAAAGATTTGTGTGTGGACTTAGAAAAAAAAAACCCTGCAAGTTACAAGTACGGATTTTGACCTTATTTTTCTTCCTTTCATCTGATTGGTCAATGTCATGTCAATCACAAATGTAACAATCCAATCAGAGTACAGATGGGTTTGGCTGTCGAGGGGCGCTTTTTTTGAACTGCAGGTCTTTGAAGGGAATAAATGCCCTTTTACATGCCAACCCAGCGTTTTCATTCATCACCACGAAGGAAAACAGTCTGTGGTCGTCCGAGTTTGGTGATTTTTGTGTCACAGGTCTACGTGTTTAATACAGGGACTTCCACAGCCTTTTCAACAGCGCTGCGGACCGCGGGGTGGGGGCGGGCAGTGTTTTGGAAATGACAGTCTTCATTACAAAGCTTTCTTCGTTATGAATTAGCATACATGTTTTTATTGAACATTTGAAGAACCAGCAAAAAAACAAACTCTTGTAGAGGACATAAAGTCAGAGATAGAAAAGACAAGGAGCAGGTGCATCTAGTACAGGTAGAGCTGCTGCAAAAACCCACAGAGCCCAGCAGCCAGCGTAACAAATTCTGGATCCTTTGCTTTTAGTTAGCAGTTAGCATTAGCAGCACATCCTGCGTCCGATGTGAAAGGACTTTTATGCTGCGCACTGTGACTCACAGCAATGGTCCCGGGTCAGCCCTGACGTTGTGTTAAACTAATCCTAAAGTAATAATGGTATTTCTAACCACTGATATACCACAACTTTTTCCTTTCAACAGCTACTGAAAGTTAGGGGACCGAGCTGCTATCGGATATTTATATAGCGATCCTCCAGCTTCAAACTGTATCACCCTTCAAGGACCTTTTTACACATACAAATTTTTTTTACACATACAAATCTTTTTTACAAGTACAAAATATTTATGACCACATTTTGAGCCCATATTATTGAGGTGAAAAGGAACAGTTTGTGCCGTAATTCAGCTACAATGAAAAAGGCACAAAGCTGGAGTTATTCTGTGTCTTTGCTGCACAGCTGCCTTTTCTTCTTTCATTCTCCCCCCTCCCTCTCCCGTTTCTACTTCAGTCATGAAAACTGATCAATGATCAGCTGATCGGCTCTCTTGTTTGTTTATCGCTCACTTTGCGCCGAAAGAGGAAACCAGCGGATGTCGCGGTAAACAACAGCAGCACGTTTAAGCTTGATCAGCTGTTGTTAGAATTTATTTAATATTAATTTCTAGTATCAGCTGATGTTTGCTGGAGCCACAGCTGCAAAAAAGCTGCTGGTCATGATATGGTTTGGTTATCTGGTGAGAGGGAAACATGAAGATGAAACCAGGAGATGTCCTTACTGGATCATCAGAGTTGAACAGGTGATGGAGAAACAGGTTTACCTTTTAGGTGACATGAATGAGTTGAAGGGAAGTTATGAACTGTTTCTGAGAGACTAATAACACCGGGATCCTTTTCTAAGTAGCTGACAGCTGGTAACTGTGCAGGTGCGGATCTAGCAAAGTGTTGCCAGGGGGGCATGTAGGGCATTAACAGGGAATGGGGGGCACAAAGAAATACTTTTCTTTCTTATTCTCATTTAAAATGTCTAGCTTTTAAAAAAATAATTATCTGAATCTTACAACAAACGATTGATAGATTGATGCATATATACCATCAAAACAGTGTACATCACTGTCACAACAGCGTTTGTTTTCATTCAAAGGCTTTATGATTTTTCCTATAATGGTGGGCCAGTCTCTAGTCAAAATGCCCGGGCCAATTTTCTGTCCCAGTCCAGCCCTGTATGCAGCTCATCTGCAGTCTGGTGTTGCCTACATCTTCCTATTCAGAAGGCAGAATTTCTGAGTTCTGAGTACAATCGAAAGCACCACGACTGCAGTTGTTGTGTTGGATGTAAAAGGCGCACATGACTCTGTGACGTAGGCTAGAATCATGGCAGCAGTCAATGACGGTCCAGGCGTGGGATTTCTCTCGTGGAAATATGCACATTATCTTTTCCTTTCTATTGGTAGGTGGCACAGTGCACTTGTGGCAAGTAAGCAAGCTAGAAGACTGGCAAAGTAATGGAAGCAACACATTAACAAGAGAATTCTGAGTAAAACCAAAGTTACTTTCCCTAGTAACTAGTTACTTTGAAAGTAACGAGTAACTTGAAGTAACTGAGTTACTTTTGAGAGAAGTAACTAGTAATGCAACTAAGTTACTATTTTAAAGTAACTTACCCAACACTGGTTATCACTTCCAACATAAATGAAGACAGAAAACTAAACAGCAGTGACGTTTGTAGGGTTACTGAAGTTGGGCTAGCTGGTATATAATGATGTGCTACGTGACCGCTAGCGACACAGCTATGTTAGCATAATATAAACAAGATAACTTTTTTTTTCACTCGATAAAAGTTAACGTGAGTGTTCTCGGTGGTCAGGAACAAATGTAATCGCATGGCAGGATGCTGTAAAAGAACCAAACTTCAGCCAGGAGAACAACTGAGATAATCCATCCACAATACGAGGTTAGTCATTCATATACTGCTGCATGGGATGGGCTGTAGCTACATCCTAAGGTTTTAAAAACTGAGCTTAAATAAATGATTAGCGGTAATAAAAGCCGAGGGAGGTCAACAGTGATCACTGACTGTTTTAGGAGCTTTTTGAGATCAAATAGAAGAAAATACATAACATTAAACATGTTAACAACACAAAAGTCATATTAAACGCAGACTACTTTAGGCCCGGAAGTAGGATTCGTCGCGTCATCACTGAACAACCGGATACACAACCAAAGAGGAGGAGGCCACACAGGCAGCGAACATAGTCCACACTGAGCAGTCTGAGCAGCAGTATTTGCTCAGGGATCATTGTTAATGAGTACATTATTGCAGTTTGATTGTATGTAGCTAGTTATAGAAGACTAGCTATATGTTTAACCTAGCACAAAAGCTACAAAAGTATATCCAATTACTGTTCAAGCTATATCTAGCTAGACATTATAGCAGTAAATATTTATTAGCTGTTGAATCTAGCCAACCCTGGGAGGTAATTATCACTGTAGTTATCCAGCTAGATGATGCCGATTGCAGTTTGCTAGATATATAATTATATGTAGATGAAGTGAGTGTAGCTGTATGTAGCAAGCTATTATTAGCTATCTCTAGGTGTTGAAGCACAGCAAAGTGTTTATCAGGCAATTAGCTTTAGCACAGTGAATGTTATCAGTATTATTAAGTTAAACTATATGTGTTGATGTAAGATATCAAATGGGGTTTTTTAGCTGTAGGTAATATGCTAGACCAGCTTACTGTAGCAACAAAATAGCTAATGTCCATATTAATCAAAGTACTATAGATTATTTAGGCACAGGGTTGATTTTAGCCCATTTTTGGGGGTGCTTCAGCTTTCTTACTTTTTTTGACTGTCATGATTCGGCTGTGTGGCAGGCAGGAAGTGGACCCAAACGCAAGCTTACAGAGGCAGGAATGAACTCAAAACAGAGCTTTATTGCTGGAGGCAAACGGCGAAACAAACTGAAAAGAAACTACACTAGGAAGCCATACACTAGCACACAGAGAAACACACGGCCATGAATGAGGGAGAATGTGACACTGAGAGAGGGAGACGCGGACATAAATACACAGATTTAACGAGGGAGGTGGGAGCACACGGCGAACACAGCTGACACAGATAATCGTAACTAGACAGGGCAGGAGCAACACAACATGACGCATACTGACGGGAGACTGTCAAAGTAAAACAGGAAGTACACAGTGGCGCAGACAGGAGGAGAGAGGGAGCACGGGGAGAGCACAGACATAACGGGCTGGGGAAAACATGGAATAAAACACAAGGGGAAACGAGGGCTCACAGATACACAGAGGGGCACACAGGGGGTAAAAGTCAGAAGGGGAAGTCAAATAAGGAACAAAATACAAAAATACATGAAACTAAGAATGCTGGGCCAACATGGCCCAGGATCATGACATTGACAATATTTGCTGTCTGTGTGACACACTACTAAAAGTATAAAAAGCATAGAGTACTTGATTAAGACGTAACATTTTAACAACAAAAGTATAGAATTCCCCCACCCCACCCCCCACACTCCCCCAAAATGGTTTGTTCCAGCTCGCCTCTCCCCTACTCTGGCTCTAGCTCCGTTGCTGCTAGAGCGATGGTGGCTGAGACGCAGCGGAGCGGCGGTGCCTGGCTTAAAACAGGACATATTAGCTGCATTTAACCTTCAGTTACTCTTTATATTGTTAGGTAGGAGTCAGACCATGTTTCTTTTTAGCTGAAAAACATTACACCCAGGTAATCTGCAGTGTTAAAAAAGTGTTTCCCGACTATGTTTGCTACCCTACAATCCGTCCTGCTCTGTAGTAAAATCAGCAACATTTGACCGTCCTGTTGCTCCCATTGAAATTTATATAGCCTATTTAAAATCTAAAACTTAAAATCGTCCGTAGCCTACTGTTGTTGTCCTGTTTAAAATGGAATGAGAGAAGCTGTTATTTTGTCATACGTGCATGTGCCGATATTGAATCCAAGGTACTAACTAGCTAACTGACTGGATGCCCATTAACCTCATAACCCTTGTGTGTGTGTGTGTGTGTGTGTGTGTGTGTGTGTGTGTGTGTGTGTGTGTGTGTGTGTGTGTGTGCAGAGAGACAGCCAGGTTCATAATAGATATGAGGAAGTTTTTTCAAAAAAAGGAGCCACATTCAGGTAAAAGTGTAAGAGCAAATGATCCATCAATAAAGGATGATGTTGGATCAGTGTATCAGTGGATCTTTTATTAGATGTTCATGTGGTTTGGTTATTTGCCTTTTGGTTGAAAGTACACTGAGAGAGGACTTTTTTTATTAGTGATCTTAATAATATTTTTTTTCATATTAATGTAAGTTTTTCATCTAATTGAATACAATCTATTTGTGTATGATTGTCAGTCCAAAGAGGGAGAGAGAAAGGGCAGGAGAAAGTACAAGGTCAGGAAGAAACAGGTAAGAAAACAGACAGGGAACAGCAGAAACTGTTAAACTGCTTGAGAGAGTTGACCACCAAAAGTGATTTGCCAAGGTGAGGCAACATAGGTTAAAATAAAAGAAAAAACTCTGCAGAGCCATAGTAGTATCTGCAGTAAAGATCTTTTCATACATAGTATACATTGTAACATAGGCAAAGCTGCCTCCATTTTTATAATTTTTTTATCGATATTTCAAGGACTCTATTTTTGGAGTGTATTTTTATATATCTGTATTGTATTATACATACAAATTAAAAGTGAATTTCTGTCCAAAAAGTGCACTGAGTTTATTTCTTACTCACTATGATCATCATTCATCATTTTCCCCCAGTAATTAAGGTTAGGATATGTATTTTTTTTCTATTCAAATCCATTCTTTGTTTGCAGCATTTAAATAACCATTATCTGATTTGATGGTTTTGTTACAGACTTGAAAAAAATGTTTTGCTTTTCTTTCACAAATGTGGGGATTAAATTGTGTTAAAATGTACAAAACAGTGATTTCATGTTTTGAGATGAGGACCCAGGCACAGAGAGACGTGATGAATTTAAGAATCTTATGATTTAATAAAGAAATTTGCAGACTTGTACAGAGATGGTAAAATTATGATGACTGATAATGGAGATGAATACAACAGACGATGAGGACAGAGAGGAACAGGGGTTTAAATGCACCAAGGAGACAGTCATAGAGAACTTGGGACAACTGGAGACATTTAAGGATGCAGGGACTGACAGAGACAGGGAAGAAGTCTCATCGTGACACGTTTATCTTGCCTGGCTGGGCAGCTCTCTGGGTGCTCAGCACCCCTAAAGGTCTGATCCTAGAATCGCCCCTGTTTAAGCACATCAAATATTTATCTAGGTGTGTGCAGCATACTCATATGGTAGCTGCTTGTAACGTACATGTTTTATTTAGCTTATTCCAGTCTACCTGAAATTGCTAGCTAATGTAGCCATAAACATTTTCAGTGTTAACTTTTAAGTGCTAAAGTTGATGTTAGCATTTTAAGTTTTCTTTTAGCTATACATAATTTGTTCATAGAATGGAAATGACTGAATGACTGAGGGAAGGTTAGCGTAAGGACTGGTAAGTGACGGAAGTGACGGACAAGGTAAGCGACTCATGTTGTAACTGACGTCAGACGCCGGAGATTTTGGTGGAAAATTAAAGCAAATGGTAGTTTAGATTTGAACAAATTCATTTAAGCTTCAGTATTACCAAATACACTTATCAATTGTCTTATAACTAACAACATTTGCTTAATCATCTCCAACACCCTGGAGAACAACGGGGAGAGTTTAGAGGCTCTCCAAGATTACATTGACCAGTGCTTCCAGGATCTCGTGATGAAGAAGGCCCAGAGTGCAGCTTCCCCGGCCAAATCTGAGACGCCGTCGTCGAAAAGACTACGCCCGGCAGATTCCCCCGGCTCAACATCGCCAGCTGGCAAAGATATTGTCGACATACTGGAGTCAATTGACAAACGATTGTCCAGTTTCGATGCAAGGCTGTCCTTGGTGGAGATTCTTCACCGGAAATTTAAATCCTTGCGAGAATCCCTGGAGTTCAGCCAGCAGCAGGTGGAAACGCTCGCTGCTGAAAATGCCACGCTAAGGGAGTCGGTGAAATCTCTCACAGACAATGTTACTCAGCTAAATAGAGAAAATAAAAAAATAAAAGAAACAGTTATTGATCTACAAGCTCATAGCATGCGTGATAATCTGGTATTTTCTGGTATTCCAGAAGCCGCTGGAGAGGACGCGGAGACTACAGTAAAAAGCTTCATCAAAACCCACCTGAAGCTGCCAGAGGACACGGTGAAGAACATCGTCTTTGATAGGGCACATCGCTTCGGCCCCATGCGGGCTGCGACCAGGAGACCACGTCCTATTGTGGCCAAATTCGGCCACTTCAAACAAAAGGAACATGTGAAAAGCCGCGGCAGGGAATTATAAGGAACGGACTTAAGCGTGAACGACCAGTTCCCCAAAGAGATCTTGGAACGACGCAGGGTCCTCTTCCCAATCCGACGCGGCTTCATCCAGAAGGGCTCCCGCGCTGTCATCGCTGTGGACCGGCTGTACGTGGACGGACAGCTCCACCGCGACCCCAACATCACTCCGTGGCTGTATTAACTTCATACCAGATAAGAATCAGCTACACCCTTTCACTATCCACTCACACTAACTTGCATTAACATCTGTTTAACTTATCGGTATCAAATCGCATCTTAAGTGTGATTTCCATACTACTCATGGTGTTAGAGACCATACTAACACCATGTTTTTGAAATTAAAAATATTGAAGTTTATGGATCTTATAAAATACAAAACGGCAAAAATTATGTATAAAGCTAGATATAATATGTTACCAGGAAATATACAGAGGATGTTCTATGACAGAGAAGGAGACTATGAACTAAGGGGTAAGTTAAATCTGAAGATCCTTAAAGCACGGTCAAATGTTAAAACTTTTTGTGTAACTATTTATGGAGTAAAACTGTGGAATAGCTTTACTGCAGAATTACAGCAATGCTCAGGAATTGGCAAGTTCATAAAGACACTTCGAAAATTACTTTTGGAAGGATATGATATTGAAAAAAACAATCACCCATTGTATGTATAAATATGTCAACTCGTATTGAAATTATAAATATCGTGCCAGCCTTGTTGATATAAGTTTCTTGTGTATTGTGTGGAATATGTGATGAGGAGAATTAGGTAAATATGTGGGATTAATAAGATGTTGAGCAGGGGTAGGAGTTAATAAGTATGTGTATACTTCTTCCTACTCCTTTTCAGACCAAACAATTGTTATTTCATGTTAGACGAATGTGTTTTATTTTATTATATTTCTTTTTTGCTTGTCTGTACAAATACGTGTGTGTGTATATCTACACATATATTCGTATCCGTAAACGAAAGTACATGTAGACGAGTACATATTGTTTTTTTTGTTTTTTGGTTGTTTGTTTTATTATGTCTGAAATAAATAAAGATACAATACAATACAATACATTTCATAGCAGAATTAACACCGCCATTCTCCGTCAGTGATTTAATTGGAATGTTTCCGGGTTTTTATTCTTCTCGTTTTTTTTTTCTCTTTTTCCCCCTCTTGTTTTTATGCTGCTCACCCTTGTCCTTGGTTCCTTTCTTTATTTCTTTCACTGCTTCAATCACCTGCTTCCACACTCATCCACAAACAACATCCTTTATTTCGACACATACGCACCGCACAATCACGCACAGTCATGCGCTCAACGGCAGCACATTTACATCAGTCAGACAACGCACACAATCGTATAGGATACACACACTTAAGCCAAGCCTACTCATATTAGTAAGTATGCACACACATAGTCAGACTCAGGGAGCATCTCACCACACATTTTTTCTCTCTCTCCTTCTCTTTATTTATGAACAAGTGATGTATTCTCTCCACCTGTCTAAGGCATACACAGCATACATCCCTAGTTATACACAAACATCTATGGGTACACTGAGGTTCATTACATGGAATATAAATGGAGCTGGCTCCAGAGACAAGAGGTTAAAAATATTTAACCAACTCAAAAAACTACAGGCAGATGTTGTCCTTTTACAAGAGATCCACAGACCTCTTATGCTGGGCAGACACTGTGCGATTTTTTCAGTCGCGCGATTCAGCTCCTGCTCAAACTGTACGGTTGACTCGCAGGGGTTAGAAGTTCATAGGTCACGATGCAGGGTCTCACACTATACGGCCCAATGCTCTGATGCGACCTGAGTGCTCACACTGTGCGTACATAAAATGAAGGTTATAACAGAAATTCTGTCGCTCGCTCTCCCTCTCTGTCTTTCACTCACACAGACACGCACACCACCACCATCAACTTTGCTAAATTGCTAATGAAAAACATTGATCAGGCAGCTGTGATTGAGCAGCAATGTAAATCCAACTATTTTCACGGTTGTTGTGGTCGTGATAATTTTGTGAGGCCACATCAAAAAGGCTCGGATGAGCTTTCCAAAGTTCTACAAGTTGTGCCTCCATCGCTTGTGTCCAGATCACACGCTGCAGTGCCGTGCTGTGCCGTCTTTTTCGCTGACATTTGTGTTTGCGCATGCGCAGTGTGAGAAACTGCAGTGACACCCTCACGACCAAGCGATTGATGATCGGGAGCTGGTCGTGAGGTGTTAATCGCTTCTCATTACCCCACGTATACTACACGATACACGACGCACGATGAAGGCCAAAATCGGGCCGATCGCCAAAACGGTCGCACGACTCAAAAATCGGCTCAAAATGGGGCCAAAAATTGCACAGTGTAAGCCCAGCATTAGAGGTTCGAATGAACTTAAAACACCTGAGTTTCCTAATGTGTTCTCAGCTTGTTATAATTCTAGACAAAGGGGAGTAGCAATTTTAATACATAAAAATATTAATTTCACAGTACTCGATACAGTCATAGATCCAGAGGGCAGATTCTTAATCATTAAACTATCTATACTTGATAAAAAGCTATGTATTGCAAGTGTATATGGTCCAAATGTTGATGATCCCTCATTCTTTCACGGTTTTTTCAGTGCACTCTCTGAACACTTAGATGGCACACTTGTTCTTGGAGGCGACCTCAACCTTGGACTAAATGAAGAAATGGATAGGCTCAATACAGCAGGAACTCAGCGTAATTGGCAGTCCACAAATATAATCAAACAGTATATTAGCGACTTTGGTCTTTGCAATGCATGGCGCTCCCTTCACCCCACCAGTAAGGAATATACTTTTTTCTCACATGTCCATCACTCCTACTCTCGTCTAGATTATTTTGTGGTCAGCAGCTCACTGCTGAGCGACATTTCAGACACTGAGATTCACCCTATAGCTGTCAGCGATCATGGTCCTGTATCTTTAACACTAATGCACAAGAATAATACTACACCAAGTAAAAACTGGAGATTTAATACATCACTACTTAAAGATGAAGACTTTATTAAATATTTTTAAAAAGAGTGGACTTCATATTTAGACTATAATGACACTCCCAGAACATCAGCTTCTGTTCTATGGGAAGCAGGGAAAGCTGTGATGAGAGGTAAAATAATTTCTTTCTCATCACATAAAAAGAAAAAAGAAAACAAAAATATTCAGGAATTAGAAAAAACCATCAAATCACTAGAAGAAGCCTACGCGTCCCACCAAGATCAGGAAACATTGAACAAAATACGCAAAGCAAAACTAGAATTAAATGAGATAATTAATTAAAAAAACAAAATTCTTAGTACAAAGACTACGCTTACAAAATTATGAACATGGTAATAAATCCGGTCAATTTCAACCAATCAGCTAAAAATAAATAAAGAAAAAACAACTATATGTGCTGTTCAAGATCCATCTGGGAACACAATATATGAACCGAAACAAATAAACAACATTTTCAGGGATTTCTATAAAACGTTGTATTCACCACAAATAAACCCATCTAAAAAGGAAATTGATCAGTTTTTGGACAACATAACTCTTCCAAAATTATTAGACACTCAAGCAATAGCAATGGCACTGGATTCACCACTAACACCAGGTGAACTCCAGGAAGCCCTGATAAGTATGCCCAATAATAAGGCTCCAGGTCCAGACGGCTTTCCTGCAGAATTCTACAAAGAATTCTGGACGATTCTAGCACCAGTTTTCTACAGAACGGTGTTGGAAATCAAAGAAAAGGGCAGACTTCCATCAAATATGAATTCTGCAAACATTAATCTCCTGCTAAAACCAGGCAAAGACCCTGTATATCCCTCAAGCTATCGTCCAATATCCCTTATAAATGTAGACCTTAAAATAATCTGCAAAGCTCTCTCAAAGAGACTGGAGAAAATAACCCCCTTCTTAATTCATCCTGACCAAACTGGTTTCATAAAAGGTAAGCACTCATCAACAAATACACGTAGATTACTTAATTTGATAGACTACTTGTTATAATCTCAGGATAAAAATGCTCGGAAACTCAAGTGCCAGTTTTAGGACGTTTACTGACCACTTTTAGAAACAACCACAGCTAGTCGCACACATACAGGAAACTGTCCCACACATAACATTCCGGCAGGGAGAACCCTGAAAAACCTCTGAAGGTTCCGGGGTTCAACGCCCCCAAACATACATTAACAACAACACTGTCTATAACACTTCCCCCCCCCCCCCCTTAAGCAAAAACCCACAACATAGCAATTATGCATAAGTACGAAAAGAGAGGGAGAATTCAACACCACATTATTTTAACAATTCAGTCTATCAGGGGGCTTGTGCTGCCTCTTTGACCTTCTCAGTCCTGCTGCTGGGTTCTCTAGGCTAGGAGCCTGCTGAGCTCCTGTGGCCGGGTTCGGCTCAGGTGACTTAGATTGCTCCACCAGCCCTTCTGGTGATACTGAAGAACCAATCCCGATCTCAGGGGTTGCTGACACGACTTCCCCTTCGGGTGAACCACTCTGAGGCCCCACAATGTCCACAGCCCTGTCTCCACCATGTGCGTGCGAACCACTCTGAGCCCTCTTCTCAGCTCCATCTGTGCGGGCTCTCACATGATCCTTGTGCCTGCGAACTTGTCTGCCATCCAACAACTCCACCACAAAAGATACTGGCCCTGAACTGTGGTGAATGACGCCAGGCAGCCACCGTGAGCCACCCGTAAAGTTTTTGATATACACACAGTCTCCTTGCTTGAAAACACAGCCTCTGGCATGTAGATCATGTCTCACCTTCTGCCCACCTTGTGACTGGGTGACTCTGGCTCCCACATCTGGGCGAAGAAGGTCCAGATGAGATCTGGGCTTCCTCCCCATCAGCAACTCCGCTGGGGACAAGCTTGTGGTTGTATGAGGCGTGTTGCGATACTGAAGTAGGAAACGGCAGAGCCTCTTTTCTATGGAAAGACCTGGCATTTTTTTTAGACCGTCTTTCAGTGTCTCCACGGCGCGCTCCGCTAAGCCATTGGAGGCAGAGTGGTAGGGTGCTGTGCGGATATGTCGGATCCCATTTATCTCCATAAATTCTTGGAAGACCCCACTTGTGAACGTGGGCCCATTGTCCGTGACCACTGCCTCTGGTAATCCATGTGTTGCAAAGATTCTCCGGAGTGTGTCTGTGACGACTGGGGCTGTGATGGTCGGCATTATGTGGGCATCCAGCCATTTTGAATGCACATCCACCAACACCAGGAACATGTGGCCCAAAAAGGGGCCGGCAAAATCTAGATGAAGCCTGGACCATGGACGGCCAGGCCACTCCCATGGGTGGAGTGGGGCAGGTGGTGGTATTTTTTGGTTTGACTGACATTGAGAACAGGCTTTTACCTTGTCTTCCAAGGCACTGTCCATTCCCGGCCACCACACGAATGACCTTGCCAGACTTTTCATCCGAGAAATCCCTGGATGAGCCTCATGCAACACTTCAATGATCTGTGACCGACCTGGAGGCGGAACAATGACTCGGGAACCCCACAGGATGCAGCCATCTTGAACACTGAGCTCCTGCTGACGCTTGGCATACGGTTTGAGCTGATCTTGCTCCACTGTTGCTGGCCAGCCCTGCAACAGCCACTGTTTAACCCGAGATAACTCTGGATCCCGTTCAGTCAATGCTTTGATGTTTTTAGCACAGACCGGAGAGTTCGCCAACTTGTCCAGCAAAAACACAGTTTCTGGGGGCAAGTTCGACTGGTCGGGGACCTCCGGGAGGGGGAGGCGGCTGAAAGCATCTGCATTCGCATTTTCAGGTCCCGCCTTATAAACAATGCGATACTGGTATGCCGACAGTGTTAATGCCCAGCGCTGAACCCGGGCTGAAGCCATGGGTGGGATGCCTTTTGCTTCACTAAAGAGACTCAGGAGGGGCTTATGGTCTGTAACAATAGTAAATGGGCGGCCATACAGGTACTGATGAAATCGTTTCACAGCAAAAACTATTGCTAAGCCTTCCTTCTCAAGCTGTGAATAGCCCTTTTCTGCTGCTGTGAGCGTGCGTGACGCATATCCGACCGGTTTCTCTTCCCCCTCTTCCATGCGATGGGAAAGAACAGCTCCTATGCCATACGGGGAGGCATCACTGGACAGGACCACCTCCTTCTCCGGATCAAAATGCACCAGGAGTGGTGCCGATTGTAACAGTTCTTTTACCTGTCTGAAGGCCTTCTCCTGTGCTTGGGACCACCTCCACTGATTGTCTTTGTGCAGCAGCCCATACAGGGGAGCAAGCATGCTGGAGAGGTCAAAAACTTCCCATAATAGTTCACTAAGCCCAAGAATGATCTTAGTTCAGCTACATTCTTTGGACTCGGGGCTTCTTTTACTGCCCTCACTTTCTCTTCCAGTGGGGACAGGCCCTGTGCAGAGATGCGATGACCCAGGTATGTCACACTAGGGGCTTGGAAAACACACTTACTGCGCTTCAAACGCAACCCAGCTTCTGAGAGCTTCTTCAACACCTGCTCAAGGTTACGCAGATGCTCCTCTTCTGTTTTACCTGTAACTAAAATGTCATCCAAGTAAACAGCAACACCAGGAATGTTTTGCAGAAGATTGTCCATGGTGCACTGAAAGATAGCCGGACTGGATGCAACGCCAAACACCAGGCGGTTGTACTTGAACAGCCCCTTGTGTGTGTTTATTGTCACATATTTTTTTGATTCCTCATCCAGCAGCAACTGCTGGTAAGCATGACTCATATCCAACTTTGTGAATGTCCGACCACCCGCCAGTGTGGCAAACAGGTCATCCACTCGAGGCAGAGGGTAGGCGTCGAGCTGAGAGGCTTGGTTCACTGTCAGTTTGTAATCACCGCATATACGCACCCCTCCATCCTCTTTCAACACTGGTACGATCGGGGCTGCCCAGTCCGAGAACTCTATTGGCTCAATGACCCCTATCTGTTGTAGTCTCTCCAACTCTGCTTCCACCTTGGCCTTCATGGCGTATGGTACAGTGCGTGGTTTGAAAGAGCGTGGCCGGGCAAAAGGGTCCACACACAGCTTCACAGTGGTGCCCCGGAGAGTGCCCAATTCATTCTTGAACACATCTGCATACTTTCCCAGTAACCTCTGCTATTACCGTTACATACCTGATTTCCCTCCAGTTCAGGCGGATTTTCTGCAGAAGGTCACGACCCAGCAGACTAGGCCCCTCCCCTTTCACCACCAGCAGTGTTGCTGCAGCTTCTTGACCCTGATATGCTGCATGCACCTCTATAGCACCAAGCAGGGGAATGCATTCACCTGTGTACTGTCTAAGGCTTATCTCAGTCGCTTGGAGGGCTGGTGCCCCGCCCGAGTGCCACAAGCTGTGGTAGGTGGCTTGGCTGATCACCGAAGCTGAAGCCCCTGTATCCACCTCCATTTGTAGCTCCTTCCCATTTACCTGGATAGTGGCATAGATGGGCTCCACACAGCACTTATTAAAGCCAACCAGATTAAACATGTTGAAAACACACTCATCCTCTTCAGGCGCCATGCCCTGCAGGTGATGCGTGTTTAGTTTGTTTTTTGTCTTCCATTCCGTCTTTGATTTCTCCTTAGCGCCCCTGCATTTCTTGGCTAAGTGCCCCTTTTTCTTGCAGTTATGGCAGGTACTGTCTTTGAAAACACAGTCCTTGGCAAAGTGTGCCCCCCCACACCGGTAACACTCCAAAAGCTCCCTCGGTTTGCCCCTCACACTTCGAGATACATGATGCACCTCGGTTGAGTGCATATTGTTGTTAGCTTTCCGAATGTCTTTAGTGTTATTAGCTGCCGTTTCTATTGCCTGAGCAATTTCCAAAGCTTTCTTAAAGTCCAGTGTGGGCTCCCCCAACAACCGACGCTGCATGCCATCATCATTTATACCACACACCAACCTGTCGCGGAGCATGTCATCCAGCACGCCTCCAAACTCACAGTGCTCTGATAGCTGTCTCAGCTCCGTCACATACGCAGCCACCGAAACTCCCGGCTTGCGTGAATGAGTGTGGAATTTGAACCGCTGAACAATCATGGAGGGTTTCGGGCAGTGATGATTTTGCACCAACGTCACCAGTTCTTTGAAACTGAAGTCCCCGGGTTTCCGAGGCGTCGTCAGGTTACGTATCAACTTGTAGGTCCTCGCTCCACACGCACTGAGAAGAACTGACCTTTTTTTTTCTTCGTCCGAAATGTCGTTTGCCAAGAATCAGAATCAGAATACTTTATTCATCCCGAGGGAAATTAGGGTTACAGCAGGCAGCATGCTAATGGCGCATGCGCACTTACAAAGGAACCTTCTGACCAACTTTACACAAACGTCACATTGGGCAGACATGTCAGAAAGGTAGGCTGATAGGAAAAAACAACGAAAATACACTACATATGGTAAGAGGAGGAGAAAAAAAACTCCACTCAGACTGAGCACCGAGTGGGAGAACAGTTTGATAACAGAAAAAACACCTCAGCACAAAAGCACATGACTATCAATAAACCATAGAAACACAAGACAAGCAACAGGGGCGGGTAAAGGGTAAGAGAGAGCCGGTGTAGACAGCGCATCCGGTCCTGCAGCATCTGTGTTGGTCCAGTTGACTGCTATCTTCCCCGGTAGGGCATAAGCATCGAAGGCGTTGGAAAGGGAGGGGGGATGAGTGAGTGCTTATCAGTGTAAGTGTGTGTGTGTGCGTGTCCATAGTTTAGCTGAGACAGTGTCCTTCGGCCTATCAGGCTAAGTAAACAGTCCTCCAGCCAATCCAGGTGTCCTTGCATGGGATGGGAAGAATAGCCGTAACACAGTCATTATCAGGGAGTGATTGTTCGGCTCCAGCCTTGGGCCTGCAGCTGGCGCCGTGATGGGGATCCGCAATGTTTATGTTGGTTTTGTTAATTTCCATGCGAGCAGCCCAGGAGAATTTTTCAGGCTGCTCTCTAACACTCCAACACTGGCCTCTCGATCTCCCGTTGGAGAGTCGCGAGCCTCCCCATGATGGTATCAAACTTCTGTTCCATGGTGTTATCGTTCTTTTGATTCTGAGACCTCACAACTGCAGTGATCCGTTCCGCGATGTTTTCCAACTGTCGCTCAAGGGTCTCATTTTGAGCAGGCCTCTCTCTGATGTTTCCCCTCATACGCTCAATGGTGTTGTTTTGAGCCTTCACAGCAGCTGCAAGCGTCTCCAAGGTGTTGACCATTTTACGTTCTTTGTGAGAGGTTGTGCCTCGTTCCATTTCGATTCCAGCAGGCAGCCTTGGGGGGGTTTGAACAGCCGGTTCCGCTCTCTTATTTCTCCGATAAACCAGGGCTAAGCCAACTCCGATCAGCATGAACCCTGTTATCATGGTTCCGAATAGATAGATATCTTCAGTGTCCTCGATCGACAGTCCCGTCAGGCACATGATCCTCCAGTTCTGCCACCCGTCCATCGTGTATCCGGCAGGGAAAGTCCCTCCAGGGCACTCAGGCTCTCCCGAGCCCAGATTTCTCGTTGAGAAAAGGGTGTCAATAGCATTCAGAGACCAGTGTTCAAGCCTCTCGACATATTCAATCCAGTCGCAGTCTCCCTTGGCGAACTCCGTGAGCGATCCGATCGTAGCCATAGATGCGAAGCGGTAGTCCGACTGCAAAATCCGTAGCAAAAACTCAAAACTGCAGCTTTTATCCTCGTCGCCAAAAAGGTGTTATAACCTCAGGATAAAAATGCTCGGAAACTCAAGTGCCAGTTTTAGGAAGTTTACTGACCACTTTTAGAAACAACCACAGCTAGTCGCACACATACAGGAAACTGTCCCACACATAACATTCCGGCAGGGAGAACCCTGAAAAACCTCTGAAGGTTCCGGGGTTCAATGCCCCCAAACATACATTAACAACAACACTGTCTATAACACTACTCATACAGTAAAAACCTAGAAACTACAATATTCTCTTTAGATGCAGAAAAAGGATTTGACAGAGTTAACTGGAAATTTCTATTTGCAACTTTACACAAATTTGGTTTTGGATTCTCTTTCATTAACTGGTTAAAAATATTATATAATTCCCCAACAGCTTGTGTCAGAACACATGACCAGACATCCTCCAGCTTCTGTCTCCTGAGGGGCACCAGGCAGGGATGCCCACTCTCCCCTTCACTGTTTGCAATTTTTATTGAACCACTAGCAGCAGCAATTAGACAGAATTCAGTAATTAAGGGCATAACATGCAAGAATGTGGAACATAAAATCAGCCTTTATGCGGATGATGTGTTACTCTTTCTCCAAAATTCACAAACCAATATATCTGTGGTGATTGAATTGATAAACTCTTTTGCAAGAATATCAGATTACTCAATTAACTGGTCAAAATCTACAGTCCTTCCAATTAATTGCTCCTTCCATAATTCCTCTTCTACACCACTGCAATCGGGAAATATAAAATATTTAGGTATTAATGTTTCTCCCAAGCTTGCAGATCGAACTAAATTAAACCATATCCCACTTTTAAAGAAGGTAGAAGGCGATCTGGCTGGGTGGAAATGTCTACCCATATCACTCATGGGAAGGGTTGCCGCTATAAAAATGATGGTCTTACCAAAAATAAATTATTTATTCTCAATGATCCCAACTAAACCACCACAAGATTGGTTCAGATCTCTAGATTCATGTATGTCCAAATTCCTTGGAAAAAAAACCCCCCACGTATAAGCTTAAAAACACTACAAAAGACCAAGGATAAAGGAGGATTAGAACTACCTAACTTTCAGCACTACTTCTTAGCCAACAGGCTTCAGTTTATCTCAGGATGGCTAAAACATACCCTCTTAGATGAACCTTGGCTAGATATAGAACAAGCACTTTGCAATAATCTAGAGATTTCAGATCTACCATTTATCAGCTCAAACATCCAACGACATAAATGCTTTAAAAGCATCAACATCAGCTCTTCTCTGACAGCATGGTGGGAGTTTCTAAAATTGACGGAGTCTTCATTAATCCCATGCAAACGTACACCTATCTGGAACAACCCTGACATATTACAAAACAATAATATGATAAACTTTTCAGATTGGAGTGGTAAAGGAATCAAATATTTAGAACATATAGTAGAAGGAACAGAATTTATTTCATTTGACGGACTAGTTACACAATATGGGATCAACAAGAAAAGATTTTTAGAATATCAACAAATTAAATCCATAGTAAAAAAGAAATTTAAACCGGGTCAAGTTGAACTACAAACACCACCAAGTGTGGTTCAATTTCTTACTCTTAAAACCCCCAAATTACTATCCAAAATATACAGAATGCTTTCTAAAACAGATGAATCAATATCACTTCCTATTGCAAAATGGGAAGCGGATTTATCAGTTAACTTAGACCTAAACCTCTGGTCTCAGATTTGCTTAAAAACCTTTCATCTAATTAGAAATCCCAGTCTTCAATTAATTCAATACAAAATACTACATAGAGTGCACTATACAGGTCATCGGATGTTCAAGATGGGCTTTACGTCTACCAACAACTGCTCACACTGTCAAACTAATTCACCAGACAATTATATCCACGCTCTTTGGTTCTGTCCACCAGTTCAGAAGTTTTGGCGCGAGATATGTGAAGACTTATCAAAGTGTCTGAAATGTAACATTCCAACTTCTCCTTTAGTGTGTTTGTTGGGCAGCTTAGATAATGTCACTACAGATAAGAATATAGCCCATATGGTTTTCACTGCCCTATGCATAGCCAAGAAAACAGTCCTCGTGAACTGGAAAAATAAAAATAATCTTAATTCTAACCAATATAGAAATTATCTATTAGATTACATTAGTCTCGATACAGCCTCTGCCACCACATCAGATCAATTGCTCTGGGCTCCTTTGATTAGCTCCATCACCTAGTGGGGATGAGGGGTCATAGTTTGGTCCCACCTTCGCTGTTGTGATTGGTGTGGGGGTAGGGACAGGCTTAGGGCGTCGGGGCATCTTCCTTGGGGGGCTCAACCCGGGGTAGCGGTCATGGCCCATTAGGGGCTCTGTTGGCTCTTAGGTGACGGTTTCCTCGTGGCTGCGTGCAGCGGGGCTAGGGGAGGGTCTGTGCTGACGGACGTGGGTTACTGACCTGGTAGCCTGGCTGCCCCTGGGTGGGTCCGGGACGGGCGTGAGGTTCTGGGGGTGCTCCGTCTCTGGACTGGGGCCCTGGCTGGGCCTCAGGGGCTTGGGTCCTGGTTGGTATGTTGCTGGGGTTGTGGGCAGGTGGGTGTATGGGGGTGCCGCCACTGCATCGAGCCACCTGGTGGGGGGGGGGGGGGGTTGTTACACCTTGCATGAGCTCTCCTCTCTTCAGGAACTCACTCTGCAGGAGGGGGAGATACAGGAGAGGTGGAGGAAGATCTCAGCCTGGGCATCTATTGTCTTGTGTAGTCTGGAAGATGAGTGGATGACGAGGTGGGTGCAGTTTTCTCTATGGTGGGGTCGGGTGGGCTGTCCCGGGCTCTGTGGGGCCGGCCGGCGCTGCCTTTCTGGGCCCCGGTCCGGATGGGCCTGGGCCCCCTTTCCCTGGCGGGGAACCCCTCGGGTTGTGGAGTATGGGGGTGCCTACTGGGGTCAGCGGGGGAGCTGGCCCCAGGGAGGGGTCACTTGCCCCTCCCTTCCTTTCCTCCCCATCTCCAGCTGCCTCCCTCTTCCCGCTCCACCACAATCACCCACACATGCAGGGCCTTGGGGTAAAGGTGTGTCACCAGGGTGCAGGGAGGCATCCCCCCTTCTGTCCCCTTCTGGCTTCTTGTGCCTCAATTTTATCTCACAACTTAGACATTCACATTACTCACACTCTCATAACACATACATATAGGATCTTGGGGGTGGGCACGGTACACGGACTCCAAAAGACCATCAGGGTGTACACCACACCCCTGGCGTCGTTGCCCACCTCTCAATTTTAAATACACGTAGACATTGAGGGCTATCAGGAGGGGTGCTTACCTGCTGCTCTCTGGCAGGTAGCTCCATGCCCTCCTGGGTTTTAAATGTACCTTAGAACACATCCCAGATAGCAAGGAAACATTGAAACACTGTTGAGTCAATATCAGGCTGTGTCATTGAATCAACGTTGAAGTGTGACGTTGACCTAACGTCACTCTTGCACCCTTTTTTAACGTTGAAACAACGTCAGGTTTTGATGTTGAATCAATGTTGAAACCTGACATTGATTCAACGTTGTATTTTCTAATACTGTTGACATTGAAACAATGTCAGATTCTGATATTGAAACACTGTTGAGCTATAGTGTTGATTTTCCACCTCTTTCGCACAGTTGCTTTTTATTAAAACAACAGTTAAATCATGACTGGAAATCTACCTTTCTTTATAGGTATTTTAACCAATACTAAACTACTGCATGTTTCCATCAATACTTAAACCACCTAAACACATAATTGTACTTATTCCTTAAATTGGACACCCTTTATAAAAAAAAAAACCAAATGTCTCACAATGTATCATGTCAATATTAATATCCTAAAATAAGAAAGCATTGCATGTGATGTAACAGAGAAAAAAAAAAGGTCAATAGTCATGTTTCGTTTGCTAAATACTTTATTAAAAGACAGTTTCCTATTTACATTTATATGTTTCACAGAAGTTTGTAATTTTTTACTCT
Organism: Rhamphochromis longiceps; assembly: GCF_057381845.1. Classification (NCBI taxonomy): domain Eukaryota; kingdom Metazoa; phylum Chordata; class Actinopteri; order Cichliformes; family Cichlidae; genus Rhamphochromis; species Rhamphochromis longiceps. The sequence goes on along the minus strand of NC_140573.1, from coordinate 19,633,689 downwards.
GGGATGGGGATGCATGATGTGCGTCCTGCACCACCCAAACGATCTGGGGCGTATCGGAGCCATTTCTGCACTGCTTGCGCAAAGACAAACTCGGACATAGAGTTTGCCCCTAACTGCTGCGTCAGGCCATCTAGGACAAAAATACACACACACACACACACAAACAAAAAAAGTGAATTAGAGCACGTGAATAAGCTCTTGTTAACTGTCTTCAGCGGGGAGAAAGTATGTAAACTCCTAGGCTGATAAACATGAAAGTCACCAGGCGTAAATCTGCAAACTGCCGCATTTGATTCCCAAAGAGCTATGAGCGGAAAAAGTGATAAGTCTTAGCATGGTGTGCCGTGTATCCTTTAAAACAAAATAAACATGGGGTCCTCAGGCTGTACAAACTACAACCCGAGGACTAAACAAGCCAAAGACCAAAGACTCCATCTCCAGATTAACCGGACATGAAAGTCTTGTTATTAAGAAAGACAAAGTAATATAGCAAAAAAACAGTAAAACTTACCAAATATGCATTTGCAGAGCGCTGTATCTTTAAATGCCATTTTTTGCTTTGTCTGGTCCTTGGTTTTTTTCCCTGCCCAGTTTAGTACCGAGGCCAGCTCGTTTGTAATGGCATAAGCCATTACACGGCGGACTCGCACCTCCAGTGTGGTCCTTCCAATCAAGGCAAAGCGTCTCACCTATAGACACATTTTAAGAGATGGAATTAGCGTGTCTCATGTCTTAAATGTGTATGCAAGTGCTTGTGTGTTTAATCAACAAGCCGTTGTTATGTATTTAAATCACATCTGACAGCTATTACACTTTATAGTTACAAAGTGTATATAACCTTTATATACTTACCATTGCCTTATTTGCCTCTTGTGATTGAAGAGCTGGCTCTGCATTGTTTAGCTCCTCAATGTTGTGCAAGGGCAAATCCAGAGGCAGTACCCCAGCATCTACCGATTCATTGCGGATGGCTCTGACCTCCTCACGGAGTTCATTAACAGCTCTCGTCAGGTCTGACAGAAAAAGATAAATTTTTTTAAGTATTTAAGAATACAGACAACTTGTCAAAAGTTTCCTTGTGTCACACACAGATATGTACAAAGACACTAGACAGTATTTTATTACCTGGTATTTTCACTCGAGGGGCCTGGGGAAACCATTTCTTTGTGGGCTGCTCATCCTCTGAGTCACTATATGTGTACAGGGGATTTGGTCTAAAGAAAAAAAGTTGAAAACGGTCATAAGTAATTACAAATGTGCTTTTGGAACATTTTTTCCTAAAGTTACAGTTTAATTTATAACAACACACACAGGAAACGGAGATGTGCAAGAAGGTACAGTATACAAGGAATTTTTGAAGTGCACAAGTGTACACGGCTTTGCATTTATAAAAAGTTTACAAGCTTCCACTTTTTGGACTATATTATGTGGTGATATTGCAGTATGCAAGCACCACAGATATGTACAAAAGACAAGATCATAAATTCTTAGCAATCAAAGATATGTTTGTGAAATAAAAAAAGTTTTACTTGTGCTTTCTTTTATGACTGGTCTGAGTTTCAGCTTCGAACTGAAGGTCAGACGTATCACAGTGTTCACTTAGATATTTCTGAAGACTGCGTTCTGCTTTGTGAAATGTGTCTGGAAGTACAAACACAATGTATGGCCAGACATAAATTAGGACATGAAAAACTTGTTATTGTTACATTTATACAACACCAATCCAGATGATACCCACCATGGCTTATTAGAAGTCAGACTGGTGCATAGGTGAGCCATGTTGAACCAGGATGAACTCTCCTCTTTACTGCATCGTGGATCCTGAATGTGTCTCACGGAGGATATGGAGGCCATGACAATTTCTCCCCATTTATCCATGAACTAGGGACTATTTCTGTACCACCAGTGCTGAACAATGCACCAGTCTTTCATTTTTATCTTTTTTTTAATTTGGAGTCCTTTTTTGCCCTGTCTAGGATAAACAGGAAACAGATAATTACAATATATTTCATAGTCACTACAAAACTTGATCTATTGATTGAACTAAATAATAAATAATAGCTTAAAATGTATATAGGCAACAATTACAAGCAAACCCGTATATGTAAGCATTTAAACACTGAAGATAATAACATTAACAGTATTTTGTCTAAGTCTGCCATTGTAGGAATTCATGGCACCGAGACAAAAACTTGGCGCACAGTGTGGCGTCAAAATAGGCGCACACCTTTGACGCTGCGTTTTCTCCGTCTTCCTCGTCCACACGTAAATGCTAAACGCAGTTTACGTGTGGACAAAAGGTGCAAACGCAAGTTAGGTGAGCGTGCAGCGTAAAGTTTGAATTGAGTGCGAATCGAAGCGGGTGCTCTCCAATCATTAAAAGTAACAAAGTCATTGAACACATTTATACAGTTACCTTTACGTTTATCAATCATATATCACAGATTTAAAATTTTTTGTAGTACTATGCTAAAAAGCAACTACAGAGCGAAAGTCTGGGTCAAGCGCCGAGGCGACGGCAAGAACAAAGGAACCCTCGAAGCGTTAAAGCTAGCTTTGTAAGGAAATATAACGGAAAAGTATGAAAATGTTTTCTTTGTTGATAGACTTTGTTTGCAGTGCAATTTATTTGTTGCCGGATTGTAAGAAGAGAAAGACACAATTTCGGGCTCCCACATTTTATCTGAAACTTTACATTAACAAGTTTGTTTTGGTTTTTTTTACTGTTATTCAAATGCAACCGTGGAAATAACGAATAGAACAAAAGTCATTCATTCTTACCTTATACTAATCGTGGTGCAGGCCAGTGCAGTGCATGAACTTATACCTTCTCCGGTCAATTCCGCTGAGAGTAAATCTAATGTCCCGCTCTACTGTACAAGACAATGGTTACCTGGAGGGATGTACCAATGTGATAGGGGTGCTGCGGAATAGTCCAAGTGGTAGCAGCTTTAATTTCCCGCTCAACCATAAATCGATGGTTTTTCAACGTGATTGTTGTCACCTTGTCAACTATACATAGATCAACAATCAACGATGACAGAACAACAGTGAATCAATGTTATTTCAATGTCAGTGTCAGGTTTCATCAGTATTTCAATGTTGTTTCAACATTGGTTTTGTGTTGACATTTCAATCCTGACGATTCTGATGGTTCAGATGAAAAATCAACATCTGTTCAATGTCTCCTTGCTATCTGGGATATGCATCAACACTACATATGAGCAGGCGGAGGGAGGTTTTGGAGTCTTCTCACACCCCCGTTCTCTGCGACCTGCTGGAGCGGGGGGCCGGGAGGAGGAGTTGGCCGTTCGACTGGGGTCTGGAGTGTGGGGCCTCCCTGCTGCTGCGGAGTCGGGGTACCTAGACCCGGTTCTTAGAGTACGCTTGGGGAGTGTGATTGTGTGTACAGTGTCTCTCTATGTCTGTCTCCACGTTGGTTGAGTGTTGAGTAATTGCATATGAGAGCATGAGGGTGGGAATGGATGTTTGTATCTGTGTGTGCCTGTATGTCTGTGTCTATATGTCAGGTTGGGTATCAGATGCCACCTCTCTGGGGACATCTCAGGCCCTCTAAGGTATGGAGGCCTATCTCCCCCCACCACTTCCCCTGCCAGTGGCATACGCCCTCAGACATCGGTGCGTTGGTGGTTCTTTGTGTCCGGGGGCGCCCAGGTACACACCGGCTCACTCCTTGGTGGCTGCTTATCGGGGCCTGGAGCCTGGGGCTCGCTCGGGCCACTTCGGGGGTGGGGTGCCCTCGGCCTGGGGCTCGGTCACTCTGGCGCAGCTGGCTGCCGGCGGAGCTCACGGGCACGTCACTGCAACCTCCCCTGGCTTCTGCTCCGCGGCTGCTGAGTGACCCTTCATCTGGGACTCTCCTCAGCTCCTTCTGGGACAGTGGCGTGGCTGCCCCTCTGTTGGTCTTCCTTGGTCTCTTGTGTTCTGGGGGCCTCTGGATGTCTGGAGTCTTGATCTCCTCCATACCTGCTTCATGCCCTGGAGGACGGGGCTGTGGCTCCCCACACCCTCTAGCAGATCATTACATGAAGGAACCTTTTAAAAACAAACGTGTCCATGCTCACAGGTGTACACACGGGTGCTCACACACACAAACTACACCCTTTTTGGCTCCTACCTCAAAGCACACTGTGCGCTGTCGATCTTACGTGCTGCACAATAATGTTTAATATTTAGTATTTACTGTTATATTCCCATATATCATCGTGATGTTGTTTATTGTATTGCTCTCGTTTTCTTCTGCTTGTTTTCTTTTTTCTTTCTCAACAGGTGATCCAGGTGATTGATATATGTATTTTTTTTTTGTCTGCTTATTTAGTTGGTTTTTGGTTTTTTTGCCCTTTATCCCTGTCCCTCTTCTCCACTGTTTTTTCCCCCTCTTCCTTTCTCCCTTTTCTTTTCCTCATTCAAGTCTGTCCCGTATCTAGCAAGTGAAAATAAAAAATAAATAAATAAAATAAACAATAAAAGGTGAATCAAATAGACCATTACGGCAAGGCTGGGATGGTCAATTTGGTAAAGTAAATCCGTTGGGCATCTTTCCTCGCCTTTAGACAATAATTCTGATGGCAATCAGAATCAGAATCAGACTACTTTATTGATCCCTGGGGGAAATTATTTTTTTGTTACAGTGCTCCATTATAAACCAACATAAACCAACATTAACAAGACAGGCAATACGCTAACTAAGAATAGTACAACATATACATATATATATATACATAAGTCACTCATTAATAAATAGCTGGAAAAGAAACATGTTTAGTTGTTGCGGTAACCAGTGTGTTAAGTGGATGCGTTGTAAAGGGAGATGGCCACAGGCAGGAATGATTTCCTGTGTCATTCAGTGGTGCTTTTCGGTAATCTCAGTCTCTCACTGAACGTGCTCCTGTGACTGACCAGCATGTCATGGAGTGGGTGGGAGGTGTTATCCAACATTGTCTTTATCTTGGACATCATCTGCCTCTCCGACACCACCTTGAGGGAGTCCAGCTCCATCCCCACAACATTACTGGCCTTACGGATCAGTTTATTGAGTCTGTTGGCATCTGCGACCCTCAGCCTGCTCCCCCAGCATGCAACAGCATAGAGGATTGCACTGGCCACAACAGACTCATAGAAAATCCTGAGCATTTTCTGGCAGATGTTGAAGGACCTCAGTCGCCTCAAAAAATAGAGATGACTCTGGCCCTTCCTGTAAAGTGCTGTGGTGTTTTTAGCCCAGTCCAGTTTATTGTCAATGTGTACTCCAAGGTATTTATAGTCCTCCACAATGTCAACACTGACCCCCTGGATTGAAACAGGGGTCAAGTGTTTCCTGGTCTTCCTGAAGTCCACGATCAGTTCCTTAGTCTTTGCCACATTGAGCTGCAGATGATTCTGCTCACACCACGTGACAAAGGAGTCGACCACTGCCCGGTACTCTGTCTCATCATCCCTGCTGATGCATCCAACCACCGCAGAGTCATCAGAAAACTTCTGAAGATGGCAGGACTCTGTGCAGTGGCTGAAGTCTGTGGTGTAGAGGGTGAAGAGGAAGGGGGAGAGGACAGTCCACTGTGGGAGACGTACATATTGTGGTCTTCCTGTCAGGTAATCAACAATCCAGGACACCAGAGAAGCATCCACCTGCATCGCTGCTAACTTATCACCCAGGAGGGTCGGCCTGATGGTATTGAAAGCACTAGAAAAGTCAAAAAACATGACCCTCACAGTGCTCACCGGTTGGTCCAGATGGGTGTAGACACGATTGATCAGGTAGATGATGGCGTCCTCAGTTCCGAGACGAGGCTGATAAGCGAACTGAAGGGGATCCAGATGTGGTCTTACTATGGGTCGCAGCTGGTCCAGGATGAGCCTTTCCAGGGTCTTCATGATGTGGGAGGTCAGTGCCATGGGCCTGTAATCCTGGGGGCCACTGGGACGTGGCGTCTTTGGTACAGGGACGAGGCATGATGTCTTCCACATCACTGGGACCCTCTGCAGACTCAGACTCAGCATAAACAGTTTATGAAAGACTCCACACAGCTGGGGGGCACAGGTCTTGAGGACGAGGGGACTCACTCCGTCTGGTCCAGCAGACTTGCCTGAGTGAAGTCTCCTCATTTGCATCTCAACCTGGTATTGAGTGAAGGTGATGGGTGGGGGAGGGGTGTCAGGAATCTCACAGGAGGCAACAGCGCCATGTGAAGAGAGAGGCTGGCACAGTGGTGTGGCTCTGGATTCCAGGCTGACTACAGGTGAGGTTGTGGGGGTGTGAGCAGACACTGTGGTGTCGAATCTATTGAAAAACAGATTCAACTCGTTAGCTCTATTTTCACCTCCCTCAGCTCCCCTGCTGTTGGTTGGCCTGAATCCAGTGATGGTCTTCATGCCCCTCCACACCTCTCTCATGCTGTTCTGCTGGAGTTTCCACTCCAGCTTCCTCCTGTAATTGTCCTTAGCCTCTGTGATCTTGTCCTTTAGTAACACCTGGACCTTCCTCACCTCCTCTTTATTGCCCACTCTGAAAGCCCTCTTCTTGTTGTTGAGGAGGGCTTTGATGTCCTTAGTCACCCACGGCTTGTTATTTGGGTAACAATGAACAGTCTGAGCTGGAACAATGGAGTCGGTGCAGAAAGTTATGTAATCTGTGATACACTCAGTAAGCCCATTGATGTCCTCGGCGTGAGGCTCACAGAGTGTTTCCCAGTTGGTCACCTCGAAACAGCCCTGTAGTTCCGCTATTGCCTCCTCTGACCACCTCCTAACAGTCCTCGTGGTCACAGGTTCCCTCCTCACAATTGGCACATAGCGGGGGGTGAGGTGAATCAGGTTATGATCTGACAGTAAGTGGGGGGAGGGAGGAGGAGCTGTATGCATCCTTGACATTAGCATACAGTAGGTCTAGAATTTTTTCTCCCCTGGTGGGACAGTCCACATATTGTCTGAATGTTGGTAGTGTATTGTCCAGTGATACATGGTTGAAGTCACCCGAGATCACAATAAAGGCACTCGGGTGCTGAGTCTGTAACCGGGCTATGGCAGAGTGGATAGTGTCACATGCAGCTGTGGGGTTAGCAGAGGGAGGAACATAAACAGCCACCAAGATGACGTGAGAGAATTCCCTGGGTAAATAATACGGCCTGAGTCCAACAGCAGTTCAGTGTCCGGGCAACAAATCCTTTCTTTGATTGTTATGTTGGCAGGGTTACACCACCGGTTGTTAACTAAAACAGCAAGCCCACCTCCTTTCCGCTTACCGCTAGCGATGCTGTCCCTGTCCGCCCGAACAGTGTGGAAGCCTTCCACGGAAGCATTCTCATTGGGAATGTCCTGGTGCATCCATGATTCGGTGCTGAGAGCTCGTCGATTTTATTCGATAACGATCGCACATTTCCCATTACGATAGACGGCAGACACGGTTTATACCTCCTCGCTTCGAACCTCTGCTGTCTCACCGTCTCCTTCTTTCTTCTCTTCTGTCCTTGACCTCTGCATCCCCGATGTGTTTTCCTCCAAATTTCAGCTGGTACTTCTGCGGGCCTGGCCAGCGAGCCGGCCGGCATCAGGGCGATCAGCTGATCTCTGGAGTAAACAGTCCGTGAGTGTAGGAGATGTGCCGCAGTCCCGCTCCTTGATAAAAGTAACAGTTCCACGGCCACCAGAAGAACAAAAACTCTCTCAATCCACATGATTGAGTAAAAGATAAACGGATGAAAATACAAGTCAGAAAAAAAGCATACGTAAGAAAAAAGAGCTAAACTAAGAGAAAAAGCAGGAACAGGCTGCACGCTGGTTGGCGCATGCGCACATTGTTCGAAAAGAACCAAACGGGACAGGCAAAAAAAAAAAAAAAGGAAATGTGTTTTATATAAGCAGTTATCCTTAAACCACAAAACAGCAAGCATAATCAATATTAATCTATAAGGATATCAGATAGTTTAGTTGTGAATAACATACTTATTGTGGAAACTAATAGTTTTGCTGATGTGTTAACACTTGATAACACGCTGATGTGTCACTTGTTTTCCTTTCAGCTTGTTCTGGGTGTCCTTGGCCCCTCAGTAAAATATTTATGGATTATATAAATATCAAGCACACCATAGTTTGTCTTCCCGCTGTTGGATCCATCAGAGGCAGCATACAAATTTACGCCGCCGCATACACATCGGTAAATTACGTCTCCCAGCAGGCCGAGCAGCCAGGGTGCACATGTAGGCTTAATTACAGAGAGAACCCTTGGAAGAAACTAATCCTTCCCTATTTTGGAGAGCTTTGAGCTCCAGAGGAGGCTTCTTGACTCATCAGCCTGTAAATCAGCACTTCGTTGGCGCGGGCTCCACTTCCTACCCCTACGGCAGGCCTCGCACTCTCTGAATCACTGTGAACCCAGAGGACTGGAGCTGCAGGGAGGCCAGGTATATTTGCTTATCTTGCACTGTTGGACATGCTGGAATCTGTGCAAAGAGTTTTAGATGGATACTCTGAGTTTTTTGAAATTCAGAACTGTACAAACTTCCAGTCCCACTCGGACAGTGAAGACGCCGACTGGGGGATTTTTCTCTCCGTGCGCGTAACATGTGGCCTCTCAGACTGTTTGAAGTCTTTTCCTTAACATTTAGAGCTGACAGAGATGATTACTTACAACATGAAGAACACTAATCAGAGAGACATTTCCCTTTTTTGTTTTAAGTTAGTGGAAAGAATAAAAACCGACTGTTGGCCTTGTTCCCGTAGCAGGAATTAATTCAGCAGATGGGATTTGGACAGTAAATATGTGCAGCCATGAAAGGATTACTGAAGCTCTGAAGAGACTGTAAACATTTACTGCTTGAAGGTTAATCAACTGACAGCAGAGAGACACAAAACCCTACAAAAACACAAACTTTTCCAACACAATCAGGCCTTTCTTCCCTCCATCAGCAGTGAAAACAAACTCACTGCAGCTTCACCTGAGCAGGTAATAATCACCTTTGATTCATTCATTTCAGTTTCCATGAAGACACACCTTGAATCAGACTCTGCATGTAATTGCTGAGCTGTTGGGTGAGGTCTTTGATGTTGGGGGGAGCATTTGTTTCGCTGATCGTCGTCATTGTTGGGCGCTGAGCTGCCGAGCGCGACATAATAACAGGGAGGCCGACACATCCTGCAGGCAGCGCTCACTGTTTATGATGTTTAAGGCAATTAGAGCTCATCATCCAATCAGACTGCAGTCAGTGAAAGCATTGTTCAGGTGGTGTTTGATGGATTTCAGCACAGGTAATGTACTGAAATCTGTTTACAGTGCAGAACCGCCAAAGACTGCTGATGACTCCTGAGGGACGAGTTACGGGAAACTGTAAGCAGTGATTTAGATTTTTATTCAGGCTAACCTTATTAACCATTTCCAGGTTCTACATAAACTCTTCTCAGTAGAGACAAATGCCATCATACGACAGGAAGAAATGATGATGGCAATAAAATGCAAATGATGACTTAATTTAGTCAAGGGAAAGAGCTATCTAAAAAGTAATTGCCTCCTAATTACTGGTTGTGCCACGCTTGGCAGCAAGAACAAGCATTTGTGATAACTGAGAGTCTTTAACATCACTGTGGAGTAGTTTTGGTCCACTTTTCTTTGCAGAATTCAGTGACATTGGAAGGTTTTCTCATGCCAAAGCACTTGATTTAAGTCCAGATTTGGGCTAGGCCACTCCAAAACCTTTATTTTGTTTGTATCATCCATTCAGAGGTGGGTTGCTGGTGTGTTTTAGATCATTGTCCAGCAAGTATCATTACATCACTGAGCATCATTACAGCAAGTCATCAAAGCAACAAAGCAACCTGAGACCATCACACTACCACCATGTTTGACTATTGGTACAACATTTCTTTTAATGAAATGATGCACTAGTTTTAAGTCCAATGTAACAGGACACAAAGCTTCCCAAAGTTCAGCTTTTGTCTCATCAGTCTACAGAATATTTTACAGGTAGATGTGAGACGAGTGTTTGTGACCTTTTTGGAGGCCATTTTTACCCAGTCTGTTTCTTATTGTTCTTGGAGTAATTTTGGTAGGCTGGTCACTCCTGACATCAGGCTTCCTGGTCACAGTATATATATATATAATATATATATATATATATATATATATATATAATATGACATGTCAGGATGTCATATTAATGTAATCATATAGTTAATTCTTGAAATCATCATTAATAAATGACATTTTGTATTTGCTCTGGTTTTCTTTGTCCCATGCTAAAATTAGTTTGATGATCTGACAAATATGCAAAAAAATAGGAAAGGAAGAAAATACTTTTTAAGGGCACTGAGAGTTTTTAAAAACTGAGCATATTGACATAGTGACTCTGGTTGATGTTTGTAATAAACTTTTTCACTTGTATTTTCCAAACTGTGGGGTTGTGGCTTATTTTTTTCCTTATTAAACAAATATTTAGTTTAACCTGCAACTTCAACAGGTCAACAACTTGAGTGACGCTTCAGGTCCTTATGTTTCTAGAACTCTGACTTTCTTCATCTCATTTCTGTTTTTAACACAGAAACTGCAGATTGACTTGAGTCCTTTTCCACATGATAGTGAAGAAGCAGGTCTACTCTGAGTGTCAGGCTTCTCCAACGTCAGCTCTGAGTTTGAGCACATTTACGTTTCGGTTTCCTGCCATAAAAATCCATTTGCGGAGTTTATGTCAAGTATTTCTCCGACTGTCGCTCCATAAGTGATGAAATATGGAGGATAAGTGGAGGAAGACAGTGACTGACCACAGGCACACCGCCGCAGACCAAAATGACAGAGGTCATAAAAAGCATGGATGTCAGGAAATAAAAGCAGCGTTTAAAGGACGTGCGCACGCACACACGCTTGGTAAATTACTGAGCTCTTTATGTGTTTTTCCAGCTCCAGCAGAACTTTGCTGTGGTCTCCCAAAATTTTCCTGCTGTCACTTTTAATGCAGAGGAACAATAGAGGAGCTCGTGGACCTGAGTGACATCACAGAGGCCTGACGGCAAGACCTGCTGACACAGAGGTGAGTCAGCAGGTAGACGTCAGCATGGATGACAACACATCGCAGGGATGATGCACAGCTGTAAATCAGTCCTAGGATGATGGGAAGACATGACACCCCAGGGATGGGTTACAAAAAAGACTGCAGAGCCCAGAAGTCAGAGGAGCCAGAAGCTCTTTTTGAAGAGGGTTGATGTGATTGTCACATAAACAGAGCACTCATGGGCTTGGAAATCCTGGAAAAGGCATGGAATCTGAATGTTTTCCAGGCCTGGAGACAAATGAGTAAAACTTATATTATTAAATCCTGAATTTAAACAAGACTTGTGTATAAAGCAGACACAAAGACACATGGCAGATGATCTCACATTAGCTGAAACATAAATAAAATTTAGTTTGTTCTTGCCAAACATTTTTCCAGATATTAGTATTTTTATTTCATATTGGTTTTTATTTGTTTATTTATTAATCTTAATAATTGCCATTATTATTATTATATTTATTTTTCCTCTTTTTCATTTTTTTATTTTAGTTTGTATTAAATTGGGTTTTTTTATATTTTAATATTATCATTTTATTTTAGATTTTGGTACTTTATTTTTGTTATTGTAGTTACTTTTCTATATTTATTCTTTTTTTAAATTTTATGATATGTTTATATATATATACGCTTTATGTATATATAAATTTATTGGGGATTTTGGGGGGAGGGGGGTGACTGATGTCGCGTGTGGTTAAATCTGGCTGGTTGCGTTCGGTCGGCTCCTCTCGGCTGTTTTACGTCTCCTGTGATGGAGGTTTATGGAGAAAATCCTTTGACTTGTTTAGAAAAACATAAGCTAAATGTTAAAAACAGCTGGACTCAGATCGGCACAGCGACACCACACCGCCTCTGTTGTCTGCTGCTTGGTATAAATGGCGGCGAGGCGTGGATCTGTCCCCACTCTCTGTTGTGAAACAAACAATTGTTTGATCTTGTCGAGTCACCGCACTCTCATCCCCAGACACCCAAAACATGCATTATAACATGCAGGGGGAATTCTGTGCAGGGATTGGCTGGCGGGGGTGGACAGGTATACACTCGGTGATGTGTTCAGACCACACAGAGCCGGCGTGCTCGCGCTGCAGGTCGCTGCAGTTTCCTCTTGTAAATATTTGGCGCTGTGGGGAGCTGAGGCCTCGGGTGAGCTTTAATTACAGCACAGGACTCTTTCATGTGGTGCATACCTGAGTACAGGTATTTCTGCGGGGGAGGGGGTGTTTATGAGCCTTCTTTGGTTTCACAGCAACAGCCGCGGCGCGAGCCCCTAAGGTTTCACTGACGGTGAATCCGTCTGATCCTCCAACAAACACAGACTGTTGCTGCAGGATGATGCTGTGATGTCACCACTGAATAATCGTTCCCACACCACCGAGCTCGGGTGCTCTGTCAGAGCTGCAGGAGAGGCTCACAAGGTGTCCTCTGCATTACAGGAGGGGTTAACGTGGGCAGGAACGACCTATATCTTCTCGACTATAGGACATTTCAAGTTTCGTGCACGATGACTTCCCGTTCCTTGAGCTGACCCAAAAAAAAAAAAAAAAGACAAAATTTAATTTTGTCATTTTCACCCCACAATCAAAGATTCCTGGTTTTCCATCTCTTTAATTTTTTTGTGCAGGTGGGAAAATAAAGCACCAAAACCTGCAGTTCCTTGACTGCCCACTAGAAGTGCCAACAGTGAGTAAAACTTTTCAGTAGAAATAAATATGTTTACAGCCTGATACACAAAGTGCTTGGTCTCTGTAGACCAGGGGTCACCAACCTTTTTGAAAGTGAGAGCTACTTCTTGGGTACCGATTAATGTGAAGGGCTACCAGTTTGACACACACTTCTCAAATAACAAATTTCCTCAGTTTAACTTAATTATGTGTTATCATTAATAATTAATGATATTCATCTATGTACGGACACTAATTATGTTAATTATTTTTCACCATAATTATAAAGAATGCAATTAGGAAACAAGGTAGGAAACATAAATATCAATATGCAACGCTTTATTTCTATATATCTCTGCAAGTATTTACATTTTGAAGTGATCACTTCTACAACATTTTCACTTACCACTAACAAATTTTAACAAATCATGCACTGTTACATACATTATTTTTGTATGTATGTAACATACAAAAAATCAACTTTCAAATTTTACAGAACTTTTCACCAAATTGGCAGCATTTTAAAGCAAATTGTCACATGTTACACTTAACAAACACATTTGTTTTTCAATAATTAAATTCAACTTTGACATGACACTGTAATGTTGCCACTGAGAACATCTAATATGGCTTTCTTTGTCTGTTAGTGGGAAACCTGGCATTGCATGCTGTTCACCAGTGTGTTGTAATCTGGGGTATAACTTGACACTGCAACTCTGAGTGAGTCTTGCAGATGTGCATCGGAGAGGCGTGTTCTGTGTTTGTTCTTGATGAAGTTCATGTCAGAAAAGGCTGATTCACAAAGATAGGTTGAACCAAACAGGCTGGCAACCTTCATAGCTGCTGTGCACACACCACTGTACTTTTCTGTGTCAACAAGGCACCAAAAGTTTGGTGCACCCAGATAGGCTTTGAGGTGGACGTCATTTTGCAATGTTACAATTTCGATTTCCACCTGTCCAGCATCCAAGCTGAACATTGAACTTAGTTGCTCAGCAATGCATGTTGTGTCCACATTCATGAAAGGATTGGAAACAAATGAGACACATGGCTCAAGCTGATCAAGGTCACAAAACCTGTTCTCAAACTCTTGACCAAGTCGGTTTATGACTTGAGTGTACTTTTCTGCAACTTTGTCAAAAGTCTCAGATGCAGAAGCATTGTCTTTCAGCACCATCTGCACAGAGGGAAAGTGCAGCACCTTTTTTCTCTGTAAATGCACAGAGAAAATGTTCATCTGGGCTTTAAATCCATTTAAAGCACTTATGTCAGCAACAGTCTTACCTTTGCCTTGCAGCTCACAGTTCAAATGGTTCAGTTTCCCAGTAATGTCTGTTAAAAACGCAAGGTCAAGTGTCCACTCAGTGTCCTCCAGCAGAGATGTGTCTTCCCCTTTGGATTGCATGAACTCCTTGATTTCACCCAAAAGTGACAAAAAACGAAGCAAAATCCGTCCCCTGCTGAGCCATCGGATTTCCGTATGTAGTAGCAGGTCACCATATTCAGCTGACAGCTCCTCCAATAGCACCTTGAATGTTCTGTGCTGTTTAGCTCTGGAGCGGATGCTGTTTATGATCTTCACGACGGGAGTCATGACGTGCTCGAAGCTGATCACCTTTGCGCATAACGCCTGCTGGTGAATGATGCAGTGGTAATGCATGAAGTTTGGGAACTCTGTGTCACCTTTACAGTGAGCGATGAATCCCGTATGTCGGCCGATCATAGCAGGAGCCCCGTCGGTAGTCACTGATACCAGCTTTTCCAAAGGTACCTTTTTCTTCGCGAAAAACTCCTTCACCGCGTTATAGATGTCAACTCCCTTCGTTGTTGTCTTTAGCGGCAGTAGTGTCAGAAGTTCTTCTTTTGTGGAGAAACCATCAAATACCATCCGGATAAAGACCATCAGCTGTGCTGTACTGCTGCTGTCGACGGACTCGTCACACTGGATGCTAAACCAACTGCACTTTGCCAGATCCTGATCCAACTGATCGGCCAAGTTCCCGGACATAGCCGACACTCTTCTAACAATTGTAGTTGCCCCCAGCTGGACATCAGAGAGAGTGGAGATTACATCGTTTCCATATTTCTCGTCTTTAAGCACAGTTTTTGCAATTATCATCATTGCTTCTTTGAAATACTCCCCGTCTAAAAATGCCTTCTTTTTCTTAATCATGAAATGTGTAGCTCTAAATGAGGCTTCGGTTGCTTTTTGAGAGTTTTTCACCGGTCTCGTGAAAAAAGACTGCTGTTTGCTCAAACCTGCCTTTAATTCGCGGGCCTTTTCCACTCACAGTGTGCTGCCCTTTGGGTAGTTAGCATGGTAGCTTGTGTGACACGTTCGGAAATGTCTCTCCACGTTGTGCCGCTTTGCCGTTGCCACAGTTGCCCCGCAAATGAGACACACGCATGAATCTTTCACAGTGGTAAAAAAGAACTCTTCCTCCCATTCACTGTGAAAATTATATGTTTTCTTCCTTTTTTCCGCCATGTTTTCCTCATCTCCTCACCTTTGCCTTTGCTGGTCTTCACGGCAACTGTTTCCGTGGAGACCAGCTAGCACTAAATATTAGATCATGATCTAATATTTAATAATAAAAATTTTTTTATATATTATCTCTAACAAATTAACGCCAATGCAATTGTGATTAAAAAAAAATAGCAAGGAAAAAATAAAAATAGATGCAGCTTACTGGTAAGTTGTTATGGTGAGCTATTTTTAGAACAGGCCCGCGGGCAACTCATGTGGTCCTTGCGGGCGACCTGGTGCCCGCGGGCACCGTGTTGGTGACCCCTGCTGTAGACCATTTAAAGTTTGCATTATCAGGGGTGTGGCCTCTCTGACAGGTGGATGGTGACACCGGCAGCTGTAGCTGCTAGCTTCACCTGACCTGGACCTCTGGGCTGTGTATGTGCTGTCGGAGCCTTTTTGAGCATTTTCAATGACATCATCTGACCAATAACATAGCTGCTGTGAGGTTACTGTACTAACAGACCATCTATGAAATGTGTGTCCATCTTTGATCTACAGTCTGTGTTTCAGTCACATATGAAAGTATAACTTTGATTCAAATCTGTCTCTATTGTCTGTCTGTTTATATGAAAGCTTAGATGTTTATCTGCTCCTAACTTTAACATTTGCCACGCTTCAGTAAAACTCTGCTTCCTCATACGTTCAGCACAGTTTGGTCTTCAGTTGCCGAAGTCTGTTACATGTTTTATGAGCTATAAAGTGAAGGCAAGCGCCCACCTGACTTATATGCACTCTTTTGGTTAATTTCAGAGGATGAACTCAGCACAGAGAAGGTGGATTTTATTCTGGATCTCGCAGATCTTTTTATCTCTGAGAAATTAAAAACACAGCACCTCCTCTCCTCCTATTGAGGGCGTCTTAAAATAACTGCATGCTGAGGGAGAGGCAATTAATTTTTCCACACCAACACTGAACAAAACTTTCCAGGAATTATGTAATTTCATGTGAAGGCCAGAAAGCTTGGCCTCACCTTTGCACACCGCCCCCTGATGGAGGGAGACTCACACAGCAGGTGGCTGAGAAATGAAGCTCACTGATCTGTTTTGTATAAATGACAAACACGTGCAGGCTGTGCACTAACACGACTGTAACACATGAACAAATCTGCCCACTCACGTCGTCCTCTTTCGCTTTCTCCTTGGCATCTGTTTCCTGAGTTGATTTTGGGAAATAAACTCTTGTGTTTTCAGTTGCTTGCTCATGCTTTGACTCGGGTTGAGTTGACCTGACACCGGTTTATTTTAATTATTTTAATTACGCAGATTAGACCAGAAGCTGCTCTCAGCTCAACCCTCACACAGCTTAAGTCTCCAGAAAATTCCAGCTGAGTGTTTCCTTCATGAGGTCAGGAGAGAAAACAGGACTGATGGGAAACCAGCCATCGCTCACAGGGACGGTGAGTAATCCGCTTCACCAGAGGATGAATCGACACTGACGTTAGAGGAACTGCAGCTTTTGGTTCTTTGTTTTGTGTTTTCAGAGAGCAGCAGTCAGTAAGATGAGATCAGGAGACATCATCATGTCTCCTGATCATGTGCCTCCTGACAGGCCTCCACCTCTGTGACCGACCTCTTCATGCCTTGTGTTGTTTTGACCTTTCTGTTTTTTCCTGCCCCTTCATCTTCATCTTCAGGAGTCTGAATAAGTCTGAGTAATGTGGACAATAATCACTCCTGTCAGACCTAAAAATGTTTATTTGTGTTTAAGAAGGTTTTTCTGCAGGATTTGTTGAAAATCTGGCTTCATTTTGTCATTTTAAATTAAATATGCCCAACTCTAAATTTATTATGACTTAAAAAACTGTAAATTCTAGAAGCTGAGATGCTGGAGACATCAGAGCTTTTAAAAAGTGACTCAGCTCTCTATAAAAATATTATTGAGGTCAAATAATCGATCAATCGGCTTATTTATGTTTAGATTGATATAATAGGGCAAATCCAATATGTGGAAAAATATAAGAGAAGTGTTAGTTTAGTTTCATATTTAGGAAATTCTTTAAATAATTTATTAGTGTCATATATATATATATATATATATATATATATATATATATATATATATATATATATATATATATATATATTTGGGGTGCAACGATACACAAAATTCACGGTTCGGTTCGGTTCGATACTTTGGTGTCACGGTTCGATATTTTTTCGATACAAAAAAAATGTTCATGCCTTTTTCATTTGTCATTTATTAAAATTATAAATATATATTTTAACTCAAAAGTACAGTTTTTAAATTTAACCCTAACCCTTGTGCGTGTTTTTTATTTTGACAGCGAATGCGCACCTGCGGACCACTTATGTGCAGCCCTGGTTATTTAGCTCGTCATATTGCAGCCACAGAAATTATTTTATCCATGAAACCATAAAGCTGCACTTTCTTTTTGCCTTATAGTCTGATTTGTCATAACTTCTCCGTTTTGTGGTAAGCTTTTCTTTGGCTGTCACTTCTTCACCCTGACCTGTCTTATTTGGCTCAGCAGAACTAAAATATATATCCTGCTGCTTTTACACAGGCACACACATAAGCTCAGCGATTCTCTGCGCGATCAACCTCTCACATGTTTAAGCTGCGGGAGATTTCACTTGTCATGTTTGCATAGTAAGCTAACAATTAATAAGACGATGTCAGAGGAATTGGTGCACAAATTATCATCACTCACAGATCAGTGCTGTCGCTCTCTATACACAGTTCACGCGATTGCAAAGTGAAAGCAAAAAAACAAGCGCAAATTCAAACGCGATTTCAATATGTCACATATTGACAGTGGCTCACCGATGCCAATGACATAATTACCCAGCTACATTTCCGAAAGAATGCAAAAGCATTGACATATATTTTTCCTTCCTACAATAGCCCGACGGGCAGGGAAGAGATAGATTTTGGTAGCCCGACTGAAAAAATCGCTAGCCCCGGGACGTCGGGCTAGCGATATTGCGAGCCCTGTATCTGATTGAGGAATCACTCATCTTTGGAAAAGAGAGTTTATTACAGAGAAATGTCTCTTTCCAAAATAAAAGCTATACTATCCGCTTCTTCTGGGCTATATTCTCAGCAGCATAAGGAGAATCATGTGCTAACAGCTGTCTAAATGACTCGGCTAAAGTTAGTAGCATGCTTGTTGTTTTTGTCTTTGCACTAGGATGATGTCGGCGTAAATGTGCAGTCATATTCGTTGTGTTCCCACTAGTGCTTTCAGGTTAATCTCGTTGAAATGACCTTAACGCCACAACACGGCAAATCTCCGTTAACGAGCTACCGCCGATTGCCCCGTGCATGGGGCTAGACGGCCAACACGTTAACGAGCTAACTGCGCTAACACACTAGTTCCCACCCATGTAATTGAGCATTGCATGGCACATCCAACATACTGTTTTACTTTAGTCCATGACTTGCTTACCTTCAGGGTCATACGTCACATGAAAACCAAAATAATTCCAAACGCCAGATCTGAATGAGGTTGGGGGAGGTCCATGTTGCAACTTCTGTCTTGCTAGCTTGCCCTGCGCTCTTCCTTCTGACTATGCTGTCTGTGTTGAGCGCTCAGTGGATCTGCGCTCGACAGTGCAGCCTAGGCGGAGTAGTCGAACGCAGATTCACTGAGCGCTCAACACAGACAGCATCGTCAGAAGGAAAGTTGATAAAATAAATTACAAATGTTGTATTGTTCGATACATATGCGTACCAAACCGAAAGCACTGTATCGAACGGTTCAATATCGATACGAATATCGTTGCACCCCTAATATATATATATATATATATATATATATATATATATATATATATATATATATATATATATGTGTGTGTGTGTGTGTGTGTGTGTGTGTATATATATACATTAGTGTTATATGTAACAGCGTATATTACATTTAATACGTTAATGTGCGCATTTGTTTTCTCTTTAGTTTTTTTAATTTTTAAATGAAATTTCTAAACATCTATGCAAAAATCAACATCAACAGATTTGTCTTAGTTTGATTATTTTTTTAAAAAATATTTCTTCATCCATTTGCCCTGTCACATTTTATATGACTGATGCTGTTTCAAGGGGAGGATTATATTGTTTTTACTTGTTCTTATTATGCAGTATATATTATATCCATGATAAAGATTTTTTTAAAAAGATTAAATCAAGTCACTTTAACCCTATCTGGGTTCCTGGGTCGGTAATCAGGAACCCAGTTTTCAGTTTGGACTCTTGTCAGTGTTTAGTTTCTAAGTGCTTCCTGTTTTATTGCGTTAGCCTTTTGTCTGTGTGCATTATGTTCAGTTCTTCTTACCATGTCTCATTGGTCAGATCCAATTCAGCTGTGTTCTTACCTGATCATCCACTGTATTTAAGCCCTCAGTTTTTCTCATTTCGTCATCGTCTATTCAGTGAGTGCGTTTCCAGTTCAGTTACATTCAGACCAGTCGTTCATGTTCATTTCTCTCAGTTCTGTTAATAAACACTGTATTCATCTTCAACCAGCCTGCAAGACCTGTGTTTGGGTCCTTTCTTCCCTTTCTCCTCGTCCACGCAGTGACCATGACAAACCCCTTTAAGATCTTTTATCCTTATTGTCATTTCAAAACTTTGAAACAGCATCATCCTCTAATACAGTATTTCCCAACCTTTTGGAGCCACAGCACATATTTCACATTAGAGAAATCACACGGCACACCACCAAACAAAATCGTCACAAAAAGCATACTGATCATTTTTCCCCGCACACCAGGTATACTGTTTTACTGGCAGTTGGCAACCCATTTAATTAGAGCAGGTAGTTGTACTGCCCTCTAGTGGAAGAGAATAGTTGTTCTGCCCGTTACTCAAGCCAGTCACTCAGTATCAGGTGGAACCAGATAATCTTCCATGGCACACCTGATCGGCAAGCCTGTGTGCCGCTGCACAGTGGTTGGGAAACACTGCTCTCATATGACCTAAAATGATTTTTTTTTAAACAATAAAGGTTTGAACTGTATTGCACATTGTTCTGTTTCCTCATAGTGAGTGTTGTTAAAACCTAAAAACTCTACAGATAAACGTTGAGCTCAGGCTGAGAAAAGCTTTATTCTCCCTCAGTGTGAACATCACGTTAATCTAATGAACAAACTGGAAACTGTGGCCCCTCAGAGTTAAAGCGTAAAGGATGTTTTCAGCAGCTGCTGGTCCTGAGAGGCCGTGGTTAAACAAACAGGTGTGTGAGGTGAAGACATTTCTTTAAATAGAAAACAGGATCTGCTCGAGTCTGTTTGGACTTGATGGGAAACACATCTGGGCAGTGGTGGTGACCCTTTACCTCGAATGTCCCACGAGGTTAAAACCCCTAAAAATAGACAGTCTGTGTTTGTGTCCTGCTGTCGGTGAGGAGGGTTTAATGAAGCGAGGTCAGTTACAGGAACCTGCCGACGGACAAAAAGGTTCAAGGGAACAAAAAGCATCCGAGACATTCCCATAAACCAGAGACGGGCCAGACACTGCCTGGCTCATTTCCTTTCAGAGTAACACTGGCCTTAAGGGTCACGGAGTGAACTGAAAAACTAATGATGAACTGATGGGAAGGAAATAAAAGGGTAAAAAAGTAACAGGTAAAGTATATAATTAATAATAATAAAAGGTTAATATTAATTAAAGGTGCTGAGGGATGTGGAAGGTAAAAATACAAAAACTAAAAATGAGGACGGTGATGCAAAACACCAAGGAAAGGGACAATAAGTCACAGGTGAACCAGGATCTAACAACACAGACAACTACACAAGGGGATACCTTTCAAAATAAAACAGGAAGAAACAGAGAGGCATAACAAAAAAGGAACAAAAAAACAAAACAATAAAAACGCCAAAAAAAGACAGCAGAAACAAGAACAGAAAGTGGTTCACAACATGGTCACTCATGTCATCTAACAGTGGCTAACAGCAGCTAACAACTACAAAAACAGCAGTGCTTACTGAGAGAAAGGTTCAGGATGCCCTCAACAACCCACCTCAGTATTGCTGTCATTAGACAACAGTCACTGAGTCACGGACTCATGGACAGTAAGTAAAGGTACTCACTACAGATTTTAAGGTGACTCTGGTAAAAGCATAAAATACTGTAAAGTATTTAATTAACCATATGTGCTTTTTTTCTTGATTTATTGCTAAGTGTTGATGTTATTAAAATATCTTAAAATTCAGTGAGTACAGTCTAAATGTTTCTGACCTATTGGCTGACTAAAACATGTTTGTCCTACAGCACTCGCCGTAGCATCACACAGGCGGGAGAACACGGTGCAACTTTTCCACAATGGAACAGCAGTGTACTTGATGACATGATGACATCACAGCTCAGCTCCACATGTTTTTACTGCCCTGACCCTACCTCCCTATCCCCGCCCCTACCTGCAATTTCATTAATAATATTTACAATGGAAATTTCACATGATACACATAATTGTGAGTTTTAGTTTTAGAAAGGTTGCAGTAATGACTGGACTGCTGTGTTCATTATATATCATATATAGGTGTGCCATATAAACTGATTATTCTATTAATCTGGTTTTTAAGATCTAAAGAACACTTCCCTGCCTTTATCTTACCAGTTTCATTGGGTTTAATGATTTTCATACAGTAACATGACTGAAACACAAACTTCATCTCTCTAAATAAAGATATTGTACATGTATGCACAGCTCACGCTGCTCACTGAATAGCAACAAATGATGTGAGAGTGAGTTATATTTTTGTTTTAGTATACAACCCAAACTTAGAAGAGACGGCTGATGTTTGGAAGAGAATTGAATACGCCTGTGTAGCACTTATATAACCATATGTCTGTGGAAAGGTTTCCTTTACCTGATTCGTGCTTCCTTCAGCGGTGACAGAAGCAATCTGAAGTTCGTGTCGCTGTCGGGCTGTTGCCACAGAAGGCCAACGGTTGCCAAGAGCAAATGTTCAAGATGTTTCTGTCTGCAGTGACGTGAGGCAAAAGGTCATTATGTCACTGATTTCTCCAAACCCACACAGGAAAACATCAGCACAGCGTCCAGCCCCAAGACCTCCACAAGGAACGATGAAGACTGAGGACAGATACAGTAAATCTACATTTCAGTCATTCATATGAAACCAGCAGGTTTTAAACAATAAACACATTTCTCATCATGGATTTTCTTGGTGGAATGTGTCAGGTGTTTGATATTTAACATTCGAAGCTCTGATTTTGTGATAATTAGCAGGTTTTTATCCCATTAAAAACATTAAAAGCATCTCATTGTGAGTCAGTGAAATCTTCCACATCTGTAATCCAGATGTTTGATCAGACTGAGATGAATCCACTGTTTATCAAGTATCACACAGTCACCAGTACATCAGCATGTTTCAACGAAGCAAAGGAAACTTTGGTTGTGAAATGATGAATGATGAGCTTTTTCTAAAGATGAATACTAATAAAGGTCAGGTCATACAAAGGGACCACAAACAGCTGAGAGGACTTAAGCTGACCAATCAGGACTTCTGATGTTCTGACAGAGTAGATTTGAGATTAACATCTACTCCAGCATCATGCTAAAAGAAGCGCTGATGCACCTTTCCTAGGTGTGAAAGAGAAACTAGCTGCTCTGATCACGGCTCGGTCCACTGACCTCAGGCTCACACTAGAGTGAAGTTCAGGTGAGACGTAGGTCAGGGTGTAGCTCAGGGTGTAGGGCAGGGCTTGGAATTTAAGCCGGTGTCCTGTCTGTGAATCTGTGTTTATGTGTGTGTGTTCTGGGTGGTATAATAAACACTGACACATCTTCCCGAGAGTCTGGGGGCTTTGAAGAGGCTGTTTTTGACCTTAAATAGACCTCCATCCATGCCTCCGTCTGGACTCGGAGGGTGCAGGTATCCCAATGCAGCCTGGATCCACATTTAGATTTACAATCACTGGCCTTTGTTTGTACTTGCACTTCCTGATGAGCCTTTTTCCAAATAAATGGATTCTGTGGAAAGCAGCTCAGAACGCCTGCACCAACTGGAAAATTCCTCAGAGCAGAGGCCAATTTTGGTGCTTTGTTTGTCAGTTTTTTAGCAGATGTAGAAGGAGGTGAAGATACTGCACTGTGGTTTATTTACCGGCTTTTCTGAGGGAAAAGGAAGAATCTACAATCTCTGAGTAAAAGATAACAAGTGTAAACAGGTTGCATGAGCTCAAGTTTACAAAGTCAAAGGAGTGTTCAAAGGAAACCTGACAGGAACTCCTGATTTGGGATTGTAGGAATAAAAGAAGGTCACACAGGTGCAAAAAGAGCTGTTCTGCATGTTTTTGACAGGTTTTAACCATAAATGTGTTCAGTTTTAGACCAACGTTCCCACAAATAACACATTCAACCTTTTTCACTCATCTATAAATGTATAGTTTAGGGAAGATTTTTAGGAATCAAACTCATATAAAGTGCTTAACAACTCGAGTCTGTGTAATCATGTTCAGAGCAATTCAGCCAGATCTGGGTGGATGGGGTTTTTTACATTTATTTCTTAGAGTTCATTCCAAAGACCCAGTTATGGATGTTGGTTACTGTGGCTTTGCCAGATTTGCAAAATTTTAGCTTTCCGTAGTAAAAAAAACAATAGGAATTGGGAGTAAGAAGGTTTGAAATACAATAGCCATCTTGGGGGGGGGAAACAAAACACCAAAACACTTAATTTGCAATTTCTGATCTTAAAAAAAAAAAGAAATAAAAACAAAACAGATCTTTCAAACAGGAGATAAGTTACAGACATCAACCATGGAGTTTCTTCGGGTAGACCGCAAAGTCAAACTCAAACCCAGGCCACATCAGCCCATGGGTCAGATAATTAACCTCTGCTTTAAGCTACGTTAGCCTCTCAGCTGCAGCCCCTGCAGGCCACTTTGCAACCCCCCCTCCTCACACTGTCCCAGGGTCGTATCTGCTCTCCTTGATGGGTTCCATGTATGAAAGTGGACGGGCTGGTTTGCAGTGCAGGTGTAAATAGAGTAAATTGAAAAAACAGGAAAGTGAAGTGTTGTTCCTCCATATGTTATCCATCTTAAAGCCTCCTGGGAGACTCGAGTGGCGACCCTGAGAGCGGTGAGATGAGCATAAATCTCATGGCTGAGCCGAGGATTTTGGTGACACTCGTGAGCTTCGTGCAGCAGCCAGGCTTGTGCTTTAAAGCTTCTATTCCAGCTGCTTGGAGGAACGTTCTCACGCGTCACCAACAGCTGGATGGGAATCAGGAAAAACAAACAGTCATTGCCAACGAGATTTGCTATCTTTCCTGTCCTCTGACAGGTGGAGCATTGACATCTAACTCCATCTTTCTGAAGGCCTGTTTGGCTTTTCTCGAAGCTGCTCTGTTTTGTTTTCCAGAGGAAAGTTCACACTGGCTCAGAGTCGGCCATGTGCAGATGGAGCTGTGAGAACAGACCCTGCAAACAAAAAACTGAAATCTGCCTCATTATTTCACTGCTGATCAGCAGTGTCTCTAGTTTTGGTTCTCAAAGAGACAAAAACACATCAGTCTTCACTGGACCAACGTAATAAACCTCTGGGGATATTTCAGAATATTTTGTGGGTCACCTTTTAGAAAATATTTTGTTATTACAGGACATAAAAGGTCTAAATCAGCGGGGCAGATGGTTAAATGATCTTTGACCCTCCTAACTTGAAATTCTGTGTGACATCTGAGGTCAGCATGTGAAGGTGAATTCACAGCAAGCTAAACATAGACTGTACATAAATGATAGAAGCGGCCACAGTGAAGTCACTCATTAGTTTCTAGATATTTGAAGCTTCAGCCTCAGCAGTAAGTGCCCATATTTAGATGAAAATCTCTAAAATAGTTTTGACTTATTGCAGTTTTTTCTCATGTTTGCTTCCATCAGATTTCCTCCATTTATCTTTGGCTGATTTTGTGTTTTTGACATGGT
Organism: Rhamphochromis longiceps; assembly: GCF_057381845.1. NCBI lineage: Eukaryota > Metazoa > Chordata > Actinopteri > Cichliformes > Cichlidae > Rhamphochromis > Rhamphochromis longiceps. Next base: position 19,608,538 of record NC_140573.1, on the reverse strand, counting down.
CTGGGTGAGTGGCTGGAAATTTCCAACAGGTTCCTGAGCTTCCTTGGTCCTGCCCATGTGGCCCCTCTCTCACCTGGAGCTGATTGAGGCAATTAGGCTGGGAGATTTAAGCTCCATGTTGATGTCCATTCCTCGCCAGTTTGTCAACAACTCTATGTTGGTAAGCAGGCCTCATGTTTCATATCTTCTATTACTTACGTTGTTGTCTTGTAAGTAATCCATTTAAAGACTCCTTTGACCCAAAGGTTACGAGTGATTCATATATGAAATGTTAAGAAAACCACTTTTGTACTTATTTTTACAGACTATTTATTAAACTGTGATTTTGTACGAAATAAAGAAATGAATGTGGCTATGTCTTGTTTTGGGAGGGAGGGGGGGTTGTCCCAGAACCTCCACGGCTCAGAGCTCCTCATCTCTTGGAATCTGGCTCACCTACCCGCTCTCTGGAAATCTCTCACCTGCCTGTCATCCCACTATCTCGGAACCAACAGAACTCAGGTCAGCCATTTCACACCATCAAACTCCCTCAGACCTACACCGCCTCTCCCTCAATGCATCTATCACTCTTCCAGCAAAGTAAACTGGGAAAAACTATTATACTCACCTTTTCTGGAACTCACCGCTAGCTGCATTCTAATTCCATTCCCTTCTCTCCCCAGTGCGACCATAAGTACCAGTCACACTCCCACTGCCTTCCCGGTCTGGTTTCCCTGTTTTGCCACAGCCACGTTACCAAGCCACTGTATATTTTGTCACTGCCAAGTTTTAGTTGTGTTAGTTAAATAAACATTGTTAAATCATTACATCTGCCTCTGCTCTGGGTTTCTGCACTTGAGTCCAGTTCAGTTACCTGCCTCTGGCCTTTTGACAGTTTTTTTTTTTCTCACTGCAGTACGTTTTTATCTCTCATATTTTTCTTCTTTTTGAAGTTATGTCCATTCATTTTTCATCAGTTCATGCCTTGTGTACTCTTGTGATGGAGAGTCCCTTTAAACAGGTTCAGGGCCAGAAGGTCAGAGGTCAGCTCAGTAACCTCCTGCATGTTTCTGTATTTGTTTGTGTGTTGTGTTTTTGTCTTTATCCTTGACAATTTGTTCAAACTGCTGAATAAACTCCTTCAGAGCTGCTGCAGATTGAGGTCAGGATGGCCCCTCACTGCAGCTTTTCTTCACCTCCTTCTAAACACTGTGAGATGACTCACTGATGAATATCAGAAGTATAAGCTGCTGTTGAAAGCTTCAGACGTCTGTCCATCTCCAGCTTCAGGAATAAAAGCGAGCAGAGATGGCTGCTTTGATATGATGTGTGTTATAACACTGCTTATCTGCTCGAGCTCCCCGCCCTGCGCTGATACATCAATAAGGGAACGCCCTGTGGGTAAACACCCGGCCCTGTGGCCTTCGGGGGCCCAAGTCCTTCAACCTGACCCATGCTCCGTGAAGGTGAGCCTGTGGTGTTTGGCACTGCTGACGGAAATCAAACCCTTCCATTTATTAGTTCTCAGAGCTGGTGTTGTTGTAAGGATCAGAGATGAAGAAAGAGTCTGGATTAATGCGGTGAGAAGACAAACAGCCATCGGGCCGTGGAAGATGTTAATGCACCACTGAGTATTATTTCCAGTCTTCAAAGGCAGCAGCTGATACCTGCCGATGAACTCTTTTGTCCCTGATCTCAAACCTGTTTTATGACTTCAGACCCTTAAAGAACCAATGTTATAATGTCAGAGGGCGTTTGAGTTTTCGCGTGTACTTTTTCCTTTACTTAAAGACAGATATCATTGAATGTTGTAAAATTATTAATTACAGTTTGTAGTCTTTTTTTTTGCAAGAAAGAAACTCACAAACACAAATTGCTAAAAACATTAGTTATTAACAGCAAGCGAGAGAAAATGTGTTGTATGGCTCATTCAGTGACTCAGAAATGAAAACTTTAATAGCTGTATTACTGATACAGCTGTTTTTACTCTTTTTTTGAATTGTGAAGCTGGGGTTGATGGCGCCTTGGACTTGAGGGGACAGTCTATCTGCAAATCTGATGGGAACTTGGGATTTCTGACTTCCTGCTTCAAATCAAATGCAGTGCAAATAACCAGAAGGAGGGAAGCATAATAAGAAAGAGGTGAACACGATCAGACACCAACAAAGGCAGGAAAAGAACAAAGGAAGGAAGTAAAAACTGAGAAAATAAACCTAACCTCCAAAATAAAACAGGAAGTAAACTAAGAGAGGGACTGGGACCAAAACCATACAGAACAAGGAATCATCCACTTAGCAAGTGAAACGTGGCCCAGAGTTCCTGTTCATCAGTGAAGGAAGACCAGAAGACAGACAGACATATTTCCAGTAGTCCAGACACTATAAAGGAAAGCTGTGGATTCAATCTACTTTCCTACCCTAACCCATGAGCGCAAGCTTCAGGAAGTAACTGAAAGAAAAACAATCGAAATGAGTTTCCTTTGAAGGATGTCTTCCTTAAAGAGAACTTGAGGACATCCAGAGGAGCCTGTTATGTGGTTTCAGGATACCTCTTGGACTGGTTTGGGTACACTTAAGTGTCCGGTGAGAAGAAGGGAGGAGGTGGTGGGAAGAGGGAAGTCTGAGCAGCTGCTGTTACCTAGACCCTGACAACCGTCAGGCGATGGATGGATGGAAAATTATGGGATTTTCTTAACTTTGTAAGATGTTTTAATTTAAAAAAAAAAATCTATTTCTGTTTTCACATAAAGAAGGGAATTATTTGAAATTTTTAAAGGCTAATTGGAAATAGCTGTGCCGTGCATTTGAGTTCATTAATTAAACTAGGTTGAACATGATCCATAAACTGAAACGAGTTTGGTACCCCAGGTATTTTTTTATTAAAAAACTAAAACATTTTTAAAGTGATCTCTGTGTAGTCAAAAAACATACATCAGTAAAAAGCTCTGAAATAAAATAGCCATTGTGGGGGAAAAAGAAAAACAGTATATTTGCTGCTTCTGATCTGCTTTTGAGAGTTTTTTACAGTAATCTGCTGCTTTAAAAAGAAAATGTGTGCTGTTTGTGTGTTTGTATAAAGGTTTAGAACTAAGGTCAAGGAAGAAAAGTGGATTTAGAACAGAAGGAAGAAACTCCTCAAAAACAGTCAAGGTGAGACTTTCTTCTGTTATTATCACTGCAATAACACACGGCTTTTGGCCTACAAAAACCTTCTTTCCAATCTGAGCTCAGCATTAAAATCAAAGCACAGCAGCAGCTCCTCGGCCGGCTGTGCCAGCAGGCTCTGTTGGTATGTAATGGCCTACACACCCAGTCTAAATAAACCCAGGTTACCCACAACGCCACTGCAGCGCCTTCACCTCTCACACCTCTTCAGTTTGTGATTTCCAAGAATGTCCATTTTCCGTCCACCTGAAATTTTCCCCTGAGCTGTGATCGGATGTTCAGGTGGAGGAAAAATATTCAGCCAGGTCACATCTGCTTCAAAGATGAGGCATTAAAGGACCAAAACACATTTCCGAGTGCTCTTTCTTACTGACGGTGTGATGCTGTCAGACTGGAGCGACAGAATACCGTTCAGACGGATACCAAAAGCTTTTATTTAGGAGAACAACCTGCACTTTTTAAAGTCATTTTTAAAATGTACAAGAAAATGATAAGCAGACAGGTTGTATGGTATCATTCACAGAGTTTACCTGGAATTTTAAGTAAAATCTTTTGAATTCAGTTTAAGGTTTACTTTCCAGTGCCTAAAACTTACCACTAGATTCAGTAGAATAAAGAGTAGAGATTATAGGATTTTGAGGAAATAAAAAAAAAAGGAATAAAACCTCTCCAGATCAGATTTTACCTCCTAAATAAGAAAAATGAGCCTAACTGAGCATAAACTTGCCCATCAGTGGTGCAGCAGCACCCACAATGGTTTCTGGTCTACAGTCTTTAAGTCAGGTTTAGCATGTTTTGTTTTGTTTTTTTCAATAATTTCTGGATCAAAGGCTCCTTGACTAAAAGGTCTTTTTGGGGTTTTTTAAAATAGATTTTGTATAACAACTATTCTTAAGGGATATACACCAGAATATTATTTACATGAAAGTGGTGGGAAATAATGCTAGGGGACCTCAATATAAATGAGGACCCAGGATAGAACCCTGAGGTGCACCACATTGAATTAAATAATGTTACTACTACAAGCTGTATACCAACAAGTAAATTACCAATAGTGCATCCCACTGGTTTTCAACTGTCAATGGCAGCATATTGAAGGAGACTTTTTGCCACAATATGCACCACAACTCCTCCTTTCCACATACCTCCGGGGGCGGGCATCCTTATTCGTTATTTAAGGTATGGTGCTGTGTTTTCTGGAAATAAGTTGAGTATTTTAACACCATGAATAAAAACCTGTGAGTTTTTATCAGCTCAAAAAATGTGTGGAAAGTCTGACCATTGTCCCTGTAAACCAGCTGGAGGTGCAGAAAGTTGATGTTCATCCAGTCGATGACTCGAAGCAAAGGTGATGAGTCCCAGTCTGACTTTTCACCAGCATGATGTCGCCCTTAGAAAATGGACCACACAGGCTGAGAAGAAGAAGAATGTCAGACATCTTTCATCCACTGGTGGAAAATCATGAGGAGCATGAATGAGTGGATGTATGTGTGTTTTTACTTAATAGTCAGGATGTCCCTCAGCCAATCGGGAGGTGGAAAGAAGATTTTCTGCTTCTTTAGCTGATGAAAATCCCCCCAAACTGGAGGCTGGAGCGCCATATGTAGTTCATACATACCTCCCTGATTTAACAGCATTAAGAAAAAAAAGTTTTTAAAAATAGGCCAGCTTTTGATGAGTAAATATGCACTGGATACATTTTTTAGTATATTGGACTTTTTTAATTGCCAGTTTCTCAGCAGACTATAACTTAAAAATGTCTGCTTTCTATGTCAAGCCTTAGTAAGGAAGTAAGGTTTATGCTCTGAGTTCCTTGCTGCAACTCTTTTGCTCACAGCATCAACAGTAAGCAGCATTAGCTAAAATTAGCTCAGAAAATCTTTAACTTCACCAAACAACCCCAACACAAACTGCACATAAGTACAAAGGTAAACACTGGTGAGGCATAATGGAGGATTTCAATAGAAAGAGAGCCTGAGTGTCACAGTTCTGGGTCCGTTGGACCCAGTATTTTGAGTTTATTATGTTTTGGTTTATTTTTGCATTATGGATTGTTTTCTGATGTTCTGGTGCTTTGTTTATTATTATCATTATAGATCTGTTTCTGTTATTCTTGGTGAGGGATCAGTTCTTAGGTTTTGGGTTCTCATGTGTATTGCAATTCTGTTCAGTGTCTGTCTCTCAGTGTCATGTCTGCGTCTTGTTTAGTAATTCTTGTTTCCAGTCTTATTGTGAAAGTCTTTGTCTTATGTTAGTGTGTGCAGCTTAGCTCCCCTGTCTCGTCAGTTCTGATTTCCCCCAGCTGTGCTTTCCTTCTATGTCTCATTCCCCTCGTTACTTTCCCAGTGTATTTAAACCCTGTGTTTCTCTGAGTCAGTGTTGCATTTTGGGTCCAACTCCTGCCTGCCGCACAACGATCCATGACACTGAGAGAGTAAGCTAAACTAGGCTAATTCATTTAAAAATGATGAATTTGTTTTAGATGTTTACTCAGATGCAGGCCGTAACTCCGTCGGATTCATTCTTTGTGCTCCGCGCGGACGGAACGGCAGAGTCGAACAAAACCAAAGGTGGAGGAGTGTGTTTCATGGTAAACAGAAAGTGGTGTGATGCCAGGAGCATTTCTACTCTCTCCAGCGGCTGCTCGCCACATCTGGAGTTCCTGAGCATTAAGCCCTTTCTATCTGCCCCGTGAGTTCACCTCAGTCATCGCCACGGTGGTCTACATCCCACCCCAAGCGGACACAGGTATGGCTTTGTCCGAATTACATGATGTGCTGAGCTCGCTTCAAAACAAGGACCCGGGCGAAGCCCTCATTGTAGCAGGAGACTTTAACAAAGCGAACCTCAGACAAGTCATGCCAAACTTTTACCAGCATGTCTCGTGTCCAACGAGAGGGGATCGGATTTTGGATCACTGCTACACGCCATACAAGCAGGGCTACAAAGCTGTCTCACACCCGGCTTTTGGGAAGTCTGACCACAACGCCATCTTCCTCATTCCCCAGTATAAACAAAGCATACGGAGGGAAGACGTGACCACGAGGGAAGTAAAACGGTGGACTGCCCAATCAGAAGCTACGCTACAGGACGCACTCAACGACGTAGACCGGGACATGTTCAGAGCATGCGCAGTCGACATCAACGAGTTTACGGAAGTAGCAGTATGCTTCGTCAATATGCTAGCGGAGGAGATTATCCCCACTGCGAGAGTCACCACATTCCCAAACCAGAAACCATGGATGGACAGATCGATCCGCACTGCAGTAAACGCCAGGACCGCCTCCTACAACGCGGGTCTCGCCGCTGGCGATATGAGCGCCTACAAAGCGGCCTCATACGGCGCGCGGCGCGCGGTGAGAGATGCCAAACGCCGGTACCGGGAACGTGTGGAGTCCCGCTTCCACCAGGGCGACACACGGAGTATGTGGCACGGACTACGCACCATTACGGACTACAAAGCCAGGGACACTGCGCCGATCAACGCCGACTCTGCATTCACCAACGAGCTGAATCGGTTCTACGCCCGTTTCGAGGTTAGCCAGGCGGCTAATGCTATCTACCGCCTGACTACCGAGGACAGTGACGTCATCAGCGAGAGACCGGTGACCAGCATCACGGAGCATGACGTCCGAGCGGCACTGAGGAGAGTGAACGCAAGGAAAGCGGCGGGGCCAGACGGCATCACCGGCCGTCTGCTGCGCTGCTGTGCTGACCAGCTAGCAGGTGTGTTCACTTACATCTTCAACGAGTCCCTGGCGAAGTCTGTGGTCCCCACATGCTTCAAAAGATCCACCATCATCCCTGTGCCCAAGAACAGCAAACCCTCATCCCTGAACGATTACCGGCCAGTTGCACTGACCTCGGTAGTAATGAAGGTGTTTGAGAGGCTGCTGAAGAACATCATCTCCTCCTCCATCCCAGACACCACAGATCCGCTGCAGTTTGCCTACAGATCCAACAAATCAAAATCAAATCAAATCAAATCACTTTTATTGTCACATCACATGTGCAGGCACACTGGCACAGCACATGCGAGTGAAATTCTTGTGTGCGAGCCCCACAAGCAACAGAGATGTGCAAACACAACAACACAAACGAGCAAAATACAAGAATGGCCAACCTGAAACTAATAAATATATGTACAATATATAATAGTGTATGGAGTCCTTGATGATCCTCCCCGCTTTCCTCAGGCAGCGCTTCCTGTAGATGTCTTGGAGGGAGGGAAGCTCACCTCCAATTATCCGTTCAGAGCACCGCACTACTCGCTGGAGAGCTTTGCAGTTGTAGGCGGTGCTGTTGCCATACCAGGTGGTGATGCATCCAGTGAGGATGCTCTCAATGGCACAGTGATAGAAGGTCCTGAGGATGCGGGGGCTCATGCCGAATCTTTTCAGTCTCCTGAGAAAGAAGAGGCGCTGCTGCGCCTTCTTCACTGTTTTGTTTGTGTGTACTGACCACGTAAGATCCTCAGCCAGATGTACTCCAAGGAACCGGAAGCTGCTCACTCTCTCCACAGCAGCGCCGTTGATGGTGATGGGGGTGTGTACTTCTCTGCACCTCCGGAAGTCCACTATCAACTCCTTTGTCTTTGCGACGTTGAGGGTGAGATGGTTGTCTTGACACCAGTGGGTCAGGGCGCTGACCTCCTCCCTGTAAGCCGTCTCATCACCGTTGGTGATAAGACCCACCACTGTAGTGTCGTCCGCAAACTTCACAATGATGTTGGAGCTGTTAGTGGCTGTGCAGTCGTAGGTGTAGAGTGAGTACAGGAGAGGGCTCAGTACACACCCCTGTGGAGCACCAGTGTTCAGTGTGATGCTGACCACCTGGCGTCTGTCAGACAGGAAGCTAAGGATCCAGCTGCAGAGGGAGCTGCTCAGTCCTAGATCCTGCAGTTTCCTGTCCAGCTTCGAGGGAACGATGGTATTGAATGCTGAGCTGTAATCTACAAACAGCATTCTCACATACGTGTCTCTCTTCTCCAGGTGTGACAGGGCAGTATGTAGTGTCAGGGCTATGGCATCATCAGTGGACCTGTTGTGGCGGTATGCGAACTGTAGAGGGTCCAGTGAGTCGGGTAGTGCAGAGCAGATGAAGTCCCTGACCAGCTTCTCGAAGCATTTGCTTACGATGGGGGTCAGGGCTACAGGTCGCCAGTCGTTCAATGAGGAGATGGTGGAGGATTTGGGTACAGGGACGATGGTGGCAATTTTGAAGCAGGCTGGGACTACAGATAGAGAGAGGGAAAGGTTGAAGATGTGTGTGAACACTCCAGCCAGCTGAGCCGCGCATGACTTGAGGACGCGGCCGGGAATCCCGTCCGGACCAGTAGCTTTGCGCGCGTTCACCTTCCTGAAGCACTTCCGCACATCCTCCTCAGACACAGTGTGCGCACTGACGTCATCCGCGGTGCGCACACTGTCCGGTCTCATGGTGTTCGCTGCGTCGAATCTAGCGTAGAATACGTTTAGATCCTCACACAGAGAGGCCGTGGTCTGCGGTGATCCACAGAGGATGCCATCGCCCACGTCCTACACACCACTCTCAGCCACGTGGACAAGAAACAGGGTAACTATGTGCGAATGCTGTTTGTTGATTACAGTTCAGCGTTTAACACAATAGTGCCCTGCAGACTGTTCACAAAGCTCAGGGATCTGGGACTTAACAGCCGTCTGTGTGCATGGGTGTTGGACTTCCTCACTGGCAGAACTCAGGTGGTGAGGGTGGGCAGGTGCTTCTCCAACAGCATCACCATCAACACAGGAGCACCTCAGGGATGTGTCCTCTCGCCACTGCTCTACTCCCTCTACACTTCAGACTGTGTGGCCACCCATGGCTCCAACACCATTGTGAAGTTTGCTGACGACACAGTGGTGTTGGGTGCCATCTCCAACAACGATGAGGCGGCCTACATGGATGAAGTGAAGAATCTGGCATCGTGGTGCCAGGACAACCACCTCCAGCTGAACGTCAGCAAGACCAAGGAGCTGGTGGTGGACTTCAGAAGGGGTCAGCACAGAGACTACAAGCCCATTATCATCAATGGAGCTCCAGTGGAGAGGGTGCAGTCCTTCAAGTATCTTGGTGTCCACATCTCCTCAGACCTGACATGGGCTGCCCACATTCAGGTCCAGACCAAAAAGGCTAGGCAGCGCCTGCATCACCTACGACAACTGAGGAAGTTCAGGGTCTCTCCAAAGATCCTCAGGATTTTCTATACAGGCGCTGTGGAGAGCATCCTCACACAGAACATGACATCGTGGTTTGGGAACAGCTGTGTGAAGGACCAAAAAGCTCTCCAGAGAGTGATCCGTACAGCAGAACGCTGCTGCAGGATTGCTCTCCCCCCGCTTCAGGACACCTACACCAGGAGATGCCGGACTAGAGCAGCGCAGATACTGAAGGACCCGTCCCATCCTGGCAACAAACTGTTCCAACTTCTGCAATCTGGTAGAAGGTTCCGCATCCTCCGGGCAAGGACAGAGAGACTCAAGAGGAGCTTCTATCCCCAAGCCATCCGTGCCCTAAACACACACACCCGCCCGCTCACATCATCTATAATTGACTGAGACAGGACTCTTCCAGACACTCTAAACCAAGGCACAATGTACATTTCAAATTCCTTTAATTTTAAATATGTTTATATTGTCTATCCTGTAAAATAGTCAGATGTCTATTCATATTAATGTACAGAATTCACCTGCTTGCTGCTACTACTGCACATTCACCCAGTGTATATACTATATGTATATATATATATATATATATATATATAATTTTTGCACATGTCGAGGAGCGTGTCAGGCTACATTTCACTGTGTGTTATACTTGTATAACTATGCACGTGACAAATAAAGAACCTTGAACCTTGAACCTTCTATACATTATTGAAGTTATCTATATATTTAATACTCTTTATCAAATTATAATTTCATGTCATTCATCCTTTATACAGGACAGTAAGTACAGCTTAGACTACACTTACACTTTCCACAGTAACAGCAAACATGGGAGGGTTAGCCAGCTACCTTAACTTAGCTATACACCATATATCTGATACTGGTATCTTCATAACGTCCAAGGAACTTTGCTGTCATCGTACTGATACTCAGAGAGAGCAAATATGCTCCCCTCTCAGATGCTGGACAGCATACATGACATACATAATATGCAGTAAGGGAACATGACAGAGCAGGACAGTTGCTGACCCTGCCATTCATATGCTCAATGTGGGCTAATGTGAGCAACAGACTGATGAGTAAAGCTGACTTAACAGCAGCAGGTGTGATTAATGATGTTTTTCCTGAGGTTAGGCTGAGTGCCTTCAAATACAGATCTACAGACTGGAAGCTTTAGTTTTTCTCAATACTGAAGATTCTTTACGAGTTTTTCATTCCTCTTTGAGTTTCTAACATCAAGCTAATTGTTCTTCTTCTCTCTGCAAGAATTTTTAATGTTGGCTGCCAGGACCCAGGACCCACAAAGTGAATGAAAACACAATAGCGTGCCCTTCATCTCAAGGCCCTCTGCAGGCTGCCGTTGTCGTGGTGATGATGTGTGGACACGGCAGGGTGAAGTGAAGAATCGTGTGGAAAAAGGAGGTAAGATGCTGGAGGGGGAGAAGCATGAATACACTTTTGAGAGGTTTTCATAATGGCTGCAGTGATTCAGAGCTAAATTAAGCTCAGGGAAGCCAGCCCCAGCTTCAGGGCGGGGCTTGCATTCTCATAAGTGGTATTATTTACCAAGTGATGTCAGTAAATTGGCGAGTCGCTGGTGGCCTCGCTTGTTCCAAATTGACATAGGAGAACAGTAAATACATTGATGCATGGAGTCTCAGAGAGAGTCTCTTAGTGAGCCAAGAGCTGTAGTCCTGATCTCTGAATCACATCCCGAAACATTTCCCCACTTTACTCCTTCAGCTCTACAGCATCTCCTGTCCACAGAAACCACAGCTCATTCAGCCTCCTGTTAAATTGCCTCATAGGTCTGCACACAGCCACACTTTTTCACATAACAGCTTAAGCTTCTTTTGTGGATAAATGGAATTAATGTAAATATAATCCAGCACCAACTTCACTTTCTATTATTAAAGGAATGTGGGCCTATTTTAGGTTTATGTATTTTCAGTCACATAGATACTTTTTCATATTAAATACCACCAATACAGTCATCAGCTAACAGTAAAATTGGAATAAAATATTTTTTCTTCTTCTCCAAAGTGAAATGGATGGGATAATGGTAAAGCATAAAGAACAAGTCCATTATTTTAGTATTTAAACAGTGTATCTATGAGTATGGGTCTAGATAAGTTTAACATTTTTGAAAGACTATAATATAATAATATTAATAATAACAACTAGATTGTGTAATTTCTGTATTAGTTGCAACAGGATTGTTGCTACTACCAGAACTGGGCTGTTGCTTGCTTGTAGGTTGACAGGTTACATTGTACAAGTTAGAAAACATAAATAGGCTTTTATTTTGTAAATCTGGCATGTTAAATCAGTGGTTCTCAAACTTTTTATGATACTCCTGAGTTAATGTCCCCTCATCCTGCATTTTTATAAGCAATAAACATAAAAAAGAACCCCAGTTTAATTTTACTCATGCTTAGCATAATTTGATTGGAAAACTAATTAGAGAGGAAGAGAGGAAATAATGTCAGCATTACAAACTGTTAATTTGGATATGAGACTAAAATGTATTATTACTATTATTGTTGTTGTTGTTATTATTATTAGCTTATTATGCCACTAACGTTGGCGTATTACCATTTTACTTCAAAAAAGAAGACCTATAGTTACTGATACATAAAATTCATACTGACATTACTGAAATACATTTATACCAAGTACTTTGGTAGCTATATGGTAATTTTGTAATTGTTACCTTTTTTTTGTTTCACCTCACCATTACAATGGTATTACTGTTCTAATATGTTCTAATATGCAGTGCCTATTATCCATAGGACTGATAGTGACTTTTATTTATTGTAGTTTTATTGAGCGTAAGCCTGGTCGGCTTTGATTTAACTTCACTGAAGCAGAGGTAAAGTGACGACAGAGGTTTCAATGAAAACCGCTGTCCAGCTGTTTCTCACAGAGGTCAGGTAAGTAAAAAGGTTCACTGTTTGTATTTCTTTGGTTGATTTAGCACCCAGCGGTTGGTCCGTCAGTCGCAGTTCGCAGGTGGACGAAGTTTCTCTCAGCACATTTCTTTGTTTGGTTGGCTCCCAATACCTCTCATACATTTCCCCAGCCTCAGATAAGCTAGTGCCAGGGAAAATGTAAAAGTAGGTCATATGTAGAAGCCCAACACTGTCAGAGTTGGTTTCATTATTTGTATTTCTTGCCGTGTAAACAGGCACCCAGCCGTGATCAGTGGGACATCAGGATGAGGATCTCACAAAGAGATCAAGCCGGACGCATGCCAAAAGGTTAAGGGTCACCTGTCATGGTTGGCTGTGTGGCAGGCGTGCAAGCAGGAGTGGCGGATCCAAAATGCAGGACTCAGACACAGAAGTTCAACTTAAAGCGCAGCTTTATTGCTGGAAACCCTCTTACTAACTAAAGGCATCAAAAGACAAACAAAAACACTGGTGGACTAAAACACTGAAGCAGAAAACACTGAACTGGAACTGGAAACAAAACACTGGTAACACGGAGGCAAAACACACACAGCCTGTTGAGGGTACGACGCAACACTGACTCAGAGAAACACAGGGACTAAATACACTGGGAAGTAACGAGGAGAATGAGATACAGAAGGAGGGCACAGCTGGGGGAAATTAGAACTGACGAGACAAGCAAAGCAGGACACATTCACATAAGACACGGACCTACAAAGTAAAACAGCAAGGATCACACAGAGACGCGAACTTGACACAGTGGAGACAGCAACTAAGAAACACAGAGACATAAACCATAAGGCAGAGGACTCTAAGAACCGAGAGACACAGAGGGGAACTCAAACATGCAGACACAGACTTACACAGAACAGAGGGGACACAGAGAAACATGAAGGGCAAGGGATCGAAACTAGAAACCATAGAAACTCACACCAAGTACAATAATACAAAAATCACAATGAACTAAAACGCTGGGTCAGGAGACCCAGGACCCTGACATCACCAGAGATATGATATACTTCAGTCAATGAGAGGAGCCATATGAAGACAGTGTTTGAGTTAGACTGTGGTCATTTCGATGTCTTTATCACTAATTAGGCTGTAAGGATGATAGCTTTTTGCATGCAATGTGTTTACACAGCCTTTCCTGATTTTACTTAAAATCCTTCCAATGTGAGGGAGCAGCAGCTCTATTCTGAACAACTTCTCTAAGGCTGAGCCCAGACGCCTTCAAAGGAAGTTCATTTCAATCTCATTCTTACCCACAGCTTGTGGCTGTAGGTGAGGATTGGAACCCAGATCAGCAATTAATTAATTTGCTGAGTTCTGTTCATAATGACAGACTGCTGCATCAGTCCATCTGCCAATCTCCTGATCGATTTTTTTTCCTCTGCTCGTAAACAAGAGCCTAAGTGGACACGTCTCACCCTTCAAGCATCGTATCAGACTTTCATATGTTTATTCTCATTGCTACCACTTTACACTTGACTGTAAAGCGGTCTAATATAATCTGGAAATAAAAGAAAGAATGACCACACATCCAGCCCTGCGACAGACTGGCGACCTGTCCAGGGTGTACCCCACCTTTCGCCCTATGACAGCTGGGATAGGCTCCAGCGCCCCCCGCGACCCTGAAAAGGATAAGCGGAAGCGAATGGATGGATGGATGGATGGACCACACATCCTTAAAATACTAAAGACATGAAGCCAGAAAGCTGCAAAACCTTCCACCCCTTGGCTACCCTAGAAAGTTTGTCTATTGAAGTTATGAACAGAATCAGTGACAGTGGGCAGGCCAACATTGAGAACCAATTCTCCATTATTGTCTGCAATAGAGAGTAGATTCAGAGATGGAAGGCTCCAAAGTACTCCCAACAGGACACCTCAAGGAATGCCATCAGATCATCTACTGAATTCACAAATGGTAAATGGCCTGTATTTATATAGCGCTTTTCTAGTCCCTAAGGACCCCAAAGCGCTTTACACATCCAGTCATCCACCCATTCACACACACATTCACACACTGGTGATGGCAAGCTACATTGTAGCCACAGCTGCTATGGGGCGCACTGACAGAGGCGAGGCTGCCGGACACTGGCGCCACCGGTCCCTCTGACCACCACCAGTAGGCAACGGGTGAAGTGTCTTGCCCAAGGACACAACGATCGAGACTGTCAGAGCCGGGCCTCGAACGGGCAACCTTCCGATTACAAGGCGAACTCCCAACTCTTGAGCCACGATCGCCGCGTGCACAAGCAACCTGGTTGGGCAACTTTCCAAGGACCCTCAAGTAGTCATGAGAGGATAAAGAGCTACCCACCCTAATAAATCATCATAATTGATATTTCTAAAATTACTATTCTTGCTTTTTAACCTCTAAACATCCATTCCAGGGTGGGTTACTGTCCATCCCTTTTCTTTTTTATCTTTTTTTTTTTTTAGTTTTTTCTATTTGTCATGGGAAACATGGGAAAACCTTTAGCAGAAAAACTATAATGACAAAATTTATTTAAACTCTTTAAAGTTTATGAAATGTGGCCAAAAAAAACCCTAACCAGTCGCTGGTGCCCCGGTAGATGTTGAGAGGTTGAGTGTAAAAGAAGGGGGGAAAAGGTCAGGTAAGATGTACTTAAATGTCTTTTCCTTTGTGGTAGAGTGTATTTTCCTGTTTAAATTCCCTCCAGTGAATTTTAACCTGCCATATCTTTCAAATAATAAAAGTACATGAGGATGAATGTTTGGAGAATTAGTGCTGCAGAGGGAAAACTCACTCTTGGCCGACGTGCACATGAACATGAAATTGGATTATAGTGGAATACCTTCAGCCAATATTTTTCCTTTCTACTAAATTACCCTCAGCCGCTGCACAGTTCAACAACCAGATCTCAGATAAGGCCAAAGAGTGATGCTGCACAACGCTTTTTGGGAATTTGAGGCACCAGGTTTCTGATTTTTGCACAAATGTGTCTTTGAGTCCAAAGTGCATGGGAACCATTACAGAGAAACATATACAGAGCAAACATACAGAGCAGGGTGTAAATTGTCAGCTGGCTGCAGCTCTAAGTAATCAGACGGGAACTCTGGAGCCGGCGTGATCCGATACCTGAGTAATTTCGCTCTTCTCTATGTGTAATAATCCATTTCACAGTTTATGTTTTAAGTGGAGAATTAAGTAATTCTTTGCTTTCTCGCTGTTTGTTCAGCAGTTCTGGGGTCAGCGCTGCTGCGTGTGGTCATTTTCTCCACAGTTTATAATACTCCCCGTATAAATCGCCTCCTTTGAAGCCTCCTTTTCCTTCCACAGAGGAACATTTCTCTGCATCCGGTTTATGAAGCAGCTTTTGAACAAACTCTCATGTTTTTTCAGAGCAGGATTGGAGCGAGATCTCTGCTTGTGTCATGTAAACTTGGACCTTCGCTGGGAGGTTGTCAAAGGAGGAAGAGGGAGTCAGCTTTTTCCTCGAGGGCCAAGGCAAACATTTCCTTTATTGAGGAACAGTATCTGCTGATGTGAGTCCTGTTAGTTGCTCTCCTATAAAGAGCCACTGTTTCAATAAAAGAGGTATTGATGCGGGAACCTAAACCACCAACTTGGAGGGTTTCAGTCTTTTGTGGTACTCATAATTAATCATTGAAATGCATTAAAAAAAATGTAAAACAGGGAAACCACCCAAAATTCGTCCTCGACAGGGTTTACAGCTGAAGAAAAATGCTGTTTGTGTTCACGTCCAAGCCTCCACATTCTAAAGCGAAGGGACTGTCAGTCTTTTAATAGTCTGGAGCTTATTTTGTAGTTCTGTCCTTTATTCCTATTGGTTGTGCTTGCATTGCACTCATCAACTTTAGAGCTAAGATCTTAAGTTGGTAATGTGATTTACTTTCTCAGAAGTCTCCAAGATGGAGCGCTTAACAACTCCCACAACTCCCACTGACTAAGACTGGATGTAAATGGGATATTATTGCTAAATGCAAACGCAATCATTTTGGTTTTACAGTTAAATTTAGCCTAGAAAGGTTTCTGTTTTAAATTTAAGCCTCACATTTCATTTTCCAAGCCAGAGCTCAGTTCAGGTTGTCAGCTACTGACAGGTGTTTACTGGCTATCCACCCTCAGGTTAGTGATTTATATACTGTAAACCTCAGTAATGACAACAAAACTGACTTGGACATGATCATCACATACAGTGCTGTGCAAAGGTCTATACTGGTTACAGGGAGATAGACTTGTATTTTAAGTAAGTCCTTTTGAGGGACAGTTCATCAGCAGGTTTTTCAATTTTTTTTCTTTGGACATTGGCTACTTTTTCACTAATTTTCAGTCCAGTCCTTGAACCTGACAATTTTCTGAGAAATTATTTTGTTTGTTAAGCCCCCTGAAGCAGTCAGCCTGAAAACCTAGTATGTCTCAGCATGATGTACAGCTTGTCCTTAAAAAATCTGAGGAAACTGGACACTTGGAGGGCAAGTATATGGTATAAGTATATGGCCTAAAAATCTACCTACAGCATATGAACAGTATACGAAAGTCATGTCTTTAAGAAAGAGGAAGAAATCCAGCAAATACCTGACACAAGACCTGATAGATGCATCTGCTGCTCACTGAAGCCTCATCAGAAATGGCCTCAGTTGAATGGAAGCTATCGAGAAGCCATTTTTAAAGAAGGGAAACATGGAGGAGACGTCCAACAGTGAGAGTCTAGTCATCTGTGAAACATGGTAGAGGCTCTGTCATGGATTGGGCTGCCTTTCAGCCAGTGGTGTTGGAGATCTTTGCCAAAGTTGATGAATCATGAACTCAGAAAAGCACCATCAGAGTTTAAGCCAGCATACAGTCAAAGGGTCTAAGTGGCTTTATTTTCCAGCATGACAATGATCAAAAGGCAGAAACATCTAAAGAAGAGCTTTGAATGTCCTCCAAGAAGAAATTACAAGAAAGTTCCCTCAGAGAGTTCAGCCTGTGCTGAACGTGTTGCTGGTTTAAGGTCTGAATCAGTAAAACGTGATATTTAGTTTGCAGATTATGGTCCCGTTGGAGTTCCAGAGAACGTGTTCACTGGACATTAATGTGCAGTAACAAATGCACCTTTACTTGTTGTCTGACTGGTTAAAATCTACACTGTCAGAAAAACAACACAATTATGGACCTTAGAGAAGATGCAAATTACCGGTATTAAAGTATGAAGGCATTTTTTATTTTGTCGACTCCGCAGCTCTCGCTGGACCTCGAGGAGTAAATTAAACAAATGTAAAGGATAAACGAGAGAGAGCGGCAGCTTCTTAAAATCCTTCCCTCCTTAAAGCGTTAGTGGGATCTCAGCTGTATCATCACTTTCTGCTAAAGCTCCTCTGCTCCCTCCTTCTCTCAGCTCAGCTCCGTTTCACCGTCAGAGTCGATCGAAGCACCTGGAGCCGCTTCAAGGACTCCGGGGTGGTTCTCCAAAACCAACAAACAGCCCAGCTCTTAGGTGAGCAGTCCAAGTGTTCATCAGTCTGATAGGTTAAGGACATCTTACACCATGGCCCATACCCAGATCTTCTTTGAGCGGCTTTCCTTTGGACAGCAGATTCTCCCTATCTTGTCCAAATTGGCTGCTTTTAAACTGCAGAGAGTGAGGGAGACATCACTACCCACTTCACAAACCTGTTGGCAAGTGTAATGTTGGAAAATTAAACTTTATTAAACAAATTATCAGAATTTCTGAGAATTTGTGTTCAGGAAAAGGACATTTTCAGTGTAGGGAGCCTCCTGTTTTTACTGAGGCACTGAATCATCCTCATCTCTATCTGACCTGGTGTTAGCTGACACCAGAAAACCTTCTTCTTGATTATCAGGCTGTCCTGTTGACTAACAGTCAATAAGGATGATCACAGAAATATCTGTTAATCATGACATCCTATTAATGTCATGCTGCTGCTCAGTAAGATGATTGTTGTCCAACATAGGCAACAGATCTAAAACCTGCAGGGACACCGGTCCTCGTGGACTGGGATTGGGGCCCCTGCTGTAGAGAGTAGTTGACCTAACCCACTGCTTTTGAAGTCTCGTTATTAGCATTTAGTTTTTTGGACCATATTTGGAGGCCCCAACTAAAATCCAAGAAGTTCACTCAGCAAAACTGGATTTCAGACTTCATGGACAATTACTAGTACAGTAACATCACAGCAGTCAATTTATGGGTCAGATATTTGCATTAAAAATGTTTCAAAAGACTCCAACAGCAAAAGACTCCAACAACCTTAGCTAATTGGAGCACAGCAGGGCTCCAATTAGCTAAGGTGAAGCCAAGCTGACAGCTAGCAGCTACAGACACCTGTCAGTCAAAGAGGCCACATCTTTAATGATTCAATTTCCAATTCAATTCAATTTTATTTATACAGCGCCAAATCAAAATTGTCACCTCAAGGTGCTTTATATTGTAAGGTAGACCCTACAATAATACAGACAGAGAAAAACCCAACAATCATATGACCCTCTATGAGCAAGCGCTTTGGCAAAAGTGGGAAGGAAAAACTCCCTTTTAACAGTAAGAAACCAGCAAAACCAAGCTCAGGTAGGGGCTGCCATCTGCTGAGACCAGTTGGGGTGAGAGAAGGAAGACAGATTTGAAAACTGAAGGCTCTGCCTCCCATTCTACTTTTAAATACTCTAGGAACAACAACTAAGCCTGCAGTGTGAGAGCAAAGAGCTCTAATGGGGTGATATGGTACTATGAGGTCATTAAGATAAGATGGGGCCTGGTTATTCAAGACCTTGTATGTGAGGAGCAGGATTTTGAATCCAATTCTTTAACAAGGAGCCAATATAGGAAAAATATGCTCTCTCTTTCTAGTCCCTGTCAGTACTCTTGCTGCAGCATTTTGAACTAACTAAAGGCTTTTTGTGGAGTTTTTAGGACATCCATACAGTTCTTATGAAAGAGGAAAGTATCTTTAGAGACCAAGACAGTTTCTATACCAGGCTGTAAATATTTATTTTTGCTATAAAGTTGGCCATTTTAACATGGGAGTCTATGGGGACTGACTCAGTGCTGAAGCCTCTGCAGGAAGTTAGAGGAACTCCAGTTGTGTTCAATAATCACCCTAAACTGTAAATGATTTAATTCTCAGCCACCTCTGACCCTCCTGCTGCTGTTGCCTTTGTGTGGAGGGATTGAGTCAGGCTGGAAATGTATTGGATACTATGTGCCTTGGTATGGCTCAGTCCTCAAATCATTACCTCTTCTTTGTGATTGAGCATCTGTTTCTGGATAAACTGCTTGTGGCTTCAGTACAATGATGAGGGGCATCTGCCAGTCAGCTGGCTGCTCACTTATGCAAATCTGAGAAGCTGACGGGCATTCCTGAGCATCGAATACCCCGAAACCTAACTCTGCCCGGTCACAGAGTGATGGGGCAGTTAATAACCGTGCAGCGTTTTTACAGCATGAGGAGGGGGAAGTCTGGGAGATGGACTGTGGCGGCACAGACACTCCGTGGTTTGGGGTAGAAAATCATTTTATATTGCTGGTTAACCACAGCATGAACACGAAACATGTACAATCTACTGAGGGTAAACACAACTGAGTGTATTCCTGACAAGAAAGTAACCGCCGGGTGAATTACAGAAGGCAGCACAACTCAGTGTGACCGATGATGACGGTGTCAAAGCACTAACACTCAGTTAGCTGCAGGTCTGTAATGAGCTGTGGACGGATGGGGAAACAGGTGGTTTAGGTCGGCGGGGGTCTGGGTCTAAATCTGAATGGCCACAAGGCGTTTAAACACCCCGCCACATGTTTTAGGCATGAAAAACACTCAGCTTTGAATAATAATTCATGTCTGCTGTGGTTTTCCACCAAAAACGTACAATTACCATGTTAGAGATTTCTATAATTATATTGGTTTAAGAACCAGAAGCCAAAAAAAGGTTAAGAATCACTATGAAAGCCCAGAATGATGTTCCTGAGGCCACGAGAGGGCCTCAGGGAGATGATCTGACCCATCAGGACACTAAATATTCAGTTTGGTGCATTTTTGATTCAGCAAAGAAAACAAAAACAAGTAAAGAAAGTAACAGTTTTGCTCTTTATGTTGATAAATTTAAACACTCTCCATAATCAAAGTGGCCACAGACGTGAGCAGTCTCAACTTTATCGTTCTCTGGAACTCTAACGGGACCATAATCTGCAAACTAAATATTATGTTTTACTGATTCAGACCTTAAACCAGCAACTGAGACTATAAACACATCAGGAAGGAGTTTAGTGGGCGCAGAGATCACAAATTTCTTCACAGATTTCTATGTAAACTGGCTGGACCTGCTGGATATTTCTAAGTGTACCAGACTCAAACACTGCATCCATCTTTACACTGACTTTGTCCGCTACAGCAGAACATCTCTAATGAGTTTAATATGGGTTCATGTGGTGGATGTGCGGATTGCTAATTCATGTTGTTTGGCGTAAACCTCGGGCAGTTTCAAACTCTTCTCAGTGAGCATGACGACAGCTTAATGAGCCGTTTACAGCTCTGTGCCGCCCACGGCTTTTCATCTCACCCTAAAATAGAGAGCCACTTGACACATTGAGACTCCAGACGATACGGAGTGTGAGTCCTGGATCATTATCCTCGCAGTACCCTCGCTGCTGTGGATTGAGAGTGTAGACTGATGTCTGTATGATGAGCAGGGGTGATAAGGTCACAGAGTTCTCAGAGCTGGAGCTGTGGTCTTTGTAATAAACCTGAAATCAAATATTCAGCCTTGCACCTCCACTGATCAGTGTAATCAAACAGATGTGTAGGTGTGACCAGCTGTCAGCAGCTGGAGAGGACGCTGCTGTGTAAATACCCCGAGGTGTGGAGAGTGCAGGAGCTGGGAGGAAGCCAGGAACTAGATGTGCTGATTCGGGTCTTTTGGTCCTGGAGGGCAGAGCCGCCAGTCTGGAGCCCATTAGAGGAGCTAAGCCCCCCTAAAGCCAGCTGATCACTGCCTGCAGCTCCCTTCCCAGGCCTGGAAGATCGAGCATCGCAGAACAGACAGGTCAACATGAAAACCTCGCTGTAGCCCCTGAACTGCTGCCTCCCAAACATAAACACACACGCTCCCACCTTCCAGGCACACCTGCAGGAATACGGGGCTGAAATCTCCAGGTTCAAACCATAGCCAGCGACTGAAACGCGCTTTTTATGCACAGTTTCAGAGTTTAAGTGATCAATGACTTCAGTTGAGGATTATCATCCACTTCACACCGCTGTTATTTTGTCTGATGATTAAATCTTCTTTTTATTCACTTTAGCTGACATTATGCTTCATCCCACCCAAAGAAGCAGAGCTTCATGAGCTCACATCACATTCCCACGGTAGCACTGGCAGCTATTGTCAACAGGTTGGGGGATTGGAGGTAAACCCCACTCTCTTTGTTGTAGCGCTGGTATGCGCTGACATCTGGATCAGCACACCCAGCTGCAGAGGCAGGGTGGAATGGGGGGGGCACTGCTCGCCTCCCACGGGTCTTAAGACCAATAACAGACCTGAGCAGCCACAGGTGTACCGAGTCCTGCAGTGGGCCTCCATCAACAAATAAGGAGACAGGACACGACTGAAGAGAAAGGAGAAAGGACTCCACCTGATGTGACTGAAGGTAAGGGCTAATACGATCCATCAAGCAACGCAGCTACACTGTAAAACAACCTCTACTAGATGCAATCTAAGGAGCTTGGCTCAATGTGCTAAGCCACAGCTACATGCAGAGCGTGTGTTCACTTATAAATTCATGTTATTAACATGAAAGTAATAAACAATATATATATGTCTGCAGTAAATTACAGGATCGCTTCACTGAAAGAGATTTAGAGAACAAAAGTTAGGTACTAGAATCATTTTTCAACATGCTTATAACTTCATCACAAAACATGACATCAACCGTTTTCTCACTTTCACTCCTCTCTATTATTTTCCTCATGACCGGTCATACTGAGGCTGCTGGCTTGTGGCTGGCTCTGAGCTCTGGATACCTTAAAGGTTCAGCTAGATCAGGATGGCTAAAGTGTCTGATCAGGTACATTCTCGTGGTGATCTTTTCAATTCAATTCAATTCAATTTTAGTTATACAGCGTCAAATCACAACAACAGTCACCTCAAGGCGTTTTTGTTGTCTTTCCATGGTTTATTTGGTGACTTTTATGCATTCAGTCCCAATGAGACATTTTTAACATCAGACATATATGAGGCTGACCAGCTGGTCGTGGGTCAGGGCCGAGAATAGAGGATCTAGCTTTGGTTCCGTTTGTTTTACTCCAAGGTCCTGTATTGCTGTATTCATTAAATAAGCTATAACTGATTTAAAAAGCAGCTGATTGTGAGGGGGCTGGAGGAACTTTTGTTAGGTTTGACAGATACAGGGAGTGCAGAATTAGTTGTATTTTTGAGGAATAATTTTATTATTGAACAACAACCATGTTCTCAATGAACCCAAAAAACTCATTAATATCAAAGCTGAATGTTTTTGGAAGTAGTTTTTAGTTTGTTTGTAGTTTTAGCTATTTTAGGGAGATATCTGTGTGTGCAGGTGACTATTACTGTGCATAATTATTAGGCAACTTAACAAAAAACAAATATATACCCATTTCAATTATTTATTTTTACCAGTGAAACCAATATAACATCTCCACATTCACAAATATACATTTCTGACATTCAAAAACAAAACAAAAACAAATCAGCGACCAATATAGCCACCTTTCTTTGCAAGGACACTCAAAAGCCTGCCATCCATGGATTCTGTCAGTGTTTTGATCTGTTCACCATCAACATTGCGTGCAGCAGCAACCACAGCCTCCCAGACACTGTTCAGAGAGGTGTACTGTTTTCCCTCCTTGTAAATCTCACATTTGATGATGGACCACAGGTTCTCAATGGGGTTCAGATCAGGTGAACAAGGAGGCCATGTCATTAGTTTTTCTTCTTTTATACCCTTTCTTGCCAGCCACGCTGTGGAGTACTTGGACGCGTGTGATGGAGCATTGTCCTGCATGAAAATCATGTTTTTCTTGAAGGATGCAGACTTCTTCCTGTACCACTGCTTGAAGGTGTCTTCCAGAAACTGGCAGTAGGACTGGGAGTTGAGCTTGACTCCATCCTCAACCTGAAAAGGCCCCACAAGCTCATCTTTGATGATACCAGCCCAAACCAGTACTCCACCTCCACCTTGCTGGCGTCTGAGTCGGACTGGAGCTCTCTGCCCTTTACCAATCCAGCCACGGGCCCATCCATCTGGCCCATCAAGACTCACTCTCATTTCATCAGTCCAAAAAACCTTAGAAAAATCAGTCTTGAGATATTTCTTGGCCCAGTCTGGACGTTTCAGCTTGTGTGTATTGTTCAGTGGTGGTCGTCTTTCAGCCCTTCTTACCTTGGCCATGTCTCTGAGTATTGCACACCTTGTGCTTTTGGGCACTCCAGTGATGTTGCAGCTCTGAAATATGGCCAAACTGGTGGCAAGTGGCATCTTGGCAGCTGCACGCTTGACTTTTCTCAGTTCATGGGCAGTTATTTTGCGCCTTGGTTTTTCCACACGCTTCTTGCGACCCTGTTGCCTATTTTGAATGAAACGCTTGATTGTTCGATGATCACGCTTCAGAAGCTTTGCAATTTTGAGACTGCTGCATCCCTCTGCAAGATATCTCACTATTTTTGACTTTTCTGAGCCTGTCAAGTCCTTCTTTTGACCCATTTTGTCAAAGGAAAGGAAGTTGCCTAATAATTATGCACACCTGATATAGGGTGTTGATGTCATTAGACCACACCCCTTCTCATTACAGAGATGCACATCACCTAATATGGTAGTAGGCTTTTGAGCCTATACAGCTTGGAGTAAGACAACATGCATGGAGAGGATGATGTGGACAAAATACTCATTTGCCTAATAATTCTGCACTCCCTGTATATGTAACCAAAATGTCTTTAAAAACAATTTTAACTGAACATTTATTTGTCCCTGGGCTCTCTCTTTTAGAATGTTTTTAGTGAGCTGTTACTGTAATTATGCTACCTTATCCTGATTAAACAGGGTTAAAATTACTTTTTCTCTATTAATATATACATGTATTTCATAAAATCACTACTACTTATTAAAAGTAGCCAAAATTGATGCACCCACCTATTAACAGCTCTACAGCTGCCCTCTTCAGACTTCCAGAAGTTGGCCAATGAGAAGGGGGGAAAAAAGGGATTTTTGAAGTATGACTCATGCAAAGCTTTTCTAGTGACGTAAAAACTATGGCAGAGAAATATGTATTTGCAGATATTGTCAGAGTTTTACCCTGATACTGCTGGATAAACAGAAACTCACTCAGGAACTAGGTCACACAGAGCTTAAGTTTTCACTCGCGAGAGCGAAGCAGTTGTCTCCAACCCACTTCAACTTGCTTTCCCCCTGCAGGTTGTTTTTATTGGCATAAAGCTTTTTGCTGTATAAGAGAAGTTACTATAATTGGTTACAAAGTGTATTGTGCAAGCATGGTTATACAATGTGTGTGGTTATATGATGGGAGTGCAGCGCTCCCAGGATGCTGTCGGTATCTTGTCCCAGCCGGGTGGCTTCCTTCATTGAGTAGAATCTTTTCTTCTAAAGGCTGCTTGTTCCCCTTATGGAGGTCGTGCACGTACTCATATGCGTGGGTTACATAGAGAGCAAACAGAAGCATTCTAGCTTTTTAAATGGCACCCTACAACACATACATTAAACCTAACAGATATCATGTTCATATTAAACTGACTCACACATCCTGTTTGCATGAAGACTTTAAATGCCATCAGGAATCACTGTTTTTGCTCCCAGCAGCCGCCGTCTCTGTTATTGATTCATACAAACATCTTTTCAGACCACATCTTCATCAACAATTGGCCCCTCAGGGCCAAATTAGCACCCAGTGGCTCCGAACTTTTCCGCTAAATAAATGCCTAGCGGAGGGCTGATAATTCAGAGCTAACGGATCCCTGTCCTCCTTCCACCGATTAACACAGGAAGTCACTATGAAAACATTCACATGCTGTCAACGTCTCAACAATCAGCACCAAGCAGCATTTCAGAGAGTGCAGGTGTCAGGATGGCGGGTCAGGTCAAACAGCGGGGACACTCAGGCTTTAGGGTGTCGTTTCATGTCTGGAGGTGAAGATGATCACAGCAGCTACCTGTTGAGAAGTGACTTTAATGCCACTTCAAATTAGTTCATCTCTATCTCCAGCTGGTTAATTAACAAAGCGTTTGTTCGTGACCTGCTGACTGGTGTCAGAGTCAACATGACGAGACAAAGAGCTGTAATGACTTAAAGTTCATCAAACACATTTCAGCCTGTAATGCTCCTCAGACTATTCTTCTGCGTGGGAAGAAAACGTATTTCTACAGCAAAAAATTAAACTTCAAATCTGAGCAAGCACCTAGCATGCTGCCATGGGAATGTGAAATCCCCACTGAAATGACCTCTGCTGCTACCACGTCTTCCACCGAGCAAACCTCCGACGACCCCACTTCTGCTAAACAAGTTTTAAGAAGGACACGACTTATTTCAACTATTTATTAGATTTCACATCTTACAACAACAAACAAAAACGAGAACCAAGAAAACAGTGAGTTTTTAACGTCTGTTGCATTAAGCTAGAATGTCCAAGTCAGGTAGACATGTAGGTGTAAAAATTGTCCCATCGTTTCACCGAAGTTTCAGTCACATGATGTAACCTTCCCAAGATCTTTTTGCAGGCAACGTTCCCAATCATTCTTTCTTTCCACATTTTAAGCGTTGGAGTATGGGAGTCCTTCCAGTATTCCAAAATGACACGGGCACATGCTACCAATGCAGTGCTTAACTCTCTAATTGGTGTTTATTTAACTGTGGCACCTCTCGTTTGTCTCCTAGTAGATATAATTTAGGTGATCTGGGCAAGTTACAAGGTATCCATCCCTGCATATAATTCAATACACTGTTCCAAACTGGAAAAACCAGCAGGCTGTCACGGCGAGTGAGATAAGCCGTATAAAAATAATAAATGAGGATCCAATCGCAGGCAGAAGTGGAGGAGTGAAGGTGGTTTATTGAACACAATGCACCAGTGGAAAAACGGAAACAGAGATCACACTAAACTATACTGGAGACAACTAAACTACTGAATACAAACTGGAACTCAAACATGAAGCAAGGTGGACGACGGTACAAGATGGTGACGGCAGGGAACACACGGATGAAACATGGTGGAATACACAGACAGACCAGCAACTACAAAGACAGAAGACGCGACTTAAATGCACACAGAGAAACACAGGAAGATTACACACAGGTGGGGGACACAGCTGGGAGTAATCAACGAGACGAGACAAGAGGTAAAACTGAACACACTTACTTGAGACGCAGACCTTCACAATAAAACAGGAACAAGAAACCATCACACAAAGACGCAGACTCGACACTGAGAGACAGACAGAAAATGACACATGGAACTAAACGAAACCTGCAAAAACATGACAACTCAAAATACTGGGTCAAACTGACCCAGAACCGTGACACAGGCAGCTCCAGAGGGCATGTATCAAAGTACCTTTGGCTTGTTGGCATTTCCAACACAAGTCTTCTCTACCAACACCAATTCTATACAGCCTTGAAGGAGTATAATAATATCAAGAATTTTGTACTGAATAAATTTTCCCCTGGCTTGCCTAATGTTTAATCCATTATTCAACAATATAGAATCCCATGTATCTTCATTCATTGTAAACCCTAGATCCCTTTCCCATATCGTTATATTATTTATATTTAGTTTTAATTTTTTTTTTTAATTTATTATTTCAACTTTGCTAGCAAGAAGGAGGCCTTGACAGGCTGCTCCAACGGAACCTTATTGTTTCAGAGGAAAACACGAACACAGTGTACAGTCGAGTGTTAATAGCTTACTTACATCTGGGCTCATCAGGCACTCTTTTTGGCTGCAGTGGTTATTATTATATGTACATGCTTCCATCTCCCGTTTCTGGTCGGTAACAACTTGTACTTTTCGTCTCCCCTTTTTCTCCCTCCCTCACACTCACAGACACATAATGGGTATGGCAGTCCATTCTCCCTGCAGCACGGACTACACTGCCCATGATGCTACATTCTTTAGGGCTATGCCTGTAACACTCAGCTCATATTGCCTTCAAACTAAAATATTTTTTGAATA
Organism: Rhamphochromis longiceps; assembly: GCF_057381845.1. Classification (NCBI taxonomy): domain Eukaryota; kingdom Metazoa; phylum Chordata; class Actinopteri; order Cichliformes; family Cichlidae; genus Rhamphochromis; species Rhamphochromis longiceps. Next base: position 19,581,072 of record NC_140573.1, on the reverse strand, counting down.
ATAATTTTAAAAAAACATTTCTTCACATCATTATGCTACCAATAATGATGTAAGTAGGTGTGACATGGTGACAAGACCCCTGCATTAGAGTCTCTTATTGCATGTTCTGTTTGGGTTTCCAGGGGTGTTGAATTACCAAAAATAGAGAGGGCATAGCCTAACATACGAAACAGGAAAAGACCGCCGTGTAATCCATTTATTTCAACAATTTGGCTGTATTCTGTAACTGTAACAAAATACAGTTACTCTTATTTTGTAGTTTAAATACATAATACCAGTAAATGTATTCCATTACTCCCTAACACTGCATGACAAGGACAAAATAGCCACAATATTAACATCTAAGCTAACTAAGGTTTTCCATCTAGTTACTTAGAAAGCAATTTGTTTGTGTTAGCATTTAAGCTACTGTAAATGCCAGAATAAACACAGTTTTATTCAACAAAACCCAACAGGATTTTGATCCACAGGGGAAAGCTGTATTTGAAAGCAGGAGGGCATTTAATTTATTTAATCTTTTAAGATGAGCTAATGATAACGTAATTAGTGGCGGGGGTGTGGTCCCTGGCGCAGCTGCAGGGGAGGAGTGGTGTAGTGAGCTCAAGGGGTACCGGGAGGCAGGTGAGCCACAGGTGGTGGCGATTGTTGATGATAGTGTTTTTCCTTTCTGTTTGTTTATATAGTGACGGCAGAGTCGAGCGGAAGGCGCACTGGACCAGAACGGACTGTTTCCTGTATGCTGAGCGTCAAATAAATACATTACTTGTGAACAGACACACCGTGTGTATTGCATACGTTACAAGTGGTGCCGAAACGCAGGATGGGGGGCATGGCAGACCCACGACTGGGCCGAGGAGCTGGCCCAAATGGTGGCCGAACTGGCGGCCAACCAGCGGGAGCAGGCGGTGGTAGCACAACGCTGGCAAGAAGAACTGCAGGTCCAGACTGAGCTCCACTTGCAGAGGATGGAGAACCTGGCTGCCCAGCTCCGGTCCTGGCTGGCACCACCGCCAACCCCACCAGTGTGGCAGTGGAGGAGAACTGGTCGGATCCGGCGTCTGTGCCTGTGCCTGTGCCGGCCCCAGGGATGCGACCAGCGCCCGTTCCCACCCCTCACGTGGGAGCCGCTGGGGCTCGGCAGGGGCCAGTGCCCGTTCCTGCGCCCCAGGAGAAAGCCGAGGAGCCGGCAGCGGTGGAGGCGGTGCGCAAGGAGCCGGTGGAAGCAGCGTGCAAACTGCGACTGCTGGTTGAGGCGGAGGCACAGTGTGGGGATGCGCTCCAGCCAGTAGAGGCAGCGGCGGAGGCACAGCACGGGGAGCCGCGGGATAAGTCGGAGGTGCCCGTGCTAGGGGAGTCCACGCCACCGAAGCCCGAGGTCTGCGGGCTGAGCAGAGCGGCCTCACCTCCACCAGAGGCCGGCGCGTGGTGTGGTCCGGCGTGCTGGACGCCTGCCCAGCCGCCTGTGAGCCCCAGCTCAATGCCACACCAGCTGCGCCGCTGCTTGCCACATGGGTGGCCCCTGGCTGCCAGTGGATACGTGGGTGACCCCTGGACACACCTCATCACCGGCACAGCTGGATGCGTGGGTGGCCACCAGAACAGACACCTCCCTGTCGCTTGACCAGGGCCCGGGGGTGCCAACGGTCCGGGTTGATCCCCTCTCCCGCTCGTGGTGGGGGGAGTAGGTTCAAGTTTAATAAACTCAGCCCTCTGCTCCTTGCTATTTAAAATAAAACAGGACACTGCCCTAAATTCTCAACCATCTCACACTTCTGTTTAATCAGTTTTCTGTTTGACGTTTATTCAGCTATGTTAAAACCCCGGAGGAACCACCTGAGAGATTAATAAAATTTTATTTAATCTAATCTAATAACTTTAATCTCAGCTGAACCAAGTTATCTGAGTGACTTATATATCATGTTTAACCTGAGTAGCGAAAGACCGCGCAGGTCTGAAAATGATTAAGCCGGGAGTCTGCTGTTCTCGCCGTCTCGAGTGAATAGCGGACTACCCCCCGCTAGCTATCAAGCGGCGGGGGGGGACAGACGTCTCCGAAAACGTTGGAGCACTTTTGCAAATATGCAATATCTTGATAAACCAAGCAGATATTTGAAGTTTACACAGCTACTTTCTCGCTTGAAAATATGTTAAAAGTTTATTTTGTGACCCAGAAAGATTAATAAGAGTAATATTAAAACTTGGTAGCGGCCGCCATTGTTGGAAAATGGAATTGGCTGGGCTGCACTATGAATTCTGGGATATAGTGGGCCACGAAGAATACATCCAACCCATCCCTCAAATCTGGGGGAAAGGCCGGATTCGGAGGATTCTACGAACTGGGACAGCCTTCGTCGTGTCGCTGTGACAAATGCGGCCTCAGGAGGCAGCAGCCTACTTTTTGGGACACAGCTAGTGTCTTGAGAATTTTAGGATAAGGTCAGCTAATTCCTCCACACCCATAGGGATAATGTGAAACCTTAGCTGAACATTTTCAAATGACTATCAGCTAACAGTGTAGCTAACTGCATCTTTAGTCTTTGAAAAATCTCAGTGGAAATACTAGTTGTCTAGCTTTCTCAGCTAGCATGATCCATGACACTAACCTGTATATACTTGTGTAAAACAGTATAGATTTCATCCATCATGTAATAATACAAAGCAAAAGCACAGACTTAATATTAACCTTGCATAAATAGTTTTTATAATGTGTTTCAGTTAATCACTAGTTATAAAGTAAAAATGTATGAATGTAAAAAAATGTATGAGTATGTACGTGGTTTGGACACTCGAAGACTGTCTGCAGTATTTATATATGCCAACTGATGTCTTGGAAACCTGGTCCAGCTCCCACCCACGAGTGGTTTTGGTGAAGACAGGACATTATGAAAGCCCATTTCCTCTTTGAAGTGAGTGGAGCGGTCATGTAGTGTGAACCAAACCACTGTCACTGTGCTCTCATAATCTCAGACTTACATAACCTGTCTGCTGCCTTCCAATAAGCTACAGTTAATTACAACAAATGACCCATTTCCCTTATTCCCTCTTCGAAAAGTCGTTTCTGCTGTCTGGGCTTACAGAGCAGGAAATACATGTTCAACTTCATTATTGAATTAAAAAATAAAAGCTTGATTATTCATGCATTAAAAGTTGTTTTTCATCATCTGCTTGGTTGACCATTAGATGGGCCTCAGGGAAAATGTCTCGCTGGCTTTATAAGTCTATTAATATTAATTTCTTGTGAACAGATACCTACAGCCTTTCTCACTGGTTAAATTTTACTAGACCTTGAGGATCTTTACATGAACAAACTATATCACTGACATTTGACTGAAAATGAACCGCAGCTGTATGTTTAAGACTGTTTAAGAGGCTCACACTGAGCCTGACATTTGGAAGTGAGTGGAAAACACTGGAACTCTTGGAAAAGGGGAAGCATGAAACTGGTTTGATACTCTCTTAGTTTTTCCTCAGTGATAAAGGGCATCCTGCTGCCCATTGGTCTATCCAGCAACAGCTGCCAATTACCCTTTACTTCAATGGAAAACTCTTAAAGCTTAAAATGTAGACGTTTATCTAATCTTAGGGGGAAAAAAATCTTTAGTCTTTGCCTCTGTGAGCAGGTATGGAAAAAAGAAATTTAAAACAAATGTGAAAGCTGGTCCAGATGTTGGGTCTGCATAGGACTCCGATCAAAAAAGGTGACCATATAGTAATTATTATACTGGAGTCACCACAGCAGGCGGATTTGCATGTTTGCTTTGGCAGATTTTTTCCGGATGTTCTTCCTGATCCGAATCGTTTATTCTGGCTTGTTACTGGCACTAGCCATACACCATCCTTTGATGGCATCCTTCACATGGAAGGCAAATATGTTAAGCACTAAACGTAGAGCTACCAGGTTTTTCATATGACGTCATTCACACGTTGCTCAAAAGCTGTCAAACTGGATGTAATGCACCCATGATGAGGAATTGGTGGTTTATATTCTCTGACTGGCTGCTGTTTGCTGAAATCAGTCACAAAGAGATTGCTGCACTAAAAACCTACTTGAGATTGCTTTGCTAGCAGGATGCCGCAGTTGCCTTTGCTGACTTTTCTACAAACGCTTGCTAACTACTTGCCAACTGGCAGTAAATTCTTGAAAAAGTGTGAAGAAAACCAGAATTTGAGACTGTTAACCTTCAAAGTAAAAGTTCTGCTTTCCCACCAAAGCAACACATTTCAAAAGGGTTAACTTTTACTCTGAAGGCAAATGATTTGGAACTTCCGGTTTGCACCGCAATTTTCACAGGTATCTTTAGCTTGTGAATGTTTGCAGACAAGTCAGCGTCTTTCATTAAAACTATGAACGACTGCAGCAATAAGTTAGTGACTAAAGTAATCACAATAAGGATGGTCATGGACCAGTATGTAGGTCTGTGAAAAAAGCTTGTATTCACTTAACCCTGCACAGCATGGCAGACCACATGGTTAGTGGTTACATGACAGCAACACAACTAACTCAGACTTGTAAACTTGTCCTTTTGGTGTGACTCAATTTTTACTTTTTCTTTCAGTCTCAGATGCCAAATAGGGGGAAGAATCAAAGCTGAAGCTTTAAAAATGAGTAAAAACAATAAGATAGTTTATTGCTCCTGCAAGCAAAATTAGTTTGTTACAGCAGGAGCATAAAGAATAAAGATAACAAAAAAATATATTATTAAGATGAAGAAGAATAAAAACTTTTAGTTCTACCATGGGGCTTTTTTCAGGTTTCAGCACCAGCTCTAGTCCATGAATATTAGAGGACGCAGAATTCAGTTTACCTGTCTGTAAGAGGATATTAATGAGACTCAGCAGTGAATGCAGCCTGATGCTGGTTAAACAAAACATTAACAGGAGCTGAGGCCATGTTTGCTGCTTCCAGCTGTTTGAGTTTATTAAATACCTGCAGCTTCATACGATCCATATGTGCATCTTCACAAGGAAACACATAACTTAATTTAGATCTCAGTTATTCCTGAAACAGAGACAAACTATTTTGTTATTTTGTTACCCTTTTGTTACAAAATGTTGTGACTTGTTTTCTGGCTCATACCTAAAATGTTTCAGCTCAGATGTGCTCAGACTTGCTTTTGTTCTGCATGTGAGACTATATTATAGAAGACCTATTTCCTCGCAGACATAAACTCTTTTTATGATGTCAAATAAAATGATGGCAATAACATTTTGATGTTCAAAGTTGGTTAGAGAACCAAAAAACAGATTTGGTCTTTAGATCGGGAGTCTTGCAGTGGGTGTAAAATTGATTGGTTGCAGTTTTGAACAGAGCTAAAATGTGTTTTTCAGCCCTGAAAATTTCATGTGGATATCTCCGGTACTTACAAAGTTATGAGGGCTCAAATATACTTAAAAGACCTAATTCTGGACTTACCTCATGTAATTTGACTGCCTGTAACTCAAAAAAAAATTCCTAGTATAAAGGTAAAATTTTGCATGCCTTCATTAAATACACTAAGGTGACCGTACATTAAAAATCCGCTGACTTTGATTGGTTTGGGGGGAGCGTTGCCTTTCTCCTTCCTCTGCATCTGTAACCTTGGATTTTCTTAGAGATGAAGGAAGAGTCCAGGGGTCTCTGAAATCTGCCTCTGATCTGTTAAAAGCAGCAGATGGAAAAGAGAATCTGTCCAGCAGCACCAATAAAATCTCACAGTGCGTTTTTCATGTGTGAGGCAGCTGAGAACAGTGGTACAGTAAACAGAGCCTCTACATCAGCTCCATGCAGTATATTAGGTCATTTGGCCGGCTGGAGGAATCCCATTTAGCAGCTGATAAAAGCATTTGGGATGAATTCTGAAGCCCCAGGGCAGTTTGGAGGAGTCCCTCACCTCATCTGGGTTCAGTCATTGAACGCTCTCCACGGAGCTGTTTGAGGCCGCCGGTTGGCCGGCTGCAGGGAAAGTGTGGGCAGACTGGGACACGCGCAGATGAGCAGGATCAAAGCACTGTTGGCCGCCGTTTAACGCTGGAAAAACCATCGCAGGCTACATGGACCAGAGAATAAGAACAGAGAGAGGCGATGGGAGTGGAGGTGAAGGTTAAGAGGAGGGTGGGGGTCGTATTAATGCTCCACTTTATTGCTTTGTACTGTTAAAATTAAGAGCTTGGATTTCATGACAGCACTTTAGCCGTGCACGCTTGACTTCTACTTCCAATCCGGGTTCAGTTTCAGACGCCAGCGACCCGAGAAGAGAGCTGACCCAACCGCTACTGAGTGACAGCTGAGTACCTGTGATCATTCAGTCTGTGAAATATCAGCATTGCAGTGCCAAACGCGAAGAAATACTCCAAATATTTAGTTTACAGAATTTTAACCCAATGTCATGAGATGAAAGCAGCACAGCGGGAGGTGAAACGCTGCCTGAGGGAAGCAAAGGACACCTACAGGAGGAAGGTGGAGCAGAAGTTGGAGAGGAACAATATGAGGGAGGTCTGGAATGGTGTGAAAACCATCACAGGTCACAACACCAAGAAAAGCACAGTGGGGGGGACTGTGGAGAAGGCAAACGAACTCAACAACTTCTTCAACAGGTTTGACCAGCCCACAACCCCCCCCACCCTCACCCTCACCTTCACTACAGAGTCCTCTCCCCACTCTCCTGCCTCCCTCGCTTCCCCCCCTTCCTGACACCATGACACCCCCCTCCTCCAATCCCTCTCTCAGCAGCAAGACATCTCCCCCCCTCCCCTCCTCCCAAACATCTCCCAGTGTCACAGTGGATCAGGTCAGGAGGCAACTGAGGAAGCTTCGCCCCAGAAAGGCAGCAGGCCCAGACAAGGTGTGTCCTAGGATGCTTAAGGCGTGTGCTGCTGAACTTGGGGAGCCGCTACAACGAGTCTTCAACCTCAGTCTGCGACTGGGGAGAGTGCCCGCCCTATGGAAGACATCCTGCATCGTCCCGGTCCCCAAAAGGAACCGGCCCAATGAGCTGAATGACTTCCGACCGGTGGCACTGACGTCACATCTTATGAAGACTCTAGAGCGGCTCTTCCTCAACCTCCTCCGACCACAGGTACAACATGCCCAGGACCCACTACAGTTTGCATACAAGGCGGGTGTCGGAGTGGAGGATGCCATCCTGTACCTCCTACACAGAGCCCACTCACACCTGGATGGGGGAAAAGGCACGGTCAGGATCCTGTTTCTTGACTTTTCCAGTGCCTTTAATACCATCCGGCCCTGTATGCTTCAGGAAAAACTGAACAGGATGGAGGTGGACCCCTGCCTGGTGGCTTGGATCTCCGACTACCTCACCGACAGACCACAGTACGTCAGGCTGAAGGACATCACGTCTGACACTGTGGTCAGCAGCACAGGAGCACCACAGGGAACTGTGCTGTCCCCTCTTCTCTTCACCCTGTACACCTCTGACTTCTGCTACAACTCTGAATTATGCCATATTCAGAAGTTTGCAGATGACACGGCCATCATGGGGTGTATCTGGGATGATCAGGAAGAGGAGTACAGAAGTCTGGTGAGGAACTTTGTCGCATGGAGTCACACAAACCACCTGCAACTCAACACCTCAAAGACTAAGGAACTGGTTGTGGACTTCGGGAGGTCTAGAGCAGGTCCACTGCCAGTTCAGATAGAGGGGGAGGAGGTGGAGGTGGTCAACAAGTACAAGTACCTCGGGCTGTGGGTGGACAATAAACTGGACTGGTCATGCAACACAGAGCACCTGTATAAAAAAGCCCAAAGCCGACTGTACTTCCTCAGGAGGCTGAGGTCTTTTAACATCTGCAGGAAGCTCCTGAGGATGTTTTACCAGTCGGTGGTTGCTGGAGTACTTTTCTATGCTGTGGTGTGCTGGGGGAGCAGCACAGCAAAGAAGGACTCATCCAGGCTGGAGAAACTGATCAGGAGGGCTAGCTCTGTGGTCGGCATGAAGCTGGACACTCTGGTGACAGTGGCAGAGAAAAGGACACTAAAGAAACTGCTGGACATTATGGACAATGCTGGGCATCCTCTGCACACGGCCATAAACAACCAGAAGAGTCTGTTCAGTGACAGGTTGCTTCTCCCCAAGACAAGAACTAACAGACTTAAAAACTCCTTTGTCCCACACGCCATCAGACTGTTTAACTCCTCTCTGGAGGGGAGAGGGAGGGGAAACAGGAGGACAAAGGAGGGGGGAACAACTAAGCTGTAGTGCCTCTTCACCTCACTGTACAATACCTTGTGCAATACTTTTTGTAAATAGTCAACAGTGCAATAGACTCAATACTTGAAATGTGCAAATCACTTGTATTTTTATTTTTTTATTCCTATTTATTCTATTTATCCCCTTTGTATATTTTATTTATATTTGTTTCTGTATTTATATATGTGTGTGTGTGTGTGTGTGTGTGTGTGTGTGTGTGTGTGTGTGTGTGTGTGTGTGTGTGTGTGTGTATATATATATATATATATAACAATTCTGTAACTGTAACTTCGGTCGTTGCTGTGCTTTTTTTGGAAATCGAATTTCCCAGAGGAACCCACCCGAGGGATTAATAAAGTTCTATCTTATCTTATCTTATCTTAATAAAATGTGCAACTTTTCCACCTCTTTAATTTCTCCCCACAAATGGTCGAGCCTGCTAATTTCCAACTCCACATTTTCCTCCAGAACTCCAGTCAAGCAGAATTTCATTTTTGCTGTTGAGAGCCAATTTAAGCACAAATAAACTTTTAACGAACCTAACTTCCTCAAATTTCCTAATTTTTTTTATCTTTTTTTAAAAGATTGGGTCCAATCCATCCATTTTTAGACATCACAGGCTTTGTTTGTAATTTCTAGGTAAATGTTCCAAAATTAGGCTTCTTCTTGTGATAATTTTCTGTTTAAGGCATTTAAATATTTTGAGTGTTTCACAATAAAATCCCTGAAAGCACCCACATCTATAAACCAGTTTATTCAAAGGATGAGACAAAATTTGACTAGGACGACTTCACTCTAACTTTTTGATGAATGTATCACAGTCACCAGTTGATTGACACATGTGTAAGCAAAACAATACAAACATCCTCTAATACAGAATTCCCTTTTTATAAGAAGCACCAAGCAAAAGTCTTCTAAATAAATCCGATTTTGTGTTTTTTAACTCAGTTTTGCATTAAAATGATTAAATGTTACAATTAATTGCATCTGACTATTTTCAGTCATAGATAGAGGAAACAGAATAGGTATGAAAGTCCAAGGAGAGCCATTAAAAATAATCATAAATGAACATAAATAATAATCATAAATATATTTGCACTCAGTCACTTAAGGGTTTTAGAAAATTGGTTTTCTTTTCTTTAATTCACTGATTTTAAGATTAAATCCTTCTTGCTGATTAAGATTATTCATGCAAACAAGAAGTCTTCTTCACACACAAAATTCAGCCATGGAGTTCCACAGGGTTCTGTACTAGGACCAGTATTTCTTAATGCTTCTTCTTCTTATTATTATTATTAGAAAACACTGCTATCCTGATGATACCCATTTATATTTATGTGTAACACGTGATCTTAATTGCCCCTTGGGGATAAATAAAGTCTTTCTGATTCTGATATTAAAAGCATTTAGTTAAATGACTGGCATCTAAAGATATAAAAACATGGGTGATGTGGTGGGGTGATCAAATTTGGTCATTTTTGTAACTCAAGCATTAAAAATAACAATATTTACACATTATTTTATTTAAATAACTTTTTTTGTAAAAAAAACAATGCGCTACCATTTGTAATTCACAACAGATTTCTAACTGATCTTTATACATCCGTGGTTGGTGGATATCTGTATCCCTTTTTTCTCGCTGATTCATATATAGACTTTAAATACACATGTTTTGATATGAAGAAATTATACATGTGAATAAAACTTTCTCAGCCATTCTCTTTTGCAGCATCTTGGATTAAAACTAAGGGTAATGAGAGATTTAAAATACAGTGAACAGCTAACAAACAGAAATAATGATTAAAGTGTGAACAGAGACATGAAACATCTTGTCTCATTTTTGTGTAGGTAAACTTTTAACCCCAACGCCTGTCAGTCATTTGGATGAACTGTTATCCTGCCTGAAGCTAAACAAAACTCTCCACATATCCCAAAATATGCTTCTGTCTTCAGACTGTCTCCTGGCCAGAGTGCAATCAAGGAAACACAGTAGGGCTGGGCGATATGACCTAAAATCATAATTGACATTAATTAAACATTTTCCCTTAATGAATATCATCACCAATTTTTAAAATGAATATTTTTTTTATAATGACGTGAATTTTTCACCAAATGTCAGTAACAACCCAAACAATCAGAATATGAAAGAAATCAAACCACAGATGGGCTTAGATTATGTGCAATAATGAGATATGACACAAGGAAAAAATATTGAACACACTCAAATGTATTTAATACTTCATGCAAAAGTCTTTGTTGGTGATGACATCTTCAAGATGCCTCCTGTAAGGACAAACTAGTCGCATGCACTGCTCAGGTGTGATTTTGGCCCATTCTTCCACACAGTCGGGGGGATCCATGGGATCCTTCTATAAACTAAACTGAAAAACAATATAAACAAAATGAGAAAGATTATGTACCAAAAATGAAGTGATTTCAGTTCTGATTAGTTGCCCAGCCTCTTTCCTTATTACCTGCTTTCTCCTAGGTCATTTTCGGTGTTCTAGCCTTTCATCTGTTGGATTCAGCTCCAAGCGCTTTCACTGGAAAATTCCCTCTGACATTTTTTGCCTTTTGGGTAAAAATTTTCCTTGACTTTTATGATTGTACATGTATAAACAACTTTCCAAAGAAGTTGCCTGACTGTAGATTACAATTACTATTAGGACTCCTGCTGGTGAGGAGAGTTGGCCTTTATAGAAATGTTCCGGGTGTTAGAAAATGAGATCATAGCTTTGATTTTAAAAACTTAAGCTTAAAGATGTGCTTCACATCAGTAACAAGCTGAAAAGGATGAGAATCCAGATGAATAGATTTTGGGGGGATTATGTCTGTCAATAAATAAATAAATAAATATGTATCCCTTGCTAAAATAATTCATTTATTTTAATGACTGAAAAATTCATCTGAGTTCAGTGTGTTTAAATGTTCAAAGATGCTTATTAATGGTTAAAATACAAAAAGAAACCATTTAAAATGTAGTTACAACATTTTAAAATGTATTTTATACTTTAACTGGAAGAGTTTGGAATTCATAAAAATGTGTGATGTGTGCTGCTTAGACTCTTACGTACATTTTGAAGTATCCTTAATTATTTTTTCTTTAATTTAATTGGCATGTACTAAAGTTCTGGTGACTCCAATCAATCTGGTGAGATTTTCAGGTAGAGGGGCGGGATTTGGCGGGGAGCTGTTTGCGTGAGAGGGATGAGAGATGAGCTACTGCTGTCGTGGAAGTTTGAGTCCGTAGGTGAGCAACATGCAGTTATCGGACATGTGGAGCTGTTATAAGCAACCAAGAGGTGATTAGGAGTCTGAGAGGTTTTTCCAAAACTGTGAGTGTTACCATGTAAAAAGTGCTGATATATAAATAACCGCATTTAGCGTAGCATTTTTCTGCTTAGCTCACTCTGTATTCAGCTAATGCTAGCTATTGCTGAGACGCCAATGAGTCGGTATTCAGCTGATTTATTTAATTCAGGAGGAGGTAGCTGACATTTTACCGGCGTGATAGTGGATTTTCTGTGACCCGGTGGACCATGTGTGCCGTGCCCTGCTGGCGGTCTTGACCCCTTCCCTCCAACCTGTCCTTTGAACTATCAGGAGCCATGAGTACTGATATTTGCACGTGCCTGTTATTTTAGTGCTTGTTTACAAGTGAAGCCCCAACAAACCCCAGCCACAATCCAGGGCTGCAGCGAGGGTTATTTTGAGAACTTTTGAGAGTGTTGCAATAGAGGTGTGGGTAGGTGAGAGTGTGATGAGCCCACCATAATGTTTAATTATTGTGTTTCAGTTGGTATTACAAACCGTAGTGAATGAACAGTACTGAACACCGCTTTATCAGTGCTGCATGTTATTTACTTTCTAACCCAAGTGATTTTACTTGTTTTCTCTTTTTTCCTGAAAATCACTAAAGTGAAACTGTTGCATTTCAAATGATATGCTTGTTTTGTGGTTTATTTACATGATTCATATTATGGGTTATAAGCATCAACAAAGGAATATCAAAAGTAAACGGCACTGTAGAGACCCAGGCCCTGCTCATATATACATGAGACAGGTGTTACAAATAAATAAATTTCAGCACATTAATCAGACAAGAACCTCATCCAGGATCAGAGACCAGAAACACTGTGAGGCAGTCAGCAGACAGATGAGGACAGCACCGTCGTTACTGCCCACCTCCTTTAAACAAGTGCCTGTTTCAACCAGCAACTCTATTAAAAGCTACTTTTACCACAGCAGGTAGGTCCTTATGTTTGATTTGGCAGAGATTTTTTTGCCGAAGGCCCTTCCTGAATTATTATTTAACATTACTCATGGAATGTTTGTGATGTTTTATACAAACTATAAAACATTTCAGGTGAAGCAAATGGAAAAATTTGTTGTAGAAAACACAACTACTCACAGATTTACAGGTCAAACAGACTGCATGTACTGTAAATGGACACTCTGGGTGTGCAATAATTGGATCGTGACAGGACAATCAGCCTGTGAATGAAACTCAGGCAAGTCCAGGGGTTGGAGAGAGCGTGGGATCAGCTGTCCTCTGGGCCTCAATGAAGAGGCTGATGTGAAGAGCAGAGGTGGGCTCAGATGACAGAAGTAAAGAGGTGCGACAGTCCATCAGCAGAGTCTGGGACACATCACCTCACAGTCACTTATTGGCTTCGCTGCTGCCTTCTGATCCCACTACCTGTCCAAGTGTTCACATATTAGCCTGGAGGAGAACAGCGGCTCCTGGCTGTCTGCACGCCGCAGATGAACGACGAGGAAATGCAGAGGACACCTGGAGGATGATCCTCCAAGAGCTGCAAGATGAAAAGTAGAGAAACAACATCCGTAAGCATAGCCAGGATTCACTGTGGTCTGAATTTCACCATCTGATACGAGAAATAAAAGACCAACAACAGGCCAAAAAATAAATTCAAGGTACTACTGTTATTTAACTTAAAAGATCCAAACAGGTCAAAATGTGATTCCTGTTATTATTAAAAGCTGCAGTTTTTCAAGTTTTTCAAGCTCTCCAGTTTTTCCTCTTTGTGTTCACATCCAAAACATGAAAACCACTCTGGATGGAGGTCGAGTGTTTTTCTTCAGGTTTTTCCTCAAAGTGGAGGGTGAAACAGAGGACTGACTTCAACTCTGCTGCTTTACAGACAACTATTTTTCCTGTGTGCCACGGCTCATCACCAAACCCACCTGGAGGAGTATATTTAAAGGACGAAATACCCCGAGAAGAGCTCATTAATCAACTAGGAGTTAAATTTAGTTAGACATCTTCACACTGTCCTGTACTGACACCTGCCACCATTAAATAAACTGCAGCCATCATTCTAACTTGGTTTGCAAGCTAAGAGCAACCAAAAGAGTGCTTAGTCATACTCAAACTGTCTAGCTTTGTCATGTCGATCTGCTGTATGTCTGTTATATGTTCTATATGTTGTTCAACAGCTGAGAGTTGCATGTGTGTGCATGTCACCCTTGCTAAAATAATTCATTTGTTTTGGTGACTGAATGTAAGTCATTAAAAAACAGTTTAGTGAGTGTTTAAAATGTGTTTATATAAGTTAGGTTATGTTATTTACGGTGTAAATAAAAGACTAAAATCCATGTAATTTATGTGATGTGTGTTATTTACACTCACAGCTTTCTTATTTGTGTTTTATAAATGTCCTTCATTATTTATTTTTAATTTAATTGGCATGTACTAAAGCGCTGGTGACTGGCGTTTAACCTAGCATTTTTTTGCATAGCTCATACTTGGCTCTGTAAGGATGCCTTCAGCTAATGCTAGCTGTTGCTGTGTTGGTATTCAGCTGGTTTATTTAATTCAAATGGAGGAGACGAATGTCTTGCTGGCATGATAAAGCTCCCTTCTGTTGGTGTAAGCTGTGGGTATTGTCAGACCTGGCGTGTCCTGCCACCACACCCTTGACCCCTTTCACCTGTCCTCTTGAATATCAGGAGCCGTGAGAACTAATGTTTGCACAGGCCTTCGATTTAATTGCTTGTTTACAAGTGAAATGTCTGTTTGGTTTTTGACCCGTTGATATTGGAACCAGCATGCTCTGGGTTTTAGAGCCCAGAGCATGCTGGTTCCAATAACTGTTCCCTGCTGGGTCGACCAAAGCATGTGCAAGTGCCTTCTTTTACCGTGCTCCCAAGAGAAATGCAAAATGAGAGAGGGCAGTTGCAAATACTACAAGTGAAAACCAATGACAAACTTTGAACCAGTCAGTCGACCTCGCAGTCAGCACAACACATGCTGCTTCCTGTTTGAAAATGAGATTACCTTGAAAGCATAGATGATTTTCGTTAACTTTAGCTTTCTTAGTTGCTAAAGTTAGCCAAGTAGCTGTGATATAGTCTGCATACATTTTGTTGGTTGGTAGTTTGTTACAATGTTAGCTGATGAAGTAATTTGAAAGTCAAGTTTGGCTATATTGGCCAATATTGTCTCTTCAAGATGAGATTTTTCTTTATGAGACAGGATGCTATGGATACTTTTAACCCTCCAAAGCCAACCCACGAACCACTCTGTGTACGTTATGTAGAATAGCTAGCAGTTAGCTATTGTTAGCCAAAATAATGACCGTCAGGGTCAAATCTGATCCTGAAAACAAAATGATCCTTCCATGAATCTTAAGTCCTGCTGAGGTTAATCACAGATTTTATTTACTGATTTAAGGAAGTATTTTTATTTTTATTTCATTTGTCAACTTTTACTCTATATGGGTTTTTTTTTTTTAAAAACATACCTGGGTACTGCATGACTTTAGACTTTAACTCATTCACTGCCAGGGTTTTTGAGCATTTTTACTCATTTTTGAAGAGCCACAGAAAACTGTGTGTTATGATCATATAAACGCCGAACCTACCAAAATGAAGAACAGACTCTCCTTCCATCCAAAAAAAAAAGCTTGTTTCTACCATTTTCCATTCTTTAGTAATCAGCTGTAGAAGAGAGGTGGGTTCCACCAAAAATGCCTGTTTTGACCACAAAAAGGGAGAAAACGAGCTTTTTGTGAAAAATACATTTCAAGCAGTCTGATGTTCACTGACAAGCTGCCCGAGGTTGTATTCTAGCCCCTCCCATTGAAAAACGTAATTGACGTCTATAGACGTCAATGGCAGTCAACGTAAGTTTTTCAATTGACGTCTATAGACGTCAATGGCAGTGAATGAGTTAACTTTGTCCAGATCGCTCATGAACAAGAGTTGGGTTTTTTTAATCTCAATGGAGCTCCTGCCAGGGTAAATCATGGATATAAATAAAAACGTTTAAATTATAATGGCAGCATATTCTCTGCATGGATTATGTTTATTTATAGGACAAACCTGCTCAATAACACTCATTAGCCATAGTGTCTGTATTTTTGTAATAAAACTATAAATCCCTGTGTTAACCACTTGCTGTTATTTTGACTGCACCAGCAAACTGATTGGCTGCCTGCGTTTCCCCCCCTTCCCCTGGTCAGCGGACAGGAAGTGGACCCTCCTGTTGATTATGGTTCTTTGTGCTTCGTCTTACCTGCATGTGGTTCTGATTTGGACTGGATGGCGAGTGTTTTGATTGGCTTGCAGCCTGTTACAGACGTTCTTTACCCTCCTCTGCCTCTTCCTCCTCCCTGCTCTTCGTTATGACAGGGTTAATGGCTTTAGTGAGAGGGTACTTTTTTTACTGGTTCTGCTGGTTTTTGCAGGGCCTCACAGCCAATTACAGTAATCAAAGCCAATATGTGGATCCAGGGAGAGGAGCCAAATGTGCTAGTTCAGGTGTAAACCAATCTGTGAAGGCTTTCTGCAGCAGAATAACTCTTTGTTTTTACTCTCCAGAGTTCAGCCTCCCCAATAGAGCTCCCCACGATGCTCAGATCTTAATACAGCACATCTGCTGGTCTAGAAAGTCTTAAAAACACTTCATTAGCCTTTTTAAAATATAGATTTGAGGTTATTTTCCTGTTTCTAACTTCAGCCCTAAGGTCCTCTGTTCCTGTTTTCTATTCCATATGTGGTCCCGATTACTTTAATTGATTAATCATGAAGAACCAATACCTATTGGTTGGTTGTTACCTGCCTGCCATCAGTTTCTTTTCCTTGCTATTTCTGAGCCGTACACCAATCCAGTGAGTTCCCGCTAAAGACTTTAACAGTACTATTTGCAGCACATATGTTTGCTTAGTGTGTTCAGGTTTATATTTAGGCTGCAGCAGGGGTGAAAGGTCAGATCACGAAGCTTAAACGCCATTTGCCTGGTTTTTCGAGCTGCTCTCCCAATCAGAGACAAGGAGAAACCTTCAAAGAAAACCTCTGTCCTGTGGGGAGATAAAAGATAGACACGGTGTAAACCTGCAAACATCAAAAGTATAGAACTCTTTACATTTCTGATTTCCTGATTTTCACCTGAGTATGATTACCATGTTCACACCTGCACAAACAAACTGCACAAAGGAGGGAAAACGAGCCAGAGCTTGATTTAAACGGAATAAACAAAGGTGGTGTAAAAACACTTGAAGCAACGGGTCACTCTGGTAACCAAGAAAGAGAGCTTTAAAAATAACATGTACCATTATTATTATGGTAAAGTTTACCTGACCAAGCACTTTGGTCATTTGTGGTGACCGTGAAAAAAACAAAGCTAACATTCTTGTTCTGGAGACCAGAAACCAGTTTGTTCTCTATCTTTTATGTACAGTCTGTGTTCTTCAGGGGTAGAAAGACTGGTCTCAAAATGCACCCCCACTCAAGCCACAGGACCTGTGTGGCACACCACAGGATGCCTCAGTTAGCAGCTCTGAATAAGGGGGAGCCTTCAGCACCGAGAGTCAATCAAAAGGTGATTTCAGAGTTTTTGAAATAGTCACTTGAATATAAGAGAATGTGAACACTTAAAATCGAGGAGCTAACATGTCCTGCTGTAAGCTGAGTGTGATGGAGTAAATGTGTTTCTGGTATGATGTGTGTCGCTGCAGGTTAAAGTGCGAGGTGTTTCCATGCTGATGTTTGCAGAGGAAACGTTGTGCTCTGGGAAAGCCCCCGAGTCTGACCCCATCCCCGTAATTACTCCAATTACTTTTCCATAACACTTGTGTTTGTGGTTGCAAGAACAATTTTCCACATGAAACACTCGTTCATTCATGAGGTTCATGGAGCCGTGGTGAGCGGGGATCCTCGGCTCGGCCGTCACTGCTCTGACCGCCGAGGCCAGCTGAACAGCGTACTTTCAGGCCGTTGCTCTTTTTCTTTCTGCTCTACAATGAGTGAGCGGCTGCAGCAGGACGCTTCTTGTTTGGTCTGCAGATGTTCTGACAAAACCTCATCTGGGCCGATGGTGATTAACAGGAGGCACAACGTCCTCAGCTTCTCAGCCTTATTAGTAAAACCTGCTTCAGATACCATCCAGAGGTCTGCGTCTGCAGGGGCAATCAGCTCAGATTCAGTCACGCCTTTCAAGTCCAGATGTTTTCTTGTGTTTCTGGGTCCCAGCAGGTACCTCCATAAAGTCTGAACTGACCGCCACATTTGGTACATATCTACAGCTTCTGTTGCCTGCCTCAAACAGACATAAATGTGCACAGGTTTGTCTTTGTGTCTACCTGGAGTCAGAGGTTTGCTGTTTAAAATGTAGATGCTGTTTTTACAGGAAAGTTCTTAAACTTTAAGCTTTGGTTTTGATTCTGGTCTTGATCTCACACAGGGAACATTTCAAAAGCAGTTTGCATGAGGTTTTTATTTTGACCCACTATATACTATATATGTTTGACCCACTTAACAATTCTCCAGTAAGCACAGGCGCATCCGGGGTTTAATCAATTAGATTTTGAACAAAAACACAACTTGATTTTTACAGTTTTTTAAAAGGTTCACATGAGGAGGCAGTGTCCAGATGTATAAAAGCAACTGGAAAAATAACAAACTATGGTGGAGCAGGAGACAGAGTGGCAGGAGACACCAAAACACTGTTAAACAAAAACCAGGGAACCAACAGGAGAAAATGATCAAATAGCTGGATAACAAGGATCAAGTGAAATCAATCAGGACAATAACAAGGACATGACCAAAGGAGGGAACTAAGGGGGAGAGGGATAGCTCAGTAGGTAGAGTGGTGGCCCCATGGTCGGGGGATCGAATCCACTGAATGGCTATCCTGAGGTACCCCTGAGCAAGGTACCGTCCCTACACACTGCAGTGGCTGCCCACTGCTTCACTGAGTGAATGGGTTAAATGCAGAGAGGAATTTCCCACGGGGATCAATAAAGTATACATTATTATTAAGAACGCAGTGAAGCACGTGAGTAGGTAACCATCATATAAACTGAAACAGGACGCAGAGTAGACTTACTCATGACAGAGAGAAAAAAGGCTCACACTGAGCATGTTTTAAAATATATATATGAATTTTATAGATGTGAATTTGTCGTGTAACATGTACAGGAGAATATAGCACCAGCGAGAATTTCCCTGTTTGGACCAGTAGTGGAGGTTGCGTCACAGCTGCTTTCGTACATATTTTAGGATGTCAGTAGGGCAGTTTGAGCTCTTGTTAGCGGAGTCGGGACTACATCTGAGGCAGAGGGATCATTTCAGGGAGACGACTGAGCCGACGCAGTGTGCAGCTGTGTGTCTGAGGTTACTGCTCCCATGTTGTTGTGTATTCAGTTCTGGTGTCCTGCAAAATGAGTTGGTCAGTTTGAATGTCAGCATTAAGAATAGGTGTAAAGGCATTACATATCACAAGTCTCCTCAAACTCAAAGAGTTTTCTGTCTGCAAATGTGTAAGTTTAACCTTTGGTGGTGTTTTTAAAATAATCGGTGTCAGTCTGTATGGACTCCATAAAATAAACATGCAGCTGTTTTGTTGTCTTTATGATGTGTTTGACTTCATAATGATCCTCTGTTATTTTCCTGCTTCCTGTTTGCCTCACGCTGACACTAAAACCTTCCTGTCGTCGCTCAGCTTCAAACCGAGAAACATGAATCTTTAAATGCCTGTTTCGGTTTATTTTTAGAGCATCACAACTTAGAAACAGGTTGTGAGCGTGACAGGAAGCACACTCACAACCTGTTTCCACCTGTTTGCCTCTACCTGCAGATGCCACAGAGGGAGATAAAGCCCACATCATGAGCCTGGCCAGCATTATGTAAGCGTGTCATCGAGTAGGCGAGTGCAGATATGAATCCTCTGCTAGATATGAGCTCTCCATCACACGATGTTTAAATAAGTTTATTAATACCCCTTTGTGAGGATGACATCATGCTAAAGACTCTGATTTGATTGGTTGATGAGATGATAAGGAGTTCTTTTATCGTTCATTACAGTTTGTGAGGCGCCCGATGACAGCTAAGGGCACACGCCCAGCAGAGACCACAACGAAAGGCACGTAGAGCCAGAGGTCAAAGGCCGCAGCTGATTGTTTCACAAAAGAAATCCCAGAAATACTTCACCTCTGACCTCAGAAACTGGAAGCAGGCCGCTCTGAAACTTTTGTTTCATATAAGCTTCATTAGCTGCTCTGAATGTATTCCTAAATACAAAATAATAAGAAAACAGTCAATTTAAAAAAAAAAAAAAAAGATAAAAATAAAAAGCCATCCTGAAAAAAATGAGCAAATATATATTTAATTTACGTGTGATATGATTGATTTCAAATAGATCTGTTTAAAAAATGGTTGTCACATGATAATTAATTTTAAAAGAGAAAATTAAAAAATGTGAAAAAGTAAACTAATGAGATCAACACTTGGTTAAAATAATCAAAACCAAAAATAAACTTTGTGAAAACTAGTGAAGATTAATCCCAGAAAAAGGCCTAAATATTGAATCTAATGTTATAGAAAAGTATGGGAAAAGGTATAAAAAATGAACTGAGGTTCATTAGCTACTCTGAATATATATATATATATATATATATATATATATATATATATATATATATATATATATATATATATATATATATATATATATTAGGGGTGCAACGATATTCGTATCGATATTGAACCGTTCGATACAGTGCTTTCGGTTCGGTAGACATATGTATCGAACAATACAACATTTGTAATTTATTTTATCAACTTTCCTTCTGACGATGCTGTCTGTGTTGAGCGCTCAGTGATTCTGTGTTCGACTACTCCGCCTAGGCTGCACTGTCGAGCGCAGATCCACTGAGCGCTCAACACAGACAGCATAGTCAGAAGGAAGAGCGCAGGGCAAGCTAGCAATACAGAAGTTAAGCTCTCCTTGCAACAGGCAAATTGAACGTCATTCAGATCTGGCGTTTGGAATTATTTTGGTTTTCATGTGACGTATGACCCTGAAGGTAAGCGAGTCATGGACTAAAGTAAAACAGTATGTTGAATGTGCCATGCAATGCTCAATTACATTGGTGTGAACTAGTGTGTTAGCGCAGTTAGCTTGTTAACGTGTTGGCCGTCTAGCCCCATGCACGGAGTGATCGGCGGTAGCTCGTTAACGGAGATTTGCCGTGTTGTGGCGTTAAGGTCATTTCAACGAGATTAACCTGAAAGCACTAGTGGGAACACAACGAATATGACTGCACATTTACGCCGACATCATCGTAGTGCAAAGACAAGTGGAAGCAGAAAAAAAACAAGCAAGCATGCTACTAACTTTAGCCGAGTCATTTAGACAGCTGTTAGCACATGATTCTCCTTATGCTGCTGAGAATATAGCCCAGAAGAAGCGGATAGTATAGCTTTTATTTTAGAAAGAGACATTTCTCTGTAATAAACTCTCTTTTCCAAAGATGAGTGATTCCTCAATCAGATACAGGGCTCGCAATATCGCTAGCCCGACGTCCCGGAGCTAGCGATTTTTTCAGTCGGGCTACCAAAATCTATCTCTTCCCTGCCCGTCGGGCTATTGTAGGAAAAATATATGTCAATGCTTTTGCACTCTTTCGGAAATGTAGCTGGGTAATTATGTCATTGGCATCGGTGAGCCACTGTCAATATGTGACATATTGAAGTCGCGTTTGAATTTGCGCTTGTTTTTTTGCTTTCACTTTGCAATCGTGCGAACTGTGTATAGAGAGCGACAGCACTGATCTGTGAGTGATGATAATTTGTGCACCAATTCCTCTGACATCGTCTTATTAATCGTTAGCTTACTATGCAAACATGACAAGTGAAATCTCCCGCAGCAAGCTTAAACATGTGAGAGGTTGATCGCGCAGAGAATCGCTGAGCTTATGTGAGTGAGTGTGTAAAAGCATTTCAGTTCTGCTGAGCCAAATAAGACAGATCAGGGTGAAGAAGTGACAGCCAAAGAAAAGCTTACCACAATACGGAGAAGTTATGACAAATCAGACAATAAAAGTCAAAAAGAAAGTGCAGCTTTATGGTTTCATGGACAAAAGAATTTCTGTGGCTGCAATATGATGAGCTAAATAACCAGGGCGGCACATAAGTGGTCCGCAGGTGCGCATTCGCTGTCAAAATAAAAAACACGCACAAGGGTTAGGGTTAAATTTAAAAACTGTACTTTTGAGTTAAAATATATATTTATAATTTTAATAAATGACAAATTAAAAATGCATGAACATTTTTTTGTATCGAAAAAATATCGAACCGTGACACCAAAGTATCGAACCGAACCGTGAATTTTGTGTATCGTTGCACCCCTAATATATATATATATATATATATATATATATATATATATGAGAGAGAGAGATAAACCAACACAAGCGCAAACACACTGACCTACACCACCAAACCATCGCACACACCAACCTGTAAATGCTCTTTTGCACAATATTATTACTAGATATATTATATATTATTATTTTTTTTGCACTAACTTGTCTTGTAGCACCTTGGTTCCTGGAGGAACGTTGTTTCGCCTCACTGTGTATTTTTAAACTGTATATGGTTGAAGTGACAATAAAGTTGAACTTGAACTTGAACTTGAACTTGAAAGAATGGAAAAGGGTAAACAAAAAAGTAAATATGAATTTGCAGACAGAACTGATCTACCATTTGTGTGAGGGTTTACTGTAAACTGTGTTTTTATTTATCTTTTCTACAGGACAGACTGTACGTGACGCCTCAGTCGCTCATTGTGGTGAAATCAGACAACATGTTTAGCCTTTAAATCTTCTGATCGTCCGATAATCTTCTGTTCTGATATTTTACAAGAAGAGACAAACTGACTTCCTGCTGACAGTCGGAGGGTGGAGGCGGCTTCCATTAGTGAAGAGCGCTGAGAGAGTCTTCCTCCTCAAATCTTGGAGCCTCTAAATTTATCATCCTAACGAGCTCCTTGCCCACTTTATGCTTCATCTTTCTAATTTTAGCAGAGAAATGAGGCGACTGCCAGACTGCTGCCTCCTCCCTCAGTGAACGTTAATCAGATATTTGAGCGTTTGTTTAGCGTCCTGTCTTCCCGCACCCCCCATTCATGTTCTTGATTTTAGATTAGAACATTTTCAGGTTTTCTTTGTCCTGGATTTTGCACCACTTTTATTCCATCTTTCTTT
Organism: Rhamphochromis longiceps; assembly: GCF_057381845.1. Classification (NCBI taxonomy): domain Eukaryota; kingdom Metazoa; phylum Chordata; class Actinopteri; order Cichliformes; family Cichlidae; genus Rhamphochromis; species Rhamphochromis longiceps. Next base: position 19,558,379 of record NC_140573.1, on the reverse strand, counting down.
AGCTTGTGTCCTGTTTCTTTGCACTCTTGTCTTTATTTATACAAATTTTTGTTCCATTTTTTTTCTCCCAGCTTCCTGCTATTTTTGACATGTTTTCTCCTGCTTTGTTATTTTGCACATTTTTCCAATTTTCTGTAAACTGAAAATCTTTGAGTATTTTTAGGCTCTTTTGTCTGGTGTCTGTCAGTTGTTTAGTTTTTGGTTATTTTTTTTTCATTCCCAATTTTTGCAAGTATTTCATTCATTTTCCATCTCTTTCTACTTTCCCCCATTGTTTTCACCATTTTTCTTAACTCTTATGCTCTTGCTCTGTCCAGCCATTGAGTTTCATAGTTCATGTTTTGCATCATTTTGCCCTAAAGTCAAAGCTCAGTGTAAATAATACACTGAAATAAATAATAAGTGTAAATTTGAGCACATAAGGAAAGAAAAAACAACAACATCATGAGTCAATGAAGAGAAGCTCCACTGTAGGTAAAACTGAGGAATAATTTCACAATTCAAAGAAAAATGAAACAGAATTGATCCAGCATGGAGTTCATGCTGCTACAGACGACACGTAACTGCAGCCTAATCTGCAGCATCAGGACGGCGTATCTGAGCTCTGATCTGAGCTCCATGCTGGCATCAGGGCGATGTGTGCGATCCAGCCTGGCTCGGGTTGCTTTCTCTGGGCGTGGCGCTGAAAGCTGCTCTTCCTTGTTTTGATTGTGAGCAGGGAGAGGCTCAGGCACTCCGACTCGGGCCCGGGGACTCGCTGACCCCCGACAGCGAAATCATTAGGACAAGACTGAAGATAGAAACTGTCAGGCACCCACTTGCCTTATCCTGAAATCTAATCAGAGTCCAACTCAACAGGACAAAGTCTGACAGCCCAACAGCAAGGCCATACTGGAGGAACTTTTGTCTTCAAGGTGGCGTTAACTGACTGAAATGGAGACACACACACACACTGAGCTCAACTGCTGGCCTCGCGAGTCGGTGTTTCTGATCTCCAGTCCACAGATTTAAATCTCCTCGTTTCCTTTTATGTTTTCATTTTTTTCCCGTTCTGCATCATTTTAATTGTTTGGAAATGTTTTAATTTTTTTGTGTAGCTTCCTCATCCTCGTTTCTTCTGTCCAGCAGGTAAAAATGTTCAGGATTCATAAACATGATGAATTAAAAACCATCACTGTGCTGCTTTCCTTCGTCCAGAGATGCAGATTTACAGTCAGATTAAATTTGCTTTAAGAGCCGAGTCCTTCGAGCAGATCACTGCATTTTCCAGCCTGAATCATGTTGGGTCTGCAGCCGTGAGAAAACTCAGACTCCTGCATCATTATTTCCACTTCTCCCTGAACCGAAAACCCACCTCTAATTATTTTCTTCGTGCTCTCAGCCTCACAGAGCTCCTACAGTTCAAACAGCCACAGGATGAATAGCCCGTTTCCGTCGAGGATTTTGCTGCTTCATCATTCAGCCGCTAAATCTCTGAGCTGCTCCAGGAACACAGAAGTGATCAATGAGCATCCTGGAAGCAGCTGGGATCAATCAGTACTTTGTTCTGATGACCGTGACTGTGGAAGGAACACCAATGGGAGGCAGCGATTACGTCCAGGTCCTTGAGTTAACGTGTCCAAAAGAAAACTGCAACTAAGATCTCTTCTCCTTCTCTGTCTCCTTCTAATGTTGAGCTTTATTTATGAGGAATGAAGTAAAAATGCAGCAATCTGACATTCAGTGGCAATCTACACTTTTACTCTAAACACTTATGTCCACCCCTTTGATGTGACCATGTTGTGCTTTACACACTTGGTCCAGTTTTTGTGCTGTTTCTGGCATATTTATGCCTTTCCATGTCTATTGCACCATTCTGTCGCAGTTTCGCATGGTTTACAATTATTACAATTTTTTTTTTTCTGTTTTCCATCATTTTAAGCATCTTATGGACCCTTTAGCTCCGCTGTCCTACACACCTTTTTGTTTTGGTCTCTCTTCTCTTTTGCCCATTGTTTCTTTTCTGCCTTTTACTGCTTTGCACTATTTTTCTTTTCACGTTTTAGCTTGGATTTTGTCTTTGTTGTCCTTTGTCTAGCGCCATCACCATCATCTTTTATTCTTTTGTCAAAGTGCCAGATTTTATATCTGTGTGGTGTAAAATGTGTCAGAAAAGTACCGTCTTTATTTATCGAGGACAAAGTCAACTCAGTTTGCTTTATTTGTAAAGACAAAAATATTGGAGAGGAGAGCTTAACTATCAGAGACTTCCCCATGAACAGCAGTTCACTGAGAGAAGGAAGAAATCCTTAACAGAATCCATAACACAAAGAGACTGAACCAGGAACCTGGTCACAGGTGTCCTCAGGCATCTTCTCACTCCAGGAAAGATCTCCATACCTGCACAGGTGTGTCATCTGGACCAGCGGCCTCTCCACTCTAAGTATAATCAACATGCAGCCACAAATCAAATCTACCCAAACATTCAACAGTTTCTTGCGCAGGTTTTCACATTCCAGTTTTGGGATTCTGATTAACTTTTTCTCTCTCGCAGTGATTATCACCTTCAGGTTGCGTCATTGTTGCACATTCATTACTTTTTCATGTAAAATAAGTGATTTTCCATCTCTCACTTTGTGCCCAGATAAGTATCTGCAGCTTGGCTCTCTGAGAAAACAAAGAGCATTTCTGCTCACTTTCTAAAATCACATTTTTATGCCTTTACTGTTGTCACATAGTGGGCGATGTGGACACGCAACTTTATGAACACGATAACTCAAGGAGTGGCGATTACTAAAACCTAAAGACCAATTCAACTATTAGCAACCTTGACCCGAATGTTAAGGTCAGAGGTCAAGTTTTCTGAAAATTTTGTGAAGGTAATTTAGGCATTTGACAAATAGGGTACAGGTTGGCAGATCATTCCACACTGCAGTAGCATCACTACCAACTCTGGTATTGTTATTAGATCGAAATTAGCAGAACAGGATCTTAGTGGAAAGAAAAGTGTAACTTAAAAATGCAATATAAAAAATGTCTGAGCCTTTTTGTATTGACTGTCATGTTTATTTTACTTATAGACTATAGCAGATTAAAAGAACAGAAGGTGACCCAAAGTGCTTTACAGACAGGCATACATTTACACTCAGGTCCACAAACAACAGTTTAAAAATAAAAAGCAGAAAGGTGCGTTTTGTTGAACTCGTTGTGGAAAGTAAAAGTCACAATGATTTAGTGATCATTAAAATGTGTTCAGCCTTTGCAGATTGATGATTCATTTCATAAATCATGACGCACTGATCTCCCCAGCATACACTCTCTTCACAGGTTAAAAGTATCGGTACTGGTATCTGTAATACTGACCCAGTATGTATGTGGTATTGGACCAGTACCAACATTTCCAGTATCACACACTGCAGGCTGTGAGGTACCAATCACTATTCGATCATGTGTACTCTGAGACAATGCCGCTAAGAATACGTAATGATTACACTACAGCAGGGGTAGGCAACTCCAGGCCTCGAGTGCCGGTGTCCTGCAGGTTTTAGATCGCACCCTGGGTCAACACACCTGAATCAAATGATTAGTTCATTACCAGGCCTCTGGAGAACTTCAAGAAATGCGGAGGAGCCATTTAGCCCTTTAAATCAGCTGTGATGGATCATGGACACATCTAAAACCTCCAGGACACTGGCACTCGAGGCCTGGAGTTGCCTACCCCTGCACTACAGTTTAATAAATTGTGTTCACTTCTGGTGACACAGGTGTTTCTGGGTGACCCAGCAGGCAAATGTTTTGCCACCTAATGATTCTCCTCCTGGGAGGATAAAAATGGCTTTGACTTTTCTGTCTTGTAGAAACAAAACAACCTCAAAGAGCTTCAGATGATGAATAACATTGACAAAGTTCCTCCTGACTTCCTGATACTGGCCACAGAAGTACAAAACTTCAATTTTCCATGCAGCTTAGAGTTCTGAGAAACTTATCTGTTCCAGCACTGAGAGGATGATGAAGTGGAGGGTGGACAGCCTGTAACCTTCATCCTTTATTGTCAGGCACACACAGGAGTCCATTGAGTGGAGACAGGAAGCAGAGGTCTTCGACTGTCTCCAGATACTTTACCTCAGTGTGGACTCGATGAAACGGCGTCAGGCTCCTTCTTTGAGTCCAGTCTGGACTTCCAGACATGTCACAGGAGCTTTATTTCATCCTGGAGTCGCTTTGATGTATGCCTCAGTTAGAGGAAACCTTCACAGTAAATCATTCAGCTGAAAGCTCTGGATTAAAGACATTAAAGAGAAGGGGAACGTGGGTTTGAAATAAGTTTAAAAATGGCATTAAAACCTTTTCTTTCAGCAGCTTCTGTTCAAAGTGTCAGAGGCTGGAGGTTGTCCTACTGGGCTGTCAGCGTTACATAAGGAGTGAGGGTGTGGTGGGCAGATGTGCTCCCAGCTGTCAGTTCTCTGCTAAAAAATAGCTTTTTGTTGCTCAGCCGGTTTCTGTCTGCTGCTCAGAGTTTGGTGCCGTCTCCAGTTTGCAGAAACGTCATGGAGGAGAGAGAGGAGCTGTAAATCCACCACAGCACGCTGCTGAGAGCCGTCATGTTCACTTTGAAACTTAAAGGTCACAGTGTGCCTGAAAACAACTTAAAGAGAGACAGACCTGCAGCTTAAACATGAATTAAAAAAACCTGCAGTTCCTCTGATGTCCAAAAGAGGCTCCAGCAGTGAATCAGTCCCCAGAAACTGTTACAGCTTTACAGGAGAAATAAACATGTTTACAGTCTCAAGCAAAAAGTCTTTGGTCTCCATAGATAATTTCCCCCTTCAGTACATCTGTATACATCTATGTATAACTGACCAGCATTAAAGAGAGCGTGGCCTCTTTGATCAGTCTGCTATACTACAGTGGTCCTTTGCTACAATGTGGCTCGCTGTTTCGCTGAATTGTTTTGTGCAATTTTGCATGCTTTTCTTTTTTTTTTACAGCACATTGTGTTCTGCAACCTGATTGGCTGTAGACCATTGTCAATCAATCTCGTGTCGTGTCTCCTGTACAGTACAGAATGCGTTCAGCTTGTCACATTTAAATCTTTGATCGCTAGCAGTGACTCTGAAGTGCTGTACTGTATGTCTGTAAGTTTTCTCCCCAACAAACACAGCAATGTCGACGAAACGTTTTGCACCGTCAAAGGCAACCGAGGGTTTTTGGTTTCATTCTATAATACTGGACTTATTTTTCTACGAAGGTTTGAACTTTGAGAGTGTTTAAACAAGAGAGAAAGGTGTGAAAATGTTCGTGCCTGTCTGAGAAAAGTGTATAGAGTGTGTAGTGAGGGGTTTTACAGTCTTAAAACATCTATAATAATTGTAAAATATAAAGTTAGCTACTTTGCAGATTTCACCTATCGCGGGTTATTTCTAGAATGTAACTCCCGCAATAAATGAGGGACCACTGTAATAATCATGAATGGGTTTTTTTTAATGTTTAATGGGGGTTTTTTAAGTAGATGGACACAAATTCAGGATTACTGCTCAGCAGGATAAAACTGGAAAAACTTAGGATCCAAATAAAACTTAGAGACGGGACTGCAGAAACTGGTGGCTATGTCCATCTTTTATATACAGTGTACATTTTTTGGATGATACAGCATTGTTTCTGAGGGTTTGTTAAATTCCTTCAGAACGTTAAATAAAATTTAGAAAATACAAATAAAAAGTGAATACCTTCAGCATGAGGTTAATAGCTGTGTGTTTTTTGTTCAGATATTAGTTTTTAAGTTAAATTGAGAGCAGGAAGACTTTGTGAGTTTGTGTTTCTGGGTTTCTCCGTTGAAAGTGTTGACTGACTGTTTAATGCCGGACTCCAGCAATGGTGGTCTGTTTCATCCCTTCACTGATTAAATCAAAATGTGTTTGCGAACTTGCAGCCATGAACTATATTTAGCTGCAGCTCCTTTTACTCTCTGAACTCTGTCTTTCTTCTCTTTATGGAAAATGTCCTCCACACATTAGCTGTCCAAACATCACCTCCAAAATGCACAAATTGAATAATTCAGCCCAGTTAGCTGAACAAACACACACCTTCACGAAAGTTAATGGAATTAACGAGCTGCACTTAAGTGTCTGTTGACATTTGTGTCTTTAAACCAACATCCTGTCCTGTAACGAGGCCACGCTGATTAACTCCTTGCTGCACAGACACGAAGCCGGCGTCCAGCTGAGGACTCTCCAACAACAACTGGCCACTGTTTGAAGTGTGAGCACGCGTCCTGCAGACCTGAACAACAACACCAACGTATCCAGGCCACCAAAGAAGAAGAGGAAGAAGCAACCAGCTCCTTAATGAACTGCACTCCATTACAGAAAGTGGAGCTCTGTGTTTATAACTGTTATTACAGGGGAATAACCGCACTCTCCAGCCTGTATGCCAAAATAATAAAAAATAAAACAGCCCAGGATACTGAGGAACCTTTTCCTCCACCAGGAGGAATTTTAATCAAGAGTTATGAATTTAAAAAAATCTTTAAAATGGTCAAAATAAAAAAATGTGACCAAATGAAAATAAAATAAAGAGTAGAACATTAAAGTCACCAAATAAGATTTAAAAGTATGAGACTAAAATCTAAAAGTAGGGATATGTCAAAGTATAAATACAGCATCTTTAAAACACATTTTATTCAAACCTGGCATGGTAAAAAACAAAATCATTCACTGGGGCTGTATCCCAGTGGGTTAAAAAAAATTAAAATGATTAAGAAGAAAATTTCATGAAAAACAGAAATTCAGTTGAAAAAAATAAATTATGATATATGCAACTTTATAGATACTTTATATTTTAAAATTAAAAAATAACCATTTTGATTTTAAAATATTTAAAATATTTGGATTAAGAGACAAAAAGATTAAAAAAAAAAGAAGAAGAAAGAAATATCTTCTAAAATGAATTATTATTAATGTAAGGAATCATTAAGAACATGTGGTGACTGTAAGACTGAGTCAAAAGTGTTGACTTATTGTGTCCAGAGTGCAAGATAAAATGTATTCTGTTCAGTAAAAAAGTCAACGTCACACACATATAGATAGAATGATGTTATTTCAAACTTGTAAATATAATTGATATAACAAGGGAAAAGAAAAACTTAAAAACATCAAGTTTTCTTCAAAATCTCTATGTCTACACAATGTTTATGCTCAAAAAGGAGTAGGATGAAGTTAACACTTTTTTCAGTTTACACGTTACCTCATCCTCTAACACCTGCCCTGTTTCCCTCCCAAACACTCACCTGACTCCATTCCACCAATCACTGCTTCAGTGTGTAAAACCCTCTTCACTACTTCACCTTTCAGACTGTTTTCGTACAAAGGCAGGAATCTGTTTGGTTTCCCTTGTTGTGTTTTCAGGTGCATGACTGTAGATATGCCCTGCCCCCTCCAGCTTCCTGTGAGCATCCTCTTGGGGAATAAAGCCTCCTCTATGTCCTCTGGTTTGACAGCGCTGACAGTTTCTCTCATCAGAATTTATGATCTGATGAGGACGAAGCGAACAAGCAGTTCCATGTCTGACAGTGTGAAGGCTTGAGAACTTCAAACGCCGACTCTGCATATTGCTGCGATGGCATCAGAGGAATGTTTTTGGAGCAGTATCATCACCCTCATCACCCTGACCTTAGGTGAAAGTTCAGATTATTTTATATTCATGAAAACCCTTGTTGTGGCTCGTGAAAAGTAAAGGTGAAGCCTCAAACCTGAATTCTCTGTAATGTCCAGGGGGGGGAACTCCTCTGCTCAGATTGTATAGAGCTCGCCTTCTAAGAGAAAATGAGCGTCCTTCTCAGGTGATGGGTTTCTGGTCGCAGATTGAATGAAACATGATGATCATTTTGGAGGTTATGGTCATGGTAGAGTTACAGAGGAGCAGGAAGTAAGGAACAACAAGCTGCCCAATGAACACGAAGTAATCCTCAGTTTTCTAATGTCTGTTTTCTAAAAGACAAAACAAAAGGGTTATGATGAAAACAACTTCTAGCTTGAAGAACTTCACGCTAATGACATATGGCAAACATAAGAGATCATACAGAGTTCAAACAGATGATTTAGCAGCTGGCTCGAGTCTGCACGCAGATACAGACATAAAAACAAAAGATCAAATAACCTGAAAGGGGTGGCGATCCATACAGCACAGTAGCACCATATTCATTTATTGATATTGTCTCGATACAGGGACACCAAATATCAGTGTTCTGTTAAATAAACAAAAATACTCAGGAAATATTATGAACAGAGGGCCTCACCAACATCCTGAGACAGCGTTAGCTGAGCAACTAGCATAGCTCAGACTGAAGTCACTCAGAGAGATTACTGTCTGGTTTATAAATACAGACAGATTGCAGACTCATGAGTGAGTGAGTCTGTGTCAGTGAGACCATTCAAGTGGACTCGACTTAACTCTGGTTACATTCCTGTAGATCAGAAAGGCTGTTGAGCACACATGTAATAATTAAATTTGTACACAGCTTCACCTACATGATTTTCACTGATTTGTCACTGTTCATTGCTGTATTATCAGAAAAAGATTGCATGTAATTGCTTCGTTGACATTTATTCAATCACACACTGGTTGCAGACTGACTGTCTTACAGCAGGTTTTAGTGACAGTTTGTTTATCTGATGTCTCATTTAGCAGAAAAAAAACATAATCTTACTTGATAAAACAGACAGATAACTGTGAGGACAAAATCTGCAGCAGAAAAATGTGATTGTTATTGCAAAACTCAGCGTAATCTCTAGAATATTGTATGGTCGGGTGTCTGCAGAACGACTTCTGACCCATGACGTTCTCTTCAGGTTTAACAGGTGTTAGTCAATGTGAAATAGACTGCTGTGATTGGTCATAAATCTTTTTTAGAAAAGAAAACATGTTCAGTGTTTAGGCAAGTTCAAATAAACATTTAAATAACTTCAAAATAAAAGCTCAACAATTTTTTTCACTGGTTGTACAGATGGGCTGCTAACAGATGGCTCCACAGAATTAACACGCTTACACTGATGCTTCAAAAAGAACAGATTCACCTGTGAGCGAGTTGACACCTGGGATAACAGTGATGTCATCAGGTTACGATAAATCTGTGGAACAGTCTGCACCGCCCCCTGTGGGAGTAACGTGCAACTACTGGAAAAGATGCAAGGGCCCAGTGATCCTCAAATCTCACAGGGGTTACAGGAGGAGGTCTGGTGCAACTTTAGGGGTGGGTGGGGCTTTTTCAGCTTTTATTGTGCTTTTATTTTATCGAGGAAATAAAGGTCCTCAAACCTGTGCACGAGCCTCACAGCATGTGGGGTCACCTTCTGAGCTTATGACTCCCAGGCATTTGTTTCCACATGTTTGCCATCCTAAATCCTTAAAAGGTTTCATGTGAATATCCGACACTTTAAAACACGTTTGTCCTGTGAGTCAACTGCAGGGTTTGGCCATCAGGTGTTGCTGTTTACACTGAAAGAATGAGTTTAAACTGGTACAAAGTCTGCAGAGAACTCTGCAGTGAGTGTGTGTGTGTGTGTGTGTGTGTGTGTGTGTGTGTGTGTGTGTGTGTGTGTGTGTGTGTGTGTGTGTGTGTGTGTGTGTGTTCTGTAGAAGCTGTTAAGCTTTGTTGATCTTTGTGATTACATGTCGTTTTGGCTCCGACGGCTCCGAACATTCGTGGGAGGTTTGGAGAAGCATTAAGTGGAAGATGGAAAGTGTTTGGCTGCTGAGCACGGAGCTTTTAGCACATTCCTGTGCAGCGGCGGCAGAACGTGGTCTGGGTTCAGTCCTGGTCAGCGCACTCCTTTCTCCTGCTGGAGAAAACTTAAAGCCCGTCAATCAAAGCCTGAGTCAGCGGGTTGCGGTCCTGTTGCCGATAGCTGAGCCGGCAGCGAAGAAAGGTGCTTCTTTGTTTGGAGCGTGCGCTGTCTTTTCTCTGCAGGCGGACCGCGGGGGAAAGTCCCCGACCTCCCCTCAAAGTGTAGGGGAGATTATTTAAGAGCCAGCTCTGCCTCAGTGAGGGGTAATTACTCTGAGTACTCTCAGGCTGCTGCTCGCTGATGATTTTATGTGGCCATGTTGGATTTATGTAAGGCGACCTGCAGGCCTGCAGTGTGACGGCCTCAGGTGGGCAAGGAGCTGCCAGAAAGTCCTACTCAGACTTTCAGTTTGTGTGAAGTTAACGATGGTGTGATGTTTGAGCTCAGCAGAGGGCCGAAACACTTCGTGCTGCTCTGAAGTTTATGCTCCATCTGAGGCTGAGCTTCAAGTCATTTTCATTCAGCTTTAAATATTTTTGTCTCCAGGAAAGGTTCCCATTAGTTCCAGGTTCTAAAGAATACTACAGCATACTGGTGCTTCCAGGGAGACGCTGTGAATCCAGTCTCATCGCTCGTCCTGCACAGGAAGTTCTCGTTCTGCTGCTCCACTGCAATCACGCCTCCCATAGTTGCTCGCCTTTCTCCATCCCACCGTCTCTTACTGCCACAGCTCAGTTTAATCTGTAAGTCCTTCAGCTGATCCACAAACAGTTCAGAATGCCTTCACATACCAAACACCACTGTAATCCACCAGTGTGGAGTGACCTCAGGAGACAACTCAGTGTGGAGTGGGTGAGGACCTGCGTGCATCTAAAGGTTGACCTTTGACCTCCTGTGACCATGTGTCCTCATATGGGGGATTGCATTTGAGCTTTTTTATTGACGACGATAAAAGACGATGCTTAGTCATTATATTCATCTTCAGTTCATTTCAGCGGGGATCAAACATCTAGCTCAGGCTAAATCCCCTCCAGAGCGTTGACATCCTACTAGCTGGAGTCAGCAGCTGGGGATCAAACCACCAGGACCTTCATCCTAAACCCACCCAGATGTGATGAGTGTCGCTGTTAGTGTCAGATTGTTTTGAAACCATCACTGAAACAAACAAATTCAACTAAACAAATCTGCACGAGGAACAGACTGACTGTAAAAATGAGACAGAAAGAGCAGGACAGGTAATCGTTACCAACACAGGTGAGAACAATCAGTGCGTCAGGTAAAAGAACACTGACACTTCTCACATGAATGTCGAGGTTTTTAAGATCATTGCAGGCTCACTGGGAACCTCGTGAGCTCCTGGAGGACTCATAGCACTGGATGAATCCCTCTGATGAGCTGTTCAGTCCCAAACACAAGGACAGCATAGAGGTCAGGACTCAGCACTGCCACCACAGCATAATTACCCTCTCCACCTCCGCCTCACTCCTGCGTCTCCACCTGCAGCCCTGACACTAAGCCTTTATGCCCTGTGGATTTTGTGGTTTGAGGCTTTGCCACTCTGTACCTGCGGAGAGTTTTTGGCTGGCTGGGGATCCACAAAGCCTCCCGGCCACCTCGAGCTGTCGGCCCAGGCCGCAGAACAGTAAACCTGGCTGAGGCCAAGACCAGACTGTGGTCAGGTCAGAGCCTCAGGATTCCCCTCAGTGTGCAGGAAGCAAACAGCTAACATGAAACTCTGCAACAGCAGCACACATCAGTGATTTAATCCTGAGACGAGCTGCAGGTTCTTTTCTTAATGAATCATTTGGGCTGAAAAACACCAGAAAACAGGAAGAAAGCCCAGAGTGACACGTCTGCTGCCAGTACAGGATAAATAACCTGACCTGAGGTCACGCTCCGCAGCTTTACTGCTAAGCAGACTGATGATGGTGCAGATGGCTAATGGATAATACTGTAACAGACTAATACAACAGTATAACACAGTAACAGGCTGTCTTGACTTCAATTCTTGTGCTCTATCGTTTTATCGAATCTGTGATGTCTTTTTGTATTGCTGCCTGGTTTGGTAACCTGACGGTGAAGAATAAGAATCAGTTGGGACTTCTGGTAAAAACTGCTAGCAAAATTTCAGGGCGCTGGCAAGATGAACTTTTGGCCATTTACAATTAGGGATGGGTACCGGTATCCGGTGCCATGATGGCACCGGTTCTGACATAAACGGTAGTAACCAGACCGAAAAGCAGCGCACATTTCGGTGCTTTATTTAGGTGCTTTTTTCCCCTGAGATGTCATACACTTTGAATTCTAGCCAATCAGTTTACGTTTCCGAGGATAGTAGGCGGGTCCAGGTACGTACGTTCTTTTAGAGCAGAGCTACAGATTAAAAATGTCCAAGGCGAAGTGGTCAAAAGTCTGGCTGTACTTCACAGCAAAATATGCAAACTCAGCAGCCTGCAACAAGTGCTTTAAGCTGATACTGTGATACTGTCAAAGGAGGTAACACCTCAAATCCGATGAAACACCTGGCGACGCATAGCGTTTTTTTTTTAAAAGCCGTGAAATGCGCCGTATTTGATAGCTTGCTGCGAGACCTCACACCGAGCACATCTACTGCGGGTGTGGTGCCTGTTATCGGACCCGGAGTTAGCATCATCCCCCAAAAACCCGAAGAGGAGAGTCCTGGCCCCTAGCCCTGCCAGTGTATCAGAAATGATGACGGATGATGATGCAGCAGCAGCCGTTCTTCTCTGCGTGAGTAGCTTAATGTTGTTCGTGTATAATTTATGTTGAGTAGGCTAACCACGTTATTACATTAATGCATGTAAGGTGAACTAGCAAACATCATCACAGCTACATGCGGCTGTCTTCTTGTTTGATGGCAGATCCTCCCTTCACCCTGGCCAAAAAGGCTAAAATGACCAAAGAAAAAGTGGGAAACAGCTAAACATGAGAGGTTTTTGGACAAAGTTTGTGTTTTTTCCATTGTTTAAGCACTGCTTCCAGCCAAGAGTGATACCATATATGCCCCATAGCTGCAGAAAAGGCTAACATTGTTATCTTTTTACAAAAAAACAGCTGAACATGAGAGGTTTTTGGACCAATTTTGTGTTCTCCATTCTGTAAGCACCGGTTTAAGCACCGTTTAAGCACCGGCACCATTTCAAAAGTACCAGTTTGGCACCGGTATCGGATAAAACCAAAACGATACCCATCCCTATTTACAATAGAAATGTGCTCAGAAAGGCTCATTCTATTATTAATTGTGTGAACCATCCACTTCACAGTGAGTTTGAGTTGTTGCCTTCCGGCCGCCGTTTTAGAGTACCTCCGAGGAGGACTAAAAGACTCCAGGTCTCTTTTATCCCTACTGTGTCTTGTCTCCTTAATGGCAAATAATTGTCCTTGAACTTTCTATCATTATTATTGTTATTATTATTTTATAGTATTGTTCTGTTTATTTTTATCCTCCTGCTGCTAAACTAATTTCCCCTTGTGGGACAATAAAGAAATTGAATTGAATCTGTTCATTGTGTGCGTGGTGGGGGCGGGGCTTAAAACAACCTGAAACAGTGAGCAGAGGAGAGAAATCAGAGCACTTCCTTCCTTCTTAGCTTGTCACTCAAAGCACTTTCTACACTACTCTTTTACCAAATCACACACACATTCCTACATCACTTCCTCTGTGCCCGAGGACGTTGTCCAACATTTATACATGATGGAAGCATCAGGGACAACCTGGGGTCTGCTCAGGGACTTGGGGACCAACCCACTGATATTCCAGTTGGTAGGTGACCAGCTGGATGCCTGGACCACAGCCACTCTCAGACTGCTGAAACACATGAACTTAATGACACTGTGATTTCACAGTGTTTTCACTACCCCTTAATAATGTTTTGAGTTTTAATTGCACTATACATTACAAACAATACATTTTAAAACATTAAAATTATCATTTTAAATTAAAACTCTTATGAAGATTCATTAACCACTCCATTTTCAGAAAAAAGGAATTTTCTGGCAATTATTTAATTGTTCAGACTTTAACAGGCCGACTGTATTTTCACTGTGATTATTGGCTGCTGCCATGTTGTCGTTTCCTCTCCCATATTTAATAAAAAGTGCATTCTGGGTAAACTTTCAAGGCTCACATCGGCATTCAAATATTTTAGATTCATGAAAGGTTTGTTTTTCACCTAAATTTGAAAGTAGGATCATTTTTCCAGCCCTGATTTCTTCAGGTTCAGAATCATTTTGTAAAGGCTGACTGTTTTTCCTGCGATGAAGCTGAAAAATGTCTCTGCTGTCATGCTTTCCATGATAACCCAGTCAGAAAATGTAATTTAATTTTAATTAAATCCCACAAGCCTTTGAGTTTACACAGAATGCATGCTTGGGCGTTATATGAATTATGAGAGAGGGGTCAAACATCCACCCAGGCATGTTTCTGCTGCTCTGCGTCACACATGTTTAAACTGGAGCTAATGGTTTCAGTGGAGAGCTAGCTGATGCTAATGCTCGGTGAGTTAAACGTTCGGAAATAAGATCATTAACAGAGGAAAGTTCTGACGTTTGTAGTATTTGGCACCTCTGGGCCACCGTAGCTCGGTCCTGCAGCAGGCTGGTATCAGACGTCCCCTCTCTGCCTACACTTATTTTCTGTGTGAGAGCCATCAGCAGTATTTCAAACATGCAGAGAACAGCCAGCAGCATTTAAGGGCCTCTGAGCTCTTGGCAGCTTGGCGTTCCCAATGAGCTCCTCTGGGAAGCTTTAACTGTGTGCAGTCGGAGCTCGAAGTCCTGAGAATTTAAACCAAACGGCCTTTTAAGACCAACAATAAAATCCCTGCCATACAGACTAAGCTGCTTTGTGCGGTATTCATTTCTGGAGTTATAACCAGCTTCCTGTCACCAGTGCTGTGCATGGAGCTGCTCAAAAATAACGGAAAACACGCCGCCGTCCTCCTGCTGTCCGCCTCCCTCTGTATAGCTAACAATTTTACGTGTTCATGAAGGTGAAGTTTTCCAGCGCTATCTGAGGTCCTCTCTGCACATGCCCAGTTCACTCCTTTTCTGTAAGTTAGTCCACATTGAGGACGATTACAGCCGAGTCCGAACAACCGAAGTGGACCCACATTCACACTGAGCCACTCTACCAAACACACATTCTCACCCTTCACATTTCTGCAGGTCCCTCAGATTCTCACCAAAGACTGTGAAGAATTTCAATTGAGTAAGTTTCATAGAAATACAGAACCTTTGAAAACAGCATGACGACACAAAGTGTTTAGGAAGTCTCTCCTTTTCATTCCTGTCAGGTTTCAGGGCCTCTCAGCTACGATCCACACTTGATGATCTCGAGTGTGGCCTGATGTCATCAAACTGGAAATTAGATCCAGCACAAAGATCTGGACAGGCGGAGCTCTGAATGTTTAGAGGTTGAGGTCGGCTGAGGAGAAGGTGGCCTTCATCAGCACAAAGGTTAAGCTAATCAATAATCAGTTGAGGTGGCAGCTTTGAAATCGCTGCTCAGCTACACTTCATGTCCTGGACAACACTGCCACTGTGTGGACAGACAGCATAAGAGCAGCAAGTTCACAATTACTCCTAGGGTCAAAGGTCAGAGATCAGGGATTTGTTGGGATTTGATTTGCCCGTCAGCCTCAGCAGTTTCATCACTCTTTAAGGTTCGACCAATAGAAACTGTCAGCTGATTGGTGTTTGATCACATTCATCAAAAACTAAAATGTGACCATCACAAACATCACAGTGATGTCATGTCTGGTGGATTTAGAGAGAAGGTGGATAAAAGTGCTTCAGTTCATCATCTGAGAAAATATCAAACAAGAAGTAGTCCCATTTTCTACATTTGTAAGACACCTTTAAAAGTTTAAAATCAGAATTGGATTCACGGTCCTCTGACACCCAGGCAGACCATCCTTTATTTATGAAAGTTTTAGCTCCAGAATATTAATTTATGTTAAGTTTGAAGCCATGTAAAAATAAAAATAAAAAATAAAATACATGAGAGGGTGGGTCAAAGTTCAGCTCTTTAAATCAGGGGCGTCATAAGGCCCGGGCTCCAGAACCAGCCCGCCAGACAGCTTTGGAGAATATTTAGCAAATGCATTCCCCCATTCATACCACACTGAATCAATTTATAAAAATAAAAACTTAATTACCCTATAAATATGGGACAGTATGGTCTGTGTACTAACAGGACTTTATTGGTAATTTTGCTGTTCAAACTGTGCTTCATTTTTTATTCTTTAACCCTGTAATCCAATCCAACCCATCAAAGAAATATTATAATTCATATGTTTAATAACCTTCATAACAATTGTTTTGCAATATCATGTTGTTTAAGATATATTTTGTTAGATTTTTTTTGCATCACAGTTGATACAGTGGGTGTTTTGGGCAACTTTTTGTTAACAAGAATGTGAAATTTAGACCCCCAAAAAGGTTTTGTCCATAACATTTTGAAATTATGTCAAGTATTGATCATGTTGATGAGCTCTCAGACACTCATGTAGCAAATATGATACAAATGGCATAATACGGTTAAATGTGATGTGAGGACTGAGCGCCGGCAGCTCAGCGTTTGATGTTTGTGTGACAGTAAGATGGAGACAGAGACGAGGCGTCGGCTGTTCGGTCGATTCGTTTATTATTTCCCGCACAAAAACAAATACAGCTGTTTTTAGTAGAAGGTGTTTGGTCTCTTGGTGGTGAAGCGGGGTTTGTGCTGGCGGCGCAGGACCCGGTGGGGCAGGGGGAACCTGATCTTGGAGTCCTGCAGGGAAACACAAAAGTCACACGATCAGACGTTAAAGCGCCAAACAAAGGCGCTAACGGTTGTCTGTCGCCAGCTTCATGACCGCCAGGTTTAAAGATGGAGACTCGAAACCTGGAAGAGGAATCTGGCCATTGGTGTGGCGGGTTTTCAAGCTGGAGCTGACAATGGTGGCAGCAGCCCAGAGAGAGTCCCGCCTCCTGATGAGGGAGGGCAGCGAGAGGAAGACTTACGTGGAACTGCTTGATGGCGGGTCTGCGACACTTGTTGGCGGCGATCACCTGCACCTTCATGATCTGGATTGAGTGGGCACGAGCACGATGGCGAGCTCCCATGTCACGATCTGAAAGAGAGGTTAGGAGGCAGAGCTTAACAAACAGGAAGCAGCCGCTCTGTGCAGACATCTGTTGATAAAATCTTCCACGCCCTGCAAAATTAAGGGTTTTTAGGGTTTAGATAAAAATTAAACCCTAAAAACGCTCAGACGTCACCTGCTGCTCTTCGTTTCTACTAAGGTTCAATTTTTAGATTCAGATGTGAGCGAAATGCTCGCCTTCCTGCTCGTTAGAGATCATTGATCAGACGCTGGAGGAAACGGCATCAGTGATGGAACAATAATAGTTCAGTAATTTTAGATGTTTAAATTAATCCTGTTAAATAATCCAGATGATGACATTAATTCATCATTAAGCCTAAAACCTCCTTAGAGGCAGGAGTTACGTCCACACTCAGGTGTTTGACCACCAGCTGTCAGCTCAGACCAAACACACCACAGCGCTGACACACAGCTGGGTTTAGCAGCTCAAACAAAAACCAGTGAACAGGCGCTTCAGAGCGCTCGTGCGAGCTCAGCTGGACGTTGGAGCCAGGAGGTCCTTAAAACCGTGGAGAAACTGCAGGAGCACGCTCAGATGCCATGAAACTACAAAACGGAAATGATTCTGCAGATTTACTGTCCGAGGTTTCCATCGGCGCGTCCTTAGCAGAGAAATCCTCACAATGAAGAACAAGTCAGAAAAATTTAATCTGGCTGCACGCTGACCGTCGTTAATTTTACTGGCGAAAACATTTCCAAGTTTTCATCAGCAAACTTTTTTCCTGACAAAAACACAACGATCAATATATCTGCCAGGAAAGCACAAAGCCAGCTCCCCATTTCTCATGAAAACACGACAAAAGGTCAAAATCTGAAATCATCTTTAATATTTTGCTGCTGTGAAAAACAGAATCCCCACTTTTGGGATTAACCGTAAACCAAGCAGATCCAAACCTCATTCTCACCGTGATCCAGGTAAATTCGTCTGATTTCTAAAAACAGTTTCTAACGGCGCCTCGTTGGCCCACTGTTAGTACTCACAGCACTGAGTGACGGCTCCAGATGTGGTGAGGTCCCTGTACTCTCTGTACATGTTGTGGGTGCCGCTGCGGGAGTCGTAGCGCAGCCAGATGCCGAAGTTCTTCACCTTCAGAGGCGTCTTCTCGTTGACCTGACCGGAAAACACGACGAGCCATTAGACGATGTCAGAGTCGCTAACAAGGAAAAAAGAAATGAGGGTTAAACAGAGACTCACCAGGCCGCAGTAGACGATCTCTCCGGATGCCTTCTTCATCTTCCTCAGCTGAGAGACAAAGTACCAGAAGCGAGACTTGGCTACGATGTGGTTCGGGGCGAAGATCCTCATCCGGTAGAGAGGGGGGGCGGGGTTCTTAGCCGAGGGCAGCAGACGCCCAATGACCTTATACTCCCTAAGCTGTGGGAAGAAAATGAAGATGCGTCACATGTAGGTAAAATGATCAAAGCAACAACAGCGAGACAACAATAGGACATGTTGATCCCTGAATTCACTTTCAGAGGCACGACAGCAGCAGAGAAAGGCGACAAGGACCAAGTTCCTGTTCGCACGCCAGACAAAATCACGCCACGAAAACGGCGTGACCTTTGGGTTTGGGTGCGTACGGAGACATCACAAATGACACACAAGCTACAAATAACATTGCTCACTTAAACATCACCAAAAACAAACTAATAATAAAATAACAGTTTCATTTTCTTACCACAAACATTCAAACATGATTAAATTATCATTAAACTGACGGATCTGAGGTGTGTGTAGTGGCATTTTGGCTAAAAAACAAAACTTTAAAATGACTTCAGTTTTTATTGATATCTTAAAGCTTTTTTGAACAATTATATTTTAAACTACAAATAACGCAATCCTCTAAAAATTTGTGTTTTTCTATTAAAAACAAGAATCCATAACGGTTTCCTTTTATCTTATACTTCCTCGGGGTTAGGTTGGGGTTTTTTTGCTGTCATCATTAGCCGAAATCTTTCTTAGCATTTCCTATTTCTATCACCACCACAGGTGTGCACACACACTGAATTATTGAGTATCTGGAGAAAACCTTAAATTGGGCTTTTTTTAAAAAGAGGTTCTGCAGCCGCTCCATTCAGTGCTTTCTATACGGATTAAAGGCAGTTCATTGAGTCCGTGTTTCAGTTTGTGCTGCCAAGCCTTTGTGTCTGTTTCTGAACACTTTATATCAACTCCAGTTCTGGCCTACAGTGGAGAATAACTGCTGTGAGCTGGAGGAGTTTTTACGGTACTCATTCACTGACCGCACTCGCTTTGAAAAAGCAGCGATTCTACAAAAAAAACTGTTTAAGACTTTAAAAAAAAAAAAAAAAGCTCCATAAAGTCCAGATATTTATAAAACAATGATTAAAAACTACAGTTCCTACTAAAAAACCGGCTCACTATGCCTGGTTAAAAAGCACGCCGATAGCTCGGGTCAGAGATGAACTCACATTAGCTGCTAACGTTAGCTTCTACTAGCGCAAATCAAGCTGCGCTGAAATTAAATCAGATTAAATATGATCAGTGCTACTGCTGGACCGCTTTCCACACCTTAAGCCGAGCTCATTTTCTCAGTGAAGGCGTCAGAGCTCGCACTCTCTCCGGCTGCAGCCCTCAGTTTGAGCCCAGTCCACATGGTGCTGACGCCATGTTGTAGACGCGAACGCACCGGGGTGAAAAGACTCAAATTGCCGCTTTAAGTCGCACTTTATGGAAATAGCTCTGCACGAGCCCCTCAAACTAGACGTTATTTTATTAAATGTGCTGTTGGAAGCCGCGTGTGAAGAGTGAAAAAGTGTAAATTTACGGTTTACGTACTGTGCCGGACGCCTTCATGGTGCCTCTCGCTCACTGCCACAGTAAAAGAGGAAGCAGCAGGGCGGAGCATGCGCACGTCAAATGGAGGGCGGAAGTTCCATAGAGGTGCCGTCCGAGTTGAGTTCCCCCCAGAAACCGAAGAAGATAAGTTATTGACCCATGATCTGTCAAACATCTGTCAAACAATCTGTGTCAGCGATGGTATGACTTCATTCTGAGGCTAAAATCTGTTTTTAATGAAGGAGGGTTAAATGGCAGGAAGCTCTGGACTGATTATAATACAAGTGATTTCTTTATTTGAAATATATCCTCTTTATAATCCTGCAGCGTTTTACCAGAATAATCATGAACACTGGACATCAAACACACAGATGTATGTTTACATATATCTGTCTATATCTTAAATAGAAAGATATAGTGCTTATCCCTATATCCTTATAAGAAAGATCAGGCTTCCTGCTGTTTAATGAACAGCAGGACGAGTCTTCAGTCAGCACATCAAAGCACGGAGGAGAAAACAGGCTCGTGGTTCAATCCCCGTTTAGAAATACTGTTTTAAGACCACAAAAATGTTACAAAATAAAGAGTTTGACCAAGATGGTTTTTCCACTGCAAGCAGGTGGAGCTGAAGAAAGAGAGCTCCACACTGATATGATCAATATGAGAGTCGATCACTCTTGAGTATTGATTTATTATGTCACACTCTGATTGGATGCCTGAGTGTGGGAGAATCAGCTGTCAGCTGTGTCCTGTCATGTGCTGTCTTAGGGAGCACATCTGTTCCACATGCTCCTTCAGATGTTTACCTGCTGTAAAGCTGTGATCTGAACTCTTAAATTCAAAGTAAAGTGTGCACTCTTTCTTCCTGTGGCATGATTATTGTCATCACACGGTTACAGGTGTTCACATACTCATGGAATCTTTAACCTTGTATAATTAAAAGAAGAAGAAGAAGAAAAAAAACAAGAAGAAGAATGTATTATCTTGGTAAATGTATTCTTTAGTGTCTTTTGACTTCATAAGAAACAGATCTAGTAATCATGGTCTATGTGCTTGCCTATAAAAGTTCATCTTTCCCATACTGAACCCATCTTGTGACTTTCATTAAAGAAAACAAACTAGATGTTAAATCTGTGACCTCAGGAACAACACAAAGGGCCTACTGTGTTTTCTGTCCTGTTATTGTCACCTTTTAGCCTTTTGTATGCCTGATTTAAAATAAATAAAGCGGTCTTGATTCAACATCTCCATGTCAATGAATCTACTGATCTAATGAAGCAAAGGCTGTGTAAGACAGAGAAAATGACAGTTCCAGCTGAACTTTAACTTTTAACCTCAGAATTAAATCCAGCCAAAATTCAGTCTGAAGCTTCTCTGCAGTCTGACAGCTTCACTGAAAAAATACATAAATAAATAAAATTAAAAAATCAAGAAAAGATTGCACAAACAGAGGAATTAAAATGCTAATGAAATGTTCAAAATTAGAGTTAGGGTTCACTTGTTGGATCACTTGTTTTTCTCAGTCCACTCCTTTTGAATTGATGCGTGGAGCTGGCTACAGCCGAGGGGAATTCAGTTAGCACATTTGACGGTAACTGTAGTTAAACTTGGGATGCTTGCTGAGAACCCAATTTAGACTTCGTGATTAGGACTGTCTTGTTACTGGGAAACATTTTTATTCACAAATGCAGACATTTCAAAGCTAAACCATGTATAAACAGATGGCTGAATGATCTTAAACTCTTGA
Source organism: Rhamphochromis longiceps (assembly GCF_057381845.1). Lineage (NCBI taxonomy): Eukaryota > Metazoa > Chordata > Actinopteri > Cichliformes > Cichlidae > Rhamphochromis > Rhamphochromis longiceps. The sequence continues at coordinate 19,536,902 of NC_140573.1, read as the reverse complement.
GTAAGTTGCTAAAACATGTAAATGACAAGAAAGCCTGTAAACTTGTTGTACTATTCAATAAGTTCAGTTTATGTTCAAAGGAGGCCTCTCTATTTGAGATGTGGATCGTGATTTCCCTTTTTATTCTCATGGTCTATGCCTATACTCTCAGATTTTACATTGCCCTTTCTTTCTTTCTTTCTTTCTTTCTTTCTTTCTTTCTTTCTTTCTTTCTTTCTTTCTTTCTTTCACTTTTCTTTTTCAGTTCTTTTTTTATCTTGTAGTAATGCTCAACCGTAACAACAACAGTTTGTTTTTGATAAAGATCATTAAAAAAATAAATAATTAAAAAAATGTGCACGTTTTGCTGACGCAGTGACGGCGGACCCTCTTCCGGGTCACGCGCGGTGAGCCGGAAGTGATCGTGCGCGGACACGCTTCGTGCAGTGGTACTCCCGGCGGCTCTGTAAGGCGCTGACGGAGAAGAACCACCGGAGGAGGACGGTTTCATTAAGGTAGGATCCCATTCTTCTTCTCCCCTCTGAGCTCTGTCTGTGAACTGCAAACGGGGCTGAGGCTTGCTGAGTTTTTTTGCGTGAGGCTTAAGTTGCTGTGGAGCTCGCGGAGCCGCGGGCAGGTAGCCTCACCGGGCCGTCATAAACCGGGGAAGAACCTCCCTCGGCTCCATCCGCTCCCCCGCACCGTCACAGCCGATCTAATTAAACACCTTCGGGTGAAGTCGGCGGGGTTTGGTTGAGTTTCAACCATGCGAGGAGCGCCCTCCGCCCGCCCGCGAGTTCAGCGGCTAGCAGGCTAGCTGGCGTTAGCAGCTAGTTTGTTCCGATGTGAAGGTGTTAGCTCGGAGCTAACTGACGAAGGTGGGCTTCATCCAGGAGCTGCGACATGGAGATATCCGCCTGGGGCTCAGGTGTTCGGTAGAGATGAGACCGTGTGCTGTGGGTGGTGTTTCGGTGTAAACATGGAGGCTGGAGTATTGGCCCCGTGTTGCATCACCCTCGGTCTCCGTCGTCCACAAACGCCACCCGAGCTGTCACTGCGGGCAAGAGCACTGCCAGCTCACCTGGACTGACTATCAGCTGGACACCTATTTACCTGTCATAGTACATAGCCAACGTAATTCAGTCTGTAATTTTGATTACATCTGGTTTTATAAGAACGCTGGACAAATTCTCTAAATTGGGCCAAAAGTGAATGGAGTCTGGTAGAGAAATGCCCGTTTTCTACAGCAGATGTGTTATTACTGTACAGCAGTGTACACCTACTCGACCACGTACTTGGTGAATTAAAAAAAAACGAAGCTAATAAGGTTAAGAAGAGCACCCAAACCTTTCTTTATTGAAATATAATAAAAAGTGAATGGAGTTTGGTAGAGAGGCGCCCTGTTTATCCAGCTGTGTTAATAATCAACTTAATCATCCCACCCTTGCTCACATGTTTCACTGAAACTACAACCTAGATCTGATGTGTTTATCATCACTACAGTGCAGAATCAAATTTCCACTAATCTGATAAAAAGGAAATGGCCTTTGGAAAGAGCCACATCTCTGGAGCCTTTCTTTTTGAGTTATTACTTTTATCTGACAACATCAGTCACATACTTTGAGTCTTTTATTCATTACATTTGTATTTACAAACAGCAACAACAAGTCTTAAGTACACAAAGGAAAGAACAACGGACAAGATTAAGAAAAGGGATAGAAATAAGCAAGAAGAGGCAGAAAAGGAAGAGGAAGAGTTTTTAAAATGGAGGAATCAAGGGGAGAAGGAAGGAAGTAGGATATGAATGAGGGAATATAACTAAAGTAGGATGAAGGAAAGGAAGGACAAATTAAAATAAATAAAACTTTAACGGCACTAGGATGGGAGCAAGAGATGAAAAACAGAGTTTTTAACTAAATGTGATGTGTGGTTTTTTTTGTTTGTTTTTTTTAATGGAGTCCATTCACTTTTTATTTAATGGAGTCTGTATGTTTTCCTGGGATTTCTGATTATTCACTAAAAATAAGTCTCTTGTGCTTCTTTAACTGTAACCTTAATACCTCTAAAGCTGATCGTGTTTCTTTGGCTTCTGCTGAAACAGTTTACCTGAACAAATGACACCTGAAACCTGTAACTGCCCTTAAATCATCTAATTAATCTGCTTCAATCTCACTAACCTGTGCTGTGACAATCGTCTCTTTCCTTGCTGCAGATGAGAGAGTTCTGGCCGGCAGCAGCAGAGAGGAGTGAACTGGCCTTGGAGGAAAGCTAACCCACGAATGGCCTGCCAGTCTGTCGCTGTAGTCATGGACGAGCAGGCCCTGCTGGGGCTCAACCCGAACGCCGATGCCCCCTACAGGCAGAGGGTGAGGCACTACCACACATCGCCACTGATACCCCCCACCCACACACCCAAAACAGTCACAAAAATCAAGCAGGATGGGTTTACAGATGCATGAGTTGAAAATGGTTCAAAGATGACACGTCAGGAGCTGAAAGTAGTAAATCTTACTCAATGTCACGGGTACTTTAACAGAAGTAACGCAGCAAAAATGAGGTTAATCAGTGGAGTGAAGGAAGAGTCTGGGTACTGAAGCTTCAGGTTGTTCAGAGGATCTGGAGGAATAATCACGAGATCAGGTTTAAATCTCTGCTAGAGAACGAGGATGCTCTGCACCATGAATGCATCCGGCCAGCCTGACAGATTATCTGCCACTTTCACTTCATCCTGCAGATGTTTACAGGTCTTTTCTCACTGTGTTTGTGTTTGAGCTGGTACAAAACTGCATTTAGTCATACTTAAACACGCTGAAGACACTTCTGTTGCTCCGTTTCAAAGATGAGACACAAACCACACGGTGCAGAGCTTCCAGAAACACGACTTCTTAGTTAAAGACAGCGTTCAGGTGCTGAACTGGCCTGCTAAAAAAACATCTGGAGCTCCATCAGCGTCCAATAGAAACAAGATAAGCAGAGCACACTCAGATTAAAACCTGACATCAGCACCAGTAAACCCTCTGCGGATGTAAAGGTGCAGGAGAGGAGGAGGTGTGAGAGCTGCTTGAGTAGAGCAATAGCTGGTGATGTCATTGATGTCGCCCTTCTGTGTATTTCCAGGCTATCGCTTACTTCGAGCAGCTGAAGGAGTCTCAGGACGCTTGGGAGGTTTGTGCTGAGGCTCTCGCCAAAGGGATTTACAGGTGAGTGCCCCGCCCACACACCACAGGTGTGTTAGAGTCGTACCTGCAGCTGTTAAATGCATTTCTGTGTTTCAGTGATGACCACGTCAAATTCTTCTGCTTCCAAGTCTTGGAGCATCAGATCAAGTTCAGGTGAGAAAGAAGCTTCTTCACACGTGATCACATGATGAGTATTACCTGCTGGAGCTGCTCTCACGTGTGTGTGTGTGCGTGTGTGTGTGTGTGCGTGTGTGTGTGCGTGTGTGTGTGTGTATTACAGACATTGCAGTTTGAGTGCTGTTCAGCAGCAGCTCATCAGAGAGACTCTAATGAAGTGGCTCCAGTTTCAGGTATGTCACAACTTTGTGCCAGTTTAAACATCACAGTAATTTTCACTGTTTTAGTGGTGCAGATTTGAGCCTCGCTCACATCTCCTCACAGACTCGCTGTCACGTCTTTCGTCTCTTCCTCTTCCCCGCAGCTGATGAACACTCAGCCCGAGAAGGCCTTCATCAGGAACAAGGCAGCACAGGTGTTCGCCCTCACCTTCGTCATGGAGTACATGACTCTGTGGCCCAAGTTCTTCTTCGACATCCTGTCCCTGGTGGGTCTGAACCCCCACGGAGTCGACATCTACCTGAGGACACTGATGGCCATCGATGCCGAGGTGGTGGACAGAGACATCCTGCACACGCCGGAGGTCAGAAAGCGGATCATGATGGGAAAACTTTTGGTGGTGTTTTATATTTGTTGCTGAGTTAGAGAAGGAGAGCAGGCTGATGTGGGAGGAAGAAGCCTCTGCAGGAAAGGAAACCCGCAGAGCTCTGGCCCACACGTTACTCACAAAAACAGACTGGTTTCTAAGGAAGAGTGGTCACATGACCCAACAGGAAATGTGTCATAGGAAGCGTTTGTAGCTTTGGTGATGATTTCGCTGCATGTATTCCTGCAGGAGACTCGCAGGAACACGCTGATCAAAGACAGCATGAGGGAGCAGAGCATCCCCAGCCTGGTGGAGTCCTGGTTCCAGATCCTGCAGACGTACCAGCAGTCCCACCCCGAGCTCACCTGTCAGTGCTTGGAGGTGGTCGGAGCCTACGTGTCCTGGATCGACCTCAACCTCATCGCCAATGACAGGTCAGAACAAGCACGGGGAGAGGCGTCGTATACATGATTTCTGACCCTTGGCCATCACGTCTCACCTGTTTTTGTGTTTTCAGGTTCGTGAACCTGCTGCTGAGCCAGATGTCCATGGAGGAGCTGAGGGAGGAGGCCTGCGACTGCCTGTTTGAAATCGTCAACAAGGGAATGGATCCAGTGGACAAAACCAAGCTGGTAGAGTCTCTGTGCCAAGTGCTACAGTCAGCAGGCTTCTTCAACGTGGAGCAGGTTAGAGTTACCATGGATACAAGGAACACGCCCATCACAGCCACAGAGGCTCACGAGGGTCCTGAAAATGTCTGACAGTGACTTAAAGCACCGTTCTGCTGTTTTTATAAATATTTCCAGCTGTGACTTAAATGTAAACATGAAACATTTCCATTGTCCATCCATCATCGTTGTTCACAGCCTGTCCAGAGCTAATCAAAAGACACCAAGTGAAGAATAGCTGCTGTAGATCATCGTTTAACACAAGAATATTTTACTTAAAGGAAAAAAGCAGCAACACTGAGGCCTCAGTTCTACAAAAACTCAGTGTTTATGAAAGGAGGATTTGGTGTTTGTGGTCTGACAGCTGGTTCGTTAAACATGTATCAGTTTAAAAATTGATTTTGTTTTCTTAAGTTTGCAGCGCTGAACTGTTCCTGCAGAATGTGTTTCCGTTACAGCTTCATGTTTATGTTTCCTCTTCCTGTCCCCTTTAGGAGGAGGATGTGGACTTCCTGGCCAAGTTCTCACGGCTGGTGAACGGCATGGGTCAGAGTCTGGTGCTGAGCTGGACCAAGCTGGCGAAAACCGGCAACGTGAAGGACGCAGCGGAGACGCTGCAGGCCGTGGAGGCCAAAGTGCCTCTGCTGGTGCAGCTGCTGGTGCACGAGGATGACGACATCTCGGCAAACATCGTGGGCTTCTGCTACGAGTACCTGCACGTCCTCAAACAGGTGAGGCTTCTGAGGCCCGGGCAGCTTTTCTAACTTTTAGGAACAAGTTTAAAAGTGAGAACATGTTAAAAATTAGGGACCTTCGGATCTCACAGCAGTGGTTTAAAATGTTCTGAGGTTGTTTTCTGTTCATAGCTTCCTCAGCTGACGGACCAGCAGAAAGCGAACATCGAGGTGAGTCTCTGAGCGCGCTCAGTGCATTCTCACGTCTTTATCTGAGGGCAAATCATTAAAAAGTTTTCTCGCTGTCACCATAGGCCATCATGCTCGCTGTAATGAAAAAACTCACGTACGATGACGAGTACAACTTTGAGAACGAGGTGAGTTTCTGTTTCTTCCTCTGTGAGGGCGGGGCAGAGTGGCAGGCATTACACCTGCTGTTGTTGTTTCTCAGGGCGAGGACGAGGCGATGTTTGTGGAGTACAGGAAGCAGCTGAAGATGCTTTTGGATCGACTCGCTCAGGTTTCACCGGAGCTGCTGCTGGAAGCCGTCCGCCGCGTCTTCACCAACACGATGCAGTAAGAAATGTTTTGATTTGTTTAGAGAGGTGGGAAAAACGCAGCTGCCATGTTTCAGCTGTAATATCTCCTCTTAGGAACTGGCAGACAGCACCCTTCATGGAGGTGGAGGTCGCCATCAGGCTGCTCTACATGCTGGGTGAGGCCTTACCGGCGGCGCATGGTGCCCACTTCTCTGGAGACACGGCCAAGACGAGCGCCCTGCAGGACATGATGAGGACGGTGAGTCACATGACCGCTCGGCTGTGGTTCGGCGCCTGTGCGGCAAAATTTTAAACGCGTTTTCTTTTTGAACCCTTAGCTGGTTTCCTGCGGTGTCAGCAGCTACCAGCACACCTCCGTCGCTCTGGAGTTCTTTGAAACGGTTGTGCGATACGACAAGTTCTTTATCGTGGAGCCACAGCACATTCCTGGCGTGCTGATGGCGTTCCTGGACCAGCGAGGCTTGAGACACAACAGCCCGAAGGTCCGCAGCAGGGTGGCCTACCTGTTCTCCAGATTCATCAAAACCCTACAGTGAGTCCAGCTTCACTTGCTGCACAATATCACATGTTTCAGTTTCCAATGGCAAGCCGTTGCCATTGGAAGCCATGTGATGCCGTTGATGCGGCAACAGGCTTCACAAGTGTGCGCTACACCAAGAATAACTCCACCACAACAAAATGTGATGTTTACACAGAAAACAGCAAAACTACAACCTGAGAAAATATTGTTTCATAAACTCTTTGAGCTGTACCAGCTTCTTTTTAACGTAATAGAACAGAAACTACAGCTGTCGTTTCGTTCACAGTAGCCATGGAAACACAAACTGTTAGATCAGATTTGTGAGTTTCTTGTGGTTGCCAGCAGGTAGATTAACAGCAGTGGTGAGTCCACACATCACAAACATTTGGGACGAGTTTTATTGTCGTGTGGACGACAGCGTCCGGAGGGGGACGCACTGAACATGTGCAAACTTTTGTAAAACTACATGTCTAGCCATGTTTTTAAAAGATAATTTGTAATATTTAGTCTTTTGAAATCAGATGATTCTTTTTCTTTCTATATTACCACAAAGACAAAAAAGACATGAAACGTGTGAGCAAGTTGCCCTCTGACGCTGAACCTGTTCATAACTCAGGCTGGAGTCAGTTTCAGTGGTTTATGATGACGGTTTCGATCTGTCGGCTTTATCAGGTTTTGACCTCCAGCTTTCACTGGTGTGGCTCTCAGCTGTTTATTTATTAAGATTTCTAACCTCCGCTGTGGTCATGAGTAGAAAGAATGATGCTAAGGAACTTAGCCTCAATCTGGAAGGCAGAGTGAGGTGGATCTGACCAGGAGGCCCCCTCAGTGAGGCCTTAAGGCCCCGAGGCGTCTGCTCAGGCTGCTCCATGACAGAAATATAGAATGACACTCATTACAGTCGGATGTGAATCTAATGTAGTTAATGAATCCATGAACGAAGAGTCTGATTTAAGAAAGAACATACGAATGATTGAAAATACGCTCAGTTGACTTTAAAACCCAGTGTTCGTTTACTGCTCTCTGTTGGCAGTAAACACATGAATGCCTTCGTCGAGGACATCCTGACGAGGATTCAGGACCTGCTGGAGCTCACTCCACCTGTGAGTATCACAACACCGCCTCTTCTTGCTGTTTCCTCCTCCTATACTAACTCATGCATTTCTCTGTCTAGGAAAACGGTTTCCCGGCACTCCTGACCAGCGACGACCAGCTCTTTATGTTTGAGGCAGCCGGCATCCTCATCGTCAACAGCGAGAGCCCTGTGGAGAGGAAGCAGGCACTGATGAGGAGCCTGCTGACACCGCTGATGGACGCCTTCCGCCTGCTACTCACCAAACTCCCCCAGGAGACTGAGGAGGAGCGTCAGACCGCCCTCGCCGACTGCCTGAGTCACGCCGTCGGCTTCGCCAGGTAAGAATCCATCAACGATCTATTTATTTATTATTCTGTCCATCGCCACGGCGTGCTACTCACCTCGCCACCGTCTGTGGCATTTCAGCCGGACCAGCAAAGCTTTCAGCAACAAGCAGACAGTGAAGCAGTGTGGCTGCACCGAGGTGTACCGGGACTGCCTGCAGGCCTTCCTGCCCGCACTCAGCTGCCCCGTGCAACGGAGCGTGCTGCGCAGCTCCGTCCGCTCGTTCCTGCACCGCATGATCATCTGCATGGAGGAGGAGGTGCTGCCCTTCGTCCCCGCTGCCTCAGAGCACATGCTGAAGGACTGCGAGGCCAAAGATCTACAGGAGTTCATCCCGCTCATCAGCCAGATCACTGCCAAGTTTAAGGTAAGCCGCCGCTGAACCAGCACCAAACCTTCCTGCACACTCTGACTCGCCATCCTTAACAAACTTCTCCTGTTGCCACGGCAGCGGCAGGTGTCTCCCTTCCTGCAGCAGATCTTCATGCCCCTCGTCCTTGCCATCTTCGAGGTTCTGGCACGCCCGGCAGAAGAGAACGACCAGACAGCGGCACTGGAGAAGCAGATGCTGAGGAGGAGTTACTTCAGCTTCATCCAGACCATCGCAGGAAGTGGGATGAACGAGGTGATGGCCAATCAGGGTGAGCGCCACTCAGCATGCCAAGAAACACGTAGACACAGAAGTAGGGTCTGAACCTCACAGGGGAGGGCTCATTCAGGGAAAGGAAGCATAGAAGGAATGAAGGGAAAAGGAAGGAGAGAAAATGGATTAGGAAAGGAAGAAGGGAAGGAATGAAGGGAAAAAAAGAGATGGTAGGAAGAAGGAAACAAATGAGGAAAGGAAACAAGAGGAGAAAACGGTCCAGAATATTTTTTTCTTATTATACTTAAAATGAAAGAACAGGCCAAAGTTAAATGTTTTGTTTCCAGGGGCAGAAAACATGGAGCGCATCGTGTTCACCATCATTCAGGGCGCTGTCGACTTTCCCGACCCCATCGCGCAGAAGACCTGCTTCATCATCCTCACCAAACTGGTGGAGCTGTGGGGTGAGTCTGAAACATGACCTCGACAGGAAGTCGTGTCCTGTGAGCAGGAAGCTCGTTTTCTGTCGCTCCCTGCTGGTCAATACAGGGTGTGAGCTTCACTCTGAGCTCTTCTTCTTCTGCAGGAGGTAAAGACGGCATGGTGGGCTTCCCCGACTTTATCTACAAACACATCGTCCCAGCCTGTTTCCTGGCTCCCCTCAAACCGACCTTTGACCTGTCAGATGCACAGACGGTCCTGGTGAGTTTCTTTAATTCCACCTTTAATAAAAGAAAAATCGCGTTTTGGTGACAAGCCTCAACTGTTTTCTTTTTTTCAGGTTCTGTCGGAGTGCGCTCTGACACTGAAGATGATTCATCTCAAACGGGTAAAAATGTGTTTTTGTGGTTGACCAAGCTTTGTTATGTGTCACCGCGCTTCCACTTGAACACGTGCTGTTTTTGTTTCAGGGACTCGAATTCATCCAGTTCTTGCAGCAGGAGTACCTGCCATCACTCCAGGTGGCACCGGAAATTTCACAGGTCAGAAAAGCTTAAACCCTGACGTCCAAAAATACCTCGAGACGTGTTCCTTTATTTATGTTCAGTTTTATTCATTTCAAAGTGTTTCTTTATTTAAATATGTTTAATAATTTTGTTCTTGCATTTTTTTTCCCGCCCTTGATAGTTTCTTGTTGGTATCGTAATATATAGTTTGACCCTGCTGACTCTCCGTACTTTGGACGAACTGTGGTTGAACGTTACCTAGTGTTTGACGTTGGACAGGTGGGTGTGTCAGAAAGCCTGCTAACAGTTTGTCTTTTCTTTTATCCATCAGGAGCTCTGCCAGGTTCTCCAGCAGCCTGACGTCAAAGTCCTGAAAAACTACATTAAGGTACGAGTTGTTGTTCTTTCTTGGTTTACGGCCGAGTTCACCTGTTTCATTTCTACTGATGACCTTTTTTTTATGTCAACAGGCGTTCTTCCAGCGAGGAAAACTGTAGGGAAAAAACCTGGAAGTTCATGGGGACTGAAGGACTCTTCACAGGAAGTGGTCATACTGCCACTCAACAATTGAAAAATACAGGACCTTAGCATAGGCGCTGCTCTTGCACTTAGAATTAAATGCATAACAAAGCCCAGCTTGTCTAAGTCGGGGAGGCGGAACGAAGCCTGGTGAAACCCCTCCCTCTGAGATCAGCAGATGTGCAGGAGCGCCACGTCTGCTCAGAAACGTGGAGAACTTTGTGGACGCCATGAGGAAAGGGCTTTTTTTTTTTTTTTTTTCCTTTTTCAGGAGAGGATGCCTCTTGTCGGGAAAAGATTGGGTAATTATCCTCAGTGACCTTCTAGGTTAGAAGAATCGATAGCTTTACACTCACATTAGAAACCACATTTCAGAACAGGCTAGACTGAGTTTTATAAGAAGGAAGAATAAAAAGGGCTGACGCATTATTCTTATTTAAAATGTGGCTTTTTGTTTTGTTTTTTTTAAACATACATGCTGAGGATTGCACGGTTGGTTTTAGGTTTGAAGTGAAACGTTACAGCCCGACTCGATCTGCAGATCAAGTATTATCTTGTTACCTGATCAGACAGAGATCCTCGGCGTGGATTTTAAAACCGAAGACGTGACGGAAATAGACACCACATTTTTGTTTGCTGGAAGTGGCTGACTTTTTTTTTTTTTTAATTTCAGATGGAAATGAAAATGCAATGGAGGAACAAAGTGTAAATAAGAGAATAAGATGTTAAAAATGTAAATAAAATTCCTAGGTTTAGTTTCTTTTTGTTTTTTAAATATTCATTCCCATCTGGAAACCATGTGCGGAGGCCCATTTATGCCAGGGAAAAAATGTAATATAAAAGTGAAAGTTTCCGATTTGTGGCATCAAAAGTTTATACAAAAAATTAAATATGCGTTCTTAAAACTTTTTGTTTATAAATCAATGGAGTATTCAATTAAATTCACTTTCAGAATGAACATTTTATTCCAGGTATTTTCTTATAAATGCAACTTGCTGAGTATTAACACAACTTTGTATTTGTTTTTTGAATTTTCTTTGTGGTTACCTTATGGGGACTCAATGCGTAAAAATTTGGTTTCCATAATTTCATAAAAAGTGAATATTTAAACTTACTATAAAGCGTGACTTTAAAGTAAAACTATAAATTTCACCGATGAAACTTTTATACAAAACATTTGACCCACACCATTAGTTTTACTACTTCAATACAAAAATCATGTAAATTAATCAGTACATGGTTATATTTATTATTGCACTGACACATCTTTAAAAAAAAAAAACATTTCGTTTGATAAATTTAAAAATTACAATTTGCAAAGGTTGCAAGTTACTCTGTTGTGACTTAAAAGCTTGCTGTGGCTTTTTGTTTGGGTTTTTTTCTCGACCTTAAAGTCACAGTTTTAGGTTGTTTGAAATTAAAATTTTAACAGGTGTGATGTGAAAGTAAACATAAATATGTTTATTATTCCAAAAGTTTATCCGGTTATTAACTGCTTTGATGTATTTAGTCAAACATGAGTGACTTTTTTTTTTTTGATTGAGTAATTAACATTTTTGATGCAGTTTCTCAATATTTTGAGGTTTGCTGTATTCAGTTAAGTTGTGAGTTTCTATGACTTTCATAGATTTTACATTATTCATATCATCAATTTATTAATTAAATATTTTGTTCTAGTCTCTTATAGTTTAACGTTTGGCAATTGAAAAATGTTTTTTCGGGGAAGAAATTACTTATTCTGAGTATTTGTACTTTTGATGCCTCAAATCTCAAAATCTAAAACTTGAAAAAAAATCTGAACAATAATAAATGTAATCTAGCATTGAAATTGTTGTGATTTATTCAGTAATGCTGATTTACCAAACTTAAAATTTGAATCTGTTCATCTCTAATTTGGACAACTTTCATTCCTTTTTCTTGGCATATGAGGACCGTAGAAATCGGAACTAAATCATGCGAATCTCCTGTAAAAACAGACCGTTGCTGTTTGCAGAAGCAGCTCGATTAATTTTATATTGCAGTGACAATTCAGGACAATTCATTATGCAACACTTTTACTGTGAAGGAGCTGCTAAACAGTTATAACTGTCCTGAAACAGCAACAATCTGTACAGATGCTCTTCACACCTCCAGATTTTGTGACGCCCTGGAAATATTTCCAATGTTTGAATAAGTCGGTGTGTTCATCGTAATTTGCTGTAATTTTCCTGAAACGTTGCCTTTGGACAACCTGCTGAGAAAGTGCCTGAAATTGTTGGTTCCAGTTAAAAGGGGACATCTTACACTCTCAAGAAATCCAGCGGGGGAAAAAAATCTAATCAACGATAGTAATTTTTTTTTTTCTTTAAAGAAAAGGCTCCGTAATTTACCCAAAAAGCGAATATTTATTTGAGGAGTAACAGTTGTCAGCTGCATATTAACACGGATTGAATTGGATGTACAGTTTGCCAATTAATGATGCAGAACGGATTTGATGACAACAAAAATCTAATGAAATGTCATTAAATCATTGTTTACCTTTTCAGTTAACTGTAATACAGTTGGTTTTTCTCCTCTGTGGTGAATTTAAAGATGCTATCTCTTCAAACAACATCTGATATTAATGCATTTGAAATAAAAAGAAAAACATTTTCTTTATTAGACAAATACGAATATCACATTCATAGTGAGCCTGAACTAAAATGTGAATATTTTCAGCTTTTTAAAAAAAAAAATCGTAAATAGTTTATTTTTGGCAGATGTGGGCTTCCATAGACCTAGCAAAGTGCTAGTGGTCTAAATACATGGTTTAACGCAGGGCAATTGGTTTCTGGCTCTGATATAATCCACCTCAGTTCTCTGGTGATATGAAAGAACTCACTCAATGATGTTAGGTTAATAAAAGCTGCCAAGCTAAGTACGCGAAAACAGTTAGCCTGCTTAGCTACAAATATCTGTGGTTAGAAATTATTTTATTAGCATTTTGAACATTATGTCCCATTTATAAATTGACCAGTGTTGTTACCGCAACTTTAACCCAGCTTAGTATAAATAGCTAAAGAGGCCTGTTACCTAATTAAAGGTAGATTTTAGTTTTATCTGGTTTAGCTAACAAGCTAATGCTAATTGCTGCTAAAACAAAGATCTGTCATTTCTATATTTTTATCCAAAAAAAATCCATTGTTATTGAAATTATTTACAGTAGTTATTAAATGTGTGGGTCTTTTGTCTTTGTTTTTTTTTTTTTTTGCCAGTGTAGGCTAGGCTTGCGGTTCCTCCCATTTCAATTTCCGCGTTATGTTAAGCTAGGCTAAAAGGATCTATAGGGTACAGGGTTTTGTTTTGGTTTTTTTTTTTTTTTTTTTTGGGGGGGGGGGGGGGGGTACCTGTTTTTAAAAGGCTTCAAATGTTTTATTCCTAATTAATAACAATGAAAATTAAACATAACCATGATGATGTTAGTATATCACAAAGATGGTCAAAGCTAAAAGGATGTAAAAAAACAAACAAACAAAAAAAAAACCCAACATTACAGTGGCTGCTTATACCCTTTGTAATGTTAGCTATGTTGACTGGTAGCTGTTTTGATGACACGCTGATTAGCAGTTTCTCTGATTTCGTTTCCCTTGATTTCAGTCTTTGTGCTAAACGAAACTAATTGCAGTTTGGATTTGGATTTTCTCAGACTGTAAATTTCTTAGCAACATATAAAAGCCATATTCCGCCACTGAAAATTTAAAAAAGGTCCCAGCATTGATACAAAAATGCACTCAAGTTGTCTTCTATAGAAATACAAAAACATTTATTAAATGTCAGGGTTTTTTGGGGGGGAAGTTGGGTTTTTTTTTTTTTTTGGTTTTTTTAGGTGACCTTTCTTTTAAAAGAATGTCTGTAGCGAAATTAAAACTTTCCTTCAGGGAGATGCTCAGCTGGATTTTACTTCAAGTCTGAGAGTTTACTGTTTAGCTTAGCTTAGCATAAAGACTGTAAATGACTAGCTTAGCTCTGTCCAAAGTAAAACTACACCTGATGAGCACCTGTTTCTAATGACTGTAAATGAAAGACTGGAATTATTGCTTGTTTAATATCTCCCTTTCTGCAAATGCCGAACGCTTTTAAAAAACACTCAGCTGTTACACTAACACCAGGATCTACACCTTGTAGTCTCTATAGAAAAATGTGCACCTCCACATGTTGTTCATGCCCCATCAGCTTGAAGTGACTTTTTTATACCGTAGAAGTATTCACGCCGACACTAAGGGTCAGCTCTGCAAATCCGTCAACCCACAAAAAAGCAGAATCAGGTTTTTTTTTGGGGTTTTTTTTAATTTAAAGGATTTAATGGATGTTTGAATTTTCAGGTTATATTTTCCTGTAAGTGGTCCTGAGCAGAGAGAGAACTGAAAAATTGCCAAATAAATACATTTTATTGATGGTGAAATGTGTTGACTTTTATTTTTGAACCTTCTGTTTGAATGTCCATAAAAAGTGTTCACTAATCAGCCACCTCATCCTTTTTTTATTTATATATCTGGATAAAGATGCAGTAAAAATTCAGAAATTGGCTTCATTTTATATGATGTATGGAGGTATATTCGTGCCACAATAGCTAAGCAAAGTTTACAACTAAGATGTATATTAATAATATTGACAAAGTGAAGTATTTGTAAATTAATAAATTCAGTCCTACATCCTTGTGAATTATTTGGGGTCTTTAATCTGCACAAAGGAAATATTGTGACATCCAGGCTCTGTTATTACTAATATTAACAGCTCACATAAAAAAAAGTTTATTTCTGTAGTTAAGCAGCTCAGTCCTTGATGATCATAAAGACTTAAATATGTTAGACAAGTTTGTAAACTTCAATTTATGTAAATGTTTGAAGGAAACTGCAAATATCATTCAGTAAAGTCAGTCTCAGGTTCTGTAATAACGTTTTTATTTTAACCCTGTTGAACCACGCAAATTATTTCCTTTAATTTTTTGTTTGCTGTCGTAATTAGAGATGGACCGATCCGATATTACGTATCGGTATCGGTCCGATACTGACCTAAATTACTGGATCGGATATCGGAGAAAAATAAAAAATGTAATCCGATCCATTAAATATCACGAAAGCACCTCACAAAACTTGCAACACGCCGTAACTCACCTCAGAACGTTAGCAGTCGGAGCAGTATGCATCACGTGATAGAGCAGCTGTGGCATGCAGGACCTGTCGGTGGTCTGGATAGCATTTGGAGCTTCGCTAGCAACCCGGCATTTCATCTCCGACAAAGTTATCCCCGAGAGAAGTAAAGCAAGTGTGTAAGTCCATCTCTGAATGTTTGTAAAGCATTCCTGCGTTAAGCTTAACAAGCGATTGCCTCTCCGGCTGCTACTTCAATCATGAAACTGCTTAATGATCAGCTGATCGGCTTTTCTGTTGCGAGTCCGTCTCTCTTGTTTGCTTTTGGCCCACTTTGCACCAGAAAGAGGAAACCAGCGGCTGAACAACAGCAGCACATTTAAGCTTGATCAGCTGTTGTTAGAATGTATTTAATATTACTTTCTACTCCAGGATCTTTAGCTGACGCTGGTAACTGTGCAGGGGCGGATCTAGAAAAGTTTAGCCAGGGGGGCCGATAGGGAATTAACAGGGAAAAGGGGGCACAAAGACATACTTTTCTTTCTTATTCTCATTTAAAATGTCTCGCTTTTAATTATTTAATATTTATCTGAATCTTACACCCAAAGTTTTAATCTGATGTAAAATGTATAGAAGTCCATTACTGCATATAGTAACTGTTAAGTCTAATATACCCTAGTAAGCTATAGTACTTTTTCCTTTGGGAAGGTACCATCTGTGAAGTCTGCAATTTTGTTGAAGAAAGATGTTGAATCTATTTAATATTTCTTGAAAAATAATTGATTTCTGTGCATTTTTTTTTTCACACTGCATCAAATTAAGGTTGATTACGTCGATTAAGCATCATGAGGTGGAGCGTGAGGGGTGGTTCCCCATTTTTTTATTTTTGTTGTTGCTGGGAGTTGGAACCCTATTAGTTAGGTTGCTTAATATTTATGCTAAGTACTCTTTAAAATACCAGAATAGGGAGGATGGTGTAGGTTTAAGTTAGATTGATCAGTATTGCTGAACTATGAAATATTTTTTTTTTGCATACAGGTATAACAGAATAGCTTTAGTGTAGTTGTTGTTTTAAACTTGAGTATGAACTTATACAAAATGCAGCAAGATATTTAAAAAACAGTTTTGTTGATTAAAAAACACTATATCGGATTCATATCGGTATCGGCAGATATCCAAATTTATGATATCGGTATCGGACATAAAAAAGTGGTATCGTGCCATCTCTAGTCGTAATGTGAGATTAAATCTCTGAGCCTACATGTGGGATTAGGACAGTGACTTTGACTTTACCTCCTCTACAGAGATCATGTGACTGCTTTTATTTGGTTAACGTGTCCGGAAACGTTCCCAGAGGTGGATCCTGAGATGTAATGGAATAAAATATGAGAAAATCACGAATTCTTTCAATTTTGCTTCTTGAGAAGAAGCTAAACTCACAGCTCTGACATTTACGTCCTAAAACAGGAGAACATCATTCATCCACAGCACATCTGTTTTCATTTTATAAAATCTTTTTTTCTCACTGTGGACCAAACACTTCACAGGTGTTTGTATTCTCAGCGGCAGTGGAAAACAAAGACTGAACCCGTTCACTGCACACTTGGTTCTTTATTGAAGTCTTTTTTGGAAACTAAACAGAAATTAAACATGTTTACGTTTTCTCAGACAGTCTTCGTTATTACGCACATTTAAGGCATGAATTCGATTTTTATTGCAGTAGTGTGAGCACACTGAAATGAAAGCAGATTTCTGCATTTATCTCAAAGGATTCAGATCCAGCTTTTCTTCTGGGACTCACTTCATGCTGAGCGGAGAAAATTTTCAGCCGCAGCGGCTCGTTTTTTGATCTGCAAGAAGTGCAGCCGCTCATTTCTGAGGACGTGTCTCAGAGAGCTCATGAAGCAGAAACTGGAAACTACAGCGGCCACTTCAGTCCTGAGAGGTGACCTCTGACCTCCACTGCAGTGCGATCTGGTTTTCTTGGCAACCAAACAAAAACAGAATGTCTTTTTTTTTTTTTTTTCTTTTTAAATCCTTCTTTAACGTAAATTCTCTCCAAACAGAAAAGTCGTGTTTATCGTCTTTCGCCCATGAGTCATTTCTGTGGTTCAGCTTCATCCTTTGATGACAGCGATCGGCCTCAGTTTGATTGCCTTCTTGCTGATGCCAGCCTCGTGACACGTGTTCACCACGTCTGTCACGTTTTTGTATGATTCAGGAGCCTTAACAAAAAAAAAAAAAAAAAAAAGTCAAACAGAAAACAGCTTAAAGTGCATAAAAACCCACCCTGACTCCTCCCCCTCACCTCCTCCATCACCAGTTTGGGCGACGCCACCCGGATGGCAATGCCCATGTCGGCCAGTTTGTCCAGGACGTCCTGGAAGTCCAGGTTCCTGCGTGACTTTGCTCGAGAGAGCGCTCGGCCCTGAAACAGACAGGAAGTTGCTTAAAGACATGAAACGAACCAAGGTTGACCATGTGACAGCGCGAAGGGCGCTCAGACTCGTACCGCTCCATGGCAGGTGGTCCCAAACGTCTCCATCATGCCCTGCTCGGTCCCCGTCAGGACGTAGCTGCAGGTCCCCATCGTCCCACCGATGAGCACCGGCTGACCTGTGAGCTGGGAATGGCAGCGAGTTCAGGCAAGACTCACATCATGATGGCGAGTAAACAGACGAACATGACGCGCTCTTACCTGGTAGTCGACGGGGATGAGGGGGTGGTGAGGGGGGAAGGCTCGCGTGGATCCTTTGCGGTGAACGAGCAGCGTCCTCTGCTTCCCGTCCACAATGTGCTCCTCCACTTTGGCGATGTTGTGAGAGACGTCGTAGATGACGTGCATGTCAAGGTCATCCGGCGTCGTACCGAACACTTTGGAGAAGGCCTGAAAGACACGAAAACTGCTTTTACAGACTCCGCTCACCCAAACCCTCTCCCCATAACGATCATAGCAGAATCGGGACATTATTAGACTCCACAGCAATCCGATGCCGGAAGTTCAAATTACAGAATATCCTATAAATGAAATGAAAACAAAAGAAATACACAAAAATTATGAATTAAATAAAAGTTAAAAGATTAAAAAAATTAATAAAAAATGTAACGAAAATAAAAAACAAATGAACAGAAGCAGAAATTGAATTTTCTATCACATTAATGATTTTTACAGTTGTATTTTTATATTATTTGTGGTGCGTTTAAGTGCATTCGTCGAATCCCCGACTCAGAGTGGAACAGAGTGGGTTCATCCTCCTGATCATGGAACTCACTTCTTCATGAGAAGAGCTGCGCTTTAAGCACCATGTGAGGTCACTTCTCTTGTTAGGGCGGGTGCAGCGGTGCGTTTATGACCCGAGAGCGGCTCAGGTGAGCGTACCTGTCTGGTGAGGAAGGTCATGGAGGAGCGGTTGACCCAGGCGTAGTTTCCTGCGGCTGCCATGCCTTTCAGGTAATCCTGCCCCTCAGGAGAGTTGATTTGAGCGCAGGCCAGCTGTCGATCGTTCACCGTGATTTTGTCACGCTTCATCGCCTTCTCCATGGCAACCAGAGCATCTGTAAATATCACCAGGTGTTTTCGTTGATAATTTAAAAGGCAGAAGTGAAGGTTTGCAATATTCGGCGATCCATTTCGGCGGCACTCGTACCTGTGGCGACCTGATGCCCGAGGCCTCGGCTGCCGCTGTGGATCATCACACACACCTGGCCTTTGTGGTCAATGCCCATCTTCTTGGCGGCGTAGTCGTTGTAGATCTCATCCACCACCTGGATCTCAGCATAGTGGTTTCCTGCTCCCAAAGTGCCAAGCTGCAACACACACACACACACACACACACACACACACACACACACCTTTAGACACCAGCAGAGGGTTGCAGGTGTGAACACAGGTGTGAGCTGCAGGGCTACCTGCGGCAGGCCTCTCTTCTTGGCCTTGGAGGACACCTTGTTGGGGTCGGCCTGCAGCATGCGCCCGTACTCTTCGCAGTGCTCCTTATCCTCGGCCCAGGCGTAGCCCTCCCTTAGAGACCAGTCCATGCCCATTTCCAGCGCCTCCTCCAGGTCCCTGGTGACACATGCATTAGTCAGGTGACACACAGGTGAGGAGAGGCAGGTCTGTTCTGTTCTACTTACTTGGCGCCCATCGGGATGACGCCTTTGGAGCCGACTCCCACAGGGATGTGGTCGAACAGTGACTGAGCGAGCTGCTCCTTCACCGGCTGGACATCGCCCTCGTCCAGGTTTGTCCTCAGCAGGCGGACACCGCAGTTTATGTCGAAGCCCACGCCACCTGGAGGGCACATGGGAAGTACTGTTTTAACAGGGTGGGTCACAGAGTAAGTTTCATGACGGGTGACCACAGCAGGGAAATCCACAGGTTGGAAGATTTTTTTACTTCCTGCACATAGCTTCCCACCAAACTCCATTCATTTTTCATCAGGTTTTAGAGGACCCTGCTTATGTTTTATCATAGTACTTCCTACCTGGAGACACCACGGAATTGGGGTTGTCCATGTCAAAGGCTGCCATGTTCCCGATAGCAAATCCGTACCCAGAGTGGACATCTGGCAGGCCGATGGATTTCTGCCGACCAATCAGAGACACCCTGAGTACGAAGCAAAACATTTACTGTGGACACATACAGAACGGCAACACTCACGTTCACAATCCCCGGCAGCGCCGCCACATTCCCAATCTGTTTCATGGCTGGAAGGAACCCGCCCACACCTGAGGAGGAGGAACAGAGAGAAATGAGGAGGGTGGAGGTCAGGTAGAGGGGGCTCTCAGAGGGGTTCAAAGGTCACCAACCTCCTCCTCGGCAGGCATTACGAAGCTCCTCGAACATAAGCTTCTCCAGAGACTCGTTCACGTAGAAAACTCCTTCCACCTAAAGAGGAAAAGGAGGAGGAGTCAAGAGGTGACAGCAGAGGAAATAAAAGCTTTTAAGGAGCGTCCCTGCTTCGCTTTAATGTTTATTCTGAATCTTTCTTCTGTGAGACAATGAAACCAACTGAAAATAAACTAAAATGGAGCAGAGTCACCTCCTCCCAGCGTCCACCCGCGGGTGGAGCAGAACAGATACACTTAAAACTTTCGTAAATCATTTTAAGCGTTTTTAAGTTTGTGCTGCTGTTCAGAATCATTTTTAGCCTCGTGCTTATTCGGCATTTCTCGGGGGTTCCGTCAGCTCCTGTGTTCTACTGTCTCTGATGTTCTCCTCTCATGCCGTGGACACCTGTGTTTAATCAAGTCACCTGCAGCTGTCAGCCCAGCCACGTTACCAGCTAGCTGTGAGCTGTTATCTGTTAGCTCGTACCTGCATGTTGGGGACGAAGCCCTTTTTGATTCTCCAGGAGGTGGAGGAGATTTTATCCAGAAACTGCAGCTCATCATTGTAACTGCGACTCATGACTCCACAAACGACCAAAAACGGCAAATCTCACTCTTTAACGCCGCGTTTCACTGGCTGTCTAATGTAAGATTAGAAAAAGAAGCCGAAGAAAAGAGTCTTCTTCGGCTTCTTTTTCTTCTACGCTCAACAGGCTGCACGCGCATTACTGCCACCTACTGTTCAGTGTTCCACGGTTATTCTCTATGCGGTATTATCCTCAGTAGAACAGCAGTGTGTGGACGTGCTCCAGGATCTCTCTGCTCCTCCTGCTCTGCGGGTTCAATTTCTGTGATGGAAACACTTCCTGCCCTCTGTGAGGAGTTCCTGCCCGTGACAGTGCTCCCACACTCACACGTGTCCTTGCTGTATTGTGAATCATAAACTAAACCCTTCCCTTTCAGTCATTTCCGACAACCTTTGCTGTCGTTCATCGATGATGTATTTATGATTTCTGGGTATTCTGGTGGCCCACGCTGCAAATAAGACACGGCCCTGTCCTCCTGAACTTTGTGTTCAGTCTGCTCTTTCCATCAGTCACTAATTTGTTTTTTCTTTTCTGATTTCTTTTTCTTGTCATGGCAATACTGTTGTGGAATAAAAGTGCTCCACATAGAGTCTTTGGCTGAATTACATCCAGCTTCTTGGCTTTTTAATCACTGAATTTTTGGAGATTCAAAGCGTCATTAAATAAATATTATATAATAAATACTGAGATGGTTACTATGGAGATAAATGACAGAGACAGACACTGCTGAGTGAGATCCACTGACTTATATTAGCAAAGAAAGAGAGAGCAGCACTGATCTGTGAATTCATTAAATGATCTCAAGATATAATAGACAGAAATAAGAAGCGGAAATTTTCAACTTAAACCATCATCTTGTTTTTCTTCTACTTTCAGCAGAAAATACAGTAAGGGTACATCTTTCACTATCTTACAATGCTGTGATTGCAGACATTTCCCAACTCTCTGTGAATGGTACTCATGGTCAATGAGTACCATTGATCAACGGGCTTTGATCAACGGGCTTCGATCAGTGGTTATGGATCAATGATAATGAGAATTTGCATATTAATGATCAAGGAACTGACCTCACAGCCCACCGTTCATTCAGTGGGCTAGTTTCAGTTATCGTGCAAATGTACTGTTTATAATGCTGGGGAAACCCACAGTCAGCTGAGACTGAAGAAGTCACTTGAATGAGTGATGAAACGTTTCTCCCACTGACAAAGCTACGTCCAGATGAACAGAATCAACCTTTTGGGGAACATAAAATGCCGTTATTTAAACAGTATATAAAGATGGTTAATTTTATCTCCCCTGCAGATTTATTCATACCAATCGAAATGTTCTGGAGAATACTCAGGATTTTATGCAGCCCGGTTGCCGTATTTGTAGTTTTACGAAAGTTTATTTTGGATAATGATTCAGGAAGTTTAGTGACAAGCCTTCAAAACAAAAGCAGAATCTACACAAAGCAACATAATGCATGCGTACATATAAATAAAAAATATAAATACATGCATCTAATTTAATAAAAGTTGTTATTTTGAAAAGTTGGGCCTTTTTACGGCATAATACATTTATTCTAACAGAATTATTACGATTTTTTTTTTAAAAAAAACTTTGGTTTATAAACTTTTGATTTGAGTGCCCTCGACGTGTTGTATTATGAAAATCCATCCCGGAAGCGGTGTGTGCGTGTTTTGGGGCGCTGCAGGTTTGTGTGTTTACAGAGAAGCACATGAAGAGTCGTGGATGTCTTCCCGGTAGTTCACGGTGTGAGTGTTCTTCTGTTTGACTTCCAGCTTTCAGGACTACAAACGCTCCTTAACCCGGTTAGTTAACACTAACCCGCGCTAAGCAGCAGCAGCGTCAGTGAAACGTTAGCTAACGATAAGACTGCGGAAACGAAAACGAAACGTTTGTTTTCACGCAGCTCTTTACATATTTTTCTACCTCACAGAGAACCAACGACGCTCTGAAATCAGCGCAAAATGAACGAAAATCCTCTAAATGTGACGTTTTAGCGGTAAAGCGGAGCTAAAGCTGCTAAGAAATTTCAAAACGTCATTAGTGACTCATCAAAAGTTAAATTTGGCAGATTTGTAATGAGGTTTCGTACTTAATGAGCTAAAGTTTACTGTGAGGTTTGGATTTGAATCAGAGTCACTTTGTGCACAGTAAAAATCACGTGATACTTTTTTAATATGTGCACAGATTAAATTAATGTTAGTTAAAGTTCATTAGATATTACGTCACTGTTCACTGATGATCTGATTTAGCAGCTGGAATCTTTTCACCAGACTCCATTCACTTTTTATCTGTTTTTAGTGAAATTTGACAACATATTTTTATGAGAAACACAAATACAATAAGAAACGAAAAATAAGAACCTGATAACAAAAAATGAAATAGATTAATACATACTAAAGAAATGAATACAAT
The DNA here is from genome assembly GCF_057381845.1 of Rhamphochromis longiceps. Lineage (NCBI taxonomy): Eukaryota > Metazoa > Chordata > Actinopteri > Cichliformes > Cichlidae > Rhamphochromis > Rhamphochromis longiceps. The sequence continues at coordinate 19,514,201 of NC_140573.1, read as the reverse complement.
TACATACAAAAATAATAATTATTAGTAAAAATTAGAAATGAAACAATTAAACATTAATAGAAAGATGATTAAAATAAAGAAAAAATATAATAATAATAATAATGTCTGTGAAGGTTCTCAGAACTGAAGAAGCTTCTCGGATGAGAGGTGAAACCTCTTCAAGTAACTTAAAGAAGTCCAGACTCTTTTCTTTGCAAGCTCCTTTGAATAATAATAATAATAATAATAATAATAATAAAGGAATAAAACAAAGTTGCATATAAATAAAATATTAAATACAACATGGAAATAAAATTATATGAAAAATCAGACTGCGTGATATAAAATCCAAACATGTGAATACAGTTCTGTTAAGAGCATCATGGCCCTCTGCAGTCTGTGCATTACTTAGTGTGAGTCCTCTTCCTGTGTCTGTGTGTGAGCAGCATCATGAAGCTGCGAGTTCGAATCAACAGGCAGACCAGCCGGGTGGAGTTACTTGGAGAAGATCCCAGTTTGAAAGAGCTCAGAGATCACATCCAGGAGATGCTGTTGTCCTCACATGGACTCAGGTCGGTGCTGCACATGTCTAACTCTGTAATCTGAGTTGTGGTTTATAAAGTTTCAGTTATTTGACTCCCTACTTGCGCTTCAGTTCAGACACAGAGTTTGGTTTGTCTCTGAACGGCTCCAAGCTGCTCACGGACACTGCTCAGACTTTGGCATCCTGCGGCATCGTGTCCGGAGATTTGATCTGTGTCCATCTGCCTCAGTCTGAAGCCACAGCTGCCGCCGGTTCAACCAGCTCAGCCTCGTCTACAAGCTCCACCTACACGGCAGCCAAGAGCTCTGCAAACCAGAGGCAAAGCCAGCAGACCCCCATCATGGCCTCCACTCAGGTATGATGTTCACCTCCAGCAGGTTGTTCAGGTGGGCTGGATAGGTGTGTGAGACATATCGAGCCTGTTTCCAGTCCATGTGTGGGAGGTCAGTCTACACAGACTGTAGACTGCCTCGGCCAGAGATCAGAAACAGGCCCAGAAAGCATCCACATACTTCTGGCTTCAGTGCACAGTTTCTGTTTTACTTTCTCGTGTTTTTATGAGCTGAATTATAACATAAAATAATTCGCAAATACAGACACACCACAGAGCACACAGCAAGGGTTAAAGCTGGTTTAAAGGGCCACACCCCCTCACAGCTTCTCTTCTGTGGATCCACACGAGGACACACTTAATTTCACATCATCCAACACTGATGACACTCTGACTCATCTCAGTTTGCATCAGCAGCATCAGACTGAAAGTGTTTAGGTGAACCAGCTGTGCCTCTGAAACCTGAGATGTTTTGTTTGGAGCTGGACGAATTCACAGGTTCAAAAGCTTTCTCACCTGATACTTACAAGCTTTCAGGGAACTTTGGATTAAAGAACAGTTAAAAGTCATGGGCGTGCCAGCCTTCATCGTGGAAGCACCGGCTCTCTCGCAGCAGTAGAAATCTTCACATCTGGAAAGCTGCAGGAGTCTAACGGAGCATTTTCAGACACATCCTCAGCTTCACATCACCAGACACATTTTTAAATAGCGAAGTCTCAGTCAGCCTGAGAAGCATTTATATATTTGGTGCTTGGGGCGCTTTTAAATCCTTACAGATGTGCGTCTCATGAACAGCTGGAGAGAAAAACAAAGTTCTGCAAAGGTTTAAAAGGATGAGCTTTACCCATTGCAGGAGATGGTCTCCAGTGTTACTGGTGCCAAAAAATAAAAACAAACTCACTGGAAGAGCATAGTGGGCGTTAAATCTGTGTAATGGTTTGATGGTATTTTAAAATTCCCTATCATTCTGAAAATGAAGACAAACACTGATTTATAATCGTACGGTGTTCCACAAGGTTCCCATCCAGGCCCCTTGCTGTTTGTCTTTTACAGTTGTCACCACAAGTATTTGAAAACTGACAGAGCCTTGGTAGTTTAGCCTCGTGGGTCATCACAGAATATTTCATATCAAACAATAAGACTTTGAGCTTTAACTCGAGAAGACAACAAAGTGTTGCGTTGACTGTTCAGGAATTTCAGCCAATTACAGTCCTGCATTTTCAAAGGCTGGTCAGCAGAGGCATCATTGTTCACATACTTATGGATCTGACTGTGTTTTGATGTTTGTGGTCAGCTGTAACATTAAAGGAGATCAGCCTTGACCTGTTTATGGCAGGTTGTTGTTTTTGATGTTGTTCATGTCTGTTTTATATTTTATGTTATTATAACAAAGAAACAACAGCAGATTATTTTAGCCTGTGCCGCGTCACTCATCAGACCTGACGATGGGGCGTAGACGTGCCCAAGCTCACAGTTTTGTTGTTGGTAAACAGCCGAGCAGCAGCAGCAGTGTCAGTGGGGCTGCCGGTCCTGCAGTCCTTTCAGAGTCCCAGCCGTCCTGTGAGATGCTGGACTCTGAATCTTCAGCCTCCATCTGGGAGCCAATGCTGTGCAGTGAGGCCGAGGAGGGTCAGGCACCACTCTCTCTGGAGCTCCTGTACCACACGGCCCAGCCAACAAGTCCCAATGATGCCATCATGGTGGCCGGACATCTCCTGATGCTCGAGACTGGGTTCATTGCTCAGGTGAGGCGAGGGGGACAGGTTAATATCCTGCTGAGTAAACAGGTGAAGGCAGACGCTTTGAGTAAGTGTGTGCGCCTCCACAGGGCACCGAGCTGAAGCCCGGTGAGATGCCTGCTGGATGGAGGTGTGCAGGTGGAGTCTACAAGCTGCAGTACACTCATCCTCTGTGTGAGAGCAGCCTGGCCTCGGTGGTGGCTGTGTGCATGGGCCCAATGCTCGTCATGAACAGTGAGTCCTCTTTAAATGGGCTGAATTTATTTTTCTTTGACCTTTTAGTGTTCAACTCCCACTGTGTTTCTGACCTTTTTCTTCTTCATGCAGCGACTCTGAAGGTTACAGAAACGGTCGACACTGTCCGCAAACTATGTCTGAATGCATCCAGCTACGTGACCAATGAGTGGCCAGGTAAAGCTGTGATTGGTTGGCATAACGCCACCAGCACAGGAGCGTCTTTGATTAATTTTCTGTGTCTGATGTTGTTCAGGAGGAAGTGCTGCAGCAGCATTTAAAGACCTCAGCAAACTGTCCCGACTCTTCAAAGACCAGCTGGCGTACCCACTGATCGCCACCGCCAGAGAAGGTAACACCCCCTCTCAGATGAGTCACAACATGTTGGTGCTGACATCATCCAGTTCATCAGCTTTAATCAGAGAAAACCTCAGAGAAGTTAAATTGCTGTGAACATTAGCCATGTTACAGCTTTTAGTGAGTTTAAGAAAGATTTTATTTAAATCGATGTTCAATTTCATTAAAATTAAAATGTAAAACTCAAAATCCCACTCATAAAAAACATACAGGGCAAAGAGAATTATATTAACCAATCAAAATCTTAATGAAAGTTATTTAAAGTTATACAAAATTAAAAGATTACTCCTTGAATTTGCAGCTTTATTATAAATTTTAAGACATTTTGACATGTAATTAAAGCGTCTCTTAAACTGTTCACTTGCATTATGTAAGGGGATTACATTATTAAATAACTTCACCATAAATTAGCAGTAAGTGCCTCTAAAAGTCAAATTTATTCTGTATTTTATCACCTAGGGCAGGGGTGTCAAACTCCAGACCTCGGGGGCCGGTGTCCTGCAGGTTTTAGATCTCACCCAGGGTCAACACACCTGAAACAAATGATTAGTTCATTACCAGGCCTCTGGAGAACTTCAAGACATGTTGAGGAGGTCATTTAGTGATTTACATCAGCTGTGTTGGATCAAGGACACATCTAAAACCTGCAGGACATCTGCCCTCGAGGCCTGGAGTTCGACACCTGTGACCTACGGTGTTCCCCAGGGTTCCAGTTTAGGTCCTCTGGTGTTTGACTTCTATGTGCTTCGAACTGAGAAGATTAGCAGCTTTAAAAGTTACATGTAGATGACACTCAATTTTACGTTTCTTATGATCAAAACATATTTTGATCGAAATCCCATTTTATCAACTACATCATCTTATTTAAATACCAAAGAACAAATAACTTTTATTTGTAGTAAAAAAGTGTTGGATAAAGAACTTATATGAGTGTCCATGAAAGGTTTCATCCCAACCTTTGAAGCCATGAGTTAAAAAAAAAGAAAAAAAAAAAAGGATTACAGATTATTTTGCCATCTTAAATTCGTTTTTTACTTTCAGACTTGAGTTCATACAGAGTTTCCTTTTCTAGTTTTTCTTTTCACACAAACTCATTTGTTTTGTAATAAACTATTTCATGTTAATATCCCGAAGAATTCTAGTAAAATCTGTCCCGAAACATTTGGGAAGCTGCTTTAGAGGAACAGCTTGTTTGACTCATATGAGCTTGAGTCGCGTTTTCATTGATGATGTTTCTCTGTAAGCAGATGCTAACGTGCTAACATGCTAATGTCTGGTACTGACAGTCTGTGATGTGTTTCAGCGATGGCTCTCCCCGTGGCGTTCGGTCTGCCTGCTCTTCCTCCGGAGCTGCTCCTCCGAGTCCTCCGCCTGCTCGACGTTCGCTCTGTGGTCAGACTGTCGGCGGTAAGCCGGCACTTCAACGTCGCCACAGCAGACTCGTCGCTGTGGAGACACCTGTACCGCCGCGACTTCGCAGGTGGAAAAAGAGTCCCTAAAACTATTTCATTTATTTTTACAATTATTTCTGCAAATTTCTCTAACTATGGGTCAAATGTTCCACTGACACTGTTTAAATGTTCTTTTTCTTGCTTTTTAGATGTTCTTGATTTTTTTTCTATTTTTCACCCTTAGAACACCCTTAACTTATTAAAACCTGTTATGTCTTAATTTACTTATTAATTAAATAATTTTCAGTGAAGTTTTAAACAGCTTACTCTACATTAAATATTAGAATCTGAATAAGATAATTTAAATGACAGCATTAAAAAAGAAAATAACATTTAAAAAATGTAAAAACAAATCAGTCATTATTTTCTCCACAAATAAGCAGAAATTGTGGGGGAAACACCTGAATGTCCACTGTGTTTAAGATAGTTTTTAGAAATAAATAAACTAAAAAGTATCAAAATATTTTCTAAATTTACACAGATTTGAAGTTGTGAAATGAGTCAATTAAATTTATTGATTGATTCATTGTGATTGTCCAGTTTTTCAACAAAATCATTATAATTAAAGTGATTGATTGATTGTGTTTGCCGTTTTTCAGATTCAGGCTCAGGCAGATCCAGAGACACAGACTGGAAAGAGGTGAGAGAAACACTTCATCAAAGTAAATAACTAAAGAACTGTAAACTCTTAAAACCTCCTAATGTGTCGTTTTTAATATGAATATTTTAAGGTAATAATAAATTAGACTAATGTGGGGCAGATTGATGATAGCTCGCAGAATTTAAGCTTTAATGTGATTTGTTGTTGATTTTTTTTTTTGGGATTTTTTGTGTAAATAATTTAATTTGTTTTTATTTGTTTTCCAGCTCTACAAAAAGTCGTACAAGTTTCGCTCTGAACTTCGAAACGCTGCCCCGACCCGCCCCCGCCCCCTCCTGCCTTTCCATCCAGGAGACATCTTCCACCCCATCCCCTACCCTCACTTCCCCCCGGTGCCGGGCATCATCGGTGGAGAATACGATCAGCGACCAAACCTGCCCCACGGCCTACTCCCCCGCCCCCGCTACGACCCCATAGGCCCGCTCGCAGACCCGCACAGACGACCTCGCCACGACTTCCACAGAATCCGACCAACAGGAGGGCGACCTTCAGACATCCGACGAGGATTCATCTGATCACTCCGTCACTGATCACATATCAATGACACAACTTCCTGTTTGACTCCGGGTTGACAAAAATTCATTTTCACAATAAAATCAGAATTTAAAACATTCTGTCTGGGAATCATTTATAACCTCACAACTGAACAAAATCTTTAAATCCTTTTATTCCACAAAGACAAAAAAGTAAACATTTTAATTTAAAGTTATAATTTTATGTGACAGCCATTTATTTATGGGTTAAACATCAAACAGAAGAAGTTTGAAAAATGTCAATTAAAAAATGCAATCTACAGGGTGGGCCATTTATATGGATACACCGTAATAACATGGGAATGGTTGGTGATATTAAAGTCCTGTTTGTGGCACATTAGTATACGTGAGGGGGCAAACTCCTCAAGATGGGTGGTGACCATGGTGGCCATTTAGAAGTCGGCCATCTTGGATACAACTTTTGTTTTTTCAATAGGAAGAGGGTCATGTGACACATCAAACTTATTGGTAATGTCACAAGAAAAACAATGGTGTGCTTGGTTTCAACGTAACTTTATTCTTTCATGAGTTATTTACAAGTTTCTGACCACTTACAAAATGTGTTCACTGTGCTGCCCATTGTGTTGGATTGTCAATGCAACCCTCTTCTCCCACTCTTCACACACTGATAGCAACACCGCAGGAGAAATGCCAGCACAGGCATCTGGTATCTGTAGTTTCAGGTGCTGCACATCTCGTATCTTCACACCATAGACAATTGCCTTCAGATGACCCCAAAGATAAAAGTCTAAGGGGGTCAGATCGGGAGACTTTGGGGGCCATTCAACTGGCCCACGACGACCAATCCACTTTCCAGGAAACTGTTCATCTAGGAATGCTCGGACCTGGCACCCATAATGTGGTGGTGCACCATCTTGCTGGAAAAACTCAGGGAACGTGCCAGCTTCAGTGCATAAAGAGGGAAACACATCATCATGTAGCAATTTCAAATATCCAGTGACCTTGAGGTTTCCATTGATGAAGAATGGACCCACTATCGTTGTACCCCATATACCACACCAACCCATCACTTTTGTTGGTCCAACAGTCTTGGAGGGATCCATCCAATGTGGGTTAGTGTCAGACCAATAGCGGTGGTTTTGTTTGTTAACTTCACCATTCACATAAAAGTTTGCCTCATCACTGAACAAAATCTTCTGCATGAACTGAGGGTCCTGTTCCAATTTTTGTTTTGCCCATTCTGCAAATTCTGTGCGCCGATCTGGGTCATCCTCATTGAGATGCTGCAGTAGCTGGAGTTTGTAAGGGTGCCATTTGTGAGTAGCTAATATCCACCGAAGGGATGTTCGACTAATGCCACTCTCCAGTGACATGCGGCGAGTGCTATGCTGTGGGCTCTTGCTGAATGAAGCTAGGACAGCCACTGATGTTTCTTCATTAGTGACACTTTTCTTGCAAATCCAACACTGAACCAGTTTCACAAAACTTAGCAAGCAGTTTGCTAACTGTAGCATGGGCGATGGGTGGTCTCGTAGGGTGTCTTGCATTGAAATCTGCTGCAATGACCCGGTTACTGTGTTCACCAGATATCAACACAATTTCGATCCGCTCCTCACGTGTTAACCTCTTCGACATGTCAATGGCTGTGAACGAAGAGAAACTTGGAAATAACTCATATATTCTTATAGTAGTATGTAAAATTATTGCTATAGGTTGTAGTATTATTATATCCCTATAGTTATTTTATATCCCTATATTTAAATAATGTTTTCATATCTGTAACACAAAATTATCAGTAGAAAACATGAGATTTTACTTTACAATGTTCTTTAAATCTTTATTTTTGTCTAAAAAGTTTATTCATAAACTTTATTATTAATTAAATGATTCATGTCAAAAATATATAATGATATTAAACGAGTAAGTACAAAAATGAAATATTAATTTCATTAGTTTCCAATATTTTTAACACGCTTATCCCTCTACTGCATAGCGTTGCCCTGAGGCAACAAACCACATTTTCATGCCTCACACTGGGCCTTCAAAAAAAACATTTTTTTTTTTGTCAAATAATGCGACAACTTTCCAATAAAAGGATGAGTTGAAGGTGGTGTGACTTTCATTTTTTTTTGGGGGGGGGGGCTGCATTACATGAGAGACATCTCCATTAGAAGGTAAGATAAAGATCACTATTTTACATCATTATAGTAATAATAATAATAATAATAATAATAATAATAGTAATAATAATAATAATGGTTTGCATTTATATAGCGCTTTAGTGAAATAAATGTATATAAAAAACACTTGTATGTGCATGAATATGTTAAGAAGTATATTTGATTGTTTGTTCTACTTTTTAAAATTTATTTATACAGTAGAACTGTTAATTTTCATTCTTTGCCTCAAGGCAACACTGTGGAGTTAGCCTAATTTTTTTCAGGCAAAATAATGCATATGTGTGTAGAGATGTGTTTGTGTGAATTTATAGGATCATAGTCACTGTTTTTTACTTTACAATCTACTGATAATTACAGGACATGGACGTAAAAACCTTTTATGCAAGGAAACCAAGGGAATGTGCAGTTAGGGACATTCCCTCAGAAAGTGAGGACAGTGAGCTTTCAGGGAGTGACAGGGAAGTGGAGGAGTGGATCCCTGAATCAGGTTTGAGGGACACTTAGGAGCTCAGGGGTCAGTTGGTAAAGTAATTGTGTGTGTGTGTGTGTGTGTGTGTGTGTGTGTGTGTGTGTGTGTGTGTGTGTGTGTGTGTGGACATGTATTACTTATTGTTGTGGGGACACAAATCTGTTTACACACTCACATTGTGATGTCTCGCCTACTTTATGGGGACAAATGGCAAGGTAAATCATTACATTTTAGGGTGAAGGCTTGAGTCAGGTTTAGGGTAAGGTTAGGGTTAGGTTCAGGCAGGTAGTTGTGATGGGTCAGGATAAGTCTCCAGGAAGTGAATGGAAGTTAATGGAAAGTGATGGAAACACAACATGTGTGTGTGTGTGTATGTGTGCGCGCAGGCGTGTATGGGGTTAGGATCAAATGTCGGATGTATTTTGGTGGTTTATTGTTCTGTGAAATGTTTACATTGTTTATTTGTTGTTTGATTATTGGTTCATCCTTGTTGTACTAATAAAACTTATTATAGAATAACTTCGTTTTGACTACCCTTGTCGCACAATGTTGCCTTGAAGCAACAAACCAATATCTGTTTGGGGTGGTGGTGGGGGGGGGGGGGGGGGGGGGGGTGTCAAACTTTATGATTGATATATTATTAGGGACCCTAAAGCTCCCCCAAAATACGGTGAAATATTTTTTTCCCCCACAAAATTAAATAGTCATGCAATTGAGGGTTTTAATAAATCCCTTTGAAAAGTATTTATTATTTATCTACAGTACAAGAAAAAAAGTCATTTATTTTCGTTATATATTTTATTTTATTCAATTATTTATTTACGTTCCGCGACTTTATCTCGTAAAACAATGACGTAATCCTTTGTCTTGAACAAAGGGTGTATTTGTTTACATGCACTGCTTTGTCCGGCGCTGAGGTCTGGTTTCTGTGTGCGGGGTTTGCTGCGGGACGACGCTGATGTTTTGCAGAATTCCGTGACTGTCACAAACTGGGACCTGATCGCGCCTTCAGTGAAATTCAAAGGTTCATTTCTCAGGCTTGAAGCCGTTAGTGAACTGAAGCTGAAATATGACCAGATGATTTATGACGACTCACAGAGACGCAGATTTTCAGTGTTTTACACTCGAATTGCTCTCCTTTCTCTTTGCCGGCCAGCAGGGCGGGGACTGTCTTCGCATTACAAACAACAGTAACAAGGGTGTGTTTGATTTATTAACTGCTGAGCCCCGGAGGATTGTAGACCAGCGACATCCTGCAGGACCAAAGGGATTGTTTCCCTTTTTTTTATTAAGTTCCATATACATCAATATTTCTTCAGTTGTAATACAAAAAAAAAGGAAAAGAAAATCAAATCAAAATCTGATGATTTTTTTTTGTGTTTTTTTGTTTTGTTAAACAAACAGGGCAGGAACCTTCAAATACATCATCCTTCTCAGTCACTACTGCAAAGCAACTCATTTACAATAGCTTATTACTTTCAGTAGGTTATAGAAGTTTAACCAAGCAGACTATCGATGTCCAGATAATTAGTACTTAAACGATCTTTCATGCCACATCAGACTAAACAATGAGTGGAAATGGGAGAAAAAACATTGCTCCCCCTTCTCATTTAATTTAGTTTTGAAGTTTAGATTCAATAAACTTATATAAATGTTTAAATTAAAAGAAAAAAATGCAGTCTTTATTTAATTATTTTATTTCTCATATATTTCATTTTCAGCTCCCAGTTTAATAAGAAAATTATCTTGAACCGTTTCCTTAATGTCATAACTGGAATTTTCTGTTGCAATTTAAAATTCATCTAATAGTTTTTAGTTCTTATCAAAATTTATACTTTATAAACTTCGTTTTATAATTTTTCAAAAATATATATTTTAATTTAACTTTGTATCTTAAATATTTCTTGTTTTCTTTATTGAAATTTTTTTTTCTTGAATCTGATTTAATATTTTTAAAAGCTTGTGTTTTATATTTTAACTTTTTCTTTTACATTTGTCGGTCATTTGGAACAAATTTAATAACACCTCAATGCACCCTGTCACTTTTGTATACCACGACATATGAATGAATACATCCTTTTGTATTCATTTATTTTCTATATTTATCTTTATCTTTATACCTCTATATCTATCTATTTATCTTAATATTTATCCATCAATATCTATTTTTCTACACTAATTTTATTGAAGTGCTTGATGTTTGTTGTATAGTTTCTGCTATGACAGCTCAATTTCCCTCTCGGATTAACAAAGTCTCTGATTCTGATTCATGTTTATTTTTGTTTTACATTTTGTTTTGTTTTAAATTTGTCCACTTTTTCTATTGTTTATTTAAGCTTTTGTTAAACAGTTTGTTTTATTTTATTATTGTTTATTCGTCTAAAGTTTGGGTATTTTTGTTCAGGCAGACAGGTCCTGCAGGATCACTGAATTCTTCGGTACGTATTTTTCTGTTACACCTCAGCGCTCTCACGCTCGACCTGCGCGTGCCCGCCGTCGCGGTGCCCTGTCCCTTTAAGAGCCTCGTGTTGTTACAGGAAGTGTGAGGGGTGTTTCCAGCTGATCTGAACAACAGGAGGACCGGAGTCTCCCTCAGCAGTCCGACCTGTCTGTGCTTTTTTCGGGCACCTTAGCAAAGCTCGCCGGTCCTGACCTCCGGCGGCTCCTTTGCGCCGCGAAGAGACAGTCGTTCCGGGGTAAATCAGGAGGAGAGCCGGGGGCTTATTCTCGTCCGATAGCCGTGAGCCGGGGCCGTCGGAAGCTGTTAGCTCGGACTGTCATGATCCCAGCTCGGAGATGGCGTCCTTCCCCGGTTTGTGTAAGGCTGTCGGGCCCGCGGAGGAGGAGAACGGGGAGCTGGACGGATCCCTGCAGCAGATGCTGAAGGCCATCGCGGACGAGAGGAGCCGCCTGAACAGCCGACAGGAGATCAGCGGCATCGGTGAGTGTCTGCGGGCTTCTTCGTATCCACACAGGCAGCACCTGAACTCCCGTGAGCAGGGATGAGCCCTCTGACGTGTTTCAGGCTGGCTCTCATTTATCTGTGGGTCTGGTTTACTTTGGAGCAGGGCCGGATCTATCTGCTGAAGGCCCCCGGGGCTGTACTCTGGTGTTGGGACCCCGTGAAGACCCAAACACAGTGCTCTCCTCGCTTTCTAACCCAGCAGATGTTTCCATGTTTAAGCATTGGTGGACATTTCTTTAAACTAAAAACTAAAGACAGGTGCGAAAAGGTTTTTTAGTTAACCAAAAAAGTCTAAAAATGCACATGCTGTTCAAACAGGGTTCGGGCTTAGAGCCACAGCGCACAGTGGAGTTTTAAAAATACAGTAAATAACTGTCAATGTTAAATAAGAAATTGCAGGTCCTCTAGTGTCCACCAGAGGCTCCAGCAGTGAACAAATGTCCAACTTTACAGCAGAATAAAAGCCCCAAAATATTGGAGTGATTATAAAATAATGATCTGAAGGCAGCTTTGATCAATAAAAATAATAACTGAATTAATGTAATGACATTTATGGTTAATTTTCTAAACTCTGAGCTCCACAAAGGTCAGAAATCTGTTTTCTGAGGAGGACCTGAATGTCTCCTGTAATGACCTCAGCTGCCGTGGATCCTCCATCTCTATGTTTCTCTTTTTTGCAAGGACTGTGTCGAGTCCTCGTGACTGCCTTGTCGCCCGGTCCTCGTCACGAGCCTCGTTGAAAATAAAAATGAAAGTTGATCTTTGCTCCGGCCTGCGTTTGCCGCCAACATCGTCGGAGCGCCGCTCCGCCTGTTTCTGCTGCTCATTTGTTCTGATGGATAAATCAATGAAGCTCTGTTCACAGCACATGACTTCATCACAGCAACTTCACTGTCATCACCAGGAGCAGAGCAAATGTTAGACACTGCAGTGCTACCTCTGCTTCGTGTCATCATACAGTCTCGAGCCAGGCCTCATTTCTTTCTTTCTTTTCCACTGTATTAAACTAAATAGAAATCAGAGTTTGTACAAATCTGATGAGCTTGAAAGCTGATCTGTGGTCTGACCACATTATTTCCTCCTGTCATTACAGAGATGAGCCTGGTCTTGGGTCTTTTCAGATTCTGATCATCTGCTGTAGATGGTTTTTAGGCCTCACTCTTCTTCTTTTGTCCTTCACTTGTCCACTTTTCCTTCTTTTAAAATAAATAAATAAATAAAATTATTTTTCTATTTTTTTTTTTTTTAGGACACACCACGCTGAGATAATCTAGGTCTTCAGCTCTTTGAAAATCACCTTGTTAGTACAAAAATCGTATCGATGTTAACCTGTTTTATCTTTGGCACATTCTCATTTCTTTAACAGAACTAAAGAAATGAAGTGTTTCAGGGATCATCTGGTAATAAAAGACATGATTAAATGATTTGTTGCTCAGGTGGCCATCATGTGCAGTTGCAGCACTGGTTCATCCTTGAATTTGGAGCCTTTTCATGTTTGAATGATTCACAGGTCAGAGTTCAGAGGATTAACAAACACGATCCTATGGAAATGCTCTGGTACGAGGACTGGACTGAAAAGAAGTGAAAAAGCAGCCAGTGTCCAAAGAAGAACTTGTACTGCTGTTTAAGAGCACTTTAAAAATTCACAGAAACTCTTGACTCCTTAAAAGCAAAATATAATGAGTTTTGGCTCAAGACTTCTGCACAGTATCGCAAACTAAACATTGGGTCTTCGAGCGTTGATCACATGAAACATCCTCAACTTAAATAATAATGAAACCAGTTGATGCAGTTTGACTCTACGTGTTCCTCAAGGCTGTGGCTTCAACTTCATTATTCATGGTTTTATAATACAGTGGACCGTTTATTAGCTGAACTCAAGGAGAGAAAGTCAGTCTGTGTTAGTTTTATATTTAAGGCCACAAACACAATTATTTAAACTGAGCTAATTTTTAATAGACTCTGGATTAGTTTACAGTGACACAGATCTATTTTTTCTGAATAAGAGCAGGTTTCCAGACTAATCGATCGATAACTTAAATATCGTAGAGAAGAGGAGTCTGTGGATACGTCACAGCACCACTGTGGTGTCACACAGGGCAATATTTAACGGTAAAGACTGTACAGTGGGGCTGGAGGTGCTCCTGTTTCTTCATGCAGACTCTGTCGTGTCCTTGGATGCTCCTCTGCAGGCGGCTGGTGGTGACTCAGGTCTGATCCGACAGTGACTCAGGTCTTTGCTCTGATCACAGAATAACTCGGATCAGTCTCTCAGACGCAAAAACATGGTGATGTCGCTAAAAGCATGGTGAGTATATAAGCTCACACACAGCTGACAATCACGACAGCTGACTCAATAAGGAAACTGAGGTTTTTCACATTAAAAGCCTAAGGGATGTTCTTACAGTTCTGTTTTTGCTCGTTTACACAGTAAGAATTTATTTTATTTTAGCTTTTATGATAAACCATGAGCTGAACATGCTTCAGATATTTCACTTACCAAGCTCTTCACAGGAAATGATAACCAGCTGCCTCCCTCCTCCATGTTGGGGAAACGTCCTCCAGCTCGCCGCTGAGCCATCACTATCAGACCGTGGGCGGAGAGGCTCTCTGGAGAGTCAGCTGAATGAAAACACGGGAGAGGAAGGGGAAAGGCGAGCTGAGTATAGCGGCTGAACTTTCAAAATAAGAGCATAAATCCATTGCAGCTAGCGTAGCTCTTGGGGCAAAGCTCCACCTGGGCAGTCCACACAGGTGAGGTCTGTGTGTGGTGACAAGTGGCATGATGTCAGCTCCGGCAGCACCTCTGCTGGGTTAATGAGCAGCTCAGAACTCTGGGTGTGACTATTATTCTGCAGCCACACCTGAATAAACACAGCTGCTGAAAGTTTGATAGAAAATAGAAAAACATGGAGGGCGATTAGACCGCCTCGGTGCTTTTTATCGGTTGGTGGCGGCTCGTATAATTTGAATACGAGCTCTTATTTGAGAATTCACGGTCTGAACTATAAATACTCGCTGAGGCAGTGAAGCGGCAGCCAGGCGAGGCAGAGAGATGAACATGAATGATTTAGCTTTAATTACCTCCTGCTGTAAATACTCTGACATCAGCGCAGCTTTCACGCTGACGCTAACGGTGAGAGCGTCCATCGATCGTCTGAGATCTGCTCTTCAGGAACTGTGGTGCAGAGTTACCGCCGATCTGACCGTGACTCGCTCTCTGCTGACAAATTATTACAAATCCTGCTAAATATTTAATGAGGCCGCAGTCCGAGTCCGTGCAGAGGTGGTTGAAGTGCTCCAGTTTGTGTCTACGTGCACATATGTGTGTGACCGCAGGACGTCACAGCAGCTCCAAGCTGTGTACAGTCTGTCTGTGGAGTGGACTGTTGGAGCCAGACTGTAAAGGTTTAATGTACAGGACCAGTTGTTACCGTCGATTTCCTTTAATAAGCGAATGGAAACATCTCAGTGCTGCGTTTATTTAGCCTATTGGTTTTTAGCTTTAATTTATGTAAGGCTGTAAAATTTGAACTTCTAGACAAAGGTTTTTGTAATTTGTTTAACAAAAAGTAAAATCAGACCTGTTTGGATCATTTTCAGAGTAGCTTTGCATGATTCACAGTTTAAAATAATCCTGTATTTATTCCCGAGCCTTGCTTTAAAACTGTATTTCCCAGATCGTTGGTGAGTGGTTGCTTGAGGTCACTGGCTGGTTTCAGCGAGGGTGACAGCAAAACAAACCTCCCTGTGGCTGCTTTGGTCAGTAGAAGATTGCTGCGGTCTCGTGTAGCTGGTGTGAAAGAGTTTCACTCAGTGTGTCTGCAAACACAAGTGTGACACTGGAAATGTTCCTTACCACTGTGACTTTAGTGACCCTCAGTGCGCTCAGAAAGAACATGTTGATTATATTTAAAGCACAGTCTGTGTAACCTTTTAATTTAATATTCCAAATATTTCCACCCAGCTTTGGGTTTGCCTCCAATGTTGGAGAGGAAGCTAAGCTTAGCTGTGTTGGCTTCATCACGTCAAAGTCAGCTTTGTGGTCGTCATACTGATGCTCAGCTGGATGGTACGCCAACGCTCTCTCAGCTGCCGTACAACATCTGTGACATGCAGATTGTATCAGAGCAGAATGAGCGCTGGCCAGTCAAAGGTTGTAGGTGTGAGTATTTGCATTTTTCTTTAAGTACATTGGAGCTTAATTACGAAGCACTTTCAGACGTTTGGCCTCAGTGGCTCAGGCGTTGCAGAGAGTCTCGCTGGTTCATTCGGCGCTGGTGCATGCACTTTGTTCATCCTTTCATCCAGGTCACTGGAGCTTCGAAAGCACATCACACAGGATTATATAACTGTCATGAAAAATGCAGCAGGCCTACCACGGCTCATGATATTTCTACCCACTGCTGCAGAGAGATTTGGGGTGATTCAGCTCACTTTCCTCAGATGATGAGTGATAGTGCGCCGGGCTTCATAACACAGTTGATGTATTTTTAAAATGGCATATGCAGCTATAAATAGAGCTGGACTTTTATCAACGTCCCAGAGGCTCCTGCAGAACTGTACTCTGCTTCAGTCAGCTGTGAGCCTTTAACACCTTTAAACAACACTCTGAAGCCCAGGTGACATTATAACAAGATACAACAAGATACCTGGGTGAGTTTAAACTAAATGACACTGTTCAGCACATCAAGGCTGACTCATCCTCGACTCAAATCAGAATACATTTCCTTGAATGTAATTCATACATTACAGTGAGCCTTCACGAGATGATTTTGTTTTTTACTGTTCTCTGGTTCATGACGTCATCATCTTCACCTTCGTTGCAGTGTGAAGCTGTGATTTCAGGGATCTGCAAGTGGGGTTATGTCACACTCAGACATGGTCACAGTTTCTGTCATAAAATCTTTTCATGAAAGACTTGATCTAATCGATTATGCGGACTGCTTAGTATGACATGCGTGGTAGCTAGTGATTTTCATGATCATGTCAGCAGAAGTGGTTCATATGGGACTCAGCAGGGTCATCGACATATGTCATGAGAAGTTGTTGAAGACCCCAAAAAGTTTGAACATGCTGGTTTTCAGTCAGGATGATGTAAGGCAGCGCTGGTTTTCTTTCGTGTGTGTGTGTGTGTGTGTGTGTGTGTGTGTGTGTGTGTGTGTGTGTGTGTGTGTGTGTGTGTGTGTGTGTATATATATTTTTTTTAATTTAACCTTGATTTATACAGGTATTCCCATTGAGACACAATATCTCATTTACAGGAGAAACCTTTTTTGGACAAACAATTATCACACCAAAGGAAAAAAACAACTTTTTAGTGGGATTTAAAGAGAGCTGGGGGCTCTCTGGGTAAGTTTGGCCATTCTTTGGGTGGTTGGAGTGGTAATAGAGGTCCTTAACATCCATTAGGTGGTTTACGTTGTCATCAGGAGAAACTGAAACATGCTAGTCTTTTAGTGGCATGTTATGTGGTGTCGCAGCATTGGTCTTCTAAAACATTTAGTGGTCATTATCATTCCTGATCTGAACCATTGGTTCAGTCTTCTGCATCTGACCATAACTAGGCTGATCTCGTATATCCTGAACCTGCCGTGGTTAGTTCCTTTAGGAGGTTTTAGTAAGATTTCAAGACAATTGTAGTCAAACTTTTGTTGGTTCCAGCAGCAAGAAAGAAGGTTTGAGTTGCCATTAGGGAGGTTTGAAGAATCCTTTGGCTCTAATTATAAATGTGATTCAATAGGTAGTTTTAGGAGTTCTAGAGAAAATGTAGGTGCTTCCTTTAGGTCTATATGTGGTTCAAGTTCTCTTGTAGGAGGCCTTTGGTATAGTTTAGGTCAGGGGTGTCGAACTCCAGGCCTCGAGGGCTGGTGTCCCGCAGGTTTTAGATATCGCCCCGTTTCAACACACCTGAATCAAATTATTAGTTCATTACCAGGCTTCTGGAGAACTTCAAGACATGTTGAGGTGATAATTTAGCCATTTAAATCAGCTGTGTTGGATCAAGGACACGTCTAAAACATGCAGGACACCGGCCCTCGAGGCCTGGAGTTTGACACCTGTGGTTTAGGTATTGTTGGAGTCACTACAAGGTTGTATGGAGCCTTTATTGGTCTCTGTTCAGGTTTTCAGTGGTTCAGGGTTTGCTCTCTCAGATGATTTTTTTGTTTTGTTTTGTTTTAGGAACCTTTCGGATTTCTAGAGTTATCCCAAACACAGTCGTCTGGGCTCCAGAGTTTCACAGCAAATACTCCGAGGATATTTAAGGATATTGGTAAACAGCTACACCTCTGGCATGATAGGTGGATCTTAAATGCAAAATCTGGGCTGTTTGGTGTTCACATGTGATTAAAACAACAGCCAACAACACAAGGTGTGGCAACAGTTGACGCTGCACCGTCATCAAAACCCTGGAAGAATGTGGTTTGTCCTTCCTGCAGAGCTGCCGTTTTAAAGTACCAGAAATTAAAGGACTGATGGTCAAGTATGAGATGCTGAGGTTTAATAAACTATGCTGGCTGTGAGGCGTGGTTTAAAGTTACTGAGTCATTACTCTGACTGTAGTTACCTGATATTGGAGCCTGAGTTAAGGATTTCTTTTGGCTGGTTCAGTGCTTCCTGTTGCTCTTTGGAGCTTCTTCTGCTTGGGTTGCCAGCAGGTCGTGTTCACTGACTCACCCCCCGTCTGGGGAAAACATCCCTCATGCCAAGCGTGACTGGATGAAGGCCAGAGGTCACTTCCTTTCTACAGCCAGCGGCTCTGCTTGGCTGCTGCCTTAGCTTGGAGGTGTTGACTTGTGTGAGATGTGAACAGCTTTAAGCAGCAGCCTAAACATTAATTCACACACTTGAGTTTCAGCTGTAAACTCTGAATAATGACTGCTGACATCGGGTACTAACACCACAGAGGAAGTCTTAGTCCTTTTATAGGAGCGCAGAGTTAAACATGAGTAATTCGGAGAGGCTAGACAACAAGACCACAAACACCCATCTTGGGGTGCTTGTCATCAGAGAAGCTTAATTACTTCTGCAGTAATGGTCTGTATTTATATAGCGCTTTACTAGTCCCTAAGCACCCCAAAGCGCTTTACATATCCAGTCATCCACCCATTCACACACTGGTGATGGTAAGCTACATTGTAGCCACAGCCACCCTGGGGCGCACTGACAGAGGCGAGGCTGCCGGACACTGGCGCCACCGGGCCCTCTGACTACCACCAGTAGGCAACGGGTGAAGTGTCTTGCCCAAGGACACAACGACCGAGACTGTCCAAGCCGGGGCTCGAACTGGCAACCTTCCGATAACAAGGCGAACTCCCAACTCTTGAGCCACGATCGCCATGTCAGTTCTTTATGAGATGTTTATTTATGAGAAGTACCATTTAAAAGAAAAAAAAAAAAAGAAAAAATTGTATTTACCTACCAGAACCAGTGATAAGTATTCATTTATTTCCATTATTTGCAGGTTTATTCAGACTCGTCCTCTCAGTCACTCTAAATTAAACCCATAAGAAGTGTTTGTACAATTACTCTGGTTTCATCTTCATCTCAAATTAAATTAAAGCCTGAACAAATCAAAGCAAACGAAGTTTATCCTCCTGGACCGACATAGAGTTAAACTAATTCATTTAATATCTGTGAAATTTAATGAAATGCCAATACACCATCATGGAAGGGCTTTATACCCACATCATGTGGGTTGGTTACTCCTCGTCATGCTGTGTCTCCTTTAACTTTGTACTGATCTTAGAATATTTAGAATTTGATTTTAATTTTAATTGGATATACAGCAAAAGAAAATAAAAGGCTACTTATAAAATCTAGAAACAGAATAAAATCTTAAAGTCTGATCTGATCTTTAGAGAGGGGGACTTTTTAAACAGATGGGAGGTAAAATAGACAATATAGATATATTTATAGCAGAAGGTAATTAAACATTAAACAGGCTAAAAAATAACTGCGGACAGCCGTGTTAAAACTTTTACAGCAGAAATAAAGATGTTTACACCCTGATGCACAAACTGTTTTGGTTTCTAGAGAGAAGTTCCAGCTTCACAACAACTTTTGCCAAGGAATAAAGAGGAAGTAAAAGAGAGGAATAGTAAGAAAACTGTCACTATTTGCAGATGACAGTGTTATTTATTAGAAAAGAGGAAGATTGTAATTGTTTATCTGAGACTGTAATATCAGGAGTCAGAAACAAATATAACTTGTATTAGGGCTTAAAGTTTGCATGATTAGGGGCGTGGCCTCTTTAACTGACTGGGTGGATGGTGACACAGATGGCTGGAGCTGCTAGCTGTCTGCTAGGCTCCACCTCAGCTAATTGGAATCACTGAACTGGCCCTCTGGATCATGTTTGTGCTGTTGGAGCCTCAAGGATCTCAAAACTGGATTATAGATGGCAGACAGTTGGTGTCGTAAGCCACCGCCTCTGTTCAAAGATTGTCGTTCACAATGTACATAGATGGCTTCTTTCACTCATCTTTCAAACTATCTGTACTCTGTCCAAGATGTGAACATTGGCATCCTCGAAAGAGTGACCTTTGTCCTTTAGATGCAGATGGACAGCCGTGCCTTGTCTCGTCGAGTTGGCTCTTCTATGTTGTGTCATGTATTTGTGAAGTGGCTGTTTGGTCTCTCCAATGTAGAGGTCTGGGCGTTCCTTGCTACACTGTACAGCATGCTCTACGTTGCTAAGTTTGTGTTTAGGAGTTTTGTCTTTGGGATGAGTCAGTTTTTGTCTGAGTGTGTAGCTGGGTCTGAAGTACACTGGGATGTGATGCTTGAAGAAGACTCTTGAGTTTTTCTGATAAACCGGCAACATAGGGGATAACAATGTTGTTGAGTTTGTCTTTCTGATCCTCCCTAGATGGCGTCTCATCTTCTTTTCTGCGCTTCTGGTGTCAGAAATAACTTCTGACACCAAAACACAAAACGTTAGCAGCTAAAATACAAACGCCGAGGCTTCTAAATGTGGCGTGGTGTCACAGTGGCTTTGTGGTCCACAAAGAGTCCAACTCAACAAGAGCCAATCACAGACAGGAACACACACACACACACACACACACACACACACACACACACACACACACACACACACACACACACACAGCTCAGCATCGATGTGTTTAATTTAAAACATGTTAAACTGTGTGAGGAATCAAAGTTCACCAGTTTTCTTTAATTAAATCAAAATTAGCAAAAACTCTAATGAGCGTGAATCTTAATTGGCTCCGGTTCAGCCGTCTGACCCGCTGACCTTCTCCTGCTGCTCTCCAGGTTTATCTGCAAGAGAAGCTCTCGCAGGAAATTTAATTCAATGCAGAGTCATTCTCTGGCAACTGCCTGACAACTGTTGCTAAGCAACAAGGCAGGTGCCTCCGGCCTGTAAAAAGGTAGCAAAGAACCCGGGGTGACGGAGGACAGGGGGTCGATACCGAGTGAAACACAGAGCGTCAGTATGAAATCGATTGGTGTCTGTATCCTCTCACACTCGGCCCTGTTTGATCCTTCAAAATAAAAGCGTGTCTAGTAATCCAGCAGCCTGTGAATAATGCATGAGCTGATTTTATTGGTCATAAGGAAGAAATAACTGTGGATCTGAATAATGGAATAATAGATTTTAGAGACAGAGTGTGAACAAAGCACACTTCCTCTGAGCTGCTTTCAGACATTAAACACTCACTGACACCATATTCACAGGGAAAGGCCTTTTGAAACGTTTAAGTCCAGGTTTAGTGTCAGTGCTCGGGTTTTTGAAGCCCGTCTGAATGAAAAAGGTTATTTTAATATTTAATTTTTGTGGAACAGTTTCAGATTTCGTGATGTCACAGTTGTAGTTAAAGCTTTTATTGAAGTGCAGACCTTGAACCTGGATGTTTGGTTAATTAATCATCTGATTGTTTCCCGTGGCTGCAGGTTGGTTTAAACCTCTGAGGAGCACTGCTGTCCTAAATACCACTTGTGTGCTGCTTGACATCAGCAGCTGCTGGATTCTGTCCATAGATCAGTAAGATCGGTGCTGATGTTGGATTAAAAATGACTGAACTGTCACGGCTGTCTGTTATGTTCCTCGATATGAGTAAATAAATGCTCATGCATGTATTTTTGCTGAAGGAACTCTTGTTGCCGAATAGTTTCTTCCCTTTTTCTGTTTTTGTTCCTCTGAAAGGCCAAAATTTATAAAGAAGCTTGAACTGAGGCCAGATTTCGTTAGCAGTTGAAGAACAAATATTTTTTCCTCGAGCAGCCGATCACTCTGTAAGTGTAAGGTAGGAATCACTGGACGTGTTTCAGGCTTCTCTAGTCTCGCCTTTCCTTCGTTTTAAACGCTGTGATGTCACACAGCACCAAAATGTATTCATTTATTTAGTTATTCAACGTTTGAAACATCTGTCATGTCACAGTTGGTGACAGCTGTTAGCCAATTAGATAATGCTATGCAAATATCATGAGAGAGCAATATGTGCATGAAATAAACTGTCGGCTTTTTTCTAACTGCCGGACTCGGA
Source organism: Rhamphochromis longiceps (assembly GCF_057381845.1). NCBI lineage: Eukaryota > Metazoa > Chordata > Actinopteri > Cichliformes > Cichlidae > Rhamphochromis > Rhamphochromis longiceps. The sequence goes on along the minus strand of NC_140573.1, from coordinate 19,492,283 downwards.
CCGTAAGTGGAGAAAAATGGTGTATGTACAGTACTTGACTACACACTGCAGCTCTTAACAGTCAGGAACACCCACAACAGTAAGGAACGTGAATCCTGTCAAAGTGGTTTTTGTTGGGCAGTCACACATATGTCAAGTACTTTTACTGTGAAAGGAAAGAACAGGAAGATGCCCATTCCATACATGTGTACAACAAAGCAACAAGAAAAGTAAAGGATAGACGTAGCTTCTAGGTCTTAAATCTGCATTCTGCACCAGGGGCAACGATTGCCTAAAGGCTTCTGGTCCCATAAACGTTGATGGGAAAACACGTAAACACCCTCCTCATGAGTCGCGATAGTTTCAGTAACATTGAATAAAACATGGAGTTAATTGAGTAAAATTTGGTCATTAATGACGTCGGGACGATTATGTGGTGTGCGCCAGCGAGCATGCTCAGACAGTCATGTCTAATCCATCCCAGTCATTTACTCAGAAATCGTTCCACAGACTGTTTAAAAATCTGCATGAAGCTGCTTTAAACTGAATTCTCGTGCTGACTTGTTGTTTTGACCTTGTGTTTCTTGTCTCTGCAGGCTGTTTTAAAGATGACCGCATCGTTTTCTGGACCTGGATGTTTTCCACGTACTTTATGGAGAAGTGGGCGCCGCGACAGGACGACATGCTGTTCTACGTCCGCCGGAAGCTCTCCTACGTCAGCGCCGACAACAGCGAGGGCAAGAAGGTGACATGACACTTGATGTAAAGAGTCATCATCGCTCACGTTTCAGACATTTGCAGAGCACCAGCAGAGCCTGAGGGCCAGGATTCCAAAATAAAAGGTTTCAGAGAAACGTGAATGAGGCGGTGAGACATGATGGATGTGAGGCTGCATTTGTGTCTCTGTTGGTGAGTAATAGATGGCTTGCTGGTCTGGATGTGGAGCAGCATTAAAATAAACCATGTTCAGGCTCCCTGTGAGCTGCAGTGGTTGTGTAACGTTGGTGTTCATGTGAGGATCATTCAGAGGGGGACTTTGACCCACCATCGCTCCCTTGCCCTGAGCTTTCCTACTACTTTTACTGTGAAAATGCAGAGTTTTTCAGACCCTTTCCGGCATCTCCTTTATTTATTTGTAGTTTTTTGTATTTTTACCTTCGGTGCACCTGACCTGTGAGTTTTTGGCCCATTAAATGACATATTGCAAATTTTGGATGTGGTTATGATAGTTTGTCCACCACAGGAGCAGAATATGTGACAGAAAAAAGGAAAATCAGAGAACTAAACTTTAACCACTGAGACGTTGGCTCGGTTATCCAAAGCACCGACCCAGAGTGGTTACATCTTTCCCACAATCAACCCTGAAAAGACCCTAGAGGACTTCCTGCTCTCTGAGGTGCTCACACTTTCCTCCGTGGCTCTGGCCTTTGACAGATCTGATGATTAGATTTATCTGAGTCTGCAGCAGAGCGGCTTCGCCCGCAGGTGGACAGTGTGGTTCATTTTTACTGCAGCGTCCGTGGCTGTCAGTCAGACTAACAGCAGATCAGACGATACAGACAGCAGACGCCATAACAGCCGGCGAGATGATCGGCAGCGACAGCAGCCATCAGCTTCCCATCACTCTGTCCTCTGAAGAATGCAGCTTCAGTCACAGGAACAGAACCTGAAACAGAGCAGATCAGAAAAACGATGGAACCAGCTGATGAGACAGAAGCATTAGTCTCAGTAACTGAAATTAATCTGAGGTTAACTTATTATCATTTTAGTTTTTGTCTTTGTGATCAAACGTTTAAACCTGCAGATTTCTCATGATGCCCTAAATCTCAGCCTCGTCCTGCTCTTCATCTCTGGTCGTCATAATTATATTTTATAAGCTCAGGCTCTGTTCGTCCTTCATCCCCCTGCTGTGTCCAGGTCACTGCTTCCTGTCCCAGAGCAGAAACAGCTCTGGGAACCTTTCTCCTTCACATTTGTAATGTTTCCAGGGAAAACTTATTTAAGCTCAGGAACTTTTTTCCAGCATTTGTAAGTTTAACCAGCTGTGAGCATCAGTGCGAGTGTGAACAACCTGCAGCAGACACCAGCTCCTCTGCTTCTGATCATTCAAAAAGTGCATTACAGGTGATCTTTCAGCTGGCATCAGTGTGTGTGACGTGTGATTTGACCTTTGGAGGATTTGTGGGTTTTGGTTCTTCTTCATTGGTTTCATGTTCTCTGATGGACGCCTGGAGCTTCAATCGCTTTAACCCTTGGAGTTTGCGTGATGTCAGACTGAACATCTGGACCAGAAATGGTTCATGACATCAAACTGAAGAAGCTGCACCTGGTTTAAGATGTGAAATCAAAATGGCAGCTGCCGTAAAGCGGGTCACGCTGCTGTGACGTGTTTGCTTCATCGTTCAGGTCAGAAAATGTTCATGAAGTTTGCATTGCTGTGAAATCAGGATCATAATCTCCTGCAACACACACACACACACTCACACACACACACAATGGAAAACTAGAGTCATTTGACCTGAAATGAGCTTTGTGTTTTTGCTGAATCAGCGTCACTTTTTCAGTTTCAGTTCGTCAAAGCAGGAGGATCTGAGGCCACATAAAAACCACACACACACACACACACACACACACACACACAAGCGCTTCACAGGGAAACCATGACGACCGCTCCTACGCTCTAAATGGTTTCTGAGTGATATGAAGGCTGGCTTGTGGAAAACTTGTATTTCCCTCAAGACCAGAGAAATTCACCAAGTGGGCAAGGAAACGGTGGAGGAAGGAAGGAAGTATGTGTATAGGCGGGATGGATGGGGAAAAAGAGGAAGTAGGAGAGGGAATCTGGGAGGAAGTAAGGTTGAATGAGCTGAGTCTGATGGTAAGTGTGTTCAGACGTGGTGCTGATGGAGGCTTTGTGCTGTGTTTCAGGTGGAGGTGGAGGTCTACAGGAGGGACTCCAAGAAGCTTCCGGGTCTTGGTGACCCCGACATCGACTGGGAGGAGAGCGTCTACCTGAACCTCATCCTTCAGAAGGTGCAGAGCAGTAAAGTTTAAAAAAAGAATCTTTTAAACTGTTTTTTGTTGTCCTCACTAACCTGACTCCTGCACCCTCTTCCAGCTGGACTATGTGGTGACGTGCGCCGTCTGCACGCGCTCAGACGCAGGAGATATCCACATCCACAAGAAGAAATGTCAGGTAGGCGCTCTGCAGCAGCTCGAGCTGATGAAGCCACCAACCTTCTCTCATCCCACCCGTGATTTGTCTCATTTTATTTCCCCTCCTGTGCTCACAGGAAGTGTTCGCATCTCCGAGTAAACATGCCATGGACAGCAAAGGGGAGGAGTCCAAGATGAGCTACCCCAACATCTTCTTCATGATCGACAACTTTGAGGAGGTAAAAGGATGTTTTCAGCTCGTGCAGAGCTTCTGTGGTGAAACGTCTCTGAGCTCACAGTGCTATCACACTGAGGAGGGGAGGTGGGGGAGGAGTGAGGGCGGTGACTGCGCAGATTAGTTGATGAAGCGTGACTAAAAGCTCTCGGCCCATTTTAAAAACGAGCTTGTGCACAAGTGCAGCGTTTTTACCGCCACAAGCAGCAGAGTTCGTGCTGGGACAGAAACCGATGATCCTCCAAGGCAAGGGAAACGCTGCTGACCACAGTCACGAGTCGATGTTTCTGCTGCCGCACAGAAAGACACGGGACATTTGCAGGTGAAGTCATGTGACCTTCTGTTTGTGCAGGTGTTCAGTGACATGACGGTGGGTGAGGGCGAGATGGTGTGCGTGGAGCTGGTGGCGAGCGACAAGAGCAACACCTTCCAGGGCGTCATCTTCCAGGGCTCGATCCGCTACGAGGCGCTCAAGAAGGTCTACGACAACCGGGTTAGAGACCAGAGCGTACACCTGCACACATGAACACCTGCACACATGAACACCTGCACTACACTAGCAGAAACATGCTACAGGAGTGTGAATGTGTTCTCATTTAGCATGCTCACATTTATGAAGTCTTGACACTTGGGCTAAGAACACCTGCAGACTCTGAAGCTCTCAGGTGTGATGGGTCAATCAACTGTCAGCAGTTTGACGTCCGTGTCGTGTTTCAGGTGAGCGTTGCTGCTAAGATGGCCCAGCGGATGTCTTTCGGCTTCTACAAGTACAACAACATGGAGTTTGTGAGGATGAAGGGGCCGCAGGGCAAAGGTCACGCCGAGATGGCCGTCAGCAGGGTGCCGACTGGCAACACCTCCCCCTGCGGCACCGAGGAGGACCAGGTGTCACCCATGCACGAGAGGGTGAGGGAGAAGATGCAGTTTAAATATTCGGTCTTGAGATTTTTCATTTTTTCCTCTGAATGTCTCCACAACAGATTTGAAGGTTTTGTTTTTGAACAGCTGTGTTCATGACCTCAAATGTGATTGAACGTAAGCACTTTACTGTAATACTCTGTGGAGAGGACGGGGACTGCTTTATGTCTCAAACCAAGTTTTTCTTCAGAGGATGAGACCAGTTGTGATTAGGTTGAAATCTGAGTTACCACAGAGAGGCTCGTGTGACCATCCACCACAGAACAACACTGCAGGTGGAGTTACAGTTAAATTGCTTTTTGAGCTGCTGAAGTCTGATCTCACTTTCATTCCCGAGGCCGATAAACAGTTTGAACCTTGTACTGAAGCCTGTGCTTGCTCTATAAAACCTCTTTACAGTAGAGCTGGATATGGTACGCTTAGCTTTATGTTGTGATAAAAGGATCATTCTGCATAAAATCAATCCATCCTCTTTTATAACAGTCTGTTTTACTGCTATCAGAGTTCCTTGGACACTTTTGTAATCATGTCCAGGCCTTTGTTCCTGCTTACATTAAAAAGAAAAGTGAATGAACAGCCCACATATCTCCACATCTGTGCATTAAAAGGGTTTTGATTGAATTGTCCAGTTACAACAGAGGACTGTAATCCCTCAGCAGCTAATTGAATGTTTCAGTTTAACCTCTTAAATGAAATCTGAAGGTCTTCACCTGAAGCTCATCTCCATCACAGAGCTGTGATGAAAACCTGCTCGGCTCGGGCAACCACTGGTGTGGTTTCACTTCTGTGTCCGAGATCTTTGAGAAGTAGAACAGAAAACCCCAAAACTCAGGAAGTGAGTCGAGCGAACGGCACGAAGCTCTGCTCAGACGAAATCAGGTCGAGATCAATAATACATGCAGCTGGACTGACTGTGCATCATTTAACAGCCGGATGTGTCTCTCACAGAGACGTCTGCTGGAAGGAGAGCTCAGCATGAATCCACTCTTTGATTATTGATCTGAACAATAATTAAAAAAAAAAAAAAAAATTCACATGAACCAAAAAAACCAAAGGATGTGACGGTGTTTACTGAAACAAGGACAGGAGCGATGGGAGAGCTGAAGGAATAAATTTACTCTGCTTAATTGGAGCAGCTCTTCCCCACAAATAAACTTCAAACTGCCCGACGTTCCAACAGGAAGCTCTCTGAACATCAGGACATCACACAGAGATGTAGAAGAAAACGTTTCAGCTGATTTCCAGCTAAACTTTCTCCTCATTACCAAAGAATCTGGTGCTGGTCAGGTGTGAATTTTAGGATATTTACACAGTTAATTGCTAATTAATTTTAGCTCAGGTTGGCTTGTGTCTCTGTAATACAAGCTGCATATCATCCCACCATCACCAGCAGGACAATGATGCACAGTCAGCAGATTAAACCACTGATCACCTGTGGACCACAGACAGAAAAGCCTAGACTCCTGTGATGTTTTATTAAATATATAATCCACAATGTTGTTCCTGAAAAGGCCAAATTTCTCTGCTGTTCCAGAGTAAGATGTCCCTCAGGGTTCGACATTAGGCCTTCTGATATATATATTTTTTTACTTGAATAAGACTTTACAGCTGAACACAAAGTATACTTTTTTGCTGATGATGCCATCCTTTATGAAACCTTCTTTGAGCCCCTCCTCTTGGGTTTATTTGTGCCCCTGTTTTTAAAAACAAACAAAAAACCAAACATTTGCTCCTTTGGGGCTTTTAAATGTTTCGATCGATGGTTCCGATCTCTGTATGTGACTCACTTTATTAATGTGAAACTTCCCAACAAGACAAACAGTTTGGGTTTTAGAGAATTTCGTGTCCCTGCTCTGGTCACCAGCCGTACACTTACAGTACATCGGGAATTTAAGGTTGGATTGCAAACGAATAAAATGCAACTGAGGATTTCGGCCAGTGAAACATCTCTTCTGCCTCCCCGTCTCACTTCTGTATAACGAGGTCTCGGTGACATGTGATTAAATCTTACTTCCTGTGTGGACTCTAACCTGCTGTCCTTCCTCAGGTGACATCGTTCAGCACGCCTCCGACCCCGGAGAAGAACCGCCCCTCCTTCTTCTCGCCGTCTCTGAGGCGCAAGATGCCTCGAAACCGGATCGCTGAGATGAAGAAGTCTCACTCTGCCAACGACAGCGAGGAGTTCTTCAGGGAAGAGGAAGATGAAGGTAAAGACTGGCACTTCTGCCTCATTCCTGAGACGCTCACCACAAGTGTGGGTAAAGTTTTCCTGAATTAATTCAGTTTATTAATCAGGTTAGCTGTGAGTCTCTTTGTGATAACACAACATTAATAAAAGATCATTAAACAGTCGTTTCTAATATACAGCAGTTCTCAGCAGCAGGTTCAAAATCTCCTTTTCCCCCTGAAGTAATCAAAGATCCAGAAACATGAATGTGTCACAAACTAGCTACCTAGAGTTTTCAAAACAGATCAGTAAAGTTAATTAAATGTAACCTGTGCGGTTGTGGCTCAGTAAACTAAACTCGTCCTGGAATTCAGACTTTGGGTTCCTGGATGTTGCTTGGTCGGTTATGGGGAAAAAAACGCTACCCGATCAAATGTTGGCATGGTTTATGGTCAGAGCCACTATGATATCTGATCATCTTTGAACCTCCAGTAAGCAAACTTCCTGCTCCTCTGTAAGAAACCCAGCTGGAGAATTTAATGACAGTAAGTGTAAAATGGCGCGATGACATGTTCTGGTTTTACTTAAAGCTGAATTTTAACCCTCAGTGGGCAAAAATCTTTAATTTACTCTGTAAAACATTTAAGAGCATTACCAAAAATGGTTTATTAATAACATTTTTTTCAATTTCTTTCTTTTTTTTTTTTTTTGTGTTCAGATCTTCACACCACCACAAACCTCCGCTCGCGCTCGCTGTCGGGCACCGGGCGCTCATTGGTCGGCTCGTGGCTCAAACTGAACCGGGCAGAGGATTATTTCCTGCTGTACTCACACCTGACCTACGTCACCCTGCCACTGCACCGCATCACCACAGGTCAGAGGTCTCACACAGCACCACAGTGCCCTACTACCCTCTGCAGGGACACTGCGGGAACTGCAGGAAGTAAAGAATGACATTTTAAATTTATTTTAGGTCTCATTAATTCATAATATTGATTCTATTGAGGGTTACATAAAGGATAAAACCTGCCTTTGGATAATCTGCAGGATCATGTTTGTCTTTCATTGCCCAGCAGGAGATCATTAACATTGTTTTGTGTTGTCAGTGACAGCAGATGTGTGCTGATGATCACTGATGGATTGTGCGCGCTCTGTTATTTATTGTGTCTGTGTGTTTCAGACATCCTGGAGGTGAGGCAGAAGCCGATCCTGATGACATAGCATAGCTGGACTCAAAGCATCACTACGAAGTGCCTCCTGCATCAGGCCACCGAGACAACAGCAGCGCCCCCGGTGTTCTGACCGAGACCCGCAACCAAACAGCCGCTTCAACCGGAGACGCAGAAACGGCGTCAGAGGGACGACGAACAAACCAGCCATCCGAGAAGTGCCTCCGACTCTTTCGGTTCCTGCGGCCATCTCCACGGAAATGGGCCCGGAGTCAGGATCACATGACCTCTGCGTGAACTGACCGGAAATGAGAGCGAAGAATGTTTTTGTCTGTAAATACCTGCTGCTTTTCTCACAGACGCCTTGACTAAAGGTCGAGCTTTTAGAGACCGCCTCCTACTTCCTGTTCGGCTCGCTGTGGACTTCTTGTTTAAACTCCACCACGGGTGAAATTCTGGGTCACAGTGATTGTGTGAGAGGAAACGGCGGGGTCAAATCCACCTGACTTATACAGGAAGTGGTCGCTTCACTTCAGAATAAAACACCAACCTGTACAACTGAGTTCACAGTTTAAACCAAACGACATGTGATATGTGTCACATGACAGTCAGTTAAGGATTCTGTCATAATCATTTTACAGGATTATAACTAAAGACAAAAATTTTAAAAATAATTCTAAGAATGATACTTTTTTCAACTAAGACATGACCCACATTTTCACAACACTTATTCAAGTTTTTCCCCTGTTTTTGTAGAGAAAACATGAAATATTTCATATTTATTTATATTTGTTGTTGAATTTTATTATCAGACATCAAAGATTTTACAGGAAAAGGTATTATAAAAATAATCATTTTTGTTCATTATGTTGAAAGTTTTCCCTTCTGAAAGAAAATGCATCTAAAGAATAGTTACATTTTCAGCTTAAGATTTCTCTCAGAATGACTCAGACCTCAGTCATTCACTAAGATCAGCAAACAGTAAAACGAGTCCTTCAGACACTAAAACCTAAAACTCTTTATTTAAACACTACTCGCTTCATGTTGGATTTTCTGAGTAAATGTGTTCTAATGAACCAAAAATACAGAAAATAAATACAGTTCTGATGCTGAAGAGCCAACTTCATCTTGTGCGTTCTTAATTTCTTTGTATATAATGAATTTTATAAGTTTAAGATGTGAAACTATAAATGTAAGTTATTATATCTGCGTTTTTCACAAATTTGTACTTCTGTCTTACCTTCCAGTGTGAAACACTTGGAGGCGACTTTTGTTGTGATTATATGAATAAAACTGAATTTACAGAAAATTTCCAACTAACAAAACGAGAATCTATTAAAGTCATTTTGAGAGAAATCTTGAATTATTTTAACTGGTGCAACATCATAAAGGCTAACGTTGAGTAATCCTGATGAAGAAATTCTCATATTTTATTCCAACACTCCAGAGTATTCACTAAATAGTTTTAACTTTTATCTGTATGTACGTATGATTGAAAGCAACCCGTCTATAACATTTAATGGTAACTTTATGACAAGTGTTTTTAATACTAGCATTTATCGTCAGCGCTGAAGGAAATTTTTTAAAAAGAACTTTAGAACTTAAGATTTTTCACAAGTTTGTGCCATGAGTTTTCTTTCTGTTGCATTATCTCATTAAGCTCATTAAAAATATTCAGTTTAAAAAAATAAAACTTATTGTAAAATTGCAGTTCATGAATTGTTACACAAAATTATTTCAGTATTTAAATACTTGACTAAAATTAAAATTTTAAGTCCAAAATCTTTGAGTCTACTTTAAAGTTCAAATTAAAACGAGTTTGAATACAGATACAGCTTTAATTCTGATGACATGTTCAGTTTGGGATCATTTCAGTAGGACTTGTTGAACCATGATTCAGTATTTGACCCCGTCCTCGTGTCCTCGTCTTTATACGAAATCACTTTTTCGACTTTTCACGTCGACTCACTAAAGCGAAAAAAGGTAAAAGAAAAAAAGCAGCTTATAAAAACCAGCTTTTACTTTTTACAGATTTATTTTCAAACCTGCGGCTGAAACTGGACGAGACTTGAAAAACTGCTGAAGTTCCAGACGAAACTTTAAGGGAACAAAAGAAACTGAAGCAGCCGGCTGTTGATGTTAAAGTGACTCCCGGTTTTTGTCCCTCTGAGCTCCCGAAGCCTTAAACACACTGACTGTGTAACATCTCCTCTTTTCACTTCCTGTTTCTTTAAACTCACCTGTGAGACGTTTTAGACACACCAACCAGCCCAGGCTTCGAAGCGTCACCTGCTCCTCACCTGCATCATCAGAACACCAGAATCAGAATCACTCTGTGTGACTCACAGCGACTCCTTTTTCTATGTTTCCTGTGAAAACTTAATCTTTTTGGATGTTGGAAAAAGTTACAGCTGAGAAATGTTTTAAGAAAACTGGAACAAATTCAACACTGTAAGGAGGGGAGGGGGGCTAAAATTGAACTGAGTCTAGGTAAGTAAAAATTTTAGTTTTAAGGGCATTTATTAAAGAAAACTGCTTTTACCTCCTGAATGGAGAAAATCTCAGTAACCTCCTAAAAGTGAAATCAATTTTACTCTAAAATTTCAAAGAAAAATGAATCTGTTTTTAAAGTAAGTCGTACCTTGAGAAAAAACTCCAACTCTGATCCAAAGTTTGTGATAAAATGATGTAATGTTATCATCTTACATTATTAAAATTAGTTTTAGATATTGGAAAATTTTTTTTCAAGAATACACTTTGAGGTTTTAATGATTTGCATGTACGCTGTACTACAAACACCTGGTGTTTTCAGGTTTGAGGGTGGAGTCAGATCAGCTGTTGGTGTTATTGATCAGATGTCATCAGTATTGGTTTGCTCTCAGATGAAGCCATCGTCGCTCAGAGTGTTTTCCTCCGTGTCGTATTGCACCTTTTTCTTTGTGTCAGTGTTTTTGATGTAGTTTATAGATCTCCAGCTGAATGTATCCACGCTGATTAACAAGCGCTTTAAGTGAGAGACGTTTGACGGACTGTGACGGTTTGCACTGTAAAACGCTTTTACAGCCTTTTTGGAAGCAGTTTGTTAAACTTTCTGTTGACGTGTTCATGCTTCCATCACAGCTTTTGTACACAGACACACTTAATGTGCATGTTTCTGTCTCTTCCTTTGTTTCCAGACTCTCTGTACATTCTCCTGCATTTATTTACTGAAATACACATTAGCAGAAAAACACCTCAATGTCAAGTCGTCTGAATTCAGCCCCACAGTCACAGGTCATTAAGGTGGACTTACTACAGTTACACTGAGCTGTGGTGAAGCCCTTCAGTGTAAACATGCTGTGTTAGGTTCTCCCCCTTTAAATACACCCTCTGCAAAAGCTGTTTTTTCTGGTTGACCAGCTTTTGGAAGCCTGCCGAGGACCAGGTGTGGCTGTAGTAATGAGGGCACCAAAATAAATAACAAAAAAACACTTTCCTTCCAAAAGTAGAAAAAAAACTGTCTTAGAAGCCTTGGATCACAGGGATTACTGTACACACGCCAACCTCAACTGGCCATGTTAACATCCACCACTGGAACTGTAGTGTGCAGAAGTCTTGAACCACTGCCTGTTTCTTTACATTTTTCTTCCTGAAGGTCTTTCAAAGTTCTTTGGACACTGGCGGCTTTTCCAGGTCTTATACTCGACAGTGTTCACAGGAGTGTGTTTGTGTTAAAACACAACGCTGACCTTTCACTCACGTGTCTACACGAAATAGACGACTCATTTGTTTAGATCACTGTTTGCCAAATGAAATGCAGTGGAAGATTATCTGGTTCCACCTGATTCTTAAGTGACCGGTGTAATGGGCAGAACAACTACATTCTCTTCCACTAGAGGGCAGTACAACTTCCTGCTCTAATTAAATGGGTTGCAAACTGCCAGTAAAACAGGCGACAAAGAAATTACATAGTGAGTGCGACAACACAGGGCGTAATAGCAATAGATAAATATTTTTTGGGGAAAAAAAGGTCCTGGAGAAAATTCCAACCCAGATAAGCCCATAGCATGAGTAGTGGTCACAAGAAAGCAAAATTGGTATAGTGGGGAGAAATTGATCCGATTCTGCTGGTGCGCTGGGAAAAATTATCAATATGCATTTTGTGACATTTGTTTGGTGGTGTGCCGTGTGATTATTATCATTTTTGTTAATGTGAAATATGTGCCGTGGTTCCTATATGTTGGGAAACACTGGTTTAGATTAAAATAGCAAACAACACTTTGACATAATATTTCTGCACCAGCAAACTGAAAACAATACATGATGTGCACTGTCCTTAAAAGCTGAGTAAACTGGACAAATGGAGGACAAAAACAAACAAAAGACAAAAAGTGTCAGGGAAAGGCGGACTTATGAAAATGACACAACTGGACTGAAAATCAGAGGAAAACTTCTGATGGAGAGATGGATCGAAATCATTTTCAGTATGTACAGGTCATCAGGTGAGCTTTATTAAAACTGATGAATTATGAACATACACACATCTGATCAGCAGCAACATCACAATGATCCCAAACACACTGCCAGTGCAGTAAAAACACACCTGATAGTTCTGTGTTTCTATGTAAAACAGAATTATCCAAAGAAGAGCTGTGAAGGCTGCAGACGCAGAGATGACAAAGTTCAGACTGAAGAATAAAGGTACTTACATCAAAACTGTTTTTGCCTTATATTCTGTATTTTACATTTTTGTTTCTACACTTCAATAAATCACTGCACTGAAATGAAGCGAGTGCAAGAGTTTTCTAAAACTAAGAATGAGCATGAAAGTGTTACCTCATGTTCACGTGTTAAAGGCAGAGTTTGGGTTGCTTGTCGGGCGAGAAGATGCTTCATGCAGTTTTACCTCCTGATGTTGGCAGCAGTTCTGGTTTAAAGACTGACACGGCGCTCAGCTTGATTTCTCCCGGGACTATTAAACTGGAATTATTCTCAGCACTCAGCCCGTCAGGAGGGTGGTGCTAGATGTTTGTGGAGGTGAAGCAGAAATAAAGACAACAGAGGAGCCGCTTGTTTCGTTTCCTTTTATTCTCCAATAAATGTCTTTACAAATGTTCTCAGATGATGACGGCATCTGGAAGGCCGAGCTGAAGGCCACACAAAGGACACTTGGAAAACGACAGTCTGTGTTTACAGAGAATAAACGCCGCGCTCTTCGGGGGAACATTCACTCCAAGTAGAAACTCTGCCGACACAATAAATAGTTTCCAGAGCAATAACACAAAAACACTCAGCAGACACACTCTAAGAGGAAATGTTACTGCAGGTATTTAATTTGTAAAACCAAATCGACTGGCCCGTTAGTTAGAGCGCTCCCCAAAAACTGCTCAGGAAGTCACTCGTTCAGTCACTCGACAGATTCAAACCGTAAAACTGAAGCACTACGAGTCTAACAGCAGCGGCGGCGATGAACCGGAGGGAATGTAGGCGACGACCTGCTTTGATTGTTACGATTCAAAGAAATGATTCACAGTTTGACGACCAATTTGTTGTGATCAGACGAGGAAACGACGGGGGTGTGTGCATGTGTGTGTGGATAAACCGGCGCGATGAAGAGGTCAGTGATTCCACGTGGGAGGGGGCGGAGTCTGAGGATGACCACTGCTAAAACCACTGCGGAGTCTGCTAAAACCCTGGGGGAGGTGGGGCGGGGTCAGCTCAGGCTTTCTTCTCTTCAAGGATCTTGTGGAGCTCGTCGGCGTCCTCGGAGGTTTTGACCCGAATCAGCAGGGGGACGGGGGTGGTGGGGTTCTTGTCGTCAACGGGCGGATTTGGCACGCACACCACCATCACGTTATTCTTCCCCACCCGAGTGCATGGCATGGATGGCTGCACGATGATGTTCAGCAGGATGTTTCCTGGAGGAGGAGAGAACGTTATACAAGCAGAAGACCCGGCTTTAAAATTAATATTTATATTTGGTGACTTGAAGATTTCTAATTTTGTGTTTTGTGTTTATGTTATGCTAACACAGCTGTTTCGCTAGCAATCATGTAGCACATCATTATTTACCAGCTGGTCCAACAAACAAAAGTGAGCCTTATAGTGCGGAAAATACAGTACAAAGAAATATTTTATTAGTGTCCTTCAGCGATTCCTGTTGGTTAATCTGCAGATTATTTCTGAATCTGTGGATTTGATGTTTGATAAAAATGGAGGTTAAAAGCTGTACCAGTTCCAGATCTTCCAGCTGTTTGTGGAAGAAGTTTCACTTGCTCTCAATTTAAAGCTTTATCTTTGATATCGTTGATTAGCTGCAGTAATCCTGATCGAGTCCTTTCATGTCATCAAGGATTTGATCCGTTTTCATTGTTGAAGCAGCAGTGCTTGTATCTGACCAGCAGGTGGAGCAGTCTGATCACAGTTCAGACCTCATGAAGAGGAAGCTGCTGAATGTGGATTATTTTTATGCTTTTAGGTGTTTTGGATGTTTCTGGGCCTAAAACCTGAAGCTCGACATATTAAATGTTTCACTGTTGTAGGTTTGATGCGGCTTATTACAATTATAAGTGAGCAGTTATTGGTTACACCACTTTAAATGGTCTGTGTTATTTCAGATTACACTTTAAAGTCTATTTGTGTCCCCTTTGTTTTTGTTAGGACTAATCTGACACAGTGACCATCCTGACAAACATCACGCACGTTTGATTCTTTAAACCTGATCATCTCTGACATTAATGTGTTTGTTTGATTTAAAGAAAAAAATCTCAAGTTGGATTGAATATTGTGATGACATCAGATGTTTTATATAAAATCAATCTGTCGACGCGATGCTCTCACCCAGGTTGGTATCGGCTCGGATGATCATCTGAGTTTTCCCCTCGGTTGTCTTTTTGAGGTGCAGCGTTCCCACTCCTTTATCTTTGAACTCCGACTCTTTCTTATAGAACATTTTACACCTGGAAGCAGAGCAGACAAGAAATTAATAAATTACAAATCACTTATAATTAAATAAACAGGATTATTTTTAAAAAACAAAGTTCAGAGTCGATGGGACACTTTCAGGGTTTTTAGTGATGAAGATTTAAAGTCTGCTCTCTAAATCTTACTAAGATGGAGGAAGCTTACAGCAGGTTGGAGATTCCTCCATCAGCTGCAGGTCAAGTTCATTTCTCATTGTGTTCTTTTAAAACTTGCTGGAAGTTTGTATTTCATGACTACAATAGGATAACATAATGATCTGTCTGCTCCTCTCTGAGAGGAGGTGAACTCCGTGAGTGCAGGGAAAGGACAAACAGCCAGGGAGATGAGAAGCTGAACCAACAGCTGGAAGCTACAGAGCTACAGTTTCTCACTTTTTTCTAAGCCCTCTCCTTTTCCTCCATCTTTGTCTAAAAATGTGATCCAATCAGCTCCAGCTGGCTTCAAAAGCATTACTAAGCTCCTCCTCCTGATAACCTTCAAGATGCAGTGTGAAGTTAATTTTTATTAAATAATTCGACTGAAATTCATTTATTCTAACTTCACTTGTATTCACCACAGCTCTGAGTTCTGTGCACAACGCTGCTCCTGTTTCCTCCTTTTCAGATTGATTTCTATGTGAAGCTGAAGCTCGACCTGCAGCTTCAGGGTGAAACATTTCAGAAACTTACTTCTTGGAGTAGAAAGCATCGTCCTCTTTCACCTCTTTGACCTCCGGCTTGGGCGGGTCTTCCGACTCCTCGTCACCGTTTTCGTCTACAAAAAAAATATCAATAAAATATAAAAATAAATAAATATATATATATATATATATATATATATATATATATATATATATATATATATATCACATCATGTTTTTTCCTTTCATGTTGAATCTTTGTCTTTCAAACTGCTGATAAAATGAGCACTGATTAAGTTTTAACTGATTTATTTAAACTATTTAAAATCATTTTCAAATAATTTCCAAACTCATCCCATTTGATCTTCACAGTAAAAAATATGAGACAGAATCTCAGCTTTAAAACTTAGATATAACTTCATGTATTTGAGTGTTTTGCTGACCTGTGGGTTGAGCGTCCTCGGCTTTCGCCCCACTAAAGGACAGCGGAGCGGCTGATCCTGGAGCTCCGAACACTGAGGTCTGACTGGAGGAGGAGGACGAGAAGGAGAAGCTGGGGGGATTCGATTTGTTCCCTAAGGAACCCAGAACTGAGCTGTCCACCTTCTTGCCAAAGTTGAACGTGACTCCAGCAGGGATTGGAGCGGCGGCGGAGCTTTTCTCCCGTGTTGATTCGTCCGTTGTGTTTTTGGTGAAGGAGAACAAGGCAGCAGGAGTGGAGGTCGCTGAGCTGCTGCTGGAGGAAGATGAAGGAGGAGGAAGAACTGCGGCCGTGGCTGGCAGCGTCCCTCCATGCTTCTTCTTCTCTTCGGAGCCTCCTTCAGCTGATCCGCCGCCATACTGGCGCTCAATGCTGGCCAGGTGGCGCTCGTAGTCCCTGAAGATGGGGTTGAGGTCGCACAGCGGGTTGTCGTTCACGTGTTTGGTGATCCAGTCCCGCACTGAGCAGTTGAGCGCCGTGAGCTGCCGGCTGTACTCTTTATTGCTGCTGCTGGAGCTCTGACTCGCACTGGTGGCGGAGCCATTGGTCTGCTTGGTGGCAATATCAGTGGCGGATTTAGCCGAGGATGGCCCGTTAAACGTCAGACCTTCGAGGAAGGAGAAAGTGTTAGTGATGGCATAGAAAGCTCAGCTTAGGAAGAAGGAAGCAGAATAAGAGAGTTACACGGGGCGATCGTGGCTCAAAGAGTTGGCAGTTCGTCTTGTAACCGGAAGGTTGCCGGTTCGAGCCCCGGCTCGGACAGTCGTGTCCTTGGGCAAGACACTTCACCTGCCGCCTACTGGTGCTGGCCAGAGGGGCCGATGGCGCGATATGGCAGCCTCGCTTCTGTCAGTCTGCAGCTGTGGCTACAACTGTAGCTGCCTCCACCAGTGTGTGAATGAATAGTGGAATTGTAAAGCACTATATAAATCCATCATTATTATTATTATTAAAACAAAGAGCCGGAAAATTTGGTTTTTTAAAATCGATCATAAAGATGAACTGCTGTGAGCATCCTGAACACATTTTACACCCACAAGAGATCAATAAACTCATCATGTCCATGTCTTAGCATTTTTAAAGCTTCTAAAAACTAATGAAGACATTTTAACACAAAAAGAAAGCTCATTTATGGATCACATTCAAAGGACGAACAGGAATCTGAGCTGAAACTATGGAATGGCACATAAAGAGGAAATAGTTTCCGATTAATAACTGATCGAGCTGATCAATGTTTTGCTCACCAGGTGCAGACGAGGACGCTGCGGGCGAGGCGAAACCTCCGAAGGAGGGCGTGCCGCTGTTCCCATTCGTCAGGCCGCCGAGGCCTTTGAAGCCTCCGCCATTCCCAAACCCGGAGAACGGAGTTGGAGTTGGAGCTGAGCTGCTGCTTGCCGCCGCGGTCAAGGAGAAGCCTTTAAAGCCTTTAAATGCTCCACTGCCCTCGTTCTGAAACAGGGAAACACTCAGATTACTTCATGATTATAATCAGACGCAACAGGTAAACAATGGTTTTCTCCTCGTACCTCGGTTCCAGTGTTTCTGCGTTTGGCCTTCTTGATTGCTCGATTTTTAAGCACATCTTCACTCGCCACTGAAAACGTCCCGGCCTGAAGGAGGACAAGAAAGTCAGACTCACATAATTCCAACTTCCTGAAGCCAGACTTACAGTTTCAACATGGCCTCTTACCTCCTCGCCCTCCTCCTCCTGATCCCAGTTCCTGTCCGTGAGCTCCTTATCAGCGATCCTCTTCGCCATCCCACTGGCTCTGTAACAAAACATAAGAATTCAGTTTGTGTTCTCTTTCATTTTTTTTCCAGGGTTTAGTGCGTCTTAACCAGCATTTTACAGAATTGAACTGAATAAGAAGTAGAAAAGATTCAGAACACAAAAACAAAACAGGATTATTATTGATAACTATTGATTAACCAGCTGGTGTAAATCAGATAACAGAGCTCAGTTTGTCTATTAGCACAATTACTCAATTTTATGGACAGTTTGTTACAATTACTATTTAATCTAAACTATTTTAGTTGACTTTTCTTGTTAATATCACTACTGTTAACATTTTTCTGCTCATCTTCTAGATCTGGCTCAATGCTCCAGAACAGAAATCTGTGGAAGAATCCACAGATGTCCAAAGTAGGGCTGCCACAAACGATTATTTTGATAGTCGACTAGTCACCGATTATTTTTGCGATTAGTCGACTAATCAGATCATCATCCATTGGACGTAAAACGTACAGCTTATTGCACCAGCAGCATCTGCTCTTATATAACTATCATTAGCTTACAGCTTTAAGTGTTTAAGGTATGTGCTAACTAAAAATAAAGACAAGATGATAGTTTGTTTTGGTGAAGTTTAATAAACTCCTTGCTATCTAAAATATAACAGGACACCGGAGTAGATTCTCCAGCATCTCACACTTCTGATAATCAGTTGTCTGCTTGACGTTTATTCAGCTGTGTAAAAACTATAACTTTAATCTCAGCCAAACAGATTTACTCAGGAACAAATAAAATACTAAAAAAAAAAAAAAAGCCAAACAATAACATTTTTAAGTTATCTAAGTGACTCATATGTTTAACCTGAGTAGCGAAAGACGGCGGTGGGTTTGAAAACGATTTGCCGGGAGTCCGGTGTTCTCATGGCTCTAGTTAGCCTAGCCCCCGGCTAGCTATCGAGCTAGTGGGTAACAGACGTCTCCGAAAACGTCGGAGCGCTTTTGAAAATATGCGGTGTCTTGATAAACTGAGCAGATATTTAAGGTTTCCACAGCTACATTCCCGCCTGAAAATATGTTAAACGTTTATTTTGTGACCCAGAAAGAATAATAAGAGTAATATTAAAACTAACTAGCTGCCGCCATTGTTGGAAACTGAGCTGGGCCGCGCTATGAATTCTGGGACACAGCTTTAACGGCAGCTGGCATCCTTGTACATGCAGTGCTGCCATCTTCTGTTTCAATCCGTTATTACACTCTTAAATCCTGCTACACATTCCTGCGTCTTTTGTGATCTTACAAAGCTTCAAACGACGCGTCGACTATTAAATCAGTCGTTGACGATTTTGATAGTCGACGTAATCGTGACTAGTCGACTAATCGTGGCAGCCCTAGTCCAAAGCTGCCCACAGACTGAACCTTAACTTACTGAACCTGAGCTTTTATCTCACCTACTTTCAGTATTACTTCACCTGAACACACCACTCTGCTTTTTCTCCAATAAAACACCTGATATTCAAGTGAACAGGCAACAGGTAACAACAGGTGTAAATCTGAGCTTTGGATGGCTATTCTGAACATTTAAAGGTTTCACCTCAAAATGTGAAACAATAAATTGAGCATTTTGCTAAAAGAAAGTAGTGCGTCAAATGATAAAAAGCTCCAAATTCTTTACAGCTTTTCGCCAAAACCCCGGCTTCATTTGGTGTTTAGTTATTAACGGAGGCCGATAATCACCGATTAATCGACTATAAACAGCTGTGGTGGAGCTGCTGTTCGAATATTCTGGATGGTGTAAAGGTTGAAACATACCTGTGAATTCCTAGTGCGGTCCAAGGAAAGCTGATGTTTAACTAAATCAAATGCACAGGGTTAAGCACTCCTGTCAGGCAGCCTTTATCCGGGTTAACCATCAACTAGCCTGATTCGGTTAGCGCTTCTTTCCGGGTATAATCAATCACCTGTGTACCTGAGCCGAGAGATTTTCTAACAAACGTTTTACTCAGATTTCCGATTACTGAAAAACTGGCTCCTGATAAAGTGGCCTACCATTACCGGAGCACACACCGAGGCCACCTGGCCTGTCCACTCCGGTGTCTAACATCATGTTCTGGCTGTTAGCCGCGGAACTAAACAAGCAAGCTAACCGGGCCGCTCACAAGCAGCTAATGTTAGCCAGCAGGCTAATGGCACGAGCTCCTCTCGTTTCCGGCGTTTAATGATTTTTTGTTAACAGGTAAATGTGACGCACCTTGTCTGTAACGTAAAGTCCGGTCTCTGCCTCCGCGCGGCTCTGACAGCTCCAGGTAACGTCTGGCTGAACACCTTAACAGGTAACACCGCTCTGTATTTTTGAACAAACCTCCTTACGCCGCCATTTTACAGAGCGGGTGGGTTTCGCATGGGTTTGCGCGGCCCACTTTTCACGCATGCGCACCACAAAGCGGCCTTTAGTCTGGGAATTGTAGTCCATATGTTTTTTAAAACGATAATAAAAGGTTAAAAAACGCAAAGGTAAATGCATACTACGCACATAAATTATATTAAATATTAAATATGTCACCGGTGATTATTTAACTTTATATGCAGGGTGAAGGGTCTTGCTTAATGGTCACAAGCCCTAGTGACTTTCAATCTGTGGTCCAGTGGCCAAGCTCTGCACCACCACTGCTCCGAAGGGGCAGCTCTGCACAGGTAAAACATGCAGGGTTAGTTCAAAATAGCTCCCCTCCGACAGCCAAACCCATCTGTTCTCTGATTCGATTGTTACATTTGTGCTTGACATGACATTGACCAATCAGATGAAAGGAAGAAAAATAGGGTCAGAATTCGTACTTGCAACTTGCAGAGATTCACATGTTTTTTTTGGCTAAGTCCACACACAAATCTTTTTTACGCACACACAAATTCTTTTCACAAATACAAATCCTGATTTACAAGTACAAAATATTTATGACCACATTTTGAGCCCATACACATGCTCAGCATCATATCCAGAGGTTGTCTTCTGAAAATGGATGTACGAGTGCTGCCAGCATTATTACAGAGGTTGGAGGCATGGAGAGTCAGCCTGTCAGTGCTCAGACCAAATGCCGCACACTGCATCACATGGCTGTCGTCCCAGAAGGAAGCCCACAAACAGTTTGCTGAAGACAAGCAGACTACGGACATGGATTACCTGTGGTCTGATGAGACCAAGATAAACTTACTTGGTTCAGATGGTGTCAAGGGTGTGTGGTGGAAACCAGTACAAAGAGAGTGTGTCTTGTCTACTGTCAAGCATGGTGGTGTGATGTCATTGTTTGGGGCTGCATGAGTGCTGCTGGCACTGAGGAGCTACAGTTAATTGAGGGAACCATGAATGTCAACATGTACGGTGACATACTGAAGCAGAGCATGATCCCCTCCCTTCAGAAACTGGGCCACGGGACAGTATTCCAACATGATGATAACCCCAAACACAGCTCCAAAAAGACCAGTGCCTTGCTAAATAAACTGAGGGTAAAGGTACTTGACTGGCCAAGCATGTCTCCAGACTTAAACCCTATTGAGCATCTGTGGGGCATGTTCAAATGGAAGGTGGAAGAGCGCAAGGTCTCTAACATCCACCAGCTCCATGATGTCATCATGGAGGAGTGGAAGAGGACTCCAGTGGCAGCCTCTGAAGATGTAGTGAACTCCAGTGGTTGCCACACAAAATATTGACACTTTGGCCACAGTTTGGACATTTTCACTTAGGGGTGTACTCACTTTTGTTGGCAGCAGTTTTGATATTTATGGCTGTATGTTGAGTTGTTTTGAGGTGACAGCAAATTTACACTGTTATACAAGCTGTACACTGACTACTTTACATTGTATCAAAGTGTCATATCTTCAATGTTGTCCCATGAAAAGATAGAATAACATATTTACAAAAATGTGAGGGGTGTACTCCTTTTTGTGAGATACTGTATATGCCAGCTGCTGACTCCATATGTTCCTTCAGTGTTGCTCCTGGCAGTCTCAAAAACCTGGCTGAAAAACAAGGACAATTAAGCTTTTTCAGTTATCACCCCCAATTTAACCTCCATGCTGCCTTTAAAAAATAAAATAAATAATAACAATTGAAATATTGTTGTTTCATTGATTTGTTACTGATAGTTTTGTGAGCTAAATCTCAGTTCACTGTAGGTTTCTTAAACATTAGAAACGCCTGTCAGTGTTTCTGATGTTTGATTCAGTGTTTGTTATAATCAGGCTTCAGCAACAGCAGCAGCTGTAACATTCATTTAAATTTGAATGAATAAAAAAGCAAACAAAACAATGTGCCGTGTAAGTTTTTTTTCTTCATGTTTTTCATGTTTATGTGGAAGTTGCAGAGAACTGACAGCCTGCTGTGCAGTGAATCCACCTGCTGGACAAAAGTCAAACTGCAGTGAAAACATTAGAGGACTGTTCAAAGGGTCATTTTGTAGATCTTACAGCAACACTTTATGCCAGGAAGGACATTTAGGGTAAAAACTCTCCCCAGTCATGGATGTTGGTCTGTTAAAAAGAGGGTAGACAAAAGAAGCTCAGATCAGCTGATTATTTCATGCAGGCAGAGGTCAGTCATGCTCTGTGGTTGCAGAAAACTGAAGACCTGGTTTGAGATGTTGAGGCACAACTGTAACCCGTGGAGAGCTGTTTGTTCAGCCACTGGAGTGCATCGGTCACACAGCGACATCTCTGCACATGTTATTCGACTCTAACTGAACAAAGTGATCAAATATCAGAGTTAATGTAAAACAAATCGTCTCCATCAGTCTCACAGCTCTCTCCTCCTTGTTTCAGTCTTTACTGTTGGACAGCTGCTGATTCTGCTCTCTGACTTTGATGGCGTCTCTCTGCTTCACCGATCCTCTGAAGTTTGAATTATTTTCATGGAGTAAAAGTCACAGTTATAGATATCTAACCACTCAGATATGCCTCATTACAAACTACATGAGCATGACCCTGAAATCTGCATCACAGCTGACCTGAGTGATGTGCAGCAGGACACAAACAGTATTTACTGTCACATCTGTTAAAGTCACAGTAACTGTGTCAATCATCATTAATCCATCCTCCATCTTTCTGTCTGAAATATGTCACAAAACTCGACTTTTAGAGTTGTTGTTTCAGCCTTAAAGATAATCTCTGTGACTCTTTCCAGTCACAAACTTATTTTTATGATTCTTCTGATGGTACAAAAATACAGAAAGACACTCATTTTGTTTTCTTCCTGCTGCTCTGTGACTGTAAGACTAAGTCTGAACTCACAGAGTATTTTCAGCAGAGCAGCTTAAGTGAGAAGAAAACTGAAAGTATTATTAGAACGTAGTCGTACAACCGGCATTCACAGGCGGTTGTATGACTACATTCCATAACTGGTAAACTGCACCTTAAAATCCATGTCTGTCCACTTATAACATTTATGGCGAAAACTGTTACTTCATCAGTGAGTGAACCTTTGCGTTGGATTTATATCATGGTGTCTAAAGCTGAAAGTATACAGTACTTTCTCATTGAGGATTTTCTCATTAATAGTTATTGGCGACTGTCAAGCCTTTGAGTCGCCGAGCAGCTGAATAGGGGGATAATGTTGACGCGTTACTCAAAGTTCCAATTTAAAAACTCCTTTATTTGTTATCCAAATCCTTAAAATCCATAGAAAAAACAGTGATCAAAACATTCCAGGCTTGAGCGGTCAGCAAAAGTCAACTTCCACCATCACCCACTCGTTCAGGAAATTCCCTCGGGCCGTGAACAGGAGATATAGCAATCACTACTACTATTATCAACACCACGTGACCCAAAGCTACGCCTATCCTCGACAATAGTGGTTCATATTTACTGTGTATGACTCTTAACTCATTCACTGCAATTGACGGCTATAGACGTCAATGGCAGTGAATGAGTTAATACTGTAGCTCCTGTGAAAAAGAGAGCCTTACGTACGTGGCTTATATAACTCTCTAACGTGCAGCTTAGAGCAGATAACCCGTAAGCTCGAGAGGAAATGTTGTTTCACCACTGAAAACAGGAAGTTTTTAAAGAAGACTAGAAAGAGAGAGCATATTTCTCCTATACTCGCTTCTCTTCATTGGCTCCATGTTAAATCCGGAATTTAAAATGCTCCTTTTTTTTTAAATTTTACCTCCTGTTTTTGTTTCTTTCGGCTCTTTATGATCGTCTGGGGTCGATTAGTCCTCCTTCCTTTGTTACCTTCACTTTTCCCTGACCAAAACAGAGAACATCACATTACAGCAGTCTGTAATTCGTTTCTGTGTTTGTTTCTAATGCACCAGTTAATAATAATCCTTCTTTATCTGATACTGGGCCTCGGATCACCTCCATTCTCTTTGATTGGGCAGGTTCTGGAAGCCTGCTGAGGAGCACCCAATGTTTATGAGCTGGATGTGCTGAAGCAGAGGAAACCTGTGAGGAGTCAACATCAGCCAAGCTGTGTGCTCAATGATTCATCTTAGACGTGCATTCTGGGTAAATTTTGAAGGCTCACATTGTTGAATTAATGGCTGCTCAGAACAGTACAGAGAATATTAAAGGTCTTCTTTAAGCTGCGCTTAAATTCTAGGACCATCTTCTTTCGGGGTCAGCTGGTTGTGGAAGGTCAGTGATTTTTCTGTGGAACGACTCACATATGACAGAAAATAAGGAGAAGCAGGAAATGTCCACTGAGCGTTAAACATGTTTATAAAACAATCCTGTGATTTGACTTCAGACTAACTTTCAGCCTCAGAGATGGAAGACGAGCGTGGCTCCATCTGCATGAGGTAAATGAGCTCTGCTGTCGTGATTTCAGCATCGTACTTGCAGCTTCTTGCTTCAGCTAAACACTGATTTATGCTTCAGCTTCGTCTCAGCAGTGCTGTGAAAAAGGCGGAGAGAAAACCTCATGGCTGTGTGCAGAGACACGAGGGATCGGGGGTAAAACGGTAGAGTTGGGCAGCAGATGGCTCATCTCCAAGCTTCCAGCATCCCGCCCGGCCTGCCAAATAGGAACAGGTGCTGGAGAAAGAAGGAAGTGAGCTGTGGGCCTGGTGGGCAGCGGGAGACCCCTGACCAGCTGGCGAGGAGAAAATGGAAAAAGCTGGCAGCAGAAAAAAGAGAAAACCTGTTTAATGCGGAAGGCGCCAGCATGCAGGCCCACAGAGGTTCTTTAAGCCTTTTAAATAAAACACACGGAGCTGACACTTCACACCGACCGAGAGCAGATTTTAAATCCTGCTTCTATTTACCAACATCTCATCGGCTCACTCTTTACGAATGAAAAAACAACTAATGATCCAGACTGACAGGATCTTCATAAAAATCATTTTTAAAAACATTTGGAGAAAGTCAGCTGCAGCAAGAAGACTGTTCAGAATAAGAATAAGAAGCAGTTTCAGTTTTCATGTGTCTGTATAATAACTGAGTGCAGGCTGGAAACAGTCAGTGCGACATTCAGCACCTGTATGTTTAAATAATAATGAGCTTGGGAGTCTCACAGTCCAGTTTAAGGTCAAAGTGCAGTGGACGTATGCCACTATGTAAAACAGGTCTGATGTTCCTGCTGTAGTCTGTTCTGTTTTAATGTGTCTCTACTAAACAACAAGATAAAACATGATTTATCTATAATTGTACGTTGAAATCAGGCTCATTTTCTCGCAGAGGTCAATACGATCAGATCGAACAGATTTTACAACCTGAGACGTCGCCCTCTGCTGGACATTAGAAAGAATGCAGGTTAAAGAAACTCATGTTTAGACTGCGTCCATCTTTTATATAAATTCACTGCATGTGAGGCATCGACTCAGCTAAAATTACTTTGGGCTGCGACTGTAATTAAAAACAAGAAACATATGACGTCATAGTCATGTGACAGAGAGCAGCAGGTGTTTGCAAGGGTAAAAGGAAATGTAAATATCACATCCAGTATTTTATTTTCAAGATCATTTCCCACGGCTGTGACGTTTCAGGCATTTTGTGCAAATTAAAGAAAAGAAAAAGAGCAGAACTGAACCTCTGAAACATTTATTATAAACACCATAAAAGTCTAAAACTACAGAAACATGAATGAATTCTGCTTCTCTCCGTTTCATGTCAGTAAAATGTGTGACTGCTGAGCGGGTCTGCACACTTGGCTGCTGTAACACGAGCTGCTGCCTCCTGCTGTGCGCGGTGGGTCACTGCGAGTCGGGCCGGGCCCTCGCCACTCAGCGGGGTCTGGTTTTTGGGGATTCATTCAGTCAAGCGGCGAATCAAAGGCGTCGCCTCCTCCCAGAAAGCTGATGCGCTGCTGATCAGCAGAGATGCGGAACATCAGAGAGCTCGGGAGGGCTGAAATAAATAACCAACAAAAGTCCAGCAACAACGTGGATTTAACATCATTCACTCATTTGCTCATGTGTTCATTACACTCAGTTATTGTCATGCAGTCACACCACCGTAAAGTCATTTGTTAAATTTATTGTATATAGTTAATATATATAGTTATATATAGTTAATATCACTACATATCCTATATTTCTTCACTAGCTCATTTATTCCACAGATGTAATCACACATGCTTTCATTTCCTTTATGTTCGTTAATTTCACAGGTTATTCATATTTATTTTTCATTTGTTGTTTTTTCTGCTGATAAAGAGTTCCTGATAAATCCATCCTTTTGCTGACTTAAGTATTTCAGTGATTCATTCACACTTTCATGTGTTCACTGAGTTGTTCTGAGTAATCGGTATATTTAGTGTCTCATGTGCCCTTATGTTTACTTCTTTATGAGGAGAATATCAGAACTGAAATGCGTGGAGCTAAAATTGAGTGTTTTCTGAATGGACTCTGGTGCAGCTGTCAGGTTGACGCTTTGACTCCGTTTCTTTAATAATCTCATCGCAGCAGACCTGCCCTCACATTCCCGCCTCTAATTAATTTCATTTGATTAAATCGTTAAGATCTCACAGTCATTTTGTTCAGTGCTCACAGTTTTTCATGCGTCTACGCTCTAATCGCCAGTTCAGCACACAGATCTACGTGTCAATTAGGCTTTTGCAAATGGAGCTCTAATTAGGTTGAATTAATTGCCCTGCAATGTGGACAGCAATTAGTACAGTGACAAATTAAAGGGAAGCAGCATGTTTCTTAATGATCCCGATGCTGTCTCCATTAAATAAAATAATTTAAGTTATCAGAGCTTCTACTGTTTCCTCTCAGAGTTTTTTTTCAACTGGACTTGTGTATGGAGCTCAACATCCAACCAAATTATCGCTTGGCTTCCAGACCTTGAAAAGAACAAAATCATTGGCCGCCCTGCATATCATCGTCTATACCCAGAGAATGCCATACCCTGTATTTACAGACTTCCTAAGATCCACAAAGAAGGGGTCCCACTCAGACCCACTGTTAGCAGCATAAACTCAGCCAATTTTTCAACATTTCTAAACACCTTGCTGGCATCCTAACAGCCCTGGTGGGGAAGACCCCACATCACATCAAAAAATGGAAAAAAATGGAAGAATGGAAACCTAAACATTGAAGTTTACCAGAAGCCCACAAAAGGACCAGTACATCCTCTTTGACTCCCAACAGAACTCTACAACACCGGGCAGAAAAATGTTCCCTCTAAGCCTGAAGGGAAAAAGAGGGAACACACACATGTAAAGGAAGCACTTAAAACATGTGGTTATCCTAATTGGGCTTTTGTCAAATCAGCAAAGATGCACAGAAAAAAAGTCAGACACCATCTAGGGAGGATCAGAAAGACAAATGCAACAACACTGTTATCTCCTATGTAGGCGGTGTTTCAGAAAAATTCAGGAGAGTCTTCTTCAAGCATGACATCCCAGTGTACTTCAGACCCAGCAACACACTCAGACAAAAACTGATTCGTCCCAAAGACAAAACTCCTAAACACAAACTTAGCAATGTCGTTAATGCTGTACAGTGCAGCGAGGAATGCCCAGACCTCTACATTGGAGAGACCAAACAGCCACTTCACAAGCGCATGGCACAACACAGAAGAGCCACCTCCACAGGACAAGACTCAGCAGTCCATCTGCATCTTAAGGATAAAGGTCACTCTTTCGAGGATGCCTATGTTCACATTTTGGACAGAGAAGACAGATGGTTTGAAAGAGGAGTGAAAGAAGCCATCTATGTCCACTGTGAGCGACCATCTTTGAACAGAGGCGGTGGCTTACGACCCCTTCCCAGTCGTCTCAACGCCCACTCACATCCTGGGCCGTTTGACCTCAGTAAATCAAATGATAGGGTGGGGCTAGGTTTCACAGTGGGTTCACCCAAAGCCTTGGCTGATTGTGACCCACACCCGTTTTCACACCTTGGCTCATGTGATTAGGTAGAGGATCAATAGGAGGTTCACGACCTCCTTGGGGGACACTCCCATAGGGCTTAAATCTGGGACTCTCCACCATTTGACCTTAGAACTGAAGAAGCTTCTCGGATGAGAGGTGAAACGTCTTCAAGCAACTTAAAGAAGTCCAGACGCTTTTCTTTCCAAGCTCCTTAGACTATGATAACCTGGATGACTGAGAACCTTCACAGACATATCAAAAAGGAAAATAGATTTAATTTTCTCAGATCCGTATATGGATGTGGATATTTACTTTTGCTGGTTTTCAATGAGAGGAAAACTTAACATTTACATTTTTCAACAAGTTGCAGAACTTTCAGAGAGAAACAACAAAACCTTTTTGCTACAGCTGCGACTAACAGCATGAAATCATTTCTGCAACAAATAAAACTAGAGCAACTTCTGGCCGGACAGGGACAAATAATCGGCCCTGGCTTTTTCGGTCAATGCAGCTCATCATGATCAAAAATAAATCTCTCCCTTCCTAATTATGTCCATCCATCTGTCTTCTTACCACGTTAATTTCAGCGTGGTAGCTGGTTGTTACTGGTACTGTCCACTGTGCAGGAGATTCGATAGCTAACATGTCGGTTAATTTGCCAATTTTGCTGAATTTACTTTTAGTTTCTTTTTCTGTCTTACATTTTCAGCTCTGCCTTTAAGTCATTTCTTCTGCACTAAACTACTGCTCTCAGTGCATGTAGGGCCAGTGCAGCCCCTCAACTGACCCATCCGCCCAAAAGTGGGTTGGTTCACCGGGACCATGCTAGATTACCAGTCCGGCCCTGCTTCTGCAAACAAACACTGCAACCCGGACCAATAAACTAGGTCATCCTTAGTTTAAGCAGTTTTTGCCGCAGGACTTGCTGTATACAGTTATAGGTGTTGTTATAATATTATTGTTTTTAGTTGCAATTGTTGCTGCAGGTAAGTTGTTGTGTTGAGCTGCAGGTGTTTAATCACAGCAGTTGGATTGGCTGCTGTGTTGTTGCTGCTGAGTTTCACAAGTTTTTTTGTTTGTTTGTTTGTTTCAGGTCTTGCTGCAGTTGTGCTCAGTTGCAGAATTTGCTGTGTTTAATTGCACAACACTGCTGGACCGTGTCATCTAAACCGTCTGCTGCTTCGTCTTCGGTTCTTCGTCTCTGGTTGCTCCTCCCCGCTGTTGCCGCTGTGGATCAGAGCTCATAACCGACTGTGGGCTGATGTTGCACCTGGGGAAATATCTGTGTGATGAATGAGTCTGCCCGTCGGCCTCTTCAGAACGGCTGATTAGAAACTGTCTTTCGGCCTTAATATTAAGTGGCTCAGCAAACACTGGAGGGACTTTAGAACAATCAGACTAAGATGATTGAATTATGCTGATTAATAATTCATTCCTATTAAACCCTCAAATTTAGAACAAGCTGCTGCCAAAGAGCTGCACAGTGTGGCTCGGAGGTTCCAGGGTAATGTGTTAGTTTGATTCTGCTCCGACCAAGCAACAAAAGTATAAAGCAGCAGCTACACAAAGCTTAATAAACCCTCCGAGACATCAGATTACTTACTGTTTGAAAAGTAGTTTGAAATGAACTCATCACTTAAACCTGCACTCCCTCTCATTACCAGCAGGGGGCTATTCCTCGGAAGTCTGATTGATAAGAAATCTATGAAGAAATGAACCTGCTGGTCCTCGAACTCTGGAAACTCTTCCCTGATGAGTTTATGGTGTTGAACATGAGTGAAAAACACCATAGTGATGCTTATGTCACCATCGACCTGTCAGTCAAAGAGGTCACACCCCAAATACTGCAAATTTATTAAAATATTCTCCTCTATACAGTTGTTATATTTGTCTCTGACTCCTGAAATGAACCCCAGATAACTGTTAGTTATCTTCTTCTCCAGTATACAGTGGGGCAAAAAAGTATTTAGTCAGCCACCGATTGTGCAAGTTCCCCCACTTAAAATGATGACAGAGGTCAGTAATTTGCACCAGAGGTACACTTCAACTGTGAGAGACAGAATGTGAAAAAAAAAAATCCATGAATCCACATGGTAGGATTTGTAAAGAATTTATTCGTAAATTAGGGTGGAAAATAAGTATTTGGTCACCTCAAACAAGGAAAATCTCTGGCTCTCACAGACCTGTAACGTCTTCTGTAAGAAGCTTTTCTGTCCCCCACTCGTTACCTGTATGAATGGCACCTGTTTGAACTCATCATCTGTATAAAAGACACCTGTCCACAGCCTCAAACAGTCAGACTCCAAACGCCGCCATGGCCAAGACCAAAGAGCTTTCGAAGGACACCAGGAAAAGTATTGTAGACCTGCACCAGACTGGGAAGAGTGAATCTACAATAGGCAAGCAGCTTGGTGTGAAAAAATCAACTGTGGGAGCAATCATCAGAAAATGGAAGACATACAAGACCACTGATAATCTCCCTCGATCTGGGGCTCCACGCAAGATCTCATCCCGTGGGGTCAAAATGATCATGAGAACGGTGAGCAAAGATCCCAGAACCACACGGGGGGACCTGGTGAATGACCTGCAGAGAGCTGGGACCAAAGTAACAAAGGTCACCATCAGTAACACACTACAACGGCAGGGAATCAAATCCCGCAGTGCCAGACGTGTTCCGCTGCTGAAGCCAGTGCATGTCCAGGCCCGTCTGAAGTTTGCCAGAGAGCACATGGATGATACAGCAGAGGATTGGGAGAATGTCATGTGGTCAGATGAAACCAAAGTAGAACTTTTTGGTATAAACTCAACTCGTCGTGTTTGGAGGAAGAAGAATACTGAGTTGCATCCCAAGAACACCATACCTACTGTGAAGCATGGGGGTGGAAACATCATGCTATGGGGCTGTTTTACTGCCAAGGGGACAGGACGACTGATCCGTGTTAAGGACAGAATGAATGGGGCCATGTATCGTGAGATTTTGAGCCAAAACCTCCTTCCATCAGTGAGAACTTTGAAGATGAAACGAGGCTGGGTCTTCCAACATGACAATGATCCAAAACACACCGCCCGGGCAACAAAGGAGTGGCTCCGTAAGAAGCATTTGAAAGTCCTGGAGTGGCCTAGCCAGTCTCCAGACCTCAACCCCATAGAAAGTCCGTGTTGCTCGGCGACAGCCCCAAAACATCACTGCTCTCGAGAAGATCTGCATGGAGGAATGGGCCAAAATACCAGCTACTGTGTGTGCAAACCTGGTAAAGACCTATAGTAAACGTTTGACCTCTGTTATTGCCAACAAAGGTTATGTTACAAAGTATTGAGTTGTATTTTTGTTATTGACCAAATACTTATTTTCCACCCTGATTTACGAATAAATTCTTTACAAATCCTACCATGTGGATTCATGGATTTTTTTTCACATTCTGTCTCTCACAGTTGAAGTGTACCTCTGGTGCAAATTACTGACCTCTGTCATCATTTTAGGTGGGGGAACTTGCACAATCGGTGGCTGACTAAATACTTTTTTGCCCCACTGTAGCTGCACTCTCTTCTGGTTCCTCGCTTTAACTTTGTCCGATCTTTTGTCTGTAACCAAAGTTAACGCCGTTGTTATGAAGGGGGAAATTATCCACAGAGGCCAAAATACCCACCATTAATTTGCATCTTATTACAACATTTCTTGAACTTTGGTTCAAATCTACATTTAGACAAAAACATTTTAACATGTGGTGTATATTAAAAAACCAATGATTAGTCTAACAGTACCATTAGAAACACTCTTTCTGGTGTTGTTCCTGATGTTAAACATGAGCCTGTGGAGCCCCTCTGAGCCGCTAACGAGCTGCCTCTTCTTTGATGCTCATTTACATTTCTCTCTGAGAATGTTTTTTTTTTTTTTTTTTTTTTAAAAAGCTCCAAAACAATAAAAGCAGAAACAGGAGACATCAGTTTCTGAAAACACTGCACAGAAACACACTGACTCATCATCATGTCACCACATTATCCCTGCATGACAACTTCCAGTTCAACAAAACCCCGTCTTCTCGTTGCAGCTGAGTTATTCCTGTTTAAATGTGTTGAATGGTGTTTGAGCGTCTCGGCTGGTAATGAAACACCTCGTGGGGAGCTCGTGTTTGTTTATCTCTGCTGAAGTAAAAGGAAGGCTTTGAGTGAAAGAAGTGGGTCACAGCCTGAGCACAGCGGCGTGAAATTCAGAGACGTTTGGAGCGACTTCACCTCTGCACCGAGAGCCGAGCGGCAGGACGTACTCAGACTGCTTTCCTTTCACAATAAACCTCCTGTTAACTTACCACAGCATGCTGATGCAGAGAACACTCATGCTGCACTTCAGAGAGAGCTGCTGCTTTTCAGATGCAGTCAAGTCAATTTATTTATGAGCACGTATGAAACAGCAATCATGGCCACACTAACTGGGTAACCTATGTGGTGCCTGTGTTGGCGCAGTGCTGATGGTGCCATTTTAAATGAGGTGGTAAGTGGATGCTTCGCATCACTCAATATTATTTGCTTTGCTCCACATGGTCCCTATAAATGCTTTCTAAGCTTAATAGCAACTTACTATTACTGCCATTGTTCACTATTCACATGGATCTTTTAAACACCAAGCTGTGGAAGTGAGCTTGAGGTTTTGCAACAGGAACTTTCAAACCAGTGGTTGACATCGCCACAGCTTTGTTTTATGCGATGTTGGGTCTCAGAGGCCTGTCCGAGGTGTACAACCAAGTGTGATAACCTGTTAAATTGAAATTTTAGCCCACCTCTCAGTATTCTTATTAATATATAATTTTTCATATTCGTACACCTGCCACAATGAGCCAGTTTTTCAACAGTGCTCGTGGCATTTATCTCTGTCCTCTGAGAGAAGGCACTGTGGCGCCAATAAACACAGAAACAGATCTGATTTTGATGACAGTCACTGGGCTGATGTTGACCTCTCACTGCTCTGTTTTCAGCCACTAATCATCTTTGTTTTCATCTTTCTTTCTGTTCCATTGCTTATTCTCATGTTGCTTATGTTTTCTTCAGGTTTTACGGTCTTCCTGTTTTTTGGCCCTCGCCTCATTTGGTCATGGTTCGGCCATCAGAAACACGAAGTGGACCCAAGAGCAGATTCAGAACAGAGACTTGATTGTGTGAACTGAGTGCTTTATTTACAAAGTGACCCTGTGAAAGGCAACGTGAAAGCATGAACTAAAGCTCTGAGCAGGACTATGAATACTTAACATGAGCTATGAACTAGACTTTGAACCAGGCTTTGGGTAGTTAACATGAACTATGATATTCTAGACCGAGATTAACTAAATACAATATACATGGACAGGGAGGCTCCAGCCTAGGCCGACTGGATACAGGTGCTCGAGCATGTCAAACAAACTGTGGTTCAAGAGCTTGTGGTCTATGGCACTGAAACCAAGGGAGAGGAGAAACAGGGTGGTTCTGAGGATTGAATGAATACACATCCAGTAAAAAGTCTTAATGTCTTACTTTGTATGCAGGTGAAGTGATGCAGGATGGGGAGGACGTGAGGTAGAGGCCTGGGTGAGTCCAATCGAGAATTTTCCCAGGTTTTCAAAACAGAGGAGCAGGGAGGCAGGTGAGGCAGGAGAGCAGGCAAAGAAATGTTACTGGCTGTGAGTGAGCAGAGGAGACCAGCAACCAGGCGTGAGAGGTTATTGCAGGGTTGGGTGTGGATTTTTCGTGATCCGACTGAGACGACAAGAGGAAAAGGGTAAGTACAAGCACTATGGAAAAACACAAGGTTAGCAGACAATCTGGCAAAGGCTGGTCTTAAACACAACCGGTCTGATTAGCTCCAGGTGTGACTCCTGGGAGGGGCGATGAAGGCTCCACTCAGAGGAGGAGAGCAGGCACTGTGGAAAAATTACTGTGACTCACCCAGACCATGACACATTATGCATGACACATCCTTCAGAGGCCGCATTTGAAGGTGGATTGCGTCACAGCCAGGTGATGAAGGCTGTCCCAATTCGAAGGCTCCTCCAAATGCAGCCCACAATTGCGTTCATTTCCCCGAATTTGAAGGATGGATCGGGTGTATCCTTCCCATGGCCCAACCTATCCCAGAATTCATAGCACGGCGAGCCAATTCCAGTTTCCAACAATGGCAACAGCTACTTAGTTTTAATATTACTCTTATTACTCCTTCTGGGTCACAAAACAAACTTTTAACATATTTTCAGGCCAGAATGCAGGTGTGTAAACTTCAAATATCTGCTCAGTTTATCAAGAGATCACATATTTGCTAAAGTGCTCTGACGTTTTCAGAGATGTCTGTTACCCACCAGCTTCAGAGGTAGCCGGGGGGTCAAGGCTCACTAGAGCTGACGAGAACACCGGACCCCCTTTATATATTTAGAAACCCCCCACAGTTTTTAGCTGCTCAGGTTAAACATGATCTATAAGTCACTTGGATAACTTAAAAATGTTATTGTTTGGCTTTTTTCAGATTGGGCATTCAGTTCCTCTCTTCCTGTCACAAAAGCCTTCAGATCACATGACTTCCTCTTGCCTGTGTTGACATGTGATCAGTGGCTGTAGTGAAGTGACTTAAAGCTCCTGCAGGGCTGAACGCGGTGTTTTCCTGCTCTGATTTCTGCTGCACTTGGCTGACATTTACAACGACCTCTCTAAGCCCAAAGAGTCGGTCCTTACAAATGTCACTGTGTCTCCGAGTCAGCAGAGAAGGACACGTTCTTGGCTTCCACGGCGTCTGCATGGAGCCATGCCGTTTGCCAACCATCCGTTTGGAAGAGCAAGTAAAAATGTCAGAGCAGCATCTCTGCTCACATTAGGCCAAGTGTGAGTGCCAACTGTGCCACTTTAAAGCTGCAAACAGGGAAACGATGATAAGGTTAATGGCTGTGAGTCTGTCAGCTGATGGGCTTTTCCTTTCAGTATTCTGCAGCGAAGAGCAGAAGATATCAGGACAAACATGAAAAACTCCAGATATTTATCTCTCACCGAGCGCTGCTCATCAATGAAGATTCCTGATTTTAAATCTTAAACTAATTTTAACAGATGCTAAACTGATAAATTAAACAAATCAGAGTTCCACCTAACCACTCACAAGCATTTCAATGCGCAATGACTTTAATACATCTTCCAGCTGTGACTCCTAATTTTCTAATATGTTGTATTTTTATATTAGAAATGTTATGAGATTCAATTTACCCAGAACTTAAAACCACAATGATGCTGTGCATGTCTGCAACATGTAGGAAGGTTTTCTTAAGTTTGACCTTTTGTTGGTGATGTGAGCAACATGCCCGGGCTCGATAATCATGATATCAGGCATGATGGTCTTTTGGTTTTTTGGTTGTCGTAAACACGTGAAGCTTCACTGGCGCCAACCCAAAAAACCTGGATCTGAATACCTGTGTCCTCAGACAGCTCATACCTGCCAGCACTCCAGCTGAACTCAGACACTGACAGACTCAGTTGAATGTTTTGATTTCACTGTCATTCTTTCATCCAGTTTCATATTCATTTGAGTTTTCTTCAGTTTTTTTATTTGGTTCCTGCCTAGTTTTCAATTCTTTTAGCAAAGAGTTTCCGTTTCTGTCTCAGTCTTGAGTTTCATATTTACATTTCTCTTTCAGTGTTTAGTGTGGTTATTTTGTTGTTTCCTGTTTTATTTTGAAAGTGTCTCCAGTATCTTGTTTTCAGTTTTATGCCTCATTCGTGACTTTATTACGTTCATCTGTTTCTCGTCCCCTTCCTCAGTGTGTGTGTGTTTTGAGTGTATTTTTGTGTGATTTTCTATTCAAACTAACTGATTCTAGTTGTGACATTCAGAAGTTTATTTTATAAAACCCTTTTAGCCTGACTAATATGTGTTCCTTTATATTTCTATAAAACCCCCAAATGCCAGGGCAGCTCAACTATAAGCATTAACAAACATAAATGGGACAAATGTTAATATAACATAGCAGATGTGATAAACTTTACAGCTGTACTATCCTGTCATCTCAGTTTTAGTCTGATTTTGGTCCTCTCATGTTTTACTCTTAGTTTTATGAAGTAAAGAGGTCCCCTTTCACCACGTTCAGAACATGATCTCTCCTAACAAAGCTGACAGAAGCTATCAGTACCCATGAGTTTGCCTCTGAGCTGTCATTGTCGCATGACTGTGTTAGAGAGCAGAGAGCAGATTTTGTGGACTAAAAAATCCTCCTGCTTCTGGTTTTTGCTGCAATAATGCTCTTAGGCTAAGTCTGATTATTATCACACACTGATGTTCAAATCTAGACCAAATAAAAGTTTTGATATTGTGTTTCTGGCTTGTTGCAGGTTGTTTGATTCCAAGTGTTCCCCATTAAACACTTCCTGTCAGCCATGAGCCTGGCTGGGTTCAGGACCGGCCAGGCTTCACTGGGTTTGCAGTGCTGACAGATGGCCGGTCCCAGCCTGGCCTGAGGTGGACTGTAAGATAAACACAACATGCAGCTGAGTTCAGATCTGTTTGAGCTTCTGCATGTTTAAAGACTGAAAGGCTATCAGAGAAGCTATCCACCTATGACTATGAGTTTTAACATAAAGTTTTAAGTAATGTTTTTATTTTTAGTCACAATCTTCATTTTACTGGTTTAAAAGACTAAAAATAATTATTTTTATAAAGATTCACTGTCTGCAAATATTGTGCCAGTTAGTTTGCTGTAAACTAAAACTGAAGCACCAACATATAGTACCTTTTATGTCCAGCAGAGGCTCTAGATCACAGGTGTCGAAGTCCAGGCCTCCAGGGCCGGTGTCCTGCAGGTAGATGTGTCCTTGATCCAACACAGGTGATTAAAATGTCTAAATTACCTCCTCAACATGTCTTGAAGTTCTCCAGAGGCCTGGTAATGAACTAATCATTTGATTCAGGTTTGTTGACCCAGGCTGTTATCTAAAACCTGCAGGACACCAGCCCTTGAGGCCTGGAGTTCGACACCTGTGCTCTAGATGGTGATGGAGGCACATCTGTAGCTGCTAGCTGTCTGCTAGGCTTCACCTCAGCTAATCGGAGTCCCTGAACCCGAGTTGGTTCCCAGTCCTCATTAAAAAAAAATTGTGTGGCTTTTTGAGACTTTTCTGGGGAATATGAAAGTTTACAAACTGAATTTGTAAACTCTTAAGTCACTGCTAATCCTCATTTATTGTCCAGCAGGGAGGGACTCCTCTGAAGTCAGACTTAACAGAAGTCTGAGTTTATGGTCTCAGGTGCCGGTTTCAGGTCTGCCTGAATAAAACAAGTTACTTTTTTAAATTTAGGTCCCATCACAGTTGGAGAGGAGCAGGAAACTGACGCCACACTCGTCACGCCCAGTTTCAAAACTCCAAGGTGGCGCTCAGCTCCAGGCTTCATGATTGGTGACGTCACACGGCTATGTCCATCTTTTATATACAGTGTATGGTTCAAATCTCTTGTTATGTTTTGCGTTTTTATATATCTCTGTGCTCATGTGCTGGTGTTTCTCAGAGGTTGTTCTTAGTGGTTTGTTTCAGTCTTGGTCTGACTGTAGTTTTTTTTGTTTGTTTTTAATGCCACTTTGCATAAACAATTGAAAAACAAGTGCAATTACAGCTTTGCAGTTCTGGATTTCTTTGTGGTATTTTTCTTTGCAATGATTGAATTTTTTTCTGTCTGTTTCCTCCCATTTGGGTCTGTTATTTGTACTTTGTGGTAAATGTATTTGTAGTTTTCATTTCTTTTGCAGCCATGCCTCTCTTAGTTGTCTTTGTGGATCCATCTTACCTCTTTTGTGACAATGTATTTCTTCTGTTGTCTCTTTGTGTCGCGTCTGTTTGTTGGTGTAATAACTTTTTAGGACTTTTTATGTTTTTTTGTGGGGTTTTTTTTTTATCCTTTATGCTCTTTATGCAGAGCTTTGTGTTGTTGAGTCTTTATGTTCATTTGACTGACACCCGAAGAACAATTGTTGTTCAAACTAAAGCTCTAGCCTTATGAAGTGAACATTAAACTGACAATGTGAAACATACTGGTGTGGGGGGAATGCTGCTGGGGCTGAGCTGGACCTCGACATTTTTCCCATGCTGGCTGTGGTCCTGCAGACTGATAATAAAATCTCAGCACCAGCAGCCGGCATGTATCTCAGGTCTGAGTCCATTCAGAGTGAGTGGAGCTTAAAAAACTTGCAGTAGCCTGGAATAGTAAAGCAAGCACAGAGAAGACTTCAAGAGTCTTGCCGCTGAGCCGTGAAATGAAAAGTAGCAACTGATGTAGCAGACCTGGCCGGGGTGGGGGAGGGTATCAGCAGGCAGCCGAGTGTCGAGGGACGGACGAAGGGAGTGAGCTGCCTGTGAACTACAACCAGGAGTGCAGAAAGCTGCAATTCAGCCGGGGGCACAGCAGGTGGTGCTCTGAAACAGTCGAAGATAAACAGGAGCGAATGGAGCTAAAATGATTCTTTCCACCAGACAAAAAAAAAAATTCCAATATTTATTTAATTTCACTTTCAATGTTTAAAAATCTAGCATTGATAATGTGTCTGACGTAAACTGTAGTACGACATTCAAGGTTTAGTTTCTCTCACAGTGAAGCTAATTTTCCCCATAGATACTCATGCTCATGCTGATTGGACAGTTAGACTGGCAAAAACTCCAACAGATGTCAGGAGTGTAGTTAAAGCCCAGCAGAAACTTTCATGTGTGTAGAAGAAGCAGCTGGTTTTGCTGGCTGAAGTTGATGTAGGTAAAAGTCACAAAAAAGCAATATCATTTTGTCAGGGCAAGCAAGGTGTTCTGTACTTGCCCAGTGAAGTCTAAATATTTGCACAATTTAATACCTAAAAAAGTGTCATCTATTAACATCTACTATAATGTCTTGGCTATTGTCTGGGGAAGGAAGCTGAACTCGGTTTGACGTGGAACAACTGGAATCTAAAGTTTCTGCTGAGTTTGTGTTCTGTTAAAAAAACAGTCTAGAGCTTGTCACCCTGAAAGATCAGCAGCATTTTCTGGTTATTGTGGATAAACCTGTGGACTTTGATGGGAAACTGACAGGGCATTAGCGAGCTATACAAGCAGCTGCTAGCTTTTACATTTCAAATCTACTTATGCTTTAAAAAAATATCCTGAACCGTCAGGTAAACTGGAACAGGCCCACAACAAATCCAACATCTACATCATTATGACGTCTTGCTTTTAGCAGCACAAAAACTTTGCGTTAAAGCACAGAGCAAACTTCAGACTGCTTCCTTTTCTTAACTGCCACCACATTCTCCTTTAAAGGCTTGCAGACAGAAACACGTGAACCCACACCAAGTCTAATCTACCTCATCCAGGAGAAAAAATACTGCCCAAACTCTTTTTGCCTCTTAATAACGTCAGAAAGTGATGATGACTGTAAGGGCCCATGACTGACAGGGGCCCTACAAAACATAAACTAGCCTTTTTTAAATGAAAATTTTTAACCTATCGCCATAAAATAATGTTTGCTTGTTTTATAAACACGTGTGTTTCCCAGCATTAGTTTTCTTTTGTTTTTGGCAGCAAAAAATAAAAAATAACTCAGCCCCTTACCCCGCCTCCTCCCTCCTCATTTGGTTTGGTCCAGGTGCGCTCTTAGGTGATGCTGAGTGGTAAAACGGTAGGATGGCTCTATTAAAAGGTGAGGTGAGGTTTTAAAAAAGAGAAAAGAGTATTTACTGGTATCCTAGCATTAGCTAGCTTACTTCATTTCTAACAGAAAATAATGTGTTTGTGTTAATTAGCCAACATTCACTCTTTGCACATATGTGAACTCACCTGCTGACCTGCTGCCAGGCCACACAGATGACACCTCTGGGTCACACCCACTCACAACTCCCCACACCCACACTGCTGACACTGAACCAGCCCACTGATACCTGAGGTAGCAGGTGGGCTTAGTAAATGTGTCTGAGGGAGGCACCTTGCGAATTATATTATTTTTTCTAAACACTATTTATTTTGTAAGAATATCATCATCATTATAACCAACAAAAACAGAGTATTTTTGGAGAAGTGTGTGATGCTCTGCATATATTTTGCATGCTGCCTGTGACTGTTACAGGTGGAGAGCTTTCAGTAAATCCGATTAAAACTTGTCTGAGCTCCACCTGGTCTCAGGACAGATATTTTTGTTGGCTTTACTTTGTTTGAAAACTCATACCAAAACTATTATTTAAGTTTTATTTGCCAATACTTAATATTATAAATAAAAACGTTTAAGCGGTAAAAAATGCACCATTTTATAGATCAGAATTTATACTTACCTTCTTCCAAAAATTAACATATGTTTTATTTGTATTTGTTGTAAAGTGCCAGTCAATGTGGAAAAAAATAACGTTATAATTGAAAATATTCAAATGTAAAAAATGACACACACACATATGCCACCAATCTTTCAATCTTTTGTAGTATTAAATTTGTGGGTCTAAAAGTGATTATTATTTATTTATTTTAACTTGTTTATTTTTAGAGGCAGCTAATAAAATCTAACAGAAAGTTTAACCTTTAC
The DNA here is from genome assembly GCF_057381845.1 of Rhamphochromis longiceps. NCBI lineage: Eukaryota > Metazoa > Chordata > Actinopteri > Cichliformes > Cichlidae > Rhamphochromis > Rhamphochromis longiceps. The sequence goes on along the minus strand of NC_140573.1, from coordinate 19,452,039 downwards.
AGTTACACACTTCAAGTGCATGCTAACGGCGATAGTGACGATAGCCGAAGAACAGGTTCCAGTTAGAGGACCAGACTCCCCCCCCCACCGCTGAGCTCGGCACAAGGGTGTGGTGCTTCTACTCTGTTTACTTCATGGACCATCAGACACTATATACACCTGCTTTTTAATTATTGTCAAAATACCTCTAGACTCTGTGGTTACGATGGGAAACATCTCCTGTCCTGTTTTAGTTCTTGCTGGTGTATTTCAGTGATGACTGCTGTATTTTGCTCTGGTTCAGTTTGTTAAACACTGGAGGAAGATTTATTTTCTTTCTTTCTTTGTTTCTCCTTTCCCCTCTGTAAACATCAGCATGTGTCACTGTGAACAACTCATTTACGTCTTTGTGTTCATGGAAACGAATCATCACGAGTCAGCATGATTTTGTTCTTCAGTAGGAAGTATGATTTTGTGACAAGTATGCACACTCTCCCACCAAAAAGAAATAAAATGAAATGAAATAAAATGAGGTCAGCTGCAACACCTGCACATACTGATGAGCAGGCCTCTCCATCAGTAAGTGACAGGACTCCGAGTGCTGCAGGGAGCGTGACATCACTTTCACACACAGAATCTTTGTGATGGACTGACTTCAGTGATCTGACGTGCCCACCATAAGTGCTCTAAAACTAATCCAGCTCTGGATGGAAATGCTGCCATACCCTCATCAAAGCTATAAAAAAATCAGAGTCACTTTCTTATGGCCTTTTGTCCAGATAAACCGGACAAACTTTTCAAAGACAACTGTTTTATCCCCAAATATGAACTTTATTTAAAGCTCACACAGCAGTTTAATTTAGAGTGCATTTTGAATGAATAATGTATTAATAAGTAATACAAACTAATTGTAAACAACTGTCATGTGTAGGACTTAGACTTTGACCTGTGGTCTCTGCTATGAAAAAGTTGAAAATAATGGGGGAAAACAAATCAAACTGGAGACGGTGCTTATAATTACAGAAAATTATTTTAGTTCGGTAGAAAATCTGAATATGTGTCTGTTGTTTCTGCCACCTTTGGTCATAAACCCAGATGACTGTTGACCCCTCAGAGCGCCTCTGGTGGAGACCGGAAGTGCAGACAGAGGCAGGTCCGTGTTACAGTTCCGTGCTGCGGCTTCTCTGCGGCCTGTGTGAGGACCAGTGAGCGGAACCTCCTCACACTTAGAGCACATGAAGAAGTAGTCCCTCCCACGCGGCTGCCTCTGTCCGTGGTGCTAGGGTCGGCTCCTCCGCGGTGCTGCGCCTCAGAGACGCGTCACAGCGTCGGTCTGAGACAAGCTGAAGTCCGCGTGCAGCTCAGGGTCCGGAGTTCTCGGTGGATTCAGACGTTACCGGCTGCCATCCCCGCTCTTTCATCTCCCATCACGCTTACTGCCGGGGCGGCCCCGCCACCTCCGCTACCTCCTTCACGCTCATTGGTTCTCCTTCTTGTCGCTTTTCCTTTGCAACTCCTGATTGGCTTTCCTCCATCAACCATGCTCCCGTTTTTATTTGCAAGCAGTCTGGACCAATCGCAGCTTGGCTTGCGGCCAGAGGGCGGGAGGAGGAAGATGGGGCGGGGCCAGAGTCAGACTGACAGAAATGGGGGAGAAGGGGCAGATTTGTGAGGAGAAACTAACCCAGCAGAGCTCTTTGTGCTCATGTGACGAGGTAGAAAGTGTACAGGGGCAGGTGTGGGTGGATGTTCTGCTGAGGGGCATTTCTGCTACCCCCCCCCCCCCCCCCCCCCCGCGTCTCTGTCTCAGGAAGGTGAGAGTGGAGTGAACGCTGCTGCTGCCATGTTTAAACCTGCAGAGCATCCATGTTAAAGGAGTAAACAACACAAAGACTGTTCTGCCCGAGTCAGCTCCACTGCGACGCTGGGCAGGAGTTTAAACAAGCATTATTTCACATGTATGACAGGAATAACATGTGTTCACGAAAAAAAGCCACACTGGGTTTATTTTTGATAAATATCCACACTTAAAGTCATCTTTATTTTTTTTTAAATAGTTTTAATTTGTATAGTTGATGTCACATGTAACAAAAATCAGTCTTTTATGAATGCTTCAAATCCAACCTATTTACATCACTACTTACTGTTTAATGCCTTTAAATACCCATCCTTTCTTTTCCTTCCACTCAACCACTTTAAGTGAACATATTTTGGTGTGTTTGTTTGTTGTGTTAAAAATATCAGTGCAGATGTGCCTAACTGTGAAAATGACAAAACCTTTACATCACAAAAACATACACAATGTGAGTTTGGTGTAGTTTATTTTTTATTAAATCAACAGGTTTTCATTTCTGACTTTTACTCATATTGTGTATCCTGATGCAGCTTAATTAACAAAATAACTGTGCATGTGGTACCTAACATCAAAACATTATGACTCAAAGAAGCAGCTGACACAGCCTACATATTATTTATCATGCACATTAAGTATTAATGAGGGTTAGGATATTATTAGTAGAGAAATCTAAAGTTGCTGTGAGTTTCCAAACAGGTGAGGGTCATGTGATGCAGGTTGGCTTGTGTGAACTGGGTGTAGCTGTCATATTAAAGCCCTGTTATGACTTTTAAAGCTTTATTATGTTTATTTTCTGTAAAGCTGCTCACAGTTTTTGTGTGTTATTTTTAATCTCATTTAATGGTATAAAAATACAGTATCTAAGCTTAAAGTGATTATTATATGTGGGCATCCTGTGGATAAAAGACCATTTTCGGATGTTAGGTAAGCCTTTAGTTTGTTAGTGTTGCAGCTGAAGAAACTTTTTATAACTTATATCCTAAATCTATGTGGATTTTCTATACATGTGTTATATATGTGTTATATTTATAATTGAAGTCTGTAGAATAACTAGAGATTTTGTAATGACTGTAATGAAGCAATTTTATTTACAATCCAGCACTTTAGGTTTGAATGTGAAAAGCTCAGTGTAATTCACACATTGACCAGCTTTTATTTATCTTTTCTTTTAACTAGACCTCTCTGAACCATCAGAGTGTGACTAGGTGCCGTTTTATTGCGACCAAAGGGGTAAAAACACGACTTTTAATCATAAAACCTGACTGTAACTACCCCCCCCCCCCCCCCCCCCCCCGCTCACTGCGCATGCACAGTGAAGCAGGGAGGAGGGGGTCTGCTCTCGCTGCTCCATCCGGGAACTTCAGAATTACCATTGACAGCCGAAGCGCAACTTTTCCCCAGGCAAAGTGAAATCAAGCCGCGGACTCGGACAAAATATAGTCCCCGTTTTTCAACTTAAAATTAGCGAAAGAAAAGCGACCCGGCTGCCCGGTCAGACCCGTCGACGCTCGGTGGTCTTCTGGAGAGGAGCCGTGCGAAGCCCGAGCTCTTCCCGCCGGGTTTGGAGCACTTTTGAAGACGGGCGGAAAGTGGGTGATGAGTCCTGGGCTGTAAAAAGAAGCGAGAACTTGCTTTGCAGCCCGAGTAGTTCTTCTTTCAATTGTTATTGTCGCTTAAAAAAATCTTTAAAATCACTCAAACTTGGTCTCAGCCGCGTCGAAAGTGGGAGAAAAGTGCTTTCCTGGTCGGAACATGGAACTACAAGGCCTGCAAGAGGCGCTGAAAGTAGAGATCCAATGTCATCAGGTAAACGAAACATCGTGTTGTTCTCGCCTTCAGTGGCGTTCCGAGCAGCGGGCTCAGAGCTGCTCACTCCCGGGGAGCAACTCTGCGACATCTCGCTGCTTAAAATGTCCGCCGGCGGCCGTTTCCCGGTCCCGCTGACCGAGGGCACTTTGGGCAGCACTTTGTCTGATTGCCGTGGCTGTTTTTCTGCGAGCAACAAGAATGTGGAGCGGTGATAATGCGGTGCTGCTGCTGGTGCTGTGTGGCGATCAGGACGCGACCTGAATATTTATGAAGAGGTGCAAAGAGTGCGGCTTTGTTAACTTGAGGCACTTTTTCCTGCATGTAGTGGCGCAGATGAAGCGGCAGCCGCAGGTAATTATGGCCGGACTGTGTGAGAAACTTTATCGGCTTAAACCCGCTCTGCGTGAAGTTTCCCCGCTGGGTGGGGGTCTCTGAGGGGCATACCGGGGCCGCTTCTCTGCCCCGCTCTGCGGGCTGGAAGTGGCTCCTGCTCGGCCTCTCAAAGTTGTGTAATGTTGGGGGAATTTTAGCGTCCATTTTGAGTTGGTCGACATGTTTCTGGAGAGCGGGGATGAGAGCGGAGCGGCTCGGCGGACAGATGGAGGAGCTGTGCCGGACTTTGAGTACCTCACACAGCTCTCAGAACCATCATGGAGTAGTTTAATTTCAGCGTATTTGACACGGTTTACTCTGCTGCTGTTAGTCCCTCTTGGTCACATGACCTCAGAGGGTGCCTTTGATTCGCTTTCACTTTTCTTTAATACTCGGTCTTTATGTGGAGGTGGCGGATGTTTGGTTAACTTTGAGGCGGATGCTGCGGAGCGTGGAGCCGGGCTGGATGGTGTTCAGCACCGCGGACAGCTCCTCGGAGCTCCTCCGCGGCGCTGCACCGCCCCGCCGGCCGGTCCCAGCCCGGCAGCAGCGCACCCAACTTCCCCCTCATTTATCAGAGGAAGAAGAAGGAGCTGCTCTCCATCCGTGCACTCTTTCTCTTCTGTTTGTGTCTCACTTTATTTCCTACACAGTGCAGCTTCCTCAGCTCCTGATTGGCTGCTGGTAAACTTTAACTAATCCATCTTCTTCTTCTTTAGTTTGGTAGTGGAAGCTTCCATTTTGAGAGGAAAAAAAAAGGGGGGGGGGGGGTTACTACCTCCTGCCCCCCTCCTACTCCTCCTTTTCCTCTTCCTCCCCCTCCTCTAGCTGAAGAGGAAAAAAAGTCTGCAGAGTTTCAGGCAGGAGGAGGAGGTGGTGGAGTAAAGGGGGGATGGGCCCCATTCATGCCTAACATTACCATTTTGATTGCTTTGATGCTGTTTTTGGTGTGGAGGAGCAGGGGGAGGGGAGGCAGCGACAGAAAGCTCAGTCAGCACGGCACACCGATGTTTTTAATTACCACGCTCCTCTTTCTCTCTTTTTAGTGACCTTTATGTTTCCTCCTTAAAACACAGCGGCCTTCAATCCTCCATGCACACGTCTAAACACATTTATCTACATTTACAGAAATAACATGAACTCACAGCCGAGCAGGAGGGTGGGGGTTAGAGAGGTAAAAGGAAAAGCCCTGGAGGTCATTTCAGGGTCGTGGTTTGAGGCCTAAAGGTGGATGTTTGTGAGGAGCGTCGGAGGAAAGGCTTCGATATCCACAAATATTTGAAGCAAAAATTTGAGAGAACTTTCTCCACGGCGCCCCAGAACCAGCTTTAATGTGTTTGATGAAGGCATGTCACAGTTTACCTTCAAAGTGCAAACATTCAGAGCTCTTTATTTATTATTACAGCATTTTTGAGCCCTCATAACTTCATATCTACACCAAAAAAAAATAACAACACATTTTTAAGATCAGTTTTATCCCACTGTGAGAGTTTCCATCTGAAGAACTGTGACCTTCAGTGAGGATCCATCACAGTCTGAATAAACTGCAGTTTGATCTGTGACATGGAGGAGCAGAAACCAACACTGGTGTTTGATCTGTTTCCTTCACAAAGTGCATTCTGGGTAAGTTTTGAAGGCTGGTATCAGCATGTAGGACGGTGGAGGTGTCTGTGAGGCACCTGAATGCTCTACTTTCACCTACATGTGATGCCAGGATCATCTTCAAGTTGTGATTTATTTGCTATACTTAATGTTTAACACTCACGATTAAAGTTTAGGGCTGTAACATGATGTGGTAGTAAATTGTGCATATGATGTTGATTAAACAGCTTCAGGTCCTGAAAAAGTTCTTTAAAAGCCTTGAAGGGGGGACTGGAAGGGCCTGGATCACAGACTGAGCAGGTGCAGCTGATGTTTGAAGAAGGATGAGGTGTGATGGAGCCGAGAGCTGTTTTTGTGTTTGGAAGTGTTGTTTCTGGTATTTCAGGCAGATATCGTTTACACAATCCCTCAGAGGCCTTTAGCACAGCGGTCTCCAACCTTTTTTGCGCCACGGACCGGTTTATGCCCGACAATATTTTCATGGACCGGCCTTTAAGGTGTCGCGGATAAATACAACAAATAAAACTAGTACTGGTACCGAAAAAAAGAAAATTTATTCATAACACACGTGAAAAGACCCAGGAAAACCGAGTTAACGATAAAAACGATAACAAAATAACGCTGAAAACCGATAAAACCCCTGAAAACTATACATTTCACATCTGAGCTTCAACTCTTGCGGCCCGGTACCAAACGACTGACGGACCGGTACCAGTCCGAGGCCCAGGGGTTGGGGACCGCTGCTCCAGCACATCCTGTCGTCTGGTCCCCTATAAAGGCAGCTTTAGCTCGCTTCACATTCATCTATTCATTTAGTTTATTCAGCTGATTTAGAATTAAAGTTCAAGGAAATTTGATTAGTTTCTTCTTTTTCTTTTAAAGTTTGGAGAAGTCTCAGTTTTCCAAAGTCTGATCTCAGTCTTGGTCAAAGTAACTGTGGTTATGATCATGCAAGTTAGTACAAAAGCACCTCTATAGTCAACAGGAAGTTAAGAGTAGAGAGCATTAAAAGAAAATGCATCTGTAATTATAGTTTCATATGAAATCATTTTTTAAATCATCATTAAATCTTTTTTATCATTTATTCTCAGTAATAAAAAAAGGATCCATGTTGAACCTCCAGTGGTTTCGTGCCCCATCAGTGGGGCCCAGGCCCACAGTTTTAGACCCGCTCAGTGATTTTATTTGTATGAAACGTTTCTTCTTTAAGTTCATTTCGAAATTGGGATGATGTAAACGCTCAGGTCTCTGCTGTTTTGAATTTTCTTAAAGGTCGGGCTGGTTTCAGGCGTGTTCCTCACCTTGCGTAGAAGCAGGTGGAGCTCGCTCAGGTGTCTGAAGGTAAATCTGTGTGTCTGTGGATGTGGAGCTCAGGTGAGCACAGACTGATGACAATAGACGTGGCGTGATCTGTGACAGCAGGGCTGGATGTCTGTAGAACCTCTTTAAATCAGTCCAGCTGAATGCTTTCACACACATTAAAGATCCAGCACCAGATGATGCTCGACAGGTATGATTCCATGTACCCAATCCTCATCATGTTTATCACACACAGTGGGTTACTTCTCACATTCACATCTTGAAAGTTTAATACTGAACATTAAGTGTATCTCTAGTGTTTAGTTGTGGTGCATTGACATAGGCTGATGATGGCCTTACATTAGTGTGCGCTGTGTGTTGATGGCGAGTGAGAAAAGAACAAAAAAATAAAACCAAACAATAAAACCGTAAAGTCAGGGAGGCGCACTGACTGCAGGATCTTTGATTTGATTGGTCGCTAGGCAATGTGTATACCTGTTGATCTCTTATCTGGAGCAGGTTAAGTCTGCAGCTTAATGTTGCCATGGCGATGTACCTTGCAAGGAAGTGAATCACCTGCTTAGTTTTTGATTTATTTATTTTTTTCATAAATAAATTGAAGCAGAAAAGTTGAAAGTGGTGCTGTGAGTGTGAGCGTCTCTCCTCGGCTGACGTGCCCACCTTTCACCTGGCTGGTGCTGGAAAGAAAATGACTTCACTGATTCGTTGCCGCTCTGCTTGCTCCCTGTTGCGTCATGGCGGTCTCGTCAGGCGGAGCCCATCAGACGTGTGTTTTTAATGTTTGTCCCATTTCTGTGCTGGAAGTGAAACAAAGACCACACCAAAGCCATCATCTGTAACCATGGTTACATCTCACTTTAACCGTGTGCGAGCGTCATTAAGGCTTTTTTAAAAGTTTCACATGGCTGCAGCTGCACAGATATATGTATGTGATGAAGAGGGGGGCGAGGAAGGCTGCTTTCATCGAAATGTGTTTGTGTGAATGCAGCCCTCTGATTGGCTACTGCTGGATGGTGTGCTTTTTAAAGGTGATGGGTGACGCTGGAATGACCTCATGTTGATCAGTGAGGTTAGAGGACATCACTGAAGCATCAACTGTTCCTCTGACGTTCAGCAGAGGCAGCAGTGAGTCAGTCCCACAGATGCCCAGGGTTAAAACCTTACAGCGGAAATGAACATCTTTACAACCTGACAAGCTGTCAGCTGTTTCTACTGGGTGAACTCTGTGAGGTCTCAGCCATCATCAAAAATAAGCATCCCTGACCCTCAGCCATAAGAAAATTGCATTTTGGGCCTTTGAAAATTGTTCCCCTTGAGCCTCATCAGGCTTCCAAACAGTCACAGTTTGTTTCTAAACAACACTGGACTGATTTCCCAGACATGGTTTAAGTCTGTGACGTAAACTTTTATTTTCAAAGTGGAAATCTTCCACGCGAACCTCTCCTTTAAGTGTTCAATATAGAGTTTACTAAGTTTACCTGTCGTCCTGATAGGTATTGGCTCCAATGAACCAACGCAGCAGTGGCTGAATCTTTAACATTCAAAGGCCATCCATGTTTGCAGCCTTTAGTGTAAACGTGCTTCAGAGAAATGCTGCTGAGCTGATGTTTGCATTTATAGCTGAGATAATGACGTCAGCATGTTGTCCTGGCTTGAGGTTATCTCGGCCTACACTGGAAGGATAAGACTTCTGTAGCCTCCGAGCTCGTACAACTCACTCTCAGCATCTGCAATACTCATCACCAACTTGAAGCTGCTTTTACTTATGTAGCACCAAGTCACGACTACAGTCTCCTCATGGTCTCCTCATATTGTAAAGACGACACAGTATTAGAAAAAACCCTCCAATAATCGAGTAGCACTTGGTGACTGTGGGGAGGAAGAACTACTTTTTAGCAGGAAGAGACCTCCAGTAGGAGAAGGTTCATGTCTGTAGTTCCAGTGACAATGATGTAAGCAGTATCTGTTTGTGCTGACATCATTGTCATGCGACCAGTAATGTGTTTGTGTTTGTTTTCACTAAAATGCTTCCAGAGTCGAGGTCAGCGTGGAAACAGGAAACGTCATGCAGCCTCAGGCGTGTGTCATAAGGTTTCGAGTGAGATTTGACGACTCTAAATGAAGCAGGCGGGCAGATGAGGTGCTTAAACTTCACAGAATAAAAAATGATCATTTATTTAACTTTGTACACTGTGATCGCTGCTGAGCCTCCAGGATTCTGATAACTCTAAAACAGGACAGTGTTATTTAGCAGGAGTGATCACCTCCTGCTCCATAACCACGAGAAGAGCTGAAATCTAAAGGTCGCCAGCTTTTTGTTTTGTTTTGTGCTTTTTGGTGTATCCTGGTTCATGTTTGTGATGCATGCTGAAGTCATTTCTGCTGCTTTTTAAAGTAGATTTCAGCAGAAAATCAACCCTGACCGTCTGCTTGTGTGAGCTGCTGCTGCACACTCTCTGCTCTCTCCTCCAGCTGTGAGCAGCTGCTCTGTTTGCTTTGTGTGCCGCTCTGTGGGACGGCAGTCACTGTGTTTACTCGCTCATACGAAACCAGGTTACTCAGAAATCGGTCATCATGCGCTGTAGTAACCTGGTTTGTGAAGAGCAGGTGTGTGCATGCAGGAGCGTCTCAGTAATCCGGAGTGTGTTAGTGCTACGCTCAGATTAAACTTGTGGATACAAACGTGCAGCTTTCATGTCAGCTGAGTTTTGTCTCTCAAGGACTCTTTGGGGCTTTGAATCTCAGTTCTGTAATAAACAGTCAGGTTATATATATGCAACTTTTTTTTTTCATCACTTCCACTAAAAATGTTTAAAAACAAAAAAAAAGAGAAGGGTTTTTGACATTAAGCAGCTCCCAGTGTATGTAAAGATCAAGTTTTTACTGTCCATACTGGTACTAGTAAGACTACTAAAGTGTGTCAAGTATATTTACCCAAGTATTGCATTTAAGTCCTCAGATCAGCAGCTGTTCATACAAGTTACTAATTAAAAGTAAGATTTTACAAGCAAAGCAAATGAGGAGGTATTAAAAAACCAACAACAGGCAGTCAGCCGAGAAGAATTTATTTACCAAGTACTCAGAACAACAGGAGGACTCATCGCCTTCAGTGTAGTTCTGTCACCCACCCAAAGGCCTTTATGATCCAGTCTAAACTCTGGTTTACTGTCTAATTACAAGATTACACTGATTAATCTGTAAATAAGCAACATATGGACATAAAATGGAAATAATAAGAGCATAAAGGCAGATTTGGCCCCGGGGGGTGTCTAAGATCAGATAAGAAATCAGGCCCACCTGCTGTGGAGTCTGTTCTTTGCTCATTTTTCATTGAAATCAGTGAAAATCAGCTGAGACTTTTGGAGCTGGTTAGTGAGGCAGCGGTGGGGTGATTAGAGCCATGAGACGTGGCTGAAGGTGGGGAAATAGTGATGGGGTAAATACAGAGAGGCAGGTGTTAAAAACTGCCTGCTTACCTCAGAAACAGTTTACAGCCGTTTAAAGACTCTGCCTCCTTGGTATTCACTTATTTCAGTTTTGCACATAGATTAGTCAGTGAGGGTCAGAGGTCAGCCTGGTATACTGAGTCAGACTTCAGCTCTGCTCATTAGCTGGACATTGGAGAGCGTGGGCCAGAGGCGGGCCATGACGTCCGTCCATCCATCCGGATTTCAGGGAGCGGTACCCTCCATTTTTCCTCATCGTGGTTTTCTACGAACATTATTGCTAAGGATTGTCTTATTGCATTGGAGTCACACTGGGTTAAATATGTACACTTGGGTTTTAAGGGGTATTTATTATTTTCTTCTTTTTTTTTTCTTTTTTTTTGGGTTGTATGGAAGCCCCAAACGCAATTTCATTGTTCTTGACAATGACAATAAATAAATAAATACTAAATACTAAATACCAGCGAGCAGGAGATCTTTCCCAGCATCTGAAAACAAACTCGGGGGTCTAATCCCTCAGCGGCTCATTACCAGCTTCTGCAGGGCTGATTAAGCCGTGTAAAGGTTTAGGGATTTCTGCTGGACTAACCGTGGTTTAACAAAGCAGACTGGTGTAAAGGACAGGCTTTTCTCTGTTGAGGCCAATCTATAGTTTTTTTTTTTTGTTTTTTGTTTTTAATAACTTTGCCCTCCTTTCTTTTTGCTTGTACGTCTTAGGAAACCTTGATTGGATAATTACCTTCACGGCCTCGATGTGCAGCGGTACAAAAAAGCAGCACATTCTTAAAATGTAAAAGTACTTTACTTGAAATGTTCCCTTCTTTATTATACAGAAGTAAATATAATAGTTTTTGGTGCACTGCATTGATCTGCCAGCAGGTGATGATCTTAAAAATACAAACAAAGGATTATGAGGGATTAAACGCTTACTCGATTCCCCTAAAATATCAGCCAGGTCCTCCGTTTAAAGCCCAACTCAGCCCAAAGCTCACGTCTCAGTTACCCCCTCACTTTTCCTCCTGATGTGTCCTCTCCACACTGACACCTTTAGGCCCTCCTTCTTCTGCTTCTTCTGCTCAAACACTCTAAACCCGGTGATGTATTTCAGACTGAGCACCTCAGCAGGAAGTGCTTCAGTCTGATGTTCCAATGCAGGATGCTAACTTATCCGTCAGTATGATCGGGAGCGTCCGGGCTGGAGACCTGTCCAGGGTACCTTGGTGCATGCTGGGACACACCTGGGTCCCATCACCTTGAACAGGTTAGAGAAAACTAAGGAGCCGATTTCACAGGCATGGCTACCACAGAGAGCATCTCACTTTTAGAGAGAGGGACAGGAAGTGACTGACAGCTCTGTTTTTCAATCAGACAGCTGCAGCCAATCACGATAATCACAATGATGACTATTTTGGCTGTCACAGGTTTCCAGAATCCAGACCTCAGATCTTCAGTTTGTTATTGCAGCAGATGAATTAAAACCACTGCTCTGTTTTTCATCTTATGCTTAAAACTCCCACTGTGTTCTGTTTCTTCTCAGAACGTCATTAGCTTTTCATTGGACTGTAAACTTAGGGACGCATCACGAGTTCCCATTTTCAACCTTGTGATTTTAGATCTGATTTTGTGCCACAAACAATCCAAAACTCGTCTTTCAAAAAAACCAAAAAAACAGTAGCAATTCTGTTTGCTGTGGACGCCATCTAGACTGAATTTGCACATTTCATGGTTAAGCCTACAGATTGAATTATTTGTCCTGAAGCTGAAAAAATGGACCGCTTACTCTCTCTGTCTATAGTTAAAGCTGAGCGTTCAAGAAATCCTTTGAGAATTCATAAAGGTTTGACCATCCACAACTCCATGAAGCATTGGTGATACATCCTTGGAAATCTTTTAATTATCCACAGCTGTCACCTTTGACTCTGGGAACATGTGATGGAGATTTTTGATGAGGTGTGAATAAGAGGTGTATTTATACAAAGTTCAAAGGTTCTTGAGGAGTCTGGGCTGCTGAAAGGTCCATAAAACCTTTAAAAAAAAAAAAAAATTTCATCCATTGAGCGAACAGACTGAACATCTGTGAGTTTCAAACTAACGGTCAGACAAAATAAGATACTTAGAGTCAGATCTTGTGAAGGTCATTTTGATTAGATTGAACAGTGAACTTCAAAAATCCAGTCCTAATGGAAACCATAGTAGACCCAATCTCCACCTTCCTTATTTGAGTTTCTGAAACTTATGACAATTGAGGAGGACTCGGTACTTCATGTTTGTCATGAAGTTTTCAAACATCCAGGACTTTTTGTCCCTGTTAGCTTTAATAGCAGGTAAAATGTGTCTCAGAAGCACCCGACAAATTACTTTGTGATGCAGCAAATATTGGTGCTTCTCATGCTCTTATTTTGAAGTTTTAAAAGGCATCATTGATTATGTGGACACTTCCTTTAGCTAAGCTCTTTCTGTTTGATCTGTGCTCATATAATTTGTGGTTTTGCAGCTTTAAATCCTCATAGTTGACTTTTGAGACGTGTGTGTGTGTGTGTGTATTCAGGCTGATAGGATAACAACCAAAGGGCATCCACATATCAGCCTCACGAAGCAGCAGATCCCTGTTGAGTCTCAGAGGAGCGTAAATCTGCTCTCGTTTGTCCCCGTGCTGTCGCAGCGGCAAATTGTCCCCTTTTTTGTTTGCAGACTCGTTTTAATCATTCCTGGAAGGCACGCTCGGCTTTAATTAAGAGCAACATGGCAGGAAAGCCTGTGATGACTCCTCCAGAGGGAGGGCAGGGCTGTTCTTTACCCGGGTGTATCACATACCTTCAGACGGGACCGGGGCCGCCAGCTTTGTTTTGATTAATTCTGCTTCAGAAAGTGGAGATCGGCCGGTTTGTGCGGCGTCTTTTCGGCCGCATTACCTTCATTAAGTCCTGAAAAGAAGACAAGATGGAATTCAGGAAATTGGGGCGGCCTTTCAAGGAGCCGGCTTACAGTTTAGGGAAAGATGGAAATCAGTTTTTCTTTCATTCAAATCACTACAAAGCTCTCCACTTCCTGCACACGCTGTCCATTTTAGACAGGTTTACTTCATGCTTATTAAAACATCATCTCATAGGACCTTACAGGCTGCTTGCTATTCAACACATACTGTGATCTGATCCAAAGTCTGTAATTATTCATGGAATTACAAACATGTCAAATAGAAATACTGTAATGTCTTGCAAGGGAATACTTTTTTATCTGCTGCACAAAATAAAATAACCACAAATTATTTCTCACAAGGTGAAATTAAAACTTGACTTCCTTTTTGATCACAGGTGTTATTAATGGCAAGTATTTCAGTGCTTTTGTCTGAGGAGCCGTGTGCGGCTGGTAAACAGGTTGCAGATCACCTGCTGCAGGCGCTCGGCCCTCCATCCGAGTGACAGCTCCTTATTACAGAGCAGCAAACAGCGATTTCCAGAGAAAAGTGCTGATGCGGCGGGAGGCGAGAGGCTGCGATGAATTAACCCGTGTTGACTGCCGCGCTGCTGTTTCCCTCGCCACAGCACTCTGTCATCTCTCTGCATGCGGTGGCAGGACGTAATGGAAAGATGTTTTCTTTTCTCATGACTCGCACTGTAAAACCAAAACACACATCTGAGCTCTTTTGGTTTTACAGGTGGTGCACACATGAAAGCAGGCTCTCATGGACCACGTTAGAATCTCAGCTTCATGCATGTGGAGCTGTTACAGGTAGCATGCAGACCTGTCTGAAGGGCCAGCTTTTTAAACCAGGTCTGAGCTCGGTGGCCGGATTCACCGGCCTCTTTCTCCCTGATTTATGTTCGAGGACTCAGAGTCTCTCTGACTTTGACTGGTATTAAATGCTTTATGGTGAATTACACCCTGACAACAGTTCACCCAGACTTTTGCTCTTTTTCTGTCCTGCAGACGAGTTTTTGTTGTTTACTGTGAGGTGAACTCTTTCTGCCTCCTGAGTGACCCTCAGTAACCTTGAATCTGTAGATTCAGAAAGTCCATCTTTCTGTAGCTTTATTTGTTGTTTGGAGCTGAACGGAGAGGAAATCGTAATGAGGGGAAAGTTTGGTTAAACTGGGAGGGATCGATATGAGTGCTGAGCATGAGGTGAGTGCTCCATGCTGTACTGTAGCTGTATGAAGTGTGTGCACTCTGCAGGAGAAGGAAGCTACTGTTGCCTGCTTTTTCCTGTTGTGTGATGAGAGTGTGAGTGGCCGGAGCGGAGACGTGCCCATCGATCGTCCAAAAATATCCGATTCTATCAAAACTATTTCAGAGTTTTAAGCCTGCTGCTGAGATATGAAAAACATCTTCCACGTTAAGCTGTTCTACTGCGAGACATGGTGGAAGTGAATCCAAGAAACTGTCACTGTTTCTCGATCTGGCTTCTTTGATCCAATCAGATGGAGCAGATTGCAGCCGTGTTTTTTTCCTCTGTGAAAAAATGCAGTATTTGTGTTTCATCATGCAACCGATCGATTACTTTACTACAACAACAACAACAACAAATGCAGTGATTTCTAGTTTACAGAGCTGGAGGAAATCATAGATGGATCCTTTCTTATCATTATAATCAGTTGCTTGTGGGACTTTTCTTGCAAATATACTTCTTATATATACAGTTTTCTCAAAAGTGCATGTCCTGCATTATTAACCATTAAATTTGTAATGAAAGGTTACACCACCATAATTTCATTGCACATGTACAATGACAATAAAGGGTTATTTTGTTGTATTATATCTTTTTCTAGCCATTCTGATGATTTGGCTGATTTTTATTGCACTGCCAGTGTGAAGATGGAGATCCTTCAGGTTTAAGCGGCTACCATCCTCTCCTGTTAAGGAAACTCTAGCTCCTGTCTGTTAGCATGTATTCTCTGAGCTCCCACTCAGTGTCAGGAACAATCAAAACTACAGCGGTCTTAAAAGTGCTGAATGATTTTATCGATAAAACAATCAACAAGCAGTGGCATGTGGCCTTTTTTTAAGGCATCTCACAGAGTGGATCCTGCAGCTGTAAAGCACAGACTTGGTTTGGGAATGATTTATCGGGCAGATGTCAGTGTGTACAGACAGAATGAATCACTTCCAGCTTGTTTAATGTAACTGAAGGCGTTCCCCAGGGTTCAGTACTGGGGCTGCTACTGTTTGTTTTATATATGAACAGTCTGAGACTCTTACAGACCTTATAGCTCTTAGCCAGCAAGGTATGTGGTGTGTTCAGGTCAGATGTCATTTTGTAGACTCGGCTGTGCTGTTCTTATTTATAGAGCAGGTGAATCTTCAGTCTGCTAGCGGCTGATGTGGTCGAATGTATCTGAAATGCTGAAGAAGTGATGGGAGCACACATCCTTCAGAAGTGTGTGAATATTTGTTTGATATTATTTGAACTTTTCTGGTGACTAAGATCATGATCTAACTATACTTTTAAATAAAAGGATCATTTTTTTCACTTTTTCCATCTTTTTTTTTTTTTTTTAAAGGAAGAGTTTTATTAGTATAACAATATGACGTTATGTTAACACAAGGTCTCTTTATGCTTTAAAATATTTATTTTCTGGCATTTTCACATTTTATCTGAGTTTGTTGCCTTTTCAAATGATACTGTGACTTCCATTAAGCTAAATTTAGACACAGTTAGATCACAGGATTTAAATAGTTCTCTGCCACAGTAAAGTTGAACATTAATAAAAGTTTACATGCTCATAATCAGTGTAAACACATTATTAAACGTGGTGATTTTTCTCTTCTTCTGTGGTGACTTTTGAAGGTGGCGGGTGGAGATGTCCCTCAGCTCTGTCAGTCGGCCTTTGGGAATCCAGAGAGTCGTGCACTGAGGCGCCACGGAGCTCGGATTATCAGGCTCAGAAAACCGTGAAAATCACTGTAATAATTCAGAAATTGCCTCCCCGCGTCGCGCTGCGAGCCTCTTCTTCTGTTTTGAGGATTTGTGTTTGTGTAGCGGAGACAAAGCGGCAGCAGCTCTGTAATCTGCTCGTTTGTTTATGAGCGAGCTCTGCTGGCCTTTGTGGTGGCGGCACTTTCAGCCCCGAATCATTGCTCGATTTCACGCCGCTCTGAAATTAACTGTTGCAGCTTCGACGTGAAATATCACCCATATGTACCTGCTTCAGGAGGTCAGAGAGGTAAATCTGGCTTAACAAACATACACCTGTGCTTTTTTTTTTTTTTTATGAGGGTAAGAGGTTCACAGCAGGCCTTACAGCTATGACAACATCCGTCAAATAAAATCAATGCACTTGGCTTGTATTTTAAAATGCAGACTTTTGTTTGGAAATAAAAGTCATGTTTTTTGCAAAATGACACCAAAGTCTTCATCAGTGGTGCTGCATGGTAATGCAAAGCTGTCAGCCAACCAGTGGACACCTTAGCTTTATAAATATGTTTCATGTTTACCTGTTTGATCCCTGCAGCAGGCATTTATCCATCAGCAAGTGTCTGTGAAGACTTTGGAGCTGCGTTTCAGGCCTTAAAACGCCATCAGCACAGCGTGGATCACAGCTCAGTGTTGGGATCTTCCCTAGACTAGAAACCTGGTCAGTTTAACCCCGGTGGTAAAAGTGTCCAGGAAGACTGCAGGTCAGCTCTCATGTGTACAATAACTGCAGCGTATTTAATGAGCTATGCACAGTTTATCTTCACACCTTGAATATTTTCGTAGTATGAACGTAAAGCTGCAGGCTGATAGGGTTGCAGCTGAAGTGCAACAAAAATGTCCAGCGTGGAACTTAAAGCTCTCAAGTTTCTGCACCTGACAGGAAGTGCTGGTTCACAGGAAGTGGTTCAGGGTAAAGCGTGTGGAGAGCGTGCAGTGCCGTCGGCCTGTCTGAGGTCAGTTAATGATCTCTGCTGTCGGGACAAAAGCCTCGCTTACTGGTTTTCCTCTCCTTTAATGAACTCCCTCACACTTCTCAGCCCTCACTATTGTGGCGTTTTATCGCCGTCCTCTGCCCTCACTTTTGTGCGTCCAGACCAGCAGATAAAAAGGTTTTATCTGAGAGGGTGGGAAGGTTAAAACTTTAAGGTTTTTATAACTCCTCTGAGTCAGACGTTCGCTCATGTGTCTGTTTGTTGTGGTCACATTCCCGTGGTTCGTATTCAGCCACTCTCTTCCTCCCACTCGCGTCCTCCTCGTGTTGGCCGTCCAGCTGACCGACGCGATGAATAATGTCTCTCTGAGGCGAACGATGAGGCACGAGCAGATTCCCTGACACGGGAGTGCTTTCATGCATAAGAGATCACAGTTCAGGTTTGAGTCACTGCTCGTCTGTCAGTCGGCGGACTGAGCTCGCCAGCGACTGACCTCTTCCTCTCTGCTTTCACTTTTGTGTCCTCATGACTTCCTGCCGCGAAGACAGGAAACGAGTCCCATCAGACTTCATGCTATATGATGAGAAAATCTGACTTTTCTGAAGATTTGAAAGTAACTTGCAGGTTTGAGCTCTGTTTTAAGGTTCGCTGAGACACTGGAGGCAACAATATAGAACTGAAGGTTTGGGCTTGGATCGTTTTGGGCTCTATGAGCTTTATTAGTGAATATTCAACCATTCAACAAGACAAAAGACCGTTATGATTCATTATGAGTTAATAACCAGGACCAAATTCAGTCAATTTCATGTGTATAATGCCACTTCACAACAACAGGTGATTAGACTCTACAATGTTGGAGAGAAAACTCCCCAAATAAGATAATGATGGTGGGAAGGAAGAAATTCTTCCAGCAGAAGCTCAGGACATGAAAGACAAAAATTTGATCTAGTGAAAAATTCCTGCGTTAGAGTAGCAAAAACTTCAAATATAACATGTAACAGTCTCAAAAAATAAAACTAACAGTCAAATAACGAGAACGAGAAATTTTCACAAACGAAAGGAGCTCATCCGTGTGTTTTATCGCAGGTCAGGGTTTCTAACCTCCTCTCCCATCTTATTTGAATAAATTATGAACCGCAGCTTTAAATCAGACCAACATGAAAAATGCATAAATAAATAAATCTCATTCATTGCCAATACATTTCTCTTATTAAATGTCAGCCTTCTTTACACTGATCTGCCCCGGGGCCAGCCCGAAATGTCTTAAATTCTTTTTCTTTTTTATTCTGCCGCAGTTTGGTGTCAGTTTAGCTTCACCCTACATGAATCTCTGTTAAAGTTTTAATAAAGCTACCACAATAGCCTGCTTTGTTTTAGAGAAATTACAAGCAGATATCAGAGAGCTGGACCCACTCGTCCTGCTGTTTACCCACAGACGCAACCTGCAGAGTGTGAACTCACCTTGAAAGCTGCAATTTAAAGGACTTCTTTCCACGGAGATTAGAATCAGGTCCTCGTTGAATCATTTTTCTTTCCTGTAAAGGGCACAGCATCAGGAGAGGCGACGGTATTGACTT
This sequence comes from Rhamphochromis longiceps, assembly GCF_057381845.1. Classification (NCBI taxonomy): domain Eukaryota; kingdom Metazoa; phylum Chordata; class Actinopteri; order Cichliformes; family Cichlidae; genus Rhamphochromis; species Rhamphochromis longiceps. The sequence goes on along the minus strand of NC_140573.1, from coordinate 19,433,233 downwards.
TTTCCCTTGATAAGGTTTTCCAGTTCGGCTCGCTGTTGATAACCTGACGGCACGGCCAGGCCGGTTGAGGCCTCGGCGAGCGGCTTACCGGCTGACGCTGTGCACAGTCAGCAGCCAGGCCGGCCACAAGGCTCAGTTTATCATCAAACGCTGAGCTACATAGTGTCAGCATGCTTCATCGCACAGCAGGAAGTCAGAGAACAAGACGATGCCCAAAAACCTAAAGACAACAGAGGAAACTTTGCACCTGTGTTCATTTTTATGAACACATCATGTTCCTATTTGGTGAATATTTCACATCAAATTAAGCTTTGAGATAATGAAGCTGTGGAACAGAGACTCACCAATTGTGAGAGTGGAAGAAAAAAAAAAGGACAAATCGAGCTGGGCACCAAAAAACATATAATCCATGCCCCAAAATGTAAAACTGAGGACCTACATATCAAATGAATCTTCAAGTAACTGAATATTCAGTCGTCAGGCTGCTCTCAAAGCTCCTGATCCAAAACGCTGCTGTGTAATGGAGAAACAGTAGAACCTGGTGGAGACGGAGTCGATCCAATCATGAGACAAATACACTTTGAAGAAATAGCTGAATGACATCAGATGACCCCGACCAGCAATCCAGCCAGTCAGAAAACACGAGACAGGAAGAGGTGGGGCCATATGATGCGCAGCAACTGAACTCTCAAAATAAGAGCGAGGTCAGATTAAAAACATGGAGGTGGTCCATGATGTGGGTATGGTAAAGTCGGGTAACAACTCACAAAGATGGCCTGGCGTGCTCGGGAGTGTCGGGAGGTTAAAAGTTAACAGGTTAACCCGAGGAAGCCTTTCAGAGGAGAGTGACTAAAGCATTTTGGACTACCCTGACTTGAAATACCGAGAAACTTCAGACTGTTTGCCCCTTTTGGGGTCTCTGTAGTTTCAACTTCCAGATGAGAACCATGTTTGTGGTTCTGTATGGATTTATTTTTGATGGAAACAGATTATATTCTGGAACCTTTTCTGGGTTGGTAGAAAACGAAGAACACGCTCTGATTGGTTTACATGGGCCAACTCTTGTTTTGATGCCACCTGTCCCAAACCTGACGGATGAACCCTCTGACACTGACTGTTGATCCTCCTCCGTGAACAGGTGGGATTGTTTGGGTCCGATGTCGCTTGGTGATTTGATCAGTTGGAGGAGAGGGTGTATGGACAGGGTTGTGGTGGTGGTGGTGGTGGTGGGGGCTTCCTGTACACATCTGATTCAATTAACCCTGAGACTGACAGGATGACGGCTGCAGCAGCCTGCTGCTCCCATAACCCACTTCACCGCCGTCTGTCAGAGAGCGAGAGAGAGCTCAGTGCAGCTTCTCTGCCTCATCCTGACAGCGTTGCATCGGATTTTCATCACGTTCCTGCAGCTGCTTTTCCAAACAGCAGGAAAATGTTTGATACTTCCGTGATGCACTGCGAGGCTTGAAGTTTGGTGCCGTTCAACAATAAAGCATCAGATGAAACCTGAAAAACAGGAGAATCAGATTAAATTCAGATTAGATTTACAGTTAAAATAAAATTTTATCAGACTTAACTCGAGGTTTGATGGAGAACGGAGGCGGAGATGACGGATTACTGTGACTGACAGGCGGGTGGTGCCAGCTCTGAGCTGAAGAGAAAGTTTCTCCTTTCAAAGGGACAACTTCAGTTTTTCAACATATATACACTACCTGCCTCGCATGGAGACTGATTTTAGCACATTTTATTTTTATGTTTTCTGTCCATCTGAAAGAACAATGCCATCCAGTAATGGACACTGTCCTCACTCTTATTTTGAAAGTTCAGTCAGTGCAAACAAGTTAGCCCCTGCCCTTCCTGTCTCATGTTTTCTGGCTCACTTGTCTGGTTGCTGATAGGTTTTCTTAACGCATCTTGGACTGCAGCTGGTGATGGATCTTCTGCCCTTTCTGATCCCCGTTGGTACTCTTGCTTCACAATTTTGGATCAACTAAAAGCTTTTCAGAGAACTTTTAGAGCAAGCTGATGATAAGGAATTACAATAGTCCTCCCTAAAAGACACAGTCTTTATGCATCCTTGTTAAAAAGGACTCTAACGTAGTGTTTTCTGATTACCCAAGGGAACCATGTATAATGTAAAAGTAATCAGCCTCCACGCACAACCCAGAGGAACTCTGTGTTTACCTGGTCAAACTAGAATCTATCAGATGATACAAATCACCGCAGGTCATTTCTTTGAATCCCCAACGATGTATTTAAGTCTCTGTAGTAAATTGTGAGGTCTGACAGGAACAGGAGAAGCACATCGTGGCCTCAGAGTGAAATCATTTCTGTTGTTGGGCATCTTTTGCTGCTGGTTTTGTGTTTGTCAAAATTTTGCTGCTCGGGTCATGACAATGATGACAAAAGAAGTGAAATGACTGTGTTTGCATCATTGCTTCTGTTTGAACATGGAGTGAAATGTGAGCTCAGAGGCGGTAAATCAGCTGGAATATGATGATAAATGTTTGTCTTTGTCTTCCTGTTTTTACCTGTCAGTAATTATTTGGCGCATGAGGAGTTGGCATCATTGTTTCTATAGGCTCTGTGTCTCGTTAGAGTGAAATACTCTGAGTGTGGGTGGCGTTGGTGGGACAGAGCAGAGCATTAAAATGCATGTGACAAACATAGACTGAATGAAATGCTGTTGGGTGGTGAACGCATGAAAGTTACTCCAGCTGGCTGAGTCGACTCGCTGGCAGCTCACCTCCACAGCAGACTGTGTGTGTGTGTGTGTGTGTGTGTGTGTGTGTGTGTGTGAGAGAGAGAGAGTGGTGGCAAACAGCTGGTGGGAAAAATTAATCCAGATGTAAGCTCAGTCGTGTAACAAGAAATAAAGTTCTATTAAGTGTCTTTCTTCCAACTTAGTCACAGAACAATAAAAATAATTCAGTTAAGTTCAGTTTTATTTTTATAGCCACAGCTGCCATCTCAGAGTGTTTTTATTTTGGAATTGAAACCAGTGACCATCTCTGGGCAGTCCAGCAAGTATAGTAGGGGTGTCCATGCTCTTTTGTAGGTGGAAATAGCTGCCGATGTGCCACTTGGGTCCAGTGCTCCTTCATTTCCTCAAATCAAACAAGCACTGAGGGTTAAAATGGTCGAGGTTCTTTCAGCTCAGTGTGGATGGTCTTTCAGGTGTTTCAGTGAATTTTAACATCCAACACCTGTGACCAAGAGGATTTATGAGGTCTAGGGAAACATTCAAATAGTTTACAGTAAGATGAAACAGGATAATGTCCTAATGACAGCAAAACCTAATCTAAAATATAACATTTCTGACACTTGGTGGGGTTGTTTGTCCGACTTTCAGGCTGAAAGCGCACTCATTAGACCCAGTTCTGAAAGGTTTTGGATAAGTTATCAGGAACAACATAACTGTCCCCTGCTGACCATAAGATTTAGGCTCTTTAAACTGTGGGGACTGACTAACTGCTGGAGGCTTTGCTGGACGTTAGAGGAACTGCAGTTTTCTAGCTTTGTTTTTCATCCCCGTAGGCCAACACGTGCTTTGAAATGATCTGATTACACCAGGAAGTACTCTGCTTATCTTACAAGCCTCAGATGTTGACGTTTCTGACGTGCAGTGGGGTTATATTTTTTGCTGTGTGAAAACTTGCTGTCTGTGTTTTGAATTGATCTAACACAGTTGAGGCATCAGAAACCATCTTTTCTGAAGATTTTAAATTCTGTTCACTGACTTTGCATGTTGTTGTTGTTGTTGTCAGTTAAAAAAAATTTAAGGTGTAAAGTCTATAAAACTGTTGCCTGGCTTTACTTTTGAAGGTGGGAGAGCAGAAACATAAGAGCTTTTTGTTTGGTCGGTCTCTTGTTGTTGTTGTTGGTGAGCAGCTCAGGCTGGGGGAAGTCAGAAAAACTTGTTCAGAGTGAACTTCTGAGCTGCCCTGGTGTTAACAGGGCTCCTCTTTAATCTTTTATTTATCTGCTGAACTAAAGAGGTCATTCTGATTGAGCAGCGTCCAAAACAAAGAAAAGTCAGTGCCTCTTACTTCCTGTTTGGACCTGCCTCTTTAACTGTAGGAGGAGAACGTTTAGAGGAAACAATTAGGAGAAGATGTAGACTGGCGTTATAATTAAACACCGCCAACACACGCCTGCTGTCACCCATCCAGCCAGCGTGGGCTCTGTCTCCATCAGCACCCTGACCCCTGATTGGCTCAGATGGCTCTGTTAAGCTGGTAATTATGGAAGGGGCAGAGGTGCCGCTGCGTGAATGATGTTAAATGACTTCTTGCCACAAATTATTAATTGTTTTACTTGAGCTTTTGAACTCAAAATGTGTGTTTACATTCATGCTTTTATACTCCTCAATGTGAGCCTCATGGATTGACCTGACAGTGAGTATTTAGAGGACGATGGGCCTGATGATGCCTTGAACACCACACTGTCTCATGATTTGGCTTCTTCATGGTGGTTTTACCTGAATAGGGCAACAATAGATACTGGTTTTCAGTCAGAGCCAGTCTATTGTTAGGTTGATGTACTGTGTGGAAAGAAGTTCAGTTCTTTTGGCGGAAATATCTCATGTAATTAAGTAAATATACTCTGATAACACTTTAATAAGTAATATAATAGAGAGTGAAATAACATAATAGCACTGCCTTTGAACACAGACCACACTATTGACATTTTAAAGACCAGGTGTGCTCAAACAAGATGAAGAAAACAGGATGAAGTCAGGTGAAGTCAACCCGAACCCTAATTTTGACCCTAGGATATCAGAATGTGTAACTTTAGGTTTCCCCAATCAGGGAACACGAACGTATTCATAATTCTGACAGACATTAAAAACTTTTCACATTTAGAAAAAGAAAAAAAAGTCTCTCCTGCCTTTCTCCAAAATATAGGGTTTAGGTTCTTACCTGTGATTTTGCAGACCTCAGAAGATTAAGATGATTTTACATAGGTGAACTTCATCACCTGATGATGGGGCACAGTGAGGCGGGGCCACCTGACACAGGTGAATCCTGATTTTAGCGCACAATTCACAATTCAATAAGTTCAAGTTTCAGTGTCATTATCTGTAGCAGTGTTTAGTTTTAATGCTGTTTGGAGATTGTATTTCTTTTTAAACAAGTGTATATTTTCCATCATTGTTTTGGTGCTTAGCAGAAACCTGACTCCATCAGAGCCTTGCTAATATGCTGCCGAAATATAACCGAATATTTATTATTTCGAGCTGTGACAGCAGAGACTTTCAGACCTTAACAAAGTTGTGTTTCCAAACATTAACCACGGCCGACGTCTTCATTGGCGCGTGAGGATGCAGATCGGCGGCGTTTGTCTCTGGCTCGTCTTTGTCTTTGTGAGAAAGCGAGCAGAGCAAAGAGAGGAATGTTTTTGTCTCTCTGCAGCAGCTGGTTCCTTCTCAGCGCCGGCTGTCCAGGCCTCATTCAGTGCTCTCTGATTAGGTTTTTGTTGCGCGCGCGTGTGTGTGTGTGTGTGTGTGTGTGTGTGTAAGTGGTTCATTTGTCAAAGCTTTTTTAGGAACAAACAATGGGCTCAGTGAGCCAGCTAAACAGACATCACCAGAAAGAGGTCAATTATAGTAAAGGACTAAAAAAATAGAAACGTGAATGTTGGTCTGATTAGTCTTTGTTATGGAAACCGTTTCATAACTCGTCTCCTGCCGGCTCTGATTGTACGTCTGACATCTCTGAAGATTTAAACCATTTCACTCGCAGCTTCATGAGATGGAGAGGGAAAAAAAAGGGAACATTGAGTCGTGATGGAGCTGCCGTTTTCCTCCAGCTGCCTCAAAACAAACCGAATAGAAAACTCACAACTTGCAGAAAACAATTTCCTGCAGTTTTCCCCCCATTTAGACCTGAACTATGTGTGGGAGTGGCCGTATTTCCTGGAGCTCATTTATATACTCCTTTTAGGCCAGCATCCCACAATGCCCTGCTTTTTTTTTTTTTTTTTTTTTTTAATGCATTATTGAGTCTAGTAGCTTGCTTAAAAAGGGGGTAGAGACCTCGCCATAAAAGGAAGTAGGACTCTGCATTCAGCCAGGGTTACTTCAAAGCCCCTTTGAAAAATTGATCAGGTGGGGTTGTAGCTAAAGTAGATCTCAGGCTGCGGCCTTTTCATCAGGTTAACAACACAAAACACAACCAGGAAGAAGAAGAAAAGGAACTTATTTATGTGCATGAAAGAGAAGAAAGCTGCTGAGAATTCCTCTGTTGCTACTCATTTGAAAGATCACATCTCTCTTGTTTTTTTTCTCAAGGCTTTGATCCTCAGATTAATCATCTGCAGTATTTAAAAGCAAGAAAAGAGGATCAGAGCAAATGGAGCCAAACTGGATCCAGGGAGCATAAATTACTCTTATTGATTATCATGTTTAGTTGACCCAAAATAATGGAGATAGGCAGGAAGGTGAAGGTTTAACATATTATAACTGCTTATAACAAAAAATGAAAAATAAGACCAAAGAAAAAAATTCAAAACACAAGGAGCCAGCAGGAGAACCCGGAGACGACTACAAACAAAAGGAAGCAGAAACATTGACCTGATGAGGCCTGGAAGAAGAATAAAGCTCGGGTAATAATAATAATTCAAACCTTGCTGCACGTCACAGATTTCAGTTTCTATGCTCGTTCGCATTTGACTTTTTGAATTGACCTAATTATGTTTTCCAAACATTAACTCACAGTGCAGGAGTGATAATAAGGCACTGGTTTAATCAGTGAGAACTGATGGACTGAAAGAAAATGATACTAAGACGTGAACTAATGGTCAAAGTCTACCTGTGACTTTGTACATGGGCAACCGTGGCTCAGGGCGTTGGGAATCGCATCTGTAACCGGAAGGTCGCCGGTTCGATCCCTGGGCTCTCTGTCCTGGTCGTTGTGTCCTTGGGCAAGACACTTTACCCTACTGCCTACTGGTGTTGGCCAGAGGGGCCGATGGCGCGATATGGCAGCCTCGCTTCTGTCAGTCTGCCCCAGGGCAGCTGTGGCTACAACCATAGCTTGCCTCCACCAGTGTGTGAATGTGAGAGTGAATGAATAGTGGCATTGTAAAGCGCTTTGGGTGCCTTGAAAAGCGCTATATAAATCCAATCCATTATTATTATTATTATTACAGAGAGTCCCAGACAGGCAGTGGAGGTGAGGGTCTCCTGGTGCAGGTATCCCTACTTGTTGTTGACTTGTGTGGTGTTTTTTCTGAGAGCGTGAAGTTTCAGCGGTGCCCTCCGCCTCCTCCATGGTCTCCTTTTCTCTGTAAAAGGTCACGGGGTCGTTTTTTTAATTACCTCCACCAGATGATGACCATAAATACGACAATAAACATCACGTGCTCCACAGTAAATATCTGAGAGTCCGGTCAGGAAACTGTTCAGCTTTCTTTCTTTAGCATAAAGCACCTGGTTGTTTTTTGTGTTTTAGTAGTCTTTCAGCAGAACATATCATCTGTACACGGAGTAGGATGAAGCTGGTAAATCCTCTTCTTCGTCTTTGCTGTAACAGGAACTGAACCAAAATAATTTGGACTGTTTTAAAATCTCACCGGTGCCTCAGAGTTTGATTGTGGAGCATGGGGACATCTCTGCTAAGGCTGCCTGAGACTCCCAGCTGTATACACCCCTGAGCTTGGTCTTGGTAGTGACAAACACGTTTTGCGTCTAACTTTCAGATTAGGGCAGCTGGTGTATTTCAGGGGAAACTTTTCCTGAAAAATGCATGCTGACTCCTCCCCTCCTACAGTGTAGATCTGGTCTTGGGTCCAGATATTCAGGAGATGGAGGGATATCGGCGGTGTCTTGGGGATCATGCCTCTGTTAAGCTGTGATGAGCTGTCAGGTCTACGCCTCTGTGCGTCTAATCCTGCCATCCCTCTCCAATCTGATCTCATCCACAGATCTTCAGCATAGCTCAAGGCATCGCTGCTTTAATACTGATAATGCCTTCCTAGTTTGTGGGGGATATAAGCTTTGAAAATCCCTTTAATCAAAGCAGCAGTGACACAAACATCGCCTTGGAAAGCGGCCCAGTAAAGACTTAATGCCACGGAGAGTTTCCCCCGTTTCCACATGCAATCCTGCCGGCTGAGTTTACCTCTGTCTGAGTTCTTAATAACAAAACCTTTCATTTCTCTTCAAGAAGAACAATCATCAGTGTTCACGACAGATCCAGCCACCTGGAGCAACACGACTTCAATTCACTTTAACAACCAAACACATATCTGTTTGGACAGAATAAATAAAGTTATCTGCACACATTGTTTAGAAATCATTTGCATCGCCTGGAGCTTTATGAACGTGGAACAAATGGAAACATACAGAACTTTGGCAGTGCTCTCAAGAAGTCCAGCTCTACACAGACACTGTTTCTCAAGGATGCTGTCCAACTGCTGAGAGAGGAGGTATACTGCATACCTGATTATCAGTATAAAGACAGCCAAGCTGACCTGGACGAAGCTGGATAACCTGTTTGGGTTTTTGGGGTTTGTTTGTTGTTGTTTTGGACAGATTGCATGGACATGACACGGAGATTATAGCATGCAGGAAAGTGACAGTTCTGGTCCACATTTCAACAGGCTTCAGGATTGAATTCAAGGCAGCTGAACTTTGGGTAAATTATGTGGTTTAAACCTTCGGAACAGCCATTAAGTTAGAGCCAGTTCTAGGTCCTGGTTTGGTGAAGGTAAATGGTGTTAGTTTGTCAGACTCCTTCAGTGGAACCTGAACATTCGGGAGCACTCCCGCTCCTTTCTTCTGTTGTGTTGTAATGTTAAATGGACCCACATAACCCTGCATTGCGAACAGTGAAAACAGTTCGCTTTATTGAAAATATTTTAATTGCCTTTTTAAAATCACCACCAGACTCCATTAACAAAACCAGTAACTGTTCCCTAAAATATGTCAGAAGTTCTGCTTTGCTGCTGCCTGGATCCACTGAACTAATCCTAAACGTCACTGAAGAGCGCAGTCCTGCAGGGCGAAATTACTGTTATTTGTCAAAGGAGTTTGGTGATATAACAGAGGTGAAGACCTCCTAAAAACCTCATATTGATCTTTTTTTTTTTCTTCTTCTTCTTTTCAGCTACTTTGCCGGTTGATACTTTGGTCTTTTTTTCCAGACGTGGGTCGTCCTAGCCCATGAACCGTTCTGAAGCAAAGAATTAACAATGAAGACTGTGGCCTATGTGTGGTATCTTAGACAGGCTCTGCAAACATATGAATATAGGCAGGAGTGCAGATGTAGATAGAGCCTCCAGATGTGAAAGGTGAAGCCTCTGCTCTCTCTGATTTGCATGGTGGAGGCAGTGAAGATGGTGAGTTTCAGCTGTGCTTTGAAGTCGAGTGTTTTCTTTCGTGCAGTAGTGGAGGAGCCTCCGGGGAGGCTCTCAGCCTTCATCCAGACCCCTCCCACTGTCAGCCTCTGCTTGGCAGTCTCCCCGATCGGCTTCAAAGTTGGGGGCGTTTGTGCCTCCAAAGTCTCGGAGCTTTGAACTGAGAATGGGCTTCAGTCACAGAGGTACACTCACAGAACTGTAAAACAGACCTGACTCGCTAATTCTGCACTGATATCCAGATTTGTTATTGTGGCTGGGTACCCAGAGGCTCACCGACTAACTAACACTGACAGAGCGTCCCGACTGTCAAAGAAGTTCTTTGAAAGTGAAATGAATCTGCTGGGTGTCTGCAGGCAGCAAAGCAGTCAGGAAAATGAACAGCCTCAAAAGTGTGAGAGTGTTCTGTGAGGCGTCTCAGATAAACCTAAAATAATCTGGTTTAAACGCACGTGTCTTCTGCTTTAATTCAGACCGCTCTTTGGTCACATGCTGGTTTAGATATGGAGCTGATAGCTGAAGACGAGGCGCTCTCTGCAGAAGATCCTGAAAGGGGAGAGTCTGCAGATTTGAACTATATTTCTATTTTCTGTAATAGAACCAGAACAGTTTTTTAACGTCATGGAGGTTGCTGTATGATTAACCTTGCTGGGTTGTGGAAGCTGGTTAAGTTTCACTTGGATAAAGGTTGGTTTAAATGTCCTGGTAAACCATTAAAAACTGTCACCAGTTAATTAGATAATCATTCCAGCTTGCTGTGCTTTATTGGAGTGATCTGTATGAGAGGTGCATCTGAACTTTCTTATCTCCACACTTTGTGGAGGGGCACCAAGATTTTAGTGACCCTGAAGGTAACACCACCCAAGCAACTGCAACATGAAGCACAAAAACCTACAGTTCCTCTGTTCCACCAGCAGGGGCTCAAGTGGTGAGGCACTCCTCATAGACTCTCGTGTTAAAACTTTACAGCAGAAATAAACATGTTTACACTCTGGTACACAAACTGTTTTGGTCTCTGTAGCAAATTTAAAGGTTTTATTATAAGGGGTGTGGCCTATTTGACCTGACAGGCGGCTGTGGCTGCTAGCTGTCTGCTGGCCTTACCTGAGCTAAATCAGTCCCTGAACTGGACCTCTGGAGCGTGTTTGTGCTGTTGGAGCCTTTTGGAGCATTTTTAATCATGTGACCAATAATATGGCTGCTGTGAGGTTATTGTACTAGCAGACTGTCCAGGAAGGCGGAGCTCCAGTTGTAGGATTTTATTTGGCAGGTGTCTGTGTGATGCTCTCTTCGTCTGTGGATACAGTTCTTTCACCAACAGCTCAGCACTCCACCCTCCCATCCTACCATCCTCACTTCGGACTCCAAAACCCTATTTTGCAGCAGCCAGAAAGCTAACATTAAGACTTTAAAACGTGCTAAACCACCCTGCAGCCATGCACTGTCGTGGACATGAACATATTTTTGAACAGTCTGATGTTCTCAGTTTTGTTTAGCAGCTTCTGGAGGACAAAGTGAACCTGAGACCTTTCTGATTATTCTTCCCACTCAGGCTGTAATTAGCTGGGTTTTTTTTTTTTTCTTGCCATAAAATAATCTCTTCAAATGAACTCTCATAATCTCTTTTTGTAGATGTGGATTTGATTTGTGCTCAGCGTGCTGTTCAGTCGTCAACACCTCCTGCAGGTGTGGATTAACGTCTAATTCTGGCTGCTGGCATTTCAGAGAATAAATCGGCAAATCTGCCTTCATCACACGTGACAGTTCAGTTTGTTTCTTCGCCCTTTAAAGTGAAACAAAAGAAGGGGCTGTAACTTTGATGGAGCTGAGCATGAAAACACTCCATCCAGCGGCGAGCGGCTCCTTTCATCCTGCTGCAAATCCTCCCTGTGTTCGCTCATTACAGCTCAGCCGCTCTGCAAAGACGTTAAGTCAAAAGCGTGGAGAGAAAAGAGAGATGTGTCTGTCTGAGTCACTCACTAAAAATATCAGCCGCCGCTCTCCCTGCCGCCGTTACGCTGACCTGTGAGTCAGAGCTCCAGCTGGAAAGGTTCGGGGGAACCAGGTGATCTGACCGGAGAACACAATGTTTGTCAGGGGAGGCGTCAGAGCCGGCGGAGGGCAGGTGGATGAAAGGAGGAGCAGGAGGAGGCTCAGAACACTAACACTGCTTCAGCAGGCCGGAAACAAAATGGCTGCTGGAAGCAAGGATGGTTACAGGAAACTTGGGATAGTACAGAGACCCAGAAATACAAAAAGGCCTCACTCCACATGCTGCAGCAGGAGGTGGTTTGAGGTACTTTTTATGGCATTTATATCTCTGTGTGGGCATGTGACATCAGACCTCAGCGGCGCAGTTAGAGTCGAGTTTAAAGAAGGGCATCATCTGTAACATCCGTACTAGCAAAGAATAGAAATGATCCTGCTACCTGGTGTCCAATCAAACATGAGGTTAAATCCAACAAATCCACAAATTAAAAAGTCTAAATTTTCAGAAAATGATCTGATTTTCTGAGGTAGCGCTGTGCTCCTGGTGATGAATGCTACGGTAGCAACAGCAGCAGTTTCTAATCTAGCTGCTTGTCAACTTCAGTTTGGGATTTTAGAAAAGCATAAAACCTGTTTTGCTGTTAAACTAACCTTACAGGAAGGTGAGGCTGATAATGTTTCCTGTATCTCTCCAGCATTAACATTGTTGTTTTATATTTAGCTGCTAGCTGCTGCCTAAACAATAACTTAACTGTAACAGTAGCCAATTAACTTGACTAACAAGTTAAATGGTTACTGTTGCTGTGCTGCTATTTGTGTGTTCAGCTGCTAGTGAGGGGAGGGGCTGTGTGTCAGCTGGAGGATAATCATTTTTAGTTTCGGTTAGTATCCAAGTGTGAAGGCTGAAGGCTGTTTGGTCAGATGCTGCCTGCATCTCCCCCGTTATGTGAAAGACGTTTGGTGCAGATGTTTAGATGAACACATTATGTGGAATTTCTGGGATTGTGTTTGTGTGTGTTTGCAGTAAACACACAAAAAACAACTGTGACTAGTCCTGCTGTTCACAGATATTAATCTTTGTGATTTGCACTTTCCGTGGCTGCTTGTTTTCACTCGTTGCTCAGGTTTAGGGAAAACAAAAATCCTAAATTAGATTTGGTAGATAATGTCTGTAGTGTATCTTCAGTGCAGAATCTCTTGTGTTTTGAGAGTATATATCCTCCTTCAGGTCATCATGTGTTTACGTTTTTATGTGATGGTGACAGTTTATTCAGCTTCTGTCAGATACTTTTCCTCATAAATATCCTGCTGTTAGCTGCAGCCTGCGAGAAATGCCCCAAGGTAGAATACAGCTGAATCACTACGTGGATTTTATTGCTTTTTTTGTTCATTTAGTAAACAAAAATATGTTTTGTTCTTGAGTAAATGAAATCCCACTTTCCACAAATATTTTATTTATGTGAAAATCCTTGGGAAAAGTCAGAAACACAGACAAATCCCTGACTGTGTCTTTCATTTGGTACTAATTATATTGTGTTTCTCACAAATGTGAAATGTGAATAAGTTTGTGGTTTTATTTAACACCTTTTTTTTTCGGTACATTTAATGGCCAGTGGATACAGACAGCAAATATGAGGAAACTGGGAATGGGAACAAACAGGAATTAAACCTGAGACTTGCTACTTGTTGCAAACAGCATTGGTATCCATGTTGTACCCCCTTAAAGGCCTTGCAGTGTTTATTTTTTATCAAATACCCCCTACAGCAGCTGTGTGGACACAGCAGAATTTACTGACCACACTGCGTTAATGGATGGAATTGTAATAAATTAGTTTACTTACTGGTCCAGAATTTCCCACCTGACAACATATTCTTGTTCCTCTTTAATGCAAAGAAGTTATTTCGATTTGATATGTCACCCTAACTGCATACGTTTGCTCCTCTCGACTTGACCAACAGATCAAATGTCTGTAAATTGTGGAAAGCTTCTATGCCGATGACGCTGATGTTTATGTGTAAGTGAAGTTGACATGAAACCGAAAACAACCATCCACACTGATGTTAATCAGACCATCACTGTGGCATCTTTTGCTTTCTGTGGAGGTTTCTGATTGGCTTCTGTTGCGTCTGATTTTTATCCAGCTGGTTTTTTCAGAGCGGTGCTTCTGAGTAAGATGCTGTTGGACTAACACTTCTTCCCCGAGTCTCTTTTTCCTTATCGTCTGAGAGCACCCAGCATCTCAGCTTCTACTTCTGTGCCGGCTGCATTTCGGCAGTGATTACTCTCTCTCTCTCTCTTGCTCTGTCTCTTTCTCCCTTTCTCCTCTTTCTGCTGTAGCCAGAAGATGGCATGGTTCGTATGCAGTCTCCTCACAAAGCAGAGATCAGGGCCGCCTTGCTATTAATAGCCCTGCCATGCCTTTAAATGTGTGTGTGTAAATAAAGTGCTGCTCACTGGGAGGGAACACAGCTGTACAAGCCGGCCTTGCTCTGGAAAATGGCGCACAGATGCAAACATAAAGCAACATGACAGCTTATTGCTGTGTAAGTGGCTGATGATGGTGATTAAAACTGAAAAGGAGGGATTTCCCACGTTGAGCCCAGATTTAAAGCTGCGAATGCGTCACCTTTCCTCTGCCAAGACCGTTTTCTGACAGATTCGCTAGGCTGCAGGGCGCCGTCTTCTTCACCTTCAGCACTGGACTCGGTTTAGCAGAAGCAGTGAGTGTTTCTGACCGGATAAAGAGCTGCATGCGAGGAATTAAAATGTGTTTGATGGGCCTTCAGAGGGAGAATAATATGTTTGCTTAATCACGCCTGAGTGTGAAAATGTGAAGGCAAGTTGCCTGGAAACTAAACAGGAAATGGTCGACCAAAGAATAAAGGCAGGAGAGTTTCTTTGAATATTCACAGCGAAGGCCTCAGAAATGGCCTTGAATGCAGCCGTGTGCAACAACTGAGTCACAAAGTCAGGGTTTCATCGGGCTGTTGTGCTCTGGAGGGATCACTGCACTGAGTTTATTGGATTTCTTTTTTACAACAATCAAACTTTATTCTTGTGAAACTCGGTGGAGCCGTGAGGGTCGATGGTGTGAAGGCTTACAGATCTTTGAATGTGTACTTAACGTACACTTAACGCCTCAAAGAAGAAAGCCCTTTGACTGCTGGATACAGCTGCAATGTTTGCTTTGGATTAAAGAGACTCAACAGAAACAGATGAATCACATTATGCTTCATATCATTAAAAGAAAACTGAGATGAGTCAAGATCAAGTGTTAACTGTACCTCAATTGAAATTGGTTCATTATTTTATTTATGTTTTTACATTAAGAGAAAATGTTAAAAATTGGAAATATTAAAAAAAAAATTTCTGAAATCAAAGACCACATTTATATTGCATTTCATTTATAATTTCAAGTCAGACTTTATTTTCCACTTTTCTAATTATTATTAAATCCAAAATTAGCCAAGTTTTGGTCCCAAGCACAACATTGCTGACAAATGAAGAATGACCAAATGCTTGCAGTTCCTGTAATGTCCACTAGATCAAATATGCCACTGAAACTGGTCCCAAATAAACATTAAACAGGAACTGCAGCAATTCTGTCAAGCCACATCTAAAACCGATCTAAACCACCCAAACACAAATTTGCTCCCAAATTCAGTTTTTAATCCAACAAACCACCACCAAACCCAGCGCCCACTTCCAAAACAGCTTCAAGCCAAGCTCAAAACCTTTCCAGCAATTAGGTCCAACACTAAATGAGGTCTCAGACTACTCTAAATCTTTCCCTAAATTAGTCCAAAACCAAGTGTGAAGCTCAGTAAAACCAAGATTAAATGAATTCCAATATCTATATCCTAAAGCAGTTCAAATCTGGCTCAAAAATTCAATTTTAAACGAAATGACAAATTAGTCCAAATCACAGCCCAAAATTAGGCCAAAAGCATTTCAAATCCAAGTTCTAAACTATAAAAATGCTTATTGTGCTTGTTTTTTAACATCAGTAGTTTTCTAAGCTATAATTGAGGCCAACTCCAGTCAAACCACAATGATTTTGTTGCTCACATTTTACATTCTAAAAACCTTTTTGAAACACCTGGAGTTGGTGTTAAACTGATGGAATAACAGTCACATCTGAAGTCTGTAACAAACGTTTTTCTTTTTCCTGTGAATAACTGAAACAGAAACATCGAGGTTTAAATCCACTTCCCACAGCCCTGGTTTGGTCTTTTTGTGTCCAAACATTTAGACTATTAACTTATTTATTTATTTATTTTTATATCGTCAGAGGTTCTTTGTGAGATGGGAACATTTAGTGCTGAAGGATTGAAACACTTCATGAGGTTTGTGTTTGTTTAAAGGCTGTTGAGGACAACCTTGAGATGAAGGGCGACCCGGTAGAAGAAGTGCTCTTGATGCGTGTCCGCTGAACTCCTGAATGAAAAATGACCGTTTTGATTTATTCATCTCTGTGTGAGTGCGAGCAGGGACGAGGATTTACAACCGTAGATGATCTGAGTGTCAGAACAGAGGGAAGAAAAAAGAGCAGAGAGCGAGGCCAGTTTGTCTTCTTCCTGCAGGAGAAAGACAAACTATCAGCTACTAAAACCCACAAACTGTTGATCAGAACAAGCCAAATAGAGTGTCAGGTGGAGCAGTTGGGGTTTGGGATTAAATTTAGTCAAAAGGGAGAGGTGGGGGCGTCCTTGCACTGGCAGTCAGGCACTAACAAAGAGCGCCGCATAATAAATGGGACTTTAATTTGTTTTTCTCGACAAGGTCGCCATGAGTGATGAGTGAAAGGCAGCGATGGGATGTAGAGTTGGCCCGAAGAGGAGAAAAACACGAGCAGTTAAAGCCTCAGTTCAGCCACTAGAAACTGCATCCAAACAAAGCAAGTTTGGGTGGTTGTGGTTGGAGAAAGGAGGACTTGGTTTAAGATGTTGTTGGCTTCATGTGACAGGTTGATGAAGGTTATGGGTTGTTAGTGTTTAGAAGCACACCAAGCTTAATGTGAAAAATCTGTAGTTTGGCAGAAATCGAGTTTCTTCAATTTACTGATGTTGGGACACAGAGGAGAGTCACATGGTTAAAAAGACAGAGTCTTAAAGAGGAGTGTAGTGGCATGCTGTATGGCCAAAGGTAGGTACAGAAGATATGTTTGTGTGTTGCTGGATGCTAAAACTCAGTTCTTCTCTATGAAAATGACAAACCTATGAAAGAGGAGGAGGCGGCCATTTTTTCAGCCCTCTGCAGGTGTTTTAGGTGAAATGAGCTCAGTCCCCTCCTGAGAATCACTTCAGTGGCTCTTACAGACTTGTTTCAGTCCTCTGTGGGACTTTGTTGAGGCGCCGCGATGCGTCTTCTGTGCCCTCTGACATGCATTGTGTTTACATGGAGGCTGCCAGGCACCCCAGCTGCTCTGCAGGCAGGCCGGCGAATGGAAATGTGCTCAGAAAACTAATGAAAGCAGCAGAATGAGCTTATGTTTGTGCTGCGAGGAGAAGAAGAGGAGGAAGAAGAATCACTGCTCATGAGTTTCATTTTACAGGCTGACATTTTTGCTACCTCGGTGAATGTAGTCAAATTAATTTGCCATTATTGTGCTGGCTTATCAGACGTCGCAGAGACGTAAACAAAGATGCGGACAAACCATGAAAAGCAATTAAAAATAAATGGGGTTTGGACAGAGAGGCCTCAGAGAAGGAGATAAAGGGAAGCAGAGCTGCTTTTGCTGCTGCAGTTTGTAGTTTTTGGTTGGAGCTGCTGTGGACTTTTTGGGCGCCGTCCTGAGGCGTCATCACACTAAACGGCTAAATTAACCCAATTATTTGGAGCAAGCTGAAGTGGCGCGGCTGCCTTCAGGTGCCCTGTTATTTGGGATGACTGTGTAAGTGCTCGTAGCCCTGGGTGTGTTTCTGTGAGGGTCAGCTGAATGCCTGCCTGCAGACTGATTACTGTGCGCCTTTGCTTAATGAAAAATAATGACCTGCTTGCCAGATTTTTCCTTCTTTGTTGGCTCTGTAATGTGACAAAAGCTTTTTCTCTACCTGAGTTTGTCTTCGTGGAAGAGGCAACTGTGGTCCTTAAACGAAAGCTAGTTTCCGTAGCAACATGCCAAATATAACAAGGCTTGTGCTTGCATGAAAATAAAGAGATGGCGACGCAGATGCTGTTTGCTGACTGAAGCAGGGCTGCAGGCCTGAGTGTCTCTGATGAAACTCGGGTCTATAAAACATGAAGGCATGAATGCTGATGCCCGGACGGTGCAGCAAACGCCTCACAGGGATGCAGTTTCTTCTTTTTCTGCTTTTTATCAGCTTTGAGGACGGCAACAGTAAACATATGGCCCTGTGCATAAGTATGAGGTGGTGGCAAGAGGACAAGCCGCAAACATTTAACCAGAGTCTGAAATAGCTATCTTCATCTATAAGCAGAACAATGAGTCCTTCTACAGATGGTTTGACACACAGTCCTGATCTGAGCATTGTGGAGTCAGTCTAGATCGCATCAAGAGATAGAAGATACCGAGCCAAATCCAATCTAAACCAAGCCCAAGATCAACCCAAAACCAAAACGGTCCAACAACCACACTAAGCCAAGTTCAGAGCCAATAATTAAAACTCAAAATAGTCCAAAACAAACACCAAATTCAGTCTTAATTGAAGTCCAAATCTGCCCAGAACCAATCCCACAATCAGTCTGAAACAAAGCCCAAAAATAAGGCCAATTCGGTTTTAAAGCAAGTCTAAAAACATTGTAAACAAAGCCCAAAAATGGACCAAAAGCCAAATCAAACCAAGCTCAAATGAAGACCAAAACAAAGTACAAATCTGCTCTGAAAACTACTTAAAACCAAGTTATGATTTTGTGTAAAAAGGAATTCATTTTAATTTAATTGTAAGATAGATGAATAAACGAGCTTTAATTGTTTTTCATATTTGAGGTTGTTATGCACACAGCTCTCTGCTTGCTGTGCAGCCCTTCCTGTTTTACTGATTGATTTGACCTTTTGATAGTTTTTTTCTGCATCAGTCTAATGTCACGTAAACCCTAAAATTAGCTGCTGCTGCTGTTCTGCTGCTCCTGTACTCACATTTCCTCTAACAGCAGTTAAAGCTTTCTGGCTTCTAACGAGAAATTCTCTGAAAGACAAATCAGGAGGACTGAGATTGAGTCAGAAAATTGCTTACGAGTGTTCACAGTGAAAATTGGAAGCCTGTGGAACATTATGTACGGGAACATTACAGGGAAATGATCAAAGGCTGAAGGAATTGTTAGAAAACTGAACGTGGAGTACAAAAGCTTGATTTTAGTCAGAACCTTGTCCCACAGCTCAGGATGAAAATGCAGACTTTGAACCTGAAACACTGGAAGAGTTTTAAAAAGGGCGAGTCAGGATGTTCAGTGGATTCCAGGAACCATTTGGCTTGTTTTTGGACAGCTATTTTTGTTCTTCCTGTGGAGAGCAGCCAAACGTTTTGGGTTCAGTACCTGAAAATCAAAGAGAGCTTCTTTACTGCAGCCGCCATTTTACAGTGATTCTCAGCCAGCACAGAAGCACAGCAAAGAGGCAGAGAGCAGATTTTCTGATGCTGACAGGACTGAGGGAAACTTAATGATGTAATGCACCGGAGAAATGTGCAAGAGCTTTTGACTAAGAGGAGTGAATTACTTTATATTTGAAAGACGCACATCTTCTTTTCTCATGTTTCTGTTTTTCATGCATGAGAACAGCAGCAGCGTGTTGGGCAGAGAGGTAAGGCTGTAAATGTTACCGCTGCTGCTCAGGTACCTTTTACCCACAGTGCTTTCGATCTGCAGCTGCTCAAGGGCCTGCAGATAAGAGTTTGGCTGCTCAGAGCGGATTAAAGATTTGAAGGTGTAGCACTGTGCCGAGGAGGATGTTTCTTTCGCTCATGTCCATTACCAGGTCACACCATGTAAATGCTGATCTAAAGACGGTCAAGGTGAAGATGAAGTGAAAATGGGTTGAAACATGCTAATGTTTAGCAGGAGTGATTTAACAATAAACACTGAGTGCAAATCAGGCTCTGGCAAAGACTTTAGAACGCCGTGTGCCACATAAAATCGTTTCGAGGTCAGTAAACACAACCAGAATTCATACATAATGCACACGGGATTATAAGGGGCACTGTCGATTTTCAGAAAAATCAAAGGATTGATTTTAAGTGTGCCGTATTTCCCAAAAAACATGGTAATAATGAGGGTCCGCTAGCATGCTCTACCAAAAATAGTGCTTTGTTGTGTATCTGACGGACAAAAGCTAAACCAGTTCCACACCACTGAAGTTGCAGCATTTTTACAAACCAATTCTGGTTCATCCGTTTGATTCAACGATCCGCTTTCGCCCTTCTCATTCTCCGCCATGCTTTTTCTGCCATGTGCGCATGAAAACAAAGGCACTGCGCATGTGTGTTTACCCATATTCTATCGCGCTATTTCATTTTCTTATCGTTGCCCAACATTATACCGGTGTTACCATGAACGGTATAATATGGCCCAGCCCTAGGAAAACCCCTAAAACAGTCTAAATCAAGGAATCTTACTCACCAAAGAAACCATTGGACAAACATTTAAACACTATCATGGTGCAGCTGCTTATGTAATTCAGACTGAAAACTGGAGGTGGAAGACCAGAAGCAAAGTTTTTAAAAAGTTAAAGAAATCATTTGAAGATTATGAGGGTCAGAGCACCTTCGACTGATGAGGCTAGTTCACGATGTACGCTAAGTATTTTTTTTAAAAGATTTGTTTGTTGATCCTGGTCCTAATGAATCCTGCTTTAGATTCTACACGTGCTAATTGAAGGAGAAGCTTGTTTGCTTTCTGGGTATTTGTATTGTATTCTCTGCAGATTTAGACAAACTGTCTCATGGCATAAACAGTGAAGTGTTTGATCCCCTCCCTGCGTCACTTCATTCTTCAGAAATGTTTCAGGAAGCAGTGAACAGCACACATCCACTGATGTGTGGCAGTAACAGCATCCAGGTGTTTCTTCCTCCATCACAGATAACATGGTCAGCGTGGTGTCCCTCCTCGGCGATGATGTACAGTTCAGTCTGTCGAGGCTGTAATGGATTTTGAGTCCCTACATGGCCGACTTCCCTCTCACATGTGCAGCAGCAGAGAGAAAAGACAATTTCATTTACCTGCTTCTAATGAAAAGGCAATTTGTTGTGTGATAGCATGAAGATGGAGTGGGACGCCGGCGTCGTCATGCCTGCAGGTTCGGAGGAGAAATGA
Organism: Rhamphochromis longiceps; assembly: GCF_057381845.1. Taxonomy (NCBI): domain Eukaryota; kingdom Metazoa; phylum Chordata; class Actinopteri; order Cichliformes; family Cichlidae; genus Rhamphochromis; species Rhamphochromis longiceps. The sequence continues at coordinate 19,412,613 of NC_140573.1, read as the reverse complement.
ATGGCAGTGTGTCATCTGCAGCTCCCAGAGGCAAACTGAGAGGCAACGCCACGTCTGCCGCTCCATAAACTCAATCAGTTTCTGTACAGCGACCTGCTAGACACCAGCTATCAACAGCCCCCTCTCAGCACTCGCGTCCGGGGTTTGATGCATGATGGCAAAAACTGGAAGCGGATGGAAACTATAGCAGCAGCTGAAAAGCAGAAAGATATTTTAAAAGCCTCCTGCTATGAGTGACCACTTAGACCCAGGTAAAATGCAGGCAGGATTCAGCGTCTTAATGGATTCTTTCTTTATTCTAATGTGCTCGAAGTTGTTCCACCTGCCATCTTTTTTGTTCATTTGAAAGGTAAAAGCCCAACAAGTGGTTTATTTTTTAGCCACATGCAGAGTTTATAGCACTATTTCAAACTGTTACTGCAGTGTTAAAAGCCAGCACTTCCTTTTCCTTGTCCTTGGCCTGATGGGAATCTAAAACCTCAAAAAAGACCACATTGACTCATCTCTTTAAGTCAAACATGGACATGTTTTGCAGAGGGTAAAATCCATTTTGGACTTTATGGACTGTAACATGTCACGTCATTTGGTTGGCCTGGCATCACCTGATAAATGTTCAAATCCAAATGGCACCATAAGTGCCTCTGGACACAGCTGTGTAGACCTGCAAACAGATCAGTGACACCTGCAATGTAGTGCTGAGCACTGGCACTCTGCTGCACAGTCGTTGCATCAAACCCATCTCGGGTTAGATAAAAAAATGATAAAACAGCCGAGGCTGTGTAGAAATGTTTGAAACAAAATGGAACAGAAATAAAACCTCAACTCTCAGATTCATCTCATTTCTGGACATGAATGCCAAATCCAGTTCTTTCAGTCTTAGGCTGCTGTGATAGACAGCCTAATCTTTCACATAATATTGAGTTGAATTTCTTTATAATTTGAGCAATCTGAAGGAGGCCCTGGGTTGAGCCTTGGGGAACTCCAGCTGCAGTTTAAAACAGTTTATAAGTTGTGAAAAATCTTTCTATTTTTAGCTGATAAATAATCCCAAAAGACTGTAACTATATTTTAATAGTCTGAGTTAGGGGTGGGCGGTATAAACGGTATACGGTATAAACGATATAAATTTGGCCAACGGCAGAGATTTTGACCATACCGCTCTACCGCAATAGCACATGTTGATGGTGTCATTAAGCTGCGTCTGTTTTGGTTGGAAGCATTGCAGCGGCTGCAAACAACATCATCTGCAAATTATGCCGGGCGACAGTAATAGCAAAGAGACGAAGCAGTTTTGGAATATGGGGAAAGCCAAAAACTGCGCATTCTCCACTTCCGTACCATTGATTCATTAATACTGAATTCTCTCGCAGTAGATTATCTCAGTTGTTCTCCCAACTGAAGTTTGGTCCGTTTACAGCATCCTGCCATGCGATTGCATTTGTCCCTAACCACCAGGAATCCTCACGTTAACTTTTATCGAGTGGAAAAAAGTTAGTGTTCATCTTTCAGCTACACTGTGCTAATGTTATGCTAACGTAGCTGTTTTTCTAGCGACACATAGCACATCATTATATACCAGCTAGCCCAACTTCAGTAACCCTACAAACGTCACTGCTGTTTAATTTTCACTGTTTTAATTTTCTGTCTTCATTTATGTTGTAAGTGATAGCAGAGCTATACGTTTTAATTTTTTCAGGAATCTCTCAGAACATGCTATATCATGTTTAGGTGAAAACTAGCGAGCTAACTTCTAACTCTGTTGAATTTAATGTTTTCGTGGGTGCCTGGATGTTAAACTTAATTGTTACACCTGGTAAAGCAGCAACGCTGATCATTTTATTAAAGATGAAATAATTTAGACAGTTTTTAACTCTCAGTGATGCCGCAGTGTTCGTTTGACTTTGGGACCTGAAGACGACAGAGTTTAGGACCCAGATTACTTCGCGAGGCTTCTGACTACAGCAGCTGTAATGCTCCGGCAGTCCATCAAGCTTTGCGCCTTCATAGCTTGCCAAAGTCTTACTAAAACATTTTTTGATGGATTTTTGAGCGCTGTTTACCACATAAAATCGGTTCGAGGTCAGTAAGCACAACCAGAATTCATACATAAGGCACACCGTCAATTTTAAGTGTGCCCTATAGTGTGTAAACTACGTTATACAGAATAAAAGAATATATCACAATATATATCGTTACCGCACATGCTTCAAATTATACCGTGATATGGATTTTAGGCCATATAGTCCAGCCCTAATCTGAGTAGTATTTGTACCTATGTGGCATCTTAGCTGAATAGGGAGATTCATAAATCCACTTTTAACCACCTTATTAAGACCTCAGTCACTCAGGCTTGTTGGTGATCTGGCAACCACTGGTTGCTGTCGGTAATGTATGCGCGGCTGCTGGAAGTTGCTAGATGAAATCGGTTGCAAAGGGTGCTGCCAATAACTTCCCTGTGATTGCTTTGGTTGCCAGCAGGTCACCACAGTTTGCATGAAAGATGATAGCTTGTCTGCAAACTGGAAATGGAGAACGTTTACCTTCACCATAAAAGTCATGACTCATGGCTGCAAACAGCACATTTTAAAACAAAAACACTCTGGTGTCTGGTTTATGTCACACTTTTTGTTTCCTGATGGAGAATACACATTTTTCTGGTGACCTGAGTTTGCTGGGGTGGGGGGTGACTGAACAATCTCTAGGCCTGTGTGAGTCATTTAGCTGTTATCTAAGCAGAAAATAAGAAACCAAAGACATAATAATAACCTTTCAAAATTACAAGCTAGTTCTTCACATCTTCTCCACATTCCTCATATAAAAAAGCTTTAACACACACTTTGATAACAGGAACCCCAGGGGTGAGATTAATGTGCCTATTAGGAAAGTGAAGGCAATGCCATGACTGTTTTTCAGCTGTGAGAGGTTGTACTGGGAATGTCGGCTGATATAAAAGAACTCTGATTTTGTGTATTTATAACCTGTAAAACTAGTAAATAATGGGCTTTACTGGTTAGTCACAGCTTGGAGGGCCTTGCTGCTTTCCTCCCAGCACTGCTGTAAATATAAAATCTGATTTCTCTAAAACTTGTCAGAGCAGCTGGCAAATGGAGCTTCCAGGAGCTTCGATTAATTAACATGTAGAAACTGTGTCCACAGGCGTCCTCACTGAAGCTCCAGCAGTCATTTTCTGTAACTAAGTGGCTCTTTCTCCTGCTGGAGCTGCGAACATACGAAAGCCACGCCGCTAATTGAACACCGGCATGTCGGAGCATGTTTCAGCTTCATGCTGCAGTCAGCTGCTCCAGGGACAGGGCCCCCTTCATCACCTCCTCCTCGTCTCTGAGCCCCAGCCTCCTCACACCTCCTCTAGTCCTCAGATAGTTACCTACTGTCTCCTCTGATTGGCCTCTCCAACACCTCAGTCAGCATCGTGAATCCATCTTCGGGCTCGCCTGCCCGGGCCTGCTGCACTCCGAACGTGAGGAACATCTCCAGGTCTGCTTTTTTACAAAATCAGCTTCAGAGATTTGTGGGCTCATTCCGCCGTTCCATGAAGATCAGTGTGTGTTTTTTTTTTTTCTCCCCCCGTCAACAAAAAGCTCAGAATTTAATTTTATCTGTGGACTTGAACATTTTATACTTTTTCTTTCTTTTGAAGTTTCTGGTTTTAATTTCACTGAGACTAACATGTACAGACTGTTTTACATCAGTTTAAAAACAAGTTTATTTACTTCATTAAATTAAAGTTAGTTTTGTATCGCTATCAAGGCCTCACTTTGCCTGATCTGGAACCTGCTAACATCAACCAGTTAATTAAGCACCCCTAAACGTACTGTTTGGTTAAATAGAACCTCTTTTTTACCTGTTTGTAACACTTTTAGAACCTAAAGGTATCGGTTATGTTAAGATACTTTAAATGTCACTACTATTATAGAGTCATTTAATCATGGCCATTGAAACAGTCACAGCTGTATAACTTCATACATTGTAAACCAGCTGCATTTGTCCGCGTGAGAAATTAAAGCCAGCATCACTAGAGCAGCGCTACCTCGTGCATCTCACCTTTAAACCACCAACTTTAACATCATTGTTGTCACCTGGTACCCGATAACCATGACAACGTTAAATCAGTCTTATTTTAGCATGACCAGCATTTATTCAGTGATGATTCAGGCATCGTGTTGCCCTCTGGGTTATTTGTGATTTTGGGTTTTGGACTGAACTGGACAGCAGGGCGCTGGGAAGAAGACGATAAGGCAGCGGGACAGGTGGCCATCATTTCCCACGAGGCTTTGCGGCGGCGGCTTTGAGAGATGAAGCCTGTCACAGTTAGCCAAACAGCGCTAATGCTCTCCCCAGAAAGCCTCCAAACGCTAACAGGAAAGCAGAGCCGGCTGTGTTTGTGTGCATTTTGAACAGATGCTCTGGCTGTAAATATGGGGGGTGAGGAGGAGGGGAGGAGGGGGTGCCATTTGTTTTCATTTTGTTGCATTCGGGGGGAGGAGGGAAGAAAACAGCCATTCAGATTCAGCGGGTCTTCTGAATGAGCCTGCAAACCAAATATTAGTGTGTGAGCGCACACACACACACACACACACACACACACACACAGCATTTTCATAGTATTTTGTTTTTTGGCCTTTCATGGAGAAACTGCAGCTTTGCAGTTTGTGCTGCTTGTTCATATTTTTGGGGGATGGTCTCGATCGTGTTTCTGAGCATCTCCTGCGCTGGATGAAGCTCTTATCTTTTTAAAGTGCTGCAGTTCTTTCTCCCTTGGTTTTTAGAGCAGTCTCTTCAGCTTTTTATGCGCTCTTCATATGTTCATGTGTCAAGTTTGTAAAAACTCTCAGTGTATCTACAGCCAGTGGGCTCACGGTGTCCTGGCGTTCTCAGCTGACTTCATGTGGATATGAAGCTGAGGATCAAGAACACAGCAGCAGATTAATTATTGACCCCCTGCTGTGGATGAGGTCAGAGGTTCTCTGTGCTGAAGTTTCCATTTTCAGCGCCATGTGATGGTGTTTGTCTCTGCCGTTCAGGACCCTCAACATAGACCCTCAACCTCTGTCTCCTTGTCCTAATGTGTTCATTTTAGCCTAACCACAGCTCTGTAGCTAGCCACCAGGTAGCACACTATTATAAGACAGCAAGCCTGACTTCACCAGCCCTCCAAACAACACTGTTGTTTAGTTTTTTACGCTTTGTTTTCTTCCAAAGTTACTCCACAGCGGTGTGTTTTAGAAATACTATTGTCAGAAGTATCTCTGCAGGTAAACGTCAGTTCACACAGGACCTTGTGAACACCCTGAGATGATGGACAATATGAAAAATATAACACAAGTGAACCATCCGTGTCTGGTTTTGTTGCAGATAATGTGTGGTTATCTCTGGTGTTTGTGGGCGCGCCATGTTTTGAATGAACTAGACTGTCTTGATGCATAATAAAGATGGGTGAAGCCACCATGAAGTCACCTTTGCAACTTTAATAGGAGAGCCAGCGTTCAGCATGTACGCTGATGATACTGTTCTGTATATGGAAAATAATAACCATTGTGACATCACACATTGACTTTTGGACTCAACATTCAAAGGTCCACCTGCCACTCAAATAGGCCACGCCCCTTATAAGGCAAACTTTAAGCCATAGTAGAATTGAAACAGGTGTGGTATGAAACAGTTATGAAGGGTACAGTTATCGATAAAGGATAAACCACTTTCTTTATCAGGCTGTAAACATGTTTAAGTTTTAACATGGGAGTCTATGGGGACTGACTTACTGTTGGAGCCTCTGCTGGAAGTCAGAGGAGGTGCAATTTGTGGTACCAGCTGATCAAACCTGCTCTCTGCTCTTTGTGCCTCTAACAAGTCAACAGAGGAAAGCATTTTAGGTGGTGTAGCATTAACCCCAGTAACAGTGGAGATCAAGCAGAAGCTCCGTCCTCTTGCTCTGCGCTAGTGCTGCTGTGGTGGTCAGGGTCGCCCTTGGCGACCACCCCTCTGCAGACTGAGTCTGGCTTCAGACGCAGCAGCAGTGAATGAGTTTGCGTTGTAAAGTGTAAACGAGGCAGACGTGGTGGGTCGTTGGGCTGTGCAGTGCGGTACTCTCTCTCTCTCTGACGTCCTCGCTGCAGCTGATTTGGAAACTATCAGCGCTCGGCTTGTAAATTTCCCCAGTGTGAAAAGCAATGCATACAGAATGAATCCGCCTCTATTTATCTATCTGACTATCCTCACACGCCTGTACACGCTTGCCGCGCGGCAGCCTAACGCCGGCCTACTGCGGGGAGGTAAAGAAATAAATAAAGCCTGTGCGCAGCTTCAGTTTTTCCGCTCGGCTCCCCAGACGTGTCTACACCTATCCGTTAGATTACAGATGACAAATAGACCCAGATCCTCCTCTGCCGACTGTGTCGGCCCAGCTGTGACGGCATTTCGTCCTCCTGAGGTTTCACCGGCGGCTGTTAGTGTTTGTTAAAGAGCGGGGCGGGTGAGGAGGGAGGAAGTTTGCAGCAGAGACACCAAAACCAGCCGCCGATAAATCATTTTGTTCCTCGATTAACCTCGAGGACCTCACTCTGCAGCTACTGCATGTTATTACAAGTGTTTTCCAGCTGAGTGCGTCTTCACTGATTTATGCAATATTTCATTTACAGTTTCTGAGTCGGCGCTCTGCAGCATCTCAGTTTGTGTGCAGGGACAAATCTCAGCGGAGAAAAAAATCACTTATTTAAACTGATTTCTTTTCTGTTTGAAAAATGTCTGTGAGTCCTTTTCATCGACCGAATATTTGTGTTTGTGAGACCCTCATCTATCAGCTCGTGTAGGTTTCTCTGACTCTGAGTCTGAGGTGAAGCTTCAGGCGTGGTCCATCAGCACATGTCAGTCACATCGAGTAGAAACATGACGGTTCAGCCTGCAGGTGGGGGGCAGGCTGACATAACATGGACTCATGTACTGTATTCAAGATCAAATCTGCTCCTTTATTTGCTTGTCTCTTTCATTTCCTGGGCTGTGTGTGTGGCCCTGGGCCCAGAACACCCATTGGATAGTCAGATTCAGGAGGAGGAGGAGGTGCTCTGATCGTGAGAAGAGTCTCTCTCACCAGCCTGATCAGGCTACCTGTAGGGAAAGAGGAGGCAAGAAGGGCCTGCTGCTAACCGGTTAGCAGCACCTAAAATGTTCATGAATAGTAAAAACGAACCAAGCTTCATCCTCTGATGCAGGTCTATGTTTTTAAGGTGGTTTTCAGAAAAATGTTTAATTTCTAACTGAGGTTTTGATTTTTTTTTTTTTTTTTTTTTGGTCCATTTTAAATCAGTCGCCCGTCTGCCAGCATTCCTGCACTTTCATAGATGTGTCTGTGTTTGCTTCCTGTGTCTGAGTCACTCTGAGATTGAGCGGGTGATGATGACTTCAGTTTGTTGCAGAAAATCCCAGTTAACCTCGTTAACCAACCTCACAGCTGGTTTAATCTGCAGTTATTGGAACATAAGTTCTGACCTGGTTCTGTGAGAGGTTCATGTCGATATCTCGTGTGCTTCGGAAGCTCCTCAGGATCAAAACTGCTGTAAAAACGATTACAAGGCATCAACTTGTATTTTCAGCTATCAAGTGATAGCTGAAAATATTCACAATATGAAGATTAAATTCAGCGTGGCTTCATCAGATATAACAGTTACTGTCATCACTTCAAGATGCTTAGGTGTGCTTGTGTAAAGTCGTGAAAAATAATCTGACCTTTGACCTTTGCAAAGTTGTTTGAAATGACATGAAATCATAGTTCTACTCACGTTTCTTTCTCCTTTTTCTTTGCAGAATCAGACGTTGTGCAAAGGCCTCAATGAACTTCAGAACGGACAGGTAGGTCACATGATGGTGTCTCTAGAGGTGTGCATTCACCTGAACAAGCTCCTCCCACCTCCTCTCTCACTGCTCCTGCTGTAAGTCTGCTTCTTCACCCTGCGGCTCATCTTTGTCCTCTGAGGAGAAACCAGTGAAAATAAAATGCTTCGGCCACATTTCACTGCCAGAGCTGCCGCAGGTGGAGCTGACTTCATGGATGATGTGGATGTGTCGGCGGTGGTTGGTTTGAAGTTGTGGTGTAGTGTAATTGGGCGGTGTGATCTGTGACGTGAGTCCGAGGGTCTCCGGGATGATGTCCTAACTTTCTCTGAAGTTTGTTGATTTTTCCTGCCATTGATAAAAGGCGACAGGAGCTGAAACACGGCCGTAACCGTTTCCTTTGTTGCGCTCGCCGGTGCCGGTGATGCTGAGCGTTTGTGACGGCAGCGAGATGGCTGAGGAATGTGAACAGGCTGAGAGGATGCTTCCAGAGAGCAGAGACAAAAGGAGGAGAGAATAAGAGCTGGAGATTCATTACACGTCAGTTTAATTTCAGAGCTGCGATTCATTACGCGCTGGAAGTCGATTTGGCCGCTCGTTGCGGCGGTTTCTGCAGGCCCTCCCATTTATTTGGTCTCTCAGAGGCAAGCAGGCGGTTACTGCAGGACTCGTACACATTTGAACGGTGTCCAATCACCGCCACAGGTGACCGTGGAAGGTCATTAAAGCAGTTTCTTGAAAACCTTCACTCAAGGGGCGCCCACAAAAAATAATCTGTGCTTTCTGCAGAAACACAAACACAGAGTTTACTCCAGCTATTTTTTTCTGTGGTTAAAGACTCTGATTGGCTCCCTCGGTCCTCCCCCAGCCAAATAAATGAAGAGTGCAGCGTGGAACACCTTCCCTTGTTACCTCCCCGAGGTATAATTAGACACAGCCAGAGAGGGAGATCAATTCTGAACATCATAATACGACTCAGAGTGAAGCTGTTAAATGATCCTCAGGAGACCTGCTGGAGCTGCTGCAGTGTTTAACAGCCAGCCAGCATCAAGGGAGGCCACGCTCGCTTAATTCCCTCCAAACAGAGACGAGGACGTGTGCCTCCGACCTCCAGTCACCTGTTTCATCTGCACACTCAACCACAGACTGTATACAAAAGATGGTCATAGACAGCGTGACATCACCCACTTATGTGGACTCCATTTTGAAGCTTCAGTGTTAACGTACAGGCTGCCATTTTATTATTTTTTTTGACAAGTGGGTGGAGTTATCAGCTTACGCTTGCTAACAGAAACTCCCAGTGCTCAGTAACCTGCAGTTCCTCAAACGGCCACTAGAAGCTCCAGCAGTGAGTCATTATTATATTATTATTATCTTTGTCACCTGGGCCATCCTTTTATACAGTTTATAATGCCATCTTTGAATACTAGAAAATAAAATCCTAGTTTCACATACATGTATAACCAGCACATATCACCCCCTGCTGGTGTATCCCTGTGCTGCACAGTACAGCATGATTTGCTTTCACAGTGCTGTGAGCTGTGAGCAGACAGGGGAAGTTTTCTGTTTTTCAACCTTACAAGTTGCGATTAATTACAATGAAATGACATTTATCATGATGTCGTCTTATTTTTAGATATTTCAACAATCTAAATATTTTCCGATGTTTCTGCAGCAAATCTACCAAATGTTCAAACTAGGTGTTTGTTCAGATTTAGTCTGGGGTAAGAGGGGATGAAAACCAGCCTGACTGTGAGGAGCTTGCTGAAAGGAAGCACCGGATCATTGATATACTCTGGTGTTAAACACAGAATTCACTCAAACGTGTCTCCAGTTTTAAAATATTGTTGTTTTTTTGTCGTTGTTTTTTTTAACTTTTTGCATTTAATGATTAAAAACCTCGAGTTAACATTGAAAGTGTTTAGAATAGATAAAAGCTAGTTTCTTGATAAAATATAATGCCCACACTCGGCCACATCACTCGGTAAAATTGCTTGGGCGCCGAAGGGTGAAGTGAGCCTTCTCCAGAAAGCTCTGATTGTTCCTTATTGGAGGCTTTTTATCAGACTTGGCAAAGCAGGCAGCCCCCTCTCCTTCTTCTTCTTCTTCCTTTTTTCTTGCCCCTCCGACTGTGACGGTGTTTAGGACTGTGTATTTGCTTTGGGTTGGCGGGTAAATGTTGACACGGTGGCTCTGAATGAAAGCTTTTCCTCGCTGCTGAGAGAACAGAGGACTTTTGGAAGGTAGTTTGAGGCCTCCCATCATCATTTTCTCCCCACACCTGTCCCACTCACGCCGCTGCCATCAGCTGAACTGGTTCTGACCTGCTCTTCCTGTCACTGCAGCCTCTCTGCAGACTCCATCGCGTCTCACAGATCTGCCTAAACTACTTCCCTCTCCGACTCAATCATTCGCTCCATCCAGCCCATTATGGCGCCTTTAACAAGCGGCCGAGCCACTGAAGCCCCCCCCCCCCCCCCCCCCTTTTCCTGCTCATCCACAATCACTTCAAATTAGATTGGCGAGTCAATAGAAGAGTCAATATTTAATTTGCTCATAGCAGGTGGTGATTCAGGCGGAGACATGGAGGATCCACCTTGAGGACGCCATCCTTCACATGAAGTGCGACGAACTGATAAAATGTTCTGAAAGAGGGGGAAAAAAGGAAGTCATGTTTTTGCCTGGAGATGATACCTTACAAAGGCTTCAGGGGAGTCGACTGTAATTGCCTAATGTTGACTGTCAAGTAGGGCTGCCAGGATTAGTCGACTAGTCACGATTACGTCGACTATCAAAATCGTCGCTGACTTATTTAGTAGTCGATGCGTCATTTGAAGCTTTGTATGATCCCAAAAGAAACAGGAATAAGTAGCAGGATTTAAGAGTTTAATAACGGACTGAAACAGAAGATGGCAGCACTGCATGTACAAGGATGCCAGCTGCCGTTAAACCCCGAAGAAGAAGAAGAAGCAACTCCGGTATCGTAGCCGTGTCCAAATTCAGGAACCGCATCCTCCTGTGCCTGCATTTGTAGGCCAATTACGTTACGATGAAGACTCCGACAAATGCGCCCTTCATTTCCCCAGATTTGAAGGATGGGTCGGGTGTATACTTCGTGGCCCAACCTATCCCAGAATTCATAGCGCAGCACAGCTCAGTTTCCAACAATGGCGGCAGCTAGTTAGTTTTAATATTACTCTTATTCACTGTTCCCTCTAAGTTGCGCGCGTGCACAATTGCGCACTGCTGGGACGGTCTCTGTGGACAGAAAAAGAATCAAACCTGAATTGAAATTAAAATCAATTTTTTGCAGTGTTAGTCAGTAAGTGACTGGCTGCTCCCGTATGGGATTAGAACGATGCCACCTTATCCCATAGTCCAGCCAATAATGCGATTCACATTCGTATATAAGCAGCTAATCAACGTTGCTGACAGGCTATGACAGCGTCCTTATGTGCCGACACCGGTGTTTTAGCTAGCAAAGGGGCGTGGCTGATGTGGAGAGAAGCCACGTTAATGACAACGTGGACAACCATTGGAGATGTGAGCAGGACAGATGGAACAATTGGCGGAAAAAGTGTGGACTTTATACCAGTTTTGAAATTGTGTTGATAGGCCACGTAAAACCAGAGTTATGATAAAAATATTTGCAATGTTTGGTTTTCTTCCTGAATACTATCCTTGTTTATAAAACGGTAAAAACGGCATTTTATAAGGAAAACGCTGGAAAGCCCTCTCAGCCTGTGAGGAAAAACAAAACCAAAAAGACCCCACCCTTTCCTATTGGTGGAAAAATGTGCTAGGTCAACCAATCAAAAAATGATTTGGCAACATGGCATTTAGTTGTTTAGGGAGGGGGGAAGTTTTAGGAGTGACGGCAGTTTTGAGATGTGAGAGATTTGCTACGTTTAGCACAAATCTTGTGTTAGTGTGTAGTGTAGTCAATAGTTTTGTTGTGTGTGTCAGAACAATGAGGCGACTACCAGAGGTGGGACCAAGTCATTGTTTTGCAAGTCTCAAGTAAGTCTCAAGTCTTTATCCTCAAGTCTCAAGTCAAGTCTCAAGTAATGTCAGGCAAGTCAGAGTCGAGTCTCAAGTCACTGGTGTAAAAGTCAGAGTCAAGTCACAAGTCTGAAACTTTGAATTTCAAGTCCTTTCGAGTCTTTAAAAAAAACAAACGAAAAAATAATGTTGCAGTTATGCTAAATGTAAATATTAGACCATGTAATTTTTAAATCTGTGTTTTTCTCAACACATGACAAAATAGTGAACTTAGAAAATATACACAAATTGTGAAATTGCACCTCTTTAAAATGCAGCTCAATTAAACCTAGCTCCAAGAATAATTTTCACCGACAGTTCTGAGATACGCTGCATGTTATTCTTGGATGCGGTTGTAGGACCAGCTTTAAAATCGCATGACAAAAATATCATACACATTAAAAAAACTGTATCACCAACGTAGCCTGGACAACATTTGCTAGTTAGATGAAGTCAGCTATCTCATTGTAGCATATTTATATGCATATTTATAATTACACGGTTCTTGGAGTGAGTGCATACACTCATGAAGTTTAGTAACTTCAGGTCACTGCAACAAGCCCAGGTACAGTTTACCGCCGGATGGGTGCAGGACCTTGAAATGCACCGTGTAGAAAGTAAAGACCATCGTACGTATCATAAGTTTACCAGTCTCACAAATCGTCGTCATAAATACACATTCGTTAACCGTTTATTAATAGGACCTTTGAGCTCAACGGTAATTAATTAGCAGTGGAAATAATTTCTGGTACCCGTCACAGAAATGTAGCAGTGACAATAATATATGCTGTAATCGTACTGGACAATTAGTGATACAAAACAACTGTTTTATCCTGTGAATAAAAGTATATGTTTTTGTCAATGTGCCATAATAACAGAAGCGAAACGCAATATTGTGTCAGGACAATTCACTATTTATGCACAATAAACACAATAAATAAAGGAGCATAGCGCGACCATTTCTGTTCAGCGCCAGACTTGCTTGTAACCTATATCACCAATTATGTTATGAAAATGACGTATTAACTACTAAAAAACACTGACCTTCGTGTAAATGCTTGGAGCAGACTAACCTGTGAGCTGGAGGGTTCTGGGACGTTATAATTGGTCTTTGAATGGCTGCAATCCAGGCCATCCGTCGCCTCTTTGTTACTTCGGAAACATGGCTCGAACAATTTCTCTTCAACGACGTAATCCGATAACAACCGATCTCTTTACCCGTCGGCTTCCCGTGGCTGTCATGCGACCGGCTATTGCAGTTAATAATACAACAGCTTCTTGACATTTTTGTGTTTCTTTTTATCGCTGTGTGACTGAGTTCAATTGAAAGCCTGCGTGCGCTAGTACCGCTTGACCGCTTGCCACGAGTTCCCAGAATCCTTTGCGGTTCTACCCGTGAATGACGTCACATTTTCAATCTCTATATAATATGCATGTTAAATTTTATATTTGGGGTAAAATATCAAGTCTTTTCAAGTAAACCGGTTCAAGTCCAATTCAAGTCCCAAGTCATTGGTGTAAAAGTCCAAGTCAAGTCACAAGTCTTAGAACATTTTTTCAAGTCAAGTCTAAAGTCATAAAATTAATGACTCGAGTCTGACTCGAGTCCAAGTCATGTGACTCGAGTCCACACCTCTGGCGACTACTGAATGTTACAGGTGTTACAGGAGTGATACATCTCCTGTTGTCAGGCCTGCAGGTAATCAGGCTGTTGTTCTCCTTTATCTCATAGTGGACAGAAATTACTTTTTGGAGTGGCACAAATAATTTGTGTGACATCAAATTTGATGCAGAACAGCTGATTGTTCTGTAAATAGTTTGAAACGTTTATTTTAAAAAATGCCTTGGCTGCATTTTTAGGTAAACAGCTGCAAAAAACTTTGTTTGCATAACTCAGTTACTTTTTTGAAGAAGTAACTATATAATTATTGCCCAACATTGGTCATTATTTACTGTATTTCGCAGACAGAGAGTTACAGGACTCTCTCCCAGACCACAGACTCATAATACAAGTCAGAGCTTTATAAAAAAAAAGAAAAAAAAAAAGAAAGTTGTGTTTTCAAAATTGGAGTTCAAGTTATTTTTACTTCCAATAGTGTTAACATACTACACAGGTCATGAACAAGATTTATTTTACATTTTCATTGTAAGTGGGCTAAATCAGTTAATTAAAAGTAGTGTAACATAAATGTAAATGCTGTAATTTGATTATTTTAATAAACCATGTAACTTGGATGGATTCGATGCTGGCGTGACCACAGTGCACACGTCTGATGTTGCTCACAGTGCTTCAAGGGACCGCTCAGGAAGTTCGTGTGTTCGCTCAGACACATGAAAAATTAGAGGGAACATTGCTCTTATTACTTTTTCTGGGTCACAAAATAAAGGTTTAACATATTTTCAGGCGAGAATGAAGCTGTGTAAACTTCAAATATCTGCTCAGTTTATCAAGACACCACATATTTTTAAAAGCGCGCTGATGTTTTCAGAGACGTCTGTTACCCACTAGCTCGATAGCTAGCCGGGGTTAAAGGCTCACTAGAGCACCGTGAGAGCACCGTGAGAGCACCGGACTCCCGGCAAATCGTTTTCAAACCCACCGCCGTCTTTCGCTACTCAGGTTAAACATGATATATAAGTCACTTAGATAACTTTAAAATGTTATTGTTTGGCTTTTTTTTTAGTATTTTATTTGTTCCTGAGTAAATCGGTTTGGCTGAGATTAAAGTTATAGTTTTTACACAGCTGAATAAACGTCAAGCAGACAGCTGATTGTCAGAAGTGTGAGAATCTCGAGAATAAACTCCGGTGTCCTGTTATATTTTAGATAGCAAGGAGTTTATTAAACTTCACCAAAACAATCTGCAAATTTCATTAAAATTTAATAAACTATCATCCTGTCTTTATTTTTAGTTAGCACACACCTTAAACACTTAAAGCTGTAAGCTAATGATAGTTATATAATAGCAGGTGCTGCTGGTGCAATAAGCTGTACGTTTTACGTCCAGTGGATGCATGATCTGATTAGTCGACTAATCGCAAAAATAATCGGTGCAAGTCGACTATCAAAATAATTGTTTGTGGCAGCCCTACTGTCGAGTCACCTTTTTTGGAGCCTCAGTGAGGTTAGCTTCCATCGACTGTAGGGGTGATTTGCTTTTGGACTTAGTTTTACAGACAGTCGCCTCGCCTCGCCGTGGCGACCATCCTTCCTCGGGTACTACAGAACTCGCACACAGTGGTTGGCCAGTGGTCAGCCAGCGGGCTTCATTCAAACTGCTCAAGTGATGTCATATTTGCCTTTTACAAGCGGTAACCTGTAAAACAGCTTTAAGGCTTTATGACCTCCACAAGGAATTCTGACTTATATTTATAACTGATTCTTACATGTGTGGTGTGTGTTATCATCATATAGTAGGTAGAGTAAAATGAAGAGTAAGTAAAGAGTTAAAATAATGTGTCACATTTGACCTCTGACCTCTCCCTCAAGGTCAATAGATTTATCTGAAGGTGAAGGTGATAACAAAGCTACATAGAACTGTTTAAAAGTGTTTTTAATGTTTGTACTGACAACACATGGGCATATTGAGAATCGCATATAATAATAGGTTAGAGTCACATTTGACCTTTGACCTTTTCACGTCTGCCTTTCTTTTAAGTCAACACCAAAATGTGTTACATCTTTAAAGCCAGTGTTGTCCAGAGAAAGGGAAATAAACTGTAGTGTAACATTATATAATAATATCTGGTATTTACAAATCAATATCTCTTATGCAGGACTTACTCCTACATGTCTGTGTAATCAAAGTAAACATCTGTCATGTACTCTTAACTAGTTTTTCCTGTACTACTAAAACTTCTTAGAGTACATTTAAAAGAACAGCTGCTTTGCTGTAGCTTAGCGCTCTCTTCTTGGTTTTGACTGGTTTAAACTGAACTCTGTTTGGTCTTGTAGTGACCTTTGACCTTTCTTTATTTTGGCTGTTTGTCTGACCTTTTCTTATGTCTTCTGCAGATGATAGTATTGTAGTATGTTTATCTTCTCCTGCTTGGAAGTTACTAAATCACTTGGTTTGTCTGACTCAATAGTTTGTATATCTTTTCAAAATAAAAGCTTTTCACCATTGTCTGTAGACAGAAACATTTTATTTTAAAAACCAGCAGGATTTTCATTAGAAGTACACCAGCTTATATATGTAATGGCATTTGTTCTCTGACAGTTGATGTTCTACCACAGCTAAATAACAGGCAGTAACAAGTCCGTGGTTGTCTGTGGTTTGGAGGAATAGTTAGTTTATTTCTCTCTGAATCAGAAAACATCTCTAACTAATAACTTGTGCCTCTACAATGATGAACGCTCTCATGTGTGGGTGTTTGAAAGGCAGTCAACAGAGGCTCAACATCTGGTCAAAGGCTGAGAGCCTCACACACCACTGAAACGCATACTTTTGGCTCTGAAGCTAAGTTGCTTAAAGGTGATTTTGTGAACAAAGATAAACCACCAGAGAAACACCTGTCAGGTGCACAGGAAGGAGGAGGTGCCTCTTCACGGCTGAGTGGGTAACGAGGTCTTCTTCTTTTCGTCCAGCCTTCATCTCTGCTCCTCTGTCACTGAGTTTAATTACACACCGTACGCCGAGGCTGCCCCCAGCGTTTGGTTTACCGCTGTCGCTGCTCGGACACAACGCTACATTTACATCAACCCCGCACTCCGAGCAACTGTCCTCATATCTGTCCTGAGCACGTGTTGGCACAGAGCGCGCTCAGTCGGGCGTCACTGGCTCCAGGTCTTAGCTGTAAGATGTGGTTAAATGAACAAAGACCGAGGTGAGCTGCATAAATGCATATTTACATGGCGAAACCCTCAAGTCGCTGTTTTCAAAGTTTTTTCTTTTTTAATGAACTAAGTGGAGAATTACTCTTTGTGCTGGGCTCAAAACATCCAACTGGAATCCATAACAACTGATGAGTCTGGACTAGTTTCAGTCCGAGTTAGGGTCTGGTTTTAGTCTATTTTTGGCTGGTTTTGGACTGGTTTAATTGGTGTTAGTCGCTGGTTTAAATCCCATCTATAAAGGAACAGACTCATAGTCAGATGCTTCTGTAAGGATGGGGTGTTTTGGGCGTAAACCTGATGCAGGTTCTGGATGTCCTGAGTTATGTCCTGGTGCTCGATGGAGCAGATGAACCAGAGTAAAACAGAATGTGGAAAGAAAGCTGAGAGCAAACATAGATCCAGTTGTTAGTGTGCACTTCACATCACAGCAGGGACTGATGCAGTGCACTCCCGTCACCCCCCTCATAAGCATCACCCAGGCCCCTCCCATGCATGGCGGACTGTGTTAGGATGTTTCCTCTCTGTTTCTGCAGGGCGGTGGGGGACAAAGAGAGAAGCCCGTCCTTCCCTTTGTCCCCTCGGAGCCCCCTTGGCGACTGCAGGAAGTTCTCAGATGTCTGCAGAGATGCACTGAGAGTCTGTTAACAGCAGATGTTCAGATATTACAGCACTCCGTTTACACAGGGCACTTCATCCAGACCTTTGAGTGAATGCACAGGAAGAAGTGTGTGCATTTCAGGGCTAGAGTGTTAACATCTTTTCTCCTCTCTGATGACCCACATTTCTGGAAAAATCACAAAGCTGCAGGTTTGTGGCAGCTCTGGCCGTAAAACTTTATCAAGACATTTAAGTAAAAACTTTTATTGTGTTTTTGTACTAATCCCTATCACAAGTTTCCACTCTGTCAGATCTTTTTTTTCATAATGATCTTAATTGTGATTTCAGTCTTTTTTGCACTTTTTTTATGATTTCCTGTAATGTTTACGGTATAACTCCAGTGTTTTTGATGTGATGTGTTCAAAAATGTTTTTAGGGTTGGTTTTGATGGATTGGGTTGTGGAGTGGTTTCACTCTGGTTTAGGGCTCTGTTAGTGGCTTCTTTTTATTGCAGGTTGTTAGTGTGTTTCAGGGGCAGGGTTTGTGCTGGTTATGGCCTTGTTTAAAACTTTGATTTGTTCAGATTTGAGTTTGGTACTGAATTTGAGCTGATTTGTTCCAGTCCTGGACTGGTTTTAGTCTAGTTTTAAGCACTGGTTTGCAGCATCATAGACGTTTTTCTCTGTCCTCTGGTGATGTGATCTAAACTGATGCTGAGGTCTGGAAGCTTATGCTTCTCTTAAAGAGGGCTCCTTGTATTTGGACTTGTTGTCATGTTCCAGTGTTTTCTTATCAGACTACACTGTAGTGCTAAAAACCCCTTTTTGGAAAATGTAAAAATCCAAAAAGTGGTTATGTTAGATCTGTATAATGGTCATAATGGTTAGATCTTTTTCTGTGGAAAATAAAAATTTTCATGTTCCCAAAAAGGAGCCAGAGTCCTTCAGATTGCAAAGTTAAAAAAAGAGTTTCACAGTTTGTGCCCACTTTTTTTTTTTTTAAACCTTTTTCCATCTCATCAGGAACAAAAACGAGTGACTTCATGGTTTTAGAATAAACTTTGGGTTTTTTTTATGTGTGTGTCCCTGGTGGCTGTGAGCAGTGCTGCTCCTCCAGAGTCTTTTGGTTTGTCGAGCTGAGGCTTCGTCTCAGCTTTTTGTGAAGTGTGTCTCTGTGTGCTTGCTGCTCTTTGTGGCTGCATCTGTCTGCCTCTATTGTTTGCAGGAGTCCATCTGCTGGCCTCCAGTTTGCCCCTCCTCCCTCGCCTCAGACAACCAACACCCTCTAGCCTCACCCCTCCTCCTCCTCTTTGCTGGGAAAGCCAGCTGTCCTCCCCTTACTCTCCCCCATTGCTCCATCACCGATGAGCTGAAGAGGCTGCTCAGAAAACTTGGCCTGAGCGCATTCTTACGTTTACGATAATTTCATTTAAAAAGCTTCAGCTGAAATAAATGAATGTGATTAGTCTGGTTCACACAGTCTCAGCACGTAGATGGCATTTATAGTCAGGAAAGGAAAACCAACACATGCAAAATCATATTAAACAAAGGAATATTTCAGCACTTTTCTAAAAGTTATTTTAACACTTCTGCTGGAAGATGCAGAGGTAGATGTGGATATGCTTTGACTTTCATTCAGAAGAGAAGACAGGCCGGGCTGTAAAAAAGTTTGTACACAAATAAAATATCTTCATATTTAATCATGTTTTCCGAGTTTAAGAAACTCTGTTTTCACTGATGATGAATTTCTGAGGTTTTCAGCACCTGCTTACAGTCTTGATGTTGATGTCTGTAAAAATATCCTTAACTCTGTTCACAACTCTTGTGATTTTTCATGTCTGAACCGCTGTCAGTCATGTCCTGCTAATGTCAACTTATGCTATTCCAACATGAGTATTAACTATTTGTGAAGCAGTGTCCTGCTGAATGCATCTTTCTCTAGCAGACATGCCTGTTATTAAACTTTGATAACTTTACTGACTGACTGTATCAGAGCAGAACTGCTGCTTATATTTCTTTTTATTGTCAGTTTATTATGTAGGATCCCAGATGACACATTTTTGCTGCGGTTTCATAAAAATAGTCCAACAACGGGTTGATTGGTCCAAACAGTTTTTCTGCAAATTTAAAAGTAAGATGAATATTTTCAGGGTTTAAATTCTTGGTTTCTACTTTTAATTTTGTTTATTTATGATTTATTATTGTCTTTATTCCTTCCCAGCTAGTTTTGCTTTTTACATTTGGATGCTGGTCTGATTATGAGCTCGTCAGCGGTTTGTCAAGCACTTTTAATTGATGAGACAAGTAATAAACAAACACATGTTGATTGATTAGCGAATCATCGCCAGCTTTAGCGAAACCAGATTTGGCCTTTCGCACTAATCTGTGACATTTTAAGATCAGTTGATATATAGATGACCTGAGAAGTGACCGGTAAACTGATCGATAATGAAAACAGTTGTGAATGCTGTCCTGTTGCTGAAGCATTGCGTTTATTCATGGCGATGTTGAGAGCTGTTTCACTGATAGATGAAAACATTAGTTGACTATAAATGCCTTCAGCTTAACGTTGTGAAGTGTGCGGATCAATAATTCAAAATGACAACTGTGAGTATTGATCAGACGGAGCTGTATGGACAGGGAGCTGCAGAAAGTGAAAGAATCAATGAAAGCGCTGAAAAACAAAAATCCAGTGTTGAATTTGCAGCTTTTGGTGTTTCTGGAAGCCTCACAGCCTGACAGCTGCTGTTTTGTTGCAGTTTTCAAACTGTCCGCTGGTTTTATGGGATGGCATTCATCATTATTCACTTTACTCTCTCTAAACACTAAAAATAAGAAAGTAACAACAGATAATGTAATCAAAGGTAGAACATCTACTTTTTCTTTTCTTTTTGTCATTCAAACAATATTGGACAGTCACTTCTCTGCTTTGCATGGATCACCTGACCTGCCTATGAGAACAATTTGACATTTTTTTGTAAGCAAATGGAATTTTTTTTTTAAACACTAAAACAATCATCAAAAAAGGACCACAAGGATGTGACAAAGGTGAACACTTTTCAGGCTCTGAGTAAAATTAAGCAGTGCAAGGATATCTGAGAGAATACATCACATTTCTAAACGTGATTGCTATCCAAATGTACGTCCAATAAATATCTGGCACACATTTATAAACACAATCTAGAAAGGCACCAGACACCAAAGAGCTCCGCCAAAGCCAGTCGTCCATTCTTCTCTATGTGATCCGCAGCCAAGCCAATGATAAAAAAGCTTTTTTCCAAGCAGTTTGGATCCACAACAAAATATAATGGTTTCTTCCCTTTCACAGGCTCAAAATCTCCAACTTTTATCTCATTAGTTTTTATGTAATCGTACAAACCAACAACAACTGAAAATAAAAGCAGCTCATCAGCATAAAGAGAAGTGCAACTTGTGAACTGAAAGCTTCAGTGAACATATTTTTATTTTTCCTCGTATAGGTGCATTGATATCTTAAAAAAAAATCAGCTGTTGGAATTACTGCAAACAGCAGCGGTATTACATCTAAGAAACAAAATGTAAATCTCATCAGTGCCAGTAACAAACCTGGATAGGAAGGACATCCGGCATAAAGTCTGTGCCAAAACAAACATGAGGATCCATCAGCCAAAGTGTCTGAAGTATAACATAATAGAGAATTTGTGGTTTTAGAACAGGCTGAATAGTAAGGTTTAAAAACATGGTTCATTCAGAAAACCTTTGACAAATTAAATTAACCTTTTAATAAAAAGTCAGAAAACTTTTTATTAACAGTTTTAAGCATTTCAAATAAATAAACCTAAACCAAACATTTTATCAGTTTTCCATTTAAGAAAAAAAAAAGATCAAAGTGCCCTTAAAGCTGTCTGTAATGGTAATGTGATGGAGCAGACCTCAGAAAGAATAAATTCTGTTTTGATCAAACTAACTGAAACCTTATTAGCAATCACTCTAGTATCTTAATTCTGTGTTTAGCCTGAAACAATGGGTGGATACTGATGTTTTTGGTGCTCCAGGTTGTACATTATGGATGCTTTTTGGATAGTTTCTAAACTCGTTTTGTCTCAGTAGTTAAAGTCAGTTCTGCAAGTCACAACTACAATACTGTACAATACAATACTATGAAATACTGAGAATTTGAAGTGTACGAGCTCACAAAGCTTAAAGAAGCTCCAGAGTAGTGGATTCGTCTTCAGTTGTCATATTTTCCTCCAGGTGACTTCCAGAGTTTGACTTTTAATTTCTCCAACTCTCGGTCTGTTCTGTGCCATCACAGCAGGAGAGATAAAACCAACAGAAGCTCCTCATTTTGCTCAACAGATGTCCTTAATCCCGTCTAATCCAACATGTTAAACGGTTGTTTTCTCTGCAGCGAGCGCGGGGCGCCGACCCTGGCACTAAAGCTTCCCACAGGCCAGTTGGACTCCCTCAGACTCCCTCTGGTCCTGGTCTAGTGCTCTCATCTCCTCACCACAGTGCCAAGCACAGGCTGAATTAATAAAGTATCTGTTTCTGAGGCCGTATGTGAGCGGGGACAGCTCATAGCAGGAAGAATAACACAACTTTTTAAGTTTCCATCAGGAAAGAACTCTAGGTTAATTTTTTTTTTTACCTTTTACAAAAACTATATAAAAGATTTGTGATCTGATCAGATATTTTTTTCTGGTCAGTCCCATTATCAGTTTTTCTGATGACTGTGGCAGTGTGAAATAAAGAATAATCAGTGCTCAGGAGTGACCACTTCAGCATTTATGACTTTGAATAAAGTCTGTTTTCTCTGACAACAGCAGAGCGCCGCACTTCATAAATCAGTTCTTTAAATAAATCATCTGCACCTTCAAATTTCAAATCAGTGGCTTTAAAGAACTTTCACTGCCTTTAATTTAGCAGCTCTTACCCTGAAATGACCTGATTCGTTCCTTCAGATTAATAATTTGTGGCATCAAATGACTAAATCGTGGTCTGAAATGACTTCGTTTTCACCCTCTTTCCTTCTCTCTCTTCTGCATCAGCTGAGAGCCAAAACACTGAAACTGACTTTCTATGAACTGGGTCAGAACATCAGCACTCTGAAGGGAAACTTGGATATCCATTAAAATATTTTGGGGGATATCACACATGCAATGGGCCAAACATAAATCAAAATAACATTGATGATCTCCATGCTGAGGATTTTAGAGGAACAAAGATCATGATTAGAAAGAATAATTTGTAATTTGGCCTCACAAACACCTGAAACCTGAAACATTTAAAAGTATAAACAAGAATATACGTTGGTGGGATTTTAATAATATAAGCAGCTGTCGATGGATGATTAGTAAAATCAGGCATTCAGATGATAATTCAGAGACTTAACCTCCTAAAATCAAGCTGTGTAACATCCACATGTGTGACTCGTGTTATATAACCAGAGAACAAACAGGAAGTGATGTAAATGCTTTTCAATGGAAATTGATGCAGAAAGGTGGAAAATCATCCTAAAAACCTCCCTCTGTTGTAGTAAATGTGAATAAATAATAAAATAACTGCTGGTGTTTGGTGGCTGTTTGATGACCACGTTATCACCACGTCCAGTGACATTTAAAACGTGACCTGATCACTGAGGTGTGTCAGGAGTGTTTAACCTTGTTCATTAGTCAGCTTTGAGTGTTTTTCTTTTTCTTTTTCCTTGGTGTTTTTCCACTACTCGAGTAGTTTGAGCTCTTCTTTTTAAATCTTGACTAAACAACTAGTACATTAGTTGCTGGGAACATTGTTGCTTTTATTCCACTTTATGTCTGAAGTCTTTTAGGGGAGGCAGCTTCCATCAGTGTAGTTTTCCTTGGTGACTTTTCAGGCTAGTCTTCATTTTTCCTCAGCTGCTCTTCCAAACAGCCCAAATCATGTTGAGAAAAGATTAGATTTTTAACTCCTCAGCGTGAACACGGCCGAGCTCCAGCCCAACCTGCTCATTCAGCCACTAACTGGCCATTTAATCAGCACCAATAACGTCTGCTGCTGCTCTTTCTGCCATTTTTCATCCTCTTATTATCTGCGATTAGGAGAGCAGAGCTGAGATGATCGGTGGACGCAGCAGTGGCTCTATAATTTCTCTCCGGCTCTTCATTTTTTAATATAGAGTTTGACCTTTCAGAGCTATGTGCCGGTTGCCGCCGCTGGTCAATATTCTCAGCTCTCGCTGAAGGTGCGAGCTGTTCGGTTGGCAAATAAATGTCTTCATTAAAGCGACGACCCCGAGCCACATTTCTTCTCAATGACGTTCAGATCGTTTCTGCTTCAGCCTGTGATTTTGTTTGGCCTCCAATAAACGCTGAGGGACGAGGACGGGAGATTAAAGACACTCGGTTTTCACAGGTGAACATTTTCTGAGAAGCTCTGAGGCCTCTGTTCCCACAGGATTCATGTTTCTGGGAGGTGGTGTTCATTTAATTCATCTTTCTTTGTGAAATTAAAAGATCTGGACTGTACAGGAGAAAACAGAAAAGATTTGACATTTTTAGGTTTTTAATAGTTTTAATAATCCAGTTCTAACTGTTTGTACAGACACTGGCTCATTACACACAGGAGCTCCGCTTTTTTTAAAGGCACCTGTGTGACACGCACGAACAAATCCAGGCAAAAGACGGCGCTCAGAGAGAACACCTGTGCTTACCTGCTTACATTACAACAGCACATTAATGAGCTTACAGCTGATGGCCTTTATTGCTTTATGTTGTTGTTTTGGCTCGCAGACAGGCCTGAATGTTGGTGTCAACATGTTTCCAAAAGCCGAGGGAAACCAGTTCCAAAACAGGCCTGTGTGTTACTGCGGTTTATACGCAGATGCAGGAGCCCAGTTTCAGGCCTGCTCCTAGATCTATTATGCAGGAAGCCCAGATTTCCCTTCAGAATAAAAGCTCGCCTGCTGGGCCTTTGTGAGTTCTCAGCTCTCTGGCACAAAATGAGCTTTTATTGAAAAAAAAAAAAAGGCTGAACTTTATGCCTTTTTCAAACCCCGAGATGTCTGAGTCAAATCAAGCTTCTTCTTCTTGAGTTGTTTTGCGTTCCTCTTGTTTCCATTTACATCTCGGACCTCCTGCTGTGATGGAGTGACACGTCTCTATAGCAACATTTCTGTGTGATGCTGCAGGATTGAAACAAAGAGAGAAACCTCCCTTCAGCGTGAAGTCACAGGAGCTGATTTAAGTGGTAATAAGAGCAGGAGGGATGAGGTTTGATCGTTTACTTTTCATGGAGAGGCGCCGCAGCGAGAACAGCGGGCAGCGTCACAACAGCTTCGATCACGTTTCGGCAAATCACATTAAAAAGAAGTCCCATTTTTATGATCTTCCATTCATGCGAGCGGCTCCGTCACTTCTGAAAAACCCAATTAGCAGAGATGGGCGATTGAAATCTTGGTGAGGGCGGCAGAGAATCTCAGCGGGCTCGGCTCAGTTCTGTCTCTGCGTTGGCATTCAGTAGGTGAAATATCTTCTGGGCACTTTTGCTGAAAAGTTAATTGAGATGATAAACAAATCAGAGTTTGGAGCTGCTGCTGTGATTTCCTGTTTTTTCTCTCCTGAGTAAAAAAAAAAGAGAGAAATCAAAGAGCCGAAGGCAGCAGAAACAGTGATTAGAGCCGCTGCTGCTGATCGATTGAAGAGGTATTGTCACCGTTTCTGTTTGTGTAATTAAAGTTTGTGTCTTTGAGTCCATTTACCGAGTAAACACTTTTGTCTTTCTCTGTAACGAAGCTCGTTAGGGGGCGAAAATCAGCATCACTTAGTATTTAGAAAATAATTCAACTGTTTCTCCAAAGAAGTAAAAGCTCGCAGTCAGTTTTTGTTTTTTCCCCTATCACAAAACTGCTGATTACTCAGACTGTATACCAAAGATGGACAAGAACACTCACTGGTTTGTAGACTCCACATTTTGAAGCCTCAACATTGGCTTTTTGGAGCATATATCTTATTATTATTATTATTATTATTATTATTATTATTATTATTATTATTATTATTATTAATAATAATAATAATAATAATAATAATAATAATAATTAATAAATAATAAATAATTAAATAATTAATTAATAATACGATTATTATTATTATTAATAATAATAATAATAAATTAATAATTAAATAATTAATTAATAATAAGATTATTATTATTATTATTATTAATAATAATAATCTTATTATTAATAATACTCTCAGATTTTGGTCCACGTTGATATGACAGCATCACACAGCTGCTGCAGATGTGCTGCGACCATCAGAAGATGGTACACTTGCTAAAAAGGGACGGACATGGTTAGCAACAATAATCAGGTAGGCTGTGGTGTTTAAATGATGCTCAGTTGGTACTAAGGCCCAACATCTGCCAAGAGTATATCTCCCCTACCTTTACACCACCAGCAGCCTGAACTGTTGATATAGGTCAAAACTCTGAGCCGACCATGTGAATATTACTGCAGAAATTAAGACTCATCGGAGCAGGAAACATTTTTCCATCTTCTGTTGTCTAGTTTTGTGAGTCTGTGTGTAACCTCAGTTTCCTGTTCTTACTGACAGGAGTGAAATCAGTGTGGTCTTCTGCTGCTGGAGCCCATCTGCTTCAAGGTTCAGAGATGCTGTTCTGCAGATCTTTGTTGTAACGAGAGATTATCCGGGTTACTTTTACCTTCCTATCAGCTCGAGGCAGTCTGACCATTCTCTGACCTCAACAAGGTCATTTCTCCCAGACAACTGTGGCTCTTAATGGTTGATGGGGAAATCGAAGCAAATCAGCAAGAAAAAAGTCACTTAAATCATCTTAATTAATCATGCTAATACAGTAATTGGATCTACAGCAGGTTATTTTTATCATGTCTATATGTCTAAATGCACTGAGTTGTTGCCATCTGATTGGCTGATTAAATATTTACCTTAACAATCAGTTAGTTGTTAGTGTCTCTAATGTGGCTGGTGAGTGTATATATTATTTCAAATTAAAAGTCTGTCAGCAACAGAAAGCAGTGTTTGCAGATTCCCGGGAGTGTTTTTACATATTTCTCAGGTTTAAATCCAAACTGTAAGGACACA
This sequence comes from Rhamphochromis longiceps, assembly GCF_057381845.1. Taxonomy (NCBI): domain Eukaryota; kingdom Metazoa; phylum Chordata; class Actinopteri; order Cichliformes; family Cichlidae; genus Rhamphochromis; species Rhamphochromis longiceps. The sequence continues at coordinate 19,386,211 of NC_140573.1, read as the reverse complement.
TGTGGATTTATTAGGACACGAGTTAACCATTAAGGAAGCTTTTATTTGTCATCAGGTCAGGGGTGATGAAAGGCAATGTCAGAAACAAAGCGATGTAAACAGTAAACAGCTGTTGTCATCTGCAGTTAAACATCTGTGAGGTCTTTAATTACTCATCAGAGTTTTCATTGATCCGCTGGCCAATAAATTGATCGATAGTTTCGGCTCTTCTTGTCGACATTTCCAGCTGTCGGTCAGTGCGGCAGCTTGTCACATTCCAATGGAGTCCGAGTTACATGGGAAAATTAGACTCGGGGCGCGTTTGATTTGCATTTAAATGGATTTATTGTCCACTGACGGTGTGACGGGTGGAGACTGACCACATGATCAGATGAGAGGAAATGAGGAGCTGTGCTGCACGGTTTGGCCGAGCGCCCCGTTCGGCTGCATAATGAACATTTTAATGTGATTGTTATCAGATGGAAGCCAGCGGAGGAGGGTGAGGAGCAGCAATACTGACAGAGCTGAAGCTCTGCTGAAGCTTGGAGTCGTGGTCATTGAGCCTCTGAAGCGCGACTCAGTTTGATTTCATGGATTTTTTTCTGTCTCTTAAAGTTAAAAAGCAAACACTGAACAGCAAGTGGGGACTCTTTCTGATTTCATTTAAAACTACATGAAACAGGTTTAATTACTCGAGTTAACCAGCTGGATTCACTTATTGACCAGCTGATAATTGCTGATGATGCTCAGGAGGAGTGAATAACGTGGAATTATAGACTCTGTAATTGGTCAGCAAAGCCTCAAGCTGAGCATTTGTTTTTTTTGTTTTCTACCATCGCCATTTTAATGTTTTAAAAACAAGATGTGCCGAGTGTTTTAATATTTCCTGCAGCGTATTTTAATGAAGTCAACCAATGTAGAAATCTCTGTTTCATGTTTTAGATTCTTCAGGACATCAGCTTCATTTCAACTGCCTTAAAGTCAAAATAATTAGAGTAACTCCTGAAACATCATTTCTGACTTCAGGGTGATGAAGCTGAGAGAAACTGGCTTATACCTCATGTGAGGATCCAGTTTTTCACTTTCAAAAAGTCTTGAAAAGTCAGTAAAATATACTGAGCTGCTCTTTGTCTTTCTTAAATCCTTTGACACTTTAACCGCAGTAAGCTGGTTTTAAATTACTCATCAGCTCTCTCCCTCAGAGCTCCAGATTAGGGTTGCCACTCATTTCCTGGGATATAAATAATATTACCACGATAGTCTTTTCAAGATCACCTCTGCTCACCGAGCTGAAATTGAAATGATTACATCATATAAGTGTTCGTCCATCATTGTAGATCAGAATTTGTTTTTGAAAATCTTAGGTTGATCTTTTCTCTATGACCAGCACCTGAGTACTGGCAGTTTGGTTGGTTGTTGATAGTTAAATCTCTGCTTGGGGTGCTTTCCTTTTATCTGTGCACACAAATAAAAAACATAGTCAGTATGGCCTTTGTTCGCAGTGTTTTACGAATGTTTGTCCTGAAACAGACGTGATTTTTAATGTCAGATATCCTTTACGTGGGTGAATAAAGGAGCTCTGTTCTGTTTCTGTTTAATCCTGGTGATCAGCGAGAGGGTGATGAACCTTCAGAAAGTTCACATCACACACAGGTTTAGGATCTTGTTTAATCAGCTGAAGTGTTTCATATTTTTCCTGTGAGCTTCAGCTTCATAACTGCTGTTACAGTAATAGTTTAGGACAGGTCTCACCTCCACCTGAGAGTCCCAGATGATCAGACCTCCTCCTGACGGGGAGGGCAGGTGTGGCTCGGTGGCAGTGATGGTCAGCTCTGCAGTGTTTTCCCTGCTGGGTCGCAGCCACCCGGCGGCCATATTTCCACACTGTGTTTGCTGGCTAAAGCTCCACCTCTGCATGTGGGGCAGCGGGGGCCTCACGGCCCTTTTTGCCAAACTGTGGGCGAGGGTCCAGACTCTGTCCTGTGTGCCCCTGTTGATAAGCTGTCCCGCTGCCAGACACGAGCTGGTAGGAGTCCATTTACCCGGAAACTGCAGCCAAGGACACTTTGGAGGTTCTGATCCGTGAACATTTTCTCTGCTTCAGTCAGAATCTTTTATCTTCGGTGGTTTCATATATAATCTAATCTCTCTTTATGAATCTGGAATAATCTCTCTGTCTAATGGTAGTGGGCTTTGGAAAGCTTCAGCCTAAACCTGTTTACATTTTATCTGTTTTCTTTTCTTCATTTAATAAAAGCTTTTATTTTGAAAGTTTGGATTTCAGTCGAGATTAAGCACTGAATAAAAACAGTCTTCCTGGTTATGATGAAGCCTGCCTGCTGGAATTAATCAAACATCTGGCCCTGCCTGTAAGTAGGCCCCACGGTGGGATCCTGGATGGGTTTATGCTTGTCTCACCGTTTTTAAGGTGGTGTTTGTGAGTGTTTCTGTCTCACCAGAATGGAAAAGGCCAAACTGCAGCCGTCCGTCTCCTCGCGGCCTGAAGGGCCTTGCTGGTAAATGGCGTGTAAACAAAGGAACCGTCTGGCAGCTGCACTGATGGAAATCTGAACAGCTACTAATGTGTTTTTCAGCAGCCCCGTTATCTCAAAGGCCCACTATCAAACCAGAGTACATAATGAGTGTGGATAATCCAGCCCGCTCGCTGAATCGGCAGCGCTGGCGATGACCTTAGCCGTGGCCGTGGAGCGGGCGGCGGCGTTCTCAATTAAATTCTGCCAGTGGAGTGGAGAGAGACGGCGAGCTCGCAGAGATCAGTTTAACTGCTGAATGAGAGATTAGAAAGAAAACCAGCGTCGACTAATGCTGAATAAACTTCACCTCTACGGGTTGTTTCTTCGAATGCAGCAGACTATATGTGCCTTTCAAAGTCGAGGGAGTGGACGGGAGCTGAAACAGGAAGGAGAGGAAGCCGAAGAATAACTGTTACAGTTGTTTAAAGCCCAGTAACGTCATATTCAGATTTAAATCATTCCAACTCATGTGAGGCATGCATTCATCTTTGTTTCACAGCTTTGTTCACTTTGTTCTTGTTTAAAAGTCGCTGTTTGAGAAAAAAGGCTAAAAAGAGCTTCATCGAATCAGAAGTATTTTTTGTGCTTCTGTATCATTACACTCACGAATCCACAAGGAAACAAAAAATGCTCAAAATCAAAAGAATGTTTTTGTTTTTGTGGTACACGTTCAAATCTGATACCATCATAGCCTGCTGCCGCCATGTTGGTTTATCAGAGTCAGAAGTGACCATATTTAGACCAGAGGGTGGAGCTTCTGGTTCCGCAGCATGAGCTTTACTAGAAGTTGATGCTTCCTGGCATCCATTAAAACCTGCAAGTCCTTCATCGTCCAGCAGAGGCTCCAGCAGAGTCCGTACTCATGTTAAAGTGGAAATGCTGTTTCAGGAACAGCTTCAGGAGTCAGGAGTTAGTAGTCGTGGTCTTCAATTCCTTGACGTCTTTCCTGTTCCCATCAGCTGACACACTGCAGCTGTTTCAGGTCTCTGCCAGCTCCCTCCCCGTGGAAAGCTGACTGGCTTTCTGGTTCCAGCTGACTCGTCTGTCTCGAGCACTTCCACTGGGACCTCTCCCAGAGTTTCAATTAACGATCTTTCTTCAGCCAGCAAAGAGCAGAAGAGATCAGGGAGGAAGGGAACACTGTGTGACCGCTCCGTCACAGCCGGGTCTGAGAAAAACTCCAGGCGTGCATTCATAAATAAAAAGAAGTGTGTGATTGATGCTGCAGGGCTTTATTTTTTCCATTCTTAAATACCTAAAATTGTCTCTAGATTGTAGAAACCTCTAAAACAAGATTGTAAAACATGATCCGGCCCCAACTATAAATTCTCCAGAGGTGATGGGTAACCACCTTCTCCATAAACGGACAAAAACACCCACATACTGCTGTCTCACTCCCAGTTTATTGATTGATTTTTATTATTATTCCTTCCTGCATAAATATGCCGAGGCCAGACAGCATTACAAGACATGGTTATTTAGGAAAAAGAAACCAGAACCAGACAGAGGCAACAAATCAAACATCCTGATACTTTTCTTTTTCCGAGCTTTACAAATATAGAGAAATCATTAGGAAAGAATTTTAAAACTTGTTCATTCTTTATCAGTGCACCACAAAAATTCTGTGTCTTAGTAACAGTAATCTCATCATACATGGAAACATTACTGAAGAAAATATGATTAATTATTAACTTCTAAATCTCGTAATTAACACAACCTGTTCTCCTCCTGGATGTTTTTAATCTGTGAACTTCAAGAGTCAAGAAACGAGTTCTTGTTCTTCATAAATGTGCCGTAATCGCTCTGAAGGCCATAATCATGCTTCATTTGAATATATGTTCATTATTTTGGTTTTAACAAGATGTCCTTTAACCATTTTTCTCCAAGTAACTTCATTCTAGTAGAGTTCACACTGTGTAATAAATTGTTATTACAATACATAAATCAGCATGAGGCTCTGCAGGACATGGATGATTTCCTCCAAAGCAAAGCCATCCTGTTGACTCTAGTTTCTTACAAGTGTACCATTTAATTTTCACCTTGTTGATCCAGGAATAAAACTCTGATTCTGTTTAATGTTGTTCCAAACACCACTGACCTGAGGCACGAGGACAAGCTTTATTTCTGTTGTTGCAAATACAGTATTGATATATATGAATATGTACATCTTAGTACATGCTGGCTGATCGTTATCCTCACTCAAACCCAGCACAGGTTAGGAGTGTAGTTTAAAGCCCAGCAGAAACCTACATGTGTGCAGGAGAAGCAGCTGGTTGTGGAGGTTGAAGGTGAATGAAGTTAAATGGAGGATGGTGTAAAGCAGCTTGTTGTACTGTGACTGATCTGATATACAGTATTTTTGTACAGTAATAGAAACAATACAAAATGTAAAAATCAGCCTTTATTAATTTCAGCAATCCTTTCTATTAAAAAATGATGAAAGATTCTACAAGAAAATGTTATGTTATTAGTTTACAGCTTCACAGGGCTCCATTTATTGGCTTATCAAACAGAAACACCAGAAACAGGAAGACCAAAAAGTTGGAGTTCTACTTTCACTAATCCTCAGAGGTCTCAAACATCATCAGCAATGTCAGGAAACCATTTTAGCTCTTTCCCCCTAAAGACGACTTTTGATACCCTTAATAACCTTATGATGAGTTCTGACGCCTCAGTATATGTCAATAAAGTTGTGGTTTGATGACCATTAGAGTAGTTTCTTAGTTTCCAAATGTAGCTGCATAGGCAAAGACTGCCCACACTAACTTCTGATGGCCTCTCAGTCATTTTGGCCTATAAGCAGCTCAAATATGAACTTCTAACATCACAAGAATGCATTAATAAACATGCAGCAAATAGGACGCTGATAAAATCCAAACCAGTTTAGCTTACCAGGCTATTTCGTACTTATTTGACTGTTTATTGGTTTCAATCTCTAGTTTAGACAGTTGGTGCTGCTTTACACCATTTTGATGTGCACCAGCTTACAGATGGAGAATTTACAAAAGTGAATCATCGGCTCTCAAAGGCAGAAAATTGGGCATGCATCAGAAAGCCCATTTCCTCCATCACACTGTCTGGCCGTCATTAGAGCTGCTCTGTGTGGATAAAAGGTGAGGAGAGAGTGGACGCTGATGAAAGCCTCTGCAGGCTGCGTCTCATTTAACTGAGCCCGATAGCTGGAGGAATGGCTCGTTAAGACACCTTAAAACATCGTTAACGTTTCCTCTCTCAGATTGTTGCTTATCAGGCAAAACTGTCTGCTCAGGGGTCACAGAGTCCTCCCAAAGTCTTCCACTACAATCCGCCAATCAGCCCGACACAGGCCCGATCTGCAGACATATCTCAGAGGAGTTAGACAGCACTCAAAAGGCCATCCTGGTGCTTAACAGTATAAAACCAGGGAACTGAATCCTTAAATCGTCACCTTTCGACCGGTGACTCTGCTCAATGTTACACCATAGAAAGAGGCACTCTCTATGCGAGATGGTGTTTTCTTTCACACCCTGCATGCATTAGTGAAGCCTCCTGATAGTAACATGTGCAATCAATCCTTCATTTAGAGATACTTGTGCCTAACTGTTGGTAAAAACCGAAGAAAAGCGAAGCACTGAAAACATTTTTCAGAGCGACGCTGCAGGAGCTCCGTTTGATTTTATCCACAGCTTTAAAGCAGCCGAGGTCAGGTTCAGCACACGCTGCCATTATCTGACATTTTGGGAAATCCTTTACACCTGAGAGTCAGATGGATATCAGCTGTCGAGCAACACGTCATTACATTCAAGTCTGAGTGTCCTTTTTCTGGAAGATAAATCCTCGCCTGTTTGAAGAACCTGGAAGGTCATTTAATGACACTTAAGGGTGGTTTAAAGGTTTTTGCAGGATCCTCAAAGACTCTGAATACATTCCATCAGCTGATAAAAAGGATTTACGATTTACGTTTAAGTGTAGCTGTGGGCTGTGGAAATATGTCAGCACTCTGTGAGGACCACAGATTGTCTTAAATTTCTAACAAAGAAAATCTAAAATTAATTTCAACCTAAATTTGGGGTTTTAATGGTAATTTAATTTAGACTTATTGGAGGGAGGGTAAATGTTTCTAAAGTTGTCAAAAATCCCTATAACTTGTGGGCTGGTACTAAAGTAAGACTGAAGAACATTTTTAGTGAGTTGGATATTAAACATGGACGTCATCTGTTGGGTAGTTTTGGATCATTTTGGCTGCTGCCATGTTGAGTTTTTTTCATAGGTGACCATATTTGGAGACGAGGGTGGAGCTAATGCGGCCAAACAGATGTGATGAACTTATCGATAGAGAACAAACATGTATACGTGTTTGTTACGTTTCTGTATCAGCCTGTAAACATGTTTATTTCTGCTGTTTTAGTTAAACATGGTAGTCTATGGGGACTGACTCACTGCTGCCTCTGCTGGACGTCAGAGGAACTGCAGGTAGTAATGCCGTTCTCTGCTCTGTCAGAAGCTCAGTGTGATCTGAGGTGTTTCCTCGTCAGGCTTTGCTTTCTGCAGGTGGTTGAGGCTTTTTTATCGTCCTGTGTTGTTTCTTTTCTCGTAGCAGGTCTTTGACTGAAGTGCTGATGAATCTTGACGTTCTCGGCGGCAGCATTGTTTGTCTTCAGTCTGATCTCCGGTGGCTCTGAAACGCTCTCGGAGCACCGTAATCGTGGCTCTCTGCGATCCCTGCTGCTCTCACGTTCTCTTCTTCCTCCCCTCATTCACTTTCTCCTCAGCTCCCTGCAGGAGGGACGAGGCTGTGCTCTGCAGCCTGGAGAGCCTTTAAATGAGTGACCTTTGAGACAATCAGAGGCGCCCCGGCTCAAACAAACCCTGAATGGCGAGTGGCGGTCCCCGGGCCCCGTAGCAGGCTGCTGCCCGGGCTGCCTGTGGATTACATTGATCCCCTGAAACAATGGCCTCACTGCGATCATGGTGGAGAGGGCTGATAAATAACATGTGAATAAATGCAGGGGGAGCACCGAGAGTCATGGAGGCCTCCACTCTGAGCTAGAAAGGATTTTCCTGTTGTTCCAGAAACTTCACGTCCCAAACAGCCAACAGGTTTCATTTGACTGGGTTCTGTTCAGGTGACATCGTAACCACGGCTGACATGAACTCATATGGACAGTCGTTGCTGCTGCCATTTCCTAATAAAACCCAAACTTTGAAAGTCTTTGTGATTAGCAGCTGGGCTCGGCCCCCCCACACACACCCTGCCCCGCCCCACCCACTGTAGTCTATAGAAACGCTTGAAAGAAGCAGCGGCGGGATGAGAGGGGCAGCAGTGAGTGGAATATAAAACATTTAGAGAGCTCTTCTTCAGGAGTGTGAGGGTGAAACGAAGGGAAAAGGGAGATTACTCCGATCTGCCGGGGGAAATGTTTCTGTGGTACACGCTGAGGTGGGGGAGGGGCATAAATGTGTATTCATGTGGACGAGGATGCTGAGTGTTTCCAGTTTAACATCAGAGTGCGAGTCGAAGTCATCGTGAGCTGCTTCAGATTCAGGTCAATGCCAGTGTGAACACTTTCAATCTGTTTGTGTCGAGGGGAGACATCTGCTCAAGGATTCAGGCTAGAAGAGGTCACCTGTTCACCTGCTGCTACATTGTTAACAGGCAGGATAGATGTAAAGGATCACGGAGAGCATGACCAGCATTTATACAGCAGTCAGTCTGCTTGTACACTAAATACTTACTTTGAACACAAAGTAAACCCTAACAAAACCTAACAAACACACAACATTCAGATTAAATATTAAAAATATACTTAAAATATCAAAATACCAAGTAAAAAACAAACGAATGTAGAAAGTGCAACCTAAACACTTTTATAGTAGAAGATGAGTTCATTCTTGAAAATATAATAAAATGTAAAGTTTTTAGGTTTTTAAAATAACTACATAAAAAACCCTAAAACTTTAGCAAAGTAAATACAAAAATAAATAAGTAAATAAACAAGAATGAAGAACAATGCAAAGAAGAAATTATGAAGCGAATGGAAAAATACACAGAATAGTAAAATATAGAATAAATTATTGAAATCACAATAGTGAATTTAACAAAAGAAATAAAAAATTAGTATTACAAAGCTTACCTTTTTGTATTTTACCAAAATAAAATGTAAAGTAAATGGTTTTAAATGTTAATTAAAATGCTAACATTTAATTCTTGAAACTAAAATGAAACGTCAATTAAAAAGTAAACATATACACTACATCCACAGTGTATACAGATACTGTGTATCATGACTGCGAGCTTGGAGGTGTTTCAGACTGTGTCCTGATTGGTGTAACCTTAAAGGCAGGAGGACGCTCTGCACACAGCTTTTTAATCTCAGCCACGGCTTTGTTTGCAGCATCTTCATACAGCAGGGAAATGTAGTTTCAGGAGGAGTGTGAGGTTTACTCAAAGTACAGACAGACTGAGGCCCTCACACACAGACAGAAGCATCTCCGTCTCACTCTCCCTCCCTTGCTGTTATCTGTCTGTCTCACCTGTCTGTCTCTCTCCTGTCTCTCTGCAGAAGCTGGCGGTCAGAAGCTGTCCTGTTGGGACGACTAAGCCGCTGTCGCTCATCAAGCCTCCCAGTCAGGGCATCGCCATCTCCGTGGTGCCGGCCAAGGCTCCCGTTTCCATGGTAACCGCACACATTAACGGACAGAAGGCGGTGGCGAGCTCGGAGCCACTGCAGACGTCCCCCATCAACCTTCAGACGGGCGGCAGGGCCGTGGCCGCTGGAGTCCACCCGTTCAGCAGCAGCAGCAGGAGAGCCGGAGAGCTGCCCCCCTCCCAGGTAACGTCCCTGCTGAGGTCACAGCGAGCAGCTGTTCCAGCTGTTTCTGTTCCAGTCATTAAGGTGAACAGGTGTCCAAAAAGAAACTACTTTACTTTTTCACACAGAAAGTAGTTTATTTCATGTGATGGATTACTACATCACACATCCGGAGATTGAGTCTCAAACACGTTATTGTGGATTCACCTGTTTTCCAGGTGAGCGATGAGTTAATAGGTTTCACACAGTAACACAGACCTGCACCCGATGCAGGCAGCTTTGTTTCCTATGGGTAGAATTTGGGTTTTTGTGAATGGAGTCTGGTGGGTTTGGATGGAGCCGTCTGACAGCAGCACAGGCACTGAAGATGTTTTCGTACTGTCCGCAGTGCTACGATTAGCTTGTCCTTTATTTACCACAGTAAATGTAGAACATTTGTTCCTGGTTCCTGGTATTAGTCTGCCTATTTCCTGGAAACTATAATGAAGGATATCAACAGCGGATGAATCTGTGGAGCTTCACAGAACATCTGCTTTTTGGATCCTTTCAGAGGTATTTTATTCTTTACAGTCTTTAGTCTACACTGCAGAGCTGAAGTTATAAAAACATTTTCCCTCTGAACATCAAACTGGTTTAGAGTTTACAGATTTAAAGATGCTTTAACGTTACGCGTTGGTCTTTAAAGTCGCTGGTTTAGGGAGTAAATGTGTTTTCTTTACAGCCGTCACCTTGTCGAGCATCCAGAAGCTTCTGTGTTGAGTCACTGCTCAGAAACCTTGGAAGAAGAAAGAAATTGCAAAAACTTGACATTTTGTGCCAGCTGCTCTAACATCCTGAATGATTGTGTTTGAATGCAGCTCAGCGTGTGAATGCTCAGAGTCAGACAAAGACCTGAAAACCACAAATTCATCAAGCACAACACTTCCTGTTAAAGTGTCATTTTACTTATTTCGTCAAAGAAATCTCAATTTTTTTAAAAGCTTCAACTCTGAGAAAAACACATCAAAAGCTCATGTATGTGTGGTCAGAAAACTGAGTCTGAATGTAGCAGAGCCAGCCTTGTTTTTTCATGTCGGTCAGTTTCCTGTCATAGAGTCTGATGGCGTGAGTGCCGCAGCTCGCCGCTAAAGCAGCAGCTGATTGTTGTTGTGATTCTGAACACAATGTGCAGCACGGAGGAGAACTCATGGTTTGAACTCAGGGACTGTTTTCCACTGTTCCTCCTCCTCCTCTGAGCTGTTAGGATTCAGGCCGCAGCACCTCACCTCTTCCACACTTTGTATTCAGCACCATCACCTCCATCAGCACACAGTCGGGAACCGAGCTTCACGCTCAACACCGGCAGCCTCCACACTATTACTGTAATTGCACGGCACCATAGAGGGAGGAGGGCCGAGCCTCGGGGCCCTTGGGCTCTGGCTTTATGCTTCCTCTGTCTGTCCGGCACATCAGCACACCTCATATGACACGCAACACGTCTGCTAATGTGAGACTGGCTCATACAGAGAGGCTGCACAGTCTGACAGGAAATAACATGAGGAAGCTCTGCATCTGAAACTAGTCCTAAACACCATGATGAACAAGGTCCAAAGCTTTCTAAAGAAGACCCAAATCAACACCTAAAAATGCAAGAATCAATGCCCCTAAAGGGATTTTGACTTAAATGGAAATGATGTCCTGGACGACGTTCAAAGCCTTTCTAACATTAGAATTAAACTATAACTAGCCCAAACTATGGTCCAAAACGAGTCTTAAATCAGGCCTCAAAATGTCAGAAGCAATGTCCCAAACCCTTTCCAAAATATGTCTCAACTTAGAACATCATCATAAACAGGTTTAAAATAATGTACTGTTTAATATACATGCATCTACATGCGGTGCAGTGAGAGTCTGAGCTTCCATCAGGGCTGCACTGATAATCATAAAACTCAGTCAGTGTGCCCCAGGGCAGCTGTGGCTACAAAGTAGCTTGCTATCGCCAGTGTGTGAAAGTGTGTGTGAATGGGTGGATGACTGAATGTAGTGTAAAGCGCTTTGGGGTCCTATGGACTAGAAAAGCGCTATACAAATGCAGGCCATTTTACCATTTGTTTAACACGGACCAGAAAATGAACACGTGACAATTGACAGTCCCACGACATTCAGGCTACATAACTGGACACTCGATGGTGTTGACTGTTCTTCACACATCACCAGGGGACCGGTCAGGGTGGGTTTGCATTTCAGGTCTAAATTTTATATGAAGTGAATCTGACCCTGATGATAAGCAGGTTCCTGGCAAGCTGATGGAATTAGGTTTACTCAGCCTGCACTTAGAGGCTTTTTGTGAAGCTTGTGGCCTTGGCCTTGTGCTTCCTGTCTTCTGTCAGTTTGAGGCTTCTTACAGGTGGACGATCAGCTGCTCAGCTGCCGTTGCCTCTACTTGGGATGCAAAGCAGGTCGAACGTTTGGTGCGATAAGGCAGCTGCTTTTCATCATCGTGTCACTTTGGACAAACCCAGACTGGCTCTCCTCCTCCTCCTCTGTCAGGTGGTGGAGGTGAATGCTTTGGGCAGCAGGACTCTCTCAGCTCTTTATGGCTGCATTGTTCAGCCGAAGCCAGCGCTCCTCACCCAGCTGCCATAAAAGAAAAAATAAACCCTCACTCTCCCCGACGCTTTTCTTGCCTCCATCAATTGAGAGTCGGTGGCTCATGTGTGAACTGAGATGAGGAGGGGGGGGGGAGGCAGGTCACTCCGACCACCTGGCCGCTAATTTGCAGATCAATAATGAGTTGTAATGGGACTGCTGCTCTGCATGAGTGCACACATTACAGCTGCATTGTTTCAGCACTTCAGTGAACTCTGAGTGCCGCTACACACACACACACACACACAGTTTCTCTGTGCAGAGAGACGGGGATGCCGAGGTGCCGCCGTGACCCGCTTTACAAATTCAAATCAGACTGTGTTCAGACGTCCCCCTCCTGCTGGTGGGGTTCATTATCTCTGCCAAGCAGGTGAGGCCTCGGTCTTTCACACACGACTCGAACAGTTTGGGGCATTTGGTAGAAAGTTTTGCTCCGAGTTTTTGAATTTGTTTTAATCATTTCAAGCTTTTCAAACACTTTGAGGTGAGGACCTTTTTCCATCATCTTTATTTGAAGGCTGGTGATTTGGCTTCTCCCAAATAAGAAAACTAAATGCTCACTCAACAAAGCAAAATCTAACCTAAAAACTCCAGACAGTTAAAGTAAATGTGTTACAGCCATGTGTTCCATGTACTGGAGTTTCTCAGCTGTAAATCCTTAAGAACAAATAAGTTCAAGATATAAAAGTGCATCATAACGATGCCCAAACCATCTTAAACAACTCAACAATATTTGACCTTTTGAATTTGTCTGAACCCATTTAAAAACCAACATCAACATCCTGAACAATGTTTAAAGTAGAAATTGTTGAAAAGCTTTGCTAAATGCCTCTTTATCCAGCCCTAAAACTACCCTAAACACCCAAACACCATCCTGAACAGAAACTGATTTTAAACTAGTCTCAAACAACATCATCAACATCTCCCTGAATGTCTGAAATCTGGTTGTAAAAAAGCATTTAAAACAGCGTTTCAGCCGGCGCCGAAACAGAATGGAGAAATCTGCATCTTCAGCACTGGGCCAGAGTTTATCTGAAGATGACATCAGAAACATTCAGCATGAGCGAGTGCTGCCTCAGAGGAAGGGATTCAAAATAGAAATCATAAAATGTCGGATTTTATTCAGATTTGTTATGAAGCCGGTGAGAAAGCAGCAGTTTTACGTGAGCTGGAGATAATTGGGGCTGGTTTCAGTCAGCTGTGAACCCTGGCTACTGATTGGAGCTGAGCTCAGCGCATGTTAGCTGAAGCGGAGGTACAGAGAGGCTGCGAGGAGGCCAAATCTGTTTGAAAGTCGTCCACTTTAACGCCAATCCTGCCTCTCTCTTTCATGACTCTCCTTCTCGCCGCCTTCCAAAGACATCTTTATCCTCTTAAAAACAGCAGCCAAGGTCATCGGTGCCGTCCGCCTCCAAGGCTCGTCAAAGCCAGAGGAAGGTAGACGGCCCCTTCAAGTGGTCTGCACGAGCACAGAGGGTCCGCAGAGAGCGACGGTCGCATTAATCATTATTTCATTTGTCAGCTGGAAGAGAAGAGAAGGCAGAGGACAAACACGCATGCTGTATCTGCTGCTGATTTAGCTGGGCTCGGTTCAGTCACAGGAACTCAGGATTCAGGCTTCACCTCCCAGACCCCAAAACCGGGGTTTCATCTGCAGCCCATCATTTACTTTGAGATATGTAAGTGTGTGTCTAGGGAGAAGTGCGAGGTCATAGACACAGACCAAACAGGCTGAAATAGATTTATTCATAAAGAGCTCTTCAGTGAGAGCGCCTCAGACTGAAGCACAGAAACACAGAGTGATACTTCAGTCTCTCTGGCTCAGATCTGCTCAGTCATTTCTCAGGATTTGGGGCTAAACAAGGACTTCTAAACATTTCTATGAACATCTGTGACTTCAGTAACCATGACGACCACAGGAACAGCATTAGTGTTAACCTGACAGGAGCGTCCGTGAGGAAACATGGATCCTTTTTATTCATTGACCTCCTTACAGCTAAAACCTCAGTATAGATCATGAAGCCGTGCAACAATCGACCTTTTTGATCATCAGCTTGTTTGATCCTCACAGCTTCATAAGTCCCGCAGACATCTGCATGAGCATCAGCTCGTTTATCTTCATTACAAACTGCAGTCAGATCAGTTTTAAGTGTCAGAGTGACGATCGATCAGGGTCTGAAATCTGCGTCGCTACTCTGATGTCTGATCTGTTTTCTTCACCAAGTGCATTCTGGCTAAACTTTAAAGGGTCGTCTCGGCATGTGGGGTGGAGGTGTGATCAGAGCATGTTGGAGTAGATGAAAGCTCTCCTTTTACCTACATTTAGAGGTGGGGATCTTCGCCCTGCTGTGAGTCCTCCCGGGTTGGAATCATTTTCTCATATTTTGGAATTTTTGTGTTTGCTGAGATAGAAACGGTTAATTCTACTCTGATGATGGATCAGTTTTGGTCCAGTCGATGAATTCTGTGATTCGTGATAAAGTTTGAAGGCAGCTTTAATTTGATTTTTAATAATTGGAGGTATTTAACAAGCATGCTGCGCTGCACGTTCACTTTAATCAGCACCAATCACAGACTCAAGGGCAGGAGGAGGAAGTTTTACTTTCAGTCAGCACGTTTGTTTTGTGCAGGTTTCAGAAACGAGTGTCTGCTGCGTCTTCATCATCATCATCATCAGTGTTCAAGTTTCACCGCTGAGAGCGTGAATGAAGTCGGTATGAAGCACAGACGGAACCAGAATTATAATATTTCCTGATCAATGTTCAATTTTAAAAAGATGTTTTTAACATAAAAATCACATTTGATTGTTTAAAAACCTTTTGAAAGGAACATTTGTGTACTATTTTGTATGTGTACCAGTTTTTAATGTTTACTGTTTCATAAATAAGCAAACCTGTGCCCCTGTACCATAAAACACATTTAATTAAACTACAGCATCATATTCAGTACATGTATGAATAAATAATCAAATATTTTACATGCACAGCCGGGCCATACCCCGAGGTTAGCAGGGTTCAGGCCAGTGACCAAAGACTGTCTGAATTATGTTGTTATAAACACTGAGCTGCACTAACATGCTCACAGAGAAGTCACAGAGGTCACAGAGGTCAAACTCAGGATTTCAGGTTCAAATGAGAAAGATTCTCTTCTTATTTCCAGCTTTCTGTTTTCCTGCTGAGTCAGATTGTGAAACAGCGCCCCCGGTGGACAGAGTCCCCCTGTTTTTTGTAGAAACACTGAGTGCAGCTGAAGCTGCTGATGCTGCAAACCGATTCTGAAATGTGTCGTCTCTGCTGTGTATGCGCCTCCTCCTCCTCCTCTTCATGCTGCCGCTGCTGCTGTCGTCATGAAAAACCAAAGTTCATAACCTCCAAGGCTCGCCCGCCTCAGGCCATAAACCGTCCTTTGACCTGTTGAGACTCCAACACTGCTCACTGTTTACAGCGTTTACCCATCAAAAGTGGATGTGACGCAGAAAAGTCAGAGAAACTTCTGAGCTGATCTGTGAACACAGAGCTTTAATTTTTATGTCACCACCACAGTTTGAGAATTGAAGCTGTACTTTGTAAAACAGCTGCTCCTGGATCAGCTACTGATGAACAATCTTTAATTTATTTTAATTACAGCCAGAATAGTTCAATAAACACAAAACTCTTCCTTTGTTGACTTTCACATGTTGTGGTTTCATATTTCAGTCTTCCCCTTATATCAAGTGTTCCAGATGGATGTTTGCATTGAACATCTTCCTAATAATGAAGTCAGAGTATGAACAGTAACCCCACCCACCTGCTTCTTAAGCCTTTTCTTTACAAGGACAGCCAATCAGAAGGAATTGGGAGGAGCTAAAGGAGCAGCCGTGGGTCAGAGACAGGAGAATTATTCTGATCCGTGTGTCATACCGAGCCGCTGCAGCAGGGTCCAGAAACAGATCCGGTTTAATGAAATCAAAGCTGATTGGACGGAAGAGGAGTTTGGCTTTATTTTTCTGTTTTCAGTTCTTCTCGTAGATGCCACAAACACAGTATCCTCGTCTGAATGTGACCCCGGCCCCTCCTCTCTGGTTTATCGCAGCAGGCCTGCGAGACTAGGGGAGGAGGACAGTGTATGTGCTGTAGAGCCTTGGTCTGCCTCGGTCATAGTGTAAACTTAAAGAAGGAAGCAGAGAAAATTCATTAAAAACAAGAAATCACTGGGCCGAGGAGGAGGGGGAGAAGGTCTCCTGAAGAGAGGGTGCTTAGGCTTGGAGGAAAGAGGCAGCAATTACCAAAATGAAAGCACTGCAAGAATTTTCATCTCTGCAGTTGCCATGGAAACCAACCTCGTCCTCCTCCTCGCTATGGAGCCGCAGCTCAATACAATGGAACGAAGGGATTTTCATAGAAGAAGAAAGGAGGGGAGGGAGCTGCCAGGAAACATGGAGGAGACGCTTGTGGCTCATTTATAGGTTAGTCTGACAGAAGGAGTTGGCCAATCAGGGTGCAGACATCAGAGGGGGGACAGGGGGCGCTGTGACGGGGCAGCACGCTTTAAAAGGAGATTAAACAGAGGGAGCAGAGACGACCAACAGGGAGGGGGGATGGGGGGTGGGAGAGGAGAGGACCAACAGAGAGGAAGGGAAGGAAGAAAGGAGTCATTTCACTGACTGCTGCAATATTTTATGCATTAAACAGTAAAAATCGATTTCTGGTATTTATTTTTGTACAGTTTGGAAACACAGACTGAACTTTGAGTGTTTTGAATGAATTCAGTGATCTGACTGTAATTAGGCATTCCTGAGCTTCTGTACCGACTCTTCCAGCAGGTGGAAGATGTTTTAAAGTTTCCACTGAGCTCCTCTGAGCAGCAGCAGCTACTTAAACAAAGAGAAGTCCTCGTTAGTTTGAAGTGACGACCCACTCGGCTGCTTTTCTGTCTGTTATTTATTTGTTGCCTGGCAACAGGAAGAAGTAAAACGCTGCTGACTAACGAGACGCTGGAAACTGAACGACTTCCTGAGGAAGATTTCTTCTAATGAAGTTGTAAGTTTCATGAGACCAGCCGCGCAACAGCTCAGAAAGGCGGAGCTTCTCGTTACGGCCCGCCCCACTGCTGCGGTTTGACTTGTCTGAGCAGAATAATCTCAGGTTCAGGTTAATGAAACGGTTTCCCAGCATGCAGGAGTGCTGTGGTTTGATGTAGGAGCAGCTCCCCTTGTGGTTAGTGTTTGTTACCACAGCAGAATGAGCCCACTGGACTATATGAATTAAAGAGTTCATGTGGCAGACTGACCCCGTGTTGTGTGTCAGTGATGATGCTGAGCAGATGGATTTAGACGCCGGACTCGTTTGAATCCTGCTTCAGGCGGGTGATCAGTTTGTTGATTTGTGCTTTCTGTGTTGGTGCTCGAGGAGCTTCCTGCTGAATAACTGCGTTTGTGTGTTTCAGATGCTGGGAACTCTCACTGCTGTGCCCATCAAGGTGCCTCAAGTCAGCTCCCTGCACCGGCTGGCAGGACAAGCAGCCACTGTGCTACCTCAGGTAAAACCACTTGCTAGGTCGTCCTTGTTAGTCTGACTCCACATCACGATAATGTGTCAGGGTCAGCAGAACAGTCTGAGTCTGTAACAGTAGCTGCTTCAAGCTGAAAGCACCAGAATGATGAAATCAAAGTGTTTCTGCTGAGCAGCTCAGTGCAGAGTTTAAAGCAGAGCTTCAGGTTTGATCTGCGGGAGAACGCCCACTTCTTCTTCTGTCTTTGTAAAAGCTGCAGAGTCGCTTTGTTTTGTGCTTCAGTGACACTGTGAGCTGCTTCACACACTGTAACAGTAAATACAAGACCGCTGAGGAGCGAGGAGGGAAAAAGAACAATTACGAGAAAAAAGAAAAGAGGAGCAGGAAGATGAAAAAGAAGATGAAGGAGGAGAAGACCAGGGAAAAAGAAAGAGGGAGATAAGTAGGAACTAGAGGAAGTGAAGAAGGAAGGAATGGAGGATGGAAAAGATGAGTTTTTTTACAACCCCTTTTAACTGTTTGTATTGTTTATATTGTCTATTTTATTACTTAACCTTCTGTTTATTTTAACCTTTTTGTACAGCGCTTTGTGACTACCTGTCTACGAAAAGCGCTTAATAAACTTAACTTACTTACTTACTTACTTAACTGGATGAAGACAAAAAAGAGTAAGAAGATGAAGAGTAGGAGGAAGAGTTTTTTTGTGAAGCTGGGTTGTGTCTCTAAATCAGTGAAAATAAAAGTTTTATTTGGACGGTTCCTTTTTTCAATGAAACATTTGAATGGGATAAATTTGCATGGGATTTTATTTTGAAAGTCTTTCCCAGGTGGAAGTAAATCAAATGAAGTTTGGACACACTTGAAGAACCTGCAACATCCAGCAGGGGGCAGCAGAAACCAGAGCAGCACCACAGAGCTCACAGTTTCAGTCCCTTCATCATTTATCAGAAAATCCTCTCATAAATGTCTGAACTCAGTGTAACAGTGTTGACTCCTGCCTCACAGTGTGACTAGTTTAAACCATCATCTTCACCATCCTCCTCATCGTCGGGTATTCTTCGGATCAGGGGTGACACGTCATGCTCAGTCTCAATGATTTGTCCGAGTGCTTCAGGAAAAGTTGAGTGTGTGTTGTTAAAGGCTGTCCTCCTGATGTCCCCCTGCAGGTCAGGCCAAAGACCCAGATCCCCGACAGCCTTCCCCACAGCCCCTGCCAGGAGCTGCAGCCTCTCAGCCTGCAGCGGGCCGCCGCCGTGGTCAGCCCCAAGAGCCAGGGCCCCACCCTGCCCACCGCCAACAGCACCTTCAGCCCCGACCACCAGCCCAACGGCCAGAGCGATGCCTCACCGACCTCGGCCCCGTCGGGGGGCCCCGACTCTAGCAGCCCCGTCCACCACGCCTCTGCGGGGCCTGGCGTGGCCTACGCCATCATTGCTGCCTCCCCCGCCACCGGCAATGGGATGTCTACTGTCAGCGAGGCTGTCAAGGTGCGAAAAACAGACAGAAACCACGTTAATAATAATAATAATAATAATAATAATAATAATAATAAACCATACCCCCCTTCTGGGAAATGGTTTGGACAGCTTTGGACATGTTTCCAGCCTTTAAGTCAAACTTTCATATTGAGCCATTTGTTAGTTTTCTTTGGTGCCCCCTGGTGGCGGAGCCTGCTGAAACTCAACTGTTTTTACTGTTGATCAATGTGTTTGTGTCTGATTACTAAAGCTAAACTCAGACTTCACTGAAGCTGGTTTAAAGATTTTTAATCTGGTTAAATGAAATCGAAAGGAGCCAGTTGAGGTGGTTCGGGCATCGGACAAGGATGCCCCCTGGGCACCTCCTGGATGAGGTTTTCCGGCATGTCCCACCGGGAGGAGGCCCCGGGGCAGACCCAGGACACGCTGGAGAGATTATATCTCTCGGCTGGCCTGGAAACGCCTTGGTGTTCCCCCCGGATAAGCTGGAGGAGGTGGCTAGGGAGAGGGAGGTCTGGGCTTCCGGAATGAAACCGGAAGTCATCTACACGGGGCAGGTCACATCTCCTCTGACGTCACCTGTTTGTTTTCAGGTGATTATCATCCAGCCGCAGGCGCCCAGCAGCACCGAGGGGTCCCCGGCCCCTAACACACCCAAATCCCCATCCACCCCCAAATCCACATCCCTGAAGAAAGACGAGGACCCCGAGGTGAGACGTTACTCTTCATCTTCATCATCATTACAGTCAGCAGTCAAATCCAACTGAACTTCATCCTCACGTCGTCTCTCTCTCTCTCACTTTTCCAGAAAATCGCCTTCATGGTCGCCCTCGGCCTCGTCACCACTGAGCACCTGGAAGGTGAGTTTCCGGCTGCTCAGAAGTAACCAAGTACTTTTACTCGAGTACTAACCTGATCGACTTTATGTGTCAGCTGCTCCTCATTACATTTTGAACAATTCAGAGAAAACATTAAAAGAAAGCTGAAGGTACACTCTGTTAGCAGATGAAACAGCAGTTTTTAAAGTGTTTGTGTTTCTGTGAACAGAAATCCAGATGAAGAGGCAGGAAAGGAAGAGGAGAAGCACAGCCAACCCGGCCTACAGCGGTCTGTTCGAGCCAGAGGTAAGAGAGCCAAAAAACGCTGCGATCGCCTTTAATCTAGATTAAATGAGGAATGTGAGTAGTGCTTGTGTTCATGCTCTCACTCTGTCCCTCGTGTCCCTGCAGCGTAAACGCCTGGCGTCACATTACCTGAGCAGCTCACTCTTCCTGTCAGCACGAGGTAAGGAACAGCTCACCATCCTCTGCCTGCATCAGCATGTTTACACAGCTCACAATCAAACACTTTAACTCCACGTTCTCACAGTTTTAAAGTCAGTTTCATCTCTCATTACCCAGCAGCAAAAGCAGTGAAACATGACCTTTAACCTCATGGGCTATTTCACTGATCCTGAACTGAACTGTTCAAATTTGGTTCCGAATGTGCCGATTTCACCTTCAAGTCCTCACGATTCATGGTTCAGACATCACTGGACTCCCTAGGGTGACCTCTGACCTGCCAGCAGGAAGTAGCACATGCTGATGCTCATTCACTCATTCCTTCATTCACTCATTCACTCAGCTCATTGATTGCAGTGATCTGATTGGTTGATCTTGACTCGGTTACTAACCTACCTGAGATGTTTTAACTGAATGGCCTGCACGGCTTCTCCTCTAACCTGCCACTAACCTCTGCTCTGCTTCAATCCACATGCTAGACTCTGAGGATTTCTGCTGGAAGGTAGGTCATGTGATTCATGATGTCATACCCGTGTTTCAGGTCTTCTGTTTTCAGATGTGCATTAAAGTTCTTCATTTAAATCATCAGCCCGTCTCTCTTTTCACTGTCACTGACACTGCGAGATCATAGGCTAGCAATGTGTCAATCCCGGGTAGCCCCGCCCTAAACTGTCCCCTGCTTCTTGCTCTTCTAATGGGACGTCATTTCCAAAATGAGCTACATGTTTTATTGCAAAAGTATCAGATGGAGTTCACTGAGCTCAGGGGTCAGCTGGCTGGAGGCTCCCCCTGCTGGCTGTTAGAGAAAATGCAGACCCTGGTGGATGAGACCGGTACTGATGGATGCTTTTCGTGCTCTGACAGCAGGACTTGGAGCATGATGACCACTGTGCCGTATGTAAGGAGGACGGCGAGCTGCAGCAATGCCACAATTGTCCTCGAGCTTTTCACCCCACCTGCCTCCACCCACCGCTCAAAACCCCACCCAGAGGCCCCTGGTACTGCCCCAAGTGCCAGAAGAAGGTACGACCTTCCCGTCCTCACAGGTTCAAAGGTTTTTGGCTTTCGGTGCTTAGCATGTGTGTCTAACAGCATCGATCTGTTTTCGCTGTCCAGGTCCTGAATAAGGAGAACATGTCATGGCCACAGAACTTCGTTCAGTCCTACGTTACACACAAGACGGGTAAGACACGCGGTGAGCGGCCATGTTTGTCCGAGCGTACTGACGGTGCACTGATACATGTTTGTGTGTGAGCAGTGAGGCAGGAGGAGAAGCGACGGCTGCTGAGGAGGAACAACGAGCTGAAGAAAGAGTGTGCTCACCTGGAGGAACAAGACAAGCAGCTCAACAAGACACTCAAAGTACGAACACACACAGAGTTCAGCGACACACTGTGGTCACAACTTTTCCTGCGCTTTTGATCCTTCGTAACTTCGTAGGTGCAGCAGCAGTCTTCACATTATAAGTCTTTCAGTGGGTTTAAAACTGATTTGGTTGCAATTTCTACAAGAGCTTAAATGTGAAACTTTCATGTGGACATGGATGCTGTAGTTTGGGAAAAATAACACAAATTAACTTTAAAAAAAACACATTATATATAGTTCAATTTTATTTACATAGTGTTAATTCACAACAATAACCACCTCATGGTGTTTTATACTGGAGTGACTTTATAATAATAGATTATGAAGATTTATGAATAGAATGAAGAAGAAACACTCAGTGCATCATGGGAATCCCCCAGTACCTATTGCAGCATAACTAAGGTAGGATTCAGGGTCACCTGATCCAGGCCTAACTATATGCTTTAACAAAAAGGAAAGTTTGAAGCCTAATCTTAAAAGTAGAGAACATTACAGAAGAGCAGCCCGAAAACTGAAGGCTGTGCTTCCCATTCTGCTTTTAGGAACACTAGTACTTCTAGGAACAACAAGTAAGCCTTAAGGAAATGTATGGTCCAGAGGATGTGGACATTTCCTGTTTAGACAGCTTGATTAATCCTAATTTAGATTTCTGTTTTAACTGATAAAACACTCCTGTTGTCTTCCATAGATGGTTTCTCCATTTTGAAGTGTTTTCCTTTTTAGAGTTTAGTTACTAAAAGCTTCACTTGCACTGGCCAGCTCACCATCATTAACAGCACTAAATCAGAAAGGTGACTCATTACACATTTATTAGTGCACTGCATGGAAACACCACCAGAGGGCAGTATGCAGTAGTAAACAGCTGAGCTCAGTGAGCTGTGAAACAGAAAAAGGCATGCTAAACAGAGTGTAAGGGCCTGCTGATGAAGGCGAGGCAGCTAGCTAAAAAACGAAGCACTTTAAACTGCTGTCACCTTCAGATGAATGGAAGAAGGGTTCAACTGTGTTTAGCACGCCTCGTTTCTGTTTCATAGCTCACTGACCTCAGCTGTTAACACTACATACTGCCCTCTGGTGGCATTTTAAAGCATTGTATCATTGGCCTCTCAGTAGCCATCCCTGGTAGAACCCACGTTCCATTCAGGCAGATGGGACTGAACACCTGGTTATACCTGATTTTAACACCTGATCTGTAGCACGTAATACGTGTCCCCAGATGAGTGATCAGGATGCAGCTCACATGCTAATGCTGGGTGTGCCGGTGTACCTGTTGTACCTGACAGGAAGTTGCTCTTCTGTTTCCTGTTGCTGCAGCAATGCATGGACCTGCGGGAGCGCCTGCTGGGGCAGCAGAGAAACACTCAGGCGTCGCTCGACCGTCTCAAAACTCTCATTAGGTTGATCCAACGCGACCAGCTCATCCAGGTCACCATGACGACCACCGCCACCATCGCCACGTCGCTGCTCTCACAGTCCTGGATCAAATCCACCAGCACCACCGCCGCCGCCACCCCGCCGGGCCCCTCGGCCACGCCCCTGCAGACAAGCCACAGCCAGGACGACGTCAACATCTAGCCCCGCCCACCAGAGCTCCGAGTTTTTCCACAGAGGGCAGCGGTGATGATTTCTTTAGTCAGAAAAATATTGATGAAGAGCCTCTATCCTCCACACGATTCAAGTATTTTTTAAAACCCAACACCTACAGTGCTTACGAGATTTCTTTTTTTAAGTTCTTTTCTATTTATTAACATTCTTGGCCTTAATGTATTTATTACAAAAAGTTCGATTACAGCGTGGCGGCGGGAACGCGCGGCCCAGAAGATATTTCCCTTTTTTGAAACACAGGTCTGATTCCTGTCCTGCGTATAGAGAGAGAGAACAGTAGAGTTAGAGTAGATCCAGGATGGATGGAAGTGGACGGACTGTACATTGATATATCTGAGTAAATGTTTGTTCTCATTCTCCTATGAACAATGTTTTTGCCATAATGATTCAGGAAAATGTTTTCATCGTGTATGTGAACGCATACGAGCCTTCAAACAAAAGCAGAGAATAACTTTTTTCAGTATTAATAGAGTTAAAGTCAAAGAAAAAAAGTATTTAAGATTAAACTACAGAAATTAGCATTTCTAGTGGAGATTTTAGTATTTTCATGCTGATGCCTGTTGAAAAATGTAAGTTTGGAGTATTCAAGGGGATCACTGTACATATGTTGTATTATTATTATTATTATTATCACCATCATGATCATCGCAGGGTTTTTCTTTTTCGGTTTTCAAACTTTACCGAAGTCACACGTCTGAACGAGACGAGTTCCTGCTCGTTTAAAACATCCACTTCCTGTTTGACAGCCGAGCCAGAGAAACATGCCAGACATATCTTCATTAAAATTCATTTCCTATTTAAATCAATAGTAAATATTGATGCATCTAGATTGTAAAAATAACTGCAGAGCTTCACATTGTCTTTAAGGTTTAGTCGAAGAAAAGCAGAAAACAAACCATGCAAACTCTAACCTTTGCTCTTGAAAAACTAAGACTGCACTTAAAAAGTCAAAACTGCTCTGAAGCTCTGAATGATATGAGTTATTAGAAAACCGCTGAGCCCGACATTAAACTGGATTTAATTGGTTCAAACACCATGATGGTCAGATACCATGAGCGCCGACAGTAGGACCACAAATGTTTGATCTCCAGTGAACCAACACAGACCTTACGGGAGGTTCACACACAGGCCCAGCACTGAGTTTGTCTGCTGCTCACCGTGCAGCCAGTGCACGCTCTGCTGGACAGGCTGCTCCTCATTCATCCTCAGCACATTATCTGCATCATGCTCAGTTTGAAAAGCCCAAAATGTTTCAGTATCAGATACGTGTATGCTGAAGCAGACAGAAGAAGCTGCTTCCACATTTACGAGGGGTCAACACAACACGTTTAATCTGGAGAGTTTTACTCCTGATGTGACCTCAAACTGATTTTTGTCTCATTTCAACATCACCCATCAAAATACTGAGTCAAGTCCTGTTAGACCACAGGAGAAACACATTCACGGCTTTAATATTAAGAACCAGCAGATCTTCAGTAGTCTCTGAATAAACTGTAAGCTGTACTTCTCTCTTCGTGCTGAGCTAAAGTAAAAAAATCCCGCTCTGCTGTCACAGGAAGTGATTGGTTAAGTGGGCGGGGACCGCCGTGTTTGCTCACAGCTGCACTCGAACACGCCGGCGTTCAGTCGATGTGACCCACCCGCCCCCTCTCACCTTTAACCAGTATAAAAAATATGCCAAAAACATTTTGTTGTTTTTGTACTGGGATCAGTAATGTGCTTTTTTCTTCCCCTGCCCGTTTTTATATTTTTCGCTTTTTTTACTCGTGTTTTTCGAACAGCGACAAGCCTGTTAATCCGACTGATGAACACTGCCTCAAGTACAAATTGTTTGAAATCCAGGGTTTGCGTCTTTGTTGCGTCATTTTATAAACACGTTGATCGGAAATGGGACCGCTCTGTCAAACTGTCGGCGGGCCGGGACGCCGCTGTCAGTCCATTTGTCTCGCTAGTCTTCCTGCTGGTCCAGAGAGGTTCCATTTGAGTGTTATGAAGTTAGATTTAGTACATTTTTTATTTCTTTATCATGCAGCTCTCAACTTCCTGTCGATGCACAAACATGAAGAAACGGTCAGAAAAACAAAGGCTTTATCAGGAGGACGGGAAGGAATACATAAAGACGTGATTTTATTTTATGAGTCATATCAAGTCCAAAATACCGAAAAGATCCTTAATGTTGGAGAAACATCATCTGCACAAAAGATTAAAAAGCAGCCAAGCGACTCTGAATGAAAGAAACGATGAGCAATACATCGGCAAAACGGTTCCAAAGTGACTTCACTCCAAAAACACGTGCAAAGGCCTCCATCGGCTTTTGACCGTGCTGAGAGACAAAAGTGGGCACGGAAACACGACAGCCTGACTTTTCCAAAAGATGCTTTGAAGCTGACGCCTGAAATCTGTGCACCTTCACGTCCATTAGGTTTTAAAGAAAAATTGAATTTTAGAACCTCAACCCAAATCGAATAAATCAGGGGCACAGAGACTGAAAGGATTTTTGGTTTGTTCTGCTTTCATTTTGGCTTAAATCTGCGAACATGTTCATAATGATGGATTCTTGTAACTCCAAGAGTCAGTAACATGAACTGACGGTATCAAAAAGGATTAATTTTAAACTACTGAGAGTAAGAAGAAGGCGTAGGTTGTGAAGGTGCACAGATGACAGACACCTCGGCTGACCGAGGGATCCCAACCTCAGATGAACGTCTCTCAGCACCAAATTTTCCTGCGTCCGTCGTTCTCTCCATCGTCAAATGAACAAGTAGTTTTTCAGAATAAGAGCTCTGTCCGATTACAGAGCCTGGAAGGAAAGAATTTTCCTAAATTCTGACCCCAAAGTGCTGATCTCTGAACCATGTGCTCAGGTTAGTGAGTCCTGGTGCAAATAAAATGTTTTACATCAGAGGAAAGCAGCACATTGACGAAGAGATGCACGGGGATCTGTGTGGCTACCTTAGCTAATGAAGTCTTGGATTCAGCCCTTTCAAAATAAAACGGTTCAGTTTATGCTCCTGCATTATTAGTCAACACAAAAGGTCATCAACACCTTTTTTTTCACTAACTTTGTTAACCTCACAGCAGCCATATTGTTTAAAAGGCACCAACAGCACAAATTTGGTCCAGTCCAGACTCCAGTTGGCTGAGGTGAGGCCTAGGAGACAGCTAGTAGCTACAGCCACCACCATCACCTGCCAGTCAAAGAGGTCCCGCGAACTGCAAACTTTAAACCTTAATACAGTTTAAAACAGTTGAGTTATAAAAACTTTCTTCCCCTTACAGTTGTTTGTCTCTGACTCCAGATATGAACCTCAAACTGTTACGTCTCCTTCTTCTCCAGTATACAAAACTGTCATCTGCATATGGAGACACTCATTCATCTCTTTTACTTCCACTTATCTTTATTCTGTATCAAAAGTTTCATACAGTTGTTATAATGGGGGAAATTATCTAAAGAGACCAACAGTTTTTGTATCAGGCTGTAAACATGTTTATTTTTACTGACTCACTGCTGCTGCCTCTGGTGGATATTAGAGCTTAACGTAACTTAACTCTTGAACTAAACTCTTCCTGGCTCTGAATTTGAGACGAACCTTCAGTAAAGTGTAAAAACATAAGATTAAATCTTTGAGGGTGACGTGAATGATGCCATGTGATGCATATCGAGTAGGGAAATAAAACCAGAAGGAAACCATATCAGCGCTCTGTGCCACGTCCATGCTCCGCCCCTTTAAAATGAACAAACCTGTCCCTGCGAGCGAACCTCTTCATCCGTTTCTAGAAATCCTCTCCGGGAGAAACTGTGCAGTGCTTAAACAGATCTATTTTAATACACGAGTCGACATTTGAACAAAAACATTTTTATATTCTTTTATGGAGGAGCAAAACGAGAAAACAGAACATTGGATTTTCTATTGTTTGCCAGTTCTGCATTCTGACTTCTCGCTTCGGTGTATTATTTTAACCACGAGGCGGCGGCGACGGCGATACGAGGGTGTTTAGATGGAAGTGAAGTGTGTGTTGGCTGTGGAAGTAGAAGTTTTCTTTGTCATTGATAAGGGGACTGTCCAGTGGATAGTGTGTATAGGAAAGTGTTTGTCTTAAATATGCCAATGTAGTTTTTCTTCTTTATGATGCATTAAAAAGCGGATTGATGGAAGGTGGTAAATGGTTAAAGAGTAGTCTCACCTTTTTGTACCAAGTTCTTACGAAAAATTTAATCATTAATAAACAAAATTCAAGAATAAAAACGGCTCAAATTTGTTTTATTCTTAGCAGTTTCTCTACAGTCTGCTCTTATTTTGAAAGTCCAGCCCTTGTGTTTCCTAGCAGCTGACTCACTGATGAGGATTTTGCTTTGGTGGTCCTCCTCCAGCTCTCAGACCACCTGAAGGTTCACGTTCACCTCTTATCTGAAGAAAACGTGGTTCAGAGCAGGAATGAATCACCTTCACACCAGAAAGCCGAGGGCTGAACCTGAACTCACCTGCGCACGGGTCTCCTCAGGCTCGGATTTTACTCAATTGTAGATGAGGATTCTGATTTCTGCTCAGTGTGAAGCAGAACTTTCTGAATTTGAGGCTCACAATGAAATAAGAGCGTGCTCAGTTTGAGCAGTTACAGGTAAAGTGACCTCAGGAGAGGCTGAAGGTGAGATCGGCTGAATTTAAATTGGGGACAGAAAATGGGGCAAGCTGACCGTGTACCTGCATGCTCATTGGCTAATGAACATACACTTCTTGGACGAAGCTGCTCAGCATCAACCAACCTTTTTTCTACAATAATGCGTAAAGTCCAACAGTGGGAAAATAAAATCTAAACAAAAACAGGTGAAAGCAGAGAATTTATCACATATAAAGGTACATATAAAAGATAAACCTCTGGGTGTCTTCTATCAGGAAAACATTCTGTCTGTACAAACCTGATGAAGACGGCGCTCTGAGGGTTTGAGGTTGTTACAAAAACAAAACTTACTGCAATCAGTTTTTACATTTGGCGGTCTACACTCGACAGAAACACAAAATACCACAAACATGGAAACGGATTCCAGCTTCTCGTCCAATCAGATCACCTCCAGTGTTATTACTTCATTAAAGATGAAACACTTAAACTATAAATAAAACCAGTAACATCACCATCATGAGTCCAAACGTGAAGGTTCATGCTTGGAGGTTCACCTTGCATTTGACCTTTTTAAAAACGATAAGAGTTAAAAAAAACAACAAAAAAAAAACAGTTGCCGCCGTCCTTCAGGGCATCACCTGTGCAGGTGGGCAGCGGGAGCCGAACACTGTGTGGACGTGCTCGATGAGGAGCTCAGCGAAGATGTTGATAGGGGTCAAAGCGGTCAGGGAGATGGAGCCGTGACGAGGCCAGACCAGGTTCACGCCAAAAACACACGCCAAGTTAGATGGAGACATCTTGTTTATGATGCTTTCCTGAGATACCTGAAGGGGGCGCCGCACAGGCGAGAGAGACGGAACAGAGAAAAGACATCAACAAACTGGAAAGGTGCTGCAGCATTCAGTTTGACCTGCTGGTGGCAGTGGTGTCTCACTGTTAGAGTAAAGTCACCGATACACAAACAAGTCCGACAGATCAAATGATGTTTTTGTATATTTAAGATGATTTTTATTGTAACTTATTTCCATATTCGAAGGCGTTGCTGTTTGAGTCGTTTCATATGTGACGTCACAAGTATGTAAATCAGCTGCTGAGACTGCTTCATTTTACAAATCTGACCAGCCATCTCCGTTTACAGTCTCAACTTTACAGCAATAAAAATCTGTTTGCTCCAATCAGCTGTTTGTGTGTCTGATCGATCACCTCCTGATTGGTGCTTCTCATGCTCATCTGAGCTGTGACTCACCTGGTGCAGGAAGCACAGCAGGTACTTTGCCACAATGAAATTATGTTCAGGTAGACTCTCGACGATCTGTTTGCATCGGGTCACCCGCAGACTGCTCTCCACATCTGTAACCAATCAAAAACCACTTTAGTCTCTAGAGAACACAGCCCCTTTTTCTTCTTCTCCTGCACAAATGTGGAAGTGCGGGACTCACGGAGCAGCTCCTGGACCTGGCTGTAGACCCGGAAGGTGAGCAATGGCTCAGGAAGCTCTCTGAGGAATGTCTTCAGGATCACGGCAGGAACGTGCACATCTCCTATCTGCTCGAAGTTCACCGGCTTCCCTGCATGAGTTTAAATAAAGTTAACTTTATTGACAATGCTATTTTTCACAGATCCTGAACTCAAATTTATCCACAAATTTTAAAAATGAAGATATGAAAATAAAATAAAAAATAAGATATTTTTTATAAAATAAAAAATAGTCCAATAGAAAAAATGGAAACAAAAACAAATATTTGAATCAAACTACAAGAAACAAAAAATAATACATAAGATAAATATAATCAAACTTCATAAAATAACATTAATAAATTGGAACTACAGCAGTGTAGCTTATATGAGTGGAAAAAGGATTGAAGAGCTTTTTTGCATGAGCAGTACAGTAAAATCATGAATCAGAATCACCAGGAGCAGCTGTGATCGATTGATCACCTGGAGATTGATCTGTGATCATGCTGATCTTAAATGTTACGTTCATGAACACGAGCTGTTTCCCATTTCTCACAGTTATCTCCATCTGAAGGCGTCACCTCGCACGGCAGGAAGTTCATTTAATGCAACATTGGCCTCAGCATGACTTCCTGTCTGTTTTTTTTTTTTTTATGACGATCTGAGAGCCCCTTCTGCTGAGGCAGGGAGACCCCACTCACCCAGGTTGTAGAGTTTCTGTACTTCCTTAATGAGCTGAACCCGAGCCGATCGCCTGAAGAGCCCCTCAGTCCTCAGACCTGAAACACACCGTGATGCATTCACTGACATCAGCTGACAACGTTTTTCTCCGGTTTACAGTCGACTGCAGATCATCTCCTCACAAACTCTGATCACAGGTCTCACCTTACTGACCTCACTTTATCTGACTATCCAGACAGAGCTCTCAACTGGATCAGGTGACCCTGAACTCACTGTTCTGAGATGAAGCCTCACCTTTCTCCTTCAGGTATGTGACAGTCTGGGTCATCACAGGTGGGATGACGGCCTCTCGGTTCTTCTCTCTGATGCTGTCAGAAAACATGTTTCATTGATTAAAACCGCTCGTTAGCGATCGACTAAACTACAGAGTGACACTCACTACTGCAGACTAACGCCGAACTGCTGGGTGGGCAGGGGGGGCCGGGGCGGGGGTGTTTTCACAGAGGGCGGGGGTCCTCCTTTCTGAGTCGCTCGCAGCTCCTCGTCATGTCTGTGGAGAGACGATAAACACGGTGAGGAGCCGTTGGGCGTCCGAGCCGTTGGGCGTCCGAGCCGAGGAGCACTGACCTGAGCACTTCTGGAGGGATGAAGAGCTGCTCGTAGTTCAGGTGTTCCCGAAGCTCAGCCAAGTAGTTCACATACGTCAGCTTCCTCCCAAACTTGTGACTGCAAACAGAGAAGAAGAGAAGAAGAAGAAGAAGAATCAGCTGCAGCGTGACCGAGAGCAGCTAGAGAACTTCCTGCTAAGCCTCAGGTGTGCTCAGGTACATCTGTACCTGATCAGAGGTTTGAAAAGGTTCCAGACGATTCGGATGAAGTTGGTGGGATGGACAACGTACAGAGCCTTCAGGTTCTTCTTGTACCTGAAACACATGTGAACACACCTGCTGAATAATCCACTAAAATGAGCAGTCTGGTTCTCGGTCCATGATCTGTGGCTCTCCCTGACGGATCGTGATACCACGGTAACCTGACCGATACCACTTCTCAGAGACAGGTGAACAGGTAGAATCGACCCTGACGCACCCCTCAGGACTCATTGCTGCACCTTGTAAAATTATGATATTATTTTATGCCATGTTATACCCCTAATTAAAGATTGTGAATTATTATGTAGTTTTAGTTTGCATTATTCTCCTGAATTAGAAGAAGCTGATAACTATTGCATTAGTTAAACTGATTTGCATTACATTAAATTGCTGACTTGTTGTGAATGAATGATATTGTTTTATGATGCATTATATTGCTGAGTTATAAGAAATACTGTTCGCAGAAGGTTATTGTCTAATTTGTCTGAGTAGAAGAGAACAGAGTGTGCTGGAGTTTTCTGCCCCATTTCAGCAGGAGCAGATAAACAGGGAGCCAAGGTCGTAGCTTAGGCGCTGTGTGAGAGAGAGCATGTGAATGTTTAGGCTTTTTATGATAAGGTGGAGGCACCAGAGGTTATAAAAGTTTGAGCAATGCTCCACCATTTTGAGATTTTGAGGCTGTCTGCATCAGTGTCCATCTCCCACGTGTGTGATCATTAAATCATCGTTTGACTCAACCCGGCCGGACCAGTGTTGTTATTGTGGTTTTTTCTCTTGTCTCCATCCCCAATATTTTGAACCTTAACAGCTTGGGGGCTCGTCCTGTGGTATTGGGGTGGAATTTAAAAGTTTGGACGGTCCGAGGTTGTCGAACGGACAGGCACGAGCCAGTGGTCTGATTTGAGTGGACAAAAGCCGGCTTATCTAAAGGTAAGGCACTACCTGTTGAATTATTTCCAAAATGTGCCAAATTGGATATGACTAAATTAAAGTCTACTCACTGAAATTACTGGTAGAGTGTCTGTTTTGATTTTGATGAGAATCACCGTGTGTTATGCAGTTAAAGTTGCTTAAGAGTATTTAATGAAGTTGAAGAAATATGAAACTGTTCCCAGAAGTAACAGAGAATGTTGGGTTTGAGTCCCTGGATATTGAGCTGAAGGCTCAGGTAGTTTGGTAGGGAAATTAGGACAGAAACTGTTCCCAGAAGTAACAGAGACTGGTTAATAGTTTTACAAATTAGGTCAGAAACTGTTCCCAGAAGTAACAGAGACTGTTTAATTGGTCGTAAAAAAGTTATCTTTCTTCGGTGAGACCCGTTATGGTAAAATTTCTCAAAATCGGTTAGGTGAAAATTATTATAGGACGGCAGCCCAGAAGTCTGCTAAGAAGCACATAGCCCGGGGGTTACGCCCCCTCCTGGCCGTGGACGCGCGGTCTTGACCTGTCGGCGAACAGGGGTAGTTCAGTTTGGCTTTAACTGTGGGGTACAGGGCATCCCGAAATAAGCTAGGAGTTAGAATCTCCTCACCGTTTTAAATGGTGTCATGTGCTTGTTTGGACAAAGTTAAATTGAGTTAGGGATTTAGAAGTTAGGTCAGAAACTGTTCCCAGAAGTAACAGATACTGTTTGATTGACTACAAAAAAGTTGGACTTTCTTCGGTGAGACCCGTTATTTTAAATTTGTCGAAATTTGTTAGGTGCTGAATCTGTCAGGCCTGTCAGTGATTGTGAATATAAGACGTCTTTGTAATATAAAATAAAAGAGTTTTGTCTGAGCTTTGTGTGACCCTGTGTGTGACGACAGCGCACTGCAGCGCTGCGAGCTATTTTTAGACGGTGTGTGAACATGCAAATGAGCTGTGACGCGCACAGAGGACTTTGCTTCCTGTTTAGCGTGTTTTTGAGTTTTATAATTTTGATTTGCAAACAATGATACATGCCTGTAAGTAAAACGCTGATTTTGCTGATTATGATACTACAAATAAGGTTTTGAATGACTAGGGTGTGAATGATGTTGGAGTTTAAAGCGGAAACTCAGAGAGGAGTGTGTTGGGAGACTGGCATGTAGTCTGCAGTGCAAAGGTGGGCGTCTTGCCTGCTAGTCTATTTAACAGTGATGAAAATGATATTAAATAAATCTCTCAGTGTGTTGATACAGGTGGCTATGGGGCTGGACCAACTGCCCCCACAAGCACGGCGGCCGAAGCAAAATTATAGTAATGGAAACCAAACTCAGCAAGAATCAGCAGCTGTGGAAAAGACAGCAGCTAGCAGAGAATTAAAGGAGAAATTAAGAGAAGTTTTACACATAAAATTGCGGCCAACAGACTTGTGGAGGTTGGGAAGGCGCCTGGAGCATCACAACAAGAAGGTGAAACAAAAACACACAAGCAGAGAAATGTGAGAGAGAGGCACGTGCTAGAGAAATGCCTCGTTTGAGAAAAAACGTTAAATTAGCCCATGTACAAACGCACATACACGCAATGAAGAAACAGCTTACACCCATGAACACGTGAAGATTTTCCAGCAAGTTTAAAGCAGTGAAACTTAACATACACCCGCCGTTACACAATAAAGTTTATCCACTACTAACAAATAAACCCTCTGGGTTGCAGGACAACAACTTAACTTCAAAAAAAAAAAAAAAAAAAAAATCACAACCAGTGATAACACGACAAATTTAGTGGTTAATAAAAGTCAAATTGTGACATGTTTTCTTCTGATTGATTAATACAAGTGATTACTGAATGAAAGAAAATTCCATTTTTGTGCTTTAAACATGATCTTAAGAATTTTAACATGTACCTGTGTTGTCCTGTCAGCTTGGTGGGTTATGAGAGGATTATATGGTGAAAAAAAAAAAAAAAAAAAAAAGGGGGGAGAGAAGGCTGACACAGGGCCTGGTCCCGTTGTTTTTCCCCTCTCTGAGTAACACAGCCAATACAACATGATTTTCCTGTTCGTTTGTTTTGTTTTTGTTTTGTTTTTTCTCTTTATGCTTGATTACAGGCTGCTTTGTCGGCCCGGAAAAGCCGAGGCTGACCCTGGACTCCTGCTCTCCCCTCTACCATCTTTGCTCTCTCCTCTACCATCTTTGATGTGACCCTGACCAAATGCTAAAGCAGCTGAACCCGCAACAACAACTTGAAAATGTCAACAGTGCTGCAGGAAAATGATCTCATGCAGCAGAGACGGAGAGCGGTAATCCAAGGCCCGTTTCACTACACGGGGAGATTTCTGTCAGCGTCTTTTCTTTCTGAGAAGACTGAGAAAGGCCCGGCTCCCACCACCGATTCTGACCACCTTATATAAAGGAATTATTGAGAGCATCCTGAGCAGCTATATCACTGTCTGGTTCGGGAACAGCACCATGCCGGACAGACAAGCACTACAGAGGGTTGTGCAATCAGCTGAGCGCACCATCCGCTCCGAGCACCCTGACCTGCACTCAATCTATAGCAGGCGGTGCTGGACCAAGACCAGGAAGATCGTGAAGGAGCTCAGCCATCCCAACAACAGACTGTTCTCTCTGTTGCTGTGTACGTGACAAATAAACATCTGGATTTGGAAAACGAGGCACTCGCAAAGCCACCAGCATTGTGCCTGATTGGACACACCCCTCTCACACACTCTTTACATTCTTGCCATATGGAAAAAGACAGCTTCAGCTGACAGAGCTGTGACGAGACGCCCATTAAGCCCAGATGAAAAGTGAGGCCGAGCAAAACCATGCTGACCTTAACCACTCTGCATTAAAACTGTGCAGGACAGTGACGGACCAACAATGACCATCGGGCAGCAAAAAGGGCGTGCCAGAGACAGAAGGAGTAACTGAGGTCAGGAGGCACCTCAGAATGGACAAAACACCAGGAGAAAATAAGCTGAAGGCACAGGTGTCGGGGCTCGGCCAGGAGCTGACCTCTGAGAAGAGCCGAACAGCAGAGCCGCAAAAGGCCGTGGAGCAAAGCAAGGAAAACATCAATGGACTTAAATCTGATTTCTGCGGAAAAGACTCTGAGGTTTCTGCCCTCAATAAGACCTCGAGGCATCAGAGCAGAAACTGAGCATGGCCCAGGAGGAGCTAGCTGAAAATCGAACCCATCAGGCTTGGAGTCCAAGACACCGGACTTGAAATCAGGCCGGAGCATCCTGGAGCTAGATGAGCAGTGTGATTTGTCCGGTCTGCTATGGAGCGAACGTTAGGGGGATGGCTTCCTGTCGCCTCTGCCGTCCTCCGATCGCTCAGCGTCCTGGGCTGCCCAGCTCTGGACTGAACGCTCGGGCCGAGACACCCAAACAACCATGGACTCCATTCCCCTGGAATGGGACCACGACTACGACCTCAGCCGTGGGCTTGAGAGTGCAAGAAGGGATCCCAGAGAGCCTTGAGGCCTGTGTAAAACTAACAGAACAAAGATTGAGGTCTTCCACTGGGGAGGTGGAAGCTGCAGACTCTCCTATACACCTTCTGGATGTCAGCCGTTCCACCTGCAAACAAACGGACAGCAGTCGTACTTCTGCAAGCAACAAACGGACATCCAGACAATTGAGCTGCGTATCAAAACCCTGAAGGAAGACCGAAGCAAAAGGGTCAAGTTAAGGAGGAGCGAAATAAGGAGAAGATGCTGGACACTGGAGAAAAGGACTGCCTCAATTGGGGCCAGAACCAGTATGGACAGAACTCTGAGCAGCAGCACCAATGGATGCAAACAGACTGAAAAGGAGGAGGGCAGGACCCAGGGCACGCTTCAGGCCGTGGTTTACCCAGAACACTACAACAGGAAAGTGATGAACACAAACACCCACACAAACACACACATCTACATGCACCGACTCAGAGTGAAAAGAAACATACATATGAACATATGCACTCGTTGATTGAGGGAGAAATGACACACACACACACACACAAATTAAAATGTTGATTCAATGAACTGAGAAGTGATCCACACACACACACGCTGATGCAATGAAGAATGCTTTACTAACAAATGCTGCACACAAACATCCAAATACGGAGTTGGTTACAACAGCAAGAACAGATTGATTATTTATTGCTTAAATGTATTTCATGCCACGCAGAGGGCATTTGTGTAGATTTAGAGGACATGGTCTGAAGCACTTTGATAATGAAAACAATGTCTGTGCGTGATGTCTGTTTATGGCTCAAAGCCTCCACTGAATTGTTTACTGTGCTTCACACAGTCTAACAAGGAGCAGTGGTACAGAGCGAAAATGATGAATGAATGGTGTGAGTTTTATTTCGAAGAGATTATGAAAAGGTTGTGTTGATTCAACTTAGTTGTTTACGTTTTTGCCAAAGTAAAGAGTTGGTGTGTAACTAGTGTCCACTATTGAGTCAAGTAAATCCAACATGTTTTGTTGGTGCAAAAAGGAGTTTTGGTTGATCTTTGGGTTTTGTTTGACACTAGGTTGATTCTATCAGTGAGGTTTGGATTGTTCTCTTTCTCTAAGAGAGAGAAAGATGGTTTGAACGTTGGACAGGTTTGCAATGGGCCCCAGTATCTGTTATTATATGAGTGTTTTATTGTTTACGTTTGTTTTTGCTTTTGTTACAGTGCACTGAGATAAGAACATCTGAGAGGTGTGATCCACCGGTGGTGATATTTTGGTATTTTGTGAGTTCCTGATTTAACAAATCAGCTCTTTAATCCAGGCCTGAGAGATTGAACTTTAAAGCGCTATAAAATATTCTTATTGAAAACAGTCACAAAGTATTTTTTCTCCATGATTATAATGAGCTTGGGAGAAAATTCACTTATATGGGACACTGATCCTGAAGCCTAAAAGGATTGCAGCGAGTCAATCCAGTCCAAAGAAGGAAAAACAAACAAGGAGCTGTTTCCTTTAAAATGATGACGTCATCTTGCTGGTGATGGAGCCTCGAATAGGCTGCGCGTGAGACTCCATTATCAGCAACTTTTGGTATGAATGTGTGTGGATGTATGCATATGACTGACGACTAAAAGTCATGGACTGACGACTAAAAGTTTAACTGACTTGATACTGAGACAAAAACGGTGCTGACTTTAGGATTATTGAATGTCCACAGACAATTCACCCAGCCTGTAAAAGAAGGGTGGATGTTTTGTTTTGCTTTGTTTTGTCTGCAAGAACAGAAGAATGACAGAGACCAAAGAGCTGTAGCTTCACAGCAGTGTGAACTGCAGACTGAACCCTTTGGTTGCTAATTTTGAGCTACTGATGTTTGCATTAAGGAAATTGTGTTTTAGTAGCTGTGTTTTAATTAAGGTATTACATTATATTGTTGGGAATATTAAATGCTAAAGTGAAGAAAAGGTTTGATCCCACTCATGACTGAGCATGTTATTATTAACCATAGTGGGTCACTATAGAGAGTCAATTAATTTTAGAAAAAAACAAACAAACAAAAAAAAAACCTCCACCGAGGTCTATGAATAAGAGGGGAATGATAGACAGCCACACTCAAAATGGAGATATGTAATGATAAACACTGGTCCCCGTCTTTTGGGCGCTCTCTTGAAGTAGTCAACAATTTAAAAGTAAGATAAAATAACAGGGGCATGTGCTGAGGGGTGGTGCTGCACAAGAACAAGAGTAAAATAAAGAAAATATTGTTTTTAAGAAGTGCAAATTAAAATGTACCATTACACTCAGAGGATCAATATGAAGCTTGATATTTGTTAATTTTGAATGAAGTACATGACTGGTGACTGTTCTGTCCTGAGCTTTTGTTTTTACAGCACAGGCTTGATCACACCAACAGTTTCTCGCCACCGAAGAGGGGTACTTGAAAAAAATAAAGAACGGGGAGGAATATCATCAAAACTGGAAAAAGGTAATCCCCAAAGGGGGTGATAACGCCATAACTTTCACTATGGTCAAATTCTCAAAATTTGACCCTCAAAAATTCTTCAAACATTTAGACACAAAGTGGAGATTTAGATAAATATAATGTCGTAAACCACATAAGCATGAAGTATTTGATTCAATAAGATGGTGAAATAACAAGCAGCAAAAGGTTGATCATGTTAATGGTGTTTATTCAAGGGTGCAGAGGAGATTATTATTATTATTAAAGACAACAAATGAAATAACGAAAAGTAGAAGTGGAAAGAATTTGCGTTAACGGTAATAAAATCAAAACAAAAAGGAATACTAACTAAAACT
Organism: Rhamphochromis longiceps; assembly: GCF_057381845.1. Lineage (NCBI taxonomy): Eukaryota > Metazoa > Chordata > Actinopteri > Cichliformes > Cichlidae > Rhamphochromis > Rhamphochromis longiceps. The sequence goes on along the minus strand of NC_140573.1, from coordinate 19,348,259 downwards.
GTACTGAATGTTCACAAAACTAACTAAAATTAACTGGATTTATAGCAAAATGTGTTTGGTTGCATTGATGTGTGCGTGCCCTGCTATAGTGAAATTAAGGTAGTACGTTAGTCGAGTCGTCTGTGTTGCTGCTCCGTTCACGCGCAGAATCAGGTCAGGAAAAGTCGGGAGACAGCGCCAGAATAGAATTGAGGATGATTTTAATATGACTGTTTTGTAGACATAACAAGAGTCTTGTAGTGGAGAGGGACGTAATGTCCTCCTGAGACCCAGAGAATAAGAAAAAACAGGGAGAAAATATTTTCGTTTTTTCTTTTTTCTTTTTTTTCTTTTAAATGAATCAAGTGTTATTAAAATAACAATCTCATAAGATGAAGATCAGGGACCAACCCAGAAGTCACTGACACTTCACTAATTGTAAACTATTGGTTTAGGAATAAGTGATGGCACTGAACTTTCTATTTCACAAAAGTCAATTTATTTAGGATATCTGAGGAAGTACTGATTTTATTTGGAGACACAAAGGAACATTTGGCACTTCCCTCATCTCACATCTGTTTCATTGTTGTACCCAATCATTCTACAACTGAAATGCCTTGGACTGCTAACCATTTCAGGCAAGTGGAGTGAACCATATGTTGCTAGACTCTCATCAGATTGGGGCTTCCTTTTATTGATCTTTGGAGAGAAGTCTTCATTACTGGTATTATTCAGGTCTTGTTCACATGTTTGTCCCAGGTTTCTCAGCCAAGAGGAGCTTAAACCCCAGATACTGTGAGTTCTTTCACACGTTGAGATCACTGATAACTCTCAGCAACGACGTGATCTCGTAGAAACAATTAGGTGTTATGGATTCAACTATAATTGCGACTCTTATTTTTTCTTTACTGGAAAACATTTCTGCATTTTACCCATATTTTATTTTTAACTCAAAATCAAAATTCCAGATTCTACTACATGTTGGTTTTGCACCAGATAGGACGACAGATTCCAGGTGGCCCTGTGTCTTTCTCTATTACATCTGCCACTGCATCTCGATAATCTTCTCTGTGGCTCTTAGTGGGTCCTGACCCTCTCATATTTTGAAAAATCTATGTTTGAATCTCCCTTAATAATTGTGTTAAGAATTCTCTCCGCCTTGGTCAAAAGTTGGGTATTAGGAAAAAGTGAAATAAATATAAATATAAAGTCCCAATGTGTAGAGCACACATTAATAAATTAGTCATGTTCCCTGTGAAAGTAAATGAGCCTAATTCTTAAAGACCCCTGAAATTATTTACCAGATGTTTATTTTTTGAATAAAATAAAAATCTGAGTTTAACAAAACATTTTAAATGTAAATATCAAGCTTACCTTTCTCTCTTCCATAAAATGTGCTTGTGGGCACGCCAGCCATTTTGAAAAGGTGGGAAAAACAATTGGCAAGGCCACACCCCCACACATGTGACATAATTTTAAAGGTACTGTTGTCCTCTCTAAGAAACATCAGGACTTAGAGGAGTGGCAAGTAGAGTATGAGAGCTACAAGCAAAAAACTAAATGTGTACTACAGTGCGCAAAAATGAATTACTGGGTCATCAGGGGGTCTTGAGGGACATTTATAAAACAAAAAATCCCACAAACCTTAAAAGTGCACTTGAAAAGCTCACACAAGAAGGTTAACCTAGCTTACCTAGAAGACCTCATCAGGGGGAGCACGCTCCCCCTCGTTGAAGAGCTCACCCACTTAACTCGCATCCCAAGAAAACAGCTAACCCCAGATAAGGCAGCGTGATGTATCCCGAGATAACAGGACTGGGACATCTAAATAAAGGTGTGAAACAATCGCCTTCAAAAGGTTATCAATTAACTTTAACCAAAATTAGGACCACTCGGTGCGGCAAGAGTTAATAGTTATTAGTCTCAATACCCAAGGATAATTAGAAGAGCATGACTGATATGATGGAACTGGGATTTTGTTACACTTAATTTTTGTAAAACACAAATAAAACTAAATTGAAACTAAGGATTTTCAGAAAATAAAAACTAGACTAAACTAGCAAAGAATTGGTAAAAACTAATTACAACTGGCAAAAAATTGAAAATCTGGAGTCGAAACTAGATAAAAGATAAAACCTAATGAAAATGGCGAAACGTTTAAAACTCTGGTGCAGAGATTGGCAAATCTGACCAGGAAAAGTATGAGATGGATTGTCAGAACAGTCAGCGTTAAAGCCACATTTGACAGTCCATACTAGGGTGGCATTGGACATCTTGGGGGTGGAAAGGGGTTGGTGTGACCAAGGTGTGGTTTGGCTTGTTGTATGTATATTTGAGATCATATGGCTCTGGATGGACCGGTTACCAGGGCATGGAAGGAGGACAGACTCATTAAAGGAGGAGAAGGAACTTGCTGGGATTGGAGATCCTCTGGGTGAGTGGTTGATTAAAAGCATGCATAAAATAGAAGTTATCTGTTGTTATTGATTGGTAATAGATTGATAATTGGCCACATTTATAGCTGTATTGACTTGTTGTGGACGTAGTCGACTTCAGGTTTAAACACTCTCATTAACAGGTTGAAAATAGTGATATTAAAGGAAGAGTATGCAGCGCCACCCTGTCAGACGCCAGTGATGGTGGAGCTCACTGATGAATCAGGTGAGCTGGATTCATGGCTGATTCAAAACTAAGATCCCCCTGCTGTGGTCAGTAAGGGGAGAAAAGGGGGAAATAAAATCAAGAATTAAAGAGGCATTTATAAACGTTTAGGTGTCAAGTGAAACGGGACAAAAGGGGGTGTTATACTGTTATTTTAATGTCAGCATTATTATTGTATGAGAATCATGCGACAAGCATTGCATCGATGATCATTTATTGAAGCTTTTGACCTTATACTAACATCTGTGTTCCTGTGATTGTTATAACTTCTGATGAATCTTCCATTTACAGGTGTTAGGATAATGATATAATTTTTCATTGCAGGTGTAACCATGATCATTTTTATACATATTGCAACTTGTTGCTCATTGTAGAGTTGTGCTCAAGTTAATAAGGGTTAAAAGCTACAGTCAGCGCGAATGTCTGACTGATCTATTGAGGGGAAAGGCTTCGAGCATAGAAGGCCGCACGCGCTTACAAAACACTGATATCATGTTATTCTTTGTGATCTTTTCTTAAATTATGTCTTTAAGGTTAGTTTAAATAGTGGCAGTTAATTAAACGAGATTTATTAAAATATTAAATACCTGAGTCAGAACGTTACACGCGGATCACCTTAAGAGTCTGGGAAACTTTGTAGCTGCCTAACTTTTTTTTTGAATGTTCTAGCTCCGTTGATTTGACACATTGGAATGTGTCAAAAAAGGGGGGGAAGGTTGAGCTTTAACATCAAACCAGGATTATTTGAACATTTTATAACTTCATTTGTGTCTTTAATAATTTAGGAATGGTAAAGCTTAAGCTAATAGCGGTCCGAGAAGACGGACCTTTTAGAGAATCAGTGAAAAAGCATAAACTATCACTTTCATGTTTAATCATTACTCATTGAAATGAACTGAATAGCGTTTAGAAGATTTGTTAATTTTTTGTCTTTTGTCAAAAAGAGTGGTTTCAATAATTTTCAGACACACCTTGCAAATGTGCTTATAACGAGTTGGCACTCGGCCTTTTGAAGGTCAGAAGCCTCGTTCGGCGTGACTGTCCGGACTGATAAAGTGTAAGAAATGCCTTGAGTGCGGAGGGCTAAATGCAAACATGCTTACACACACATAAGATATGATTAGAATAAGTCCCTGGGACATTCTGAATGTTTTAGACCAATTCTGAATCACTAGAAGGTCAGTAGATAAGAACATTAGATTATTAGGGTTAGGAAGAGAGGTGTTTTGGTTTTCTGTCTCTTACAGAGAAAGGAACAGACACCAGACGAGGTCACAGAGATGCGAGGATCCTCCGTAGCAGAGTCAGACACAGTGACTGCCGAGACATCAACTGGGTCCAAGGGTCATGGCGTTTGGGCTCCAGCTAGTCACCACAAAAGGATGGATCCCATAAACACAGCAATAACCATGAAGGGGTTGGCGGAAATCCGGGAACACCAGACCAACGAAGTTCGAGAGGCTTTTGGGCAAAAAGGGGACACCTTCCTGTTCCTTTTTCTGGAGAATACACAGATCGTTGTTTGAAATCGGAGCAGAATAATCCCCTGATCTGTGTTACGACTGAAGGGTTGTCTAACCCCTAAGGTTGAAGAATTAAGAGCAGAGGATCACCCAACTGGACGACACTGGTAGCTGCAGCAATAAAATAAAGGTTAAGAGCTCTTCGGACAGAGGTTCTAGTCTACGTCTGAATGGTATAAGGGAACACCAAATAAAGCTGTGGGAGAACAGGGGAGTGTCATCTGGACCTGCTATCCTTGTAGTAATAGTTTGTCTTGCACCTGACTTGCGCAAACACAGAGATCATCTTACATATGGTTTGCCCGTCAGGGGGACAAAGGACCTCAGGAGTGAGAAGAGATGAACCCGGCCACATTGGGCTACAGGGTGTTTGTGAGGTCATTATTCTAATGACCTCATCAGGGGGAATTGTAAAATTATGATATTATTTTATGCCATGTTATACCCCTAATTAAAGATTGTGAATTATTATGTAGTTTTAGTTTGCATTATTCTCCTGAATTAGAAGAAGCTGATAACTATTGCATTAGTTAAACTGATTTGCATTACATTAAATTGCTGACTTGTTGTGAATGAATGATATTGTTTTATGATGCATTATATTGCTGAGTTATAAGAAATACTGTTCGCAGAAGGTTATTGTCTAATTTGTCTGAGTAGAAGAGAACAGAGTGTGCTGGAGTTTTCTGCCCCATTTCAGCAGGAGCAGATAAACAGGGAGCCAAGGTCGTAGCTTAGGCGCTGTGTGAGAGAGAGCATGTGAATGTTTAGGCTTTTTATGATAAGGTGGAGGCACCAGAGGTTATAAAAGTTTGAGCAATGCTCCACCATTTTGAGATTTTGAGGCTGTCTGCATCAGTGTCCATCTCCCACGTGTGTGATCATTAAATCATCGTTTGACTCAACCCGGCCGGACCAGTGTTGTTATTGTGGTTTTTTCTCTTGTCTCCATCCCCAATATTTTGAACCTTAACAACCTCAACACAACTTTAAGCACATTTGAAGAGCTAAAGAGGTGCAGATATGTCCCTCAGTGCAGAGCCCGGTACCACATTTTTTAAAAGGTCATTTTTTGCACTTTTACAATTAAAAGGTCCAAATAAATAGAATCTGATTGAATCGAGTTGAATACAAAACTGATCGACAGACCAGCCTGTAGACCCCGGTGGCTGTTACGTCCTCTGACTGAAGGCTGGAGTAAAGCTGGAGGTTCTAGTTCTCCACAGAAACGCTAAAACGTCTCTGAGACTGAAGTTCGGAGTAAACTGTGGAGGGTCTGAAAGGGTTTCCTGCTGTATAGGAGCTGATGGTGCAGCTGGTCCACACACTCTGACGTCACACTGAGCATGCTCTGTAGCAGACCTGAACTTGAGGTTCTGGTCTCTGCAATAAAGCGCTGAACTTGACTCATAAAGAGTACAAGAAATTGAGGTGACCTACTTCCTGTCGAACTCGCTGTAAGCCTCTCGTAGCCACTTGAGAGACGGCTTGTTGCTGCTCCTCAGGCCATAGTGAAAGTACACCAGGATGTAGTCCATCTCCACGTACTGGTCCAGTGTGAACTTCAGGTACCTGCAGACAGAGAACATTGTGAAAACCAACCACAGAGGACCTGTATGTCTCTGACCATGGCAGGCTGCAACATGGACTCACTCGAGCAGGCGGCGGTGATTCAGCTGGTGCGAAGGTGGTAGGCAGCAGCTGCTAAAGACAATCAGCTTCCTGCCGTAGTGGTCGTCCCCTGGAACCAAAAACGGCGAGAATATTAGCAGATCGTTAGCATTGGTGGCTCGTTCTGAACTGGTTGACTGAAGCGGAGCTTACCCGAAACCTGGATGATGCCGTGTCGAGCCACGTCGTAATACGGGTGGGAGGGGTCGAGACTTGGTGTGCTGACTGGAGGAGCTGATGGACCGTCTGTGACACAACTGCCCTCCTCCTCCTTCTGCAGCTCTGTTAGAGGAAGAACCACCTGAGTAACTCACACAGACAGTGTCTGTCTGTTTGATTGAGTGTGTATGTGTCTCTGCCTGCCTGCGTGTGTCTGAGGTGCATTTGAACTCTTTAAAGTTTTCCTTTACAGCTGACTGATCAGCTGATCCATCAGGAGCTTCCACATTTAGTCAGTAACAGAAGATCCTTCACAATAAAAACCTGCAGATGTAACCACTGGTTATATTTGAGATTAAAAAAGTAACTGACCAATCAGATCTCTGGAAAATGACCTCACCATTGTGTCTGTAGTAAAGTGTGAAGTGGGCGTGACACTCGTCAGCTTCAGTGTGAGCTATAAATTCTGATTAATAACCCTGATATGACGCCAAGCTGCTCCCCTCTCCTTTGAAGAAGTCAAAGTTTAGCCTGAGAATAATCACGTGATAAATTGCTCATTTATGAACCTGAGGAGAAGAAATTACACATCAGTGTTTCCCCGTCACAGCACAGACTTCCAGAATAGAACAGTTCCACTTCTGGACATTCCTCTGACGTTACTGTCACAGACCTGAAGTTACTGTTTCACAATTTCTAATCTTAGCTTTCTCTGTAACATCAGTCTCTCTGCTATCAGAAGATCTGTTTCTAATTGGTCAACAGCTGATAACTTCGCCTCATTCATGAGACTCGAGCCAGACTGGTAACAGGAACCTGCTCCTTCTGACCTCATCAAGGTCTTATCTGCTGCTCTCGGTCTCCATGTTCAAGTCAGGCTGCCCTCCGAGGTCCCAACCTCAGACACAGCTTCACAAAGACTATCCAAACACAGTTACACACATCATCATCATTATCATCGTCACCATCATCACCACCTGAGTTTTGGCTGAGTTTTTAGAAATGACCGGTGATTAGTTCTGAATTCCAAACGTGTAGCTCCGCCCATTTCCGAGATGACTTCCTGAGATCAGTGATTATCAGGGTGGAAACTGGAGCTGTAATCTGTGCTCGGGAAGTTTGTTGTAAACACACAGCAAGGTTGATAACAGACAGGAAGTGACCCAAGCGCACAAAGGCCGACTTTAGCCCCGAGCAGGAGCTGCCCAACAATCAGAGCCAGGGCGCTGGGCTGTAGTTTTCCTGCTGGAGAAACCGAAAGCTTCGTCTGCAGGTTTTAAAGTGTGCCAGCATCCTGTGACCGCAGGCCAACTCAGACCGCTGTGCTTCCATCGATCCATGTCTAACTGACACGTGTGTTATTTATGTGACCGGACAGCACAGTGACAATGACCTGAAGAGGAAAATGACTCATGCTGTTCAAACATTTCTACAAATAAAAATCTGAAACGTGTGGCGTGCATTTATTTTCAGCCTCTTTTCCTCTAAGACCCCTGGATCAAACGCAGGTCACTAATAGGACACCAACAGGTCACCTCTGTCCAGCTGTTCTGTGACAGCCTCAGAGGTCCCTGAAAGAACAGCAGTGAACAAACAGCAGGTGGGTTTGAAGGAGCGGAGGTTATAAACAGATCTCAGGCTTTGAGAGCCTCACAGAGATCCACTCACTCCGTCATCCACAGGAAGAGTAAGCAATGGCTGAGAGGCACACAGTCACTGTGGAGCAGCTGCTGAGATCCACAGTCTGTCCACAGGTCATCAGTTATAATAATCATAATAATAATAACAACAAGTTTTATTTAAAAGCGCCTTTCAAGACACCCAAGGACAAAACTAAGACCAATAAAAAACAAGATAAAATAAACAAACAATAAGTTCACACAGAAAGAGGCGAAAAGAAGGCAGAGCAAGTTGGCTAGAAGAAAAAGATGGAATTGAGCGAGCAGAAGAGGTGGTGCTTAACAGGTCTGAAAGGTAAGGAGGAGCAAGGTTATGAAGGGCCTTGAAGGTGAACAGAAGAAGCTTGAATACTATTCTGAATTTCACAGGAAGCCAGTGAAGTTCCTGAAGGACAAGGGTGATGCGCTGGTAGGAGGGGGTTCTGGTAATAATGCGGGCAGCGGAGTTTTGAAACAGTTGAAGCTTATGAAGGGATTTTTGGGTGAGACCATGTAAGAGAAAATTACAATAGTCACTGTGGGAGGTAACAAGACTATGAACAAGAATGGACACAGACTGAGTCGAAAGAGAAGGATGTGAACGGGTGAGATCATTGGTCTGCAATTTATAGGATAGTGAGCTGTCAAGGATAACACCAAGGCTCTTAACCTGATGTGAAGGGAAAACTGTGGAGTTGTCAATAGTGAGAGTGAAATGATTTGCCTTCAGTAGGTTGGATCTAGTGCCAATAAGTAGAATTTCAGTTTTATCCTCATTGAGCTTAAGAAAGTTGGAGCTGAACCAGGATTTTAACTGGGATAAGTAATCTGAAATAGAAGAAGTTGGAGGGAGGAATCGGACCTGTGGGAGAGATATAACTGGGATATATAGATATATATATATATGTTACCAGCAAAACAGTGAAAGTAGGGATCAACTTTAAAATGGTACCAAGAGGGAGGATGTATATTATGAAGAGAAGAGGGCCTAAGACTGAACCTTAGGGTACACCAGCAGTGACTGGGAATAGACGAGAGCAGAATGATTTAAGTTGGATAAACTGGGAGCGGTCAAGGAGATATGATTGGAAGCAGGCTAGAGGTGTGTCAGAGATGCCAAGAGAGGAAAGTCTGTTTAGAAGGATGGAGTGAGAGAGTGTCAAAGGCTTGAACTTAGATCCATAAGAACAAGAATGTTGAGAAGACTAGAGTCAGCCTCAAGTACAAGACACACAGCAGGGGCTCTGGTCACATGAGACCAAAACACAAACCCAACACTGCACATGAACCTAACAGAGCATCGTGCTCGTCTCCAGCAGGCAGATGAGAAGGTGGACAAAGGTAAAACAGACGGTGCTGCAGAGGAACGCTCAGATACAAGTCTAGACCCGAATCAAGGCACTCACAAACGAGCTCCAGACAGCTGAACTCACATGCTTCTCAGATTTTTACTAAAAACTTCTGAACACCACGAATCATTTTCCTTGCACCTCACAGTGAAGCACAGCCATGTGCTGCTCTGTTACATTAATGTGGGCTGACAGCAACACCGACTCCTAACATCTGAACTCTTCTCAGGCCGACTCAGACTTCATTGAAGAGAGTGAAACACGCAGCAGCAGATTAAAGCCGGACCTCCTGCTGTGGATCATCTCAAACGCTGTCTGTGACGGTCTGTCGTTTCTCTTCATTAGAGAACATCAGTATGAACATGTACTGTGAGCAGCTGACCCTCCATCATGCAGCTAACCACCGGGTAGAACATCACCACGTCCCTAAGCCTGCAAACATCTGCTCTCCTCTCTGTTTACATTCAACCTTACTGCAGAGCCGAGTATGCTTTACAATCTACATGACACAGCCACAAACACGACTAGAAAAGCTCTCAGAGCTACCTCACCAACCACAGAGTCAATACAACACCCCCCTCCCATTACTACAGGAAGCGCTGAGAAGTTTCCAGGAAAGCACCTGACAAACCAGGACCTGGAAAGCCGCTGCACACTCACCGATTTCTGCCAGCTGCTCCAGATCAGCCGAGGAGCTCATTCTGCTGGAAGAGAGCAGAGACTGATCAAAACAAAAAAACAAACAATCACACACACCCCTCCGGAGCGAACTGAAACCTATACAGCGCACCTGAAAACACCTGAGTTGCTCTTCAAACTCGCGGTTACCCGCCGCGCGCGCTCTCTTTTTCGTTTTTTTTTTAGCTGCACGCGGTTCACGTAGCCCTCCAATCAGTGCTAGGAGGAGGAGAAGGGGGCCAGAAACTCACCTGAGGCCGGTGAGGTGACGTTACAAACCGCCAAGCGTACAGGTAACAAACATCCAAACTTCCTCCAACTACCGCGGGCTGGCCGGCGCTCTGCGCATGCTCAGAGCACAGGGGTTTCCCACAGCGACTCTCCGGAAAATAAAAGGAAAAATATACTAATAAAAGCAGAACTTTATTTATTTTTTATATTTGTAATCGAAACATTTTTAGATTTAAATCCTGACGTGAGCGTTTGCTCTCGGCTCTGAATCACATTTTTAATCGAACTGCTTTTTTAAAGATTTATTTCCTCCTGAGTGTGACGCATGAGCGCGTGGCAGTAAAAGTGCAGCTGAATCAGGCTTCAAACATCAGATCAAATTATTTTGCCTCAAATGATTTTTCATTCAAACTTTTTTTTGTATTTGTGAGATGAACCTTCTTCCTCCTGTTGTTGCAGCAGAAGTCATGTGGTGCGTTGAATTTGTCAATATTTTGTCACATTTTAAGCGTTTTCTACCACATGAATATATATTTGTGCATTATCGTTCGGATTTATTTTATTTCAAATAATAAATTTTCTAATTTTAATGCCATATTATTTCTTTATTTTTCTTTGTTGTGTTTATCTTAAAAATAAATTTTCTTCAATACATTTGATGTTTTCCAGGGGTCCCCCCCCCCCCCCCCCCCCCCTTTTAAATTTGTAGATAAAATTCAATAAGAACATTTAGAGAGTTAAACTGGTGTTTGGTGCACAGAAATCCTAAATCATGGATTTTTCTCCAAAGTGAGCAGTGTGTTCTTTAAACTACACGATTACCTATTTCATAGATGAAGGTGATCACAGAGGGAGGTCACAGCCTTCCTACACTCCAAAGGAAAATCAGGAAAGTGAAGCTGGTGTGAGATTATTATTCTATCATATGTTATCCTATGCCTGTAATCGAAATGAGTGAATCATTATACTGCTGTAAGCCCCATCATACTTATTATAGAGAGTATGATCAGTAGTTTTAGTTTACATTATACTTCTGAATTAAGAAAATGTGAAAATCATTAGATTTCTTAGATAGGTTTATATTATCCTGTTTATATTATTTACTGTGAATGAATAACACTGTTTCATGACATTTCATACTGCTGAGTTAAGAAGAGCATATTGTTTGCAGAGGGCCTTGCTGTCTGATAACGGAGGAGACGGACCACATTCCACAAGAGTTTCACCCCCACCTGTTTTCTGCAAGCAGAAAGACAGGGAGCCAAGGCCATAAGTCAGGCTCAGCCAGGAGTTAGAAAACATGTGAATGTTAGGATTTTACGACTAGGTGGGGGCCATCAGAGGCTATAAGAGAGGAACCCTCCACCGTTTTGAGATTAGCTGCCTCCCCATCCGGATGGTTTGTGCTCAAAAGTGTTGAATTCTATGTAATAAAGTAATTGTTGATTGAGCATTTATACACCGAGTATTGTCCTTCCTTCAGCCCAAAGATCGAAAGAATTGGGAGGATTTAACACTGGGGATTTATTTAAAGAAGGAAACAGGATTAGAGAGCACAAAGGAGAGGAAACCAAGCCAGCGGTTTGGTTTGTGTCACCTGGGGAAGAAACCATCACCGCTGGAGTTCTCCTCGGGAGGAGATCAAAGGGTTTCCTCTCAGACTCTCTGCAGGACGAAACTTGTGAAAGCCTGACATCTGCTGGACTCTGCTGCCTCCCTCTGATGCTCTTTACAGTCTCTCTAATTACCCTCATCTCTAACTGTTGGTCACCTTAAATTGTTTGTTTGTTTGTTTTTTAACTTTACTGAAACATTTCCCCCTTCTGAGCTTCATCAGGTGAACCCAGGAGAGAGAGGATATATTTTCTGCTACCTGTCTGTGCATTAACATGCATTCTTCACCTGTTAGATGATGCGTATGTAACAGAGTGTATCTGGTTTGGGTGAGTACGCTGTGGCTGTTATCGCTCTGTGGATCTCTCTGAAAGACAGGAGTTTTATGGAGGACAGAGCTGGATTTTCATTTGAATTCTGAGCTCATTTGAACATATGAAGCGTCTCTGGTTTCTTTCAGTGTGATGGCTCCTGCTGAGGCGCTGCAGTTTAAAAGGAAATCCTGCAGGGAAGGATTTACTCACAAACACATTTATATGCAAAGCTGTCACAAACTCTGTGGGGAAAAATTTCCAAGAAAGAGGTTTTTGTCATTTGGTCTGAAGCCGGCAGCGTTTCAGCGATGGGTGAACAAAGAGGAAGTTACACGAGACAGAAGGCAGCAGACTGAAGAATCAGCAACACAAACAGTGTAACGTCAGACAGAAGCCTGCTGTTTCAAATGAGGCGGTTCAGAGGAAATTAAGCCTTCTCTGCACAGCTCACCCTTTAAAATTAGTTCTTTTAAACGTACTGCCTTAAAATCACCCATCAGATCAAGACTTCAAACTCTTACAGCCCATCATACCTCAAAATAAGATTCAAATGTAGCATTTTAGGTTCCCTCATATGTTACAGATGTTTGGTGGCGTACCTCAGGGTCTGGCACTGGGCTCACTGACATTTCTTTTTCAAACTGAGCAGCAAATCACACATTTTCTCAATATCTGTGAAACATGGTTCATGAGAGCACAAAACAGCATGTTCATTGACCAACAGTCTGAAACCAAAAATATTGAGTTTATAATATGATAAAAGAAAAAAAAATCCCTCACACCAGAGTACCTGTCTCACAACAGTACCACTTCTTGTCACACGCACTTAGGGAATGAAACACCTTTAATGTTACAGCAGCTTGGAAGTCTGTAACTTGATATGGAACTGTCACCGGTTCACCTACAAATGATTTAGCATCACCAGTTCACCTAACATGCATGTCTTTGGACTGTGGGGAGAAGTCTGAGTACTCTACAGACAGAGAAGGATTCAAAGCGTGAACCTTCTTGGTGTGAGGTGATCCTGATCAGCTCTGGATAAACTTGATGCTGCTAACAAGTAAAATATGCTGAATGAAACATTAGAGCAATAATGAAAGTCTTAAAACAGAAGCTCAACAGACAGGACAGGACTCTTTAAGTGAAACAGCAGCTAAGAGGACGCCTTAAGTTTAAAACTTTAGCTGTATTGGAGTTCAGGCTTCACCTGCAGAAGCTTCAGGTCAAAGATCTGCTCCATCTAAACCTGAAGTCTATTTGCCGCCATTTATTACAGTCAAAGGAATGAGTGTGATGCACTGCCAACTGTGGGCGCCTCATCAGGTCTGTTAATGCACACACAATGAGATCCTAACCCAGCATGCTTCTGATATTTCAGGGTGTTCTGAGAGTTGTACTACAGCCCCTCCCCTCAGGCTGTAAGGGTTAAATTAGCCCCATTACATAAGACAGTAGCTGTTTATAGCACAGGAAACATGCAGGTCGGCACTCTGAGCTGTCAGGTTGGGGAATCAGCGATGGCTGTCAGGACCTCAGAGCCAGGAATGTTTGGCGGCACGCTCACGGCCGCTGTGTTCACCACTCCTGCTGACATGATCAGAAACGAGGCACGAGACCGTGGGTGTGTTTCTAGTCGACGCTGAATATTAACGAGCTTCTGGGGCAAATCTGATGACCTGCTCATTAGAAAAACAGGTGAGGGGCGTGAAACCCCCTCTGGTGATACCGTGTATGACTTCATTATAATCTGCTGGCTGTTCAGCTACACACTCAAGCAGAATAATGCACGTTATTAGCTTATCAGCCCGTGACGACAGCCACTGTATGGATTCATGATGATAAGAGCTTCACATATAAGAGCTGACTGCTGGGGAGATGGTTTAGTGCTCCACACAATAAAATACGCACCATCAAACTCCATCTGAGAGCAGCGGGGGGGCCAAGGACACAAAGGGGAGAGAGTTCTGATATGGTATTCTCTGATTATGCAAATCAAGTATATAGGGACTATGTGACCCAAATATGGAGAGGAATAATGATGAGCCTAATCATAAGCAGGAAGACACTTGACACCTCCACATACAGTAAGACTGCGAGTACAAGTGGAAGATTACAACCACCCCAAATCTAAATATAGTTCAAGGGAAAAAGGAGGGTTTATATAAACTGAGCAGCTCACTGTATGAATTTTCTGATTTATCTTTTAAATGAGAGCAATTAGCACGCAGTCACTTCCTTGGTGTAAAAATTAAGCTTCTTCTAGAACTAACGTTGTATTTCTTTTTATGAGGAAAGTGGGTTTCTTTTTAGAGAGAAAATAGAAAAAAACTACTCACACTTGGCACGAAAATATTGTATTGAAACCTGGAGATGAAGAAGCCCTCCAGAGATATTTGACTGTACTGAAAGAGAGAACACATGCCTTTGTGTATACCTGAGATAGTGAGAGAGGGAGCTGGGAATCCTCTTCTTCATTATGTGCTTCCACCATGGAGGCTCTATAAATAGAGTCAGGGAGGAGAGATGGAGGGGGAATAAAGCCGAAAAATGCTGAAGGTAACATTTAGACTAAAGGATGAAGATGTTCAGTGTCTTATGTATGCAAGAGGAGGCATCCATCCAACCATCCAAAAATGTCCTTTACTTAAACATGCATCCAACACTTCCTCTGTGTCATCCAGCAATAAAAGAACCTGATTTCATTCAGTTCAGTAGTGCCAAGTGGCAGCCCGGTGATACACCTGTTTAACAGTTCAGCTATCCATCAACGCCAGCAACTAGTAAGCTTAGGATCATTATTACCCAGAAGATCCAAGTCATCAGCCTAAAGCTGAGAAAAGATGGTCATACAAAGCTGATGTTTAAATGTAAAACTTGTAATTTTCTTTCCTAAAGTCCAGCAGAAAACTGCCCCACCCCTCACTTATGACCTGCCTGCTCAGTTTTACCTCAGCTAATTGGAGTCCCTGAACTGGACCTCTGGACTGTGTTTGTGCTGTTGTATACTTTGGAGCATTTTTAATGACCAACAGTATGGGTGCTGTCAGGTTCAACCTGATCATTTAACCTAATAATTAAATGATTATTCTTCTTAAGGTACTTTTGACTGTTTCCTTAGTTCTCAGTGAGTTCCCACAGTAATGTTCATGTTTGATTAAATGGCCTCGCATGTCTATAAGACTTGGATCAGCACAAGAAGCACAGCAGCCTGTGATCCTCTGACGGGCCTCTAATGAGGAGTAATTCTACTAACACATCGGTCAAATAATCAATATTACTTAAATAATATTGAATAAAATAAATGATATCAATGATGAGGCTTTGACTCTTCCATATGTTTAGAGGTTCAGCCCTGTGCTTTCCATTATGAACACATCGATTCTCCAAATAACTAAATTAAATGTACAGGGTGGGCCATTTATATGGATACACTGTAATAACATGGGAATGGTTGGTGATATTAAAGTCCTGTTTGTGGCACATTAGTATATGTGAGGGGGCAAACTCCTCAAGATGGGTGGTGACCATGGTGGCCATTTAGAAGTTGGCCATCTTGGATACAACTTTTGTTTTTTCAATAGGAAGAGGGCCATGTGACACATCACACTTATTGGTAGTGTCACAAGAAAAACAATGGTGTGCTTGGTTTCAACGTAACTTTATTCTTTCATGAGTTATTTACAAGTTTCTCTTTGTTCACAGCCATTGACATGTCGAAGAGGTTAACACGTGAGGAGCGGATCGAAATTGTGTTGATATCTGGTGAACACAGTAACCGGGTCATTGCAGCAGATTTCAATGCAAGACACCCTACGAGACCACCCATCTCCCATGCTACAGTTAGCAAACTGCTTGCTAAGTTTTGTGAAACTGGTTCAGTGTTGGATTTGCCAAAATGTGGACACAAGAAAACTGTCACTAATGAAGAAACATCAGTGGCTGTCCTAGCTTCATTCAGCAAGAGCCCACAGCGTAGCACTCGCCGCATGTCACTGGAGAGTGGCATTAGTCGAACATCCCTTCGGTGGATATTAGCTACTCACAAATGGCACCCTTACAAACTCCAGCTACTGCAGCATCTCAATGAGGATGACCCAGATCGGCGCACAGAATTTGCAGAATGGGCAAAACAAAAATTGGAACAGGACCCTCAGTTCACGCAGAAGATTTTGTTCAGTGATGAGGCAAACTTTTATGTGAATGGTGAAGTTAACAAACAAAACCACCGCTATTGGTCTGACACTAACCCACATTGGATGGATCCCTCCAAGACTGTTGGACCAACAAAAGTGATGGGTTGGTGTGGTATATGGGGTACAACGATAGTGGGTCCATTCTTCATCAATGGAAACCTCAAGGCCACTGGATATTTGAAATTGCTACATGATGATGTGTTTCCCTCTTTATGCACTGAAGCTGGCACGTTCCCTGAGTTTTTCCAGCAAGATGGTGCACCACCACATTATGGGTGCCAGGTCCGAGCATTCCTAGATGAACAGTTTCCTGGAAAGTGGATTGGTCGTCGTGGGCCAGTTGAATGGCCCCCAAAGTCTCCCGATCTGACCCCCTTAGACTTTTATCTTTGGGGTCATCTGAAGGCAATTGTCTATGGTGTGAAGATACGAGATGTGCAGCACCTGAAACTACGGATACTGGACGCCTGTGCTGGCATTTCTCCTGCGGTGTTGCTATCAGTGTGTGAAGAGTGGGAGAAGAGGGTTGCATTGACAATCCAACACAATGGGCAGCACATTGAACACATTTTGTAAGTGGTCAGAAACTTGTAAATAACTCATGAAAGAATAAAGTTACGTTGAAACCAAGCACACCATTGTTTTTCTTGTGACATTACCAATAAGTTTGATGTGTCACTGTGACAGGTTGAAGGACTACTGCATATAAAACTGTTCAGTTAATACTAATTCATATCAGTTGATATAAGGACGAAAATAATGTAAATATGGTAAGAAAATGGTTAAGAGTTTATTATTTTTCATGTTATATTAATGGCTTTCATGTTACTTAAGAGAACTACAATCTATACATCAGTAATCGGCCTGTAAGCCTTTTCTGGGATCGATTAGTAGTGTCTCTATTCTCCACTAGGGGGCTTTCGCGCGTTCTCCTCACTGCAATAAACGACTGCATGAGAGATGCAAGTCATAATCACTCTCGTGATTCTTTTCCCCCTGTTTTCAGGTAAAAGTGTTTAAAAGTTGATATATTTCCAATGTGTACACTGTTAAGATATTTAAGAGGTAATCCTTCATTGTGTTGTAAGCTTTAGAAGCATTATATTACAGTTTTGTGCACATGTATGTGGCGGTTTTGAGCCTCAGTTTTGTACTGTGTAATGGCCATTAAGATAACGGCAGGAGCTAAAAACGCCGCGATTGTCAGCCATTTTGTCAGGAAACCTGCTCAAGTATATGTATAGTAAGCACTTTAGTATTTCGGTTTATTATTTAGTGTTTTTCTTCCACCATGTCACATTTAGCAGTACAGAATGTGAAACGTTTCTGCTCATTTTTACTGCAATAAACTACTGCATGAGAGAGGCAAGTCATAATCACTCTTGTGATTCTTTCCCCCCTGTTTTCAGGGGTGTAACATCACATGGCCCTTACATGGCGTGACGTCAACTCCAAAGCCCTATCGAAAAAAACAAAAGTTGTATCCAAGATGGCCGACTTCTAAATGGCCACCATGGTCACCACCCATCTTGAGGAGTTTGCCCCCTCACATATACTAATGTGCCACAGACAGGACTTTAATATCACCAACCATTCCCATGTTATTACAGTGTATCCATATAAATGGCCCACCCTGTACACAAAACAAGTGTATTAATATGTGCTCCTGCTGTAAGCAGTGTGAAGCGTTTTCCTCACTTTACTGTTTGAATGAAGTGAAAGGAGCTCCTCTGTGAATTCTGCTAATCTGACTTTTCTAAGCGCTTCATTTCACCCATCATTATCCTCCTCTCCGGACTCAGATTGCCTCTGAGCAGCAGATCCTGCAGCCTGCGATGCAGCTCAACAGCCAGCAGATGTCAGTGTTGCAGCAGAGCGTCCTCATGGTGTCCTGAGAGCTGCAGACAGCAGCTCGCACTGAGACTCATAAATCCACCCCGAGCGGTGTGATAATCAGCGTGCACTGATGTATGGGCACAGCGTTATCTGTTTCCATGCACAGTAGCTCCACAGTTTAATGCAGCACACGGCGGCCGAGATGCAGGCAACCCCCAAAGACACCCCGGGGCATCCAAATGTTGACAATATTAAATCTTTCAAAGGAGCATCCAGAGTCTGCATGTCAGGAGGTGTGATTCATGTGATGCCATGAAGAAAAGCTTAACCATCCACACTCTGTCATGATGCTTCAGTCCTGAAGCTTCATCAAAAATGTGAAACAGACTCCACACACACGTGAGCTAATTATGCTGGCAGCACCCTTTAGAACAGATGAAAGGTCCATCATCACTGACCTTTTATCTGTGGGGGCATCTAACAACTCTAAGAACTGCAGCTTTAGTTCTTCATGCTGGCTTTAGATTTCAGCCCTGGAGTTCATCAGCTGATCGCCTTCAACAACAGCCAGAAGCTGTTTCCAGAGAAGAAGCTTCTAAAAGTCAACAGCAAACAGAAGACACATGCAGTCAGTCCAAAATGTCTACCACAGCTAGCAGAGCTCCACACTGTTGTCCTCATATACAACAAAGCATCATCCATCCACCCATCCATCCTAGTGGCTGCAGGCTAAGCAGTTAATTATTTTCCCCAGCAAAGTTCTTCCAGTTCCTCCTGATGGACCGTGAGGTGTTTTTAGACCTCTCCATCCTGAAGATGCTTCTACTACGAGCTCCACCAGGATGTCCCAGTTCATCCTCCCTGAGACTGCAGACCGCTGCAGGCACCATGAGTGATCGCCATCTCTGTCATATGTCTGATGTTTCCAAGGACGAGTCTCCTCAGTCACACACATTCATTCGAGTGGACTGTCCTGGGCAGACAGGGGCATTCCTCTTAGTGCTGCTTTCATTATTTATAAGTTATTGATAACTTTTTTCATAATTTCTGCACATATTTTATGTACCTGGTAGTTTGTGAGCAATAATGTTGGTGTGATCTCGTCCTGCAGATGATGTCCAGCTCCTCCAGCAGTGATTGCAGCTGTGAGTCCTGGTTTTGAGTCTGAGTGATCGTTTTTGGAGAAGCAGCTGAAGGAGAGTCTAAATAATGGCGGAAACAGCTTAAGGCAGAAAAACAGAAGCCTGGACTGGAGGGGTTGGTGCATGAATGAAGTGATGAGTAGTTGTCTCTGTGATGTATGCACTACATCCAGGAGGAAATGTGGAATTATTGATTACAGTGCATTAATAAACATGTTAACAGGTAATCAGCTGTCCTATTTGGTGTTAAATGTTCTCTGACATCAAAGAAGACGATCAGCTGAATAGTCAAACACTCGGCCCCTGGGCCTGTGGGCTCCAGCAGCTAATGTAAAGCAGTGAGCGGCGACGGCGGCGGCTCCTCATCCTGCCGCGCTGCATCACAGGCTCTAATTGATTTTCCGTTGCTACGATCTCAAGGTGACATTCTGGGCAGCAAGGATATCCTCACACTCCCAGCGCCAATTAATACCAGTTTCTCTGCGGCGCTTCTATCTGCACCAACACACCCGGGTGGCGGTTTACAGTCACGCTCCCTCCCCAACGCCATTTCCACTTGCACCAGAAAAATGTTCAGCACATGAACTTCATGGGGATAACAGGAGGCCAATAGTGATTCAAATAGAACAGAAGGATTAAATCCGGCCCCCTTTGACCCTCACTACTCTGAGCTAGATAACCTTTAAAGAGGGCCTATTATTTTGTTCCTTATTTTCTGTCATGTGTACAGTTTAACTTTAATGCACATATCAAACATGCATAAAACATCAAACCAAACGTCTGTGGAACAAAATACAAATATTCACTTAAATAAAAATAAAAACAAGACTTTACTCATTGAATTCTGATAAAATAAAGTTTTAGTTTTTGGTCAAAGGTGTAAGCACACACAGGCTGAGGAGGATCTGAGTCAGTGCTGCTGTCTCTGAACAAAAAATAAAAGAAAGAAATAATAATAATAATAAAATAAAGAAAAATCTGGTGTCTAATTTTCATTTCTCGTTACTTATCTCCAAGATGTTATTCTTTTTAAACTCATTAGTTTCATCTCTGACACACAGAATCATCTCAGGACTTAAAGCGATGGTTTGTTCTGCACAGAGCAAATCTGGCTTCCATGTGTGTGTCATTTCTAATCTACAGCCAGTTAACTGACATTACTCTTCATCTTACACATTCAATTACAGGCCTGCCTCTGCAGACTGCAGGGTGTCAACTATTAATTCTCCAGAGAGAGGTAATGAAATCATTATCACAGATGATTTCAGTGATGGGCTAGATGGTTCCTCTTCTACTGATAGAAATGTAGTTAGTGGCGTAGCTCTTGAATTAATGATGTGATTGGACTGGATTACAGGACTGATTAGATAAGGAGAATTAAATCAGGTGCTTAACTGTTCTAATTTAGACAAAAGTAATAACGAGCTAGATTGGTTTCATTTTTATTAATGTGCTAGATGATTGGAGTCAATTCCTTTAGTTAATTTTAATGGAGTAAAAAAAATGAAGATTTCCACTTCTAGACAAAAACATTTGGTTTTAGTTTTCATAAATCATAACATGCACAAACTGGAAGAAAAACACTTTTATCTTTCAGGTTTTCTCACAGTGAAGCCGATTTTGTCCAAAAAACACCCTCATTCTCCTATTGTGTGCTGATTGGTTGGTTGAGGATTGAGGACAGGGCATCCTCTGCTGATGGCTGGAGATTATGTTGTGCAGATGTTAGCAGTGTAGTTAAAGTCCAGCAGAAGCTTCATGTGTGTGGAAGAAGCAGTTGGCAATTGTTGGCGAAGGCGATGCCATCAGGAGGCTGCTATTCTCACCTCTCAAAGTTCCCTGCAGCTCCACAGAGCCCCATTCACTCTGAATGAATCCAAGTGCGTCCCATATGAAACAGGAAGCATAGATGTGGCTGTTCATGTAGATTTATCCAGGTTTGGACATTTTTAGACAGGTCATTATTTAATGTTCAGTAAATGTGTTCTCATATTTATGAAGCCTTCGCTGCTATATATTTTTATACAGACACCACCTTGTGGAGGCAGCTAACTCTTTCATGCTGTATTTTATTTCATTTTGTAGGCACACGATATTGTTTGGGTAATGCTTATCTTTTCTAAGGGCCAGTTTTTTTTAAATAATTTTTTTGTGACACCTTTTGTTGGTTTGTAGTGTAGTGTTATTTAATACCTTTGACAGTAGCATGGATGGTGTTTGGTATGCCACACTCACACTCTCGCCTCTTTCATTAGTATATCACTTTTGATGATGGGTATCCCTTTGTGAAAGCTGACTTGATCAAATATCATGACACGAGTCTCACTTGTGAGCCGTCTGTGTGCTTACGTCTGTACAAATGACAGAGGAGCTGCCAGAGTTCAAAAGTGATTCATCACTTTCTGATTTGCATTTATTTTCAGCAGCTGTGACCTGCACATCTGGTCTGACTCACACATTCAGACATCGTGAGCAGATCTGGCGCGATCCGCCACCTCATTAGCATTCAGACAGTCACGCCTAGAGAGAAACCCTCACCTGTGAGCAGAGCGACACAGCCACACAGCTTCTAACTAATATCAGCACAACACTGCAGCTCATAGGCTGGATAATCCTCAGGGGGAGGTGAGACACCGTGGCGGTGGGATTCCTCTTTGGTC
This sequence comes from Rhamphochromis longiceps, assembly GCF_057381845.1. Taxonomy (NCBI): domain Eukaryota; kingdom Metazoa; phylum Chordata; class Actinopteri; order Cichliformes; family Cichlidae; genus Rhamphochromis; species Rhamphochromis longiceps. The sequence goes on along the minus strand of NC_140573.1, from coordinate 19,326,591 downwards.
AGATGTCACCTTTTAAAAAAATGGTGAACTGTCAACGAGGAGGCTGCACAGGAAAGATAAGCAGTGATGGACTGGCAGCTTCCTTTCACTGAAGATGGTCAAAGCAAGCTAACAAACATGCACACACCGGACGCAGAAAGCTGCATGTAAGCCTCATTCAGACGGGATTAACACCACTGGATCTGGACTGTAATGGACTTACACATCAGCAAGACAAACCGAGCAGAAAGAAAAGAAACGTCCAATAAATTCTTCTAAAATCAGAAGATTCAGTCAGAATATCTAGCAGAATCATCCCGTTAACAGATATTGCTTTGGTATCAAACGTTGTTCAAATGTTTATGGTGCGTCCCAGACCAGACTTAAACAGATGCTGACGCTGATCTATTAAGATGTTTGTCCAGTCAAATTTTTTAAAGCAATATTTTATTTGGTTTTAAACTCAGACAGTCTTGTGGTGCAGGGTCCATGGAGTAGTGTCATTAGAGACTGTTTTCAAAAATATAAGCCCTCCAGTGTTATGAACCTGTGGGCAAGTTAGCATGGTGTGCTGGGCGGTTAGCTAGGATAGGTGTGGTCTTAGCCTAGATGGGATAAAAGATGGACGCAGACACCGTGACATCACATGTTCACTGCATTTTGAAGCATTAGCTGTTGCCACATTGCTTAATTGGAGCCAGAAGCTCTCTTATATGGATGAGAAGGTAAAGTGATCATTCATCAGTAAACACTATCAAGCTAGGTTTTCAAGCTACAGACACGGGTACCTGCTAATTACTGTTAAACAACCGGCAATAAAATAGTAGAATTTTACAGAGTCCAAGCATGAGCTCCAGTTTGGAGTTCAGACTGCTTGGACAGTCTGTTAGCATAACAACCTCACAGCAGCTATAATATTGGTCAGATATTTCATTAAAAACAGCAGGAAAACTAATCCTTTCTGTAGAGTTTCTCCAGATCTCCCCAGATGCACTCTAACCCAGTGGTTCCCAAACTTTTTTTGCTGGGCCCCCCTTTGGTTGACAAGAAAAATATTCGCCCCCCCCCCCCACAAACACATCCTCCAACCACACACACCCATATTTTGCTCCATTGCAGTTTATTTCACACCTCAAACATTTAGTAAACAATTAAGCAAATACAAGTAATCTGCAGGTAGTAAGAAAATAAACTACCTCTTTTACGCTGCGTCCGCACGTACACGGGTGATTTTGAAAACGCAGCCGTTTCGTCCACACGTAAACGGCGTTTGGAATCACCGAAAACGGTGATTTTTTAAAACTCCTTTTTTGGGTTTATGCACGGACGAGGAATACAGAGTTCGTCACGCAACGTTAAAGGTATGTGCCTTTTTCCACATCACGCTGTGCGCCACGTTGTTTACATGAGATGAATTGCAGAATGGCAGATAGTCAGATTAATAGTATTTTGTCTCTATCTTCAGGTTTTACAGGCTTACATATATGCACGCAGTTTCTGTCCCTCCATTTAGAAAGGCAGAGGCATCACAGTGTGATTATTTTACATGTAGTTGTTGTTTTTCCTGTGTAATAATATTCAACATTGCAATCAATCAATTTTTCAAAAAATGTCTCTCTGTGCAAAATGGGTTTAAAAACATAAACAACTGTGGGATACTGTTTGTCTGTGATTTAGACAGGGGGAACAAATCGTGGCAGGATCAGCCTGATATTATTTGTATCCCACTGTAACTTTACTGTATAACGAGCTAACATCACCAAAATGTCAGGAGTAGTTAGTCATTAAAACAAGTGTTTGTGAACTAAAAATCAAGAATGTGGGATACTGTTTGTCTGTGATTTAAACAGCCCAGCGCTGCTCCCGACGAAGGAAAGACCAATTCTGCAGGGGAGACCTACCTCGGCACTTGTGCAGGTGAAGCCAAAGGGCAGACATGCTTCACCATATTTTCTAGTCTTTGGCTTAGAATGAAGTTGGTTTGGAAACATATTCAGCGATGCTTCATCTCCTGCTTTGCGTTTGTGTGGGCGCCCGGTGCTAGCAGTGTCCAAGCATTGTTTTTTTTAACCCTTTTCATGCCGCGCCCCCCCTGCAATGGCTCTGCGCCCCCCCCCCCTAGGGGGCGGGACCCACACTTTGGGAAGGTCTGGTTTAATGGAACAGAAACAGGGCCAATACCAGCTGAGCTCCAATGTCACATGGTTCAAATCACAGGCAGAAGGCAGATTTGGTTGAACAATGACATGCTGCTGAACCTAACATGGCCAGCCTTATTGACCTCAACAGATCCAGAAATAACTGTCCTGCTGTTTCTTTAATAGAAAACGTGATGAGCTGCTGGTTTGTTTTCAGACTATTCGTAATGACAAAATCAATTTCAGCTGTGATGAGAAGAACGGAGGGGATTCCTGTAGAAAACGAGGAAAATAAAACATGACAAGAGAGGCAAAGTCAATCAGGCCGAGTAGCCAGCTAATTCAGCCATACCTCCGTCTGCATCCAGAGGGGAATGGCTGGAAATGAAATGGCCCGTCAGGTCTCAGAGATTCATCACACCCGTCACCTCAGGACTTAAACCAGGCACTACAGTTGTTTTTATCTTGATAACAGCTCTTGCACATTTAAAGGTGTCGCTGTGATTTATTCTTCCTGCAGGCCCCTGGATTACCATCTGCCTCTCTCTCAGATGTGAACGTATGCAGGCGACAGGTACATAATATTCAGACCCACACTGTCCAAACATTCACACAGACGGACTCGTTTTACATCAAGATAACCTCTGAGATTTATTACAGGCGGTTGTGCGTTGGTCTGTTTATTATTTTGCATAAGTCATGTTGAAGACACGTCACCACCTGCGTTTTGGACTACAGTTTTAAAGCAGGGTTTCAGGAGGTCACCCTGGATGGTCGTCATCAATGTTTGGAGGAGAGGGCAGAGCTAGTACAAAATCAACAACCAAGAAACAAAAATTTCCTCTTATATTATCCATGTTCTTCTAACAGAGGTCTTCAGTCTGAAGTACTCAGAGTTCTAAAAGCTGAACTAGAGGCCGAACCTGTAGACTGGATCAGGCGACTCTAAACCCTCCCTTAGTTCTGCTGCATAATGAAACTCTTGGTTCATTAAAAAAGGTACAGAATTGTAATTATGTGACCAATGCCACGGCGTCTCCAGACTGCTTTGCATCTGGGCTGTGAGTATAGGTTGTGTTAAAGGACATAGGTGGAACCTCATGTGGTTATTTGTGGTCAGAAACATGAGTAAGTCCTTGTCTGGAGGTGATTCTCTATGGCTTTAATGGAGGTGCTTAAAGCGGTGGGTGAGGTCACTGTGGATATAAAAGATGGTCACATCACATCTGTAAACATGTGTAAGCAGTCAGAAGAACACGAACACACAGCGAGCCCCCAGCCTCAGGGTGCGTAACGTTCCTGATGGTTATGCAGGTTCAGTTCAGCCTCCTCCCTGCTCCAAGTCAAAAACACCCATTCAGGATGTAAACAGGCTCTTTAGCTCTTATCTAAACTGAAACTAATTTTCAGGTATTTTAGGGAAATAACGACTCATTTTTCAAAGGTGTGGCAAGTTAATTTCATTTCAGAGTAAATATATTTACCAGCTGACTGTAACACTGTTCAGGCTGACGTCCAACCGTCACAGCTGAAGTTCTTTCAGGTGTTCCTTCTAATTATTAAAGCCTAAAGCGAGCAGGTCTGTGCGTGCTGCTGAGAACTCGCTCCATCGCATTTTAATGTAAATGTTTCTGGCTTTTGTGAACGCGCAGATAACAAGCTCTGAACAGCATTCAGACCCAGGCTGCTTTATGAATCAGTATGTAGGCCACCTCGTATACGCAAAGTGTCCTGGTTATTGTGTTTGAACGTCACGCTGGGAGAAAAAAGATGAAAGAACAAAGCCTGGGAGGATTTCAGCTGCTGGGTTTCTCCCAGACCGAGCAGTCTCACCCAAAGAGAAAATTCATGTGTCACTTCTCCCACCACCGCTGCTCCATTTTCCCCGCCACGCTGGCGGACGCGGCTCTCAGCTCGCTGTCGTGCTTTGTTTAGGGAACGTCAGTCAGGTTTAACTGTCGAGCTCAGACCTGCAGACTCCACAAGCTGCTAGATCATCAAGTAAAATATGTAGTTAAGCTGCCAGAAATGCCTGCTGATTTATTTAACGCTGGCAGTCACAGAAGGACAAATATGAAGCAATATGAGCCAATATGAGGTAATGTGCTCCAAAGTAATGCACTACTGTAATCCAATTACATTTGTCTGTACTGCAGTACAGCAGTCCAAGCACAGACACAGACAGGATCTCCAGCTCTCCTCCAAGTAATACATGACCCAACACCTGTGTAACAGATCACTGTACTAAATTCAGTAAACAGATTACAGCCAGAGTGAGTCTTTTAGCTGGAAACAGAAACATTATGTCCAGACTCACCGGACTGTACACATCTACCTGTTTGTTTCACACAGACAAAAACATCTGCAGCATGTGCTCCAACCAGGACCTGGCTGACTTTATGCAGATTTGTCAAAGTAAAGGAATAAATACAGGTGATTCACAGAAAAACTGATGCCTAATGCATTATTTCTTTTACACAACGAGCCCAGAGCTGTTGGAAAGAAGCAAATCTAGAAAGGTGTATATTTATATGTGTGTTTGTCATTTGAATTTAAAGATTGGAGATTAGCATTAGCATGAGCCTCACAGAGCTTCCTTTGTTCTACAACTGGGCTAATGAAGAAGCGCTGTTACATTGCTTCTGCAGTTAATGGTCTTGATGATATCAGCTCATTAAGTGGACCTAAATAAGAACCTCAGGAAATGGAAACCTGGCTTGTAACCATGGAGGGACCAGGTGTGGCAGGAGAAAAATATTTACTAGAAAACTGAGCAGAAAGTGTCTGAGCTGTGATTCAGTGCAACCCAATGTATACGACATTTTTAAGTAAAACTCGTTATGTTTGAAGGCTAGCTTTTCTGTTTGGTTCCACAGAGTCTGTGTGTAGGTTGAAGAACGATTCAGGCAAATAGCGGCTAAATCAGGAAACTCAGACTGCGTCACGCTGAGGTGTCTGATTGGGACACAAAACTTTTATTCTTGTATTTTTAGACTGTTTTCCCTCTGAGTGGAGTCAGATGGTTTCTCTCCTCATCAGCATTGACTTGTCTGAAGGTCACTCAGTGAGGTGAGTGAAGTATCCAAACCCAGACAGACGCATTCCTGCCAAACCTCCTCTGGTTTCGCTTGCATCCTCGCCGAGTGGAAAGTTTTGTAGAGAAACTCTTGATGAAAGGTGGAGGGGACAGATTGGCCCTCGGGGATCAGATCTGTTTCTCTGACCTCCTTCATCCTAAACCTGCAACAAACAGTGACAGAGAGCTGACACTGCAGCCTCCCGCCTCTCGTGTCACACCCAGTTGTTCTTTTCCTAACAGCCGTCACTTAAAAATGCTTTCAGGGCCTGCTGGCGACCAAAGAGATCAGAGCTGAAATGAGATTTTTCAGGGTGAACGCAGGGCTGGGAATCTTTAGACTTTCACATTTCAGCTGAAGCTGCTACACTTTTCCTTTTTTTAAAGCTCTGTTACTTTTAGATTTAAATCACTTCGCGTCCTCGCAGATTTCTCTGGCTCGCTCAAAGTGACCTTGGTCAGCATCCACTTAACACATCTGCAGACTCTCAGTCTTGTTTACAGCCAGAGAGGTGGACTTCTTCAGGTCAGACATTCTAGTTCTGAATGCTCTTGAATGCTGGCAAGTTGATAAATGCCACAGAGGTATGAATTTTAATGGAAAGCACTGACACACTTTATCTATGATGTGGATAGAAAAGGCCTCAGAAACACCTTAAAGCTAAAGTTTAAAATAAAGAGCAGTCCCAGGAGACGTTGTAGCCGCTGTTTTGTAAAGAAGAAAAATCAGTTGTACTTAAACTATAAAGTGGCTCCTTTTGCAGTGGTTGTGTCTCAGCTTCACTTTCAAACACGTGAAAAATGTTTTTATGGAGATGATGTCTCAGAATCTCTGTAACTTGCATAAAGTGGCAGAATCGGAGGTTCTGTGCAGACACTAAATATAATCCTGTATGTGGGCTGCACGGCTCGTGGAACCGGCTTTTCTTCTGGGTTTCATGTTTGGGCAGCTGCCCAGGTCAGTAAAACACGTCCAACTGTTCCTCATCCAAACACAGGCAGACGTGCCAAAGACAGGGCTCTGCAGGACGGGAAAAACAAACTGAGTGCTCAGTTAGCCGAGTATCCAGAGAACTTCTCCCTGCCAGAGCGAAAGCGGTTTTTCCAGCTCTCTTTTTCTTTTCTGGCACTTTTATTTACTGCAAAGCCGTTTTAGTGAGAGAATACATCAAAGCTGCGCTGCAGCCAGCGTCCTTCAGAGCCACACTGACTCTAATCTGCCTCTTTACACTTCTAACACAAGACTGCCGGGAAAACCTCCAGCTGTCAGAGACACTTCTGCAGGACTCCCTCTCTCTGCCCTCCTCGTACACTCACTCATTTGTGCAGGAGGCATGGACTCAGAAGGACAAGCGTGTGGGAATTTAGAAGGGGAGGAAACAAAGTGGAGCATCTGAAGCAATGCTTACAACAAACATTAGAGCAGGTTGAAAGTTTGAGGTGGAGCCTTTCTTAACCTCTGCAGCTGTTCAGCCTGTTAGGATGAGGTGGTGGAGAAGCCTGGGAAGATGTATGTGTGGTGGAGGAGACTCGGAGGCGCACGGGTAGGTGACCTGTTCACCTGGTGTGGGTGATGCATCAGTCTGCCCACAGCAGGGAGCCACGTGTTAGGTAATAAAGAAGAGGAAAAGCAGCGATACACGCAAGGAACTCACTAACTGGCCACAGCCAATCAGATTACAGATATATTTGATTGTGTAAATAGATATACTTGATTTATTGATGCAATCCACAGAGCATTAAAATGATGACATTTTGTTTGTTCCTCCATCAGAGTGGCACAGCTACAGACTTTTAAAGCAGCAGTCGCCAACCTTTTTTGCACCACGGACTGGTTTATGTCCAACAATATTTTCATAGACCGGCCTTTAAGGTGTTGCGGATAACTACAACAAAATAAAACCAGTACTGGTACAAAAAAAATAAATAAGAAAATGTATTCATAACACACGGGGAAAGAGCCAGGGAAACCAAGTTAACTATAAAAACGATAAAAAATACCGATAAAAACAATAAAAACCCTGAAAACCATCAATTTCACACCCAAGCCTCAACTCTCGCGGCCCGGTACCAAATGACCCACGGACTGGTACCGGTCTGTGGCCCGGGGGTTGGGGACCGCTGCTTGAAAGTACAGGGCTGTAATTACCAGTACGGCCACAGAGGTCGCTGTTTCCCAACTCGATAATGGACTAAACAAACACGTACAGAACATGGCTCTGCATTATTCCAGGATAATATTTACCATACAAATTAAAAATGTAGTTTTTATATTTTTTGTTTTTCCTGCCCTTATTAAATCACGTTAAAATATTTTCATACATTACACAGATTGTTTTTAAGAGTTTAGTTTGTATAATAAATGTCTCCACAGATAAAAGCATCAGATGCTAAATCAGTATATTTTAAGCCTTTCACTGTAAATTTTACATGTTCCCATCCAGAGTGTTTTAGTTTCCTCCAGTTTAACTGTAACAGACAGCTGTATGGAATAAAATCATTTGCATGAAATTAAAATGTTAAAGACATTTGAAGAGATTTAAAAACGTTCTTCTCTGGCACCATCTGACAAAGTGTCACATTTCACTGATCCATCAGTCGATGGAGGGAAATAAATCATGTGTAGGTCGACTGTCGTTCAGAGAAATGCTGCTGCGTTTCCATGTCCGGACTCAGACATACAATCCGTCAAAGTCGCCAGTCATTCAGTGTCATCATGTGTTGTCACAGCTTTATTGAGTATGTGCAGGACCGAGTGCGCAGCAGGCATGACGAAAGTGTACTGATCAATAAGGTGAAACCATGGACTGCACATCCAATTCTCCGGAGGTGCATTAACCTGCTCTGGGTGGAGTAATGCATCTTTAAATCAGGTGGGCCATTAACTCCCTCGACTCCCTCTTTTTTCAACCTGCAACGTTAAATGGCCAAATTCAAATGACAGCTGGTCCTGCATGGAAACTTCTTCTGGATCCCAAAATGTTGAAGACATCTCTGTCATGCTTTAGGATGGCTTCCAACGGCCTTCTCATAAAAATCCATCCATTCATTCAGGAAACTATTCAAATGTCAAACTACCCATACATCATCCAGTCATCATCCACCCATCAAGAAACTGACACTTTAAATAGCCATCCATCCATCTAAATACCGCCTACTCATACATCACCCAATCAAACAACCATCCAAATGTAAATGCGTCCAATATTCAAATATCCCCTATGCAGCCAGGAGCCATAAAATCATTCATATAATCAACCATTAAAAAATTCATTCATGCATTCATTTGTTCATCCAGCCACACAAACACTAGCAGTGAATTGTACACTGCACACGATGTCAATCAGGAGAACATGATGAACCACGATGACCTGTTCTGCACAGGTCACCGTATCAGTGGATGTTCTTGGTTTTTATGGACCTTCACAGACCTGCAATAACATTAAATGTTGTAGGTCTACCTGGTGAATGTGTTCAGAAAATTATGTTTGGCAGTAAAATTTAAAAAATGAAACTCTTGAATTGGTATTTGGTAAATTTGAGTTATTTTGGCCTGTAAATAATATTTATGGTGTTTAAACCGATTAATCAGTTCAGATGTGTTTCATCTGCTGTTTGTTGTATTTTTTAAATGCAGAATCATATTTATCCTCAACAGTCACTTTAGAAATAATACATGAAGCTTTGTTTCCCATGCCATCACACAGCAAACAAGGTTTCTGACATCACAGTGAACCCTTACCTGTCTGTTGCTCCGCCCTACCTGGTTTGTTGAAACAGGAAGATGAGGATGGAGCCAGAGGTGTGGACTCGAGTCACATGACTTGGACTCGAGTCAGACTCGAGTCATTAATTTTATGACTTTAGACTTGACTTGAAAAAATGTTCTAAGACTTGTGACTTGACTTGGACTTTTACACCAATGACTTGGGACTTGAATTGGACTTGAACCGGTTTACTTGAAAAGACTTGATATTTCACCCCAAATATAAAATTTAACACGCATATTATATAGAGATTGAAAATGTGACGTCATTCACGGGTAGAACCGCAAAGGATTCTGGGAACTCGTGGCAAGCGGTACTAGCGCACGCAGGCTTTCAATTAAAATCAGTTACACAGCGATAAAAAGAAACACAAAAATGTCAAGAAGCCGTTGTATTATTAACTGCAATAGCCGGTCGCATGACAGCCACGGGAAGCCGACGGGTAAAGAGATCGGTTGTTATCGGATTACGTCGTTGAAGAGAAATTGTTCGAGCCATGTTTCCGAAGTAACAAAGACGCGACGGGTGGCCTGGATTGCAGCCATTCAAAGATCAAATATAACGTCCCAGAACACTCCAGCTCACAGGTTAGTCTGCTCCAAGCATTTACACGAAGGTCAGTGTTTTTTAGTAGTTAATACGTCATTTTCATAACATAATTGGTGATATAGGTTACAAGCAAGTCTGGCGCTGAACAGAAATTGTGGCGCTATGCTCCTTTATTTATTGTGCATAAATAGTGAATTGTCCTGACACAATATTGCGTTTCGCTTATGTTATTATGGTACATTGACAAAAACATATACGTTTATTCACAGGATAAAACAGTTGTTTTGTATCACTAATTGCCCAGTACGATTACAGCATGCAATATTATTGTCACTGCTACATTTCTGTGATGAACCAGAAATTATTTCCACTACTAATTAATTACCGTTGAGCTCAAAGGTCCTATTAATAAACGGTTAAGGAATGTGTATTTATGACGACGATTTGTGAGACTGGTAAACTTATGATACGTACGATGGTCTTTCGTTCTACACGGTGCATTTCAAGGTCCTGCACCCATCCGTCGGTAAACTGTACCTGGGCTTGTTGCAGTGACCGGAAGTTACTAAACTTCATGAGTGTGTGCACTCACTCCAAGAACCGTATGATTATTAATATGCATATAAATAAAGAAGCTATTTTGTGCAAAGATGTCAACTGTAAGAATGCTGTGCATAAACATTTACTCTGCTCCATGTATGATGATATAGTGACTGCTCTGTATAAAAGTGGCACACTGCTTGATAAACAATATAAGCATAAGGAACCTAACATCAGACCTGGCTGGAAAGAACATGTATCCATGTACCATGATGAAGCTCGCATAGCTTATAAATGTTGGGCCATGGCTAGAAGACCTAAACAAGGCCCAGAAAAAATGTGCTAATGCCAGATATAAGTACGCTGTTCGCTTTATAACTAAAAATGAGCAAATGCTAAGAGCAGATTCTTTGGCCAGGAAAATGCTGTGTAATAATACGGCAGATTTTTGGAAAGAGGTGAAAGCTCTTAATAACTGTAAACCATCTCTACCATCAACTGTTGAAGGTGTTTCTGGGGCAGATAACATTGCAGCATTATGGAGACAGCATTACAGTGCGTTGTTTAACTGTATAAAAAGTGAACCATATGAGGACAATCTTGACATGAGTAATGACACAATAAGTGTAAGGACATATGAAGTATATGAAGCCATTCATAGGTTGTCTGATAATAAATCCTCTGGTTTGGATCACATCACTGCAGAACATTTAAAACATGCTAGTGTAAGGCTAGCTCCTCTTCTAGCACTCTGTTTCACTGGGTTTATGATTCATGGCATATTACCAGACTCAATGCTGTGTATTTTACTGGTACCAGTTATGAAGGACAAAGCTGCAAAAGTGAGCTGTTTGGATAATTACAGGCCAATTGCACTAGCCAGTATTTTATCTAAGGTGTTAGAAAGAATCTTGTTTGGCAGAGTTAGTGTGTTCATCTCTTCTCTGGATAATCAGTTTGGCTTCAAAGCACGGCACTGACATGTGCATATATGCACTCAAGGAAATAGTCAGTTTGTACAGGGCTAAAAATTCATCTGTCCTCATGTCTTTCATTGATGCCTCTAAGGCTTTTGATCGAGTGAACCACAGAAAACTTTTTGATAAAATGAAGAGATGGGGAGTTCCTCAGTACATCGTGAGGATTCTCTCTTACTGGTACGCTCATCAGAACATGCAGGTTAAATGGGGAAGCAGTATTTCTGCCCCCTTTGGTGTCAGCAATGGTGTTAGACGGGGTGGGATTTTGTCTCCAATTTTATTTAATTTGTATGTTGATGATTTGTCCATACAGCTGAGAGCCTGTAACACTGGGTGTATATTAGGTAAAGCACTGATAAATCATCTTATGTATGCAGATGACCTGGTTGTTTTTAGTCCAAGCAGTGCTGGGTTACAGGATCTTCTTAATGTCTGTACTGAATATGGTGTGCAATATGACATTGAGTACAATGCTGCTAAAAGTGCTGTTTTGATATGTAGAACCAAGCAGGATAAACAGCTAAATTTCCCTTTGTTTAAACTGGCACAAAAAACTCTTGAAGTTCATAAAAAGGTGAAATACCTCGGTCACTTTATTACTGAGCAAATGAATGATGATGATGACATATACAGACAACGGTGTAAGCTCTATGTGCAGGCAAATACTATTGCACGCAAATTCAGCTTTTGTTCACTTCCAGTTAAAGTGGCTTTGTTTAAAGCGTATTGCACACCGCTATATACTGCCCCCTTGTGGTCATCCTACAAACAATGTAGCATGCAGAAGCTGCATGTTGCATATAATGATGCGATGAGAATCCTTTGCAGGATACCTAGAAGGGGTGGTGCCAGCCAGATGTTTGTAGCTGTGGGTGTTTGGACTTTTAAAGCACTTTTAAGGAAGCTAATGTTCAATTTTAGAGAACGACTGGATGGTTCGAGTAACAGTATAATTTTAGCACTCACAGATCCGACAGTGAGTGGTTCCCGTTACTCATCCAGTCTCAGAAAGCACTGGTTAAAGTGTTTGTGTATTTATTGATTTATTTTAAGTAATTGTGTTTTATGTATATTATGGTTTTATATTTTTACAAATGTTTTAGATACTTATTTATATACATATATATATCAGAATCAGAATCAGAATCAGAATACTTTATTGATCCCTGGGGGAAATTATTTTTTGTTACAGTGCTCCATTTTAAACCAACATTAAGACAAGACAGACAATACGCTAACTAAGAATAGTACAATATATACATATATATACATACATACATACATAAGTCACTTATAAATAAATATTTGGAAAAAATATTTAATGGTGTATACCTTGTGTTGGGGGGGGAGTGTTGTGTGTGTGTGTGTGTGTGTGTGTTTTTTTTTTTTTTTTTTTTGTCTTGTTTTTATGGACATGAAGTCTGCCAATTAAGATTGAATTGAATTGAATTGAATTGAAATAAATATGCTAAGATGAGATAGCTGACTTCATCTAACTAGCAAATGTTGTCCAGGCTACGTTGGTGATACAGTTTTTTTTAATGTGTATGATATTTTTGTCATGCGATTTTAAAGCTGGCCCTACAACCGCATCCAAGAATAACATGCAGCTTATCTCAGAACTGTCGGTGAAAATTATTCTTGGAGCTAAGTTTAATTGAGCTGCATTTTAAAGAGGTGCAATTTCACAATTTGTGTATATTTTCTAAGTTCACTATTTTGTCATGTGTTGAGAAAAACACAGATTTTAAAATTACATGGTCTAATATTTACATTTAGCATATAACTGCAACATTATTATTATTATTATTTTTTTTAAAGACTCGAAAGGACTTGAAATTCAAAGTTTCAGACTTGTGACTTGACTCGGACTTTTACACCAGTGACTTGAGACTCGACTCTGACTTGCCTGACATTACTTGAGACTTGACTTGAGACTTGAGGATAAAGACTCGAGACTTACTTGAGACTTGCAAGACAATGACTTGGTCCCACCTCTGGATGGAGCTGATGTTGAGGCCAAGAAAGTGGATTGAACCATACTGTGACTGCAGTAGTGGGTATTTCTTTTCTCTGGAGTTTAGATGCCGTGTCTGAGGTTTGTGTTTATAATGCTTTGTTGCCTGCTGACTGCGTTTTTGCTCTCAGTGACCAACTCTTGACAAACCACACACTAAACCTCTGGTTGGACACTTTCGATTGCAAGATAATTGCACAGGTTGCTCAGTGGGAGGCAACCAGTCTCCAAACAACTGTGGTCCGACTCGGCAAGACTGGAATCGGCATCAGATGGGCTGGAGCAGGTCTGCAAGTAACTACTGTGTAATTAATAGATGAGAACAGATTCTCATCATCATATGAGTCGGTCTGATCAGCTCAGCTCGACTGCAGTGTGACTCTTTGCAACACAGGACTTAAGTCAGCTGCTAGTCTTCTGGTTATACTCTTAAATAAAAACAAGGTTGTTCTGTTTCAAATCTCTGACGTTTGAAACCAGCAACATATTTCTGACTTTTATTGATTTATCCCAGATAATTGCTGTGTTATCACAGACAGATTGCAGATTACTTGACCACATTCCAGCATAAACTGTGTTATTTCTGTTTCATTGCTATCCTAGGTCATAGTGAGACAACAGCTCACTGCTGACCAGGTCACATTAACATTTTGCCTTACTTTAGTCTGCAGTCAGTTTTCTTTAGTGTGACTGTAACAGTAGTTACACTTTTAAGCAGGAATTTTCATTGTTCTGCACTCCTTGAGGAGTTCACCTGTACCTGTGTGTCCTTTGGCTGCTTGGGCCTGGACAGAGTTATGTTTCTAATGTCTGCTGAGGGTTTTATTTATTATAAATGTTTTATATATCCTTACATGGCATAAATAAAACATTGCTAAAATGCCAACCCAAGTTAACATAGTGACACAGTGCTAAACACAGAATGTAAAATGCCAAACAGCTGTACAGTATCTTCTTTTATTCCTTAGGAATTTGTATGCTGGATTATGTTAAATGCCTGTTATGCTGCTACCTTCTGTGGAGACTGCAGAGCCACTTTGTGCGTGTGCGTTATCTGGAATCTGGATGTGCTGTTAAGAAATCTGTAACAAACATCCGATGCTGTGACAGACAGTGAGGGAAAGCCGGTCCCGTTAACACTGCGTTCACAGATCCCTCAGTGAGTGTGACAAAGGAGAAGCTGTGCTGGGGTTACTCTGCTGCTCAGTGTGAGTTGGGTTAAAAATATCCCCACGGCTCTGCCGTCAGAGCTCTGAAAACAATAAGAAGCCCTTTAAGAAAAAACAGGCATGAATGGAACCGATGGATTGTTAATGAAATCATTCTGTTTGACATGGTGTTCAAGGCACCAAAACGTGAGTAATCACCATGATTAGGAAAGAAAGGGGGACTGACGGAGGCCTGATCCCAGCTTCATCCACCGGTTACTCCATCGATCTGCTGCTCGGCTCCGACCTGCTCTGGCTGCAGCCAGTCACAGCGCGGTGCTCAGGTGGTCACGGCCGGATGGAAATGCCACGCAGGGATCAGAGAGACCAGGCCAGGCCTTAAGGCCCCCAGGCCCCCCAGGCTATCCTCAACCCCTGCCATGCAGGATGACAGATGGCTTCCACAACAACATGCAAGGCTGCAGCAAAATGCCAAACCTCCTTCACAGCCTTTATCAGAGCCGTGTAGGCGATCAGCCAGAGCCCCGAGGTGCTCCGCTTTTTAGGTTAACGCTCAGTGAGGACAGAAGAGTTCAGACAGTAGAAAGCATGTAAACTTACACTCAGCTGCCACTTCATTAGGTCCAGAGAGCTAAAGCCAGAGCAGCCTAAAACAAGAGTCCTGCAGCACTTTGAATTAGGTGGTAATTGTAGAGTTTGTAGGACATTATACTCTCATTTCATTTCCAACAAATTTACTCTGTATCTTTGTGTTTGGAATCAAAGAGGAAGTTTAAACTTTCCCAAATTGCTTTCAGGGCTGAATATGCAATAAAATGAATCAAAACTTTCTGAAGGAAGACTTACTGCAGGATTCTCAAACAGACAGAATTAGTTTTGTGGGTCTCTGCAGCGGATCATCTGCCTATCCCAACATATCCTCCTTTTCTCACACTGTTTTAAAAGATTTTCAAGATGTCAGTGTGAAACTGAAAAATGATCTCTTTGATTTTGAGCGAATGCTAAAGTTCCAAAACCTGCAGTTCCTCTGAGTCCAGTAGAGGCAACAGTGAGTGAGTGTCCACAGACTCCCATGTTAAAACTTTACAACACAAATAAACATGTTTACAGCCTGATACAAAAACTGTTTGGTCTCTATAGATAATTTCTTTCTTCATAACAACTGTTTAAATTGTATTTAGGCTTAAGCTTTGCATCATTAGGGGCGTGGCCTCTTTGGCTGACAGGTGGATGGTGACACAGGTGGCTGCAGCTGTCTGCTAGGCTTCACCTCAGCCTGAAAGGACCTCTGGACCGTGTTTGAGCATAGAGCCCAGGAACCAGTGGGTATCATGGCTACACGCTTTTTCATATGAAACAGCAGTAAAGAAGCTCAGCGCCTATGCATGTGGGCCCCACTGGTGGTCTAGGCCTCAGGTTAGGAGGTAGCATTATAGTCAACCAGGTTCTTAGACAGAGAGAATTTAACCAGAGACAAAAGACTTAAAGAGCTAACCACTTATTGATATCTAAAGAAGTCCAGTCATTAAATCATGCACGCCCGAAAGATTTGCTAGAAATGTTGTTTTGCAAAAGTCTAGAGCTCTGAAACCCAAACCGCTCGTCACACAAACAGCACAGTGCAGGATTATGCACACGGAGCAGACTGTTGCTGAGCAGAAAGGCTTATTTCTGAGAATGAAACAGAAAACAGAGACTAAAGGCCACTTTACTGCTCTCTCACGCACACACACACACACACACACACACTGTAACTAACAGGCTGGTGACATGTGTCACCAATTGGAATTCATTTTTCATGAAATCAGACCCAGTTTTGATGAAATATGTTTTCTGATAAAGACGAGGTGGTTATGAAAAAAGCTTCATTGATCACCGTCATACATGATAATGTATTGGATATGACCTTAAATAATAACTGACATGAGTGCCGTCAGCTGCACTGTGAGCTGCTGTATTTATTGACATATTTAAAATTGTAAAAGCCATTAAGATTCAGAGACAAACATCAGCTATAATCAACACTAATAAACTGTAAAATCTTGAAGCTCTGCAGCTGTTCCTGACCTCTTATGGTAACTGTGAAACTGTCATAGTCAATCACAGGACATCTCGTTATCACTCACATACAGTCAGTGATTCTTTTGTTGTTTCCTCTTTAGAGCATCTCTGTAAACGTAACTTTAACTAACAGACTTGTTCTTGGTGGAGCCTGCCCACTACCGTTTCTGTTTCTACCATTTCTAGGTTCAGTGATGGGGTAGAGGGTGGAGGGTTTGTTGGTCTCAGGATCTCGTGCCTGCCTTTTGTAGATGTGGTGCTTTTGGCTTTGTTGGCTGTTGGATTGTGAAGCGGCTGTAACGAGAAATAACACCTCCATGTCCGAGATCAGTTCTCCAGGTTGGGAATGAGCTTCTGCCCTCTGGGTGAGCAGCACAGAAAAGGGATGGATAATTTGTTTCAGCAGCATTTGCAGTGATGTGTACACTGTACCGATATGAGCTGAGTGTGAAAGCAAAGCAGTTGACTTACTGGTTGAGCTACGACTCTGTGGTCACGAGCTCTGGGTAGTGACCAAAAGAATGAGACTGTTAATACAAACAATGAAGATAAACCTCCTTTAATAGGTGCTCAGAATAGAGCTGGTAGTTCACATTGAACGGAGCAAGCTGACCGGGATGCCTCTTTGGTGAGAAGTTCCAAATAATACCTGGAAGAGGTCCTTTGGCAGACCCAGGACAGTAAGAGACCAGGAGAGTCCATCTTAAAGCTGGATTGGGGATGACTGTGTGTCCTTGAGAAGCCAGAGGAGGTGGTCTTGGAGGAAGTCTCAGCTTTGACTGGATGGTCGTCATTTTTTTGTATTGTCCACATTAATTCATGTGATTTAAGTACAATTAAAGCAGAGAAAGGGATGGTCTTCTTTAATTACCCTGAAAGTTCCCAGATTTTAGATTCTGGAGCCAAAAGTTCCAGAACATATAATCACAAGAAAAACAGATTATTATTTTTGTTCCCAACACAAGAAAATCTTTGCTCTCCCATGTGACCCTGCCCACTGTCCCAAAATAAAATCAAGCTCATTCATCACTGTTTTGACTCTTTGAAAGAGAACTAGTGGAGAGGCTCGAACACAAAGGAGATAATTTTCATTGACGAAACAATGGACAGGCACACGAGAAGATGAGCTTCAGTAACGTAAGGATTTCCTCTGGTTTTCACTCATGCCCAGAATTCCCCAAAATCCCAATGCACTACAATTGCTCAGTCCAGAAATGTATAAAAGATTTAACATTAATGTTTCAGACGATAAAACTAACAAAAAGAAAAAGAAACAGTGTCAGATATGTGTAGGAAAACATCAAAGAAGTGCATCTGGTTCTTCAAAGACATGTCATATTTACATACGTGCTCACAGGAGTCCCTGATTAACAGCTGCAAGCTGACTGTGTGCCATCTGATACGCTGATGAGGAGGATGTCAGTGTGTCAGAGGAACTTATTGATTTGAAGCTTCTGTTGATGAAACAGCTCAGCGGGTTCACAGAGGACCATCGGGGAGAAAGAGGCGTCTGCACGTCTGATCTGCCAGAAACTGCCAGCTGGCCCGATGTGTTGAGTTAATGAGTACCACATGTACCGAGTTTGATTTTTTCCACATTTGAATTGTTTCAAGAAACAGCACTGCAGCCAAACAAGCTTTACTCCGTGTGGAGAACATGCAGCTGATTCGATCACCAGTTTGCACTTTGGAGGTTCAGGTCCATCCAAAAAAGTCACTGAGCTCCATGAGCTGCAGTCTACTGACATCATTTTACATAAAATTGTAAAAATAAGTCACACAGTTTGATAATGAAAGAGTAACAATAAGAGTCACCATCAGTAGCTTAGTGTATCTGCAATAATAAAGCGAACTAACACGACTGGAGACAATGACCTCACTCGGTGGTCCTGTGACACCACTGTGCTTTATGGGCAAACGTCTCCACTTTGGTCTCGTCTGTCCAGAGGGTGTTGCTCAGGAAAGGCTTTGTTCAGGTGCAGCTTTGCAAACCTGGGCTGTGCTGATGTGTTCTCTTTACAGTTTTTTCTGATTGCTTAAGCACATGTTATGTAACTATTGGCTAATTTAGCAAAACTCTACACACAAATAAAACAACCTGTCACCCAATTATCCAAACATTTTAGTTCTCTTGCAAAAGCAAACACAGCTAGATTAACTCTTCACACCTTTGTAAAAATGGTGTTTCCGTATCAAACAGTACACACAAGCCATCATCTACTAAGCACACAATGCGCCAACTGCACACCGATGGTATGAATACAAAACACATCTGGCGTTTGCCTTCCCTGTGCACAAGGTAGGCTATGTCAGTTTGAGCTCATACTTCTGTCATAGATCCATAAGCATGGAGGGATCCAAACTTCAAGTACTGGGCCCTGTTTCAGGAAGCCGGTTTAGAAAACTCAGAGTTAAAAATGATACGCAGGGTTGAGTAACCCCGAACTGTCCAACTCGGAATATTCCGTTTCAGAAAGGCTGATAACAATTAGTTCAGTCAACGCGGAGTTGCTTTAACCCCAAGTGAAGCGCGCGGACGAGGATACATAAAGCCCTGATAAGCGGAGCACAGATTAAGCGAGTCACCATGGAGACGGAGGGAAAGAAGGCGCGGTCAATGTATTTCACAGCGCTTGAGGCCGAAATTCTGATGGCAGCATATGCCGATAACATGCAAATTTCTCAGAAAAAAAGTAACACAGCCTCAGCTGCAAAACAAAGGGAGCATGCATGGCAAAACATAGCCGACAGAGTCAATGCGTGAGTGTTAATATAAACATTGATCTAGGGATTTCCACCCATTTAACACGTTATTTTATCATATGTTATTTTATTTGTTATTTTATACATTTTATTTTGTGATGTGATGTGAGCGCAGGTGCAACCCAACAGGCCCCAAACGTGCCTGGCAGCAAGTAAAAATGAAATATAAAAATATAGTCCAAACAGGTGAGGTGTAATTGTATTATGAGCCATAGTGCTTGGTCTGTTTGTCCGATGTAAATCAATTGCAGTTAGAGGCTACATTAATTTTCTTTCTGTAAGCACTTATTGAAATTATCTGAGCACATTACAAGTACATATTTGCTTACTCTGTATGCTCAAATGTGGCCCGTTATAGCCAACAGAAAAAAAGCGGAGGCCCGAAAAACAGGTGGGGGTCCTCCACCACCACCACTACACAGAGGCTGAGCAGTTGGCCCTCAGCCAAAACAGTGGGCGCCCTGTGGCCGAAGGCATCTCTGCGGGGACATCCTCTGAGTCAATAACCCCGCAAGACACAAGTGCCTACATAAGGGGTAAATTCAAAATAATACATGATGTGCATACATCCTTTCTTCACAGTCACCTTTGCAGTGCTACTCATTCATTTGATAAACTCTTTACCATAATGGATTATTTTGTAGTGAAGTTATTTTCCGACTGATTTTGCCTTCCCTCAGCCTTGGTTGTCTTTGAGAGCATAATGACAATGAAGTGTAAGGTGCTTGGTATGTTTGTTAATTGCCATTTGGTCCCTTGTAAGTTATAAGTGACCTGTATAAACCTCATATTCTATCAGTTGATGGTGATGGTGTACTGCATCTGGTGCAGCCTCCTGTTGAGCCAGACCAACATGCAGTTGTGAGTAATACTCCACAGATTATATGAGTTTACAGTAGAACAGCAATGTTGTTAACTTCTTTACTACAGGAAAATAATGAAGAAACATTGACAGCTGTTACAGAGGAGGAAGCAACAGAGACACTTTATGAGGTTTACATCTTTTAATACTTTGTGTACAGGAAACACAGGTGACCAATAAAGCCAGTTGAACAAAAAATCTGTTTATTCTTCTTTCAACATGTTGAGGTGATGGGTCAAAGGAAATGATTGTGACATATGGTGTCTCTGACTGCGCTTCCATCTTGTATGTCCGTGGGAGGGTCAGGATGTTCATGGTTTGGATCACTGCTGATGTTTGGTTCAGAAGGACAGTGTTCTCCTCTAATTGTGGCAATGTTGTGAAGAATCACACATGCCACAATAATGTCACATGCCCTTTCTGGGGTGACCCTGAGTCTTTGCAGGCACTGGAACCGGGCCTTAAGCATTCCGATAGTCATTTCAACTCTGGCTCTTGTCCTGCAATTAGCCAGATTATATCGCTGCTGTGGGCCCGGTTCAGGGTCAGGGTAAGGGGTAAGCAAATAGGGTAAACATGGATACCCCCTATCACCAAGCAAGTAGCCAGTGAACTCTCCTAAGACAGAAGGATACACTTCAGTTCAAATGTCCCTGAAGCAATTGGTCTTTATATATTTTAAAGTATTCTCAACTCACCATGTCCAAATTTTGTGCTCAGTGTACATTCACGGAATATTTGTGAGTCATGGACAGAGCCTGGCCACTTGGCTTCCACATTTGTGATAATGTTGGCAGCATCACATATGATCTTCACAGTGCAGAGAACACAAATTAGCATCTATTACTATAATGAAATAATTTGTTAGTTTGAAATGCTACAGGGAACTATGTACCTGTACATTAATGCTGTGGAAAGACTTCCTGTTCACATAGTCTCCTTCATTTACTGAAGGAGCAATGATTGGAATGTGAGTGCCATCTGTACAGCCAATCACGCCTGGGAACCGTGAAAATACATGTAAAATTTAAGTAGTAGTTCAAGTATCACCACATCATAAATTAAGTTTTGTTCATCCTGATACCTGCAATTTTGTGGAATCCCTCTTTGATAAATCTTGTGGGTCTATGACCGGGGAACACAAACGAGTACAGGAGACGTTTCAGTGCAACTGTAACATTCCTGACTGCCCGACAGACGGTAGCCTTGGAAACGTGCTCAGCGTCACCAATATTATACAGAAAGCTCCCGTTTGCAAAAAACCGAAGTGCAATACAAATAATATGTACAGAACTGAGAGGATGTCCACGATGTGTCACATGCGTAATATATGGCCTGAGGATGTTATTCAAATTAATTATAGATTGTGCTGAGAAACGGTAACGTTCACACAGAAAATCATCAGGAAATGATAAAATGTCCAAACGCGCTCTGATCACTCTCTCCCGGCGGAGAGCTCTGCGGAGAATTTGGGCTTCACGATCTACTGGCTCTTCAAGGAAGGGGCACGCCATGTCCGACACTTCCTACTGTCAGGTTTCCGACAAAGGGGCGGAGACAGTCAGGGTTAGTTGTAGTAAACCTGCTAGGGGGCAGGTTAGCTTCACGGAGTGTGTCGTCATAGTGACTCACTGAGGCTTCATCTGAACTCGCTTTGTGAAACCGAAAACCCAGAGTTTTCGTTAACTCAGGGTATACTTACTCAGTTTTTCCACTAAACCGGCTTCCTGAAACAGGGCCCTGATGTTTAGTCAAACACATCAAAACAAACACAAGTGTTTATTTCCAAGTATAGGATTATTTGCAATCGCCATAATGACTATATGGGTTACGTGGTCTGCAGTGAACATGCTTCCTCTGCCCCCTCCTCGTCTTCCTCTTGCTCCTCCTTGTCCTTGTCGTCCTCTTCATCCTACTTCTTCACCTCCACGTCCTCTTCCTCGGCCTCCTCTACTTCTCACTCTTTCTGCTCCCACCATTGTACTCCGCACACACAGCTTACCTGTATTATAGTGCTTAGGCTGATTGCAAAGTGAACGAATTATCTAAGAAAGTTTTCACATGTGAAAGTGTGCCAGACAGTTGGCAAATTAGTGTTAATGATAGCCATACATGTGTATACTTTTGCTAGGAGTGTGTTGGAAATTTGGAAATTGAGTGTTGTGCAGTGAATTGTGCCTACAGTCTTGCAAAGTGTGTGTTACAAAATTGCAAACTGAGTGCAAAGCAGTTTTTGTGCTTTTAGTTTTGCACACTCAGTGAGTGGTTTTGCTATACGTCTGACTAGTTTTAGAAATTGTGCTACAGGAATCACAGTTAGTGTTTAGGCATTCGGTAAAAACTGTAAGAGAAGCCATACTCATGCTGCCTTTAACCTGCTAGCTGAAGCCTGTAGAGGCTTAGGTTTTTTTGCAGTGAGCATTGCACCGTTTGACTTTGGGGGGAATTTGCTGGGACGTTTGATCTGAGCACTCCAGACCAGCTTACAGAAACTTCTGCTTTTAAACAGGTGATCACACTTGCTGATGATCAGTTAATCACTCCATCTGATTATCAGTAAACCTGCCATGGGCCCACTGACCTATTTAGAGACTATACACTGAGTTTGGTTGCACAATAAAAGGAGAAAGTTCACAACTGGAGCACATATCACTAATAATAAAGAAATCTGAGACCAGCTGTTTTTGTAACTCAGCTGTTTCAAAGCAGAGAGCCTGTGTTTGGCTCTCAGAGCTCGTTTTAAAGACTTTTAAAATTCAATCTTTGGGCATATCCGTCATTGGTATTTCACACATGACATGATCAATGAAAAGCAGCCAACTCATTTTTCCTGTTCACAAACAGGAAAAACACCAGCGTTTAAAAACTCCATATCCATTACAGATCCTGACTGTTCGCTTGCCCACCTGCCTCCATTCAAAATCAATCCAAGACGTGAAACTTTAGACAAACTATAACCACTAAACCCAGAGAGGAGAAGAGTGACTCGAGCTTTCAGGGCTCAGATGAACTTTTCCTACCTCGTAGAAATAAGCTGAGCGGGCTGCTGAAAAGTTTCTGATCCACAGTTTTAGTCAGAGAGGTTGATCGTGGTCTAAAGGCTTTGACAGACAGCTGTTTGTTGGAGGATTATGCTTCACTGCAAGTGAGGATGAGCACTCTTTGAAGTGGCAGCTGGAGTAAAATTAAAGAAAACTCAAGGCTTAGGCACGACAGTCCTAACACTAATACTCAAGAGAGGCTGGAAAAGCTTTTAACATGCAAAACACCTGGTGCACGTTTCAGAGAAAGGTCTCCCGAGTTCAACTCTATAAACCAGGAGGAAATAATGGACTGGAAACTGTGCCCTCGCTCTTGGAATCAGTTCTTTATTAGTTTTTTTCTAATTGGGCACCAACATCTACACATCTGAATGTATATCTGGTGGTGGTTTTATTAGTCCGCTGCAGTAGGGCCATTTAAAGATGCTGATGACGAATCACAAAGATCTCACAGCAGGTTGTGAAGTTGTCCTGAACGCTTTTTGTCACATGAACTTCACGTTTTTTTCTTCACAGTTGTTTATTGTTTCTGAACGTGATTTTTTTGAGTCATTCAACCTCATGTCATACACTCTTTTTACACACCATTTACTTCCATCCATCCATCCTCTTCTGCTTAAGTAACTTTAAAAGCGCTCCTGCAGCCGCTGCTCAACTGGCAGAAACATGACTGTGCTCAAGGGATAGTGATAGTGGGGACATTTTCTCCATGGCAGAGGGGCTTTCTCATAGTCTCATCATCAGTGGAAAGTTCTCCAAGCATCTTGAATCCAAAGGTGTTTCATTTCAGGTGAAAACTGAGAACCTGACTGTGGTGTCCTCAGTGCTCTCTACAAATCTGGAAATAAAGCTGCTATTGAAAAGTTCATATTTTGGTAGGGATGACTTCTAACAGGAAGCAAAGTCCGGGTGTGTCAGAGGACGTGAAGAAACCACCGTCTGCTTTTACAGGGAAAGAACAGCAGAGCAGTGTTTGCACAGCGAGCGCTCTCCTGCTTATTTATGCTCATTATGTTTTTTCCATCTGAGCGTGACCGCAGCTCTGCTCTCTTCCTGCCAAATCAGCGTCCCGGTCGCAGTTGGCAGCGCTCCTCAGGCTGCGGCCCAACATACACAGAGCACCTGTCAGCTGTGGCAGGACAGCATGGGCCTGTTTTTACCTGCAAGAGACACGTGGAGGCTTCAGAGGGGCCTGCACTGATCTACAACAAGACTCAGACCTGTACCTGCACCTCGGTCAGCTGTGACTCATAAAACAAACAACGCACAGCAAATGAAACGTTTTGATGTTTGCAGGAACGAGTGCTGAAAGTCTGAGTAAAATGAGCTGGCTAGAGCTGTTTTTATGCCTTACATCATCGGCCTTATAACGACAGGTCACTGCTGCACAACACAATTAAGAAAATGGAAGGATGACAATTTTAAGCTACAGCAGAGACAGAAGTAAGCCCTGTTTTTCTAACTGCAATTTACAGAAGTCCTCTGAACAGGCCACGTTCAGGCAGCGATAAAGTCAGGTACAAGGACATGCTCACTAAATGAGAGTGTTTATTTAAACATGGCTTTGCGCAACATGCAGAGCATGGGTTCCAGTTTTTCTCAAGAACCATAGAAACAGCACGCCTGAGAGACTGAAGACAGAAACAAGGAAACCTGTATAACAACACAGTCTGTGCACTCACCCTATTGGTTCCCTTTTGGCAAGTATCTGTCTGCCTATGGATTCACCTCTGATTTCCTTCCAAATGAGTGAATGAATTATCCAAACAGCCGTGTTTCCCGGAAGAGCCGAGCCTGAAGAACCACAAGGATGCTTGCATACTGCGACCTCCTTCGGGAGTGTTAACGGGTTGTGCTACACCAAACATCGTCTCTTGTCAGCACCTGTGCTTCTTTTTAGGTTTTTCTTCCCTAGAATTGAAGTTGCAGAATTGTAGTTTTGACACTTTGCAACAGAAATGAAGCACACAGCACTGGTGTTGTTTCCATCGACTATCACATAGCTTTAAGGGGCTGTGGGAACCCAGGCACTCCTCCCTGTCTCCCTCTCCTCCCAACAGGGGCTCAGACTGATGTTTTCAATTCTTAGACTGGAGTAGATTGACTTTAGAGCCCCAGGAAGATAAAAACTGCACATTTCCAATTGCCAATAAAATTAAGCTTCAGGGTTTGGTGACTTTTCCCCCAAATATATTCGCTGTAAGTTATATTTCTGCTACACGTTTCACAGTGTTTGAGCTTCAGTAACGGCTCAGCACAGTGGGTGTCTCTGACTCCACCCAGCAGAGCCCTAAACTGAAAAAATACACAGAGGGGGGTGTCCAAATTCATGGGCTGCATCCTCCTGAGGACGCATTTGTAGGCCAATTACGTCACAGTAACGCGACAAAGGCTGTCCAAATTCAGCTCCTCTGAATGCAGCCAACAAATGCATCCTCCTTTTCCCCGAATTTGAAGGATGGGTCGGGTGTATCTGTTATGTGACGGCTGTGTGCAGGCAGGAGAAGGACCCAAAGTGCAGACTCCAGAGACAGAAAGTAACTCAAAAGGGTAACAAAACTACAAATACAAAATACACCTACGCAGACAAACCACACAGCAAGATAACAGTAGATCACAACAATGACAAACTGAAACACAGGGCTTAAATACATAGAGGGAGCAATCAGGGAATGGACAACAGGAGGGAAACCCAGCTGGGGCAAATCAGAACTGACGAGACAAGGAAGCGGCATTACAACAGAGGGAACAGAGACGTGGGACCAGGGCAGACACAGACACTGACTGGACACGGGGATATAGCGGACAGGGGAGACAGTAACTAAGGATTACACAGAGACAAACCATAAGACATGACTCTAACAAAAACCCAAAGACTAGAAATTATAAATAATATAATAAACTCAAAAACCCTGGGTCAACGACCCAGGCATCCTAACAGTATCCTTCGTGGCCTACCATATCCCAGAATTCATAGCACGGCCCAGCCAATTCCAGTTTTCAACAATAGCGGCCGCTACTAAGTTGTTAATATTACTCTTATTACTCTTTCTGGGTCACAAAATAAACTTTTGACATATTTTCAGGCTGTGTAAACTTCAAATATCTGCTCAGTTTATCAAGATATCACATATTTTCAAAAGTGCTTCGACGTTTTCGGAGACGCCTGTTACCCACCAGCTTGATAGCTAGCCGGGAGCTCGAGGGTCACTGGAGCCGCAGAGAACGGCTAACTATAATATATAAGTCACTTAGATAATGTAAAAATGTTATTGTTTGGCTGTTTCAGTGTTTTATTTGTTCATGATTAAATCGGTTTGGCTGAGATTAAAGTTATTAGATTAGATTAGATAAAATAAAACTTTATTAATCCCCTGGGTGGGTTCCTCCTTGGTTTTCACACGGCAAACATCAAACAGAAGTGTGAGATGGTCGAGAATTTACTTGTTATATTTTAGATAGCAAAGAGCAGACGGCTGAGTTTATTAAACTCCACAGAGACAGCGGTGAAGCAAATCTGAAGGCTAGACCGTCCAATTCCACAGCCGTTTAATTCCGACCTACCCGACCTTCTGAGGACCCGGCCCACATAGGCCGCGAAGGCCGGGTCCTCAGGAGGATACAGCCCATGAATTTGGACACGACCTTACCTCTGCCTCCACACAGCTTAAACAGGAAGCTTGCCATGATTGGCTCATTGCTTTCCTTGTTTCAGATGCTGATTGGCTGTTTGGTGTGGAGGTGGGACAGCTGGCATCATCTCAGGTTTTCTTTCAGGATTCCTCACAGCTCCTCTCTCTTTTACCTTTATTTCTTCAGATTTTCTGTCCTTCACAAACAGAAGGTTTGAATAGAAGGATGTGACTCTTTATGACATCACACACATTATTAGAAACTTTGGTTGTGTTTAATATGAATGTTAGCACTGAACATGAAAAACATGACAAGAAACGGCAGAATAAGCCCATTTCAAGTTTCTGGCCCTGAGTGAGGTGATGAGAAATCTTAAAAGCTGTGAAAACCAAACAATGCAGGTGTAAGAAACTCCAGCACGTGCTCAGGTTTGCACAAATGAACACCTTCCCCTGGAAACACAGTAAAACTAAAAATAGCCTCGGCATTTTCCCATCAGGAGCCAAAGCAGAATCTGAGCTCTGAGAACACAAACATAGCCCCTGATCAAAGATGACCATCTCCATTGATTTCCAGCATCTTTTATTAAATTAGTGCCCTGAGATAAGAATGTGCCTGGCTGTAGCTCAGGAGGTAGCGCAGGTCACGTACTGATTGGAAGGTTGGTGGTTCGATCCCTGCCTCCTCCAGTCTGCATGTCAAGTATCCTTGGGCAAGATACTGACCGCAAGTCTCCAATGCATGCATCGGATTGTGAATGTGTGTGAATGTCGTTAGAAAAACACTCAGTTTAGAGTCAGTGCTTGTGAGATTGGGTGAATGTGGCATGTTGTATACAGCGCTTTGAGTACTTCTATATGAGAATCAGTCCATTTACCATTACCGGCAGAGTGTGGTCATAGCCTCAGCCTCTACATGGTTATTTACAGTGAAAAGGCTTTTCCACTAACATGGTGCCAAACAGAGAATGACTGATTCCCTCAGAGTTCAGGAGCAGCTGCCTGGTGTAGTCAGACTCACACACTGGGCATCTGCAGGTAGGAAGTGTAACTTCTGCAGTTGTTTTGTTCTTCATTTTGTGATGCAGTTTTAGAACTTGTTGGTTCCACTTTTGTTTTTGTTTTTGCTGAATAGACCAGTCTCTGAGACTTGGGCCCTAAAACTCAGAGTGAAAAACGATACTCAGGGTTGAGTAACCCCGAACTGTCCAACTCGGAATATTCGGTTTCAGAAAGGCTGATAACAATTAGTTCAGTCGACGCGGAGTTGCTTTAACCCCAAGTTAAGCACGCGCACGAGGATACATAAAGCCCTGATTAGTGGAGCACAGATTAAGCGAGTCACCATGGAGACGGAGGGAAAGAAGGCGCGGTCAATGTATCTTACAGCGCTTGAGGCCGAAATTCTGATGGCAGTATATGCAGATAACATGCAAATTTTGCGGAAAAAAAGTAACACAGCCTCAGCTGCAAAAGAAAGGGAGCATGCATGGCAAAACATAGCCGACAGAGTCAATGCGTGAGTGTTAATTTAAACATTGATCTAGGGATTTCCACCCATTTAACACGTTATTTTATTATATTTTATTTTATTTTTTATTTTATACATTTGATTTTGTGATGGAACACACACTCCTCAGCCTCCCTGGGAAAGTCTATGCCAGGGTGCTGGAAAGGAGAGTTCGTCCGTTAGTCGAACCTCGGATACAGGAGGAACAATGCGGTTTTCGTCCTGGTCGCGGAACACTGGACCAGCTCTTTATCCTCTCCAGGATACTTGAGGGTGCATGGGAGTTTGCCCAACCAGTCTACATGTGTTTTGTGGACTTGGAGAAGGCATTCGACCGTGTCCCTCGGGGTGTCCTGTGGGAGGTGTTGCGGGAATATGGGGTGTCTGGCCCATTGCTACGGGCCATTCGATCCCTATATAACCGTTGCAAGAGCTTGGTTCGCATTGCCGGCAATAAGTCGGACTCATTCCCGGTGGGTGATGGGCTCCGCCAGGGCTGCCCTTTGTCTCCGGTTCTGTTCATAATTTTTATGGACAGGATTTCTAGGCGCAGCCAAGTGGCGGAGGGCTTTTGCTTTGGTGGCCTCAGAATCTCATCTCTGATTTTTGCAGATGATGTGGTTCTGTTGGCTTCATCGGGTGAGGGCCTCCAGCTCGCACTGGAACGGTTCGCAGCCGAGTGTGAAGCAGCGGGAATGAGGATCAGCACCTCCAAATCTGAGGCCATGGTTCTCAGCCGGAAAAGGGTGGAGTGCCCACTCCGGGTCGGGGATGAGTTCCTGCCCCAAGTGGAGGAGTTCAAGTATCTCGGGGTCTTGTTCGCGAGTGATGGGAGAAGGGAGCCGGAGATCGACAGACGGATTAGGGCTGCAGCTGCAGTAATGCAGACGCTGCACCGGTCCGTCGTGGTGAAGAGGGAGCTGAGTGTAAAAGCGAAGCTCTCAATTTACCGGTCGATCTACGTCCCTACCCTCACCTATGGCCACGAGCTGTGGGTAGTGACCGAAAGAACGAGATCACGGATACAAGCGGCAGAAATGAGCTTCCTCCGAAGGGTGGCTGGCCTCTCCCTTAGAGATAGGGTGAGAAGTTCGGCCATCCGGGAGGGGCTCAGAGTAGAGCCACTGCTGCTCCACATCGAAAGGAGCCAGCTGAGGTGGTTCGGGCATCTGACAAGGATGCCCCCTGGGCGCCTCCTGGGTGAGGTGTTCCAGGCATGTCCCACCGGGAGGAGGCCCCGGGGCAGACCCAGGACACGCTGGAGAGATTATATCTCTCAGCTGGCCTGGGAACGCCTTGGTATTCCCCCGGATAAGCTGGAGGAGGTGGCTGGGGAGAGGGAGGTCTGGGCCTCTTTGCTTAGGCTGCTGCCCCCGCGACCCGGCCCCGGACAAAGCGGATGAAGATGGATGGATGGATTTTGTGATGGTATTTGAGCGCAGGTGCAACCCAACAGGCCCCAAACGTTCCTGGCAGCAAGTAAAAATGAAATATAAAAATATAGTCCAAACAGGTAAGGTGTAATTGTATTATGAGCCATAGTGCTTGGTCTGTTTGTCCGATGTAAATCAATTGCAGTTAGAGGCTACATTAATTTTCTTTCTGTAAGCACTTATTGAAATTATCTGAGCACATTACAAGTACATATTTGCTTACTCTGTATGCTCATATGCGACCCGTTATAGCCAACAGAAAAAAAGCGGAGGCCCGAAAAACAGGTGGGGGTCCTCCACCACCACCACTCACAGAGGCTGAGCAGTTGGCTTCCACATTTGTGATAATGTTGGCAGCATCACATATGATCTTCACAGTGCAGAGAACACAAATTAGCATCCATTACTATAATGAAATAATTTGTTAGTTTGAAATGCTACAGGGAACTATGTACCTGTACATTAATGCTGTGGAAAGACTTCCTGTTCACATAGTCTCCTTCATTTACTGAAGGAGCAATGATTGGAATGTGAGTGCCATCTGTACAGCCAATCACGCCTGGGAACCGTGGGAATAAATGTAAAATTTAAGTAGTAGTTCAAATATCACCACATCATGAATTAAGTTTCGTTCATCCTGATACCTGCAATTTTGTGGAATCCCTCTTTGATAAATCTTGTGGGTCTATGACCGGGGAACACCACAAACGAGTACAGGAGACGTTTCAGTGCAACTGTAACATTCCTGACTGCCCGACAGACGGTAGCCTTGGAAACGTGCTCAGCGTCACCAATATTATACAGAAAGCTCCCGTTTGCAAAAAACCGAAGTGCAATACAAATAATATGTACAGAACTGAGAGAATGTCCGCGATGTGTCACATGAGCAATATTAGGCCTGAGGATGTTATTCAAATAAATTATAGATTGTGCTGAAAAACGGTAACGTTCACACAGAAAATCATCAGGAAATGATAAAATGTCCAAACGCGCTCTAATCACTCTCTCCTGGCGGAGAGCTCTGCGGAGAATTTGGGCTTCAACATCTACTGGCTCTTCAAGGAAGGGACACGCCATGTCTGACACTTCCTACAGTCAGGTTTCCGACAAAGAGGCGGAGAAGGTCAGGGTTAGTTGAAGTAAACCTGCTAGGGGGCAGGTTAGCTTCACGGAGTGTGTCGTCATAGTAACTCACTCAGAATTAATCTAAACTCGCTTTGTGAAACCGAAAACCCAGAGTTTTCGTTAACTCAGGGTATACTTACTCAGAGTTTGCACTAAACTGGCTTTCTGAAACAGGGCCCTGGCTTGATCCCTCTAGCTTCATACCACATCCGGAACAGTGTCTAGTCTGATTGAGGGCTTTTATTTTGAAAATCTTCAGGGTTCTCTCTCCCATTGCTGTTTCTGACTTCCTGTCCTCACCATCTGCAGCTTGATGTGGTGTTGTTCAGCAGTAGAGATCGGTGGCTTTAACAGCTTTGTTTCTTCTCACCATAAAAACACAGCTGTAACTCTGCTGATTACTATGTTTCAGCTGTGATGACAGAAACATATGAAAGATATGAAGATTTTTCTCTTTCTCTTAGTCATTAGCAAATTCAAGCAGTTCTGTAAAATCAGCTTTTTGATGCAGCAAACAAGCTGAAAATAGTTTGTTCCTCACTGCTTCTTCACCTTTGAAGAATTAATTACACTGTGACTAATTACTCAGTGTCGTCTGCTCCTGAGCGGATCCTCCAGAGGCCTGAGGAGTCTGCACAAACCGAATCCACATGCAAGTTTCAACATGGAGAGTTTCAAAGAGCTTTGAGAGCATGAAGAGAAAGTGAAGGCTAAGCCAGTGAGAGTTCGTATTTAACCTGATTTACTCACTGCCATGAATAATTTAATCTTGACTAGTGAACGTATCAACTCACCTGGCATCAATCTGGTTCTTGAACATCTTTAATTTTTTGTTGTGCTGTTTGATTATGTGTAAAAACAGCTGACAAGAGCCACAGACTTAAATATTTCCTTATTGTAGGCTCTGCAGGGAGCAGGTCGATCATGCTGATACAAACTCTGTTTTATAACATTTAAAATAAAGTTTCCTCAGAAACGTGGCGTCCACACCGCTCTGGATCTGTGCTTTAAAATCAGATCATTAATAAATCAAGCATGTTTGCAAAAGCTGAGCAGGTTTCATGTTCAAAGCTTTTTATCTGCAGCACAGAGCAGCTGATGATTGCAGTGATTAGCGTCACTTCCTTCATGTTCATCCAGATTTCCAGCAGCAGTTTACAGTGAAATGTGGAAATGGAGCCGCTGACGTTGGTTTTCCTGGAAACCCATCTGAACGTGTTTGAGTTTGGATGAGCAAAGCAGCTGTTTGCCATCATTTGAACTTCTTTATTAATTAATACCATCAGTGCAGTGCTAATCCCATGCATCATCACGTCTGCGTGAAATCACCCCCCCCCCCCAAAACCTCTCAGGAAAGCTGTGTGAAAATGACTTTCTGTGTTCAGTCTGCACTTTGGCTAAACTCGACCCCCCCAAACCTCCACCTGGTAATATAAAGGGCACAACCTCAGCGAGCGCCCATTTTCCTGTTACATAACATCCTGCAGCTGCGCCGAGCTCACAGAGTTTTATAGAGAAAACATCTGTGTGGAAGAACTGGCACAGACATCGCTGACTTTTTACCTGTTTTAGCTCCTAGTTTGGGTCAGATGGTAAATATTTTCTGTTGAGGTCACGTCATCGTTTCCTGCAGCAGCTTCCATCTAATCGGCGCTTCTGTTTTTATACTCAACATTATTTAATATGCAGCTCAGAAATGAACCAAAACTAATACATAAGTACATAAATATGATTCTGTATTTTCTATACATTTTGTTTCTACAGTTATATATTCAGTTTATCTTTTTTCACTTTGCATTTACTTGTTTTTCTAGATTTTTATTTGTGTTTATTACACGTTATTTATTTCTGTAATTCTACACGGATTTATTGAATGATTCTATTTTCATTAATTTATTTATTTCTATAAACCAAAGTCTAAATTTAGTTGACATTATTTCTATTTTTATTTATTATTTAGTTAATTTCTACATCTATTTTTGGCTGTTTGGCAGTGGTTGTTACTAAAGTGAAAAAACCGCTTGTTGATCAGGATGATGGACTCCTGTAAATGAAGCTGTGAAAACAATATATATCCAATAATAGTTTAATTCTTAGGAACAAAGTGATTTCATTTTCAGTGCCTGTCTTAGAAATGTGGAAAACTTTGTTTTGTCATTTTGACGTTTATTTTGTTCATCACTGGAAACTTCTTAGAAGGAGAGCAGGAGGAATGTTCAGATGTTCACAATGAAATGTGATGTGTGGAGCAACAAACCAGTGAAATGATTGGCAGACTGATTTGACTTGTGTGATGTATAATGTATAAAGCATTAATATAAACCATGCAGTTACTGACCCACACATACTGAGGCAGAGATAACTACGTGATATACTGGAGCTCACTGTTGGCACTTCACTTGTTGGCCAGGTGTAATCAGGTTTGTGTCTGTGACTATTAACTGCTGATGGACCTGGTATAAATGCTGTATTTTGTAGTTGAGGTGATTTGAATTCATTGTGCTCACACAAGATGAACCTGGAGGATTTTTTCCCATTACAGCAGGCAGTGGAAAAGATCAGTTCATTGTCAACGTGGAACTTTTTTCAGGCCATGTTTCCTTCACGGGTCCAGCTCAAGGATAAAAATAGACACTCTCGCCAATAAAAATGACGCTGCTGCCAAGCATCGCCGCCTCCCACCAGCAGAAGTCCTCGGCACCTGCTCGACCCAACAGTTTGTGAGAGTTCAGAGATCTGCTCCCCCCAGTCGGTGCTTGAACACGAAGGAGGGGCAGATTGCAATGTGTTGTTTATGTTCCTTCAACGAGGCCAACGAGACGTCTGACTCTCTGCATCAGCAAGTTTTCTCCCAGCATTATGGTCCTCAATTAGACAAACCAGGATGTTGGGAGTTTGTGCTGGTCCCAGCGAGAGTCAAGAGATTTTGGTTTTTAATCCAGCAACCTGTGCTCTTAATCACCTCTGCACCATTCTCACTGCTTATTTAATATGAAGCGTGTTTAGGGACAAACACGTAAAAATAGGATGTAAACGTGCTGGACTTTAGAATAAGTGTCATGTTTTTTCATTATGCATTTCATAGATTTCTCACTCATCTTCATTTTACTGTAAAAACAGACACGTTGACAGTACTGTGGAAAACTTTGAGCCACCCTTCATTGCTTATGAATTATATTTTGCTTCCAAGGAGCCGGGCTGTCTTTAAAACTGTTTACAGTGCTGTAGAACAACAGTTCTCCAGATCTGTGAAGCTCTTTCAAAGTTCTTCTTTGGACATTGGCTGCTTTTCCACTCATGTTCAGTCCAGTCCTCGTGCCGGACCATTTTCACTCACTCAGCTCACGAATGAACCGGTGCTGTGTCTGCACGCAACAGACAACCGAGCAAAGACTTCAAAGGACATCTTCTCTAAGTTGTCCTGAGCAGACGCCTGTCCCACATGCTGTTAAGAGCCTGAAAGTTTACCCAGCATGCACTTAGATTTTCTCCAGTGAATTATCAATAATCTGCTGCAGTTTATTCAAAATACAATAGATCCATCAAACTGATGATCAGAGACCATGAAGAACAACAGATTCAGTTTTCAGGTAAAAAGTGGGTAAAAAACTGATCTTATTGCAGTTTTTTAGCAAAGCTTAAATATGTTTTTCAGCCCTGAAAATGTCATGGGGATCTCTGCTGGACCGATGAAGTTGTGAGGCTCCAACATGCTGGAAAAATAATTAAAATGTGCCAAATTTGGACTAAATGAGCCAAACCTTCATCTTCCTGAGAGAAGGGCGAGCTGAGATGAGCATACCTGTGACGGGGGAGGTGGAGAGGATAATCTGTGACATTTTGAGCTGAAGGCAGTACGCTGACCCAGAAACACCAAACGAGCCTCATCAGCCCAAACGAGGAGAGTGAGGAGATGAAGACGGACAAGCAGAAACACGAGTGAACTTCTGACCTGCAGAGAAAACACGGCGCCGACTCATGACTCAGCAGACCCGAGCTTGGCTGCACTTCTGCCTGCCTAAAAATGACAGAAAGATTTTTACTGTTTTTGTAGATATGATCCACTGGAGTTACTGAGTGGACGTGGTCTAACAGCAGGCACTTGTTTAGTGGTGCAGAGATAAAACGAACAAACAGCTTTCGGTGAGGACGGTAAACGTCTGTTGTCTGATTTCGAGGGCCTGAATCAGCAAACGGGGGCGTGGCAGTGTGTAATTTTTAGGCTGCGCAGGAGTGAATAAATGTGTATTTAATTGATGTAAACTTGTTAATGAACATTTATACTATTTTAAAAAAGTAATTTTTTAAAAATTAGATGTATTTTTAATGTTCTTCCTACCTTTAAAGACTTTTAGAGTATTTGGGGTAAATGATCGTAATGTGCTGAGGTTTAATAAGTAATCGAGGGCACAGAACTGATGAAGAATCAACATTAGAGTTTAATATGAGGCTTTAATGGCTGCTGTGGTTTTACTGGATGAAAATATGGCCCAAGTGGGAGAACCTCATCTCGGTTCCATTCTGCAGGTCATGTGTTGGTGGGAGCTGTGAGGCTGTTTGGGTGAAATAGCTTCACTGAGATTTACAAAGCAATTATAAGGTCGGTGCTTTTTTTAGATGCACTAGCGCTGGGGCTGGAGGCTGCAAATGTCAGCTCCAAGCTTTGATCAGCACTCAAATACCTTGTTAACTAGTGGATGGAGACTCGATACATTCATTCATTTGACCCCTAAGGATGAATTTGTGGATGTGGGATTGATGATGGGCGTATATTTCCAGGGCTGATGACCACTTAAATCTGCATCTAACATATTTGGTTTTCAGTCACTTCTCTTTTAGTGAGTGCCAGTCTGAGCTTTTAGAAAAACTCTTTCACATAAATAAAAATTTGGTTTTTATACAAGAGAAAAGTTGTGTTTTCTGTAGCTCAAATAACAGTTTTCACATGCCAAACTGGAAAAATGTTTTTACCATGAACACAGTTCCTAAAGCTTCACATGGTGGTGTAATGTTATAAAGTGCGAGGAGCTGATTGTTGTGGAGCAGCAGTCAGCTGAGGTCGGCTGCTCTCTCTGCTTGACACTTCCTGACAAAGAGAACGGTCCTTTTGTGAAAAATTCAGGATGATAGAAATGAACTGAGGTTAGCACAAAGACACCTAAACACTGGCCACAAAATCTGAATTATCTTAGATGAACTTTGACTGAGCAATGTCATCTTTAAGAGAGATACCACCAGAGTTCCAGGATGGCGAAAACTTAGCTTCAGGACCTCCTCTCATCCTTTCCTGTGAGTCCACATTGATACACTGCAAATTCAGGCGCGGCGAATTGTTGCAGTGCACGAGTGTTTGCCACAGGCAGCATGGTGGAACAGTGGTTAGCACTGTTGCCTCACAAAGAGAAGGTCCAGGTTTTGAATCCAGCAATTGGGCGGGGCCTATGTGTATGGGTATTCTGGCTCCTCCCACAGTACAAAGACATGCAATTAGTGGGGTCAGGTCCACAGGTGTGGGTGTGAATATGCTGATCACAGAAGTGTTAACACTGAAACTCATCCACACCAGGAGGACTTTTATATCAGAGCATTATCATTCTCGACGCGTAACATACCGACCATTTGTCACACCCCAACACGTCTCATAGTGAAGCAAAAGGTACCCTTCCACGTTCTTATTAAACGCTCTGGGTCCTCAATTGACTTCAATGTAAACCCGCTTGCGGCGGTAAGAGACCTTAGAGATGAGGCTTTAGCCGTTCAGACCAACACAAACACATGAAAGTATCACTGATAATTCAACAATAAAATAGCTTTTGTTGTGGGCATCAAATAGTGTTTTCCAAAGTGATTCAGGATCTGAACAGAACGGATTTAACAAACATAATGCGTTGTTAGGTTTATTTTCATTTCACATGTAAAACATTTATGGATTCGTTCCAACTCATTCCCAACGTGTAAAATACCGACGATTTGCCACAATCATTAATATTGTGACAAATCGATGCTGGGATGAGAACGTGTTGATAATTTAATGCCCATTCAGATACCACCTTAAGACTCTGCACTCTGAGCTCAGGGGGATCTTCTATGAATGGTGAGATCATTTTTCAGAGCACTGACTGGTCGTAAGTGTTGTTCTTGTGCACCTCGATCCTTCCTCCTGAATATGACTTGCTCTGCAGCGTGTTTTTGAGGCCTCAGTAAGCTTTCAAATGCTGAGATTTAGCTGCTCCGTGATTCAGGAAAGTTTGAGCTTGTTTGTACTGGAGCTGGATAATCAGATATTTTCCACCTGTTTTAATGTTTAAGACTTTAATGCTGATGTTTCAGTTTGGTGTATTTCTGCCTGCTGGTCAGAGTTCAGTGGACCATCAGATGCTAATCAACGTTGTGTAAGCATAAATACTTAAAGAATCCTGATATTAGAGGCACTTATTACTCATCTTAGGGGGATTTGAGTTTGGTGCTAATTACTTCCAGCTGTACTGTATAAGTGGGCCTCTAGAATTACCTCGAGAGCTTCTTCCCTCCTCCAGTATTTATTCCTGAAACCTCAAAGAAAGCAGTAAAGGCAGAGAGGGAGTGCTTCCCCGTGCAGAGCAGCTTTGCTCTCTCTGCTTTGAAGAGGATTCAGAAATCTGTGAGGATTTCTCAACCAGAATGTGTTGGAGTAAGACTCACCTTCTCCAAAACACGATCACAAAGACACTGTGCAGAGAGCAGGAAAGGATCAGTGTGTGCATGCATGCTGTGGAAACCTTTATTTAACCACACTGTGTCTAATGGGACATTTTCATGCTTCAGTTTTGCTGCAGTAAGCGGACATTTGTCACAATGGGGCTCATGTTAAGGACAAAGAGGGCAAACCACAGATTATGTCTGCACTGCAGTCCAAATCAAGACAGAAGAAAATAAGAATTAATCAGTGCGCGTGTTTGACAGGAAGATGGTGGGAAGCCGAGCAGACACCTACAAACAGAAGCTGCCAGGGGAGAGAGTCTCTTGACAGATGCTTTTATTATTTAGCTGCCATTTAGAGCAGGTGAGCTGGATTTTGCCAACATACATGGT
This sequence comes from Rhamphochromis longiceps, assembly GCF_057381845.1. Classification (NCBI taxonomy): domain Eukaryota; kingdom Metazoa; phylum Chordata; class Actinopteri; order Cichliformes; family Cichlidae; genus Rhamphochromis; species Rhamphochromis longiceps. Next base: position 19,288,878 of record NC_140573.1, on the reverse strand, counting down.
GTTGTGAGGTTTCTGAGGGGGAACATTCAGTGAAAACACACTTCTGTTTTTTTAGAGGTCACATCATTTTTTTTACCACATCTGTGAAGGATCCATTATGACACACAGGAACAGATCCAACAAGCCTCACAATGGGAAGTATCCAGAATGGGGCATCCAGAGAGCAATCGAAATGAAGGAGGAGCACTGAAATATGTCCAGATGTTTAGAAGAAGCTGACCTTCAAGAAATCAGAGTTTAATCAGCTTTCTGTGGTTGAAGTCACAGAAAGCGAGTGCAGCTCATAAGCAATGGACTACAGACAAGAGTGAAAATACAAGGAATTAATTTTTATCCATCCGTCAGTTTTTCTAAAGATCCCCTCTCCTCTCCTCTCCCTCACCACCTCCTTCAGCTCTTTGGGGTACTGAGGTGTTCCCAATCCAACTTAAAGACATAATCTCTTCATCGTGTCCTGGTTCTCCCTCCTAGGGAGTCCCCTATCACCAAAACACCTCCCTGACGGGGGCATCCCAGTCAGAAATGATCATGTGTCCTCATCCAGCACATTCATGTCCTGCATGGATATTTCAGTGTAGTTGCTTTAGGACATGAACAAACAAGGTCAAAACAAAAGTTCCTCTAACACTTTTCATACTGTAAGCAACCCCAAAAATCAGCAGAATTTGGTGATGGTGGAGAGGAAGAACTCTCTCTTAACAGGAAAGGACCTCCAAAGGAACCAAGATGGAAGAAGCACAGACTGTGGAAAATTAAAGATGTGTGAACAAGAATAGCAGACAATTTCACCTGGATTTTACAGGTGTTCAAATGGAAACTTTAATAAATAAACTGGTATTGGTCAAAAAGTAGAAGCTGGGCGTCCCTGATGTGCAGAGACAAATGGCATCACGTGGCAAGAAGATGACACTGAAGCCACGAGAACATGTGAGATGATCCACAGCAGGAGGTCAGTTTTAATCTGCCTCTGAAAAGTTTGGATTCCTCGGTGTGAAAAAATCCTGATCCTTGGCTTCACATCCACTCGGACATCTGAGTTGGCCACTCTTTTAAATATTTAGTGTCTGGGACAGTGTGAGCACACTCAATGAGTTTTTAATTCAACATGAATTGTGCTAATAAAAAGCCAGAGTAGAATTTCAAGTGAATACTTTTCAGGACATGAGTGACAAAATAATGGACAAAGATCAGCAGGATGTCACAGACGGAGCTTTAACCAGGAAACTGCTATCAGTCAACAAGCAAATGACCATCAAGTCATTTTATGATTCTGCAGTACAAAGACGTACCAGTCTGTACCTCGGTGATCAGCAGAGGAGTTAATCATAAACTAAATAATCTGATTATTTTTGCATGCAAAGGTTAGCAAATATTCCCCTGAACACTAAAATGACTAACAGCCTTCTGTTAGGTGCATTTTTATGTCCAGTTCCGTGTTTGTCTGAGCAAATTCCTTTACAATCTTCCATAAAATGTGAACATTACTCATCACTCCTCTGCTCGGAGAAAAGACGAGCTCTTCATTGGCAGCCGTAAAGCTTCTTGTGTATGTAAAACCAAACAGATAGTGCTCTTAAAAAAGATAAGCATGCCCGGCTAGCTTTTACCTAAAAAAGTGTGTGTGGGTGTGTGTGTGAGTGAGTGTGCCTCAGTAGTGTCTTAGGGAGGTGGACTGTCAGTAAGAGAGAGATAACTCTGTATGCATCCTGTAGAAACTACTAACAGATTACTGTAACAATAAGCAAACATAGAACAGGTGGCTGCCTTGGTTTATAACTCCATTAAAGAGTGTGACCTGTGGCAGACTCACGCTACACATGACAGGAATAACATCACAACCATTTCAATTACTGCAGCAGAAACAGAAAAATGCTTGAACCGGGGAAAATACAAACATCTGAGGAAGTCCTCTCCAACAATGAATAAGCAGCCTGGGATCCTAAAACATTACAGCATCCTCCGTTCTGTTCCTGCCCGCTGCATTCGCATTACTGTGGGTAAATTTCCACAGTTGACCTCTGGCACAGACTCAGGGAAAGAAAGAGCTCAAGAATAATCAGGAAAAAAGAAGGAATTCCCTTTAATTCCTCAATAGAATCTGATTTTCACACAAGTCATTTTAAACATTTGTGATCAGTCTGAAATCAGCCACGTTAACCCCTATGATGGAGCTCCATCCACCTATCAGCTGATCTAATTGTTTTATAACCAGTTTCATGTGAAACCGAGGGGATCATGTCTGTGGTTAGCCCAGAGACCCCACAGCCAATCAGAGAAAAGTTGGCTTTGAGAAAGAGGCCATGATAGTGCATGCAAAGATGCATTATTCTACATCCTGGATCAGAGAGAGACAGGATGATAATGTTTTTTGAAGAAACAGTAAGACATAATATTTTACTCCAACATCTTCCATTAAGCATGAAAACAGAAAACACAAATTTCAAACAAATTCAGAATACATTAAGTTAAAATATTGTAGATATGATGGGGCTATTACACTGATTTTAATTATTTTTTGAAAAAATTACCGTGATGTTTCTGGGGACACAAAGAGCACAGAACACCTTGACGAGTGTAAAACAAACACGTCTACTTTTACACTGAATCCAGGAATCCTGTCGAGCTCATCAGCATTCAGGAAGCAGCAACGTTTGCAGGCTGTGCTTCACCCGAATGTCATCTAGAATCAGGTCATTTATTCACATTTGCACCATTTTGTGCATGATCTTGTGCCTAATTGACTGCAGAGGAGCCTTTGTGTGCCGTCTCTCTCACCCTCACTGAGATCATGAAGTCAGAGGCTGGACGTCAGAAAATAAACCGGCTGCAGAGAGACAAGGACGACCCCTCCTCAACGCTCCACTGCGTTACCGCAATCACGCTCATGCTCGGTGTGAGCATGTTCATGCACATGCTCGGTGTGAGCGTATTCATGCACATGTATGTGCTGTGTGCAGGCAGGCGGGGGGATTGGCTCAGGGTCTCATTCTCAGTCTAAACCACCTTAAATCACGTCACGAGCTGCCTTTTCTTAACAGATACTGCAGCCTGGATCAATAACACCAAACGCTGGCATATTAAAGGCAAACAGAGGGCTGTTATTTGGTAGCTTTCAGAGGCTTTTGGTTTTCATCACTGATGTTTTTGTCCTTGACATTTTCTGTTAGGAATGTGCTTTGCTCTCTCAGCCATATCTTTCTTATTTTAAATAAAATTAGGGGAAATTTTGATCATACTTTCAGTCAATGCCTAAATTAAACAAGAGGGGAAATACAGACACCAGCACTTTCCCTTTAGGGATTATATAGTCTTCATAATCACCCCAAAATCAATAATATTACAATCTGTAAAAATTATGGCCCTTACCTTGTTCCCACTTCATTTATACATGAAGGAGCTAGAGCCTAAAATTAAATGAACAGTTGTTGGATAATAATATGAACTGTCAATAAGCAAATTTATGTGACAGTTATGTGACATTAGTGACGTTTGTTTTTTTTTTGTTTTTTTTGTTTTGTTTTTGCCTGTCCCGTTTGGTTCTTCTGCCATCAGAATTATTGTCTAAAGGTGAAGAAAGATGCCCAACGGATTTACTTTACCAAATTGACCATCCCAGCCTTCCCTTAATGGTCTATTTGATTCACCTTTTATTGTTTATTTTATTTATTTTTTATTTTCACTTGCTAGATACGGGACAGACTTGAATGAGGAAAAGAAAAGGGAGAAAAGAAGAGGGGGAAAAACAGCGGAGAAGAGGGACAGGGATAAAGGGCAAAAAAACAAAAACCAACTACCGGTAAATAAGCAGACAAAAAAATACATATATCAATCACCTGGATCACCTGTTGAGAAAGAAAAAAGAAAACAAGCAGAAGAAAACGAGAGAAATACAATAAACAACATCACGATGATATATGGGAATATAACAGTAGATACTCAATATTAAACATTATTTTGCAGCATGTAATATCGTTAGTGATGTTTGTACTAACTTGGTTTTAAAGCCTTTACTTTAAAATTAGGGCTGTCAAATGATTAAAATTTTTAATCAGATTAATCACAGCCTAAAAATTAATTAATCATGATTAATCGCAACTCGAAATATGACCAAAATGTGTGCAAACATACGGACAGATAGCGGATTTTTACACACTTGTTAGTGTTATTTAATGCTAAGACCACGCTGAGTGGCCTGCGTTCACTCAGCGTGGTCTGACGTAGGCTGGGTGTTGTGCTGGAAGCGAATTAATCACAGCCTAAAAATTGATTAATCGCAACTCGAAATATATGTGTATATATGTGTAAAAATCGGGACAGATAGTGGTTTTTAACACACTTGTTTGTTTTATTTATTATTAATTGTGAGTACAAGCAGTACAAGCAGAACAGAGCTTCAAATAATTGTGAGGGATTTTTACTGAATGTTTTCCACCCGTTTAAATCTAGCACATTGTTTTATCCATATACATCTTCAAGTTCACAGAACATAGGCCTAATTCAACAGGCAAAATAGAAAAAATCTCCAATCATCCTTTTGGGTAAGGTAGATTAGTGCAAAAAAAATATGAACAACAGTGAAAAGTATTGTTTAAATCACATTCAACCATAGAACAAGCTCTAAACACACGGTCCTCTGGTCTACTCATCCTTCAGCCAGTTGCTGAGACAAACCAACTTGTCCACGTTCTCTGAGTGCAGAGCAGACCTCTTCTTGTTCACAATGTGCCCTGCTACAGAGAACAGCCTCTCACAGGGCACTGTGGAGGCAGGAGTGGCCAGGTATCTGCGAGCTCTGTAGCGCTGTATGGCTCTGTCCTGCTGTACCTCCTCCTCTGACTCAGAGTCAGAGTCCATCTGCAGCAGGCTCAGCCTCTTCTTGGCTGGACCTTCTTCTGCAGTGTGTGATCTTCTAGGAGAGTCTTCATGCAGCATGCCTGCCAGTGTGGTCCACACTGCTTCTCTGTCAGTCTTGGGCACACTGCGTAGGTCTTTAAAACGTGGGTCCAGTGCAGTTGCGATCTGGAGCCATGCATAGTTGGTATGTTCCTGGCGGGAAGCAAGGTCTTCCTTAAACTTCTCTTTAAACCTCACCACATATGCAGGGTCCTCATCAGTTACTTCCATGACACGGCGCAGGTGGCAGAAGGCTGGTAGAACTACAGAGCAGGAGACGTAGGCCTCTCCTCCCAGCAGTTCGGTCACATATCTGCAGTGGAATACACACACACACACACACACACACACACACACACACACACACACACACACACACACACACACAGATAAGACAGCAAGTTTAAAAAAGCTTTTTAATACTAGGTAATATTAATAAAATATTTGATTTCATTTATTTTTTAAATAAGACATTTTCATAATAACAAAACTGATTTAAGATGTATGTTTGATACATTTAATCTAAACCTACAATTATGGTCACAATGACAGGCTCACCTGCAGGGCTCTAGAAGTGTCTCCAGTCTCTGGAGTTTGTCCCACTCTGGAGGCGTCAGGAGGACAAGTTTATGCTTTTGTTTATCCAGAGTCGCGGTTACTGCAGTTTGGTTGCGGATCAAGCGCTTCACCATCTCCAGCGTGGAGTTCCAGCGCGTAGGCACGTCCTGGGCCAACGGCTCCTGCTTGCGCCCCAGTGACACCTGCTCTGCGTTCAGCTCTGCTGTGTTTGCTGGGCTGTGCTTAAAATGGCCAACAATTTTGCGGCATTTGGCCAGCGCAGTGACAAAGCCACTGTCTGCGAGACTCACTGTGATGCATCTCTGTAGAATGTGCGCGGTACACGGCATGTGATTGAATGGCATGATGCGAGCCGCGGCGATCATATTGCGGGCACTGTCCGTGCCTACTGTTGTCACCTTCTCCTCAATTCTCCACCTGCGAGCAACAGTCTGGAACTGCTCTGCACAAGCCTCCGCAAAGTGCCGCTCTTCCGTTTTCATTATAGTCAGCGCAAAGGATGTCAGACCCCAGGCTTCAGTGATTAAATGCGCAGTAACTCCCAGGTAATTGTCATTACTCAATGATGTCCAGTGGTCTCCTGTCAGAGCCACGCATTCTGTGTGAACTAAAGCCTCTTCTTTTTTCCTTTTCTCCGTTTCATACAGTTCGTGGATTCGAATTGTTATTGTGCTTCTCGCTGGGGGCTTGTAGGACGCGTCCTGAGATGCAACCTTTAAAACATCCGCAAAGCCCTTGTCCTCCACAATGCTTAGCGGTCTACAGTCCTTTGCTATCCATTTGGCTATATTGTCGGTCAGTTTGTCCAAAGAAGACTTACCGAGTGGCCTGCGTTCACTAAGAGTGGTCTGACGCAGGCCGGGTGAAGCTGCTGCCCCGACAAACGCGTGTTTGGCATTAAGGTGGTATTTTAAGGTCGAATTTGAACGGTGAAATTGAAACTCTTTACTACAGTGAGTGCAAATTACAACGCGTTTGTTTATTGTCCCATCTATGTTCTTCTTGTATTTAAATTCCCCATCCAGAAGGCCATCCTGTTCCTGCTTCTCCATTTTCAGTGGCGCGGTAAACAAATCAAGTGGAATTATGGGAGCGACTTATCTGCGTGTTGCGCTAAATAGTTAAATATTCTAACGTAATTAATTCCAAAATTTAATTATCGCAATTAACGCGTTAATTTCGACAGCTATATTTAAAATATACGCCGTTCATTAGCTGACCTTAATCTTACAGAGAATGATCAAAGCTCACGTAGAAACAAACAAACAAATGAACAAAATATGTTCTCCTTCATTTCTGTCAAACAATGCTGTATGAAACGTTTCCAGCTGTTAGTATCATGGTTGCTAGGCAACCTGGGCAGCGCGACGGAGGCTAGACCGTCCCATTTCAGAAACCTCGCACTTCCGGCCTTAGCGGTCTTTGAGTACGCGGCCCTTGTGGACCGTTAAGGCTGCGTACTTTAAGGCTGCAGACCCTGAAGTGGGATACAGCCTGTGTGTATTTAAGTCACATCTGTTACGGCCGAGAGGGCCAGGCAGTGGGTGTGGACTCAAATGCAGACACAGAGGGAGGCAAAACGGGCGTGAGCACAAAGTTTATTTACAGAGCTGAGCGAAGTTACAAAACAGAAAACTAAGAATGCTATAACCTATGCATGCTATGAACTGTGAAAGCTATGAGCGGAAAACTGTGAGGCAAAACTGTGAACGAGAAACTCTGAGGGCTGGATTCCACAGAGGGATCCGGGGAATGGAGAAAGGGGGCAGCGGCTTGGAGGGAGGTGTGAAGTCACTATGATGAGAGGAGGAAAGTAGTCAGTGGTAGTCTCAATGAATCACAGCTGGAGGATTAGGCTATGGTGGTTTGGGCTTACGCGTTGCAGATTTGAAGTGTCAATCGAGGAGGGAGTGTCCAGGGGGTTCCGGGTGAGGAGTGTCCAAAGCAGATCCAGAATAGGCTTGGAGTGGGGAGCTGAGCAGGGAGGCAGGCAGATGGGTCCTATGGCGAAAAAGGAAAGAAAACGTAGGAGGAGAAAAACCAGTAATCCAGAGTTCTCGCAAGGGCTTGGCGGCCTAGCACTAACATGTGTTAGCAGAAGATCTGGCAAGGGTCTGTCGTGAACGCTGGTCTTATATGCAGGTGACTTGATTGGAACCAGGTGTGGAAGCTGATTGGAGTCTCCGTCTGAAGGTGGAGCCCAGCAGAGTGGAAACACCCCGTATTCACCCGGACCATGACAACATCTACTCGTTTGCTAGTTGCTGGTTGGTCTGTAAATCTCCTGTTTCATCCTTGTGTTCTCCCTGCGATTTACCTCCATGTGCCTCTGCTCACCCACCTTCATGTTTAGTAGTTTTGTTGTTCCCAGTTCAGATTATCTTTAGTTCTGTTTGCCATTTCCACCTTGTGTTTTATTTTTACAATAAATCTCCTTCGTACCTCCACGAGTGCCTGCGCTTGGATCCTCCTTTATTTTCTCCACACAACTCATCCCATTCGCTGTAACAATCACAAAGTTTAACCAGGTGTTTATCTTAGCAGATCTGAGAGCTGTGAAGAAACCACAGCAGCCAATTAGACTGAGTAATTGTCTGAGAGCTGGATCACATTCAAAGTCACCAGCTGTGATACAAGAGGCCGACCTTGACCTGCAGCTGCCACTTAGTGCCACTGAGATCTGGTGTTGGCCAGAGGGGCCGATGGCGCGATATGGCAGCCTCGCTTCTGTCAGTCTGCCCCAGGGCAGCTGTGGCTACAACTGTAGTTTGCCTCCACCAGTGTGTGAATGTGAGAGTGAATGAATAGTGGCATTGTAAAGCGCTTTGGGTGCCTTGAAAAGCGCTATATAAATCCAATCCATTATTATTATTATTAGTGTAAATTGATGTCTGTACCGTCTTTCACTCAGTAACGATCTCTGTGATGAGGTGACTCGCACCTTCATCGGTTCCATTAGGCTTGATTTAAAGTGTAAGTTCATTGTGGATTCAAATCTGAGTTCTCATGCCTTAAAAGCGCTTTTAGTAACTTCAGAAAAGTGTGTGAGCTAACATCGTCTGAAAACATGAGGCACAAAAACTGTCCTGCTCTGCTCTGCATGTTCTGTATGTACCAGAGCATCAGTGGATGTGTTGAAACTCCAAATGTCAGATACATGCTGTGCAGTTCAGCACTGAAGCACATGGGGCATAAACAACTCATCCTTTGGATTTTAGTGTAAGATTCACATAGGAAACAGTACACAGGCTGTTACATCAGAATCTGTTCACACATTGGAGAAGAAAAAAGTACCTAATACACATTTAGACTTCCTGTCACACAAAGCTGAAAAAGCCTAAAAAATAAAATTTTTATCATATTTTGTTGTATTTCTATGACCGAGTTTGTACTAAGTACCATAACAAATAAAGAATCTAATAACTGCCAGCTCCTTAAATAAGGAGAGGTCATTTGATTGATGGAGGAACAAAAACAAACACAACAAAGAATCATTTCCGCAAGGAAGTCGGTTTGTTGAGGTTTTAGGCTTAAAGGGGTGAATATTTTACCTCACTCAGGTTTCCTGTCGCTGGCGTTTTGTTAGAAGCCGGTGATGCGAGATAAATCCAGACCACTGTTTTATATGCAGTAGAGTTTCTGGTCTGTCTGTTTAAGTCAGCAGGCCTCCTAAAGAGATGTGACAAGCCTCTCAGATAAAAAGAAGACGATGTGACACACAGAGCTCTTTAGATAAAATCATGTCTGAGAGCAGCAGAAGACGGTCAGGTCTGTCCCACAAATACACTGCAGGAGCAACATGTCTGCTCACGCTGAGCGCCTCCATCACTCAACACATCTGACCGCTTTAATGTCACTCCAACGTTTAGCAGTGTTCCTACAACAACACTTTCATGAGGTTTTTTTTTTCAAATCTGATAAATTTGTAGGTGTACATATTCATTATTAATACTTACACATGGAGTTCGTCTTGTTCATAGACCAAGTACAGGAAACTGGACAAGTGAAGAAGAACAGTGTGATGCCTAAAAAAACAGGTATGGCAGATGAATAGTATTTCAGAGCCATGTTCTTAAGAAACAGGAATAAATCCAGCAAAGACCTGACAGATGTATGAAAATGACACAAGAACTGAACTGACGATCAGAGGCGCATCTCTGATGGAGAGATGGATTTACACTGTGGATGTCAGGAGGAGGTCCAACAGCTGCATTTCAGGCAGTCGTGTATGAGATCTGAGATAAAACTGGTGAATTATGAGACCAGAAAAGTACCATCAGAGTTTGATCCACCATGCAGTAACATCTGGAAACATCTGATTGGCAGCAGCTCCCTTTTTCAGCATGACAATGATCCCAAACAGACTGCCAATGGAGTAAAAACATACCTAGATAGAAACACATAGAGGGACACTATCAGTTATGGATCGGCCGCCCCAGAAACCTGACCTCAGCATTAATGAAGCAGTGTGGGATCATCCTGACGGAGACCACAAAAAAAGGCAGAAACATCCACAGAAGAGCTTTGAATGTCCTTCAAGAAGCCTGGAGAACTATTCCTGAAGATCCTTACAGAGATGACAGAGAGCCGTCATCTCTGCGTGTCATCTCTTCAACCTTTAGCTCAGAGAGGTCAGACTGAGCTAAAGAATGAAGGTGTTTGCGCCAAATGTTCATTTTCAAGCTTGTTGGAATAGTAAAATGTTTTGCCTTATATGCTGTATTTAAATACATGTTTGCACATGTTTCTAATTTTCCTCTAAAATTTAAAGAAGAGAGGAATGGCTCAAGACATTTGCACAGTACTGCATGTTTTATATGTCCTATCAGGAAATACTTTTTGTTTGTCCCTCTGGTCTTTAGGGATATCAGCAAAGCTAATGGAAATGTTAGCCACATTAGCTGGACAACATGCTAATGCCAAAGATTCTCTAGTTGAGAGGACCAAAAATAAATGTAATCCACGATGTCTTCAGATCCTGAGAGTGCACGTGTTTCCTCTGCAGCCATCAGTGCTTCATTTGGTGCACTTTGCTGGCAGCTGAGATATTTTTGTGTTTGAGTTTCAGCAAAAGTGGCTGTTTGTTCCATGTTTGAGAGTGTGCCAAATGAGCTGCCAGGCAGGCATTATGTAAGACATGTAACATGGTGACATAGATAAGTAACAGAAAACTCTGCATGCCAACAAGGCGTTTCAGGGATTTCAAACACAGACAGAATATGTAGAACAGCAAATGAGAAGAAAAACCTCAAAAACCTAACTTTAAACTCTCCAAAGCTCATATTTAACAAGCCGTTCATGACTTTTACTTTATTATAATGTTAGCTGCACAGATAAATTAAAAAATAAAAGTACAAATAAACCTTGCACAGTTTAGAGTACTCATCTGTGTTTCCATTGTGTCACATTATTCTAATCTTGGACTGTTGGGTCCACATGTGGCCATGTCTGCAGTTTTCTTTGGACAACTCAGCTGCAGGCCCACCTGATATGGGCCAGATATCAGGTGTGCAGGACCATGAAAACCAGAGCCTGAACTGAGCCAAGCGCAGGCCCAATTGGGCCCAAATGTGTCTGCTATGTGTGAGTCATACTAATGAAATCAAACTGCAAATGACAATTTTAGAAATCTTTCTCTAAATTTGATAAGAGCCGTCATTCCACTTCAGACTCTCAGGACCGAGACACCAAATACTGAACATTAACCATAACATCTGATAAGACGTTGAAGTGCAGAGAGTCACCGCTCTGCTGAGGAGCAGCTGCTCTGCCGAGGAGCAGCTGCTCTGCCTCCATCGCTGGCAATATTCGGTGATCAGTGTATGGTGGCGTGACAGCGGGAGGCTTTTCAGCATCCGTCATCTGAGCTGCTGCACTGTTGTCCCCGCGGAGAGGAGCGGGAGGAATGCTCAGTTGGTGGTGTGGAGGAGGGAGGGTCAGAGAGAAGGGGGGTCTATACTTAGAGGACTGACTGCATGTTGCACCTGTCCTCCACTCATCATCATGCAGCTCACGCTTCGAAGGACGACGCTACACCCGCGAGCTGGTTTTGTCCACAAATTCTGAAATGAAGCAGAAACGATGCAAAGACACAACCCCAGCCCCTACACGCCAAAGAACTGTGATTTATGCCGCCACATGTTCTGCTGAGAGGAAACAGATTCAAGTTCGCATCAGTCAATAAAACCAAAACAGAAACACAGGCCAGGCGTGACACCACGGTAGCCCTTCATCTACTTCCAGAGCTTATTAGAAACAAAAAGAATAAATGATTAGACAGTTTGTATTTAACTCATGAGCTCTATATAAAAGTGAAGTTAGAACAGACGGGTCTTAAAAAGACTCTTCTTGTTCCTCAGTTTGTGTGGGGCTCTCTCAAATAATGTCAACCACCAGTTACTATGGAAAAATATGGATTCTTCGACCCGCTGACCAATGTTGCTGGGTGTCTGTCAGGGTTCCTGGGTCGTTGACCCAGTGATTTCAGTTTGTTCATGTTCAGTTTAGTTCGCCACATTAATGTCCTCACTTCCTGTTTTTTCCCCGTGTCAGCTTGTCTCCCGCGTCATTAGTCAGATTATGTTCAGCCCTGTACTCACCTGTTTCCAATCATTGTCATCATTCAACCTGTGTATTTAAGTTCCTCGGTTTCACCAGTTCTCTGTCGTGTCATTGATGATGTTGATGTTCATGTGATGTCCTTCCCGTGCGTTTCCTCAGTTCAGTCAGCCATTCAGTTTTCCAGCCAGTCAGTGTCCGTTTACCTTCTGTTCATCCACTCCTTATAATAAATCCTCACCAGTCTTCACCCACCTGCGAGTCCTGCGTTTGGGTTCCTTCTTCCTCTCGTCCACGACACAACTCCTGACAGAATGACACGACCCGTGCCACGAAGACACGCTTGGAACCCAGCGGACTCGGACCTCTACGAGCGGCAGGAGGTAGCGCTCTCCATTTGGGCGGAGAAGCTCAGGGGGAAACAGCGGCTCTTCTCAGAGAGGGAGCACGTCTTTGAGGGGACTCGCCTGGCTCTGGGCGGGCCTCGGAGACGCCGCGGTCCTCCACCTGCTGCCTCACCTGCAGCGGAGCATTCGCCGCGGAGAGTGGGCGTCACAGGCCAAGCTTCGGCCGCTCGCTCTCCCGCCAGCCGTTTCACTTACCGGACCTTCAACCTCGCCATGGCACAGCGGCTCCGCCTACCACCTCGGCTCAATGGAGGCTCCCGTGCCAGAGGCTCGGCTGTGTACCCCGCCTGCTGCCTCTTCCCGGAGAAAGCTGCGCACACGCCGCCATAAAACGGACTACTTTCAGCCACTCCCGATGGTGAGCTCCAGTGACTGTTTTTTGCACTCACCATCTGATTACTCACTTGAAACGCACTACAGACCCACTTCTGATTCATGGGGAGTCTCCCTCCTAGACGAGGACGTGGACTGGGAAGAGTTTTTCTGCTCTTCTCCAAAGACTGTAAATAGTGATGGCAGAAAAACCAGAACAACCTCCAATAAACCTGCCAGTAACACACACACCGCCACTATTTCCACACCCATTATTCAGCCATTTCCCACCAGCACGGGGGCCCAGCCTACGCCCACACCAGTGCCAGCCCCCAGGAGGAGGGCAGCTGTGACCCGGTCTACCTCCACACCTGCTTCTGTTTCTCAGGTGGGGGTGACTGGTGTCCAGCCACCTTCCGTGCCCGTCCCAGCGCCCAGGCTGAGGGCAACCAGAACCCAGCTTGACCCCCCTGGAGGCTTGGAAGAGCTAACCGGTCCACCTGCTACTTCACCTCTTCATCCACCTCCTGATCCAGCTTTTCATGCCCTCGCACTATCACTGGTTAGGCTAGCTGAGGTGTCCCCTGCTCAGGCCCCAGCTTTATTAGCCCAGGCTGCACTGTTGTCCCCTTCACTAGCTCACTCTTTAGCTCAGCCATTAGCCTCACCGACCTCTATTTATCCATTAGTCTCCTCAGTCCAGTCAGTTCCCTCACCTGCTGTTCAGCTTTCACTCCAGTCAGTTCCCTCACCTGCTGTTCAGCTTTCACTCCAGTCAGTTCAGTCACCTGCTGTCCAGTCTCCTGCTGCCCTCCAGTCAGTTCAGCCACCTGTAGCTCAGTCTCCACCTGTCCTCCAGCCACCTGTAGCTCAGTCTCCACCTGTCCTCCAGCCACCTGTAGCTCAGTCTCCACCTGTCCTCCAGCCACCTGTAGCTCAGTCTCCACCTGTCCTCCAGCCACCTGTCCAGTCTGCTCCTGTCCCCCAGTCGCCCGTCCTCCAGCCAGTCCAGTCTGCCGCCCAGTGCCCTGTAGTCCAGTCGCCTCCTGTTTCCCAGTCGCCTGTCCACCATCCCGTTCAGTTCCCGGACCTGCAGCCACAGCACCCAGAGCCAGCTGTGAGCTCTCCTGCTCCTCAGCCAGGGGCGTCCGCGCCCGCTGGCCCGGCCGCTCCTCAGCCAGGGGCGTCCGCGCCCGCTGGCCCGGCCGCTCCTCAGCCAGGGGCGTCCGCGCCCGCTGGCCCGGCCGCTCCTCAGCCAGGGGCGTCCGCGCCCGCTGGCCCTGCCTGTCTCCAGCCTCGGAGCCTTCGTCCTCGCCTGGCCCAGCCTTTTTGGCTTTTGTTTCGCCTGCTGCAGCTCCGGCCTGTGCTTCGCCTGGTCCTGCCTCGTCTGGTCCTGTGCCCGCCGGGCCGTGGCCAGCACGCCTGGCACTGGAGAACCGCCGCTGCCTTCCGCGCGGTCGGCCCCCTGAACTGCTCCGTCGTCTCCTTCGCTGCCGCCGTTGCCTTCCGCGCGGCCGTTGCCCTCCGCGCGGCCGGCCCCCGGACCGCCTCTGCCTGAGTGGCCGCCGTTGCCCTCCGCGCGGCCGGCCCCCGGACCGCCTCTGCCTGAGTGGCCGCCGTTGCCTTCCGCGCGGCCGGCCTCCCGAACTGTGTCCACGTCGCCGCCGTTGCCTTCCGCGCGGCCGGCCTCCCGAACTGTGTCCACGTCGCCGCCGTTGCCTTCCGCGCGGCCGGCCTCCCGAACTGTGTCCACGTCGCCGCCGTTGCCTTCCGCACGGTCGGCCCCCTGAACTGTCTTGTCTCGGCCGCGGACCACGTGGCCGCCCACCGGAACAGTCTCACCTCGACCGCCGCAGCCGCCCACCGGACCGGCTTAGTGGTCGCGGCTGCCTTCCACGTGGCCGCCCGCCTGGACTGTCTCTGTGTGGACTCCGTCCCTCCGTCCTGGGCCCCCTCCGCCCGCCCTGTTCTGGTTTTTTTTTTTTTTTCTTTTGGCCGTCGGGTGCCAGCCTTTGGAGGGGGGGGGTACTGTCAGGGTTCCTGGGTCGTTGACCCAGTGATTTCAGTTTGTTCATGTTCAGTTTAGTTCGCCACATTAATGTCCTCACTTCCTGTTTTTTCCCCGTGTCAGCTTGTCTCCCGCGTCATTAGTCAGATTATGTTCAGCCCTGTACTCACCTGTTTCCAATCATTGTCATCATTCAACCTGTGTATTTAAGTTCCTCGGTTTCACCAGTTCTCTGTCGTGTCATTGATGATGTTGATGTTCATGTGATGTCCTTCCCGTGCGTTTCCTCAGTTCAGTCAGCCATTCAGTTGTCCAGCCAGTCAGTGTCCGTTTACCTTCTGTTCATCCACTCCTTATAATAAATCCTCACCAGTCTTCACCCACCTGCGAGTCCTGCGTTTGGGTTCCTTCTTCCTCTCGTCCACGACACAACTCCTGACAGTGTCACTTTGTGAAAATCAATCACAAAGAGACTGCTGCACCAAAAACCTCCAACTGGTCAAAAACTGGTCACAAGCTGATTGCTGCAGAAGACGCCAACTTGTCTGCAAACATTCGCTAACTACTGTGTGACTTTGGCCTTTTTTACTTGACCCTCTTTAGTTTCACATCACTTTGAGACCTGAAGCTGAAATAACTCTTGGATACTAACTGAACTCTGAACTTCAGCACCAACACCAACAGCCTCTGCTCCAAAGTCACGTAGCGTTCACTGAACAGGAAGTTCAGTTGTCTTCAACTCTCAGTAGAGTCAAAATGAACTGCAGCCCTTGTTCATATGCTGAAGCAGAGGACAGTCAGGAGAAGCTTTGATGCAGACAGATGCTAGTTTGGTCCAAACATGGGATGTTTGCAGATAAATGCAGTCGTGCTTTCTACTCAGTGCACTGGTGCGATGAATGAATCATGCATATCTCTGGAATAATAACTGGCAGGCAGAGGCCCAGTGTGAAATCAAAATTAGAGGGTAATTGTGGTGCTAAAAGCTTCCCATTAGTGGCGTCATACATCTCCTGTTAGTTAACCCCCCGTCTGCCTGACAGCATGCCACTGTGAATTGCAGCACCCCTGGGTCAGTAAACGCCTGAAGGCTGCAGGTACTCATGTCTTTGCTTTGCCTCCCCACCTGCCTGACCACACACCTGCGCAGCTGCCTCTACGGGAGATGAATCCAAATGATTTGGCTTCATTCTTCAGTCCTGGAGGTGCATGCTGGATCCTTACCCTCAGCCCACACCAGGTATTTGTCCAGTCGGTTAGAGGCAACAAAACAAACCCCCAAACTGCTCAATTAGCTGCTTCAGACACAGCATATTCACAGAGTACCTCTGAATAAGCAAAGATATTTTTTTTTATTTTCAGGAAACTTTCATCATGTTTTTGGTGAAAATGGCCGGGACAGCTTAATTTGTGGAGGCTTTGCTGGTTTCTGTTGCAGTAAAACAACTTTCTGTGAAACATGAGCATCTTGAGCCGCTGTACTGTGTCCCCGATTTTGATGTGAGGTGTGAAGATGCGAACAGCTGCTGTCGAGCTGAAAATAATTACTGACTCTTACCACTGATTACTTTTTCAGAGCGCCCCCTGCTGACCTCTTTCTGTACACTGAGATTAACAGGAAGTGGGATGACTATGGGACTAGCTCTGGTACAGCTCACATGATCCGGCCCCTTGACTGACTTCCAAAAGCTGGCCAATCAGAAGGAAGGGGGACCTTAAAGAGACAACAGCTTGTTTCAGATAGGTGATAAAACAAGTGAGTAGCATTTGTGATTTTAAAAGTGTGTATCATGCAAAGCTGCAACAGTGGAGTAGGTGTTTTTACTTATAATTCGAAGTATAATTGAACGGGGCGGACTGAAGCACACCTGCTGTGAGCAGACTGCTAATATTTGAGTCTAAATCAGGGTTTACACTGCAGGCCTCAGGCTGCACACAACTGGTTTCATTAAATCACCAGAACAGGGAACAGTTACTCACAGTGCATTCAGGAAACAAAAATAAGAGGCCTCTGTTGTATTCCTCCCCTCCACTCTCACTGCAGGTAATTAGGTCCTTGACAAGGAGACAGAGCCCCCCCCCCCCTCCGTATGACACCGGTTAGGGACTACGTGACAGAAAAGCCTGCACACATCATCAGCTCCTCCTCCTCCGTCTCTGCAATACAAACCTTCAGTTTTTGTTAATCAACAAGCTCGATTGTGACGCTTCATTACAAACCATTTATCACATCTATCACATCTGTCAGCCCCCCCATCTCCCCCGAGCTGCAGAAGGGCATGGTCATGTGACACAGTTACTCACCATCTCACTCTAGTGATCATCAGACTTCTTTCTTTGTCCTACCTTCTGTCTTATTTCCAGACAAGGTGTTGCTCACAGGTGAATATTTATGAGCAAACAGGTGCTTTGTTTCTGGTTTTGGGGGACGTCCATGCAAACATTTCACCTTTATGTAAGTTTTTTATTACTGAACTGTAAAACTTACCTGAGGTGACGTCTGCGTGGTGCTATGAAAACAATGATCTTGCTTTCAGAGTGAGACTGAGTGAGACAGGACAACAAACAGAACAACGAACCAAAGCAAGGACAATGTTTACACAATAGGGCTGATGGGATTGGAAACAGGTGAGGCTGCTGTGGCAGGGGTGTGTTTATCGCCAGCAGAATTAGGGGTAATGGTCTCCCTGATGATCAGGAAGTGTACTCTCCATAAAGTGTATCTGCCTGGACAGAAAAAGGAAAGATCTCTGGTACCAGAAGCTTTTTGATTGCATTCAGCCCGGTCTCATGGCAAAACAGATATTAAGACCTGAGCTTTGAAAAAGTGGGAACTCTTGCATTTTAACCCAATCGTGTTTAGGAAATAAGTTAATCAAGTAATTTCACTGCTAACCGTAGCCTTTCTAAGGCTTTAACTGTACGACTTCAAGAAAAATAACCACAAAAAATTAAGTAATGCAGGGGTGGGCAACTCCAGGCCTCGAGGGCCGGTTTCCTGCAGGTTTTAGATGTGTCCTTGATCCAACACAGCTGATTTAAATGCTAAATTACCTCCTCAATATGTCTTGAAATTTTCCAGAGGCAAATGAACTCATTATTTGATTCAGGTATGTTGACCCAGGGTGAGATCTAAAACCTGAGGGACACCAGCGCTTGAGGCCTGGAGTTGCCCACTCCTGAAGTAATGAGAGCAAATGCAACTTGAGTTTACAAGTAATACAGAAAATGCTTAAAATGAACAGTGCAGAAAAGAGGTGCATGCAGAGTGGAGTGGGTGGAGACGAGTGTCAGGGGAGATCTGCAAGTGAAGGAGAGCATCAAGAGTAAAAGTGAAGGTTTAAAGATGGAGATGAGACCAGCTGTGATGGTTTGGAGACGATAGAGGCCAAGCTGAAGATGCTCAGATATTCACTGGGAGTGAGCTGGATGGACAAGACTTATATGTGACTTAGATGGTCACATTATATGTGTCTGTGCTATTTACAGATGAGGGAAACCCAAACCTTGCTGTCATCCTTGCTGGAAAGCGGATTGTCTCTGGGTCGAGGGTCAGCAGACGGGGCCTTTCCTCCAGCTGACAGCATCTAGATTTCAATAACTCTGCAGTGTGACAGCTGACCCGCCCTCCTCTGACACATACCAAGGTTTAGTTCCCCCTTCAGCCTCGGATTTTCTCACTTTCCCTGTTTTCATGGCTCTGTTCCCACTCTGTAATGTCACAGGGCAGCTGCAAAGAGCATCTCTGCCTCCGTTAATTATCATCCTCTGGGCTGAATGATCCTGCACGGGCTGTTTAATTGTTGCTTTCAGCTTGCCGTTTGTGTCCCCCTCATCACCGCTGCTAGATAGGAACCCAGCTTTAAGGATAGCTTGAAGGTAAAGAAGAAGAATTAAAAGCTGGAATATTTGCTACAATCTCTAATTTTCTTCAGGAATCAAACATAAGAATGTTGTGTTCTTTTTAATGACAGATTAACTAATCGGAATTTAGCATGAAGCGCTAAACAGATTCACCTAATAAAACAAGTGAAAGCACTGCCAAAAGACAAGAAACAAAGAGTAAAAGATGCATTCAAATATGCATTAGATGTGCACACATTAAAATGAGCTTTTAATGAAAGGCCACAGGATCTAGCAATGTTTAAAATATTATACATTAGCAAAGATGCTGTGAAGGAAGATGAAGTTCATTTATCATTAGAATTAATATTAATAACATATCAGTGTGTATGCAACATTTTAATGTTGCAGATGAATATTTGGAGCTCATGAATACTCTGCCTAACTAAATTATTCCAAATTAACACCATTACTAATACTTTTTTATTTTATTCAAACACCAAACCTCATCACAGCAGTAAATTCTCACATCTGGGAAACAGGAGCAAAAACATGGTTGGAATTTTTTTTTGTATGATTATACTTTAATTCATAAGAGTGCTTTATCAGCATATTACAAAACTCTATTTAAACTACTTCCGTAAAACCTCTTTTCCACTAGTGCCTACTCTACTCTGCTGGACTCCACTCTACTGGTCATTTTCCATTGCTCTGTGAGAATAGACAACTTATTGGTGCTACAATTTTAATATATTTCATGAAACCATCCACTATTACAGATGTGCAAGTACACAGGGATGAGTTGAAATTTGAAGAAAACAGGCGCAGGAAACTTTCAAGACTGAAAAAAAAAAATCATTGACACTTTGCTTAAATCAGCTGTAAGTATTATTATGATCGAGCTACCATCATTTAAATAAACTGGAGTATTTTAACATCTGTGATGCAGAGGGGTAGAAACCAGCATTGGTACGCTGGATGGTTCATCTATTTTCTTCAAAAACTATATTTCGGGTCATGGAGCTAGAATGCTGCTCAAGACAAGAAAATAATTTTGCATGCCTTTGTCATATGAACTAAAGTAACATCATAAAAAAGTGTGAGACGCTGGTCATAATAGTGACCTCAAAAACTTTGCATGCAGCAAAGTGTATTCTACACTTTGCTAGCAGACATGAACAAACTGCATGGGGGATTGTTAGTGCACTGGCCGCCAATTTGGCTAAACAAATCCGATGAAAATAACAAAGCAACAATTATCTGCCATCATGTGAGAACTGTGAATTGTAGTTCACTGGAAACATCAGCCTAAGAGCTAATGGGTGGGTGGTTGCTGAGTTGATTGACACAAAACTTTCCAAACTCAGGAGATCACAGGAGAGCAGGAATGTTCCCAGCAAGCTGTGGTAATCATCATTAGCAGTTTAAAGCTCGTATATGTTTTCCCTGCAGCTCAGAATTCCTGGTTCAAAGACTGCAGAAGTCCAGGGGCTATTACAGAAACTTTAATGGGAAAGTTTTTCATAGCTCAGTGGGAGGTCAGAGCAGGAAGGCAAGAGAGAAGGTGAAAAATCTTCAATATTTCATCCAGCGAGAAGCCATGGTTTGATATGGTGAGTCCCAGGCTGTCAGAGACAGAGAGCTTGAGTTTCAGCTCCAAGATGGAGAAGAAACCTGAGGCTGAGGACGTCTGTGAGCCTCAGCAAAGGACAGGAAAGATGTGTTTTTCTCCGCTCGGTGACCTGATGCAAAGTGAGCCACTCAATACGTTATCTCTTATCCGCTCGATAAACTGTAATCAGGATACAGAGGATATTTCTGGAGCAGTCAGCAGTCATTCTGCTTCCACTGTTTCCTCCATTAAAGTCCTTGCAGTTAATGTTTAATGCGCACAACCTTCACGTAAGCTGTAACTTGCTTTAGTTCCTAGTTTGGATTATGTACAGACTGTTATAATTACATTTCTTCTCAGTGTTTCCAGCATTTATCACACCTGCTCTGGTGAAATCTCTGTATATTTTCCTCAACATCAAACTCAGGCAGCGGCAGGCAAGCTGGTGAACTTACTGCAGCATTCAGCATCCAGACGTCTGATGGTTCCCTTCAGCAGCTGATGGAGGCCAAAAACTGAACTAAAAGAAAATACTGGACTCCGTTTTATGACTCCAGTGCTACTATGTCTGATGGATATAAGCAGTGATTGGTGAAAATTACAGTATTACCTTGGTTTACGAGTATGATTCTTTCCTGAATGCTGCTTGCAAACAAAAAAACTGATATATCAAAGCAAATTCCCCCATATGAACTAATGGAAACTCAGATGGACATTTATGAGCTCCCAAAATATTGATTTAAAAATCACTTTTAAAGTTATTTTCTATATAAACCATTGGCCCTCATACTAGACCCTCATCCTAAATGCAAGTAGAAATAAAAAAATAAATCTGCATTTTACCTTTGAGTAAAAGTCGCTGCTGAGGTGAGGGGAATGAAAGGGGGAGGAAGATTATTGCTTGGAAGGAGAATCTCCTTCCTGTGGTGTAAACGATATGCTTGACAAATGCTAACTCTACGAATGATGAACGCTTACTGAGACGCATGTAGAGAATGCGTACCGAACCATTACCATGTGATATTTGATATTTCAAATATGTTCAAATGTAGTATGTACAAAAAATGTTTTCATGATTATCCACTGCATTATTTTAGTTCCTTACCTTTACCAAAGAGGCAAAATTAAAACATTCCTTCCAGTATATCAAACAACTTAAGTCACTGAATGATGTATTAGGCTATTCATAATGTTGCCTGTTATAAAATGGATGTTACACCAAGATCACATGTAAAGCAATGCAGCTTTTCTATTTGCTAAGACTTTTCACCTGGTCGAACTCCAAATATCCCAAACGTTCCAAAATTCACTAATAGAATGAGACATCTTAAAAAGTCCCAACTAAGAATCAGTCCTTTAGTGACAGATAAATTTGACCTTCTCTGAGATTTTGTGTGAAAATGACATCAGTGAAACTGTTTGCAGAAGCAAACTGAGCAGCTGAGCTCAGAATGAACCAATACAAAGATCCTGAATCCTGGACCTTTATGAAGGATCCATCACAGCTGCTGTTATAAATCAGTGCTCCAAAGTTTTTGATAAATTTGGACCCATTTAGATTGAACCAGTATTGAATTAACTGCCTTTGGCCTTCACAAGTGTTGGGTAGTGACCATCCAGCCCCTCGGCAGCCCCGGTTTATATTACACATTGATTCAACTTTGGAAGTGAGTCAGTTCCAGCTTTTGTTCGAAGTGAGGGGCGAGTACTCAGGGTTGTATTGATTTAGATTTGAGGCTTCACAGAAAACAGTAGTCTTATCTCAACATGCAGCTGCTTCTTAAACAACACAACAGCTGCTTTTGCATGTAGCTGCCAGGCATATGAAGTCAATTGCAGCGTCTCCCACTCTTTCATACTTTGCTTTTCTCCTATCAAACACAAACACAGCAGTTAAGCCTACAGACTCAATGTACCTTCAAAACAACAGGCTTCAGGTTCTTGTTTTACATGTTAATCACTTTATTTGAACTGTAACTGATTATAGTTTTACTGCACTGAATTTTTTAAGACTTCAGCTTGGTGCTACCACAGCACAAGTTCAGTCAAACCAAATGTTGAGGAAATCTGAAAATGTAAAAAAGACTTTGAATAAAATAAGAGCCTCAGACACCTCAGCCCGATACATTTTCAACAGGGCTAAAGTCCATGATGGTCAGTCATCTTTGGTTGTCTTTGGTCATCCGATGGTTCTTGAAAGCTTTAATGTGTGTTTGGTCTCATTGTCCTGCTATAGTGTGACTCCTCCACCATAAAGTTTCAAACAGAAGGTGGAGCACGTCTCTGAATGCATACAACACATGGTCATAGTTGCTGCCTGTAAGGTATGAACCTGTATACAGAGTCCAAAACAGTTTGTGTATCAGGCTATAAACACATTTATTTCTGCTGTAACATGGGAGTCTATGAGGACTGACTCACTGCCTCTGCTGGACTGTGAAGGAACTGCAGGTTTTGGTGTTTCAGTGTTGGCTCTACTTTTCAGCCCTCACTTGACTGGAATGGAATAAGATGACTGTTTTTGGCTTGTTTCCTCATCTCATTTTAACAGGACATTAAATTGTGGACAGAAAGGAAAAGACTAAAGAAAATGTATTATTTCTGAACGGCTTCCTTCAGTTCATATCAGCTGTTGCCGTATCAATGAAAAATACTCCTAGATATTAATTCTAGCTTATCTTTACTGTCTGTTCTCTCCTAATGAGGACTGACTGCTGTCACCTATAGATTTGGGATGTATTACTTCAGTCTTTGCAACCTTGTGGCTGATAGAGCAGTAAATCAAGTCAGCAGCCTTCACAAAGTGGCACACCAGTGTCTGGGTGGACTGATATAAATGATAGATATGTATGTGTGGGTGCAGGAGGAGGAGGGAGAGGAGAAGACAAATTATAAAAACTCCATCACACTCTGTGGGTCTGTGTCACTGCAGGTTCACACTGTACTGACTGCATGTACTGCACCAGGAGAAGTAAAGATCTGAGGAACCAGAATGATCTGATATATACCGTAGTGTATTTTCAATTAAATCAATATGTATGATACCCTCAGTCTTATGTTTGGGTTTTCAGGCACTTGTGAGCCAATCAAACGTAAAACTAACACAACAACAACAAAATAACACACATGCTGTGCTATGACATCAATATCTAATGTGACATAAAGTCAACTTTATACAGCACAAAATGTTGTTGTCTGAAGGCCAAAAAATGCCCCCAAAATGATCTTCTTACACCTGTGTCGACACACTCTTGTCCTTTAGCCCATCATGCAAAGCCAAAAAAACATGTGTGTAATTTCTGCAGGACGGCAGCTCGGTGCAAAGCGGCAGTTCATCAAGAGGAAAAAAGCAGCTGCACATCTCAACCTTTGCATGGACTTCAACACGACTTTTCTCCCAACGCTCTGAATCTGCTTCATTTCTCTTTCGTTAACATGCTTTTCACTCCAGCAGCACTGAAACAGAAAGGAGTCACCATAGCAGATCACCTGCCTCCATCTCCTCCTATCCCAACAATCCTCTGTCACACCAACCCTCTGCATGTCCTCCTTCACTACATCCATGAAAATCCTCTGAGGTCTTCCTCTTCTGCTCCTGCCCAGCATCTTCATCATCCTTTGTCGCATACATCCAATCTCCCCTCCTTCATGTGTGCGAACCATCTCAGCCTCTCTGATTTTCTCTCCAAGTTTATGAAGTTAATAATGATTAATTTAAAACAGTTTGAATTTGATATTGAACTTGAACCACAGTTATTACTATCACTAATCTTTTCCCAGCTGAACAGTGACCGCTGCTACTCATCTTTCATTAGCACATATCCAGAGTCTCTTCTGTGGTGTGTTTTCACATCTCCATCAGCGCACTGGAGAGCTTTTACTTTTCAGAAGAGGAGCCATTATCAACTCCCAGCATTCCCGGCTCTCTGTAACCTCAACGTGAATGCCAGAGTGTGCATTTGTTTGCCCACATGAGGATGAGGTTACTTGTTTCAGGCAGATGATAGGAGGCGCTCATGAACCCAGAGTGTGATGGGTGATAGAAGCTGTAAAAGTCTCAGAGACGTCCTAAAACGGTGACATGAGTGCCAGAAAATTGAAGTCAGGGGTTGATGTTTCATCAGTGGAGGGAAGAGAAGAGGCTGTAATACAATGTACGAATTCAAATGCAGCAGCAAAAAGAGCGCAACAGGTGCTTTTATCCTCTCTGTGAGAGCCAGGTGTACTTCAGTAAAACATTTTTAATGAGCTGTTTGCAGCCCAGGACATGACGTGTTAGCTTCAATATTTCAGCACTGTCCGCACTATCCGTCCCCTCTGTAAAAACAAAGCTGTCAACCCATAACTGCTGTGTCACCTCCTCTCACTGTTTATTTCATTTGTGGCTGCTACAAGCTCAGGGGAAGCCTGACCTTTGACCGTTAACCTCAGAGCTGTTAACAAGGCCAGGGAATGCTTCATCAGTGTAAGACATCTGGGTCACCAAGGGAAGCATATGGAGAATTGGCTGCTGCTAACAGACAATCATCTGTCACAGCAAAGCAAACTCTGGATGCTAAATTAAGATAATTTTATCCTAAATCATCCAGTCAAAACAGTCTGGCCTGTGATTCAGGCCTGAGAGCACGTGGAGTTTGTGCACAATTATTCACAAACTGGCTTTGAACCTCATACACAAGTCCTCCGGGAACTTTAAGTACACTACTGGACAGATTCCAGTGAAACTGCAGTCATACATTCATGTTCCCAGAGGATTCATCCCACACTCTAATGATTCTGTCTGTTACATAATTCAGATGGATCGTGATTAAATTTAGTACAAATGTTCATGTTCTCTCAAAGAAAATTGTTTAAGCAGTCCTAGGAGTCACATTCAGCTCAGTCTAAAAGCTAACAGTTGCACGTTGTCCTCACACAGGACATTCGAGCTGTTTTAGCCTGCCTCAGTCCACACCTGCAAGCCACTTTGCAACTCTGCTTTTTTCATGCTGATTCATATCTCTCATCACTGAGGCCTCTCTTCTGTAATGGGGTCTTATGGCTGCTACAGAGCCACCAAATATAAAAGGCTGCAGATGGAAGTCATTACCTCCTCTTGACAGCAGAGCTGTTTATTGAGTGTATTTTTGGAATATTTGGAGTTCCCTTCATAGAGTGACTTTATTTGCTGTTCACTTCTGCTTGAGTAAATGCAAAGATGTTTTTCACTGCAGCTATTGGCATGGCAGCCATTCAGAAGTGTTCTTAAATATGCAAGCGGGGAAGATTGCAGTTTGTAGACTGTAGAGTGACAACTTCTCCTACACGCTCAGGTCTCTCGTTACCACAGCAGATATTGCCACAGTCCATCTGTCAGTCCTCATCCTTCCTTCGCCTCTCATTCTTGAAGAAGACCTCAAAGTACTTGTACTCCTCCACTTAAGGCAGGAACTCCTCCTCGACCCGGAGTTAACGTTCCAGCTTTTTCTAGTGGATCACCACAGCTTCAGACTCAGGGGGCCAATCCTTATCTCAGCCTCTTCAACATTTAAAAAAAAACACCGAGTTCTTCCTGACAGAAGGAACCTGAGAACTGGTTAACATGTGAGACTTGAATAAAAGACCTTTGACCCAGAAACACATTTAATGGAGAACCAAGAGAAGAGAGATCCGTCCTTTGTGATGTTCCTGCAGCACTGAACTAATTTCTCTTTCTTAACAATAAAAACTAGAATCTACGTCCTGAACGTCATGTGTACCCGAATCCTTTCTGTCCGGTACAAACTGGTGAAATCTCTGAGCTGTAAATGCTGATAGTAAAGTGGTAATCACTCCTCTCTCCTCTTCAGCATCAGCGGTCACACAGAAAACTGTTCGCTGCTATTGAAATGAGAGTTTTATGTGACTGCCACCTCATTATAACCGCCTCTCCTGAATGGCCTGATTGGGGTCATCTCACTGTGGGAAATTGCAGTTATTGTACTTTTCTCTATTCATTATGTGAAGCGGAGAGGCTGCACGATCATGGTGAGGTGTGGGACTGGATTTCTGCACAGAGGGAGAAGAAAGAAAAATGATTTAATGTGTTTTCATTGGTCAGATTTCAGTTTCATTTATTCGGCTCATCTCGGTGCTCGTTTTGGGATTTTGCTGCTGTAGGCGAACAGAGACAAATGTGCAGGAAATCAGCATTTACCAAACTGACATTTATTGAAAACTCTTCATACTGGATGTGTTTCTGCATATAAATTGTTACCACCTGTCTTAGTTTTCTTCCTGTTTAACCTTTGTGTTAATGATGACAGTTTCCAGGAGGAGGATGGACTCAGTGTGTCGATGGGCTGTTGAACCGCTAAAGCTCGAGTTCTCACGGGACGACTTACTGTAGAATTAATTAATGAGCAGATAATGAAATGAGCTGATATGTGTGGCTGGTCCATCGCAGAATGAAGTTGGACAAGGTCAAAAGATTTTATAGTTTCTGGTTGAGAACACTGAACGACACGTGACTACTGCTACAGCTCACTGCAACATGTTCCTCTTATTTAGATTTTTTTACTGCAGAATGAAGAGACCAGAGAACTGAAATACATTCTCTGTATTTAAAGCTTTACTTATTGAGATGATTAAGATTATCAATAGAAATCAAACATTCAAGAATCTTTACCACTGCAGTGTTAAATTCCACAGACAGTTCAGTAATAATGCTGGTTGTTGATCAGTAAAACTGCGGTAATTTCCGCAGAAGCTCAATGTTTGCATGGAAGACACTGTGTGATGCTAAAATCACATGTTAAAATGAAATGTTAACAAGAAAAACGGTTTTTTAATCTACCAGAAGAACTTTGACCTGTCAATGATTTGACTGAAAAATTATCAATCGGAGAGCAGCTCTGCGTGATCCTTCTCTCCGACAGTTCAGAATGACCAAAGTGTACAAAATGGACTTTTTACTTATCCATCATTTTGGCCCTTTTCTCACAGACTTCTATAAGACTGCAAGTCGTTTTGTTTTGACACCTCAGTCTGTAAATGAAGCAGATTTAAATGTGCAGTAGCGTCTGATTGGCCAGCCGTACCATGTCTCTCGTCCAATGATAGCTGGTATAGGCTCCAGACCGGGACCCTGATAGGGATAAGCAATAGAGATGGATGCATAGATGGAGATTTAAATGCAATGCATCAGTTATTTTATTTAAATATTCCATATTTTATTATTTATAAAGTGTATTTTGATTCTCAGACTTTTCTTCTGTGTTACTTTTCTTGTAATGAGGAATGACTGCATCAGCAGGGATTCTGCAATCATTTGTATCCCAAGGTCATATATCATCTTTGAAAGGATATTATGGGATGATTACCTTTGCTCATGCGTCTGCCTCTTCCATGCTGTGAGCTCATGTTTGACCACAGCTCATCAGACCTGAGAGCAGAACTGTCCTGAAGGCCGCATAATTCGCCGTGTGACGGGACGTGACAGGTTGATCTCTGCAGCTTTGCCTCCCACTGCAGCTGCTGCTGGAGGCAGAGAGGACTTCCCAGGTTTCCAAGGGCAGCCTGGTGTGGCAGGTAACCCCTTCCTCCTCTGCAGCCCCTGGGCAAAGAAGGTGGGAATGAATCCAGCTTTAGGCCTTGTTTCTTCTTGCTGCTCACCAGCTGTAGTTGAGGCGATGAGGCGGCTAGGGTTATCTGCTGTGATGATGCCTGCAGCCATAAGGCAGCACTGGAATTACATTGAGGCACAGCGGGACTCTGCGGGGTGCCGTTAACAGCCCCACTAATGTCACAGTGACATGATGGATGTGCATGTGATTATTGTGGGGTATATGGAGTGCACATCAGCAGCAGCAGCAGCCCTGACTGGCAGCGTCACCTC
This sequence comes from Rhamphochromis longiceps, assembly GCF_057381845.1. NCBI lineage: Eukaryota > Metazoa > Chordata > Actinopteri > Cichliformes > Cichlidae > Rhamphochromis > Rhamphochromis longiceps. The sequence goes on along the minus strand of NC_140573.1, from coordinate 19,260,811 downwards.
CATGTTTGACCGCTGCGATGAGTAATGGTGGATCAGGACGTCACCTTGCAGTGTCCTGAAGCACACAGATAAAAACGGCTCCACACTGACAACCAAAACTCCTTCTACAGTTTACAGATATTTCATTGGTCCATTCATCCCACTCTTCTCAAAATGTCTCCTCTCCAGAGCTGCTTTTGAGCTACTAAGCAGGTTTTCAAAAACACAAACAGACTGATGCATTTGGAGCTGACAAACATTTGCTAATGAACACTTTCACAATGACACATTGCCCCATGTCATAATACTGCAGTCATTTTGTGGTGCTCAGAGGTTTTTCTCAATGTTCAGCTGATGATTTTTTTGTCCACATTAATGGTTTTATAGCCAGGTTAGGTACAGGTAGACAGAATTTCTGCTCTAATTGTGAGCTATTCTGATGTCAAGTAACCATTTCAATCATTTAATGGCTGATTTCTATCATTGAAAGATTGCACTGAGTGCAGGACAGAGTCTAATGAAAATGAGAGTCTAAAGGCCAAAAATCAAAACCAAGAAATACAAAAGCCAAAAGAATAAAAATAAACTAAGAATGAGAAAAAATACAGAACTAAACAGTGCAATTACTATCCACTGGGAGGGAAGGGCTATAAATACACCGAGGTCTGGTGAATGACAGACAGGTCAGGAATGAAACAGGTGAAAACAGTGTGAAGCTCATTCAACAGTTCAAACAGGTGAACCGAAAAGAAGAGAAAAACTAAAGCTCAACTTTACTATATTGATAATGATACCAACGCCCTAAAACAGTGACCATCCATCAGTCTAAAGACACATTCAATAACTTTACTGTATTTAATGAAGGCATATGAAATTTTACCTTCATAGCAGGAATATTTCTAGAGATCATTGATATCCAAATCTGATGGTAATTAGTTTCTCACCATGTCTGAGCCCTCATAACTTTAGACATGCACCAAACCTCCATACGAAGCTTTCAGGGCTGAAAATCACATTTAAGTCTGTTAGAAACTGCATCCAGATCAGCGTTACTCCCACTTCAAGAATCTAAAGATTAAATCTGATTTCTTTATCCAGTTTTAAGGGATCTATCATAGCTTTAATAAACTTCAGGTTGATGTCTGTGATGCAGAGAAGCAGAAAGCAGCATTGGTACTCGGGAGGTTTGATCTGTTTCTGATCATTCACTGGAGGAAACTTCACAAAGTACATTTAGAATATATATTTAAATACTGACATGTCTGGAGAACCCTTCACCCATCACTATATTCAGGTACAGAGGGTCTAAACTGTTTGAATGCTTTTGAGGATGATGAAGAGTCAGTGTGGGCTCACACGTTGTTTATGACGTTCTTTAAAGAAACTTTAGTGTGAAGTAACATTCAGATCTTTATTTGTCTTCACTTTTATGCCTGTATTTTTCCTGTTCGTGTTTAGCTGGCCCTGATGAATAAACCGTTTCATTGGCAGTGAGCTGAGTCAGTCCTGATTCAGCAGTGTCACCATTCTGTCCGCGGTCACTTCCTGTGTGGACCGCCCCGTCCTCGCCACATGGCCCTGAGCTGGCACCGCTCTGCAGGCCGCTGCCGTGCACCGTCTGCTCGTTCAGCCGTTATGTAATCACAATCCATGACAAAGTCCGAGGTTTCACTGCAACAATCTGCTTGCTGTCACCTCTCATAGAGTCACAGCGGACAGCCACGGCCTCTGCATACCTATAGTGATGTTTAACATCAACACACTCTGCCAGGATGTCTCAACAACCAGTTAACTTCCAAAGCTCCACTCAGATTGGATTTATGACTGTGGCGGTGGGGCAGTTTTAAAACTGCTTTGCAGCGGACATAAAATTACCTCCTGCTCTTAATAAAGTGTCTGCTCCTCACCTTCTTTTAATCTATGAGACATAGCTGAATCTAATTAACATGGCTGAAGACAATGAGGCTGACTGTCCCAAAGTAAAACTTAAAAAAAGCACAACAGGAAGCTAACCTTCAAAGTAAAACAAGAAGTAACCAAAGTACATGACAGGAGGAAACAGGCGTCTGAAAGAAGAATGAAAATCAATTCACTAGCTGGGCCCACGTCCTCATTTTAGGTTTGACAGTGTTTTAGTGGGTAAAAGTGAATGCTTTGACATGAATTGAGCTGCGGTTTGGGGAAGGCCTTGAAGGGGACTGGCGACGGCTCCCAGGCCTGGCAGATCCCCATACACTAAATAGAAATGAAGAAGTTAAAGAACTGAGAACAAGGAGGGAGGGAGAGTGGGGCACGTAAACGAGAATGATCAGATTGCAGAACTGGGGGAACCTATATAGATGACAACCGGAAGGAGCGTGTTTGGAGGCGTGGTCCTGCTCCTGGAATTCCGATACATAATCTCCAAAACACGAACGAAAACACAGGAAACGTCAGAATAATCTTAAAGAAACAACAACAACAACAACAACAATAATAATAATGATAATAATAATAATGATAATACCACACGACAGACTAAAGAAAACAGAAATACTATAAATACCAGAACAAAAAGAAATGTATAAACAGTGATGTATGGCAGGAAATGCAGAGAGGTGAGGGGTGATGGGAAGCTGGATGGATGCAGCTCTGTGCTGTAAAACATGATTCAGCAGAGAAACGTGAAGCTCCAGCTGCTGGATCAATAAAAGCATGACACGATGTGAATATGGGTGCAGTACATGTACTCGCCTCCTGTGTTTTGGACGCCCGAAGTGGAAATGGGGTTTTGGCTGGTGGGGCCTCCTCTGGCACAGTGAGCTGTTTTCTAATCCCAGCGTTCCCAGAGCGTTTGGGTGCCGCTGCCCCAGTGATTGATGGAGCTATTCTTGTTCCTGTGACCCGTTACGTAAAACGCACTCAGACCCTAAAAATATGCGCAGGCTTTTCAGGACAATCATTGTTTGCTTTAGTACAAGAGCAGGAATCCGAATCCATCCGTCACTGACCCCCACGCCGTCCACCACCCTGCCACTCCTCAAATTAGTCACATTAGCGTCGGCTGCGTCCTGCTGTGGACGGAGGTATTGATGTGCAGCTGAAACCAGTCAATGTGACCGGAGGAGGGAGGGAGGGGCATATCATCAGCTCTCCACATATAAAGAGACAACAAGTGTGAGAAGTATGAACATGAACAGAAATAGCAGAGGGTGGAGAGGGTGTGCTCAGCACACACTGGCCTCTGGAAGGTTCCCAAATGTGGGTTCCCCTCACATGTGGACTGGGTCTGATGGTTTGTGGGAGTCCAGGGCTCTGAGTTAGTATCTCAGTATCATCACTTTAAGCTTCACAGTCAGAAACTGGTGGAAAACACTGAAGTTAAAATTGTGTGTTTTATTTTGAGGATGAGGGAGATTTGCTGTTTCCACTTTTATTTCAGTGCTGGATTGTGATGATACTTGTCTGCATGCTTGTATGTGCTGTACTATCACGGCACACTGAGATTCATAACAAATGTAAAATACTCATCACTTCACGCTGAGTGTTTGGCTGGATGGTGTGCTTTATCTCACCCACTGCTATATTCTTCTTAATGAAACCATTCTTGGTCTGCTTCCATCTTACTGCCATGTTTTGAAGCAATGTGGGACGTTACTGTCTTCAACCTGACATGTCTTGCTTCTGCCTGAAGCTCGTACTGAATTTGGAAAAGAGGCGTATGAATTCGCTGCTCCTTCTGACTTTAATCAGCTCCATAATCACCAAAATCTTCAAGAGCTGCTTTCACTTAATGATTTTAAGGACATTTGAAGTGATCTGGAGGCTATTGCGCTGATGATGACCTGATTTAAGGTGCCTGAGCTTTGAAGTTCATAATATCAGTCTTGATCTTCTGCATTGTGCTGTGTGTATTATGGTCCATGTAAGTGATGGCTATATGGGCATTCTTTCAAATGAGATTTATTTTCCTGGCTCAATAAATAACAAGGAATGTTTTTTATTTAGAAGTTGTTTTTTAAAAAAATAAATAAATTCCTGTGTGTAACAAATTGTTCAAAATCCCCTAAATTCACCCAGCAGATGTGACAGCAGAGTGTTGTGTTGAAGCGACATCAGCTGAACCGGAGCCGTGGCAGGGCTCCACTTTAGTGTCATACCACTTTGTACCACAAGTAGTGAGTCAGTGTAACCCATCACCTGATGGTTTTCAAATCAACCATTTATAAAATTATGCTTTATTCTTTGAGCTGAAAAAACAAACGAAATGTCTTCATTGGTCCACATCAGGGACGTCACAAAACATGGTTTCTAACCTTTTTCAACCTCTTTAGCTGACGTCAAGGATTTCTTCAGATGTTCATGAACTGAAGTGCTGCAGCAAGGCCTGGTATCAGATAAAGAAGCATTATTTTGAACTCTCAATCACGCAAAGCTGCTCGAGCAGCAGAAAAAGTAAAGAAGTAAAGATGTCCACTCCTTTAGCAGACATTTAGGGCTGGACATGCTGACACAGATACTTAATGTAGCTCTAAATGATCCTTGCATCTCTGATCTAAAATGTGAGGAACTATACTTACTCAAAAAGCTCAAAGAATTATTATTTTACTGAGTTCAGGGAAGGGCAGAGAACAAAAATACAGAACCTGAAAAACTGGAAATAATTAATAATGATTACACACTGAATGTGTCTTTATTGAAGCTGTATTTTAGCAGCTGACCTTCTACAAACCTTCAGGTCTTTCAAACTCAATCTCAGCGGCCTTTGTGGCTGCAGAATCCCTGAAGTTATTGTTTGTGTTATCAGTGCAGCTTCCCTTTGAAACCAGCACAGAGTGGCGGCAGTAAATCATCTAAACTGGACGTGATGCGATGGATTCTGCATCGACTGTAATTATGTTCCTCTCCCCACGAGCTCTAACGTGCTTGCCATTATTCTTCGGCTGTATTTCTGTTGGTGTTGGGGGAGGGGAGGGGATGTTATTCAGAGCTGGGTGATAGTCCGGCAGTTTCATCAAGCATGCTAATAGAGTCTGGAGAGAGGTCATGGCTGCAGACGTCTGACAGGGATGGCAGCCTGAACGGAGGGAAACAACTGTGTGTAAGAAAGCTGTTAGCACAGAAACCACAAACCTGATGAAGACCCCAAGAGACCAGCTGCTAGTTTACAACAAAGCCAAGGACGCTGAGTATATATATATATATATATATATATATATATATATATATATATATATATATATATATATATATATATATATATATATATATATATATATATATATATATATATATATATATATCAGCTCTTTTTGTCTCAATAGTCTGAAAGTTGCTCCACAAACCTCTAACGAATGTGTCTCATATATAATTTTATAGTAAGAAAATATACAAAATCCATTTTGCCTTTTAGTAGAAAGTTACAACAAATGTTCATTTTGAATAACAAGATGCTCTTCTTTGTTGCCTGAAGTTCTTAAAAAATTCTAAAGATTTTTTTAGTCATTTTTAACCAGTAAGACAAAAAGAAAAAGGAAGACACTCACGTTGGTACGTGCTGTCAAACTGTCGTCAGGATCTTGGATTTAATTTGGTAAATCTTGAAGAGACAGTAAAGCTGAGAATCTGATGAATGACCAAATTAATAGTTATAAAAATGTCGTTACTTTTCTAAATTCTTCAGCATCTAAACGTTTAAAAATGCGTTTCCTGTAAAAATCTCACAATTTACTAAAAGTATTATCGTATAGTAGCATAAAGTATTACTTTGCAAGAATATTCACATATAGATTTTTTCATCATAATTCAAATTAATAAATCACAAATCAAGTCTAACGACCTGACAAAGGAGCTGAGAGAAGCATCTGAACCTTCAGCTGATCATCTACTGTTGACTGAAACCTCATCAGAAATGTCAGAACGGTCAAGAAGCCATTCTTAAGGAAAGGAAACAGGAGGAAAGGCCGAGATGTGAAAACTACACAAGAACTGGACTGAAAATCAGAGACAGTAGGTCTGATGGAGAGATGGATTTAAATCACCATCAGTATGTACAGAGGTTATTTGATAGTTATGAACTGAATGGGACTGTGAATGGCTGTTGTGTGTGTCTGTGTGTTGGCCCTGTCACAGACTGGTGACTTGTCCAGGGTGCGCCCAGCCTTTGGAGCCTGTCCCAGCTATCACAGGGAGAGAGGCAGGGGACACCCTGGACTGACTGCAAATCTGCTGCAGACCTAACACATAATTATTCGAGGTGGGAATTTAATGCGTTAATTGTGATTCATTAATTTGAAAAAAATAACACGCTAAAACAAATAACGCATTTAATTGCACTTTGCATTTCAAGCAAAAGGGAACTTTTTTCGGTGCTTGGTTTCCTGGTATACCGATTACACTGATGCAGATCAGTATTACTACTGATGACAGTAGTGTCCATGCTGCCGGACATTACTGTGCCATCCACCTCTGCACGTGTCATTGGTCAAAGTCAAACTGAAAATGTTATCATGAAGAAAAAACACGACTACATTAAATGTCATTGATATTCTGGTCAGCTGTGAGTAGGTCAGTGTGACAGGTGACATTTGATGTCCATCACCATTAGCTGTACTGGCTTGTTTTAAGACACTGAACAGAGCAGGAAATTAATTCATCGGGTTCACTGATAGTGAACAATGTAATCTTCTAATGCACCCCACAGTGGGGAAACCTTCACCTTGACTCAGCTGGCAGCTGAGCAGAGGAACAAACGGCAAATGCAGCTGGATTTATACTGAAGACCTCAGTGGTGAAGGAGCAGCTGCAGGACATACAGGAAGTTATATCAGTTTGATTGCATGTGTTTGGAGTACCCGGAGAGAACCCACACAAACACGGGGAGAACATAAAACAGACAGATTCAAATATAAGTGCAAAATAAGTGTTTCACATATTTTGGTTGAACTCTAAAAATCTGCTCTTCATTTTGAATCTGCTTTAATGACATAAAAAGCAGACATTATGATGTCAGTCCATATATGTCTGAATGCTCACATACATTTACTTAAAAAATCTCAGAATATAACAACACTCAAGTCCATCATTCATGCTAACATAGATGAATTTGTACATTTATGTATTTAGTTACTGTGCAGCAGTCTTAGCTAATTATAGGCCAATCTCTAACCTTCCTTTCATATCAAAAATCCTTGAAAGAGTAGTTGTCAAACAGCTAACAGATCATCTGCAGAGAAATGGCTTATTTGAAGAGTTTCAGTCAGGTTTCAGAGCTCATCACAGCACAGAAACAGCTTTAGTGAAGGTTACAAATGATCTTCTTATGGCCTCTGACAGTGGACTCATCTCTGTGCTTGACCTGCTAGACCTTAGTGCAGCATTCGATACTGTCGACCATAATATCCTATTAGAGCGATTAGAACATGCTGTAGGTATTATAGGTACTGCACTGCAGTGGTTTGTATCATATCTATCTAATAGACTCCAATTTGTTCATGTAAATGGAGAGTCCTCTTCACACACTGAGGTTAATTATGGAGTTCCACAGGGTTCAGTGCTAGGACCAATTCTGTTTACATTATACATGCTTCCCTTAGGCAGTATCATTAGAAGACATAGCATACATTTTCACTGCTATGCTGATGACACCCAGCTCTATCTATCCATGAAGCCAGATAACACACACCAATTAGTTAAACTGCAGGAATGTCTTAAAGACATAAAGACCTGGATGGCCGCTAACTTTCTGCTTCTTAATTCAGATAAAACTGAGGTTATTGTACTCGGCCCTGAAAAGCCTAGAAATATGGTATCTAACCAGATTCTTACTCTGGATGGCATTACCTTGGCCTCCAGTTATACTGTGAGGAACCTTGGAGTCATTTTTAACCAAGACATGTCCTTCAATGCACATATTAAACAAATATGTAAGACTGCGTTCTTCCATTTGCGCAACATCTCTAAATTTAGAAATATCCTGTCTCAGAGTGATGCTGAAAAACTAGTTCATGCATTTATTACTTCCAGGCTGGACTACTGTAATTCATTATTATCAGGATGTCCTAAAAACTCGCTGAAAAGCCTTCAGCTAATCCAAAATGCTGCAGCAAGAGTCCTGACAGGGACTAGAAAGAGAGAGCATATTTCTCCTGTTTTGGCTTCCCTTCATTGGCTTCCTGTTAAATCCAGAATTGAATTCAAAATCCTGCTCCTCACATACAAGGTCTTAAATAATCAGGCCCCATCTTATCTTAATGACCTTGTAGTACCATATCACCCTATTAGAGCACTTCACTCTCGCTCTGCAGGCCTACTTGTTGTTCCTAGAGTATTTAAAAGTAGAATGGGAGGGAGAGCCTTCAGCTTTCAGGCCCCTCTTCTGTGGAACCAGCTTCCAGTTTGGATTCAGGAGACAGACACTATCTCTACTTTTAAGATTAAGCTTAAAACTTTCCTTTTTGCTAAAGCATATAGTTAGGGCTGGACCAGGTGACCCTGAATCCTCCCTTAGTTATGCTGCAATAGACATAGGCTGCCGGGGGATTCCCATGATGCATTGAGTTTTTCCTTTCCAGTCACCTTTCTCACTCACTATGTATTAACAGACCTCTCTGCATTGAATCATATCTGTTATTAACCTATGTCTCTCTTCCACAGCATGTCTTTTATCCTGTCTTCCTTCTCTCACCCCAACCGGTCGCAGCAGATGGCCGCCCCTCCCTGAGCCTGGTTCTGCCGGAGGTTTCTTCCTGTTAAAAGGGAGTTTTTCCTTCCCACTGTCACCAAAGTGCTTGCTCATAGGGGGTCATATGATTGTTGGGTTTTTCTCTGTACCTATGAAGCGCCTTGAGGCGACTTTTGTTGTGATTTGGTGCTTTATAAATAAAATTGAATTGAATTGAATTGCATTTTATTTCCTTAGAGTTTTATGTATTTACTACATATTTACTATTATGTATACATATACTTGTATATGTATTTATGTATGTATGTAGTATATACAGATATATACTACATACATAATATTGCATATATTTTATATTTTGAAAAGTAAACATTAATCTCTATATCTTGATTATAAAGTGATACATAGATTGCACATATTTACATGTGTTGACATATAGTTGCTTAAATTATTATAAATGTGACCCAAAAAATTTAATGAACTCAAACATTTGTTGGCAGGAAGGTCATTTAAAGTACATAATATATATATATATATATATATATATATATATATATATGTATATATATATATATATATATATATATATATATATATATATATATATATATATATATATATATATATATATATATATATATATATTAGGAAGATGGCCCCAACTGACCGAGTGCTCAGTGAATACCTCAGGCAGCAGAAACCCAAGAAAGAGGAGGGAGACGAGGAACCATCATGGAAGGACAGGCCCCTGCACGGTATGTACCACCGGCAGATAGAGGAGGTGGCTGATATCCAGAAATCCTACCAGTGGCTGGACAAAGCTGGACTGAAAGACAGCACAGAGGCACTAATCATGGCAGCACAAGAACAAGCTCTGAGCACAAGATCCATAGAGGCTGGGGTCTATCACACCAGGCAAGACCCCAGGTGCAGGCTGTGTAAAGATGCCCCAGAGACAATCCAGCACATAACAGCAGGGTGCAAGATGCTAGCAGGCAAGGCATACATGGAACGCCATAACCAAGTGGCCGGCATAGTGTACAGGAACATCTGTGCCGAGTATAACCTGGAAGTCCCGAGGTCAAAATGGGAGATGCCCCCAAGGGTGGTGGAGAATGACCGAGCTAAGATCCTGTGGGACTTCCAGATACAGACGGACAAAATGGTGGTGGTGGCTAACCAACTGGACATAGTGGTGGTAGACAAACAGAAGAAGACGGCCGTAGTGATCGATGTAGCGGTTCCGAATGACAGCAATATCAGGAAGAAGGAACACGAGAAGCTGGAGAAATACCAAGGGCTCAGAGAAGAGCTCGAGAGGATGTGGAGGGTGAAGGTAACGGTGGTCCCCGTGGTAATCGGAGCACTAGGTGCGGTGACTCCCAAGCTAGGCGAGTGGCTCCAGCAGATCCCAGGAACAACATCGGAGATCTCTGTCCAGAAGAGCGCAGTCCTGGGAACAGCTAAGATACTGCGCAGGACCCTCAAGCTCCCAGGCCTCTGGTAGAGGACCCGAGCTTGAAGGATAAACCGCCCGCAGGGGCGTGCTGGGTGTTTTTATATATATATATATATATATATATATATATATATATATATATATATATATATATATATATATATATTATATTATACATAAATTCATATATCCATAGGTTCCTCATCCTATTCATGTAGCCCCTTCCACCGGGGTTACTTGCGTAGTAGCATTCCAACAACGCCCTGTTTTCATCTCTTGCCCACCGATGCCTTCTTGTTCCAGTAGCCCACTTCTCGTCAGGGTGCCCTGGTTCCTCAACACCTGACGGGGACCTTGTTGAACCAGGCAACATCCGAGCCGGCATGCCTTCATATTTATCTGTCTCGCTCATGTCTGCGGTAGGCTCGCTTAGCATAGGGTAGGTCTAGCCATAGGACCCTTACTGGATACAGATGGGAATCGATCTTGCCAACCTCTGCTCCAAAGGCGTGTACCACTACGCTATCCAGCTGTGGAGGGTGAAAAGCCCAGTCCGATGAACAGCTAAGACACTGCACAGGCATGCAGAGCACAGGACCCTCAAGCTCCCAGGCCTCTGGTAGAGGACCTGAGCTTGAAGGATTGACCGCCCACAGGGGCGAGTGGGGAATTTTATATATATATGAAGAGGCTTACGGTACACACATTTACTTCCTTACATATGAACATGTTAAATAACGAACTTATTTACACCTTTATGTGCTTAAAATCACAATAATAGTACTTAAATATTGTAGTATAGTATTTCCTTCTTTACAGTTTTAAAAATTTTTCTAAAAATATTGTAAACATGTACTAAGTATATTTACTCCTTCATAAACATATAAATTCAGTATTTAGACACTTATTTGCTCATTAATGTTATTCACTTGGATTCTGACTGACTTAATTCTGGACACTGAAGCCAACATGACAGCAGAGAATCATAATCAATCTGACATGGAAACATCTTCTCCTCCTTCAACCTTTGCTCCTTGAGCTGAAAAGAGTGAAGTTTTATTATCTGCATGTAGCTGATGATTATAAAAAACGAAGCCCGGACGTGTCAGTGACTTCAATTAATGATTCGTGTCAGGAGGAGACAGGGCTTTTTTCTCTGCTGCTGAGATAAGAGTAAATCCTCCCGCCAATTATTCTCCACAGAGAAACAAATGCCTTTAAACTGCCACTTTTACTCAAAGCTTCTGGATGATCTTTAGAAAACAGAACAGAGATATTTAACTTGGATTCAGTGTAACTTGCATATCACGGATCTCATAAGATGAAACATGAGTTTGGAAGACAAGTCTTCCTGTAGATTCCCACATTTTACTGTCAGGAGCCGAAACCAGTGTGACCCTTTACAAAACTTCATGTCAAACTTGACCAAAAATGTGCATGCAGCGACCAGTCAAAAACTACAAAAACCCCCAAACAATTTGTAAATATTTCAAAGTTAAAATAATTTTACAAACTGGAATCTAAAGAAAGTTGCACAGCCATCACGTTTCTAATTTAAACACAACCTGCCAACACTTCCAGGAGCCGATGAACGTTGAAGGTTCACTGAAGAAGTCACCTGGTACCAGCATTAAAGTGGGGATGATATCCTTTTAATTTGGTAGACTTTCAGTTGTAGAACAAATAACCTGCTTCCTTGCTCCCTGAGGGGGGGGCTACAACCATACATGAGATAGTAACCTGCTGGATTAGTGTGTAATGGAATTAGGACATGAATGTAATGAACACATGAAACGCCTCCTAAAGTGGGACACATCCCAACTGGTGAAATGTTACGCTCAAATATAAATCCATGTCTACAGCAGAGACTTTCACTCTGCACGGATACAATTGAACTGAATCTTACTTTGTCTGATTGTGTTTGCTGCTGCGGTCTGACAAACGAATGAGATTGCTAAGGATCAACCTTAGCAATCAGATACATGTGTGAAAAGGAAAAGACTGCCTGAAAAAGGTGTTGTAGGAAAGAGATTAAATAAAGGGGAAGACGATGAACCGGATGATGAAGGAGAAGATGGGACTATTTATACACAGGAAACTGATAATAACACAAGACAAAGCTGGGGGCCAGAGGACAGGTGAAGGTGACTGAGGTGGGGGATGCGAGGCAGACAGAGGATGTCAAACTACTGCAAGACAAAAAAACCCCCCTTCAAGTCAAACACAAATGAAGATTTGAGACAAAGAAAGAGTGAAGGAACTAAAAAGAAATAACAAATGAAGCTCAATGAAAAGCAAGACTTTAAAACTTTAACACAAGATCCCATGAAGTTCACTCAACACTAGAACAACAGCTGAACAGTTTGCTCTCATTTTAGGGTCTTGAACATTTGCATCAAAAGATGGTAAATGGCCTGTATTTACTAGTCCCTAAGGACCCCAAAGCACTTTACACAACCAGTCATCCACCCATTCACACACTGGTGATGGCAGCTACATTGTAGCCACAGCCACCCTGGGGCGCACTGACAGAGGCGAGGGTGCCGGACACTGGCACCACCGGGCCCTCTGACCACCACCAGTAGGCAACGGGTGAAGTGTCTTGCCCAAGGACACAACGACCGAGACTGTCCAAGCTGGGGCTCGAACCGGCAACCTTCCGATTACAAGGCGAACTCCCAACTCTTGAGCCACGATCGCTCAAGATCACACGAGTGTCCAAAAAGCCCCACCTCCTTCTGACACTGAAGTCACGGACACATCAGACTGTTTTATAATCATCAGCTTCATACAGAAAATAAAGCTTCAGCTCCAGGAGCCAACGTTGAAGGAGGAGAAAATGTTTCTGGGTAAGACTGATGATGATTAACTGCTGTCATAAAATCGCACATAAGCGGTGGCATCAGATGGCATCAGATGGCCACCCCTCCCAGAGCCTGGTTCTCCCGGAGCCTAGTTCCTTCCTGTTAAAACTGAGTTCTTCTTTCCCATTGTTGCCAAGTGCTAGATAATAGGGGCCATCTGATTGTTAGAGTTTTCTCTGTGTTATAGTAGGTCTTTACCTTACAATATAAAACACCTTGAGGTATTCGCTGTTGTGATTTGGAGCCATATAAATGAAACTGAATTGAATTGAATGTCGGCAATGACATCTGACAGAAAGCCACATTTGAAGATGTGGAATCTCTGCGAGCTGTCAGACTTATGCCCTGACCCTTTGGAGGTAACCTGAAGTTCATTTTTAGGACTCTAACAGCTTGAAGTTAATTCCAACAAGCTGTTCCTGGATCAGCTACAACATTCAAATACAGCCCTGCATTAATGTTAGCATTGTTCTGTTTTTGTTTTGTTTTTTTTACTTTAAATATAATATTTTTTCATATTCCACTGAAGTGAAGTATCTGAGAACTTCCCTCTCACATAGATGATAGTATCTTAAAAAAGCTGTCATGCTCCTGGAGCGTTTCAAAGTATACATGTTTCTGCTCTCCGAGGCCCACCATCCTCGAGGACTTCTGCCATATTTCATGTCAGACTCCGTAAGTGATCCAGAACTGCAGAGTTCAGAATTTACGTCCACCAACATCCATTAAAGTGACAGTCTAAAGAATTTGAGGGTGGGAAAAAAAATCCTCTGTACGCTCTGTGGTCATTCAAAGAGGGTGCTGGAGCTGAGCTGGTCAGCGCTAATGAGCTCAGTAAATCTCAGTGGTATTTGCATGTCAGCTTGCAGCGACCCATTCATAACTAACAAATAGTGGAAAACATGCCAAGGTGGTCAGGAGTGGAGTCGTGCAGCAAGAGCTCCTCTTCTCAGACTTAGAAAACTGTCGTGGTAAAAACGTCCGAAAAGTAAGTATCTCAAATGTTTCGATGATGGCCCGCTAAGGTCACACCTAGGGACTGGACAGTGGCTCCTGGCAACCTCTGGCCACTATGGAAAAATGTGTGGTCCCCAAATATTTGGCAAGTGGTTAATGTCTGGCGCCAGGTACACGTGTGGTCACAAAGAGGGTGCAACTCCTAAAACCTTCTTGTTTCTGCGTTAGTTGGTAGCAGATTACTGCAGTCACCCATAGTTTACATGGCAGATGGTAACCTTTCTACCAGCTAACCTTTTCTAACCAACTTCTTGTGGAGTGATAGTGAAACCTGGAAAAGTGTGATGCAAACTGGAAACGTCTTCAGAGTAAAAGTCATGTCTTACTGTTGTAACCAATTTGGTTAAAAAGGTGCAACTTTTACTTTGAAGTTAAAGAGTTTCTATTTTTGGTTTGCATCGCACTTTTCGGGGCCTAACCCATTTTGTTCAGATGCTTTAATCACAAGAGTTACTGACTACTCTCTAGATCTGCATAACTGCAGCAATAACAGCAAGTGATTTCACAGTCACTGCAAGCAAATGCCAGCAACCAGTTGCCAACTAGGTGGGAATACACAGCTTTCCCTAGACGCCAGTGGTTGCCAGGGAGTCACCAGCCAGCCTCTAGACCCACATGACTGAGCCAATAACTAATATAGATAGTCAGGTTCAAGCTCTGACCTCTGAGCTGTGGTTTTCTCGCTAACCTTCATCGCATCTATGTTTCGACAGAAAAGTAGAGTTTTGATGTCAGTTGTTTGAGCCAATATGATTCCCTTTAACTTCAATGACTTCACAAAATGACAAAAATTACGTAAGAATTATTAATTAACTTTTATGATTAGGTTGACAAAAATTTAACTAATTTCTCTATGTGGGTTAATAGTAAGAGGACAATGAATCTCTGACACTGTTCAGTTCTCACACTTCCTCTCCACAAGTCATTAAAATAAAAGTCAAATAAAATGTTTCTTGGATAAGATTAATGACTAAATGGCATATTTGGAGCGTATAGTTTAAGAGCATCCAGACACCAGGGGGCGCTAAACAGAACTATCGTGATTTTTAGTTATTTTATATCCCAAAACATTTTCTTCATCCAGAATATAAATAAAACTTTGCAGAAGATGAGATTGTCTTGATCTGAAGCTCCTCAGGACAACTTGACCACCTGAGTTGAACTCTAAGGGTTGGAAATTTGTCAAATTAATGTGATATTATGTCACGACTGTAACCGTGACATGTGACTGTGTGGGATGACCTCATCACAGACATTCAGGAGTGTTTTGGAGTGTTTTGGAGCTGGTGGCCTGACAGATGTTCTGCAGTAACCTGATGAGCTGCCAGAGAATCCAGCGGAGAAGCACAGTGAGTTTAAAACATCCTCACAGTAACATGTGGAAAGAAGAAATCCAGGACTTATACGTATGAGTGTGTGTGAGTGTATCACACCAATGAGCTCACAGGATACAGGAAATGAGGTAGTGTCAGACTGAAGAGGTCGTCTGCAGGCAGCTGAAGTCGGGACTTCAGTATGAGTCAGAATATCAGGGCCTGAATAATGAGGTGAGCATGTGGGGAAGCACGGAGAAGAATTTAATGTTGGAAACACTGCTTCATAAAACAAAAAGGCCTTGTGAGTCCAGCCAGCTGCACTTTGTAATGCAGAGGATCCTTGTGCAGCTTCCACAGGGTGAGAAACCAAACAGAAATATTTACACTAGCCTCTAATAAATCGCTAATAATGCACTACTAAAATGCTAAAAAAGCAGTTAGTGTAAATATTTATGTTGGTTTACCTGCTCCAACACTGTACTTGCTATTACAGTGTTCTCCTTTTTGCTTCAGAGCTGCTTTAATGCTTCATGGCTCAGATTCATCAGGGTGCTGCAAATATTCCTCAGAGACTTTGGTCCATGTTAACATGATACCATCGTACAGTTGATCCAGACTTGTCAGCTACATAGCAACGATGAAAACCTCCCATTCCACCATGCACCAGTGATGCTCTAAGGATCGGATCCATGCATTCGTGCTGTTCACACCAAACTCTGACTCGACCATCGAGACTTGTCAGAGCAGTAAGCATTTTGCCATCTTACAGTGTCGCTTTTTGTTAGTCTGTGAGAATTATAGCCTCAGTTTCCTGTTCTTACTCACTGGTGTGATCTTCTGCTGGTGGCCTTATTGGCCTGGGAAAATCCCAGCAGATCAGCAATTTCTGAAACCAAGTCACTTAAATCACCTCTCTTCATCGTTCTTGTGCTCAGTTTGAACTTCAGCAGGTGGTCGTCACTCTTTCTCCACAGAACTAGGCAGAAATGATGTAAGCAGGAGGCTCATTAACTTAAAAACCTCAATATAATCTTCTTTATAACCAGAGAAGTCCCCCACATTAGAGAATGTGAGTTTAAAAGACTGTTTTTTGTCAATTTTGGAAAAATAAAGAATTTTACTATTAGCAAACGAGCATTTTTAAACCCATTAAACAAGTCTGAGCTGACCTGAGCCGGGCGTCAGAGGCATTTAGTCCTTTTGGTCAGTAGCGATTGTTTTTCTGCTCGTGGGCTATTTAATGCCCAAGAGGATGCTCCACACTGTGACCTTTTCACAGTTTAACAATTAAAATTAAACAAGAAAAGCATAAAATGTGTTGATATCACATAAGTGAGCCTGAAGGGCCGGGCTATTTATACTTTATCACATGACGTCAAATTGTCAGTTTCAAGATTCCCTGGAAGCACAGTTTTCCTTCATTAACCCCAAGCAGCTGGATCTGAATTTCATTTCTACATCATTCTCGGTATGAACATGTTTAGCACTTTAGGAAATGTCCTCAAGGAAAATGTAATCAGGAGTATTTTTTCCTATGGGGGGGGGGGGGGGGGTGTTCTGAGTGTTTCCTCTCTGCATGAGTCTGACCCTTTACATGTGACTTCACTTTGGAAAAACAGTTTTCACATTTTGGCAGCATAAGAAAAGGGAGCAGACTTCTGGGTGAGGGGACATGTAGTGTTTCTCCTGCTGTCAGAATTAGTCCAGGTTTCATCCCAGCTGCTGTTTGTATTTCTGAAGGACTCACGTGCTGTGTCTTCATCTCTGCTGCAAATCTGCTCTTTCCTTTTCATGTCAGCTCTTTTTTCATGTTCCCCTGCAGCTCCCTCAGGCTATTCCATGGGAAAAGAAACTTTTCCTGAGGCCCTGGGAGAAATCCAACTATTTTAGGAAAACACGTCACTGCTTTGAGCTGCAGCCCAGAAACTCTCCCTGATCCCCCCCCACACACACACAAACATGCACCCCTCCTCTGGACTTGTTGCACACGCAGTGTTTACCTTCCATGCTGTCACTGCTCTCTCATTATAATAATAATTATTGTTGTTGTTGTTGTTGTTATTGTTTCCTGTTTATTGTTGTTTCATGCACACACAGCACAGACTCGCAGGTCGTGCACAACTTGTGGATGGGGGAGCTGCTGTGGAAACGTCAGCGCGGGTTTGTGTGGAGCGGCTGCAGCGTGACATTGCAGAGCCTGTCTGTGTCTGCCCGTTCACGCCACCTGACAGGAGTGAGAGGGCGGGAGGAGGACGCATCACGGATCCACAGGTATTCGTTCGACTGCAAATTCTGAATGAAAAAGCGGATTTTTTTGCCTGAAATTTGAGCGTTTTGCATGAAAAGTCTCGCGCTCTTTGTCTCCACACGTCTTCGCTGTGACTGCATGCGTGCTGTTTCAAACGTGACATCACGTCAAGGAATACACGGCAGCCCCTGTGATAACCTTGAGCCCGCGCAGGACACAACAGGTTCGTTACGCACGCAAACTCTCAGAATCCCGCATCTCTGCGGTGTTCCCGGAGCTCTGTGCCCCTCTCGCGTTCAGCATGTGCGCGTGTTTGTTTCCCCCTCCGTGACGGAGCGTGCACACACACACGTCAGCTCGGGGAGGGCAAAGTCTGCTTAAAATGCTGCGAGTGTGACGGCTGAATCCAGAGCACAGCGCCGCGCGGACGGACAGGTGAGCGCGGGGGGCGCAGAAGGACACGCGGAGGCTCGGCGGAGGATCAGAGAGCCCCGAGGAGCGCGCGGGGATCATGACGGTGGTGCCCGCGGAGAACCTGGACGAGACCGTAGCGCTGGCCGCGCTGTCGGCACAGGACGCGTGCGAGCCGGAGCGCGCGGACAGCCAGGACTGCTGCGAACGCGTGGTCATCAACATCTCCGGGCTGCGCTTCGAGACGCAGCTGAAGACGCTCGCGCAGTTTCCCGCCACGCTGCTGGGAGACCCGCGGAAGAGGATGCGCTTCTTCGACCCGCTGAGGAACGAGTACTTCTTCGACCGGAACCGGCCCAGCTTCGACGCCATCCTCTACTACTACCAGTCCGGGGGCCGGCTCCGGAGACCCGTCAACGTGCCGGTGGACATCTTCATGGAGGAGATCAAGTTCTATGAGCTTGGAGAGGAGGTGATCGAGAATTTTAAGGATGACGAGGGCTTCATTAAGGAGGAGGAGCGCCCGCTGCCCGAGAACGAGTTTCAGCGGCAGGTCTGGCTCCTGTTCGAGTACCCAGAGAGCTCCGGACCCGCCAGGGGCATCGCCATCGTGTCGGTCCTGGTCATTCTCATCTCCATCGTGATCTTCTGCATGGAGACGTTACCGGAGTTCCGCGAGGAGGCCAGGACGTTTGACGAGCACCTGGCAGCGAACGGAACAGTGCGCGCAAAGAAACCGAACCCTTTCACGGACCCGTTCTTCATCGTAGAGACGCTTTGCATCATCTGGTTTTCATTTGAGCTGCTGGTTAGATTCCTCGCGTGCCCCAGCAAGGCCGCCTTCTTCAAGAACATCATGAACACCATCGACATCGTGGCCATCATGCCCTACTTCATCACGCTGGGACTGGAGCTCGCGGAGCACCAAGGGAACGGCCAGCAGGCCATGTCTCTGGCCATCCTCAGGGTCATCCGCCTGGTACGGGTTTTCCGCATCTTCAAACTGTCCAGACACTCCAAAGGACTGCAGATTCTCGGGAAGACGCTGCAGGCCAGCATGCGCGAGCTCGGACTGCTTATCTTCTTCCTCTTCATCGGAGTCATCCTCTTCTCCAGCGCTGTGTACTTCGCGGAGACCGACGACCCGCACTCGGGCTTCAGCAGCATCCCGGACGCGTTCTGGTGGGCTGTGGTCTCCATGACGACAGTGGGCTACGGGGACATGTGCCCGGTCACCATTGGGGGGAAGATCGTGGGCTCTTTGTGCGCTATCGCCGGCGTGCTGACCATCGCGCTGCCGGTCCCCGTCATCGTGTCCAACTTCAACTACTTCTACCACCGGGAGACGGAGCATGAGGAGCAGTTCCAGTACACGCACGTGACCTGCGGACAGCAACAGCCGGCTTTCGGAGAATTCAGGAAGAGCGACAGCAGGTCGAGCCTGTCCAAGTCCGAGTTTCTGGGCAGCGAGGACGCGGACTCCATTAAATACACCAACTGCAGCCCGCACAAAGCCCACAGCGGCAAACTCACCGACGTCTGAGCCGCAGCATCACGCGCTCTGCTGTGACTGCACACCGGAGAGCTCCTTTTTTCTGCCATCCAAGACTCACGGAGAGGACCCACGTTTACCCCCGAAACCGTCTTCCATCACGCGCGCCACGAGCGGACAAACATAAGCTTAGAAGTGATGAAAGAGCCAGCGGCAGCACTTTATCCAGACATTTGATTATTAACGTTTATGTAGTGGAGCTGGTGACACACACACACACACACACACACACACACACACACACACACACACACACACACACACACACACACACACACACACACACACACACACACACACACACACACACCTGTTAAAGCTCGGGGTGGATCAGATGATGCTTGTTGGAAAAAGCCGTTAATCTAAATTTAAAGTCCGTCCCTGACACCATGTTTGATCAGAATGTTCGTTATTACTAAAACAAACAAACAACAACAAACAGAAACAAACAATCAGGCTTCTGTGGGGAAAACTCCGAGCACGTGCTCCTTGTTATTGCCACGCAGACTGTGTGAGCGTTATGAAATCAACCTCAGTTTCTCCAATCCAACAGCACCGCTGTGTGGACGAGCCGAGGCCCTGCGTGTCTCTCTGTGGATGCAGTTTCTATAGCAACCTTCCAGACTTTTCTGTATTGTCTGCCACAGGAATGAAAACACGCGGGCTGAGACCGCATAGGCCACAAAACCACCATGTTGTGGAAAAGCCTCCATGTTGTCTGAATCCACCGCTGAACATTACCTGCACCCCACACAAAGTCATGGTTCACCTGCCATCAACACACACACACACACACACACACACACACACACACACACACACACACACACACACACACACACACAGTGATTCCGTTATTTTAGGCTTTAAAATGCTCACAAACTCCCCCAGCTTACATGAAGACGTTAAACTCTGTATTTTAGTTTAAAAAAAATCTAAGAATCTGAGAAGAGCCTCAAATCCTCGCCTTTAGCAGCTTATTAGAATAATATTAGCAATATTTTTGATGTTTTAGAGCTCAACCAATACTGATAAATATATATAATATACATAAAACTATTTAAGAAACAGTGACAGTATATCTGCTAACAATATTTTTGTGCTTTGGACAGCAGAAGAAAAAACACTTTACATTTGAAGCAAACATGAAAATACAGAGTGCGATTATTGTGTGGAAGCACCGTGCGGCCAAAATTCTTTTAGTTTCAAATCTAATTTTACATTTCAGTTTTTCATAAGTTGCTTGTAACATAAAAAGCTTAAACTGTGAAACCATCAGAATTATTTTAAAACATGACAAATGAAATCCACACAGAAAGAAAACTAAAATTTAATCGAGTGAAATTCTCATAAATATAAAACTCAAAGTCAGAAAACAAACAAAAATTTAAAAGTCAAATATTCGAGTTGAAGTTTTACTCACTTTTGTCACTTGATCAACTGTTATTACATATTGGCTGCATATGGCAGCGCGAAAAGGACAAAATTAATGTCAAATTTCACATCACAACTCATTGTTCAGATGATAAGGTTGAAATATCTGGCAAACTCTCTGATTTTATGTGATTTCTGTTCCCCACTCTAAATATAAATTAAAAAATATTTTCAAAAGGAAAAATTTTTAAGCACTTTCAAATTAATATCGAAGACTTGTTGATTAAAAAACATATACATACATATATATAAACATAAGCAACTTAATATATATTAACATATATATTAAGTTGCTTAATTTCAACACATAAAATTAAAGCCAAATGAAAACAAAAAATTAACTTGCATGAATGTAAAACAGCGATTAATACATTTTTATTACATTTTAGCACTTTAATGGAAATAATGTGACTGAAGCACAAAGAGTCACAATTTCATGGCTATTTCTTAAAATTTATTAAAAAATTATCAAAACTTGTGTTTCCAGTAAGGAAACTAAAATTAAAGGGGAATTTAAACCACATACACTGAGAAGCTTTTCAAAATAAAGTCTTTAGATGCAGCAAGATTGTAACGCCAGCTTCACATATGCAATTTAAATTATTTTGGCACCTTTTTTCTTCCATACCCTGTGATAACGGTATTAGGCTGATAGCCAATATGCTTACTGAGCAGACATGTGTCACAGGTAATTATTAAAGTCTGTGTTGGAGCCTGTGGGGTCCCAGTCGGAGATCAAGGACTCTCTGGATGTAAAAACAGCTCACCTGTACTCACCTGGACTCCAGGATGGACCATAAAATGGACCTGGAAACAAAAAAAGGAGTTTTTAAATGACCTGATGGAATAAAACAGAAAAGAAAAAAAAATATCCCAGGAGATGTTTTCACTGTGAACGTCTAATGGATTATTATCTGAGTGAAGGATGGATTCATGGACGGATGGACGATCAGACTCCAAACAAAGGTAAGAAGAAGTTCTCTCTCTCTCACACACACACACACACACACACACACACACACACACACACACACACACACACACACACACACACACACACCTGTCTGGTATTGGCTAGGCTGCTTTGAGGTATTCCTTGGAATCAGAAACAGGGTGCATTGTCTTATTTTGGCCACCCAGTGGCAGGAGAGCAAACCAAACAGAACCACCATATGTGGCTGTAAATGCTCCCTGTGCAGCTGCTCCTCCCTGACTGGGTCTTGTGTTTGCTGCTTTATAAGGCCACAGAATCTCCTCGGAGCTGCAGAGGTGATGATGACTCTGTATGGGTTTATTTCTTTAAGCAGAACTGACACTGCAAGTAAAATTTGCTGCTAAAACAGGGAGAGATGCCAGCTACTGATAATTAATACAGTTTTCCCAGCAATTATTCTGTAAAGACAAACAGAAGGAAATCTGCACAAAGACTGCAAAAAGTCTGAAGTAAAGAAAAACTATCATTCACAGGCAACGGCACCGTGAAGTATACAGAGATAAAACACAGTGTGCTTCGGATGTTGGTCAGGCTGCTCTTTAGGTTCAGTTTACACATTACACTGACTGCCTGCAGTCTTGTTACCTCCTCGTGGCTTTGAGTCAGAGCTCAAGAAGGAAACTGATCTTTGATTTAAAAATCATGACAAACAGATTCCAAACAGCCAGAAAATCATTTAATCTGACTTCAAAATGACTGCAGTCAGAGACAAAACGAGCATGAAAATGCAAAACACCAATAAAGACACACAAAAAACTCCAGAGTGACAACAACAGCCGCAAGGAGATAAAGAAATGACTCGAGTTTGATGACAAAGAAACACAAAATGATTTCAAGGAGATGTAAGGTAAAAACTGAGGACCAAGGGAAAAAACTACAAAACAATCATACGATACTTAAAACCTGCTCAGAATAAGTAAAAAAAAAAAACACATGTAGAATCACCACAAAAACAAAGAAGATTTTAGTTTACTTATTTTTTGTGTGTTAAAACAGAACACTGCATCACAGATCAGTGACAAACAGCACCACCATTATCCCTAAATACACTGAGAATTATTTAATGTGTACATCATGTAAATACAGGCAGTACAGGTAAGCTTAGTTTTACAAAAAAGAGTTTTTCTTTAAGTGTTCAATGTTGTCATCCTTATTTCAGTTATTCTGTGTTTGGATCTTGATTGCTGTGTATGTGTGTGTGCATGCATGTGCTGTCTCAGTAGTTACCAGGCCACCATGACTGAGACTAGGGATGGGTACCGGTGTCCGGTGCCATGATGGCACCGGTTCTGACATAAACGGTAGTAACCAGACCGAAAAGCAGCGCACATTTCGGTGCTTTATTTCGGTGCTTTTTTTTCCTGAGCTGTGATACACTTTAGATTCTAGCCAATAATTTTACGTTTCCGAGGATAGTAGGCGGGGCCAGGTACGTACGTTCTTTTAGAGCAGAGCTACAGATTAAAAATGCCCAAGGCGAAGCGGTCAAAGTCTGGCTGTACTTCACAGCAAAATATGCAAACTCAGCAGCCTGCAACAAGTGCTTTAAGCTGATACTGTGATACTGTCAAAGGAGGTAACACCTCGAATCCGATGAAACACCTGGCGACGCATAGCGTTTTTTTTTTTAAAAGCCGTGAAATGCGCCGTATTTGATAGCTTGCTGCGAGACCTCACACCGAGCACATCTACTGCGGGTGGGTTGCCTGTTATCTGACCCGGAGTTAGCAATATCCCCCAAAAACCCCGAAGAGGAGAGTCCTGGCCCCTAGCCCTGCCAGTGTAGCAGAAATGATGAGGATGATGATGCAGCAGCAGCCGTTCTTCTCTGCGTGAGTAGCTTAATGTTCGTGTGTAATTTACGTTGAGTAGGCTAACCACGTTATTACAATAATGCATGTAAGGTTTACTAGCAAACATCATCATAGCTACATGCGGCTGTCTTCTTGTTTGATGGCAGATCCTCCCTTCACCCTGGCCAAAAAGGCTAAAATGACCAAAGAAAAAGTGGAAAACAGTTAAACATGAGAGGTTTTGGATAAAGTTTGTGTTTTTTCCATTGATTAAGCACTGCTTGCAGCCAAGAGTGATACCATATATGCCCTATAGCTGCAGAAAAGGCTAACATTGTTATCTTTTTACAAAAAACCAGCTGAACATGAGAGGTTTTTGGACCAATTTTGTGCTCTCCATTCTTTAAGCACCGGTTTGAGCACCGGCACCGTTTCAAAAGTACCGATTTGGCACCGGTATCGGATAAAACCTAAACGATACCCATCCCTAACTGAGACTGTTGTTCCAACTGGATAACAGCAGGGTTCCTGGGACAGTGTGAGTAATGGGGCACAAACAGTTGCATCTCTGCAGTTAAATGCATAATGTAAATGTTGAGTTTAATTTCTGAGAAGAATCTACAATTTAGGTTAGGTTTAGGTTTTATGAAGTGCTTTTAACTTAAAATTTGACCTTTTTCAACACTGATCTACTCTTAGGTTCATCCTTCTTCGGAGCTGTACACTGTAAAGCTGGTGTTACTCACCATCAAGTTAACATTACTATTTTTAGGAAAATAATTAGCATAATTCAAATTCAAGTAGAGCCAGCTTATCATGTTTTACAGTGACATGGGCTGATGGTTTTGTCATAATTAGTTAGTTATGGTGGATGAAATGCACAGAATGGGCGTTTTGTTGGGTGATGATGTAATGAATGTCACAGATATCTGAGCAGAGCATGTAGTGTAAAAACAAACTCCAGTGTATTCCAAGTCAGCAGATTTTTAGCTCGTCCAGTTGAAGGAGTGATGGGCTCCCAGGGATCACTCCTCTGGTCAGAATTTAATCAAACATACACACGAGGATCGGCTAAACTATAATCAAGGTCAATGTCAAGGTCAAATCAGTCTT
Source organism: Rhamphochromis longiceps (assembly GCF_057381845.1). Classification (NCBI taxonomy): domain Eukaryota; kingdom Metazoa; phylum Chordata; class Actinopteri; order Cichliformes; family Cichlidae; genus Rhamphochromis; species Rhamphochromis longiceps. The sequence goes on along the minus strand of NC_140573.1, from coordinate 19,235,969 downwards.
ACTATTTATTTTAATTCTCGTTTGTTTGTGCAAAACAACCAATCAATGACAAGAAAACCTTAAATGAAAATGTGCTTCACAGAAACCTGTGATGGATCTTCAGCCCAATGAGCTCCTTGGTCCTGATGTTTTGCTTGGAATAAAAGATGTTTTAAGGTCTTTTTAGAGACTTTATGACAGCAACCAGAAAATGCACTACACCCATGAAGAGGCTGATCTTAAGTTCAGTTTGCTTTAACCTTTGAACTTCAAACAGGGGATGCGTGAACCATCAAGGTTGGTGTTTAGATTCAGTTCATGTCCAACTCTTTATTACTAACTAACACTTCATAGACTCTTCTGCCTTTTTGCAACTCCCAAACAGATTTTAACAGGAAAGAGAGAGCATATTTCTCCTATACTGGCTTCTCTTCATTGGCTCCCTGTTAAATCCATCACTGAGTTTTTCTATATAAAGTCCTAAATCATCAGGCCACTCTTATCTAAACCTCCTGAGACTCTGGAGCTTCACATTGAGGCTTTCCTGCACCTTCATTCAGCTCAGCTGTGTGTTTTACATCTTCATATGAGAACATAATTAAAAAAGAAAGTATGTAACAACTTCCTGTTTAAGGATAAAGATGAGTTTTCATACTCGTCAGATCCAACTAATCCCAAATATCCAGGAGAAAATAAGAATGCCAACGTTTTTACAGCAGAAAAGTTTCAAACTACAAAATGAGGAGAGATGCAATTTATCCTGCTGCTGTCCATCTGTGTCTGTTTTGATCAATCCTGGACTTCACTTCATGGTTTGAGGTCATAAACAGGCTGCAAAGCCAACATCACGCAGCACCTCTGTCGGCCTGCAGGTGGCAGCAACTGCTGCTCCCTGCAGTTGTTTGGACACCGCTGGACCTTCAGTGCATCCAAAACAGACTCACTTTAATCAGACCTCATTCACATTTAATAAATCTGTAATTTAATATACACAAAGGCATCGATGAGAGACCTGTGACGGCAGGAAACATTAAAACCAGTTTATATCAGCACTTTATTACATTTAAGGAGGTCCTGCTTAATGCAGATTTTCCTTGTATTTCATCATTGTAACTTGCCAGTGTCCTCTCAGATTACTGATGAGAGGTTAGTTTTATTAGCTGCCCTCTGGATCATCAGTCCTGGACTTTTTTCCATGGCTGTTCAGATCATTTCCATGTAAGTCAGGATGCTGAAATGTAGTCTCACAGAGACAAACAGCTGGTCCGATCAGTTGTTTTCAGAACCTATAAGTCGACTGAGTCCTTATGAAATGTTTTCTCAGTTTTATTTGCAGACTGGACATACTCGAGCGCTGCCTACAGTTTCTAAGACCTAACGAGCTCACAGACAGAGTACGGGGATGCTGTGATTCAGGGATGTGTCCTGTAAATAAAAGCAGCTCACAACAGGCCTTTCTTATTTAAAGCCGACCTGTTTGCAGCGTGTTGTGTGACCGGTTCACTGTTACGTAACGCAGCGTGTCACACGGAGAGCCGGAGAAATGACAGCTATAACAAGCATCGCGCTAACTAACTGCTTCTCCCTGGGGAGCGTTTTTGGTTAGATTCCCTTCTTGTGACCTCACCCCTTCCTCCTCCTCCTCCCTCTACATGTCCTCTCTGAACATATGCATGCAGCCGGTGCAGGCGGAGGTAAACAGGTTTCCCCTTGGATGACACGGACGGGGCAGAGTTACACTCTGACAGCTATTGTTAGCGTCTTTGTCAGCGCTGAGGGAATCTGTCCCGAAGCCTCGAGTGGCCTACAGCGAGCTACAACACCACCACCACCACCCAGCCCACTCCTTTTTCCACTTCACGACAGACAAACAGGCAAAAGCAGCAACACTGAGGTAATGATGGAGGGAGGACAGCAGGAGTGAGAGGACGAGACAGAGGAGATTCGTGCTGACAGCCAAACCAGAAAAACAAAAAAACCCAGTAACGGAGATTAGCATGATTGGAAGAGGTATACAGCAGATGTTTCGGGCCTTGAATCCAGTTCATGTACAGAGCACTGCTAAAGACGTTTTCTCAGAAAAAGAGCAAAAAAAAAAAGCCAAAAGAATTCAAATTAAAGTCACTTGTTATAGTTTTTTTTATCATTGATTTTAAAAACATTGTTTCTATCATCAAAGGTTAGATTTAGATGAAGTGTTCATGTTGTCCTGTCTGCTTCCCCTCACCCCAGACAGTTTCGGCAGATTTCTATTTCAATTCAATTCAGTTTTATTTATCCAACACCAAATCATAACAACAACAACAACAGTTATATTGTATTGTAAGGTAGCACCTACAATAAAGATGGCCACCCCTCCGTGAGCCTGGTTCTGCTAGAAGTTTCTTCTTGTTAAAGGGAGTTTTTCCTTCCCACTGTCACCAAGCTTGTTCATAGGAGATCATCTGCTTGTTTCTCTGTAATGTTGTTGGCTTTTTAGCTTACAATATAAATGTATTCCTATTGAAATATGTCAGTTTGCATCAAGCTCACTGTCAGGTAAAAATACAGTGAACATGAACTAAGATATTTTTCACGATTATCGAATTTATTATTTGAGACCTAAGTCAGTGTGAACATGATGAGTTAAAAGTGTAACTAATGAAATCACAGCACACAGAGCACAGCCGTCCGCAACCATGTAAGGAAAAAAAGCAACAACAGCAACAATAATAATAATAGTAAAGCTGTAGCTTTACCACTGCTTTGGTTAAAAAACACGGAACTGAATCTGCTGAAAAACTATGACTCCTGCTGCTGGAAAAAAAGAAATAATATACCATGTTGTGGTCTAAACTGCTTTTTGGGCATGAATGCTGCGTTCAGAATAACCTGAGGGCTGCTGCCTGAAAAATGTGAATGACCGGAAGGCTTGAACATGTATTTTTCCACCAAGAAATAGTTAAATAAAAAAAAAACATGTGAAAGAGCTTGTTTGGCTGATAAAAGAGTAGAGTGATTGATGCTGTTTTACGCAACAGCTGTAAATCAATCAAATCGGTGAAACAGAAAAAAATAGAAGCAGTAAAGAGTCCTCGATCTCCGGAGACTCTGTTTACAAAAAGGTGTCTGTCGCCCAGTGATATTTGACACGTTCATTCAGGTGGAAGGTCGGTGTTATTTAAAGGCCTTACGTCACGCACGCTTGATGGATTACCGACACGAGGCCTTAAACTATCCAGAGCTCGGCAGCTGCTGAGCTCTGGGTGCCACGGTGACACAACACAACATCCACATAACCCCACACCGATCTGATTCAACACTGTTTGTATTCCTGCTGTCATTCAGACATCAACCTCAGCTGCCTGCAGCGCCCCCTGTAGTCCGTTTACATTTGACACAAGAGGCTCCTGAAAACTTCACCCACCAAATAAAGACGACACAAACTCACTCACTCTGTTCTGCTAATGTCCACCATATTCCGCTCAGTACAAGTGTAGCAGGTTGCTTTTTATCTTATTGATCTGTCTATTCAAGTTCTATAGCCCAGTGATCACTACACTCAGTTGTTCATTTGCACAGTGGCTTCAAAATTGTTACATTCCCCTAAAAGGGTCCAGGCGATGAGGGGGGGGAAGTAACAAAAAGTGTCCGGGTCAGGAAAAGGAGACAGAGGCAAAATGGTTAAAGTTTCTATTAAAACTAACTAAAAGAGACGGACAAGCCGCTATCACCATTTAAAGGAACAAACAAAACTCAAGTGCTGGTCAATAAAGTACAAAATAAGTCAAAAAGAGAGCAGCTCACTAGATACAAGTCCCAGACACACAGCTCACTAACTACACACACACACAGACAGACAGACAGACAGACAGACAGTCAGTGAGTGAGTGAGTGAGTGAGTGAGTGAGTGAGTTCGGTCGTAATGCGAGCTGTAACCACTCGCATGGCACTCTGGCCCAGAGCTCACCTTTCCCTGGGCTTAAATGTCTTTAATTACTGACGAGAGTCAGCTGCACAAAAGGGAAAGGTGGCACCTCAGGCAGAAGAGGTAGTGGGACATGCCCACACAGGCACCTTCAGGAGGAGGCCCTGCTAGGGCCGTAGCAAAATGCATAAATAACTGCCCGCTGGCTTCAGCCTAGATGGCTGCAGTCGTGAGACCTGGGGATCTCTGAAGCTCCTGAGACTCTGATGTCTTTGATTTTTCTGATATTTCCTCAGAGTTTGTTTGTGATACTTTGAGCATGAAACACTTTAAGGAACCTCCCTCAAAAGGGCCTCAAACTCACTTTCAGCTCTGCTAAAAGCACCAGCTGACCTTTTGATATAGTAAACATATAACCTGAAGTACCACGAGAACACAGGCTTGATGACGATTAATGAAAATTGATCTTGTGTAATTTGTTTCTACTTTTAGTTGAAATCTGTCATCCATGTGGTTCTGTGATGTCTACCAGGGGAAGTACTGAGCAGTAAAAAGTGAAGTGAGCTGGAATTCAGACAGAGAACATGTGCCACAGGTCTTCAGACAGGGGTGGGACAGCTTTAAAAAGGGTACATCACCCCTTCTGGTTGGATAACGTACTATTTAAAGGCTGATGAGAATATATAAGACACATATGATCATCCTAACTGTTGTGAACAGACATGCTAGTACATGCTAAGTAATAAAAAGGCTCAGGTTTTGTTTGGGCATTTTTAATCAGTTGTGCTTCACTGTATGCTTTCCTCACACTATAAACTTTAATATGAGCAGGAGATTGGGCTCTGTGTGCGTGCGTGTGTCATCTAGGACAGGTTAGGATTATATTAGTGCCACATATGTTGCATTAGAAAGGTTCAGAGTTAATGCTGGGTGAAGTCTGAGTTAGATTTCACTGAGAAATGGGTCAGAGTCAGGTCAGAGTTGGGACAGGACTGCAGTGAGTTCAGACTCAGACCTGTTACAAACTCCTCAGCTGCAGGAATGAAAATAAAGCTTTCTGATCAGACTGAACTCGTAGCAGAGCTCTCATGGTGCAGATATCAAATGAGACTTATTTCAAACCCTTTACAAACTCAAACCCTTCCGGTGTTCCTGCTTCATGCAGCCAGCTGCTCCGAAATAACCATACAGTTGTGAATGAGGGCAGACAGGCCCCTCTTTCTCATGGATGCAGCCATGCATAATTATTCTCACCATTATGAAGATAAAGTTGTTGTAAATATGGTGGGTGCTCGTCAGTGATGGAGATGATGTGAGTTTGTGAACTTTATGAAAACTAACTAAAAATCAAAGAGTTGACACCAACAGGAAGTCAGACAGAGAGCGAGGGAGCTAACAGGCCGAGTGGCTTTAATCTGCCTCTCCAGACCAGGTGTGCCAATCAGCTGACTGCTTAGCACTGCAATGCTACATTCAAGGATACCTAGAAAAACAGAGCTTTTAGAGGCTGTGCATTACCATACTGCACACCAACTTCAAATCAAATCATTCACTGTCTGGATAACTCTGCCTATGCAGCGCAAGAGAGAAGGCAACGTTTTACACGATAACACATCACATGCAGTGATGAGACATCAGGGTCACCCCTAATTATCTGATTTGAAGGCTGATGCCTTTGAAATCTTGCTAGTTTTCTTTCTGTGATATTGATTACGATTTGATTCCTCACCACTTCCTCTTCCTGGATAACAACCTATTTTTAGTGATGGCTTTGTGGAAAATGTGCAGCCATGCTTAAAGATGCCAGCTGATAATACCTTGCAGAATCTGCTGGGGTGAAGTGAAGCTCAACAAAACACAGGGAGCAGTTTCAGTGGATTCATTTATGAATTCCATGCAATCCACAGCTGGTTCAGCCACTGCTCTTCATGCTCCAGCTCACAGGCTGCTCGCTTGTCCTGGTTCCACTCATCACTTCCTGTCTGGACAAGCTTTTTCTTTTTTTTAAAATTTCTCACCAGTGTCCCGGGATCAGTGTGGCCCAGGCTGCAGGTCTTTGTAATGTCCTGGGCCCCCTGGGTGTAAAATCTCAGTGGGCCACAGCCTATCACAATGCAGCGTGTTGCAGGTTTTTTATTTTTATTTGGTTATTTAAAGTTTTTCATAATCATAATGATATCATATCCTGGGGTGGAACAAATAAATCAGTCATACACACATAATGTACTGCAAAAAGCATCAGATCTAAAACTAACCTCTCATGCTTTTAGCCCTCAGTAAAACTGAACTAAACTTAATGAACTTACAAAACTGAACTTACAAAAAAAGATAACTAGATCCAATATTCAGTTCAAATCAGACTGATAAACAGATAAAGCAAAGTTTTGTCATGAACTGTGAAATGGTGACATACACAGCGGTGTCCTCTGTTAGCTCTCGTTATCTCTGGGTGAATCTTGTCTCCTGTCCTTTGAGTTTTATCCAGAGAAGAAGTCACAACCTACAGCATCAGTGTCTAACAGACAAGTTCACCTTCAGATCAAAGATCTATTGTCCTCCTTCAGCAGCAAACACAAACACCTGCATTACACTGTGTTATCCCAATAACCTGTGCTGCTCTTTGTGTTGGCAATCACTCACATGAATTTTCTGTGTTGTAGTTTGTAAAAACGTGCATTGTCAGCTGATGACCTGCAGAGCTTTCTACTCACATCAGCTTTGTAAATCAAACCCTTCAATGGTGTAAAAAACTGGCATTTTAGATGATTTTATATAAACATTTAATAAGTGCGGCTTTTGTCTGTCCGATTACTTTTTTCAAGTAACGAGTAAAGTAAGGGATTACTATTGCAAAAATGGTAATTAGATTACCGTTACTTTCCCGTAGGAACGCTGCGTTACTGCGTTACTAAAACTGTGATTTTTTGTGAGAATGTCTCATGACAGTAACGTAAGCAAGTGCGACGTTAGTGACAACAGCTGTGTGCAGATCAACAATGGATAATATATTGAGTGCGGGAGAGAGTATGAGCGTGCAGCGTTTAAAGCGTGAAAGTAGTGACCTTACTTTAAGTTTGATTCCATAAAAAGTGACAAATACATTAGTGTCCGCTGTGCGTGGGAAGAAAACTTCTTTTTACAGCGAAAAAAACCCCCTAAACTTCCAAGCAAACACCGAGTGCACTACGACATAATGGGAAATTCACAGAGAAACTCGCGGATTCTTCCACTGACCGCCGCGGCACACCTGCACCAGAGTAAACATCCGCCTACCCTGCTCCTGCTTTACAGGTGAAAATAGAGCAAAAGGACCGCTGAGTCTTTGACTTTATTTATTTTCTGCTGTGTTTTACTTGCATCTATTTGAAAGAGTGAGTGTAAACACACACACACAAAAAAAAATTATGTGCTGGAATGTGCAGAAAATAGGTTTAAATATTAAACAAATTTCTTCCAGTCAGAGAATGTTGCATATAATTAAATTTTTGCTTGATGCATAAAGTTAAAAGATTAAAACTAATAAAACAAGTTTTAAAAAGGGACTTTTCCATTTGATTACATTTTGTATGATGGATTATGTAGAAAAAGTAGAATTGGGCTGAAAGCTCTATCGCTTTATCACCTATTCAGGTTGTAAATTGTGTTTTTAAGAAGTAACTAAGTAACTAAGTAATTAACTACTTTTGAAAATAACAATCAGTAAAGTAACGGGATTACTTTTTTGGGGAAGTAATCAGTAATTAGTTACTGATTACTTTTTTCAAGTAACTTGACCAACACTGGTTAGAATAACTGACGAAGAAAACTAAGGGATCCAGGATTGAACCCTGTGGGATGCCACATGCTTGGTGAGGATAAGTATGATGAAAAGACTCTGAATTAGGGTCACTTGTTGTTAAGGGCAGTTCAAAAGTGCAACCAAATCAATTTTATGCCCACTCCAATCTGTGCTTTGTTCTGTGACCCTGAGTGTGGTGGATCTATCACTGCAGCATTTTAACGTCTGTGACGGAGAGCAGCAGAAACCAGCGTTGGTACCCTGGATGTGTTTTCTTCAAAAAGTGTATTCTGGGTTAACTTTGAAGACTCATATCAGTATGTGGGATAAGTGACTGATCACTTAAGTGATCATGTAAGGTGTTTGGTTTTGCATTTGATTTATTTTAGTGGCATTTTTACATTGTTAACTACTTTGTGCAGCATTGACTTTTTGGAAATGTGCTATATAAATAAACTTGACCTTGATCACAGATCTATATTTCTCTTACATTTAGAGACTAGTACCATCTGCTAAAAGTGAAAAAAAGCTGGACAAACAAAGGTGACTTAAACAGAGCTAAATCTGGAGGTATTCATGGCCTGAAATGCTGAAAGCATTCATAGTATGAAGGTCAATTTTGCACGGCTTTATCGATGTGATTTTACCCTTCAAAATATTTCCAGCAGCGTGCAGTAAATGTCAAGCAAAATACACGGTGTCAGATTTGTAATTTCTCTCCTCACAATAAAGAATCTTATCCAATTAAGAAACATTTATTCACTAACTTCACCTTGTCTTTCATGCTACTGTGAATCCTGCAGTTTCATTGTTGGAGTCTTTCTAAGAACATATGTTCATATATGTTATTTTTGTGAATTTAATTTAGCTGTTTCAGACAAGTGAGTCATTTCAGGGGCATGAATGTTTAATTTAAGTGGATGTTTGAGTAATTCGAGGGTACAAATGACCAGACTGAGAGGACGGAGGAGGAACTATTCATTTAAAGGGTAAATTTCTCAAAAGCTCCCACCACCAACTCATCAGAATCTTTTAAATGTGTGTGATATCTGTAAGACCACATCTGACAGAGCGGGGCTGAACGTGAGCTCCTTTAACTCAAAGAAGGGCAAGTTCAGGACAAAGTGTTTTTTTCTTCTTGTGCCATAATCATCCTATAATGACCAGGCCAGTGGAAGACTTCTGTCAGTCAGGTTTTGGTGTAAGTGTAACTCAGTGTTTGGAGTCACCAAAGAATAAACACGAAGTGATAGCTGCTTTCTGTCCTGTCCTTGGCTGCCTCAGCATGTGACTGTTTGTGGTGATGGAGGCAGGTCTGGAGTGAGAACATGAGTCTGATCACACTTCAGCTCTGAGCCTTAAATCTGTCAGCTTCAGGTGGAAATCAATGAAATTAACAAATTCAGGCAATGCAAAAACAAACAAAGAGACTGTTTTAATATTTGCTGGGAAAACATATTTGTGGTCAGTTGTCACGTCTAAAAATCTATTTCCATACAATCTTAATTTTGACCTCATGTTTCTGTGTTCTGCTGTAATAAGGTGATAATGTATTCATATCAAACGCCTTCTTTAAAGGTACTTGCTGTAGTTGCCCTCATGCAGACAAAAACTCTCACCACCAGAGGGCAGCACTTCACCTGTGGGTGTGATGAAGTGTTTTTGGATCTTAAATGTTTCTTTGGACTTACATTTCTTGGTGGAAAACCATTTTAAATAAAACTGTGTTATGTGAACGTCGCTGGAGAGATAATCTAATCCTGCTGGATTTACCTTCAGTGTTTTTCTCTGTTTTCAGGGGAAGAACGATGAGCCTCGTCCAGCTGACAGAGTCCGACAACTGCTGCCATCACCGCTCTTCTCCATCCTCTGATGAAAGTGAAATAAAACAAATTGTGGATGAGACGCCCTCCCATCACAGGAGGACGACCTGATTTTTTTTTTCAAAGAGCAAAGCTAAAGACTCTGAGGTACGAGGCAAATGTTACTTGAATCCTGCTTCATATATTTGCTTCTTGTCCTCTGGCTGATGGAGGCCTCCATATAATCACGAGTAGATGCTCTGTGGGGAGATGCTCCTCCTGCTGTAGAGAAAAAGACCATTTACGTCCTTTCTGTGCGTTGCATATCATATTCAAACCAAAACATATTATTGCATGCTTGGAAAGTAGAGCATGTGAAGAGAAGAGAACGCGTCCGACTGAACCCAGCACTCTGACAAACGGGAACAACAACATCAGCCGCTCATTGATATTCTGAAATGATTCTGTTCTAATGATGAACTTAGTTGCTAAATCTCTATTTTTTAAAGTATCATACTGTATATGTTTTATATGGAGAGGATTTGGTTCACTTGGTGAATTATTTTGTAGATTTTTAACATTTTTGCTAATGTGTTTGGATTTTCTTTAGTTCGTTTTTTTTGCCTTGGTACAAACAAAGCAGCTCTAGCTCCAGGGGGCAGCTCCGGTGAAGACGTCTGCTCCCTTTGAGAGGAATGTTTGTGCAGGAAACGAGGGTTCCAAAAAGAGACAGCTTAATGCATTTATCACTGAATGTTTCTGTGTGTGGGTTCCTGATCAGAATGCTGTATATCTGTTATGCCGAGAACATCTACCTCAGTGTCTGCTCATTACCAACAGAAGCTTTAACACCCGTGTCCCTGCATCAGCTCTCATTAGGCATCTAATTACTTGGTGCAACTAAACCCAAACGCTCTCCAAACTGCCATTTAAAATCTTGGAGGGAAAAAAGCAACACATTAAATAGTGTGAAATATGGAATATCTGTATGAAGCCGATCCTGACCTTGGATTTAAATATCAGAATTATGCAGTCTGCGTAAAACAGCTTAGAGCCTTGTTTTTGCACATTTTGTTAATTTATTTGTGAAGTTGGATGTGCTCGTGAGCGTATGTGACTGCTTCTGGATGTATTTAAAGGGCAATAAATGAACTGCAGGGTGGAACCAGTCTGGAACCAGAAAGGAGTCCAGTCCAGCAGGTTTTATGGGTACAGACCTGAGGCTGCAGGGTTTAAACTGGACTCTAGTTTTCCTCAGAATCAGATGCGAACATCAGCGTCTCAGTTTTGGGTAAAAACAGCAGAGAAATGAATCTCAGTTTCCATCTGAAGCTGTTTTTAGTGGCTGTTGAGCTCATTTGCTTCAGGGTGCTGATGTCTTCTTTGCTTAATCAAAGGAATTCCAAAGAAGCTGCTCAGCTGAAGGAATGGGCCATGTTCAGATGTCACTGAGTGAGCTAAACTGTGACTTTCTTAACTGCCTATATGCGAATTTCTGCGTATTGTTGCATGACGATGATTTATTCTGCTCATTTCCAGGTCTTTGTTTTTTATCATATGACTCCCCTGCAGCAGCTTTGCATGATCCACAGTTCAGAATAATCCTTCTGTGTCTCACACTGGGCCCCACAGTTCATCCTGTCTGGAACAAGCTGATTTAGCCCCTGTCTCTTTAAGACTTCCTCCCTAATTGTTCACTTCTGATTGGCCAAACTGAGGGGCAGCACGTGTGCTCTTTAAAGTTTTTTTTTTTTTTTTTTGCCCAAATCATTAAATTTATTCATGTTTATGGTGGTCCAGATGTCCATGTTCTGTCTTGTGTCTGTGACTAGGTTCTCTTTAAATCATTCTGTTTGGATGGTTTGCACCGCCGTCACTTTCTGGTCTTACAGCTGCTTCATGTGAAGCAAAAATCCTCCACCCAGTGCTCATCGCTGGAGAAGGAGCAGCTGCAAAGGCTGAAGTTTTTGAAGGGTGTGTCTACTCTGTGGGCTTGTCAGGTACAAGTTCTGACTCCACAGGTGTGTCACAGCTGATCATTTACAACTCAGCTTTTTGACTTTGGCTCATTTCTCTCTGTTTTCTGGCTCTGCGGAAGATGTGAGGTCATAATGTTTTCTGACATATTGGACTTTTGCTGGTCATGCAGCTGCGTCCACTCTGCAGTTTTGTCTCGTTGTAATTCTGCTTTGCTTAACATAAAAACAGCCGAGGGAGGTTTGTGTGTGACGGAGGCACTGATGAGCAGGGACTGGGCATTAGTTATGATGATTAATGTGTTCTGCATACTCTGCGTGCAATAATAACAGAGTGAATGCAGCCACGACTGAAGAGAAGTCAGTCTGGTCCAAGCGCCACATGTTTAACCATCATTGAGATTCACCACATCGTCCGTTGTGTTCATACTTCATCTTCAGGTTTCAGTTCAGGCTCGTCACCGAAGCTTTTGTCATGCAACAAGAAAAAAAAGCAATAGTGATTTCTCTGTTCTCGGAACTTCAGCGTGGAAGTGTTCTGATTTCTGTTTCTCTGCTTTTGTTTCTTTCCACGTATCGATGCCATTTCTTTTTTTGACAAACTTTAATTGTGATCTATTTTTGATAAAATAAATCTTTAATTCTGATCGATCTCCATGTGTTTCCCATGAATGCACATGCAGATGTGTCACTTTCTGTTGAGTGTGAGTGTGTTTGTGTGCCATCAACATCAGCAGAGGTGCTGGGGTTGGATTTAAGGTTTGTTCAGGTCATTGTTTGATTTACCTTCCTCATGCTGTGGCTCCTCATGGTCTCCTGAAGCAGCTGATGATGAAAGCATTAGTGAAAGGAAATAAGAATTCTAGAAGGAAACTGATTTGTAAAAACTGAAAACCTGATAGAGTCTTTTCTTGTTCTTATCTCCTACAGAAGTTCAGAGAAATGCCACTCAGTGTTCCTGTTGTAAAGCATGATAACTAAAATCTTAAGATCATTTTATGGACTTTATTTTTAATTAAACGCACCATCTCCTTCACATGAACCTGCAACACCAAATGCATTAAAACAAGCGCTAATTTAAATATTTTAGCAAACGTCGGATTTGTTGAATTGTCTTTCAGTCAGTTAAAAAGATTAAAGTTGATTTAAGTTTCATCCAACCTGCAGTATTTCTGTTAACGTAGCATAGACATATAAGGTAGACGTGGGTATTTGCTCATACATATGCAGCACTATAGCCCCAGTAAAGATGCCTCCTCCAGCTTTGTGTCAAGTAAAATAACTCATGTTCAGATCTGTTCTGCTGAAGGTTGCAGGTCCACAGCAAAAACTATCATTAAATAATGATCCGCTGGACCTTTTTCATTGATGTCGAGTCAAATTGAAAGTTGCGCTGTTGCTGGAGGCGCACGTTTTTCCTGGACTTCCAGTTAGACATCTTAGTAAGAGAAATTCTGTGTTTTGTTTTACTGATAAGAGCAAATTGAAAGTATCAAGAACAGCTGGCACGGCAGTGTTGTGGTTAATTCAGCGACAAAGTCCAGCGTTCAGACCCACTGGCTGTGTGGAGAACTCTCTGGTTCCTCCAAAGACATGCATGGGTTAGATATATGGAGTAACCAGAACCATTTAACCAAATTACTTAATTTTGGATTAAAGAAGACTTACATGTTTGTTTGTTTTTATTTGATTGCAATAATCTGATCCATATTTGTTGATTTGTCTGAACCTGCATCATCTCGTCTGTCTGTGGTTCAGTTTTTGGTGTCCCACTCTGTCCAGTCTCACCCCGGAACATGACGCTTGCTGGGTATCTCACACTTCCTGATGTCTCCACAGCAGAGGTCAGAGCTGCAGAGTTACGCCTCTGTCACATAACAGTCACATAAATGGGAAATTCAGCAGATTGAAGTTGGTCTTTAGAGTGAGAGTGCACTTCTTACCCCTAACATCCACTGGCTGGTTCAACCCATTCTTTATTCACTCAACATAAACAGCTTCCTCCGATCCAGCTGCACGGTTATACTGCATTCAGTTTAATCTTTAAAAATAATTAAGGCAAAACTTTGCTTTGAGTTAAGAAATCTTATCACCTTCTTCACTCTTCCCAACAATCGTTTTGTCAAATCAGCTCCAAACATGTCCTGCAAATCGTTCGAGGACTCCAGTAAAAGCTGTATCCTTTTAAAATAGTTCAGATCATTGCTGCCAGCCTGAGCAAGTCATGATTTACATGTAGGACCCTTTCTTATCCAGAGCCCTCCACCCTCATCATATCACCTCCTTTCACCTCATTAAAAGTATCCTGGAAGGAGACATCAGTGCTGGAAGGGCATGTGCCACTTCTGAAACCAAACCACAGCTTTTACCTTTATTTTTTAAACACAGCTGTTATAAATCATAAAGAATATGAACATGTGACCAGTGCAGAGCTGGTGGAAACATTAGATGTTGCTGTTAAGAGCACCACAAGCAGGAAAACCAGCATAAACATGCAGTTATTCATTACTGAGCAATAATGCATGAAAAGCACTACATCATCAGCGGGCTGTTCATATCTGTGCATAAAAATGTTCACAGTGCCTTAAATCGTTTTTGTTAAAAACCCTGTCAAATGCATCTGAGGTACCACAGAAGAAGAAAGTGTGTGTTTATTAGAGACGGTGGAGGATGTTGAAATAATGTAATGTACAGTAATGTATTGAATGTACAGTAAGCAGTCTTCCTGGTTTAAAGTGATGAAGAAGAGAGAATAATATTGTGCAGAAGCTCAGAGAGCTTCTGCTGTTCAGTGCTCTCATGTTTTAGCTGATTTTTATTATTTTTGCACATCTGTCTTAAAAACATGTTTTAGAGTACACAGTGTAATTTAGAGGAAATATAAAGTCTTAGTAAAGTATTCTTTGCATTAAAGGCAGGCTAATGTGAGCGTATTCTAACACCGTTACAGCCTCCCAGCTGCCTCTCCCTGAGCTTCTGCAGTGCTGCTTCTTGTTGTATGATACAGATGTTTTCCTGTTCCCGTGATAGTGATGCCGTTCACATGCGTGTTCAGTTTGCTGCATTACTCTGTCAACAATCCTGTGGTATTACAAAGTAATGCCTTCACTGGTATCGCTGTCTGTCTCAGCCTGTTTGTTAAGTTATGACCAAAGTTATTCCATCATCTTAAATGACTGTAGTTCCACTGTTAGCGCTATCGTTAGCATTAGAATAAAACAAATATTGAAACAAAACAAAATGAAATGCGAACACACACAAAAAGTAAATGTTAATGAAGTGAGGCTGAAAAAAGCCTGGTTTCATTCTTAGCTTTAGATTACAGAATCTCAGCACATTTGATTACACAGCACACAGCAGCCACAGCCTTTAAGAATGACACACGGTTATTCCACCTCAGTTCATCAAACTTAACAAAAACCCTTAAAGAAATACTCTTTTTAAGAAGCTTTGCTTTTCTACCATCACTTTTGAACTTAGTGATGTAGAAGCTGGTGGAGCTCACCAATCCAAATATGTAATAACTAAAATATTCTGTGAATTAAATCCCATGAAGTCTAATAGAATGAAGTTTATGTTCATGTGTCCTGAAATTCAGGATGTTACTTTGAAATATTATTTATGAATTCTGTTATTAATTCCAATAAGAAGTGTTTCACTGGAATCTGAGATGGTCAGATTTTGTATTTTTATTCTTTGTGTTTAAATAGGATAAGCTAATGTGGAATGACTGCGACACTTAATCCAACTCACACTCATTAAGTTCTGCTGTTTAAGGCTGTGACATGATTAGTTACATATCAGTAATAAAAATCAGACAGTGTCAGCAGTGTGGATTTAATGCTTTTATTTATTTTTTAATTTTTTTTTTCACAAGGCTGTGAGACTTAGAAAAAAGGAGATCCCAGCTGTGCAGCACCTGCAGTGTGTCCGTGTGCTCGGTCGTGTTTTCGCTCACTGAGCTGTGTGTTTGTGTCGAGCTGTTTTCCTGCTTCTGTCCTGCTGATACAACGGGAAAAAAATACTCGTCTGCAAAACCTCAACTTGTGTCCTGAGTGTAAAAAAAATCTCAAATAACAGATTTTATTTTTGGTAACTTGGGTATTTGTGTGTGTGTGTGTCACTGTATGAAAGTCCAACAACAGAAAAAAAGAGATATGTAATATATGTCCGGCTTGAGATCGTACATACTGTATATGCACAACAGAGTCATTCTGAATACTAGTTGTGACTAAGTTTAATGTGGCCTTTTCTTTCTCTGTATGTATTGCAATGTTGTAAATGATTTGTATATTATAACATAATGTTTATTAAAGTTAATGAGGCTTTATGTTTTTACCACCTATGTTTAATAAATAAATGAACTGTGCTGAACTGCAGAACCTGAGCCTTTATCACCCCACTCCGGTGGGGCTTCGGCCATGCTGATCATTCATATCTGTGCATAAACACATTCCTGGATCCTTAAATCATTATAGGATTCAGTTATTCTCATGATCCAGGTGAGCATCTGCTGTTTTTCTGATGCCTTCCTGTGTCTGCCTTGTGAGCGGAGCCTTGAGTCCACACCTGTTCTGCTGTGCTGCTTGAAAAAGCTCCAGCCTTGGACCCACACCTATACATAAGTACGTAAAATGCATTTATACTGAGCTTTTCAAGAACAGAAGTCACAAACAGTGTTGGTTAAGTTACTTGAAAATAGTAATTAGTTACTAATCACGGATTACTTCTCCAAGAAAGTAATGCCTTTACTCTACTGAATACTTATTTTCAAAAGTAATTAGTTACTTTATTACTTAAATAACTTTAAAAAACATAATGCACAACCTGAATACGTAATAAAGCAATAGACTTTTCAGCCCAATTTTTCTGCATAATCCATCATATAAAATTGTGTTTAAAAATTGTGTATAAAAAGTGTTTTATTAGTTATACTCTTTTAACTTTATGCACATTGCATCAAGCAAAAATTAAATTACATGCAACAGCCTTTGACTTGAGGATATTTGTTTAACATTTAAACCCATTTTCTGCATATTCCAGCATATAAAATATTTTTTGTGTCTACACTCACTCTTTCAAATAAATGCAAGTAAAACACAACAAAAAAATTAATAAAATCAAAGATTTATCAACAGTAAGTCGTGTCGCTCTTTAATCTTATTGTCACCTGTTTAGCAGGAGTGGGGCCGGTGGAGGTTTGCCCAGTGCTGCAGCGGTCATGTCAGTGGGGAGGATCTGAAGGTTTCTCTGTGAATTTCACATTCCTGTGGCAGCGTGCTAGGTGCTTGCTCAGATTTGTAGTTTAATTTTTTTGTTGTAGAAAGAAGTTTTCCTCCCACGCAGTGTACAGCGGACGCTAATGTTTTTGTCACTTTTTACAGAATCAAACTCAAAGTAATGTCAGTACTTCCAAGCTTTAAACACTGCATGGTCGTACTCTCTCCCGCACTGTTGATCTGCACAAGTCTATTGCTGCCACAGACGTCGCATGCTCGTACGTTATTGTCATGAAACACTCTCAGAAACAAAATCACGGTTTAGTAACACAGTAACGCAGCATGCTTACGGGAAAGTAACAGTTATCTAATTACTTTTTGCAATATAATCCCTTACTTTACTGGTAAAGTAATAGGATTACAGCGTTACTGTCTGTGAGTCGTTTGGTACCAGGCCACGAGAGAGGTGAGGTTCTGGTGTGAAATTTATGGTTTTCAGGGTTTTTAGTGTTGTTTAGCGTTATTTTTTATCATTAACTCGGTTTCCCTGGGTCTTTTCTTGTGTGTTATGAATAAATCTTCTTCTTTTTTTGGCACCGGTACGGTTTTTATTTTCTTGTATTTATCCGCAACACCTTAAAGGCTGGTCAGTGAAAATATTGTCGGACAATTGTCACAAAAAAGGTTGGGGACCGCTGATTTAATTATTAAAAAAATAAAATGTAAAAATTGTACAGATCGATAAAGTTAAATCAAATCCAGCCTGCAGAGCTGCACTACACAGATCATTCTCTTCTCTTCACAATACTTACCGTAAAATGAATTTTGGGGGAAAAAAAGCACTTTTGAAATCTAAAAGTGAGGTCAGAGGTCAAATATGGCATGATATAATATGATACTTTCCTAAATGAAAACAAAGGCAGCAGAATTTTTAAAGAAAATACATTTTTATGAAACTTTGACCTTATTTGACCTTGAAGGAGAGGTAAGAGGTCAAATGTCTTGTCATATTTTAAATCTTTATACAGTATTTTGTATATGTTGGCAATGCACAGCACACTTCTAATGCTTTTTTTCTGTTAGCGTGACCCCACTCTGAACCCTACAGGGTGTTATCTGCGTTATCGTGATTACAGACAGAACGACACACAAATGCTGCCAAAAACATGACAAAAAATCAAACAGATTTTATCAGGAATGACTCTAATGCAAAGAAGACTGAAGTACAGGAAGCACAGAAAGTGGCTTTTCAATCATTTACATACTAGAAAATTGAAAAAGAAGAAACATGAAGACAAAGATAAATGATAATTAATAACTGGTTAGCATTCAATTTTATTACCCTTAATGATTAGTTATTTATTTCGATCTATTTGAGATACTTGAAGGGAAATATCATAAGAGAATAACTGGGTCCAAAATGAGACTTCATTTCAAGGGTCCTCTGGTTTCTGCTCTGTAGCAAAAATGTTCCCCATGCTGAGACATGAAACACTTTTACATGTCTGCATCTTCCTAACGCATAAATTCACGTCTCTGTTTCTGTTGTAACATTTAACCTGATGTAATCGGTGCGACCTGTGGCTGCAGCTGCAGTGCTGGGACATTTGGAGTCGTATCGTTTGCTAACAGCTTGACTCGTGTTTGCAGAGCCGTGTAGATCCGGCAGATAACCTGCGTTCCTGCTACTCCAGCATTCCCTGCTCTCATTCAAAAATAATGACCTGGCATTGCTGGGAAACAGATCCGTTACATAAGAAACCTGCAGAAAGTCAAGCCTCCACTGAGCCGAGGCCATTAGCACCGAGAGCTCTACACTCAGACACTCTCAGTGTATTCATATATATTTTTGGCTCATTTTAGAGAACCTGAATATTTAAGGGTAAATTTAAATGTTCTAACTGTGTGTCTTTATACTTCCACAATAATCTACTACTGATACCTATTATTTAATACATCTGATAATTACCTCTGTTATTTTATTCTTGCATGCATCTATGAATAGTTTCTATTTTAATGATGAAATCTTGCTGTGTAGTATTATAGCTACAGGACTGTCATATACACGTAAACAAATATTATAATCTCATATTTACCAGATTGATATAACTGATTACTTTTTATTTGCAGTTTTAAAAATAAGCTCTGTTGGTAGCTTTTCCTTAGAAACAGCTACAACTTTTGGTTTTACATGTTAACAAAAATGTATAATGGATTTTGACCTCGTAGGCCATGAATTCTGTAATTAAATGTATCACATGGGTCCAAACAACAAACCTGAATATTAATAGAACACAGTGGCAGCATTTAAATAATTATACAGAAAACCATGAATGAATCAAAAAACGTGTTTTCTCTAAAATTCTTGAATAAGAAAGACGTGTATATGTAGGATGTTCTCGCTATTGTAAATAGTAATCTGTCATAATCTGCACTTGAAAGTTAAGATGGAAACATCTTCTGACTGAAACTGATCTCCTGCTGAATATATAGGATGATTCAGTGGAAAATCCACAGTAAGAAGCCATGGGTCTATGATTGTGTGGATTCCTGCCTCCAAAGTCAGTTAACAGAAAGCTTCCTCTGAGGCCAGAGGCGCCCAGCGAGTCCTGTGATGACAGCGTAATGTGATGGCCCAGATTAATGACCAGCGGCTACGAGCCATCTTTAAATGGATGGGAATGTCCTTGGATTACCGGCTAATCCCAGTTGAGATTTGAGAGATGAGTGAACTTTGTGGACATGATAAAGCCCAGCGATGGCTGTGTGTGAAGCAAAGATTAATCGTCTAACATGAAAGCACCACACAAAGCTATGGTGAACTCTTCACCTTGGTCAGCTGCTGCTGATTACACTGATTACATGAAATAAGCCCTTTATTGACATGTCGCACAGAGGACCCTGCTAACAAAGACCTTGTTAAGCTCGTTTCTACGAATACCTCCATCTATATTAAACCCCACCCACCCCCTTGTGTGTAGATGGATTACTGAACGGCCTGCAGAGGGCTGAGAGGTCATGCTCTGCTGCACTTTGATGCTCAGCTCAACACGAAGTGGAACAACCCCTTTGGTGAGATAATCTCAACACACCACAGCCTGGAGTAAACCAAACATGGTACTATGAACACCGGAGACATATTCCAGGAATATAGGAGGAGCTTTTTGTTATTGATGTCTTTAAAAAGAACCTTAGGCCTTCTATGCAACAAAGGAACTTACTCTAATTTTACTTTTATTTTTTAAAATCTTTCACTTCTGCTGGGTATTTATTTGTATTCAACTAGACAAGAAAACTTTTGCAAACAAGAACGGTAAATTTACTCTATTTTTTCCATTCATTTATTTATTTATTTTCAAATGGGTAGTTAGGCTACCTGGCAGATCAGCCCACGGAGTTTGGATTAATTGATTGACTGTCACGGTTCTCGGTCATTGTGACCCAGCTTTTTCTGTTTCTGTTTTGGTGTTTTTCTAAATTATGATTTGTTTGGGTTTTTGAGTTGTGCTGGTTTGATTTTGCATTAAGGGTTATTCTTGGTTTTGTTCTCTTTACGTTATTTGTTTTTCTGGCCTCTAGTTCAATGTTAATATTCTTTCTGTCTATCTCTCAGTGTCAAGCTTGCGTTTTTGTGATTTGTTTCTTATTTCCTGTTTTATTTTATTTGTCAGTGTATTCAGTTTTACCTGCCCCTGTGTCGTTAGCCCTAATCTCTCCCAGCTGTGTCTCCCTCCTGTTTCCCATTCCCTGATTCCTCCCCCGTGTATATAAGCCCTGTGTTTGCCTTTGCTCTCTGTTGTACCCTCAACATGCTGCGTTTGTTCTGTCCGGCCTTCCAGCGCCTCTGTTCCGAGTCTTGTTTTGCTTTTGTGAGTTTTATTTTATGAGGAAGTTTTACCAGTAATAAAGCTGGGTTTTGAGTTCCAGCCCTCTCTCCGTGCAGTCTCCAGTGATCGCCCTGTCGCTAAACTGCTTGGCCACCGGTGGATTTGCTCCGTCTCACAGCAAGCCCAGCCCTTCCAGCGGAATGCCTCCCTGCTCGGACCTGGATCGCCTCGTACAGACGTGGTGTCAACCACAGCAACCTCAGGGCCCTGCAACGTGCTACTCGTGCGGATGCTGCGCCCTGGACACTGATGGCTCTTTTCAACGTCAGGTCGCTGGTAAATAAGACCTTTGTGTTAAACGACTTTTTCTCCACCACGAGCCTTGATGCTCTCTTTCTGACGGAGACCTGGATTCGCCCTGGTGAGTTGCTTCCTTTTTCTGAGCTTCTCCCCCCGGTCCCCACTGTGTCTTTTTTAGCTCTCCGAGGCTTACCGGCAGAGGTGGTGGCTTAGCCTCGGTCTCTAAATGTAAATACAGAGTCCGACAGCTACCCTGTTCTTCCTACATCAGTTACAAGGCTCAACTTCTGGAGATGACCGCCTCGCGAACTTCTCTGATTGTTTTGGTTTACCGGCCACCTAAATATAATAAGACTTTTATTTACGAATTTGCTGACTTTCTTGGTTCAATTATTTTAAAATATGACTGTGTACTTATTATGGGTGATTTT
This sequence comes from Rhamphochromis longiceps, assembly GCF_057381845.1. Taxonomy (NCBI): domain Eukaryota; kingdom Metazoa; phylum Chordata; class Actinopteri; order Cichliformes; family Cichlidae; genus Rhamphochromis; species Rhamphochromis longiceps. Next base: position 19,214,750 of record NC_140573.1, on the reverse strand, counting down.
AACATTCATATCTGCTGTAACAACGATCCGTTAGCCAAAGACTTCCTTGCATTAACGAACTCTTTTAATCTTGCCCAGTGGGTTAACCAACCAACCCACGCTAGGGGCTACACCCTCGATCTGTTTATTTCATACGGTTTGGACATTAGCATTAAGGATATAAGCAATGTTGGGATTTCTGATCACTTTCCTGTTATCTTTGATGTTAACTTATGTACTTCTGAACTTCACCCTGATGCTCTCCTACGCCCTACACGTATAATTAATTCTGGAACTGTGGAGAATTTTTCAATGTCTTTTTCGAAACTTGCCTCTTCCATTCCTGACTGTTCCTTGGCTTCCACGATTGATGACTTTGCTAGCACCTTTTTTTCCACATGCTCCTCCATCCTCAATACTGTTGCCCCTGTTAAAATGAAGCACCCTAGATCCTTTTCCCGATGCTAGCTAAACAATTCTACACATGCCTTGCGACGTGTGTGCCGCCGGGATGAGAAAAGATGGAAGAAAGATAGACTCCAGGTTTCTTATGATATCTTGCGTGCCAGCCGGTTGCAATTTCAACTTGCTGCTAAAATGGCCAAAGCTGCCTTCCTATCTAAAATTATTCTTACTCATGGTCACAACCCCTGATCCCTCTTTAATGTTTTCAATTCATTGGTTAACCCCTATCCTCCCATATGGAAAAGATGTATACAAATCTTATAAAGTTTGTATCTGTCTTGTGTGAAACTTGTATGAAAAGCATATAAGAGTGAAAACAGATATAAGATCCCTTGAAAAATTATATAATGAAACTTGTATGTTTTGGATACTTACTAAAACAATGTATGAAAGTAATGAGAAAGTGGCCACTTTCATGAGTAAATCATGTAAGCCTTATATGATTTACTCATAAAAGTGGCCACTTTCATGAGTAAATCACATATAAGTTTTTACTATTTCTTTTCCATATGGGCTGAAATGCCACTGGCGTGCTCTCCTTCTCTCTGTGAATTTTTTTTTTAACCTCATTTTATTTGTAAAGTTTTACATCTTAAGTCCTCGCTCCCTTCAGTGTCGAGTTTTATACCCACCAGTGGTTGTTCATCATCATTTCAACAGTTTGAGCCAGTGTCACTCCATACTCTCAAGTGACTTATTGACCAATCAAAGAACACCTCTCCTGCTTATGATATCCTTCCATCTCGTTTAGTTAAGGATCGCTTCAGCGTAATTGGACCCGGCATCCTATCTCTAATGAATATATCTCTACTTGCAGGCTCTGTTCCTTTATCCTTCAAACACGCTGTTGTCCAGCCCGTTCTTAAAAAAAGAAACATTGATCATAAGGGGGCGATCGTGGCTCAAGAGTTAGGAGTTCGCCTTGTAATCGGAAGGTTGCCGGTTCGAGCCCCGGCTTGGACAGTCTCGGTCGTTGTGTCCTTGGGCAAGACACTTCACCCGTTGCCTACTGGTGGTGGTCAGAGGGCCCGGTGGCGCCAGTGTCCAGCAGCCTCGCCTCTGTCAGTGCGCCCCAGGGTGGCTGTGGTTACAATGTAGCTTACCATCACCAGTGTGCGAATGTGTGTGTGAATGGGTGGATGACTGGATATGTAAAGCGCTTTGGGGTCCTTAGGGACTAGTAAAGCGCTATATAAATACAGGCCATTTACCATAACGATCTTGGGGAACTATAGACCGATCTCTAAGCTTCCATTCCTGTCCAAAATACTGGAGAGGATTGTTCTTTCACAACTCCAGCCGTATTTGGATACGAATGCCATTTATGATAAATTTCAGTCTGCTTACAAACCCTGTTATTAGGGCTGCATGATTAATCGTTAGAAAATCGCGATCTCGATTCATACTTATGTGCGATCTCATTTCCAAATGACAACGATTTAAAAAAGAAAAAGAAAAAAAAAGACAACGACGATTGTACCGCATTTTGAGCCGGGACGTAATCTGCATGAAAACAAGCGCTCACTCTTCCTGCTCAACAAATGACAAGGGCGGAGCCTTATACCACGTGATACAGAAGCTGTGGTGTGATGCTAAAATTAGCAGGGAAAAAACAACGGAGAGCACGTCAGGGATGACGAGAAAGTGACAGGAGAAAATCCGTCCCGGACAACCACCCAAACATCAATAACGGGAACCTTATACAGCGCTTCCCTATACCCGTTGAACTTCCGCAGGCACAAAGAAATTACGGAGGCTATCACTCATCACCTGACCAAAGATATGGCTCCCATCAACACTGTGCAAAACGAGGGATTTAGGAAAATGATCAACACCCTAGACAAACGCTACACAGTGCCGTCCCGCAACTATTTTTCTATTGTTGCACTACCTGCTCTATACATGCAGTGTCGAGCAACGGTGGAGACGGAATTTCAAGCAGTACAACATTTTGCGGCAACAACAAAACGTGAGACATTTGTTGTTTTTATGTTCAGTCTCAACTGTTACGAAGTTGATGTGCAGTTAATAAGTGCAATAAATATTTATACTGGAAAAGAAAATCGTGAGAGAATTGTGATCTCAATTCTAAGCCAAAAAATCGTGATTCTCATTTTATGCAAAATTGTGCAGCCCCCTACCTGTTATAGTACTGAAACGGCCTTGCTCAGTCCTCAATGATCTCCTTCTGATTGCTTACTCCGGACGCTCTTCAGTCTTGGTCCTACTAGATCTATCCTCGGCCTTTGATATGGTAGATCATAACATCCTATTAGCGAGGCTTGAACACACACTTGGCATTGGAGGTGCCGCCCTAAATTGGTTTAAGTCATACCTCTCTAATAGGTCCTTCTCGATCAATTTTGGCCCTTATCTCTCCTCTGCTGCACCTGTCTCCTGCGGCGTGCCTCAAGGATCTATCCTTGGCCCCTGCTCTTCTCACTGTATATGCTCCTTTAGGCTCAATCTTTGAGAAGTATAACATCGCACATCATTGTTATGCCGACAACATACAGATGTATTTCAAGCTAACTGATGATCCCTCTATGTCTTTGTGCGGCTTTCGCGAGTGCATGTGTGAGGTCAAAAATTGGCTCTCTTATTCTAAACGACAGGAAAACGGAAATTATCGTGTTTGACAGTAGAGTCCCCCGTAGCCAACTCCGTGACACCCTCGGTTCCTTAAACAGTTTCCTCACCGACACTGTTAGTAGTGATGGGTCGTTCGCGAATGAAATGGCTCTTTGAGCCGACTCTTTGAAGTGAACGACACGAGCCAGCTCGTTATTGGGAGCCGTGAGGTTTTTTTTTTTTTTTCTTTCTCTCACACTCTCTCTCTCGCCTTTTTTTCCGCTAAACTCCGCATGCGCGGCCTGTACTTTGCGCTGGGCAGAGGGGGGAGGGACGTTAGTTACACTCGCAGTAGCACAGGAACAGAGCCAGAGAGAAAAAGAGCGCAGGACAACAACGTCACATTAGAAAGGTATAGTAGATTCAGAAATCATGCAGGCCCATATGACAGAGAATGTGCATCTTCTTTTTGTTTTAATATTTTAAATTATATTTAATTGTGTTGTGGTTTGCAGTGTTTTGTGTTGTTTCACGTTAAATTTGTTTAAAAGGAAAAAGCTGAAAATTTAAAATTTAAAAAGCTGAAAATTTAAATAGTTAAAAGTTTAAAATGTAAATAGTTGTTTTTTGTATTATATGATTTATTTATTACATTTTATGTGGAGTGAATAAATAAAGTATATTTATGGTGGCCCTTAGAGACAAAGCACGTACAAACTCCTAATCATGTACAAACTCCAAAACGTGTAAAAACTCCAAAACGCGTAAAAACTCAGACGCACTTACAAACCCCGAAGCATGTACAAATTCCAAAACACGTAAAAACTCAGAATCACGTACAAAAGACAACAGAAGTGCTCCGGGATGCTAGGGCGCAGTGTTGAGCTTTTGTTACCTAGTGGCTACACAAGCCAGGAAGTATCAACAACCGGATTTGGTGTGTGGTAGTAACAGGTAAATGAACTTTTTTTAAATTATTTGAATAAATATGAGTGCTTGTCTATAAATACACAAACAATACACACATGCTTTCAATTGTGTAATTTAAGTGATCTGGGTAGCTCTGTTTTGGAAGTTCAGTTAACGCTAGAAATGTGTTTTCGAGTTTGTACGTGGTTTTTGGAGTTTGTATATGCTTTAGAGTTTGCACGTGCTTTGTCTCTAGGGGCCATATATAAACATATATAAATAAAATTTTATATATATATATATATATATATATATATATATATATATATATATATATATATATATATAGCAGCTGGATAGCGTAGTGGTTAGACTACACGCCTTTGGAACAGAGGATCGCAAGTTCGATTCCTGCCTGGGGCGTCTGTATCCAGTAAGGGTCCTAAGGCTAGACCCCCTATGCTAAGCAAGCCTACCGCAGACATGAGCGAGACAGATAAATATGAAGGCATGCCGGCTCGGACGTCGCCCGGATCAACAAGGTCCGCGTCAGGTGTTGAGGAACCAGGGCACCCTGACGAAAAGTGGGCTACTGGAACAAGAAGGCATCAGTGGGCAAGAGACGAAAACAGGGCGTTGTTGGAATGCTACTATGCAAGTAACCCCGGCGGAAGGGGCTACATGAATAGGATGAGGGACCTATGGATTCTTCGATACCCAACATCCACAATGACGGCGAAACAACTAGTAGCTCAGTGTTCCAACATTCGAAAAAAGGGACTGCTCTCACAGCTAGAGATTGACGAGGTACAACACAAATGCTACGGCAAGGAGGAGTCAGGACGCCAGGTCAGGGGGGAGATATCATCACCCCCACCCGAGATTGGGTACATAGCCCCAAGTGCGATAGGAGAGTTGAGTGCGAGAGGAACTGACCTGAAAAATAGGATCATGGCCAAGCTTGAAACCTGGATCTCCCGTAGCCGGTTACCAAGATTACGTGAAGTTCCCTCAGAAGGTCTGCTAGATGATGTTAATGCAGCACTACGGACAATACCTACAACCACGATTACCGACACTAACAAGCTGATCTACAATACGGCAACAGTGATCAGTGAGATGCTTGGCTACAAGTTGAACAGCCACAAGGGGCAGTACCCTCCATGGAGAAGGAGGCTAGAGGGCAAGATCAAAGTAGCACGGAGGGAGGTTAGCCAACTAACGGAGTTGCAGAAAGGTGCGACAAATAAGGTGCCTAAGAAATACAGCAAGCTGTCCATACCTGAGGCCTTGGAAACTGCCAAGCAAAGACTCACAGCCTTGGCCAGCCGCTTGAGGAGGTACACCAGAGAGATAGAAGGCAGGAGAATAAACCAGCTGTTCTCCACAGAACCAACAAAGGTGTACTCTCAGTGGCAAGGGAACAATAAGAGAACAGCACCACCAAGGCTGGAGACGGAGCAATACTGGAAGAGCATATGGGAGAAGGATGCAACCCATAACGGCAATGCTCAGTGGCTAGAGGATCTGAGGGCTGACCACAGCGACCTCCCTGAACAGGGTCCAGTAACCATCACAGTGGCAGATATCCAAGAAAGGGTCTCCAGTATGAAGAGTTGGACAGCACCAGGGCCCGACATGGTTCACGCCTACTGGCTGAAGAAGCTGACTGCACTCCACGAGCGTCTGGCAGCACAAATGAACCAGCTGCTAGTTAACGAGAGACACCCGGAATGGCTAACTGAAGGCCGGACGGTCCTGATCCCCAAGGACCCCAAGAAGGGACCGGTCCCCTCCAACTACCGACCAATAACCTGCCTCAGTACTACATGGAAGCTCCTGTCAGGCATCATATCGGCTAAGATGAACAGGCACATGGGTCAATACATGAGCGGGACACAGAAAGGAATTGGCAAGAATACCAGAGGCGCAAAACACCAGCTACTGGTAGACAGAACAGTCAGCCGAGACTGCAAGACCAGACTGACCAACCTGTGCACTGCCTGGATTGATTACAAGAAGGCCTATGACTCAATGCCCCACAGCTGGATACTGGAATGCCTAGAATTGTACAAGATCAATGGGACCCTAAGAGCCTTCATCAGGAACTCAATGGGGATGTGGCGTACAACACTAGAGGCCAACTCCAAGCCCATAGCACAAGTCACCATCAAGTGCGGGATCTACCAAGGAGATGCTCTGTCCCCACTGCTGTTCTGCATAGGCCTGAACCCCCTCAGTGAGATCATTAACAAGACTGGCTACGGATACCGACTACAGAACGGAGCAGTTGTCAGCCACCTCCTGTACATGGATGACATCAAGCTGTATGCCAAGAGTGAACGAGACATCGATTCACTGATCCACACTACCAGGCTATACAGCAATGACATTGGAATGTCGTTCGGACTGGAGAAGTGTAGTCGGATGGTAACAAAGAGAGGGAAGGTAGTCAGAACTGAGGGGATTGAACTACCAGAAGGCAACATTGCAGACATAGAGGACAGTTACAAGTACTTGGTGATCCCACAGGCGAATGGGAACCATGAAGAGGCCGCTAGAAAAGCTGCAACCACCAAGTACCTGCAGAGGGTCAGGGAAGTCCTGAGGAGTCAGCTGAATGGTAAGAACAAGATCCGGGCCATCAACACGTACGCCCTGCCCGTGATCAGGTACCCTGCTGAGGTAATAGGCTGGCCAAAGGAGGAGATAGAAGCCACTGACATAAAGACAAGAAAGCTCCTTACCATGCATGGAGGGTTTCACCCCAAATCCAGCACCCTGAGGCTGTACGCTAAGCGGAAGGAAGGGGGCCGGGGACTGGTGAGTGTCAGCACCACAGTCCAGGATGAGACAACGAACATCCAAGAATACATTAGGAAGATGGCCCCAACTGACCGAGTGCTCAGTGAATACCTCAGGCAGCAGAAACCCAAGAAAGAGGAGGGAGACGAGGAACCATCATGGAAGGACAGGCCCCTGCACGGTATGTACCACCGGCAGATAGAGGAGGTGGCTGATATCCAGAAATCCTACCAGTGGCTGGACAAAGCTGGACTGAAAGACAGCACAGAGGCACTAATCATGGCAGCACAAGAACAAGCTCTGAGCACAAGATCCATAGAGGCTGGGGTCTATCACACCAGGCAAGACCCCAGGTGCAGGCTGTGTAAAGATGCCCCAGAGACAATCCAGCACATAACAGCAGGGTGCAAGATGCTAGCAGGCAAGGCATACATGGAACGCCATAACCAAGTGGCCGGCATAGTGTACAGGAACATCTGTGCCGAGTATAACCTGGAAGTCCCGAGGTCAAAATGGGAGATGCCCCCAAGGGTGGTGGAGAATGACCGAGCTAAGATCCTGTGGGACTTCCAGATACAGACGGACAAAATGGTGGTGGCTAACCAACCGGACATAGTGGTGGTAGACAAACAGAAGAAGACGGCCGTAGTGATCGATGTAGCGGTTCCGAATGACAGCAATATCAGGAAGAAGGAACACGAGAAGCTGGAGAAATACCAAGGGCTCAGAGAAGAGCTCGAGAGGATGTGGAGGGTGAAGGTAACGGTGGTCCCCGTGGTAATCGGAGCACTAGGTGCGGTGACTCCCAAGCTAGGCGAGTGGCTCCAGCAGATCCCGGGAACAACATCGGAGATCTCTGTCCAGAAGAGCGCAGTCCTGGGAACAGCTAAGATACTGCGCAGGACCCTCAAGCTCCCAGGCCTCTGGTAGAGGACCCGAGCTTGAAGGATAAACCGCCCGCAGGGGCGTGCTGGGTGTTATATATATATAAAACCACTTTTTTTACATTAGTAATTCCTTTTGTGCATAATTTTATATTATTGTTAATGATAAATTATTTAAAGCAACAAAACAACCTGAAGAGCCGGTTCGGAGCCGAAAGAGCCGGCTCTTTTTAGTGAGCCATACCAAAAGAGCCAGATCTCTAAAAAGAGCCGGAAATCCCGTCACTAACTGTTAGTGACCTGGGTGCATTTTTGGATAGCTCTTTTAAGTTTGATAAACAAGTGTCTTCTGTTGTTAAATCATCAATTGTGTCTTATTAGCAAGGGCAGACATTATGTTCCACATAGGGACCTTTGTAAGCTTATCCACGCCTTTGTGACATCTAGGTTGGATTATTGCAACTCACTTTACTTCGGTCTTAACTCTACTCTCCTCCATAGACTCCAAATTGTTCAGAATGCAGCTGCTCGTCTCCTTACTGTTAGTGGGCAGCGTGTCTCTATTACCCCTGTCCTTGCTGATCTGATTTGGCTTCCCGTTAAGTACCGCATTCAATTCAAAATCCTGCTGCTTACCTTCCGAATTATTAACAATATGGCGCCAAGCTACCTCACGTAAACTTCGTCAAGTTCGTCAAAAACTGTGGCAGCATGCAGTTTTTGACGAACTCTCCCTCAGAGTACGGCTTTGATGCTAATGCTACTTGGCTAGCAATTACGTAGCTGGCTTTCACCGCAGCATCACTGACCTCTCGGCTCCGGGTGAAAACAGATTGCTGTTTCCTCAGACCAACCAACATTTCATTTACCTTCTGTTTTCTCAGTTCTCCGTGCAAGCTGTTGTATTTTTCACCATGTTGAGTTTCATAGTGGCGCCGAATATTGTACTCCTTAAGCACCGAAACTTGCCGCATGCACACTAGGCACACGGGTTTCCCATTCACCTCTGTGAACATATAGGAAGAAGTCCATTTTTCTTGAAAAATCCAACACTCTGTGTCCACTTTTCTCTTTTTTGACAAAGACATTTCGCTGATGAGGGTGCCCATTCCAAGAGAAAAAGCGGGTAAAGCGATTGAACTGACTAAAACACAATGCCCCTAGCGAACAACATAGGAACTGCAGATTTGAAAGAAAATGAAGTTTATTCTTTTTTTTTAATAATGCAAATTTATCCCGGTACGGGTCGTATGTTTGACACCCCTGTGCTATATAAATAAAGTTTGTTGTTGTTGTTGCACTTTGGGTCCTTTTTCCTGCCTGCTTGCCACACAGCACAGCCATGCCACCAGAGGTGGGTTGTAACGAGTTACATTTACTCCATTACATTTACTCCATTACATTTACTTCATTACATTTACTCCGTTACATTTACTTGAGTAAGTTTTTGAAAAAAATATACTTTTAAAGTACCTTTTTTGCACGATACTTTTTATTTTTACTTGAGTATATTTTTGAAGAAGAAACTGTACTTTTGCTCCGCTACATTTGCAAAATTAGACTCGTTACTTTTAAAACAATAATTAGTTTAACACATTAGATAACATGCTGCCAGTGGAGTTTCCGGTGACTTTTTTTAACCAATCAGATGTGGCCATGCAGTCACATGACCAGTTTTAAACTGTGGCAGGCAGAGCGGCCCAAGCGTTTCAAAGAAACACACGAAAACATGGCAGAGCCAGTTGTCTACGCTAGAGCTGAAGAGGATGAACAGCCTTGACCTCATATACAAAGAATGTTTCGCTTAAAAGCAGTACAAAAGAACAGCTACCCAGATAGCAAGGAGACATTGAACAGATGTTGATTTTCCATCTGAACCATCAGAATCGTCAGGATTGAAATGTCAACACAAAACCAATGTTGAAACAACATTGAAATACTGCTGAAACCTGACACTGACATTGAAATAACATTGCTTCACTGTTGTTCTGTCATCTTTGATTGTTGATCTATTTATAGTTGACAAGGTGACAACAATCATGTTGAAAAACCATCGATTTATGGTTGAGTGGGAAATTAAAGCTGCTACCACTTGGACTATTCCGCAGCACCCCTATCACATTGGTACATCCCTCCAGGTAACTATTGTCTTGTACAGTAGAGCGGGACATTAGATTTACTCTCAGCGGAATTGACCGGAGAAGGCGTCAGTTCATGCACTGCACTGGCCTGCACCACGATTAGTATAAGGTAAGAATGAATGACTTTTGTTCTACTCGTTATTTCCGCGGTTGCATTTGAATAACAGTAAAAAAACAAACAAACTTGTTAATGTAAAGTTTCGGATAAAATGTGGGAGCCTGAAATTGTGTCTACTTTCATCTTACAATCCGGCAACAAATAAATTGCACTGCGAACAAAGTCTATCAACAAAGAAAACATTTTCGTTTCATACTTTTCTGTTATATTCCCTTACAAAGCTAGCTTTAACGCTTCGAGGGTTCCTTTGTTCTTGCCGTCGCCTCAGCGCTTGACCCAGACTTTCGCTCTGTAGTTGCTTTTTAGCGTAGTACTACAAAAAATTGTAAATCTGTGATATATGATTGATAAACGTAAAGGTAACTGTATAAATGTGTTCAATGACTTTGTTACTTTTAATGATTGGAGAGCACCCGCTTCAATTCACACTCAATTCAAACTTTACGTTGCACGCTCACCTAACTTTACGTTGCACGCTCACCTACCTTGCGTTTGCACCTTTTGTCCACACGTAAACTGCGTTTTCGTTAACTGAAAACTGAGATTTTTAAAGACGCCTGCCAGGGTGGATATTTTCGAAAACTCAGTTTTCGCCGTCAACAGTATTAGAAAATATAACGTTGAATCAATGTCAGGTTTCAACATTGATTCAACATCAAAACCTGATGTTGTTTCAACGTTAAAGGGTGCAAGAGTGACGTTAGGTCAACGTCACACTTCAACGTTGATTCAACATCGCCTGATATTGACTCAACATTGTTTCAATGTTTCCTTGCTATCTGGGTATGTCTTCAGTGTCGGTGTCTTCAGTGAGAGCCAAAACAAACCAACTTTTTAGCGTGAAAAAGCTCAACTTGTGTAATCTGAGGAAACGGTAAGTTTTCTCTAAATCTCTTTTTAGCTGTGGTTAGGTGGATGTCAGTCTTATGTTACATCAGCTGTGTCGAGTTTGAGCTGCGAGTCATATTTTCGGCGCTAGTAGTGAGATACGTTTGTGGGTGTTTTGTGCAGCTTTGGCTGTCCTTTTAACTGCTCGCTGGTTAGCTAGTTTGAGCTATAAGCTAACAGTTAGCTAGGGTGAGCTATAAGCTAACAGCTAGCCTGGTTAAACAAGCTACAGTTCAACGCACATGCAAACAGCTCGTCTCTACTGCTTTAACTGTTAAAACAGAAGGCAATAGACTATGTGCACGTTAGCATATGCTACTTCCGGTGCGGAAACTCCTGTGGGGTAGTGATGCGCGAATCATGAACGAATCGTTCAATACTCGAGAATCACTTTACTGACTCATGAATCATGATTCACAAGCCCAACTGACTCATCCCTGTTGCTGTTAGCAGCAATGTATCTAGCTTAAAATTAAAACTGGAGAAAAACACAAGATCCAGTATCGTAACAAAAAAATTTCTGCTCTGAACTGGAAGAAAAAACCCTGAATAGAAGCTCACATCAAGAAAATAGCTCCTTGGTTCACAGTATCATCGCTCTGCTAACATGCTAACAGCACATTTGAGCTACTCACCCCCTCCCTTCCTGTGCTGAATCGTAAGCGAATCACTCAGGACTCGCTCACCCCTTCCTCCTGTGCTGAATCATAGAGCGAACGAATCACTCACTCACTCACTCACTCACTAACCCCCTCCTTCCTGTGCTGAATCGTAAGCGTAAGCGAATCACTCAGGACTCGCTCACCCCCTACCTCCTGTGCTGAATCATAGAGTGAACGAATCACTCACTCACTCACCCCCTCCCTCCTGGCTCGCAGCTTCTTCTTCTTCTTGGTTGGCAACCAATGTTAAGGCGCATTACCGCCCCCTGGCTCACAGCTCGGTGGACATTTAGATGAGAAAATATATATTTAACACATTTAAGGAAAATACTAATAAAATAAAAATATATTAAAATAAAATAAATAAATGTTTATTAAGCAATTTTGATAGGAAATTGCTTAATTTTAGAAATGTTTTTGCTTTTTTTTAATCTATAAAATAGTTGTTTTCTTTTAGAATCATTCATCTTAGCAGTAGGATTTACATGAAAAGAGAAACAAATTAAGTTTGAGTGAAAATGTATATTTTTTGCACTCTCTGGTCGACTGACTCAGTGAATCAAATGACTCAAAAACCCCCGATTCACTTTGGTGAGTGACTCATTAAAACTCGACTCAGTAAAAAGAATCAAATTTACCATCACTACTGTGGGGAGCTTTGTTTCCGGTCCAAAACAAGTTAAGCAAATGAATGAATCAAGCGGCGATTTACATTTCTATAGATGTCTTGGGCATTTACCCAATATATCTGTAAATGATGTTCATCGACTTGTCTATATATTTTTTTCTCCCGCGCCTCAGAGCAAAAGAGAAAAAGAATTCAAATGTTATACTTTTCACTATCTGTAAACAGCGGTCACTCGTTTATCGCGGGTGTCATGTTCTAAAAATAACCAGCGATAGGTGAAATCAAGTAGCCAATTTTATTTTTTGACGGTGCAAAACGTTTCGTGGACATCATGGACATACAGTACTGCACTTCAGAGTCACACTGCTAGCGATCGATGCAGTGATTCTGTACTGTACAGGAGAGACGTCACGGAGGAGATCGTCTGCAGCAATCACTATGCAAGACACAATGTGATGTAAAAAAAAAAAATAAGCATGCAAACTTGCACTTAAAAATCAAGCGAAACAGCGAGGTGAAAGGTGAACCGCGTTATAGCGAGGGACCACTGTAATTTTGAAGGTAAGTCACAACATACCCTTTGTAAATACTAAAGTATAGAAACCCTACCAGCAATCGTTCATTTTTTGTGTGGCTTCTTTTCACGGTTTGTTAACATGCTGTGTAGGTGTGTACTTGACTAGCTGATCTCGACATAATGGGGGAAACATCTGGTTTGACTATTCTTCACCTGTAGTTTGAATGCTGAACATTTGCCCGTTTAAATCATAAGACCAGTCACTATACAGAGATGTGCTTCTGAATGTGGATGATGTGTCTTCTAATTTTCTAATGCAGTTCTGCTTGTGTTGAGTGATGTAAACAACTGATCGATCTTTAAACGTCAAAATTTATCATTAGATTTTTTTATGATACAACAGTGGTGAGTGTTCCCACCTTCTGCTCTTTGTAACTTAACGCGATCTTTCTGTTTCTCGAGTTTTGGACATGATTTTGGAGTATATCTTCGCGATTGACCGCAAAGTAAAGCTACCGGAAATGTACAACCCCACATCCGGTCTCAAACCAGGAAGTTAGCATTTTCTCGTGCACAGGGTCTATACTGACAGGTGACAGGGTTTATTATGTCAAACTGCAGCTTGTTTCGTTTAAACAGTCTGCATTAAGCTGGGCAAACACTGAGATTTTTTTTTTTCAGTCGTGTTATTCAGCTCCTGCTCAGACTGTACAATTGAATCTCAGGGGTTAGAAGTTCATAGGTCACGATGCAGGGTCTCAGACTATACGGCCTGATGCTCTGATGCGACCTGAATGCTCAAACTGTGCGTTCATAACATGAAGCTTATCATACAAAATCTGTCCCTCACTCTCCCTCTCTCTGTCTTTCACTCACACACACACACACACACACACACACACACACACACACACACACACACACACACGATCAACTTTGCTAAATTACTAATGAAAAACACAGCTGTGATTGAGCAGCAATGTCCATCCAGCTCTTTTCATGGTTGTTGTAGTCGTTATAATTTTGTGAGGCCACACTGAAAAGTCTCGGATACGTAAGCGTAGAGCTGCCACCCAGGCAAAAGAAAAATAGAGCTATATATCACGTTATAACGTGAAAAGTATATTGTTCTAACAATATACTTTTAATGTTTGTACAGTATACTATCATGTAGGTACAATATACCTCTCACCTTTGAACTATATAATATCATGTTATTACAATATACATACTACAAATATTGTATTGTACGAACGTGATAATTATATTGTACAAACGTACAATTGAGATTAGAGGCTACATTGCAGCTCCGGTCAGTGTTGCCAACTTAGCGACTTTGTCGCTATATTTAGCGAGTTTTCAGACCCCTTCAGACCCCTTCAGACGTGAAAGCGCGTATCGCTTTTACTCTCAACAAGCAGCGGGTGCTGTAACGCAGTCAGTTCTTCTTTTACTCTTATGCTGTTTTGTGGATCACAAGGTTTAAAACTGGTACTAAAAAACACACACACAAAGTAACTCCACCAGAGTGCCTATTTCGGGTCACTTTTGCCGGTCCAAGCCCGGGTAAAGGAGCAGGGTTGGAATTGTGACATAAAAAAAACCCCAATAATTGCTAAAAGAAATTTAATTTGTAGTTCTAAATAAACTCTAAATGCATTTAGGACGTTTTTTACTCACTTTATGTCTCTTCCACGATGTTATTTCTCTCTCCAACAACATAGGTTACAATTAGATTAGCATGACCAATTATGCAAATTAGGCGATGACATCATTTAGCGACTTCTAGCGACTTTTAGGACAGCCAATAGCGATTTTCCTTACTGAGGAGTTGGCAACACTGGCTCCAGTCACGGCTTTCAACACTGTCTTTCTCGTCTTTCCCCAGAGTAACAGCCAAACATTGGCTAGCACTGCTTAGCCTTGCACGCATTCTTATTTTAAACTTAATCTGGAATTCATTGCAAACTGTTTGTGCGGGATATGAATGACAAGATTTTGTTTTTCTACAAGAGTTAGTAAAAACATCTCCAGTGTGATCAAATCTTCTTGCCAAACATCTGCAGCTTGGCAGTGTATACAGCACTATAATGACCAGACCTAATTCTTTTGAAAACCATACATCTTCCACAGGTCTCAACTTCATCAGACATCACCTAGACTCAGAGGCCAGCTGAATGAGGCCAGCACAAACAGTGGCCTAACCGACTAAGATGATGGATCCATGGGGTCAGGAAAGCCAGAAGCAATGGAGCTGGAGAGGTACCTTTCATGTCCATTCACTGGAGGTGTGGATCTATTACATGGCGTTCCTCACATCAAGAAGCTGTCGATCAAAATCAGTACAGCTCTTCCTGCATCTGGAGCTTGTGAAGGACTTCTCAGTCATGCAGGACTCCTGTTCACTGCTGAACAGTTACAGCTTCACAGAAAGAACGTTGAGAGCAAACTGCTGCTGAAGCTTAACCATCACTTCACTGAGTGAAGAAATGGCACATTTTTGCTAAATATGCAGAAATAGATGCACACCCATACAATTTATGGTAAACTGAGCTCCCTTGTATGTACATATGTTGAAGATGTCTCGTTCTAATGTTTTCTCTGCGGCTGCTGTGCCATTTGGAGCAAAAATGAATTTTTACAAGTTGACAGCATATCTTGTCACTGGAAATTGTTTGCACTGTTTATATATTTATATTATTTACTGTAGGCATTGGTGAAAAAAGCTTTATGTTGTGAAAAACTGAAATCTGGAAATTAGAATGGACTACTTGCACTAACACTTCCGCGTTCTATGTAGTCCTGCCCCAGTGCTTCCGGTGCGGTTAAACCATGGCGACGTTCTACACTCGCTGCCTACAAGAGCTCCCAAAATTGAACATCACCGATGTTCATCGGATTTGCAGAGTGACGACTACCCCCGCCAGCAAATTAGATAAAGGATTTAAGTTATATGCTGCATCATATATACACAACTACGAAGGTAAGAAAACGTAAATTAACCGACAAAGAAACGCTAGCTAACGTCAAATGCAAACACTACGTTACTCCGCTATGTCCTTCATTTGATGTCAGTTCTCTACATTACATGTTTTCTTAAACGGTGTTTTATGTCGTCCTAAACTATAGTTGAGGTTTTCTTAACTAATGTCACTTTTGTAGTTAGACACTGTTATAATGGCGTTAGGTAGTTGGCTAACTATGGAGGTAGTTAACTACCTAATGCTACTCTTGCTAAGTGTAAAATATATATGTTTAAGACATGCTGAAATGAGTAATACAGAAATAATGCTAATGGTACTTGTATCTTTATTCAGTGTCCAATAAAGACAGGTTGTCAGGGGAGGTCGGTGTGAGAGCCCTGTGCTACAGGTCGATGAGGAAGAGTGAGGCACCACACAGACTAAGTGTAGGCAGGAAGCTGTGTAAAGTTGTTAATCCCCGTTCAGTGGGGTTCAGTTCATTTAAGCATTAGTTAAGTTCATTCCTAAAGGCCCATCAACTTGAATGTTTTCCTTGTCTCCCTGCTTTATCACTCCTAATTTGACTAGTCAGATAGTTAAATCAACGTGTGTTTGGGTGATCAGAAACATTTGACAACAAGTTAATACTGCAAATATACACAATCTAAGTTATTACAGTTATCAAGCATGGTTAAGTTGTTTTAATAGGGAGAGAAGGAAACACTAAGCATTCAGGAGGGTGCGTAACCATAACACTGAACTATGTTCCTGTTCGGCTCTTCCATGAAGATGTTACATTTTTAATTTTCGTTCTTTCTTCTTAGATTAAGCTTCTGGATTCATCGCCGGTGATACTGACACATAGCCAGTGCTCCTGTGTGGCAGGCACTGTTATGTGCAATCACACAGTGGCACTGCTCTTCCAAACAGCACACTACTCACAACTCAGAGTGCCGGTTGTCCCCCCTGTGCATAGCTGCACGGAATCTGAACAGCAATGGCACAAGCCACGGACAGTGGTAATTTAAATGAGGTTAAAGTTTTTGAATTAGTCCATGTTTACATATGAACAGCAACACCATCCATAGTAAATGTGTCTTCTGTTAGGGTGTGAAGCCAGGACCCATCAACTCCATGATCTTCACTAAGCCGGTACCAAATAGGATGGCCCAGACTGGAGTACGGTAATTAGATTTGTAAAATTTGGTTTCACGTGTTACAAATGTATGTTGCTATTTTTTTCATACATACATGTGTCAGAATAGGTATTAATTTACATACAACATTACACTTTCTGAAGACGGCTAACTCAGTCATGTACATATACATCCCAGTCTCTAACTTATGCACCACTGTTTTACACCTTTTAGTTTTTAGTTTAGTTGTTGTTCAGTATAATAACCTTCTCCCTTACATTATTGTCATTGATGTTTTCTTTAGGAGTGGCTTCTACAGAGGCATGGTGGGTCCGTTACCAGATCCCTGCTTGTTCAGAATAACGGAGGCATATGCAAAATTTAATATTGAGGACAGGCCACTTGTGACCACAATGAACATGAGACCTGACAAGCCCCTTGTGGAAAGTGCCTTTGGGCTGGTGCAGGAGGGCAGTGTTCTGTCATATCAGCAGCCGGTTTTGACAACCCGGTACATCACACTACACCGCGATGCACCACCAACACCGCACTTGCCTCTGGAGGGGTATGACATCTTGCCATCAGATTGTGTGTTTGTGTGCTCAGAAGAAGAGCTTCTGCATCTGAAAAGCTTGTCTGTAACTCTGGAAATGGCTCACAAAATAGAGGAAGCTACACGTGAGCAAAGCTCTTCGTCTGAGTGGCATCAGCTCCGCAGGCCCAGAGTGACTGCCTCTAGGTTTCGGGAGGTGTGTCACGTCAGAGGCCAGAGCTCGGCCGAGTCACTAGCAGAGCGTATATTCAAGGGAACAAGGCAGACAGCAGACATGAGGAGAGGAACTGAGATGGAGCCTGCAATAGCAGCAGAGTATAGTAGGCTAATGAATGTTAACTACTCACCCTGTGGTCTGGTCATTCACCCCATTGCTTGCTGCATCTCCTGATGGTGTTGTTTTTGACCCCAATGAATACCCCCAGTTTGGCTTCGTCAAATTCAAATGTCCCAATGTACAAAACTTTATTGACTGCAAATATGTGCAGATGGAATGTGGTACCCCTAAACTAAAAAAGAGCCACGCATATTACTGGCAAGTGCAAGGACAACTGCTCATCAGTGGGATGCAGTGGTGTGACTTTGTTGTGTGGGCACAAGAGGACTACCTAGTGCAAAGAATATACATGGATACAGATGTGCACAATGCAATCAGAGAAAAGGCAGACTATTTCTTTTTTTACATATATATGCCAAGATACCTGTGTTTGAAAAAATGAACAGTGAAAACATAGCAAAAAGAAAAACAGATCCTTCAGGCTGGCTGGAACAAAATAACTGATGTTTTATTTTCAATATATTTCATGAATTCTTTTGTTGTTACATGTTACCTTTATGTGACATCAATAAACTGTTATTTAAGCAATGGCATCAATTTAATTTTTAAAAACACACATTAAAACATTGAATTTGTGCAGAACTTATTTACATGGTAAGTATTTAAAACTCCATGCCTAGCATACTGATATACATTTAGACAATAACACAACTGAACTGTAGAAAATGACAAATGGTATTTTTGATGTTCCAAAAGCTCAATGTCACTTATGATTTTAAAACGATTTAGTGATTTACTTTATAATTTTGATAAACAGTTTTGTTGAATCTGAATAGTAATATAGTAATATAATTAAACAGTATTATTAACATTAAACATTTGCAATGAATTTGAATTATCAATAACTGAAACTCAACTATCAGCACTCAAGTACCAGTTCTGTAATCAAGTATTGTCAGCTGAGAAGGAAGAAATGCAACTGTAGTGGCCTCAGCTGCAGGTCATTTTCCATAAGTTACTGGCACTGGTGTCTTGGAAAAAATCCATCTTGTCTCACTTAACCCATTTTTTAACTAATGCTGTGTTCTGGTAATTTGACAGCATACATGCCACTGCAAACAGTTGGTTGATATTATAAACATGTGACATGGTAATGATGCTATCAAAAAGTTTGTTCTGTTTGATCCTCCTAATGACTCGCTCCACATGTACCCTGAGTCTGGCTATGGCCTGCGTCTCCTTAACCTGGTATGCTGGCATCTGCTTCTGCTTAGATAGAAAAGGTGGGCAGTACACTTTGCATTTACAACAATCAGTGATTAGGAAGCCCTTATCTACCATCACTGCCATGTCTTCAGTCAACTTCTCAGCAATGCCTGATTGTTTGAATAGTTCCTTGTCACTAACCGAACCAGCATACAGATTAGAGATGAAAAGTAAATATCTATTTTGTTTTCATTAAGACTGGAAAAACTTTCTAAATTTAACTGATGGTGACCTTGGTATATTTTAAACAGTTAGCTTGAATAGAACTTAGGTGTACCCGGTATAGAATCGGATGTCAGTGTCGGAGCCAGCAAAACGCTGTAACCCAAATTCTCGCTGGACACGTAACTCCTGTATTTCCTTCCTCAGAGTCTCCACGTCTTTGGACAGGTCTTCTGCAGCTGATGCAGATATGTCCAATGCAGACGGCTCAGGGACTGAGCAGTAGTCATGATCTCTTGTAAGACTTTGCTCTTCTTGATCGTCAGGAGGAACTAGTTCAGGGCGTCGCTCCGTTCTCTCCCAAACACTACGCCGCGGTGGTTCAACTTTATAGCCATTCCACTCAAAAAGTGTTGGTACAGCACCTTTAATAAGCCTCCTTCGACCATCGAGGGTTGTTGGCTCTATGAGTTGATCACTGGCAAAGTATCTGCAGCAGACCCTGGTGTGAGAGGTGATCGTGAAATGATCCCGGCGTATGTTTACCGGCCATTGTCTTCTCAAGTCGGAATGGGTCGGAAAGGCATGAAAACTTAGTATGCCATTAAATTTGGCTGAAGCTGA
The DNA here is from genome assembly GCF_057381845.1 of Rhamphochromis longiceps. Lineage (NCBI taxonomy): Eukaryota > Metazoa > Chordata > Actinopteri > Cichliformes > Cichlidae > Rhamphochromis > Rhamphochromis longiceps. Next base: position 19,195,202 of record NC_140573.1, on the reverse strand, counting down.
ACAAAGTGGGACACAGCAATGCTCGGAGTATTTCTTCTCCTGTTTTTGAAAATGTTCTGTTTTAAATACTTTCCTTTTTATACTCATTCTGAAGCGACATTAGCATAGCTACCGATAGATAAGCAAACGTACCGGAAACGCACAAGCGGTACTATTTGGAAACGGAAATACGTCACATGCCCTAGTGCAAGTAGTCTATTGTTGTGCCTTATTTTGTTGATCTTTGTACATATATTCCTGTTGAAAATACTAAAATCTGTATATTTATTTTTGTCTGATAGCATTTATTTAAAAAATAAATCAGACATTTCAAACAGTTACTCGCTACTTGAGTAGTCTTTTCACCAAGTACTTTTTACTCTTACTTGAGTAACTTTTTTGACGACTACTTTTCACTTTTACTTGAGTAATAATATTTTAAAGTAATGCTACTCTTACTTGAGTAAAATTTTTGCATACTCGACCCACCTCTGCATAACACTGACCAATAACTAACTCAGCAAATATGGTTGAAACAGTGATGTTATCACCACGTAAACACTGCAGGGCAGACAGACGGATGATGATGTTTCACGTAGAATAGTCAGAGCATTGCTTAAAAAAGAAAAGAAAATCTGCATGTACATAGTTGTGAACATATAGCCTCTCTGCTCCTGACGTCAGTATTATAAACCTGTGACAGCTCAGCTTGCAGCCAGTTGTCTCGGTAGGAAGAAAATTGCTCATCCCATTCTTGATGTTCGTACTTGTCATTCAATCAGGAACTTCAAGATCTTTTCTTTTTTTCGCATCAATGAAAAGATGATTTCAAACAATTTTTATCACAATTTTTTTTTTGTTTTACTAGCAATTCTAATGACAAGTCTCATGACTTGAGCCTGTGATCCAGCCTTATTAGAGAAGTTAATGTTAGCTTTAGCCATTAGAAAGTTTGTTGGGTGATGTTTTTAACATCAGTACCAACACAACCATCATCTACAAAATAGTTTTAAACACTTTTTATGTGGACTTAATTTTCATGACCTGAGTTAATACACTACCCAGCCGCATTCTGGAGGATGTAGGAAAAATTAACTCACTCTATAAAACAGTAAGAAATCTGCTGCATCAGACAGCATATGGGAGATGTTACTGTTATAAAGGGCTGACGTATCCTCATAATAACATTTTACATAAAAGATTTTATTTATAAAATCACAGCATGCTTTGGGAGAGTTCAGTGGTTAGCATATGTGTCCACAGTGTACCTGAAATATCATCACATCATCGGTGTATAATATCACAGGAGCCTTCCACCTTGCTATAACAACTGAGGCTCAGTGCAGCTTTATAAAGCAGAGTTCACTGAGCTGCCCTCAGCACAGATTCACTTCCTATACCTGCTGTGTTACTGCCTCCACCTGAGGATCCATCAATTATTTATCAAAGAGCAGCGTTGAGTTTCACTAACGCAAAGGCTGAGAGTTTCACCTCTCAGCCGTCCTTTCAGTCGCACAGACAGCCGCTGATCCAATGATAGTGCTGTCAGAAAGCACTAATGAGGAGTGATGTCATAGAAAGGATAAGAAATTCACAGAAACCCAAAATTACATTTCATTGTCCTGAGTCTGCCTTTGTGCTGGCGAGGAGGGAAGGGGGGTGCAGGGTGGCACCAGAACAGGTGATGATGACTTTCCAAACCTGCATATACACAAGAGCCCCCCCCCCCCCGAACATGAAAAGAAAACACTGCGCAGGGCTATTACTTTTTTCGAATGTATAATTAAATAGATGCTTTTTGTTATGAAACTACAACTTGTAAAAATTGCTTTATAGCAACAACTATGGGCAAAATAATGAGCTGTGTATTACAGCAGCTCTTTTGCTCTTTTTCTGCAGGTTTGAGTTCAAAGGTTCTTTCTTTTGTTTTATTTTTATAATATTTTGGCTTAAACCATCAGTGAACAGAGCCAGAGGAGGAGGATATGCAACAAAATGCAGCACAGCACCTGTCACCGTGGTTTGAGTCCACACACTGACTGCAGTACTTGCTAAAATCCCACACTGCTTAATTGCTTAAGCTGTTGTGTGCTGACAGCCAAACCGCTGCAATTTCTCATTCAGTCTGCACCACTGACCCCCCTCCTGATGTTAAATGGTGCAGACCATCAGGACCCTCAGCAAAAAATAGACTCCAGAATCCCCTCAAAGAAAGATGAGCTTTCTAAAAATAGAGTGCACACCCACAGAAATGTTGTGGTCACAGCAGGGATTTCTTGAAGGTGGCTGAACATTCACGTCTTTACTGGTTGGTAAAACAAACAAACGAC